>NC_140470.1:25883213-27230713 GCF_051167445.1 Perissodus microlepis | reverse complement strand
AGGTGGAGGCTCACCAGGAAATGCACACCTCACAAGTTCCCGGCTCTCTCGACTCGGTTGAAGGCGGGTTTCTTGGAGAAGGGGAGGGCAGTGAGGCACAGTCCCCCGTCCCCCGACGCCCCTCGCGATGCCCCTCCTCCTTCGACTAACCCTCTGCATAGGAGCCGTGAGAGCCAGGAACTTGTGAGTTTTGTATGTCCACTCAGGCATCATTCCAACCTGGTCTGTAGGAAGTTCCTGTCAGAAGGAGGGGGCACCGCGAGGGCGTCGAGGGGCGGAAGGCGGTGCCTTAGTGCCTCCCTCCTTCTGACATTGTAAAGGAACCCTAACTTTATTATTTTTTTAATAGTAAGATATATATATGTATAAATATATATATATATATGTGTGTATGTATGTATGTATGTATGTATATGTTTTTTGTCCTCAGATGAGGTTTGAAGTGTCTGTGTGGTGCAGCTCGTCTGGTCTGTCTCTGTACAGTCGAGGCTGCACCCACTTATAAAAGGTGGAGGCTCACCAGGACCACACACCTCACAAGTTCCCGGCTTTCTCGACTCGGTTGAAGACGGGTTTCTTGGAGAAGGGGAGGGCAGTGAGGCACAGTCCCCCGTCCCCCGACGCCCCTCGCGATGCCCCTCCTTCTTCGACTAACCCTCTGCATACGAGCCGTGAGAGCCAGGAACTTGTGAGTTTTGTATGTCCACTCAGGCATCATTCAAACCTGGTCTGTAGGAAGTTCCTGTCAGAAGGAGGGGGCACCGCGAGGGCGTCGAGGGGCGGAAGGCGGTGCCTTAGTGCCTCCCTCCTTCTGACATTGTAAAGGAACCCTAACTTTATTATTTTTTTAATAGTAAGATATATATATATATATGTGTGTGTATGTTTTTTGTCCTCAGATGAGGTTTGAAGTGTCTGTGTGGTGCAGCTGGTCTGGTCTGTCTCTGTACAGTCGAGGCTGCACCCACCTATAAAAGGTGGAGGCTCACAAGGACTGCACACCTCACAAGTTCCCGGCTCTCTCGACTCGGTTGAAGGCGGGTTTCTTGGAGAAGGGGAGGGCAGTGAGGCACAGTCCCCCGTCCCCCGACGCCCCTCGCGGTGCCCCTCCTTCTTCGACTAACCCTCTGCATAGGAGCCGTGAGAGCCAGGAACTTGTGAGTTTTGTATGTCCACTCAGGCATCATTCAAACCTGGTCTGTAGGAAGTTCCTGTCAGAAGGAGGGGGCACCGCGAGGGCGTCGAGGGGCGGAAGGCGGTGCCTTAGTGCCTCCCTCCTTCTGACATTGTAAAGGAACCCTAACTTTATTATTTTTTTGATAGTAAGATATATATATATATGTATGTATATGTTTTTTGTCCTCAGATGAGGTTTGAAGTGTCTTTGTGGTGCAGCTGGTCTGGTCTGTCTCTGTACAGTCGAGGCTGCACCCACCTATAAAAGGTGGAGGCTCACCAGGACTGCACACCTCACAAGTTCCCGGCTCTCTCGACTCGGTTGAAGGCGGGTTTATTGGAGAAGTGGAGGGCAGTGAGGCACAGTCCCCCGTCCCCCGACGCCCCTCGCGATGCCTCTCCTTCTTCGACTAACCCTCTGCATAGGAGCCGTGAGAGCCAGGAACTTGTGAGTTTTGTATGTCCACTCAGGCATCATTCAAACCTGGTCTGTAGGAAGTTCCTGTCAGAAGGAGGGGGCACCGCGAGGGCGTCGAGGGGCGGAAGGCGGTGCCTTAGTGCCTCCCTCCTTCTGACATTGTAAAGGAACCCTAACTTTATTATTTTTTTGATAGTAAGATATATATATATATGTATGTATGTATATGTTTTTTGTCCTCAGATGAGGTTTGAAGTGTCTGTGTGGTGCAGCTGGTCTGGTCTGTCTCTGTACAGTCGAGGCTGCACCCACTTATAAAAGGTGGAGGCTCACCAGGACTGCACACCTCACAAGTTCCCGGCTCTCTCGACTCGGTTGAAGACGGGTTTCTTGGAGAAGGGGAGGGCAGTGAGGCACACTCCCCCGTCCCCCGACGCCCCTCGCGGTGCCCCTCCTTCTTCGACTAACCCTCTGCATAGGAGCCGTGAGAGCCAGGAACTTGTGAGTTTTGTATGTCCACTCAGGCATCATTCAAACCTGGTCTGTAGGAAGTTCCTGTCAGAAGGAGGGGGCACCGCGAGGGCGTCGAGGGGCGGAAGGCGGTGCCTTAGTGCCTCCCTCCTTCTGACATTGTAAAGGAACCCTAACTTTATTGTTTTTTTAATAGTAAGATATATATATATATATATGTGTGTATGTATGTATGTATGTATATGTTTTTTGTCCTCAGATGAGGTTTGAAGTGTCTGTGTGGTGCAGCTGGTCTGGTCTGTCTCTGTACAGTCGAGGCTGCACCCACCTATAAAAGGTGGAGGCTCACAAGGACTGCACACCTCACAAGTTCCCGGCTCTCTCGACTCGGTTGAAGGCGGGTTTCTTGGAGAAGGGGAGGGCAGTGAGGCACAGTCCCCCGACGCCCCTCGCGGTGCCCCTCCTTCTTCGACTAACCCTCTGCATAGGAGCCGTGAGAGCCAGGAACTTGTGAGTTTTGTATGTCCACTCAGGCATCATTCAAACCTGGTCTGTAGGAAGTTCCTGTCAGAAGGAGGGGGCACCGCGAGGGCGTCGAGGGGCGGAAGGCGGTGCCTTAGTGCCTCCCTCCTTCTGACATTGTAAAGGAACCCTAACTTTATTATTTTTTTTAATAGTAAGATATATATATATATATATATGTGTGTATGTATGTATGTATGTATATGTTTTTTGTCCTCAGATGAGGTTTGAAGTGTCTGTGTGGTGTAGCTGGTCTGGTCTGTCTCTGTACAGTCGAGGCTGCACCCACCTATAAAAGGTGGAGGCTCACCAGGACTTGCACACCTCACAAGTTGCCGGCTCTCTCGACTCGGTTGAAGACGGGTTTCTTGGAGAAGGGCAGGACAGTGAGGCACAGTCCCCCGTCCCCCGACGCCCCTCGCGATGCCCCTCCTTCTTCGACTAACCCTCTGCATAGGAGCCGTGAGAGCCAGGAACTTGTGAGTTTTGTATGTCCACTCAGGCATCATTCAAACCTGGTCTGTAGGAAGTTCCTGTCAGAAGGAGGGGGCACCGCGAGGGCGTCGAGGGGCGGAAGGCGGTGCCTTAGTGCCTCCCTCCTTCTGACATTGTAAAGGAACCCTAACTTTATTATTTTTTTGATAGTAAGATATATATATATATGTATGTATATGTTTTTTGTCCTCAGATGAGGTTTGAAGTGTCTGTGTGGTGCAGCTGGTCTGGTCTGTCTCTGTACAGTCGAGGCTGCACCCACCTATAAAAGGTGGAGGCTCACCAGGACATGCACACCTCACAAGTTCCCGGCTCTCTCGACTCGGTTGAAGGCGGGTTTCTTGGAGAAGGGGAGGGCAGTGAGGCACAGTCCCCCGTCCCCCCGACGCCCCTCGCGATGCCCCTCCTCCTTCGACTAACCCTCTGCATAGGAGCCGTGAGAGCCAGGAACTTGTGAGTTTTGTATGTCCACTCAGGCATCATTCAAACCTGGTCTGTAGGAAGTTCCTGTCAGAAGGAGGGGGCACCGCGAGGGCGTCGAGGGGCGGAAGGCGGTGCCTTAGTGCCTCCCTCCTTCTGACATTGTAAAGGAACCCTAACTTTATTATTTTTTTGATAGTAAGATATATATATATATGTATGTATATGTTTTTTGTCCTCAGATGAGGTTTGAAGTGTCTGTGTGGTGCAGCTGGTCTGGTCTGTCTCTGTACAGTCGAGGCTGCACCCACCTATAAAAGGTGGAGGCTCACCAGGACTGCACACCTCACAAGTTCCCGGCTCTCTCGACTCGGTTGAAGGCGGGTTTATTGGAGAAGTGGAGGGCAGTGAGGCACAGTCCCCCGTCCCCCGACGCCCCTCGCGATGCCCCTCCTTCTTCGACTAACCCTCTGCATAGGAGCCGTGAGAGCCAGGAACTTGTGAGTTTTGTATGTCCACTCAGGCATCATTCAAACCTGGTCTGTAGGAAGTTCCTGTCAGAAGGAGGGGGCACCGCGAGGGCGTCGAGGGGCGGAAGGCGGTGCCTTAGTGCCTCCCTCCTTCTGACATTGTAAAGGAACCCTAACTTTATTATTTTTTTAATAGTAAGATATATATATATATATATGTGTGTATGTATGTATGTATGTATATGTTTTTTGTCCTCAGATGAGGTTTGAAGTGTCTGTGTGGTGCAGCTGGTCTGGTCTGTCTCTGTACAGTCGAGGCTGCACCCACCTATAAAAGGTGGAGGCTCACCAGGAAATGCACACCTCACAAGTTCCCGGCTCTCTCGACTCGGTTGAAGGCGGGTTTCTTGGAGAAGGGGAGGGCAGTGAGGCACAGTCCCCCGTCCCCCGACGCCCCTCGCGATGCCCCTCCTCCTTCGACTAACCCTCTGCATAGGAGCCGTGAGAGCCAGGAACTTGTGAGTTTTGTATGTCCACTCAGGCATCATTCAAACCTGGTCTGTAGGAAGTTCCTGTCAGAAGGAGGGGGCACCGCGAGGGCGTCGAGGGGCGGAAGGCGGTGCCTTAGTGCCTCCCTCCTTCTGACATTGTAAAGGAACCCTAACTTTATTATTTTTTTAATAGTAAGATATATATATATATATATGTGTGTATGTATGTATGTATGTATGTATATGTTTTTTGTCCTCAGATGAGGTTTGAAGTGTCTGTGTCGTGCAGCTCGTCTGGTCTGTCTCTGTACAGTCGAGGCTGCACCCACTTATAAAAGGTGGAGGCTCACCAGGACCACACACCTCACAAGTTCCCGGCTTTCTCGACTCGGTTGAAGACGGGTTTCTTGGAGAAGGGGAGGGCAGTGAGGCACAGTCCCCCGTCCCCCGACGCCCCTCGCGATGCCCCTCCTCCTTCGACTAACCCTCTGCATAGGAGCCGTGAGAGCCAGGAACTTGTGAGTTTTGTATGTCCACTCAGGCATCATTCAAACCTGGTCTGTAGGAAGTTCCTGTCAGAAGGAGGGGGCACCGCGAGGGCGTCGAGGGGCGGAAGGCGGTGCCTTAGTGCCTCCCTCCTTCTGACATTGTAAAGGAACCCTAACTTTATTATTTTTTTAATAGTAAGATATATATATATATATATGTGTGTATGTATGTATGTATGTATGTATATGTTTTTTGTCCTCAGATGAGGTTTGAAGTGTCTGTGTGGTGCAGCTGGTCTGGTCTGTCTCTGTACAGTCGAGGCTGCACCCACCTATAAAAGGTGGAGGCTCACAAGGACTGCACACCTCACAAGTTCCCGGCTCTCTCGACTCGGTTGAAGGCGGGTTTCTTGGAGAAGGGGAGGGCAGTGAGGCACAGTCCCCCGTCCCCCGACGCCCCTCGCGGTGCCCCTCCTTCTTCGACTAACCCTCTGCAGAGGAGCCGTGAGAGCCAGGAACTTGTGAGTTTTGTATGTCCACTCAGGCATCATTCAAACCTGGTCTGTAGGAAGTTCCTGTCAGAAGGAGGGGGCACCGCGAGGGCGTCGAGGGGCGGAAGGCGGTGCCTTAGTGCCTCCCTCCTTCTGACATTGTAAAGGAACCCTAACTTTATTATTTTTTTTAATAGTAAGATATATATATATATATATATGTGTGTATGTATGTATATGTTTTTTGTCCTCAGATGAGGTTTGAAGTGTCTGTGTGGTGCAGCTGGTCTGGTCTGTCTCTGTACAGTCGAGGCTGCACCCACCTATAAAAGGTGGAGGCTCACCAGGACATGCACACCTCACAAGTTCCCGGCTCTCTCGACTCGGTTGAAGACGGGTTTCTTGGAGAAGGGGACGGCAGTGAGGCACAGTCCCCCGTCCCCCGACGCCCCTCGCGATGCCCCTCCTTCTTCGACTAACCCTCTGCATAGGAGCCGTGAGAGCCAGGAACTTGTGAGTTTTGTATGTCCACTCAGGCATCATTCAAACCTGGTCTGTAGGAAGTTCCTGTCAGAAGGAGGGGGCACCGCGAGGGCGTCGAGGGGCGGAAGGCGGTGCCTTAGTGCCTCCCTCCTTCTGACATTGTAAAGGAACCCTAACTTTATTATTTTTTTGATAGTAAGATATATATATATATGTATGTATATGTTTTTTGTCCTCAGATGAGGTTTGAAGTGTCTGTGTGGTGCAGCTGGTCTGGTCTGTCTCTGTACAGTCGAGGCTGCACCCACCTATAAAAGGTGGAGGCTCACCAGGACATGCACACCTCACAAGTCCCCGGCTCTCTCGACTCGGTTGAAGGCGCGTTTCTTGGAGAAGGGGAGGGCAGTGAGGCACAGTCCCCCGTCCCCCGACGCCCCTCGCGATGCCCCTCCTTCTTCGACTAACCCTCTGCATAGGAGCCGTGAGAGCCAGGAACTTGTGAGTTTTGTATGTCCACTCAGGCATCATTCAAACCTGGTCTGTAGGAAGTTCCTGTCAGAAGGAGGGGGCACCGCGAGGGCGTCGAGGGGCGGAAGGCGGTGCCTTAGTGCCTCCCTCCTTCTGACATTGTAAAGGAACCCTAACTTTATTATTTTTTTAATAGTAAGATATATATATATATGTATGTATATGTTTTTTGTCCTCAGATGAGGTTTGAAGTGTCTGTGTGGTGCAGCTGGTCTGGTCTGTCTCTGTACAGTCGAGGCTGCACCCACCTATAAAAGGTGGAGGCTCACCAGGACATGCACACCTCACAAGTTCCCGGCTCTCTCGACTCGGTTGAAGACGGGTTTCTTGGAGAAGGGGAGGGCAGTGAGGCACAGTCCTCCGTCCCCCGACGCCCCTCGCGATGCCCCTCCTTCTTCGACTAACTCTTTGCATAGGAGCCGTGAGAGCCAGGAACTTGTGAGTTTTGTATGTCCACTCAGGCATCATTCAAACCTGGTCTGTAGGAAGTTCCTGTCAGAAGGAGGGGGCACCGCGAGGGCGTCGAGGGGCGGAAGGTGGTGCCTTAGTGCCTCCCTCCTTCTGACATTGTAAAGGAACCCTAACTTTATTATTTTTTTAATAGTAAGATATATATATATATATATGTTTTTTGTCCTCAGGTGAGGTTTGAAGTGTCTGTGTGGTGCAGCTGGTCTGGTCTGTCTCTGTAAGGTCGAGGCTGCACCCACCTATAAAAGGTGGAGGCTCACCAGGACATGCACACCTCACAAGTTCCCGGCTCTCTCGACTCGGTTGAAGACGCGTTTCTTGGAGAAGGGGAGGGCAGTGAGGCACAGTCCCCCGACGCCCCTCGCGATGCCCCTCCTTCTTCGACTAACCCTCTGCATAGGAGCCGTGAGAGCCAGGAACTTGTGAGTTTTGTATGTCCACTCAGGCATCATTCAAACCTGGTCTGTAGGAAGTTCCTGTCAGAAGGAGGATGGACAGTGAACATTTTAAGCCCACTCGGCAGCGACAGATGGCCACCCCTTCCTGAGCCTGGTTCTGTCGGAGGTTTCTCCCTGTTAAAAGGGAGTTTTTCCTCCCCACCGTCGCCAAGTGCTTGCTCATAGGGGATTTTTTGGGCTTTTTTTTAAAACCAACCGCTGATAAGTTCACTGGCATCAAGTTTAGGACTCTGCAAATATTTAAATGGATAATTTGTCATCAAGTGAGGAATGATCCATTTAAATCATATTTGAGAGTCACATATATTTGTATATAAATATGATTTGTTGGACAATAAGGCCAATCACAGACTAATTTGGACCATTGGGAAAAATTTAATCAATAAAAAAAATTGTATAAAATGCATGTGTCATTGTTTCATATTGATTTCAAATAACATACCATTTGATTTCAACATATTTTTGTTACACTTGCAGTGGTGTTATTTTGTTATGATCCTGTTCATTTTAAATAGAAATAGAAATGTAAATCCTCTAAATAGAAATGGAAAACTAGAAAAATTTAAAATATAGCTTTACTAATCTGAAAGTTATTTGTCATTGGAGCCATCATTCCCACAGTGGAAACACATTATTTCATATTATGTTCAATTCAGTAGTTAAAAGTATCAAATTTAATAATGTCTATTTTTAGTTTACTTTGTTAATAAACACATTTTTTAGTATTTTAGAAACACTAACATCATACATATCCAAATATGAAGCAATGTTTTAACTCCCATTTACATACAGACCTGTGGCCAACTTTATAAACCATTTTGAATTTTTTCCAGCTGAGGCGTTCAAAATAGATATACTTTTGATTGTCACAGTGTTATTTGGCCAGCTGCCTGCCTAATATAACATAACATCACCACAATATTTTACATTAAATGAGGAAATGTATCTTTGTTTCCGCAGCTAAGACTGCTTGGCTGCTGTAGCTTGTGTTTATGTTGAGAGTGACATCTGATTTAAAAGCAAGAAGCAAAAGCCACTGAGCACCATCAGTCAGCACCGAGGCAATGCTACAAATTTAAGGAACGAAGGTCAATTCTTTGTGTGTGTACATGCACAGAGCACATGTGCACACGGTTGTGCAGATTAACTCACAGATGTATATGACAACTCACGTTTGTGGCATTGACATTGTTTTCCAATCTTAAATGTAATACATACATTTCCGTCATTGGCCATAATTCTTGCAAGGAAGGGACTCAAAGGTCACAAGTTATTAAATAAAATTCATTAAACACACCATTAAAAGAAGTTCACTATTCACTCCTTAAACATCATAGCTAGCAGCAGTTATTTATATCTATGAAAGAGAGAGCTTAATTGTTTGATTAAGCTTGATTGGAATCTCAGCTCCACACTGTGGCTGGTTGATTAAATAAGTTGGGGGAGCAAAAGTAAAATGAGCTACTTGTGGGATACTATTTAACTTGGCTTGGCTTGGGTAAGCTGCTCATTTTATGCTCATTTTACTTTTCAGATGGTGTCAAGCCTGGCAGTTTGGTGTAATTGTTAGCCTAGTAATTCATAGTAATATATTTCTCACACACAACCTCAACCTCTGCCTCTCCATGTGAGCAGAGACGCAGCAGCATCTTCTTTCTACAGGAAGCCTGATTAAAATGTGAGGCATTGATACGGTGTACAAGATTAATAACAAATATTCAGTGTCTGCAAACCATACCAGGGTGGACTATTCGTTTTCCCAGTGGGTCACATGAAAAACTGAGACTGGTGTGGAGGCTCAAACTAATAAGCTGAACTCAGTTCTAATCAGTATTAATTTTATTTCGTCATAAACTGCTACTGGCATGAGTGCATATTACAACTTCACTGCCACAGTATTCCTTATTTTCCTTACACACAGACCTTATAGGAGGTAATTGAGAGAAAAAAGAGGGGAGGATGGAGTGGGTGAGTAATGTCATTAGGTGAGGTCATTTGGGATATTTTATGTCCTGGCAATGAAGCGGAAAATGATTGAACTTTAAACTGGAAACATTTAAAATTGCATTGTTTTTCTGATGCAGCTTGTATTTTATGCAAAACATGTTAAATCTTGTGGGAATGTTCACTTTCAATACACTTCAGTTATGCAGTGCTGAGTGTCAGACATGCTAAGGCACATGTAATGAAATAACTTGTTTGAGCTTTTGTAAAGAGTTAATTTCTAAATGTTTACACAAATGAGACTTTTCTCACCTTGGTTACTGTTTCAGCTTCACAAAGCTTCAGTGTTATAATGAAGAAAAAGGAGCATCACTTCAATACATCAGCCGTGTTGTCAGTGATGTAATTTGAGATTTTTCCTTTCAACACTGTTTAAAGTACAGGCTCCCATGTATGGACTGATGTTTTGATCCACCTGCTTCTCTGTAACCTGTGGGTGAATCTCTCCATCTCCTCTGGGTAATTATATTTTCCACTTCATTTACACACAGCTGGAAGAAGGAGATGCGAGTAAGGTCTTTATGTTTCTGCTTGGACCTTCTGTCCCTGCAACCCAAACCCAGATAAGCAGCAAGATTATGACATAATTATGTCATGAAGAAACATGAAAAAATTGTTTAACCAGTGCACTTTAGGTCTTAAAAACATGAACAGCATCTCTTAAATATATGCATCCATTTTTATCTCAAGTCTCAAGCATTTCCTTAAAACCATATCAACACAATCCAGTGACGTGAATTAACAGTTTCTCCAAAGACAGCTGCTACATGCAAAGGAATCAAAATTCACAATGCCATCTTCTCAATTCTGTTGGAAAAATGTCCCATAATTTTTTAAATGGTTAAGAGACAGAACAAATAACCATGTCTAATGTAGCATCTGTGATTTAAACGAAACACAAAACTGTATCAGTTTTCAATTGAGTACGTTGTGTGTGATTTTGCAAATTAAAAAAAAAAAGCACCATGATCTACTTTAAGGAACACAAGCAGGATATTTTGGAGTGACCTGACTTGAAAACTCTGCAGGTGGATATTAAAAATGCTGCATCTTCTGCAAAGCAGCCTAAAAATATCCAACAACATCAAAAGTGCTTCACTGAAAAGTGGGTGAAATTTTTTTAATCAGTAATGGAAAGAATGCACAAGTTGATATGAATATCACAAGGTCTGCTAGCTAAGGGTGTTGCAATCTAGAAACACTGTTGTCTCTTCCTCTAACTTGGGGCAGTTATCATCACAGTGCAACTTCACCCTCAGCTCTGAGCAAAACTGCTAAAAAATGTGCAAGGTGCAGAAAAGGAGAGAGGCGATGGATGTGTGAGGCAGAAAACAGGATTCAGAAAAATGCTGAGCTCTGCAGGCTTCAGGAATAGACTCTGAGTGCACAACCACAAATGGTTCTTTCTAGTTGGAGCTCTTTTCCCCTCCATACATTACTGAGGTGCTGAACCATGGTGGTGGTCCAGACCTTTTTTAATTTGTGCCCTCAGCCCTGGGGACTTAGTGACTGAAAGACTGCTAAACCTCTGCTGGTCACTGTAGATAGTCGCAAAGGAAATAATCTGAACTGTTGAGCTGTTTTATCATAACTGAAAAACATGCAGTAGCTAGGAAGAAATATTCTCCATTAGCATTAATTTAAAAAACTGAGCACAATAAGGTCGGTTGTCAGAAGAAGCAGGCACCCTTGGCTCCCTGGCACACCGAGCTGAAGACATGGTCTCTCTTCTCATTTGACCTGTGCACAGTGGACCATAAATGAGCTGTTTACTTTTTTATCTCTACAATATCTCAGGTAATATCTTGAATTGCTGCTGTTCTGCTGCTGAAACATTTGCATCAAGTGAGGCAACAGTGCAGTTTCTCTCCTGTATGGATTCTCTGATGAACACACAGGGGCACACTCGGATCAAACACTTGTTATGTCTGCCTGAATGTTTTGTCATGTTCGCATGTATTATGAGGTCAACATCCTCTTTAAAACAAGCACAGCAAACACAGCAGAAGTTTATCTCAGTGTGAGATTGTAAATGATTAGATATTCTTCATGGATGTTGCACATGCTGCCAAGTACTCTTCAGAGACAGCAGCGACCTGACTGGAGGCTCCGTGGCATGCCTTCATCTTCTTATTCTTTATTTACATGTGCAGAAGCAGAGAAGTCTGATGAAGGGGCCTGACAGATGGTAAGTCCTTCTGTTTCAGTGCATGCTGGGAAACGCTGTCTGTAGACTGTAAGCACCATTAGTCAACGCTGTGCGCGAATGCTCCCCTCCCGCCAATTTCCTGAGATAAACTCAGCGGCGTGTGGAGCAGACATGCAAAAAGATCCAGTCGCACCAAAGCATTATAGAATACAGATACATCAAAAGAAATACCATCACAAGTCACAAGACTCAGAACACAAAACTACCAAGAAACTCTATGACGTTGGAGAATTATCATTAAACAGTTCGCAGCGTTCCTCACAGCACTCAGTAGCGATTAGTCCACATTTGCTCCGTGTTTTTAAACAGTTTGCTAAAGAGATTTAAAAACTTTTTCAAAGACATTTTAAAAGTTTGAAACCAGTCAGCTAACTTTTGACAGCTGTACCGACCAGTTTCCTCCAGTCTATGTAGCAGACTGTTTTATCCTAAAAGAAAATGGAGAGAGGAGACGGACGACAAAACGATGTTGATGTAGCACAAAACGACGTTGGTGTAGGGGTCGATGAACTCCGTTTTACACTGCTGCAACGGGAAGATTTTGAAGCAATTCACCCGATGATCCGCTGGCTTCAAATCGTTCTGTTGTGCGGTCTATTGATTGAAGAAAACCTCTGTGTTCTGGGTCAATTTATTAATCGGCTGCCACAACATGATATTGACGGGGACAACCGTCAGAATGACGAGGAAGAGGCTGACGAGGAAGATGAGGAGGTGGTTGATGTTCCAGTAGAAGGCATCGAAAGAAATCCATCTCAGGAAATAGAAGGACCCTGGTACAATAATGGAGCAGGAGACTTTGAATTAAACCTGGCTGAGCAAGCAGAAGATCTGATAATTGAGGAAATGAGGTGGTTCTGGAAAGATGAGGAGTCTGAAAATGGTCCTCATAGGCTGTATCCCAATTCAGGGTCTGCAGCCTTAAAGTACGCAGCCTTAACGGTCCGCAAGGGCCTTGTAGTCAAAGACCGCTAAGGCCGCCGGAAGTGCAAGGCTTGTGAAATCGGACGGTCTAGCCTCCGTCGCGCTGCCTAGGTTGCCTAGAAACCATGATACTAACCGCTGGAAACGTTTCATACAGCTTTGTTTGACAGAAATTAAGGAGAAATCTTTTTTTCATTTGTTTGTTTGTTTTTACATGAGCTTTGTGTGATTTGATAAGCATCTGAGGCTGAGACCACGGGACTGTAAAAACATGATTGTTGGGCTTCATTTCTGTACTGAACAGTCATTTAAGATTAGCTAGTAAATAACAATTAGTTAATTTTGTTCATGAGACTAAAGTCATCTCACTTTGGTAATGTAAATATAATATGGCCAATATTAAAGTTATTATTATATTAATCATTATTAGTTATTGCAGCAGTGAACTTGAACTCTGTGTCAAATACTGAGCTTCAGTAAAGATTCAAGTTGTAGTTATTCATATTTCCTATCACCTTAAATCTTCACTCAAAGACTAGTATCTTTTACAGTGTATATATAGATGTATCATATATAAGAGACAAATATTGTTTTTTTTATTATGTTGCCATCACTAAATCTGTCTGAATGCTTAAATATATGTGTAAAAAGAAAAAGTACGAGCTGTGAAAACTGTTTCTGATAGAATGAAGAGTAGACTGATATATTAAATATTCCTTTATTGGGTGAGAAAATCAGACCATGTCATAACTGCTTTAAGTCATACAGAATAGATATCAGAGCCTTAAACAGGCTGACTTCTGCTAAATGTGTCAAAATGGGCAGAAAGTACACAAACACATAACATCCTTATAGAATATCATGTAACACTATAGATCAACTTACCTCAGAATATATAAAGCATATAAACAATTACAGCAATATGATACAACAAACACAGCAGTACTACTAATCCAAAATACTCAAAGCTTCATAGAACTGAAAAAAAAAAACATGGACATTTATTTTTAGGTCCATTCTGCTGCTGATACAAACTTTAGGTTTCCGAACATTAAACTTGTTTCTGCCTTTCACAGTGTGTAACTTGAAGGCCCTGAGTACTTTCTCCCACACTGAAAACACTTGAATGATAAAAAATTATTTGAACATTACCTAATAAGACTGATTCAGGACAGACAATTAGTTATTGTAAACGTTTATATCAGTCCTTTACAAACAGGGAACAGTCTGTCTATTCTCTCCATCTGTCAGCTGCTGCTGGCTCTTCCTCCTCCTCTTCCTCACACACTGCTGAGTTTGTCCTGGTGGATCATCAGGGGTGCAAAGCCTCACAGATGATGTGCAGCAGTGGGTCCCTCAGTCTGTCCTCACTCTGGACACTTGTCACACATGGAAATCAAATGTGTGATAAGCTGCAGGATTCAAACACAAGTGTAACTTATAAATACATGTTCATACTTTTATTCCACAATCAGAGAGAAAGAAACAGAGAGAGAGTGCAGGACAGACAGACAGACAGGTGACAGTCTCAGGTGTATACACTGCTACAAAACAGCACAAGAGAAGGAGGATTTAGTGTTTGTGTTATTACGAGTGCTAAACAAGAAGAGTTCCCAGATGGTACAGTGGACACATGTGTGACTCCTGTGATTAAAGCATCTTTCTTTCAGCTTAACGAGTGAACCGTCAGCTCGTTCAAACACACGTTAAAGTCCGTTTGGCTCGACACCACCGAACAGAGGCAGCAATATAACATAGCTAACATTAACAGTGCAGTGAATCCTGCTTGTGCCGTGATATTCAGGACTGCAAACCGAGCAGCATCACTGACTTTCAGCTTGTTGTGTTTGTGGATATATGACTGACTTTAATTATCCATAAAATCATCACATTCTCTGTAAGATTAAGGTCACCTATTGAACGGCGTATATTTTAAAGTAAAGTCTTAAAACCAAACATCTTGCCAACAGTAATGTTTTAATGTTCTTTGTTATTAAACATTTGCGCATAAATAAGTGACATAATATTCAGTACTTACTTTTAACAGTTTATTCTTCGGCCGCCCCGCTTCAGCCGTCCGCCGTTTTTTTCGCCCAAATTATCCACACCCACTACTGGGCTATGAAGCCCGGGATATGTTGGGCCATGAAGGATACACCGACTCATCCTTAAAATTCAGAGAAATGAAGGACACATTTGAGGGCCGCATTTCGAACAGCCTTTGTGGCGTCGCTGTGATGTAATCGGCCTTGAAATGTGGCCTTTAAGGCTGCAGACCCTGAATTGGGATACAGCCATAGTGACACAGATAGCAATGACAGCGATGATGATGGAGACAATGGTCAGGATGCTCCTGTGTTATTGCCCCCCAGCCCAGTACCAGGAGGTTCAAGGAGGAGCCCAAGGGAGGAGGATGATGAAGAAGAAGAAGATGGGAGAGCTAGAAAACAATTTAAACACTGAACTTTGAGCTGAGCTCATCTTCCAAAGCTACATGTGTCCTACATGTAGCATATATATATATATGCTACATATAAAACTAACAGGCAGGAAATAAACTAACAGGCAGGAAAACGGGCAAACAAAGCACACAGAGTGGAATGAAGAACGACGCGAAAGCGAGAAGAGAAAGACGCAGACACTAAATACAAGAGGTGAACAGGACTGAGAGGAAACAGCTGGGACACGGCTGACACTGATTACACAGACAGACAGGGAGAGCACAAAACTGAACACACTGACATAAGACACAGACCTTCAAAATAAAACAGGAAATGCACAGACTGGACTCAGAGACACGGTAACATACAGAGAACAGAGGAAACACAGAACTAAAACCCTAAAAACTAAAAAGTCTAAACCCAAACGCATAATCAGAATTAATTAGAACACAAGATCATAATAATAATAAACACAAAAAGCTGGATCTAATGACCCAGGACCATGACAGAAAAATAAAAGATGAGAGAAGAAATTCATGACCAGATAGGCAGCAAACAAGTCAGGTCATCCAGCAAATTGTTAGACACCACCTCAGGCAATGATGAAGATTCAGATGACCGTGTGTCAGCGCCATCTACATCAGTATCAGCTGGACACTGGAAGAAAAAGTGAAAGGACAATGAAGAGGAAGATGGGAAAGACAATTCAAACACTGAATTTAGCTGATGGAGAATCAGTGTTACACCCCACCTTTCAAGCCCAGTGTCCTACAAGTAACATCATCAGAGACTGAATCTCGGCTGACCCCCACTGACCCAGTTTCTTGCCACCAGGGACCTGTTTACCGGAGTGCCATGTACCACCTGTGGATATTTGTTCAACCTGTGACCCAGTATGATTGTGCATACAAGTGCAATGCAACATGTGTGTTTCATACCACTGGTACCTTGTTAGATGGTGATTATTGTGGTCTTACTGGTGGCAGTCATGGAGGGAGCGGTTCTATTGGTTGGACCCACATTAGGAAGGTGGGGTTGGGGCCTTCCTATCATCATTATACTAATGTGATTAATATGATTTGTCTGTCTTCCTGCCCTCAACCCTGACTGGTCCTGCCAAATAGCTGCCCCACCCTGAGCATGGTTCTGTGGAGGTTTCTTCCTGTTTAAAGCCAGGTTTTCCTTCGTACTCTCACCAAATGCTTGCTCATCTGATTGTTGGGGTTTCTTTGTAATATTAAAAGGGAGATGAAGACAGGAAAAGAAGAGAAACAAAAAACTTTATAGGAGCAGATTATCCTGCTTGAAGACATGCTCAGGAAGGTAGTCAGCAGGCTCCAAAAAGAGGTCATACAAATGGATGAGCTTTTCAAGGGTGCCTAAGAAGAACGGCTCACACTCAAGCCAACACAGACCTCCTGTAGGACCGCCTGAAAAAAGAAATGAAAAATTAAAAAGAATCAAACTCATCAGCAACCAGCTGCAGGTATGCTGCCTTGACTGATTATTATACCTTACAGTGATGTCACTTATGGTCCTAATAACCTGTTTCAGACTGATTCACTGTTTGTTGGAATATAATATACATTGTGTTTCTTTCTACAGAGGAGCTTGCATCTAATAAAAGCAGCAAGAACAAACCCAGGAAACAAATACTCAGAAGGAAAAAGTGAAAAACAATAGCGTGTCCCATCCAGAGCAACATTTGGAAATTTGACATTTCAAATCTACACATGCTGCTCCCTCTGGTGGTTACTGCACTACATTCAGCCCCAGACCTTTACTGAGTTTACAGAAAATGTTGCACTGATGAAGAACTGTGATCTATATCCTATTATGTAAACAAAGTAACACAAAGTAACACAATGCCCTTTCAAATAAATATGCTAACAGTAGACTAAGCTTTCATTTTTCTTTCATTAACTTGACTATAAATTAGTATAAATAAATATCAGACACCTAATTAACCTGTTAAGCCCCAAAGGGTTTTCTGAGCTTCCTGCTCAAAAATGACATGTCCAAAATAAATGGAGTATTTCTCTTCAATTACAAACTGTAAACAATCGTGGTATCAAAACAAGGCTAACACTTGTGAGATTCCATCAGAGGTGTAAATATTACACCAGATGTTACTGTGTGAAAGTTACTGAGGCTGGAACACAGAAAAAGTAAGTAGATCTTTTCCTTCACCTAATTTATTTATTTATTTTTTAGCATATAAACCCTTTAAAATGTGCTTTTGTTCACATTTTAATCCACTAAGTCAGTAATAATCAACATATAAACATCATCTGTGCAAAGATGTATGCTTCTGAAGTGAAACAGTGAAAAATGACTGCACTTTTAATAAATACATATTCAGGCATTCTGCAGTTTGTCCAATTTTGGAAAACTTTGGACACCATGTGTGCTGCCATACAGCAGAAATGATCCCCAGTGGCCTTTTATTATCACACTAAACCTTGAAGAAGGCTAAATCTTGCATTGGAGTAAGTAGTTCGTATCTCTCCCACAAGTTTCATTAGATATTAGTGAGTATCAGAAGCATGCCATCTAGTCTAACCTCCCTGGTACCTCTCCTAACCTGTGCAACATGGGCTTCCTCCCATCTGTAGGGTTGCAGGGAGACCTAATGCTTGCTTCACCTTTACATAATATCACCCCTTATCATAAAACTGAGTGACTTCATGTCTGTCACGTTCCTGGGTCTATTGACCCAGCGTTTTGAGTTTTAGTTTATTTGGATGTTATGTTTAAGTTCTTTAGGTTATCTGAGCTCATTTGTTTATTTCAATTCCCCTTGTGTCTTCTACAGCTGTGTTTTAGTCTCCCTTTGCCCTTTATGTGTTCAAGCTGTATGTCTTATGTCAAGTGTCTATTGTCATGTCTGCGTCGCATGTTTCCTGTTTTATTTTGAAAGTCTGTGTCCTATGTCAGTGTAGTCAGCTTTGCTTCCTTTGTCTCTTCATGTCAGTCTAGTGTCAGCTGTTTTCCCCATGTGTTTTCACTCCCCCTAATCACCCTTGTGTGTATTTAGTCTGTGTGTTTCTGTTCATTCTTTGTCAGGTCGTCTGTTGTTCACAGCATGTTCTCCATACCATGTTTCTAGGTTTCATGTCCAGGTTTTTCCATGTTCTTTGTTTAGTTCTCCCAGTTTAGGTTTATGTTAATTTTGCTTCGGTTTGCCTTGCCCTTTGTTTTTACCTTTTACCGGCCTCATTAAACGGCTCACCTTTTGTTAACGTTCAAGTTTTGTTCCCTGTTCCTTGGAGTCTGCGTTTTGGGTCTTTTTTGTCAACCCCTACAGTCTGCTTTGGCCAGATTGTGACAATGTCTAATTTTTACAAACATTAACTGAGCACAAAAAGTGAGACAGTTAGTGCTTGGTCATTTTTTCTCTTTGTTGTAAACATGCTTCTTGGCAATAAATCTTATACTGCTGGAAAGCCTGTTTATTTCCCCTTAAATGGTGTCACATTTGTAAGGAAAATATGGGTTGAGCTGCAGAGTTGAGTATGTGGGTTGTGGCCATGAAAAAGTAGGAGCCTCAGTAACATGTGGAAGAACCATACACAGCCACAACAGCCTGGCACCTCCTCCTCATGCTGGTCACCAGCACTGTGTGACTGAGGTTGCGTTGGTCACTGTGTTAAGTGGAGTTGAAATCAGTCATCAACATGTGTGGCCTTGTTTTGTTTGTTACATTTTTGGAAAAACCAAACTGCAGGTACAGAGAGTGTTTCAACAACAGCATGTCATTGATATCTATGATTAACTACTTATTCCAAGACCAAACCAAGTTCCCAAATAATATACTAAAAGATATTCTGAGTGTAGATAACATCCGAGATTTTTATTTTCAAACTTGTCAATCCAGGATAGCCAAATGGAAAACATAAAGTATAGATTTGATTTGAACAATAGAGTCAGCATCTAAGTAATCAAAAGGTTTTTAGCCCATGAAGCAGTTCAGAAAACATGTAAAGCAGCAAAAATGCACTTTAGGTAGTAAAGTGTTTTAAATAATCAATTACTGATGAAAGACTCACCCTAGTTTCCTTAAGTTAATTTATTTTATTCAGCCAGAAAGGAAAAATAAAGCATGAGGAATACTTTAAACTTTATATAAAACACTCATGGAGAGGTGTGAACATAAACAAATTTCCCACCTGTGGGACTAATAAAGGTCATCTTATCTTATCTTATCTTATCTTATCTTATCTTAAACCAAACAGCCAACAGGTGGTATCTACTATGTGAAAATGGCACCATCTTGTGGCCTCTTTCTGTCACTATAATTCATTCAAAGCTTGAATTATGGAATTTGTGGAAAATGCTTCATCTGTAAAAGTTTAAAAGTCACCAGTGACATTTTTGCCCAGAACGTTCAACAGCTTCATCAAAATGAACCTGACTCCGCGCTCAAACCAGCGTTCCTCCCCGTCCAGGATGTGCGGAGTCAAGGAGGCAATTTACGTTACAATGCTGTGATTGCAGCCATTCCCCAACTCTCACTCAATGGTACTCATGGCCATTAATCAGTGGTCTTTGATCAGTGGTTGTTGATCAATGGTCATGAAAATTTCCATAATTATGATGAACTGACCTCACAGCCCATTGTTCCTTCAGTGGTGCTAGTTTCAGTCATTATGCAAATCATGCATTATGCTGTTTATAAGATTGGGGAAACCTGCAGTCAGCTGAGACTGAAGAAATCACTTGGATGAGTGACGAAACGTTTCTCCCACTGAAAACGCTACGTCCAGATGAACAGATTAATCGACTTTGGGAGATTTACTTGTCTGGATGACTGAGCATGCATCAAGAGCATTCAAAGCTTTGTGGAAAATGCTTCACCTGTAAAAGTTTCAAAGTTACCGATGCCTTTTTTTCACCAGCAGAACGTTCAACAGCTTCATCAGAATGAACCAAAGTCGATGACGTCGCAAGAGTCAGAACACAGAGCTACCAAGAAAATCTATGACGTTCATCTCTGCATCATTTAGTTTGGATGTAGTTGGTGGAGAAATATCATTAAACAGTTTGCAGCGTTCCTCACAGCACTCAGTGGACACTGGGCTTGGACACAGTCAAATCAGTTTGTGGGATAGTTGGCTGCTCAAATAAGTGTTCTCCTTTTTCATACCAGGCTCATCCTCCAGCTGTGATTCCTCCCCTGTTCCCTTTTTTTCTTTGTCTACTGTAGTTATTTTATAAACACAAAATTAGCTCAGGTTCAGAGAACAATTCCAAAATCTTGGTAGTGACAAAAATACCAAGACTTATTTCACACAACGTGTTCAAACCACAATACACAAATGAAAGAAGCTCAGTGAAATAGAAAAAACAATGTTCAATAAGTTGAAAACCAATAGAATACAAGTTTTGGTTGTTGTGTCTTTGTTTTTGCTGCCAGTCCCTCTGTTTGTCTAAGGCAAAAAGAAAGAAGAAAAAGAAGAAGAAATGATCATTCCTGAAAAACTGATGGGATCCGACAAATAAACATGTGCTGCTGACACCTGTGGAAGTCTGTCTGTAGCCTGTGAGCACCATCAGTCAGCGCTGTGTGCCTGTGATGGAGTCCCCCATAAGCGAACATAATACTTTTACTTATCTGACAGAGATGATACTGTGATCATGAAGGTGATTCATCCAAAGTGAGGTTCTCCTCTCGCACACTGGCTATTCTGACCTTTGTGAATTCTCCAAACGCGGGACTGTCAACTGCACAATTTATGTTGGTGGGGAAATGCGTGCGTGCTCTCCCCCCGCAATCATGTCTAAGACAAGCAAGTGTTAATTGGATGACGAACCATCATTCTTTTAAGCTGTATAGCCAAGATCTTTTGCTGTAAATGACCACATCTGTTGATAGAAGTCATTTGTAATGACAGGTAAGAACATTTAAGAAAGATTAGATCCTTCACCTTTTATCTTTGCATTTTTATTTTCATTTTATTGTAATTCTGAGCATTTTGTTGTTCCTTTTGGTGTTTTGGGAAACTGTAAATATTGACCAAGAGGCAACAATAATAACATAATAATCATAATTATAATAATTAATAGTATTAGAACATTTTCCTGTTTCTCTGTCTCATGGGGGCTTTCGTCCTGGGTTTCTCTTGTGTGTCCAGTAACCTGGCGTACTGAGTGGGTGCAGCTCTGTTTTAAATCACACTAAAAGTTAGGATCTGTACGAAACACAGGAGATGTTTGACTAAATAGCACCCCGAGATATTTAAAGCCAGCATCTTTAAATGCATTTGCAAGATAAGGATTTTTTTGTGGAACATTACTTCCAAAAGGGAGATGGAGAAAAGACAGAGATTAGTAGATAAATAGAAATAGAAAGTCTCTGTACTTACTCCCCGGCTACAATCAGTCATGCTTGCCATGAGGGTGCAGGGTCTGGATGTGCATGCACACTTTTGATTAGCAGCTGACTCTTCTCTGGCTAGGAGTCAAACTGCCTGTAACAAAGTTAGAAAATGCTCTGGTAATGTGCTGTCTGGGGCAATTTGTCCGTGACAGGGTTCCTGAAGGTACACTGGTCCAGACTGAGTGTTATTCAGAGAACTCCAAAGAAAAAAAAAAGCAAATTGAAGGATGCTGATGCCTGTCTTGTGAGACAGGTACGGGGTTTCAGTGATCCAAACATGACCCTGTGTGCCCCTTAAGCCTAATAACTGGTTTTGCCACCCTTGGAATAAAAGAACTGCAGTTAAGTGTTTGTAATAACTGGCAATGAGTCTTTCACATTGCTGTGGATGAATTTTGTCCAGTTCTTCTTTGCAGAATCGTTGTATTGCAGCCACATTGGAGGATTTTTGAGCATGAACGGCCTGTTTAATGATACGAAAAAGTGTTTCAGTCTGATTTAAATCTGGACATTCAATAACAGCGCTCAAAAACCTTCCTTTTTAAATTTTATTTAATTGTATTTTTTTTTCTAGCCATTCAGAGGTGGACTTGCTCGTGTTTTGCATATTTGTCCTGCTGCATAACTGAAGTGTGCTCCTGCATTTTGTATTCACTCTGGTTATTTTTGACCAGCAAAGAAAATTTGTTTAATGATTTGAAAAAAGCAAAAAACAAAAAAACAAACAAAACATTAATTAATGAGGAATGGGGCGAATCCTTTTTTTCCACACAACTTTATGCTTTGTAAAAATGTTTCTCTTAAAATGCATAAACCAGAATTAACTGAAGATCACTAAAGACATTACAGTTCCAATACAGAGCATGAAACTGATATGGATTTGTTGGACTATTTAGTACTATACCTAACATTACACACGGACCACCATGGTAAAATCTGCTGCCTGGTAGAAAATAAATTGCATAAATTAGCCTCATTCTAAAATTGGAGGACAACTTAGGCCTAATCTTTGCTCAAATACATCATACATACATACACCATTCAAACTATTGCAAAGGCAATAGATTGTGAGTTGTGAGTTTAAAAAAGCATTCATGATTATTTTGCATGTTAGCACACTTATAAGAAACAAATATCAACAAAATTTAAAAAAAGAAAAGAAAAAAACAATGTAAAAAGGAATAACTTATATAAAAATTATATATTTGGCCTACAACTTGTCAAAAAATGGCTTTTGGGAGTCCTCAAGAACTTTTTTGTATTTTAAATCATATTTTGGACCAACTTAAAAAAAATACCTTTACATTTTGTCTCTGGACGAGTATAATTTTTTTTTTAAATGTATGTTTTTATTTTTCTGTGCATGGACTGCTTTCAAATTCACGGGTGGGATAAAAATGTTCTGCAACTGTAGAATTAACCATTAATAATCTGATGTACACCTTTAAATACGTGATTCTGTTGCATAAATGACATATGTTAAATAGCCAATGCAATTCAAGCAACTTTTTTCTGATTTGACACAGAGGAAGTGCAACTGTAAATAAATAAATATTAATGCAGACGGAAAAAGCTGTCTTTTCAGGACAGATTACAATCCCAGCGTCTTATTTTGGTAACACTCGGAACTCATGCATTTAATTCCGGCTGGCTTGCACTGGTGTGGAAAAGATGGCTGCTTCGGCGGCAACGGCGAGTTCTTCCCCCGGTTTGTGTCCAAATTACGCTGTGATTTGCTCTTTTCTTGAGCGCTACGGAGCGTTGTTGGACTTGCCGGAGCTCACCTTTCCTCAGCTGGAGAGGTATCTGCAGGACACATCCTCAGGTAGGGTAGTAAAAGGTCCCGCTGCTCACGGGGAGGAGGAGGAGGAGAGACTTCACCGCTGCATTAATGATAATGGTAGCGAGCTAGCACGTAGCAGCTAATGTTAGCTGGCTGTGTGTTATTGTGTTGGTTTTTTAACATTCTCCTTCACTTAAATATAACTTAACTCCGCCCTGACGCTGCCATTCGAGGTAGAAAACACGTCTGTGCTCATTATGATCGTTATTCAGCTGCAAACAGGCCGAATTATTCGAGGTTTTCTGTCACTTTTTTAGCTTTTGAATTGGGCTTAATTTTTTTCCAAGCAGCCTTTATCTGCCGTTGTAACGTAAAACAACACAACACGCACACAAACATGCGGCCGTGACAGTGCTCGCGAGGCGGTGAACGTGGAGATAGCTCACGCAGCGCGGCGTGGATTCAGTTAAGTGGTCTCCGAAGGTGTCAGTGTGTGAAACGAGCACGGATTTGTGCACTTTATTTACACTTAAAATATTTTGCCTTGTGGTGCTTCGCGCAGCTACCGTCAAGCCACACAAAAACAGAGGACAAACGCGTAGGCGCTTTCAAAATAAAATAACTTAAAGCCTTAGAAACGCAATAGTTTTGCTGGTTACTGCGGAACTATATGCGCGATTTTGATGTGAAATTAAATTAACTGTGACTTTTATTGTTTCCAAACTCTTAGCGATAACCACATCATAGAAAACGGTGTTTAAGAATTTCACGGTAATTAAGAAATTGTTTTCTTCTTCCGCTCCCGCTGCTAATTGTGGTCGACTTGACTGTTTTTCTTATCCCGTTGCGTCGATTAGCGCATGCGCGTCCTCATCTGAAAGTGTTCCTGATTGAGTGTGTATTAATTAGCATGTGCCATCACCTCGTGTGTTTTAAAAGGACACCACGGACACATTTTTTCTACGTTCGATATTACCATTAATTATCGACAGTTTCAAGCTCAATGCTTTTATTTGATTAAAATTAGACTTTTTAAAAATGTATATACTTTTTCAAATCGAGGGAACAATATATGTTGTTATAAGGATACAGTGTGTATTTGTATTTATCCTAGAGGCCTTCCAGTGCATGTTGGTAAACAGCAAAAGGCCGGCATGTGTAAAGAATAAACTTGTTTTATGGGAAAAGCAAAGATAAATAAGGCTCTGTAATGTGTTGACACTGACTCCCGCACAGCGAAGGATAACATCAAGAGTGAAAGAGAATGTTTACAAGGCGGTAGTGAGACATGCTATGATCTATGCACTAACAGAAAGACAGGAAGCAAAGCTGAAGGTGCGAAAAGTGAGCAGGATGGGCAGGATTAGGAATGAGTACATCAGAGGAGAGGCACACCTGAGATGGTTTGGATATGTGCACAGAAGGGATAGTGGATATACTTGACGAAGGATGTGGAAGATGGAGTTTCCAGGCAGGAATTAAACAGGAAGACCACAGAGAAGGTTCACTGATGCAGTGAAGGAGGATGTGCAGAGGTTCAGTGTGGTTAGTGAGGATGCTAAGGATTGGGTGAGATGTAGGCAGTTGAGCTCCTGTGGTGACCCCTATAAAGAAAGTAGGAGATGAAAATGAAGTATGTCAAATATTAATCCTATTTATCTGCGCAATTTTTTTTTTTTTTTTGACTTCGTCCTACATTTTATGTTAAGTCAAAGGCTTTTTGCTTTGTTTTTGGTTTAGATGGTTTGCTGCAGATGCTCTGATAAATGATTCTTTTGTTGTCAATTAAAACTCTTCATGAGCATCAATCAGAGCATCTCTCACACTTGGTTTGATGTAAATATTACAGAGAGGAAACACTTTCATTGCAAAATAATGTTATAAAATAAAAAAATGTATTTAATTTAAATGTGAGCTTTTGAAAAATGTAAACAAAGATGAAAAGATGAAGTTAATATCAATAAAATGGGCAGAAGTTCAGTTAGAAAAACATACAAGAATCAGAGTTTTTTCTTCTGCATTCACATGTTAGAAATTGTCAAAAGGGCCATATTTAGCATGAAAAGCCCAATAGCGTTACATAGACATTGCATACATTGTTGCCTGGCTGTTTTTGTCTGCACTCTGGGTTTTTGTTTTTTGTTTTTTTTTGGTCAGCTTTTCCCATGATGCAATAAATTTCATCTCCAGTCACAGCAGCTGATGCTGTTACCGGACAGTGTTACTTGCTTTACGGCTGTTTTAAACTCTCCTCAACAGTTGTAGCATCACACCTAAAATGCCTTTCAGACGCTAACGGGTTTCTCTGTTTTATTGTTTCCGCAGTTCCAAAGCTGCTGGTTGATCTTCACGTTAAGTTGCTGAGGAAGATCGGCAAATCGGTGTCTGCAGACAGATGGGAGAAGTATCTCGTCAAGGTAAGCGGTTGACACGCAGCACAACAGAACAAAAGAAAAAGAAGTACCGCCACAGTGTTTTGGCACAGGACAATCTAGAATATTTATTTAACATTTAAAATAAATAGCGCCATATTCAGACAGCTCCTACTCCATCCAGAGTACCTAAAAGGGCTTCTTTCAGGAAGCTGAAATGTTCTTTCAGACCATTTTCTTTCTGTACTTCACCGCCATTAAGATTAGCCAGACATCCAACACCCCCCCTTTTCTTTTTCTTTTTTTTTTTTTTTAAACATACAGCTTTCCAAAAATGTGCTTTTTAATAGAAAATGCTTCCCACATGGTTAAGCAGATGTCTGGTTTTATAGAGATCATCTGGTTATTTAAAAAAAAAAAATAACTTTAACGTTGCAGCATATCAACTTTGGGATCTACTAAACTGGGACTAGGTTGACAAATTTGGAAAATAAAACCCAGTTTAATAATCTGATGGACAGGTCTGTTTTAGCAGAGAGACCCATCCTGCAGTAACCACTCTAGGAGCCGGAGCTGTAGAAAAAGGTACTCAGGGGGTGATGTCAGCAGGTAGCATCAGGGTAGCAGGGTGGGCTCGTTTTTGCAAGGGGCCACAGGAGAAACTGTGGCTGTTGTGGAGCCCAGACCAATAAGGTGCTCAATGTTAGTGAGATGTAGATGTCACTGTTAGACAATGAAAATGTCTAACAGTGACAGCAGGCATAGTAAAGTCATAATTTAATCAACAATTGAGAACAAAATGTGCATGTTTTTGCAAAATGATAAATATGTTATGTTATAAATTATGCAAAGTGCTGTTGCTATTTTTGCTCCAATTACATCCTCTGCAGGTATTCAGTTTTTTTTGTTTTGTTTTGTTTTCTTCTTGTTAATTGAGAGAAAATCAATTAAAAAAATGTTTTTTTGGCTTTAACAAGTGCTTTAAAGTCCGATGCAGTGTCTGAGGTGTAAATGTGGGCAGGTGACTGTGACTGAGAGACGATCTGTGTCTGGATTAAACTTCATTACTGAGAACGATTGTTCACATATGAAGGCAAATCCAAAGAGATTTCTCTTTATATTACATCCACTTCAGAAGGCCAAACATTTTTCCTGTCAGATCTGAGCAGCCATTGGCTGGAATACCTGCCAGTTTGTCCCATTTCAGCCATAGCCCTTCCAAGCAACCATTTACCTCTGTGAAGAAGTCGCAGTCCCTTTCACTGAGTGCACTGCTGCCAGTTCCTCTGTGATCTTAAGTCTGTCGCTTACCACATATAGAAAGATGAGAAACTATGCTGTGTAGACAGACAGAACAACTCTCATCCACAGTCAAGGAGAAAAAAGTCAAAATAGTCTGTTTTGTTTTTAAACTGGAGCTCCAGATGTCCTGCAGTGTCCTCACCTCAAGCAGTCTTGTTATGGTTCACCTGGATTGGACACATTCTCAAATGCTTCTTCTGAAAACTTCTTGTATTTCTGGGTGTTTAGTCTCATAATGGTGATTGAAACTGCAGTCCTTAAACACACCAGTCTGCTGTCCACAGACTAAACTCACAGCTTGACCTCCGACTTCAATGAATAAATACTTAAAAGTCAAAGTGTTGTTGATTTAAAAAAAACTTCTTTTTTTTCCCTTTTTTTTTTTTTTTTTTTTTTTAAATCGTGAGCTGACTTCTTTCAGGGCTATTAGAGTGTATTTACAGTGATGCTGCATTTGCTTACTCACACATGTATGAATGTAAAATGTAAAAATAAATGATCAGTCACCTTCAAAATCAAAGCAGTAAAAATGTGTTGTCCTTTCCCACAAAACTGCAAAAAACAGTAAGCCATTCTTTGATGGGGAGTTTATCAAAGAGTGCATGGTGACTGAAATGAGACAAACTGCATGATGGATACTTATCTTTGAATCCTAATTTCACACTGACGTCACACTGGCTGGTCAGGGACAGCCAAAGGGCCGAATGTGCCCCACAGGATGTACAATGCCCAGGTCTGCTTTTAAGATAATTTTTTTTTTTTTTAGTAGATTTAAAAAAAAAAAAAAAAAAAGAAGTACAGGGATGGTTAACAATTTAGAAAAAATGAGGGAGAGGAGACAAATGGTCCCAGTAAACCAGCATGTGATGCTCTAAGGTGGTCGCCTCTGTTATTGTTTGCTATAACAATAAAGAACAGTTAAACACAAACATGCAAAAACACATAAGCACAAAAACACTGTGAAATGAAAGAAATGGGCATGACACACATTACGGCAGTGTGTCTATATGTAAAATTTATGTTTTAAATAATCAGAATAGAAGTAACACAGTTTTGACTGGCCAACCTCAGCCTCTCACTCTTGCTTTGTGTTTATTTCTCTGACCAAAAAATGTAACCATTGTTATATTAAGACTTGAGAGCCTGAAATATCATCTTTTTTTTTTTTCTACTGTCTCAGAAACATGACACTTTAAGTCATCTAAACGGAGGCTCTTATTTATTTTTTTAATCTAATGTGTACTCAAGAAGTAACTGTGTACCCTCTATTAATTGACTAATGTCTCCAGTTTGACTTTTTTCTGAAAATAAAGGTTAAGCATGTGATGTATTTTAATGCCACTTTGTTGTGTTACTTGTTTCCCTTGCAGGTATGTCAGGAGTTCAACACAACCTGGGCGTGGGAACTTGAGCAAAAAGGATACAAGGAGTTGACGGTGGAGTGCAAGACAGGGATACTTAAAGTGAGTTTTTTGCTGTTGGTGGATGTCAGGATGGCCGTCCGGTTTCCTCTCCCCTATTAGATATTATAAATGAACATTTTCTCCT
Source organism: Perissodus microlepis (assembly GCF_051167445.1). Lineage (NCBI taxonomy): Eukaryota > Metazoa > Chordata > Actinopteri > Cichliformes > Cichlidae > Perissodus > Perissodus microlepis. The sequence continues at coordinate 27,202,369 of NC_140470.1, read as the reverse complement.
CCACTGGCCCGCTTTTACACACCCGTGTACATGCTGCAGGTATCACCCAAACATAGACGAGTGGGACAGCTGCAAATAGAGCAAAGTTCTCAAGAAGTCAGTCAGATTTAAAGATGTAGGCAAACATGTATTTTAACTTAATCTTTGTAAAATAAACCAGGGGTGGGAGGAAGCAGCTAAAAAAGATTGCCTTTTGTCTAGCTCGAGTCGAAGTACTGGTTCTTCCCAGTGTAGCTTCACCAGCTCTCCACCTGTTGAAGGTTCTGGTTGGGGCAGAATGCAGACTGTGGCCACATAGTCAAACTTTCTGTAAGAAGTCCCTGAGTGAATGAAGTGACCCAGAAGTAGAAGCGTGGTAGCCTTTATAAGACCTGGTTGGGTTAATACATAGTGACGCAGTATCAAACTGTCAACATAACTTAAGTGATTCAGTCCATGTAAATGTTAAATAATGGTGTATTTTCCCTTTCACACAGGCTGAGGTTTTGAACCTTCAGCTGAACCACGAATATTCAAGTTTCTGCTCTAAAATCTTTTAAAAATATAATTCTGTGCCTCTATGAGGTAGTTTGACTTTCCTTTATTGGGCCTTTCTTTTTTCTGCAGTATTTGTGTGAGTGTCAGTTTGACGACAACGTCAAGTTCAAAACTGCCATCAACGATGAGGACCCAGATAAAATGCGCCTGCAGCCAATCGGCCGGGACAAAGACGGACAGATGTACTGGTTTCAACTGGACCAGGACAACAACGTGCGCGTTTATGTGGAGGAGCAGGACGACTTGGACGGGTCATCGTGGAAGTGCATCGTCAGGTAAAACGGACAGAAACGTCCTGCAGGTGTGAAATAAACGTTTGTTTGTTTTTTTTAAATGTGTGTTTGTCTCTCTCCTTGCAGAGATAGAAACGATTTGGCCGAGGTTGTCGCTCTGCTGAAGACGCAGATTGATCCTGCGCTGTTGAAAAAAGAACAGGAAACGAAGCCTGAAGGTAAAAGAGTTTTTCAGTATAAAAACCAGCAGTTACAATTTTCTCTGGATTGCATTTTTAGTTCAGATTGTTGCAGAAATGTTTAGACTTCATTAGGAACCTACACCTGAATATTTGAATAATAATATCTTTGATCAGCATGAGCTGCTGGCATAGCTCACGCTCAGAGCAGTGATTATCACACTTCAGTTGACCTCTCTTGTGCCAGTTAGATCATAATTTTCATACCCCCTTAGCAGCTTTTTTTCCCCTGGTTTTTTTGTTTTGTTTTGTTTTTTTTAAAGGCTTGATGCCTCAAATAAAGAACTCCAGTTCCTCTTCAAATGACAACTCGGAAGTGCTGAGGGATCTTTTAAAAAAAGGAATTTGGAGGTCTTGCTCTTGAGATTGACACCAAATCTACCAAACCCTGAATCTACTTGGTAAAATGGCCTGTATTTGTATAGCGCTTTACTAGTCCCTAAGGACCCCAAAGCGCTTTACACATTCAGTCATCCACCCATTCACACACTTGTTTCTAATTTAATGCTGGTGTATATACTTTTCTCCTTCATAGATGTGTCTTATTGGCATTGACTAGTGTCTAATTATCTATATAATTATATCATCATCATCATTATCTATATAAATATATAAATTTGGAATTAATCTACTAAAAGTATGGTTTGTGGAGGCCACCATCTTGACGCGCCATCTTGAATACAGTGGCTGTTTTGCTGTTCACGTTTTATGTTTGTGACTAGAGACTGCCCACATGCGTAGTACACCAAAGGTGAAGAGGAAGAAAACTCGTAGGCATCCCTATGTATTATCATCTGAGGAGGAGGCCAGCATCTGAGTAAAAGCTCAAACTCATCTCCTGAACTGAAATCAGGGCTTTAAAACAAAACATGCTCGCTTATTCCTGATATTGTCACAGCTATCAGCAGATTAGACCTGTGAGCCTCCCGTCTCTGGTCATTTGACAATGAGGTGGTTAAACAACAACAGCAACTGGTTAAATGCTAACGTTATGTCAGCTAATGTCAGGCTGGAGTGTCCTATAAATCGCACCTTACAGTTTATTTGCCAAGTATCTTATTCCAGCAATGTTAGAGCCAGTGGCTAACAGCAACTAACAATGGCAAAAACAGCAGCGCTTACCAACAGAAGTTCAGGATAATCTCAACAACTCACCTCAGTATCGCTGTCAGAAGTGAGTTCTGCTGACTAATTGATTTGTATCGGACTTTCACATAGTTTTACGTCCCACAGAGTAAATGGATGAGGACACCAGTCTAGACACACTTAAATTAATTGTAGCCAGAGTTCTTTGTCCTACAGTGGCCACCGTAGTTGGGATTATGTGCTTAAATGGGAGAAGTCAGAAAACAAAACTCTGTTGACTTTAATGTGCAATCTACTGACACCATTGTGTCTTTAACACTAGATTATCTATGTTGATACATTTTACATGTGCACAATGATAAAGAATGAAAATTAATGAAATTCCAAATGATGTGATGGTTTGAAATATTGCTTCAGACTGTAGAGGCAGAAAAGAGGTGTCACAACCAGGGTAAAGCTTTATTTATAGTAAATGATAAACAGACTGGCACTTACTTTAATTAATCACTCAAAGCTTTTACTACAAGTCTTATTCATCCAGACACACACACACACACACACACACACACACACACACACAGCGGGTACTGAGCACCTTGTCTAACACTAATGAATGAACTGGGAGCACCTCAGGGTTTGGCATCTTGCTAGTTTAGACATAAGCAGTTTTTTTGTTTTCATAACTTGGATGACAAGTATAAATGTAAACAAGGAAAGCTTATACTCCACAAGGATTTAACGCAGTAAAATAATTTAGCCCTGGGACAGACTGGCGACCTGTCCAGGGTGTACCCTTGCCTATGGTAGCTGGGATAGGCTCCAGGCTTTTTTTGTGCTATCGAAGTTCGCTGGCTTTCATTCAAAATCTGTTTATCATGAGCACCTACACATTGAGCAACTTAAAAATGATAAATGGCTTCAAGCTCACATTGACACCTGTGGGGCACTATCAGCCACTAAGACAGACAAATTTAAGTGTTTTAATATATGAATATTTCATACTTTTAAGGCTGCCTGTTTATTTAAGGGAGATGAATGATACATTATAATTTTACATAGTCTATCATCTGTGATATTATTAAATAAATATATTTTAGGTAGATGCTTGTGCATTCTCAAAGTCTTATATGTTGAATTGAACTGAGTATGTCATCTGTTCAAAGCCTCTCCCAGTCAGTGCTGTTCTTTCTGCCCGTCTCACTGTACATGATGTTATTAGCACAAACACTTTAAAATGATCATTTAGGACTTTAACAATAATACAGACAGCAATGTAGTCAAACATCTCACAGTTAGTTTTATTGGGAATTAACTTTAACCTCTTAGGCCCCAGGAGTTTTCTGAGCTTTCTGCTTGGAAATGAAATGACCAAAATAAATGAAGTATTTCTCTGCTATAACAAACTCTGTGTAAACAGTTTGGGTATCAAAATACAACTAACACTTGTGAGATGTCATCAGAGGTGTAAATAAGTTACTGTGACTCACACAGAAAAATTTTGTTTTTTTTATTTCACTCACCTAATTTATTTAAAAGTATTTTAAAGCATATAACACCTTTGAAAATATACTTTGGTTCACATTTAACTCCAGAAAATCATAAATCAAAATATGGATATTACCTGTCCACAGATTCATGGTGATGTAACTGCTCTTCTAACTGTTTGGTGTCTTTGCTTTGTTTGGTGGTTGTAGAAATGGTTTACATGAGCTTTTAGCTGAGATTCAGAGGTTTCTGCGGACACTACTTATGTCAGCACTTATATTTTTGACCTCTTGTTATAACCGATTAAACACGATCTCCTCCCTTTTGCCCCCATTTTTGGGGGCGTGGGTGCTTAACTAGTTAAAAAAAAAAAAACATGTCTCCTATTTTTGTGTCACATAGGAAAGAAGCATCAATATCTGATGAGAAGACTTAATTTAGCCTTGCTGTGTATTATTGTGGTGTTTGGGGCAGTTTTCTTGTTTTGTGGGGTGGTTGGTTTTTTTCCCAAGTTGAGATGAATATCTCTAACAAGTTGATTTGTTCGCGTTGCACATCGTAATTTTTAAGAGAAATGTGTTTTTTGAGTTACACTATATGCATATAAAGCAACCATTTCCTTTTTTGGTATTTTTTTTGTGTGGTGCATTTTTCTCTGTTTTAACAAAAGGGAAAGAAAGTTCATTTAACTCGACTTAAGATGATTTGTTTTAATTTTTACATGGTCTTACTGAGGTGATGCAAAGTGAAACATGCATTCTTTTTTTTTTAGGTAATGTGCTGGAAAAGCTTGAAAATGGACCTTAAAAGTTTTTTTAAAAAGTGCTTGAATTTGACCCTGAAAAATGTGTATGAACTCTGTCAAAATAAACCTCATATTAATCGACATTATTCTACTTACTTTGAGTATTTAAGTACATCAGAGCTCCTAGTAGCCATTTAATCTTTTTGTTCTCTTTTTTTGTATTTATTTTGTTACAGGTGAGACCAGAAAGACTGAAGATACATCAGATGAAGACAGCAAAGACTCCACCAAGTCAGTCTCTCCAAAGACGGAGAGCATTGAAAAAGTAACACAGAACACGAAATCTGAAAATTCAGAAGCAAAATCTGCACTAAATGGTGTCATTGAAGGTAAAGAGGAGGCAGAGCTCGACTCAGAAAATGTCAGTAAAAAAGCCCAGAACATCAAAGAAGAGCCGATGGAAGTTGTGGACACTAAATCTAACTCAAGTGAACAAACACCGGCCTCTGAGACGTTGTGTATATCAGTAAAGGAGGAAAAAGGGGAGGAACCGAAGAAGTCCAGTGCAGAGGAAATGCAGCAAGCCATGAAGAATGACCAGCAGGCCAAGATCCCTTTGAAAAAAAGGGGAATGAAGTTCAGTGAAGACTTTGATAAAAATAATGCCGTTATAGTGCAAAATCCATCTCTTTCTAATCTGAAGGAGGCTGCAAAAGACAACTCGACTCCTGACCAATCAAAGAAAGCGTTGAGTATAAACGATCATGTTAATGGTGAAGTTACCCAATCAGAAAAAGGGTCACCAGAGCGAGTAACAGAAGCTGTGGAGAATTCTGTCGACATTAAAGAGAACGACGCTCCGACCACCGACGAGGAGGTTAAAAAGGACAAAAAGGACGAGCCACAGGGAGTCACCTCACACCAAGCGGATTTGGAGAAGAAAACTCAAGATGAAAAGGAAACGGAAAAAAGGGAAACATGCGAGTCTTCGCTGCCCCCGACAGAACCGACACCTTTATCTAAAGAGATAAATAATGCAGCAGAGAAATCCTCTAATCACGAAGAGCACGAAGAAATGAAAGAATCCAAACCAGCAGACACAGAGGAGTCTTGTAAGGTGAACAAGACGACATTAAAGGAAAGTCATAAAATATTAACTGCTGATGAGTCAGGGAACCTAAACTTAAATCACGAAGTCGAATCCAAAGAAGCCGAATCAAAAGTTTCAAAAAAATCAGAGGAAAAGCTAGACTGCACAGACATGGACACGTCCGAGTCGAGTCAGACTAAAGAAGCCGAGGCGCCCGAAAGTATAACGCACAAGCAAACAGATACGAGTGACTCTAAAGAGACTGGATCATCTGAGGGTAATGTAGAGAAAACTGATAGCTTTGCTCTGGAAGAGAAGCCTGAAAGCTGTAAGACAACAGAGACACAATCTGCAGAGACACAATCTGCAGAGACACAATCTGCAGAGACACAATCTGCAGAGACACCAGAGAAATCTGTAGACTCTGAAACCTCGGAATCAAAGTCTGTCACTAAAAAAACAAGTGAGAAACCGGAGGAAACAGCCAACACTAAGGAGAGCGTGGACCAGCCTGTTATCGAAAAGGTCGACAAGTCAGACTCATGTAAAGCTGCAGAGAAGCACGATGGCATCAAAGATGCAGAGATGGTTCCCACAGTCTGTGAGACAAAGACGGAAAAGCCAGAAGACATAAAGAAAACTGTCAACTGTGAAGATGGTACGGTACGTGATGCTTCCAAGATAAGTGACTCTGTGTCTGGGCCTGTGGCTGCAGAGGCACAGGGCGCAAAACTCGATGTGACAAAACCACAAAAAGATGACAAAGCTGAGATGAACTCTGTCGCACAAAAGCCAGCAGAGCAGCCATCTGAAGGGCAGAATAAAACGCCCAGCCCTGTTGAGAAGACGGATGCCTCCGATGAAAAACCTGAGACTGAACAAGAGAAGGATTCTGAGAAAAACCCCAGCGCAATCGAGGCAGAGCATCCATCATCAGATAATAAAAAGGATGCTGACAGGGAAAGTGAAAAGGACACTGATAAAGAAAAGCTTTCAAACTGCAAAGAGGACTCCACAGCAGATGAACTCTCAAAAACTGAGGAGAGTAAGGGCAAAAGCGAGGATGTGGACTCTCAAGCGAAAAAAGATGTGGCGAATGGCAGTGAAGCTCCAGCAGATGTTCAGGAGGAGGATGTCTGCCGGAAAAACAAGCGCCCAGTCAGCCGAAGGAAAGTTGAGCTCCAGCGGGAGGAGCGACAGGGGGACTCAGAGTCTGACACAAACGTGGGGAGATCCCTGCGAAGATCGCCGAGGATCTCTAGGCCGACGCCAAAGGCAGTAGAGATCCAGGACAAGAAGCAGGAGAAGTCGCAGGCGCCTCAGAAGCGTGACGAGGAGAAGGGTGAGAAGGAAAAGTGTGAAGACGAGGAGGACAAGGAAGAGGAGGTGGTGAAGGTCGTTAAGAAGAAGCCAAGAGAGAAAAAGACGGATCAGGAAGGCCAAACCAAACCCAAGGTAAGACCAGGCATTCATTCCATGCACTGTATACAAAAGATGGACATAGACGCTGTGACATTATTCCACATCTGAAACTTAGAGGTGAATGAGAAACTGAGGGACACCGGCACTCATGATAGTCAGGAGTTAAGCCCACCCTAAGGTGTAACCTGCTTCATCAGCCTTTCTGACTTTTATTGGGGAATTTAAATTGATGACCATAAGAAAAAATATTAAGACTTGAAATGTCTTTCCTGTAGATTTCTGTAGTAGTGGTTTCTACCTGGTGGGCCATGAAGGTCCTGCAGTCCTTAAACTTGGGAATAACCTTTTTTTGCAGCCAGTGGAGTCGCCCTCTGCTGGCCACCAGAAAGAATGGAGGCTTAAGGTACTGCAGCCATGGCTTTGTCCATCTTTTATGTACAGACTGGTCATTTTCCAGATTGCACAGCTCTATTTTTCCTCCGTTAACAATTTCATTACTGCTTGTTTTAGGCGAGAAAGAGGCGAAGGGTTCGGTGGTCCAACACTCGGACGCGCCGCAGAAAGAAAGACTCGGAAGACGAGGACGAAAACAGCGACGAGGAGTCCAGCGAAGAAGACGAGAGCGAGGAGGAAGACGACAGCGATGAGGACTACAAGGTTGAGCGTACAAGAAAGAGGCGGAACCGTAACCGAGAAAGGCGAAGCTCGGACTCCTCGACCTCATCTGACGAAGATCTACCTCCCAATGACGACCCTTGCAAACACTGCGGTCTTTCAAATCACCCAGAGCTGGTGGGTAACATCTGTAAAATCTCACCCGCATATATTTATATTGAAAATATAATTATAACAGCAAGGAGAGACTGGAGTATTATCCAGAAAGGTTTTAACAATGAGACTTTAAGGGTGTTATTGAATCAGGGGGCAGTTTTTAGCCGTGAGGTTGGAAAAGAAACAAGTCCTGAGGCTCCTCCTAGTGGAGAGAAGGCAGAACAACGCTTTTTTTTTTTTTTTTTCTTTTTTCTTTTTTTGTTTGTTAGATGTAAATGTCGCCCAACATTTAATATCAGTACAAATGTGAGAGGAAACTAGGGCAGCTGGGGAGTTTTTGGTTAAAGTCTGAAGCAGAAAAACGCCTCCTAACCGACAGTGATCTCACATAGAGTAGCATCAACGTCACTTTTGGCCAGCAGGAAAAAACAGCCACTGATTTATTTCCTCATTACTGTAGTTTGATTCTATTGGTTGTGCTAACTTTGCACTCTTCTCTTTCTTTGTTGAGAGAAATACTTTTGTTGTGTTACGATCTGCCTGTATCTCTTTCTCAGATCCTGCTGTGCGATTCGTGTGACAGCGGCTACCACACAGCCTGTCTGAGGCCTCCGCTCATGATTATCCCCGATGGAGAGTGGTTCTGTCCACCCTGTCAGCATGTACGTACCAGTCAGTGCACTCAAAATTAAATGTATAGTTAGCTCAGTGTTTCTACATCTGTGGGGCGTCAACGACTGGGAGGAAAAAGGCAGCGTAAACCACAAGTAAATGTGTTTTTAATGTAGATTAAAATAATGCAACAAGAGTCCACTGATGCTGTTTTTCACGTTTTTTTTTTTTTTAAGAAGTCTTAATGATGGCTTTAAAACTTGTGTGGTGTTTGATATCATGACGCTGAAGTGCAGTTTGAGAGCTACTGGATTAACTAAAGTTCAAATGTATCACTCGGCCCCCTCTGTAGAAGCAGCTCTGCGACAAACTCGAAGAGCAGCTGCAAAACCTTGACGCTGCTTTGAAGAAAAAGGAGCGGGCTGAGAGGAGGTGAGACGGTTTGTGTTTCAGCTGTTGTTGAATTTACCAGTTTGTTTTACTTTGAAGCCAGTGGTTCCCAGTTTGGGTATGACTTTGAACCATTCCACATTACATACATATTTTTAAGGAAGGTAAACAGTCCTTTAGACGGTCTGCGTTTCCGCTGTGGCACAGACGTAGCAACAGCATCTTCCCACAGAATTGAGTGGAGATGGACAATAAAATACAATTTGAAAGTAAATTTGAATCAATTTTTGTTCTACTTCCTCTCTCTGATTTGAAATCTCTCTGGACTTCAGCAGTGGTGTAACAGGTCTTTCCAGAAAGCAAGAAAAAAAGTCTGCACCTGTTAACTGTTAACTGAGCTTGTTGCGGTGGTTTTCCGTTCAGTCGAGGAAGAAGGATTTTGTGAACGCAACCTACTTTTTACCTGCAAATTACCTACAGTGACGTAACGTGACAAGAACCATTTGTAAGTCAAATGGTGATTGGTTGGTTGATAAGTGGGCTTGACAGGAAGTAAGCAGCAGTAGAGTTCACCATAAAGGGAAAGCAATTCACAAAAATGTCACAGAGCTGCTGCAGAGTAAAAATATTCATTGGTTTTAACATTTAGAAGCTAAAACAAGAATATCCCACAGGCATGTTTCTCTGTACATTTTTGACACTGCCCCCTGGTGGTATTATACAGCTGTGCACAAGAATAGTGCACACCCATGGTGTTGCCTTGAAGGTGCAGGACTCCCAAAAACCATTTTATTTCCTGTGCTGGAAAAGATCTCAGTGTTATGTAGTGTTATGAAAATTCTGTCCACTTTCTGTAGATGTGAATTCCAGCTTTTACTCTGAAATTGCAGCTCTTTAACTAAGCACTGCAAAGCTTTTACAAGTTTGCACTATTTGACAAACAGAGGACACTCGGATTAACTTTTTTGTGTGATCATCTTACTGTGTTTCTCTTCTCCAGGAAAGAGCGTCTGATTTATGTTGGAATCAGTGTCGAGAACATCATCGCGCCCTCTGTGAGTACTTAGTGAGGTCATGGGGTCTTAAATAAAAACAGAAAAAACATTGACTGCTGCTGATGTTTGTGAATGTAAGTGACGCTGAACTCTTTCCAGGTTGAGGTCGAGGAGGAAAAACCAGAGATCATTATCAAAGAGAAGAAAGAAACAAAGAAGAGTAAGAGCTGGGGTCGGAGGTCAACGAGGGCGAAGAAAACCATCAGCTACAGGTACGAGACATACTATTTTGCTGCATGTTCAGGCAACCAGTCCATATCAGTTGATGTTGGTGACATCAGTGTTTGTAGCTAGTAGCCAACCACGGATAATATATAATTTCTATAGAGCCGTAGTCATCATAAGAAAATCTTACCTACTCCACAAACAGTTGATGGCCTGGGTTTGTTGGATAAGCTCGATCTGCCACAGTGTGGGGAGTTACATCTGCCTGCCAGATGTTTTATTTTTTTATTTTTTTTTGGGGGGGGGGGGGGGTTTGTTTTGGGCTTTTTTACCCTAAATAAATCATAAAAAGATTGCCTATTATTTCCAGTATCTAAAAAATAAAAAAAAATGTAAAAGGTTTTGTTTACTGAAAACAGACCCTGGTCGACATGGCGGGTGCTGAATGTGCATCTGTGTGATATAAATGTTATCACATCTCTTTTGCTGTGAGCCATTTAGGGTGTTTTCACACCTATAGTTGGTTTACTCTGGCCCAAATCAGTTTGTAAACTTCTAGCTTTTTCCTTTGATTTGGTTTGTTTTCACACAGAGAAAATTCTACGTTAATGTTCAGTCTGCTTATTGGCCAGGAGTGTCTGGGCTGGACCAACAAAAGTAAACAGGAACAGGAAGAAGGTGCTGTGTTCTGGGATACTCGAGAAAACAGAGAATTTAGGTTCATTTCAAAGCTCGTTGCTAGCCTGTAAAGACCTTTGCAGCTCTGTAGTAGTTTTTTTTCTTTTTTCCTTTTTTCTTTTCTTTTTTTTAAACTCAAACTTGTAATGTACACCTAGTCGCACCTAGTAGTTGGTTCGGATCGCAGTCGGATCAGGTTTGCACCATAAACAATTGTGTTGACTTCATTTGAAACTGCATTAATCCCACCCCCTCTAAAAACTCTCCGTGCGGTTGTTTTGGTCAGCACCTGAGTGCGATTGCCAAACCACAGTTTGATTTAAACGGACTAAACGCTGCAGGTGTGGAAACACCCTTGGAGTCAGTCGGCAGTTGGACAGGTGATTGTGTTATTATTGGCAGAGACGCATTTAAATTCTCCAGGCAGCAAAAAATATTCTTGTCTGTGTTGATGTAAACTTTGCAGATTTGATGAGTTTGACGAGGCCATCGAGGAGGCTATCGAAGAAGACATCAAAGAAGCAGAGGGTGGAGGTAGGAGGAGAAGAAACTGTACTGTGTACTTTGCTGAAAATATTTCTGGCTCTGAAGATCAACCCAAAATCTGAAGCTCATTTAACATGTTGTATCCGTCTTGTTTGTAATGCAGAAGAATGTAGCAACTTGTCATATTTACACATGAAGCGGTTCAAATGTGAAAGAGATGTGAAGTATTTAATATAACTGTGAGGTGTTTTTGCAGGAGCGGGTCGGGGTAAAGATATGGCCAACATCACAGGGCACAGAGGGAAGGATATTTCTACCATCCTACAAGCTGAGGAGGGCAAGGAGAACGGCCAGCCGCCGCGACCCAGCGCCAGCCAGCGCAGGAAAAAACGCCGGCGACTCAACGACCTGGACAGCGACAGCACCGTGGACGAGGAGGAGAGCGAGGAAGAGTTTCGCCTCAGTGAAAGGTACAGTTTGACTTTTGGTTTCCAATCTCATAAATCTGTCAGTTTTGTTCACCAGACGCTGAACTCTCTCTGTGTTCGCTTGTTTGCTTGGATGCAGCTCAGAAGAAGAGTTTGTTGTGACGGACAACGACACGGAAGCTGAATCGGAGGCAGACTCCAACAACAGCGACTTTGGCAGCAACGGTAGCGGTAGGCATCGAAAGCCTTCACGGAGCAGACTGCTGACATGCAGACGGAGCTCCAGAAAGCGGCGGCGACCGAGAGGGTACTCGGATGATGAGGAGGACGAGACGGATGAAGAGGACGATGAGGATGAAATAGGTATATATGTTTTACGTTATACTCTTTTTACTTATTCTCTAAAACCTGAAATAAAGAGATGACTACAGGTTAACAGGTGCAAGTTGTAGTTGAGTTGTCTGCCCCACAGTTTCCAGCCATCCAACCAGAGCATCTTTGCTTATAACCAGAAGTTTCAGAGCTTAGATCGCTTCTGAAACGCTGCTATTTCAGTACTTAAACCCAGAAATTACTCGCAGAGACCTAACACAAATGTTTGAGGTTGGAGCCCCCGGTAAAACTATAAACAAGACTAATGATAAGCTCAACTAGTAACTAGTACACAAAACTGCAAAGAAAGTTAAGAGAAAAGACCAGTGCTGGTGCAGGAAAGAGACCCAGCATTAACCCTGCTCTTGCTTGTGCGCCTCCTTAGGATGAACTACAGAAACAGAGCAGGTTAAAAAGGGGATGTGTCGGGGTACACAAGCAAGTCAGAATTAAAGTTTAAATGTCTGAGCACAATGTCATTTAAAATTTGTTTCTAAGAATATTCCTGCTGCAGGTCATCCTCTGATTTTTAACCCCTTCTTTGTTGTTTTTTGTGCGTTTCTGTGTAGTGACCGAAGGCTCCAGTGAGTACAGCGACAGTGATCTGGATATGAGCCGCCGGCGGTCGAGGCGAAGCCAGAAGAAGCAGGTTAACTACTGCGAGACATCCGAGTCTGAAGGCTCTCAGGCCGAAACCAACCGGGCCAAAACGAAACCCAGACGTCAGCAGGAAAGCTCCGACAGCGACGGTCAGTCAGAAACACTTGAGTGATTAATTACTAATCTAAAAAGACTAATCAATCAGATGAGTTAAAAGTGTGGAGAGCAACTTTGGTTTCCACTAATTTATCTTAAAATATTTTGTGACTTACAGTTAGAGGTAAGAATAAAAATTACCTTTCAAACTCATTGGGTCTCTATTAATAACAAATCCTTTAAAACAAATACAAAAGTTTGGTGTCTTTCTAAAAAAGAACTTTTTCATCCCGTTTTGATAATATTCAGCAGATTGCAGTATCTAAGCTTTATTAACTCCTCCTGTACCCATGACATCTCTTTGATCTTAAAATAGTTAAGACCAGAGTCACTACATAAATCACACCTGCCATTCACGAGGGAAAACTTCCGTGTAATTGCTTTGGTTGCTTGCACATTTACTGTAAGTAGAGGTGATGGACTTACAAACGGAGCTGCTCTCTGAGCTGTAGTGAAACTCAAAAGTATGAACCAAACCATAAACTGAGAAAGTTGCATAACTTTTACTGCGAAGGCGAGTTTTTACTGGTGACCAGCAGTAGTACACCTCAGTCTCCTTGTAGCCACACCTATGGTATCAATTTAAGTCTTTTTCTTTTCTTTTCTTTTTTTTTTTTTTTTAAGTTGACCTCTGACCTCTCTGAGATTTTAACTCATCCAAGATTTTTGGTAGTTTAGTTTTTTAATACAGGGAGTGCAGAATTATTAGGCAAGTTGTATTTTTGAGGAATAATTTTATTATTGAACAACAACCATGTTCTCAATGAACCCAAAAAACTCATTAATATCAAAGCTGAATGTTTTTGGAAGTAGTTTTTAGTTTGTTTTTAGTTTTAGCTATTTTAGGGGGATATCTGTGTGTGCAGGTGACTATTACTGTGCATAATTATTAGGCAACTTAACAAAAAACAAATATATACCCATTTCAATTATTTATTTTTACCAGTGACACCAATATAACATCTCCACATTCACAAATATACATTTCTGACATTCAAAAACAAAACAAAAACAAATCAGCGACCAATATACCCACCTTTCTTTGCAAGGACACTCAAAAGCCTGCCATCCATGGATTCTGTCAGTGTTTTGATCTGTTCACCATCAACATTGCGTGCAGCAGCAACCACAGCCTCTCAGACACTGTTCAGAGAGGTGTACTGTTTTCCCTCCTTGTAAATCTCACATTTGATGATGGACCACAGGTTCTCAATGGGGTTCAGATCAGGTGAACAAGGTGCCCATGTCATTAGTTTTTCTTCTTTTATACCCTTTCTTGCCAGCCACGCTGTGGAGTACTTGGACGCGTGTGATGGAGCATTGTCCTGCATGAAAATCATCTTTTTCTTGAAGGATGCAGACTTCTTCCTGTACCACTGCTTGAAGAAGGTGTCTTCCAGAAACTGGCAGTAGGACTGGGAATTGAGCTTGACTCCATCTTCAACCCGAAAAGGCCCCACAAGCTCATCTTTGATGATACCAGCCCAAACCAGTACTCCACCTCCACCTTGCTGGCGTCTGAGTCGGACTGGAGCTCTCTGCCCTTTACCAATCCAGCCACGGGCCCATCCATCTGGCCCATCAAGACTCACTCTCATTTCATCAGTCCATAAAACCTTAGAAAAATCAGTCTTGAGATATTTCTTGGCCCAGTCTTGACGTTTCAGCTTGTGTGTCTTGTTCAGTGGTGGTCGTCTTTCAGCCTTTCTTACCTTGGCCATGTCTCTGAGTATTGCACACCTTGTGCTTTTGGGCACTCCAGTGATGTTGCAGCTCTGAAATATGGCCAAACTGGTGGCAAGTGGCATCTTGGCAGCTGCACGCTTGACTTTTCTCAGTTCATGGGCAGTTATTTTGCGCCTTGGTTTTTCCACACGCTTCTTGCGACCCTGTTGACTATTTTGAATGAAACGCTTGATTGTTCGATGATCACGCTTCAGAAGCTTTGCAATTTTGAGACTGCTGCATCCCTCTGCAAGATATCTCACTATTTTTGACTTTTCTGAGCCTGTCAAGTCCTTCTTTTGACCCATTTTGCCAAAGGAAAGGAAGTTGCCTAATAATTATGCACACCTGATATAGGGTGTTGATGTCATTAGACCACACCCCTTCTCATTACAGAGATGCACATCACCTAATATGCTTAATTGGTAGTAGGCTTTCGAGCCTATACAGCTTGGAGTAAGACAACATGCATGAAGAGGATGATGTGGACAAAATACTCATTTGCCTAATAATTCTGCACTCCCTGTAGTATCAATTTGAAACTCCTATGTGGCCTCATTGTTGATTTGGTGAACGACCTTTTATGGGTGTTTAAAAACTGCAGGCAACCCCAGCAATCTGCTAGAAACCAAAGCAATCGCTGGTGCTGGTGCTTTTTTTTGGTGCAAAACAGTCTTTGCATCCAATTTCACCCTGTGAGATGGCAGACAACTGTCAAGCAATGAGCTCTTGATGTCATGTGAGAAACTTCAGTTTTAACCCTGACAAAGTCCATTCACTTTCAGCACCATGGACAGCGACAGCAGAGAAGTGTTGGTTTAATGCCGTCTTTTAGAGATGAAGCTGATTCAAACTCTTCCTCAATTGATTTTATTTAAATTCTGACTGTTTGACACACACACACACACACAACACAGTCTTATTTCATTATTTGCATCAGTTTTAAGTTGCTGAGTTTTAACTGATTGAAAAACAAAACGCGTAAATGAGGCAATGTTGACGTGAACATGACTGATGACAGCAAGACTAAATATGACTCTTGTTTTCTCTTCCCAGCGAGTTTCTCCAGAGACTCCGAGGAAGATTCGAGGGATTGGAGGTCGAATAGAATCTCATCGGAGGAAGATTCCCGGCAGCGACGCAGACGCCTAGCGCTAAAACGCAGGAGAGCGTCGGAAGATGACGACTCCGACGATGACTCGGACGAATCTTCCGAGGAGGATCGACCCATCCGTAAACGAGTGAACCGCATCGACTCGGATGACGACGATGACGAGGAGCAGCAGGAGGAGAAGCCGAAGGAGAAGAAAGCAGAGGAGGAGTCAAAGGGAACAAATGCATTGGACTGCGGCCTGGTAGAGCTGCCGCCCGCCAACGGGCAAAGCCCCATAAAGAGCCTCGAGGGTATCATCAACCGGCCCGCTGCCACCATCGCTACCATCACCGCTCCAGGCATTATCCCACATCTGGAGCCGCCCAAAAGCATCAGTGCCACACCGGCTGCTGCCATAGCACCAAACGGGCTGGTGGGGCAGGACATTGCGGCACAGGACGATGACGAAGACGACCTGTTAGGAGTCACAGACCTCGTGGACTACGTCTGCAATAATGAACAATTGTAAAAACAAAAGTGGTGTACTGTTTGTTTGGTTTTTTTTCTTTGTTCTTTTTTTTTTTTTTTTTTTTTTTTTTCGGTGGTATTGTATTTTTATATTGCTTAACTTTATTATTCCCTCCCATGCCAACAACTACTCCTCCTCCATGTCCGTTTTTCTCATGTCACCTGGAAGCCTGGACCCCACCCCCACACCTCCAGTGTGACGCTGTCCCCATGGGATCCTGCAGCC
The DNA here is from genome assembly GCF_051167445.1 of Perissodus microlepis. Taxonomy (NCBI): domain Eukaryota; kingdom Metazoa; phylum Chordata; class Actinopteri; order Cichliformes; family Cichlidae; genus Perissodus; species Perissodus microlepis. The sequence goes on along the minus strand of NC_140470.1, from coordinate 27,186,247 downwards.
AATAAGTGCACCAACATATCATTCCTCATTTGTCTGGAAATAACCAGTTGACCCGCCGAAACACCGTCGTCCCCCCGGTTGTCGTCATTGTTGTCCTGTTTTCTGTTTTGGTTTTGATCACTTTTGGCTCTGAAACTGTGGGGAAAAAGTTAGTGTCTGTTTGAAAGCTGAATAACTTTAAAAAAAAACCCCCAAATCATTCCATAATTGGCACCAAGTTCTGGACATCTGTTTATCATTTTATGGCTTTTTAAAGAAATGCAATCATGTTGATTGAAACGCACTTCACCGGGCAGGGTTAGATGAGATGATAGACGCGGCCGTTTAGCTCGGCACAAACACGGCGCGATGAGCTACAAGAAAGCGGGTGTAGCTTGTTAGGCTGCTTTAATTAACCAGCTGGCACGCTGACCTTTCACAGCAGCTTTTAGCACCAGATGTTTTTTAACGTTAACAAACATGTTTCCAACGTTATAATCGACGAAAGCCGGGGCAGTCGTGGTGCGGCACTAGTTTAGAGGTTTTAGTTTGTTAATACTTTTAAAACAATGTATGTTTAATTTCCTAAACATGATATTTTCAGTCAAATCCACCTGTGGGCATTTTTAAAGCTCTTTAAAGCTCACTAATTAACCCTTTATGCCCCATTTGTTGCAGGAGGAGCTTTAGAGGAGCTACAGGTGGATTTTTGGTTTTTAGGCTTCGTGCTGAGCTAACATGAGCTGCTGCTTCATGTGAGGGATGTATTTGATTCTTTCTGATCATATCTGGTGTGTATTTTGTTATTAAAACACGCCCCCCCCCCTTTTTTTTTTTTTTTTTTTTTTTTTTTTTAGTCAATGCTAATCAGTCAAATATTACCCCCCCCCCCCCTTTCATCGTATGAAGGTGTGAATGTATATATGTGACCAACCTTCGTTTGTCCCCCCCCCCCCCTTGAACCTAATTTTTTGTCGTTGAATGTTAGAGTAGCTTTTGTATATTGTATACATATATAATTATTTTAACTACACGCGCACTGCCATCAGCATCAGAGGTTGAACTTTCAGGTTATAGTTTGTTTGGAGAAACCAAATCAAAAGGTGAAACTCTCCTTCCCTCCTGATCCAGACTAGCCTCTTCTCATCGCTTTCATGTGATTCATGGTTTCAGTAAATCTATTTTTTTGTATATCTAAACCTTTATTTGTTGTTGTCTCTTTGAGGAAATGATGTAAAGTGTCTTATTTTCTTTGTGGGTGGAGATGCCTGCAGGTCTTTAGATTTTTAGTATCTTTAAATGGATGAAGGAGTGTTAGGGTTTACATTAAAGAATGGGGTTAAAATATCCAGAAAAAGATCACCTAGTTGAAGCAAAATAACTCCCTGGTTTGACTTTTTAAAAGCATCCTTTGAATATATATATATTTTTTAATGTAGACATAATACTCCTTCGTTATAAACAACACTCGGCTCTGAAAGCCTGTTTTCTCTCTTATTCCACTCCCCTGGATCTTCCTGTTTCCTCTGACATGAGCCGTTTCCATAATCCTGAGCTCAGGTTCGGATCAGATCAGGATCATGAAAACCAAATAGTTTTAAAGCGATGTGTCGGGTTGCAGGGGAACAGGGGGGAAAAAGGCAAACCAATGACTTCACTGACCTCTGCTGGAACCAGTCTGTGTGTATATCTGTAGTTTTTGCTGTAATATATTTAGAGGCATTTTTTTAACCATGGAAAAATATATCGAGCAATTCTTTGGGATTGCATGAGTTTCTTATAGTTTTCTTTTGTAGGGAAGTAATATTGGCACAACAGTTTTTGTAAGAAAATCGCAAAAAAAAAAACTCTGGCATGCTTTCAGGATCTCCTGACCTGGTGCATTTGTGCTGAGGGACTCGTGAAGTAGGCGTGTTAATTTGCAGTGAAACTGCATACGGGGTAAGCATGCGCTGACTTGCTAAAGGCGTGTTACAGAAGCTCGAGGGGGAAGAACGGGACGTCGCCGTGGAAAATAATCAAGGACTGAGAGGGAGTGAAGCCTGTTTGTAAAATATTTTGTAAATTAGTCTCAGCATGGTCTTCAGAGGATAAACCACTCTATTTATCATACCGTTTTGATACTGGCCACGGCCAAAATATGACTTCCAAGACAAAAACCTATACGTGCCGCTTGCACAGCATAGGCGTCTATACACGATATTTAGCTTTTAGATTAGCTGGGCAGAATATAGAAACCCGGTTCTACAGACGTAACGGAGGTGCGTGTCCTGATGGGTCGAGACGGAGCAAAGGAGTGTCTGTGTGCTGTGTGTAACCCTGTTTATATTCTCCACAGAGATAAGGAGAATGTATAAATGTGTATCTCATGGTTATGAAATAACCCGTAGCGAGACCTGCATAGGGATGGAGAGAAATAAAAGCTTAATAAAGAGAAAGGTCTGTGCCAATGACTGAAGTGTTAACCGTTTCCTATTTACCTCATGATGAATCTGGGAGGAAAGACACCCTGTCCACTGTGTATAGATCCTCGTAGACTGGTTGGTGATGTTTTGTCTGCTCCCTACATTTTTTTTTTTTTTTGTTAACTTTACTGTTATTTCTTATGAATCCGATCTTGTACATTTGTCATAATAAAATGGGTTTTAAGCCTGATGTCGACTGTGCTCGTTTTACAAATGCAAAACATGCACAAACAGCTGACCCTTATAACGCTTAAAATACATAAATGATACATAAGAAAATAAAAACAGGCTAGAAACGAGTTGCAGTTGCACCCTTTGTTGTTTGAGCTGCTAACAAGACATGAACATGTACCAAAAAGCCCTTGACCTCCCTGCCTCACAAACACAGATAAGAATAAATAAATACTGAGCCCACCATAGAAAAACATTAAAAACTGAACTGAGGAAGAAGAGACTCCCTGAAAACATTAAATAAATATGATAAAGCACAATGTATAATAAAGCAGTCTAAACCTGGAGTGTTTATCGAACCTTGTGGAAATTTTAAAAAAGTAATTAAATATAAATTTGCATATATGAGCTTTAATTTGTCATTTTTGCTACATCTGACATTTTATTGTTTAGCTTAAATAAACATTAATATATAAAGGGGTTAGGGTCAGCTCTTCAGGATGCCTTTTCCACAGACGTAGGTCACAGTGACAGATAAATTGTCTCACTGTGGGTTTTACCGCTGACTTTGGGGAAAATCAAAAGCCCCGACCTGGAGGTTTCTGGTCCTAAAGTACAGACAACCAAGGTTTAAAAACAGCTTTGTTAAATCTGTTGTGTTGACGCGTCTAATAGGCCCATAATATAAAAGCAGTTCAGATCCTTCACATGACTGTCACACTAATGACTATTTTATGTATTTTATGACTATTGCTCCTTTTGTCTTTTTTTGTGAGGTGACCTTGGGTTTTTGAAAGGCGCCTTCAAATAAAATGTATTATTATAGTTGTTATTATTATTACTAATTATTCCATCTCCAGCTTAAGTCACTTTCTCTTAAACAGGAAAGGCTTCTGAATCAGCACAGATGAGCATACAGATACTTCACAACTTCTCCCAAAATTCAGAAGTTCTTTATCAGAGAGTTTGGGAGCTCTCTGAAGATCCCCAGTATTAGACGGCACAGCTGCAAATATTTGGTGGTCTGGTTTGTGTTTATGCGTTCACTTACCGACCAAAAGATCACCGGATCAATAGCAGCCAGACACACAGATACTCGTATCTCTTTTACATAATAAAGCATGAAAGTCCACTTAAAGCTCAGAGCCACATAAAGCTGCTCGTCACCATCGTAAACGCTGCTGAGATAAAATAATCTCTCGTGTCATGAGAGAGGGTCAGAGGAGTTTGTTGCGGCTGTGAACTTTAGCACCACTCTTCTAAAACGGCACACTGTGAGATAATCTGTAATCACGTCAGCAGGAGGAAGCTTGTTTACAAACCATCGAGCACGTGCCGCTCTGTCAACCAAGCAGCAGGTCTAAAGGAACGCCGTGCATTCGTTTAACAGGCTGAGGGGCCGAAGGTCACATGTTTGTCATCTGTTCTGCGCTGACGATGATCCACGCTGAGGAAAAACAGAGACGCTGGTGTTGGGCATTTGTTTGGAGAGTGTGAGACGCCTGAGGAAGAGGAGGAGGCGGCGGAGGCGGAGGAAAGGACACAAAGGTCGTGTTGTGTAACCAGCACCATGTGAGCCATGGATGGGAGGTGGGGGCATTTTATTGGATCTCTGTTTCTGATAATCCAAACCTCAGAGAGAGGAGATTAACCGTCACTTGGTTGTGTGTTTCACTGATGAAAAGACCCCAAATGACACATTTACTGTATGTATGATATATAAACTACACTACACACATTCTAGGCAGTTTTTGTTTGGCTAGTCTTCCTATTTATCCTCAAATTGGATCTAAATTACTACAATTCCTCATCCGAGGACCCACGAATGTCTGCATGGAAACTTCTCTGCCACCTTCCAATAAAAACACAGCATTTAACATTTTTCAGACATATTTTTAATCAAAATACTGCATTTAAATTACAACATTATAGAAAACCACTATACATTTAGTTCACAGACAAATGTTTTTAACCACATTCTTATTTAAAATAATTATCCCAGTTTTACAATCAGAAACTGGCACTGTAGGAGGTTTTTAAGATAATTGTCTTTATGCACAGAAACTTCAGATTCAGTGTTGTGCCCCAAAAATAAAATACCAAAGTCCCACCAGCACCACATACAGTATAATTCTAGCACCTGAACCTTTAAATACAGTAAACTACCAGACAGACGCGTTAACGAGCCAAACGTGAGATTAAACCACCCAAAACCAACCATCACCATTAGCATGTCCTACAATTGAGGTCCAGTTTTCTTTAACATGCTACATGAAGTAGAAAAGCAAGACATCTGAAGGTTTAAGGCTTTGAAAACATGGTTAATAAAACCAAACATCTGCAGTCCTTTTCTCCAACAACACCCAGTTTGGCAATAAGAGTGAATTAAACACTTTTATAATGTTGTTTTATGGCATTTGGAGATTGCACGTGGCTGTATGTGTCTTAGATTCTTTCTGCTGCTCTCTTATTAACGAGAGATTGCCACAGCTGATCCATACACAGAATAACCTTCCAGGCACAACCTCAAATGGATTGGAGTCTTCTTCTGGTCTCGAACCGGGGATCTTTCTTCACAACTCTGAAAACATGTCCTGATATCAGTAATATCAGGCTTAAGAAAAGGTTGGAATGTGGCTCCCACAATCCAGAACAGACCCAGGCTATTGTACTCCTAATGGCGTGCCAAACCAAAATAAATGGAAGGGTCGTGCAAGCCGGATCCATCTGCTGTGGTGACGCTCATGGGAAATAAGGGAGCAGCATAAATAATTAAAGTGCTTCCAATTAATGGCCCACAACCCAAAAAGTCATGAATCTACCAGACTGCATAGAGAAAAAGATACATTTTAGTAGGTGCACCATCACACCTACTTGTTTGCATATTAACCACTTAGCTGCTTGTGCTTTGTCCGTATTTTTAAAATCGGTGTGCTTCTGTTGTTCTTCAGCTTCGTCACATGTGCGATGACATAAGCACAAATACACATTCAGCATAATAATACTGCATACATTCATTGTTGTTGTGCTTATGACAATTTTCACGTTATTTTTTGGCAATACTTTAAATATTTGTGCTTAAATCTTAAGACTATAAGATTCATGAAAAAAAACTATTAATAAAAATGGCACTAACCGCGCATATCCAGGGGTGTTTTCCTGTTAAATGTAGGGTAACTAGAAAAGCACGCTAGTGTATTTTATGCTTTTTGGTAGCTGCAGTCGCATTATAGCTAACATTTAATTGCACATGAAGAAAGAAGAATTAAGATTTTTGGTCAACCTTAAGCCACAGAATGCATATGTATGCATATACAGCAGGTTTGAGCCTCTGTATGAAGCACATTTGTCACCTTTTAGTGAGAAACTGAAGCCACTTTTGTGTTCTGATTAGCTGCCAGCTTTCTAACAGTGTATTTGACATCTTAGCTGACATTTGCTGTTCAGTGACAGTAAAAGTGCGTTTTACCCTGACAGTACCCACACATTACAGTGTGTATTGTTTTTTATGTGTTCACAGACATTTTGAAGGTGAGGCAACCCTGCAGTGCAGCATTAATAACAAAAGAAAAACAAAAGCTGGCTGTGCTGCTGTTATCCGTTAAGACATGAGGAATAAAAAGCTTTAAAACCAGGCACGGCTTTTCCCACTCGCACCTACTGGGTCTTCTTTTTCTGGACGGCAGGAACGTCCAGCCCAACGGTACTCCCACCAAACAGGAAAGGGATGATCTTCTCAAACAGCAGGATGCAGCTCACCACGCCTGCACACACACACGTTAGACACAGGAAGTTATTTTGGTAACAACAAGCAGACATATGTCAGGTATGAGTCGTGCATTTAAATGACAGGCCAAGCTTCTTTATTTAGAGGACAGTCATCCTAATCGAACCATGAAGTAGCTTGTAGAGCAGGTCGGTCCTGAGCTCTTAGTCAGTTATCTTATTTGCCGAGAGTTAGAAAAGACAACAAATACCACTCTCACATCTAAAAGTGGACGTGAGATCATAAAGAGTGGACTCCAGTCCGCTGCTTACCTAAAACTGGTCCCAGCCAGTACACAAAACAATACTCCAGGTAGGTGTGGCCGCTGCAGGGGAACTGAACGGAGAAGGCCAATACTGGGTTGAAAATGGCTCCGGAAATCTCTCCACCTGCACAAAACAAAAGATGGAAGAATAATTAATTTACTTTATGCGCATGGAACCATCTGCACTTTTTACCCACATGCTGAGGAGGGTAAATATGCATGCTTGCTGCATTTAATAATTGCACTTTTGCAAGCACAAAGGCTGACAGGATGGTTTAAATTCTGGATTTAGTAGGATTGTGATCAGTATTTTAGTTGTGCCGTTTAGATTTTGATTCTTGTGGGTCTATGTTGTGGTTCCCAGGACAGTACAATGATTCTGACAGAAACCATGGCAGGGTGATTGCCAGTATTCATGTGCAGGATTGTTCTTAACATTAAAAAAAGAAAAAAGAAAAAAAAAAGTTTTCCGGGTCTGTGGGGTGTACGGGGCACAAACTGTGACCCTTTCTATTTAAAGGGGGTTTCATTTACTTGTTTAGACTTGTGAAGAGTAGGAAGTGCCCCTCATTAACACACCTGCATAAACTGCTGCCGTTACAACAGCAGCGATGAAGTGCACCTGGAGTCTTTCGTCCAGTTTGTGGACGTGCATGCAGGCAGCCTGGAAAACGAAGGCGCAGGCCAGCTCCACCACCGCGGCCTCCAGCAGCGTCCCGCCTAGGGGATCGAAGCACCTGAAGTCAGTGCTCTGGTGCTGCAGGTGAATGTCGGAGAGACCCTGCGACCACACGGAGGCGACATAAGACTGCGCGGCGACGGCAGCTGCGAATTGGAGCACAATAAGGACGCCGGCCGCCCTTAAGCTGCGGGTCCCGCGGCACACGCTTTCCAGAGCCGCGGTGGGGTTACAGGTCGCGTCCTGGAAAGTTACCAAGTGGACTAGAGTCACCGTGTAGGTGAGAGCCAGGCCGTAACTGAGCTCCAGCTGGGCCGAGTCTCCCAGCAGTTTGAGTTCATGCGTGCAGCAGCAGAGCTGGAATGTGGACGCCGCCTCCAGCAGGTAAATCCGGTAATCTCTCGGGAACACACGCGCTGCGGAGCGGATCAGCTCGCTGAGGAGCACCGAAACCCCCAGCACCGCTACGGAAACCCACAGGTAGGTCATCTCCCGGCTCTTCACTGCCCCACACGGTCTGACCTCAATGCATAAGCCGCTCCTCGTGACGGGGGCAACTTTCAGGGCTCATCTGTCAGAGTAAAGTCTACTTGATCCACGCTGCTGCGTCAAGGCGCACGGATTGAGACCGCCTTCAAAATAAAAGTGGGGATTTGAATGCCTGATCATTAAAAGTATTTAAAATACTTCAGTGCCAGCGAGACACCGCTTTGTTCCACATGTTCAGTCAGAATATAAGCATGAAAAAATGGAAACTCCATAGAGGTGTAATATGTTTTCGTGGTAAAAATAAATAAATAAATCCACAGTGACTCTAAAGGCCAACTACTAAAAGTGGGCAATAAATGGGGAGCTACAGTAATTGGCGGGATTACTCACAGCAAGCATCCTTAATCAAACCGGTTACAAGAGTCAGCCTGAGGGCACTTTCTCTTTCAGTTTGTAATTCAATGTTTTACAACACGCAGTTCTAATTTACTGTATTATTCTTTAAAAAAAATAAAAAATAAAAAAATCTAAACAAAGGAAAACCGGCACATACCTGTGACTAGGGATGGGTACCGGTATCCGGTGCCATCATGGCACCGGTTTTGATATAAACGGTAGTAACCAGACCGAAAAGCAGCGCACATTTCGGTGCTTTTTTTCCCTGAGCTGTGATACACTTTAGATTCTAGCCAATCATTTTACGTTTCCGAGGATAGTAGGCGGGTCCATGTACGTACGTTCTTTTAGAGCAGAGCTACAGATTAAAAATACCCAAGGCTAAGCGGTCAAAGTCTGGCTGTACTTCACAGCAAAAGATGCAAACTCAGCAGCCTGCAACAAGTGCTTTAAGCTGATACTGTGATGCTGTGCAAAGGAGGTAACACCTCAAATCTGATGAAACACCTGGCGACGCATAGCGGTTTTTTTTTTTAAAAGCCGAGAAATGCGCCGTATTTGATAGCTTGCTGCGAGACCTCACACCGTGCACATCTACTGCGGGTGGGTTGCCTGTTATCGGTCCCGGAATTAGCAACATCCCCCAAAAACCCAAAGAGGAGAGTCCTGGCCCCTAGCCCTGCCAGTGTAGCAGAAATGATGACGGATGATGATGGCAGCAGCAGCAGCCGTTCTTCTCTGCGTGAGTAGCTTAATGTTGTTCGTGTGTAATTTACGTTGAGTACGCTAACCACGTTATTAAATTAATGCATGTAAGGTGAACTAGCAAACACTGTCCTACATGCGGCTGTCTTCTTGTTTGATGGCAGATACTCCCTTCACCCTGGCAAAAAAGGCTAAAATGACCAAAGAAAAAGTGGAAAACAGCTAAACATGAGAGGTTTTTGGACAAAGTTTATGTTTTTTTCCATTGTTTAAGCACTGCTTCCAGCCAAGAGTGATACCATATATGCCCCATAGCTGCAGAAAAGGCTAACATTGTTATCTTTTTACAAAAAAAAACAGCTAAACATGAGAGGTTTTTAGACAAAGTGTGTGTTCTCCATTCTTTAAGCACCGGTTTGAGCACCGTTTAAGCACCGGCACCGTTTCAAAAGTACCGGTTTTGCACCAGTATCGGATAAAACTTAAACGATACCCATCCCTACCTGTGACAGCATTAAAATCTGTATAATGTAATGTAAATGCAAAAAATAAATAAATAATGGGGTAAAAGCACAAAAACACAGTATTAATTATAAACATTGTAAAACATGACTGATCTCTGAAATGTATCGAGTCTGATTTCACCGAGAGTCTCTTCAGATATGATGCAGTCACCATTTCTCCCATTCAAAGCTCAAATGTGGGGACAGTCCTCTTCTTTTGCTGCTGTAACTTTCTATGCAGTTCATGTTCCTGCTGAAAACACCACACATGCCTGTAAAGGCACATAGTTCCATGCTCTTTCTGTAAGAAATGCTTTTCCAATGGCGAGGTTTTGTACAAAACCAGAAAAACGAGTCAAATTACCAGCAGCAGATTTAGTTTTAGTTAACTATACTCACACGGCTCTCTGGCTTCCTTCAACAGCCCAAAGAAACGAATGTTAGCTTAACTGGTGATTCTAAATTGGCCCTAGACGTGAATGTGAGTGGGAACGGTCTCTTTGTTGACCTTTAGATGGACTTTTGCAAGTCAGAATTTTTGGATTAATAATGACATTAAATGTCCACCACTTTGGAGGGCCTCGAGTGCCAAAACGAATTAAATAAACGCATAATTACATATTTAATAAAATGTGTCAAATCACAATGGGAAATTGATTAAATATATAATTATGATTCAATAATTTAATTAAATATTTCCAGTTTTAATTGATACATTTAATTAACAATGCATTTGTTCATGTTGGCACTCACAGTCCTCTGTAACTACGAACTGGTCTGTTCCTTATAGCGCTTGGTTCCATTTCTGTCTACAAAGTGTTAAATAACAAAACGGGCATGATTTCATCCACTAACAGGCAGGGTGGAGTTACTTCAGCTGACACAGTTAAAGGTGGGGTGCTCCCCAGACCTGCTGACTATTAATTTTTCTGTTTGGCCTAGAGTTATTTTTTACGGAGCCCCACAGGGGACATGGGAGAAGAAAAAAAATTAAGACGGACTTTTGCGAGCTCTCGCAAAACAAACTCGGGATCTCGCAAAACAAACTCGGGATCTCGCAAAAGTTTTGTTCCATGTTTTATGGATATGGTGTTACTGTGTAAGAGAGAAGTTTTCAACAGTCATGAAAACTGGTTTTCTGTTTGCACAGCATCCTTTGACCTATATTAACTGGCCACTTTAGTAGGTATACCATGCTAGTGCCTGGCATAGACTCAGCAACGTTCTTTGAAACACACAGATTCATCAGGTGAACATGCACAATGTTAATCTCCTGTTCCCCATCCAAACAGGTCAGTTCTGATCCTACCATCCAAAAGTCACAGCAGAAATGGAGGCCCATCAGATCAGGCAACATTTTTTGTCCAGTGTCGGTGAACTTGCCTTTGAGCTTTTCTTTTAGCTGGCGTGGTCTTCTGCCACTGTAGCCCCTCTGCTTCAAGGTTCTACATGTTGTGCATTCAGACTGTTGTCTTTCTATTGGCTCAAAGTGGTCTGGCCATTGCCCAGAGAGCTGCCACTCACTGGATAAATGCCAAGCATATCAGCAGGTTCTGAAATACTCAGACCAGCCTGCCACATGTAGTCACCTTTCTGCCCCATTCTGATGCTTAGATTGAATTTCAGTAGGTCCTCTTGACCATGTCTATGTAAGACTTGCATAGATGATGAGATGTAAGTAATAATTCTATCCAGCTGTGCTTATCTCTGCTCCAAGGAGTGAATGGGTTAAATGCAGAGAGGAATTTCCCCACGGGGATCAATAAATAAAGTATACATTATCAATATTTGCCCCCAGTGTTCCCAAAATACTGGATAATTGCTCCAGGGGGCTGCAGTTACACTAATGCAATATAAAAATGGAGTACACTGACATTGAGATGTAAGATTTGCATAGTAAGTAATAATTCAGACAGACAGTAATAATATACCGTCTGTCTACATCCCTCTATCCTTTCTCCAGCTCATGTGGTGAGCTGTACTTCTTTTACAGGCCTCCTGTGTCCACAACCATAATCATTGCCCATTATACTAATTAGTAACTCACTAACCTCATATTCTTCAGATACCAATTTTACCAATCCCTGTAATAAGGGCAAAATGATCACATTTCTACTTCCGGACCTAATAATTTCATTCCTGTGCCCTGTAAATCACAGCCTGACAGTTTAGCAGTTATTGGCCTTAACTGCAGATCTTTGTCCAATAAATCTTTTACTCTAAACGATTTATTTATTTTGTATTAAGCATATTTGGCTGGGGATTGCTGCCACCTTGTGGAACTTTGTCCACCCAACAATTTTTAAAGAATTAGTTTGCTCCATTGTTTATCAGCAGCCTCCTAAACCCCCCTCTGAATTCTCAGTTCTGAAATCTGATTTTTCATCTGATCTTACATTTAATCTATAATTACTATAAGGACAACAGATGGAAATTAGCCTTTGACTATAATCTGGCATGTTTACATTCATGTAATTTTTTTTTTTTTTTTTTTTTACATTTACGTTCATTAACATGCACTGTCCTAAATAAATAAATATAAAAAATAATAATAATAATAATAATTCTAATTGTGCAGCTCTTGATAATGTGGCCTCTTTAAAATCCAAATTTGCTCCAGTCGTTCTTTTACCTTGGATCAATGATCATATTTGTCATCATAGATGAGAGAGCAGAAAAGCTGAACCTAGATGGAAAAAACCTCCATGTGGGCTACCAGCACACATAGTTATTAACCTCGTTCAACTGACTTAAAAGATGCAAGAATATCCCGTTTCTCTTGCTTGATTAGCAACAATAGGCACAATCATCAGTTCCTGTTTAACACCATCGACAGGGTCTGGTTTTCCTGCCATGTTGTCTGATTGTGAAAAATTTCTTGTTTTTCTAGTAAGCTCCATGTATGAGAACAGTTCAAGCTGACTGATTTTTAGTTTTGACAGCCATTAAGCAAAGACGCGATGATCATTTATGTCTGATTATTCAACATGCCAAGTATTTGTCTTTCTGTGCAAGAAAAGCCTACACACAGTGTGATACAATTTTCTATATGCATTCAACCTATAATGTGAGAAAATTAATGTCAGAAGTTCCCTTCAGGTGCTGCAGTGTCTTGAGAGTCCAAAGGCATGCAAGTTGCCTGAAGTATACATTTTTTGATGGTGCATCAAAATGACATTTCAACCAGGGATATGAAGTTATCATCTATCATCTGGGTGCATGCCAGATTACTTAAACAGCCATCTGTTAACTTAAAAGAAAAAGCATTGACTACGGGCCATTTCCAAACTTCTAATAATTTTTAAAATCCTCAAAAGCTGTGGACCATCAGTTACTTGGACTGGTTGAGGGCAAAAACACATTTTCATATATATTCCAGTCAAATCATTAATCATACCATTCACTCTGACAGACTGGAGTTGGATTGGTTTCTCTGACACTTCTTTAAAATGATTTTTTAATCATATTTATCAAATATTTCAGAAATCATATTAATAATTGGATAGCCTCATCAGTGACCCTCGGATGAATTTCTGGACACATTCTCTTTGTATGCATTTCTTACATTACTATGCAGACAATATGCAGTTATTCTTTTCTGTTAAGACAAAGATTAGATTACTGACACTAGATTACTGCAGCTCATGTTAAACTGAGCAAAGCACTAATTAACCGATGTCATCTGGTTCTGCTGGACTTCTGACTAGTAGATGGAAATCTGTATCCATTTTGCATATTAAGTGTTATACGTGACTCCCTGCGATCCATAAGATCATTTTATCGTTTATACATGATTTTTTTTAAATTGTCTAATTATATTTTTTGTCCTTACTATTGTTCTAACTGGTTCTTAATGGTTTTGTAAATGCATTTTTTATATCAGAATCAACCTTTTGGGGCTTAAGGTTCAGACTGATTTTTAATTGAGATGCTGTGGCATGATCCAAAAACCCGTAACTCATTCGATCAAGAGATCCAAACAATTGAACGCATTTTAGTCTGACGGGCAGCAACAATGGACGCCTGGAGGAAGTTTGCAGTGTTGGACATCAAATAGACTTTAATGACCAGTTTCCCTGCATTTGACATTTGCATCCTCACGTGTAGCTCCCTCACGTGATGTCTGTAAAAGCTCAGGCCTGCAGTACAGAAGTGCTATTACCATGGTGGGATTAGTTGGGCCGCTGCTGCTTTGGTCTGGAATGTAAAATGAGCTATTCCATCCATTAATTACTGTTTGATTAGCATTTCAGCGATGGAAAGAAAATGAACTTTGACTTAAAAAAAATCTGCTAAGTAACATCTCATCAACCTCCGCTTTACTTTATATAAAGGCTGAACTCAAGCTGCTTTACACTCTTACATTTTCATTATGTTAAATTGAACTAGACTATTTCTACCATTGTCCTTCACATGCTGCTGCTTGTGATCTGCCTGACTTGGCATTTCCTATTTGTGCAGAATTTGATAATATTTACAAAGTCTGTCCGGCAGCTGCAGTGGGAGTCTGTCCACCCAGTGGGAATGAAAGTTCAAGCAAAACGAGATGAACTACTAGACATTTATTCTGTTTATGGTGTAAAAGCAGCTATTTATCTGCTTTAAGAGGTTCATGTAAACAAAGCTCTATCTGCGGGGTGTACAGGGTGGGCCATTTATATGGATACACCGTAATAACATGGGAATGGTTGGTGATATTAAAGTCCTGTTTGTGGCACATTAGTATATGTGAGGGGGCAAACTCCTCAAGATGGGTGGTGACCATGGTGGCCATTTAGAAGTCGGCCATCTTGGATACAACTTTTGTTTTTTTCAATAGGAAGAGGGCCATGTGACACATCAAACCTATTGGTAATGTCACAAGAAAAACAATGGTGTGCTTGGTTTCAACGCAACTTTATTCTTTCATGAGTTATTTACAAGTTTCTCTTTGTTCACAGCCATTGACATGTCGAAGAGGTTAACACGTGAGGAGCGGATCGAAATTGTGTTGATATCTGGTGAACGCAGTAACCGGGTCATTGCAGCAGATTTCAATGCAAGACACCCTACGAGACCACCCATCTCTCATGCTACAGTTAGCAAACTGCTTGCTAAGTTTCGTGAAACTGGTTCAGTGTTGGATTTGCCAAAATGTGGACGCAAGAAAACTGTCACTACTGAAGAAACATCAGTGGCTGTCCTAGCTTCATTCAGCAAGAGCCCACAGCGTAGCACTCGCCGCATGTCACTGGAGAGTGGCATTAGTCGAACATCCCTTTGGCGGATATTAGCTACTCACAAATGGCACCCTTACAAACTCCAGCTACTGCAGCATCTCAACGAGGATGACCCAGATCGGCAGAATGGGCAAAACAAAAATTGGAACAGGACCCTCAGTTCACGCAGAAGATTTTGTTCAGTGATGAGGCAAACTTTTATGTGAATGGTGAAGTTAACAAACAAAACCACTGCTATTGGTCTGACACTAACCCACATTGGATGGATCCCTCCAAGACTGTTGGAACAACAAAAGTGATGGTTTGGTGTGGTATATGGGGTACAACGATAGTGGGTCCATTCTTCATCAATGCAAACCTCAAGGCCACTGGATATTTGAAATTGCTACATGATGATGCGTTTCCCTCTTTATGCACTGAAGCTGGCACGTTCCCTGAGTTTTTCCAGCAAGATGGTGCACCACCACATTATGGGTGCCAGGTCCGAGCATTCCTAGATGAACAGTTTCCTGGAAAGTAGATTGGTTGTTGTGGGCCAGTCGAATGGCCCCCAAGGTCTCCTGATCTGACCCCCTTAGACTTTTATCTTTGGGGGTCATCTGAAGGCAATTGTCTATGGTGTGAAGATACGAGATGTGCAGCACCTGAAACTACGGATACTGGATGCCTGTGCTGGCATTTCTCCTGCGGTGTTGCTATCAGTGTGTGAAGAGTGGGAGAAGAGGGTTGCATTGACAATCCAACACAATGGGCAGCACATTGAACACATTTTATAAGTGGTCAGAAACTTGTAAATAACTCATGAAAGAATAAAGTTACGTTGAAACCAAGCACACCATTGTTTTTCTTGTGACATTACCAATAAGTTTGATGTGTCACATGGCCCTCTTCCTATTGAAAAAAACAAAAGTTGTATCCAAGATGGCCGACTTCTAAATGGCCACCATGGTCACCACCCATCTTGAGGAGTTTGCCCCCTCACATATACTAATGTGCCACAAACAGGACTTTAATATCACCAACCATTCCCATTTTATTACAGTGTATCCATACAAATGGCCCACCCTGTAGATGTTAGTGAAGGAATCACTTTGTTTGGGCTTTAACTTCACTTGATATTCAGAAAGCAGAGTTCCTGTCTGGACCGGAGAGATGACACATTAGCCATTCAGGGGGCGGAAGAGCATGATGAGATGGAAAGCATGACCAGACTCGGGGGTGCACTGCAATCCGATGAAAACTCTGTACTGACTGTTAACTGTTTCATTAGGAAAAAATGAATCCGGATGATTCAGGATGATTTTTTTTTTTTTTTTCCCTTTTCTGCTCTCTTGTATTCAGAATGCATTCACCCCTTAGTTGTGCTGCTGAAGGACTCACCTCTTGTCACTCCCCTAGTGTTTTTATGTCATCTATATGTGTCATTAAATTCCCTTCTCTCTTTCGTGAGGTCTGTGCTCTTTTCCTCTTCTTTACCTTCACCTCCAGATGAAGCAGATCCTGACCCTTACTGAACTTGCTGCTCAAAGATCATCTATTGTTCACTTAATAAAACTAAAGCACTTTAAAGTAACTGCTATGAACGTATGCAAAATCAATATAATTGAATTTCTACAGGTTTGCAAACAGATGACCAACTATACAGATATTCCAAGACTGTTCATTGATATTGGAAAGGAAATAGACATGCTCACCTAAATTTTTCTTCTGTTTGTTAATATTTTGTCGTTTATTGTTAAGGAGGAGGTGGTTCAGAGGAAGCGGGAGCTTGTTACCATCATGGGCTCATCTGATCAGAATGAGAATGAAGTCATCAATCACTTACAGGTTTCTCATTTAACTGAATAATGAGTATTGAAGGACACACATGGACTGCTAACTCTGAAAAGAAACAAAATTTGATGTAAGTCATTCATTAAATTAGAATAATACGTGAACTGAGGAGACCCAAACAAAAACTCACCTCAGCTGACACCCCATGTGGGGAAGAAAGAGTGAAAGTGAGCTGTAGGTGAGTGCAGTCCTTATATAATGTGTGACAGGTGAGTGCAATTAAGGGCAAGCACCAGACCCAATCAAGTGTGAGGAAAAGAAACAAGGTGAATTTGGTGAAGTGAGTGAGTGTGCTGAAAGGTGAGTCTTTACAACATTTATCATGGTTTCCTCATTTTTTAAATTTATTTATTTTCATATAATGTAAAACAAGCTGAATATTTGTACAGTTTTATGTATAAAATACTTAAACAATAAACAGTGGGTTTGTCTTTCTTGAGACCCCCATCTCTGACATGAAACTGGATGAATCACCTAAGTTATAGTGGATAGTAGATGTTTTCATACCAGTAACATGGCTAGCCGGAGTAGCCTGGGATGGACTCGGATTGATCTTTCAGTGACCTGTGAAATTAAAGATTTATACATGTGTCTCTTAGGCAGTATCATTAGAAGTCATAGCATACATTTTCACTTCTATGCAGATGACGCCCGACTTTGCCCTCCAGTAACACTGTGAGAAATCTCGTAGTCATTTTTGACCAGGATATGTCCTTCAATACACATATTAAAGAAATATGTAGGACTGATTTCTCCTCTTCGTGCAAAAGAGTCTCAGAGTGACACTAAAAAACTAGTTCATGCATTTATTACTTCTAGGCTGGACTACTGTAATTTGTTATTATCAGGATGTAATCAGGATGCCCTAAAAACTCCCTGAAAAGCTTTCAGTTGGTCCAAAATGCTGCAGCAAGAGAACTGACAGGGACTAGAAAGAGGGAGCATATTTCTCCCTATATCGGCTTCTCTTCATTGGCTTCCAGTTAAATCCAAAATAGAATTGAAAATCCTGCTCCTCACATACAAGGTCTTGAATCATCAGGTGCCATCTTATCTTAATGACCTTGTTGTACTGTATCACCCCATTAGGAAACTTCGCTCTCAGACTGCTGGTTTGCTTGTGGGTCCTAGAACAGACACATCTCTACTTTTAAGGCTAGGCTTAAAACTTTACTTTTTGACAAAGCTTATAGTTGGGGGTGCACCCCAAATCCTCCCTTATGCTGCAATGGGCTTAGACTGCTAGGGACTTCCCATGATGCACTGAGTGTTTCTCCTGTCACCCGTTTTCACTCACTATGTGTTATTATGAAACTATGGCTCTCTTCCACAGCATGTCTTTGTCCTGTGTTCCTCCCCTCACCCCCAACCAGTCTCACCTGATTCTGCTGGAGGTTTCTTCCCACTTTCGCCTGTGCTTGGTCACAGTGGGTTGTCTGATTGATGGGGTTTCCTGTTTTCTCTGTGTTACTGTTGGGTCCTCACAATATTAAGCGCCTTGAGGCGACTGTTGTTGTGATTTGACGCAAAATAGAATTGAGTTCCTTTACAATAACTGCCCAAATAAAGGTTTAGGAATAGTTCATTCATTTATTTCTTTATCTACTCGCTTATGGGACCCGTGTATTTTAAAGCCAGCCTGCAAACAAAGCTTTCCTTGGGATGACGACGACGATGATGATGGTCGCAGTGTCTTTCCACGACTGCGGCAACAGGTGGCGGTGGATGACACAGAGGTGCAGGACAGCAACAGCAGTAAAGCAGAGAAACATTTACAATCTTCTAATTTCCGTGTTAATTTCAAAATAAAGCCGCTCTGTTGTCTCATACTTGAAAATATTTACTAAATATTCTCGATACATATAAAATCTCGCTATGGAGTGTAAATAAAAGCCAAATGGCGAAAAAATAATGCACAAGATTGTACAAACCCGCTAAAACCCTACTGCAGACGTTTAAAAAAGAATGTGTGCCTGTATTTTTGAAGGCAGGGCCTTTCCCCTGGTCCCCGTGTTAGTAATTCCCGCTGACTTGACCCGTTTTCCGAGGCCACCTGCTCCGGACGACTGCACACTGCGGCTTCTTCTCTGCCGTTTACCCGGAGGGAGAACCGGCCTGGAGGTAGGAGATCTGTCCTTACGACATAACAAAAAACAGGCTGAAGTGGAAGCTGCACAGTGTTTTTGTAACGATCCGCTGCTCGCTTGAGCTCTGAACAGGTCCTCAGGTCCCGTTCTTTGTTTTATGGAGCGTTCATCACCAGAATGCGTTAAATAAATGTACAATTTTAATATTTTCATGCTGGTTTGCGAACGCGCTTAGTGTGTTTTACTCATTTAGCACTTTTTATGATGAAATAGAGTCTAAATCTTTAATTCGGCCACGATACAACACACGAAGGAAAGTGTTAAGTGAATCAAAAAAGTGAGATTTGAGTCGGATTAAAAGTTTGCAAGATTTAGCACCATAATCCCAGGTTGGTTGTCTTTAGTTTCGTGATGACTGGTGGATATTTTGTCATGTCATGTTTTTATGATTTCCAGGAAGTGGACCCATGACAATCTGCTATGAAATGCCAGTAATGCTGAAATCAGGAAACAATTGTTTCTTTTTTTTAAATACTTGAATCAGTTTCATCTGTCTTCACTTTATTTCAGTCAATACACAAGCCACTATAAGTAAATCTGTCTTAAAGGGGGGAAACACAACTAGTGAGACTTTCTTTGTTCTCCTGTAGTGATAATGACCCACTTGAGTATCATATGTGAAGAAGCCTGCCAGTGATGGACAAAACCGACCAGTGAGCTGTGTAACTTTAGCTTTCTGGGAGCTGAGCCCAGAGGAGTTAGAAGGTTTCTCAGTGTTATCCTATTTAAAAACAAACAAACAAACAAACCACAAAACAAAACAAAAAGACAGTAAATAATAGCTCAGGTTTAGCTTGCACACATTGTATGCTACAATACATCCTAAAAGTGATGCTTTAGTAGCTATTGGACAATTTCAATGCAAACTTAAGACCCCTTTGGCCTCTGTTTTATACCTGTTTTACTTGATTTGCCTCTTTTCTGATGTTTTAGCTTTAATTCGAATTTGTCTGGTTGTCTTAGTCGATTTTTCTTATTTCTGTGTGCGTTGGAGCAGGATGGAGGCTGTGGCAGTGTGTGTATGAGCCATGGCGTCTACATTGTCGCAGTGGTTTCGTAGCCTTCGTGTGAAGTTGCTGCAACGTTATGAGCACCAGCCCTTCGTGTCATGTTTGGCTGGTTTGTACGGCTGCCAGTGGAAACACTACAAGAGGAGTCAGCCTGAGGGCTGCTGCTGCAACAAGGTCAGGAAGCAGCAACACAAGAGCCACTTCTGCTCCAGCTAAAGTCATCTGTTTATTATCATACTGTGGTTAAGTTTACAGGAGTTTCAGTGTTTTTTGGGGTTTTTTATTTTAAGTTCTAGTGGTCTTACCAAAATTAAAGTCCAGGGAAACTGAATGTTTTGGAATTTATTTTTTAAAGATTCAATATAAGAAATCAGCACAGAACTCTAGGCCCTATACGTAAGCCGTCTCTGTGGCCCCCTTTCCTTTCTTGAGTCATACAGTGCTCTGAAAAAGCATGTACCCCTTCCTGTTCTCTTATTTTTTGTTTTGCATGTTTGCACCCTTACATGTTTCAGATCATCAAATTTTAATATTAGACAAAGATAACCGGAGTAAATAGAAAATTCAGGTTTAGGGAAAAAAAGCTATCTTAATCCACAAAGGCTCAAATATATACATACACTCACATTTGAATAAGTGGTCCTGAAGGTTCAACAGTGTCCTTTAACTTCATGAGGCCAAGCCCTATTAACTTCTAATTGGTGATCATGATTGACTACAGTTGGTAGTTGTGAGCATAAAAAGGATTTGTTTGACAGCACTTAATGGATTGATGAATACTCAAAATAATAGGGAGCTGCAAGAAAATATGAGATCTGGAAGAAGATCTAAACTGTGACCTTCAAATGTGAGTAAACTGGTTAGGATGTTCAGGAACAATCCAGGAACCACCAGGACTCATCCCTGTCATGGGCTTTTCAACCTGAGAATACTGTAGCAAGTGTCAAGCATGGTGGTGGTAGCATCATGCTTGGGGACTGTGCAGTGGTTGGAAGAGTGAACCTCCAAATTCTTCACTTTCACTTCAAATCAACAACCAACAGGACATTGATCCCGAATGCACAACAAAACTATTTTTGGAAGGGATAAAGCCGGATGGAACAGCCGTCCCAGAGACCCGACCTCAACCCTTTTGAAATTTTGTGGACTATGTCTAAAAGCCAGGTCTGTGCAACAAATTCAAATGAACTCAAAAGAGTTGTCAAATATTTACCCAAAATTATGCCAGAAACTTGTTGATGGATATCAAAAGGATCTAGTCGAGGTACAACTTGCTAATGGACATTTAACCAAATATTAGTAGGAGTCTATGTGTATGTTTGAGCTGGTATATATACTTTTAACTCTGTGGGTTAGAGGAACACACTCAAAAATTGAAACCTGTGCACCCAATTCTTTTTCTAAAGCCATCTAAAATTGAGATGCTGTGTTTGGAAAGAGAGAGGAGTAAAATCACTTAAAATATGCTGAAAAAAATGCAGAATAATTAAATTTAGAGACACATGTGTTACACATTATGTGGTTAGCAACATGAATTTTATCGTCAAACCAAACAGCAAACAGGAAAAAAAAACACTAATAAATCGTTGTGGGAGAATATAAGTCAGCTACAGTTGGAGGAAGATAAAACAAATCAATAAAAGGAAATGAGGTAAGGGTGACGTGTCAGTATGTTGATTCTTTGTTTTGTTTTCTGCAGTTATTGACTTCATTATTTGCATTTCTACAACTGTAAAAGTCACCAAATGAGAAATAATTTTCAGACATTACAGTTAAACAACTTTATTTCACTTTTTTTATTGTGCTGATGCTTAACAGAGCTGTCGGTTGGAGCTCCTCTGTCTCCGTAAAACTCAGAGGAAGTCTGTAAAACTCAGAGGAAGTCTTAAACTGCCACAAAAACAGAGCAGTAAACAGTGCGGGGGGGCTGGATTTAACAAAAACAGATTCCTCTCATTGTTTTGTTTCCTCTGTCATCAGTTGGAGGGTGCCAGCTTTGCTGTGCTTGTGGCGGCTTTCTGCTTGACGCTGCTGTTCCTCTACTTCTGGGGACAAGCCAAGAATGACTACAATGACTTTGACTGGTGGGTGGAGCGACTCCTGCACTTATAGTACTGTCGTAGGTAAACATAGAGCTGTTCACATTAATCTGCTGCAGGAATCATTGGTGCTAAATTTACGTTCATATGTCTTTGTTGACTGAACATGTAACAAACGTTTTTCTGCCTTCATGTCTGTTGTGCTTCCTCTCATTTGGCTGAAGGTTTAACTTCGGGAACCTGGGCTTCTGGTTCCCGTGGTCTGTGGTGCTGCTGGCTGTCGCTGTGGTCTTCTTCACCTACGTCACAGTGCTTGTGGTGAGACACAAACGCTGCATTGGCTTTTCATCTCTCATCTCAATTTCTTCTACTTGTCTTTTTAGCTGACTGGATAATTTATCCAAGTGGTGTCAACTTTTTACTGTTGCTTTTTTTGTCTTATTTTGTAGTGTTTTTTAGAAAAAAAAGTCTTTTTTTTTAACCACAGATTGTTCATTTAAGTTCTCTTTTATATTTTATTGATACAACAGCATTAAAATAGGAACCTCAATCGCTTTTAGTAATTTCCTTTCAAACACAAATTTGAAGCAGCTGATTGATTGTTTAAAACCCAAAAAATAAAAGCAAACACTTAAATATTGTATATATTTAATCCACCATCACTGAAATTATCTTGTAACTTGTAACTGCAATTGTTCGCTCCAGCAGCCGCCCAGATTTGAAACATTCACATTCTGTTCACTTCCTCATCCTCAGGCCCTGCACCGACTATACAGGAAGAGAGAATAATTAGCACTCTGGGTGTACCACTCACCCCAGCTGATGCCATGCCCTTAACCATCTTACCCTATCTCTCTCCCACAAATCATGCCCTCCCCCCACCATAAGTAGATTCATGGGAAATCGATTGATCTGCAGCCCCGCAGCAGTTTTATGCTGGTGTTTTCACTCATTTCTGGGCTACTTTGACATTTTGACACCTTTGCTTTGCTGCAGAGTTATGCAAGAGATCAATTTATTATTGCTCTCATAAATATGCAGGAAAAGCTGGGAGGCTGTTAGTCATTAAGAGTGGAAACATGGGAACCAGTAAGCCTGCCTTTGTTCGTAGTACAAAAATACACCTATCAACATTTCTGCACACTTCTGAGGTCACTAATCGCTCCTGTTTGGGATTTGCATATTTTCCCTGTACTTTTAATTCTCCAGGTAGACCAGCTTCCTCCTGCAGTCCAAAGGCACGCTCATGAAATCAGTCATAAATCAGCCACAGGCCAGTGAAACTGTGGTAATCAGTCTTTCCGTGAGGTAGTCTAGTTATGTCATGCAACTTGCCTTTCTGTTTTAACACTTTCTTCTTCTTCATCTGCAGATGAAATACATGTTAGTTTCAAAATTTAAGTGGGTATTTGTAAATTTAAAAGAAACAAGATTCACTGTTTGTGTGTTTACTAAATCGACGAGCTCATGAGAACCTGGCCAGATCATAAGTGTGAAAGCAGTTTTACAAAGGCAATGAAAGGTCAGTCAAAGGAGCTTGCAAAGAAAAGCGTCTGGACTTCTTTAAGTTTACTTGAAGACGTTTCACCTCTCATCCGAGAAGCTTCTTCAGTTCTAAGGTCAAATGGTGGAGAGTCCCAGATATAAACCTAGTGGGAGTATCCCCCCACAGAGGGACAAAAGGACCCCCTGATGATCTTCTAATCGCCTGAGCCAAGGTGTGAAACTGGGTGTGGGTCCCAATCAGCCAGAGTTTCGGGTGTGTTCATTGTGAAACCTGGCCCCACCTTATCATGCGAATTCCTGAGGTCAGATGGCCCAGGATGTGAGTGGGCGTTAAGGCGTCTGGGAAGGGATCTCAAAACTGGATTATAGATGGCAGAGAGTTGGTGTCGTAAACCCCCGCCTCTGTTCAAAGATGGTCGCTCACAGTGGACATAGATGGCTTCTTTCACTCCTCTTTCAAACCATCTGTCCTCTCTGTCCAAAATGTGAACATTGGCATCCTCGAAAGAGTGTCCTTTATCCTTAAGATGCAGATGGACTGCTGAGTCTTGTCCTGTGGAGGTGGCTCTTCTGTGTTGTGCCATGCGCTTGTGAAGTGGCTGTTTGGTCTCTCCAATGTAGAGGTCTGGGCATTCCTCGCTGCACTGTACAGCATACACCACATTGTTAAGTCTGTGTTTTGGCGTTTTGTCTTTCGGGTGAACCAGTTTTTGTCTGAGCGTGTTGCTGGGTCTGAAATGCACCGGGATGTCATGCTTGGAGAAAACTCTCCTAAGTTTTTCTGATACACCGGCTACATAGGGGATGACAATGTTGTTGCGTCTGTCCTTCTTATCCTCCCTCGTTGGTGTCTGGTCTTCTTTTCTGTGCCTCTTTGCTGACTTTAAGAACGCCCATTTAGGATAGCCGCACGTTTTGAGTGCTTCCAAGCTCCTTTGACTCCGATGACCTGGATGACTGAGAACCTTCACAGACAATGAAAGGTCAGGTTTTTATATAAACTCTGCTCTGGCTGCTTTAAACTTTGCCAAGCACCGCCCTTATGCATTCATGTGACGTTCCTGTGTGCAAGAGGAGTTTTATGTGCTCATCTTTAAACCCATAACCATGCCCACTATGTTATGTTGTTATCTTATGTCCTTTCCTGTCTCCTGTGCTACAGGAAAGTTACAGTTAATGATAAAAATAGTGCAGAACCAGAACACAAAGAGCACAAAACAGGCTTGTCTGAACACAAAAGTCAGTTTTATTATGGGAATTTTAAAGCCAGTACAGAAATGCAAGCCCTTTGGTGAATGCATTTATTAACTATATCTCACATAGACTTTGAACTATTCCTCAGACTAGCTCAGACTTTGCCCAGAAAGTCTCATCATCTCTTCCCAAGTTTATTTTGTCTGTACTTTTCTGTCTCTGCAGCTACTGGCTGTGTGCTTGCTGTCAGAGGGCCAGAAGCTTTATTTACACTGGAGCCACAAGGTAACTCAGTGATGTGTCTCATAGTTTTTATGGAATGTCGGGTCAATGCAGTGTCACTGGAACTGGTCAGCAGCTTTTTCATAGATTTTTGTTTGCAGACTTCAAATTCAATTCTGAGCTCAGACATGAATTTCTGCACAGTAATTATGGTGGATAATTACTGTCAGTCTTAAAGGGACTTTTCTTTATTTTCTCTGTTAATTTTACTAAAGTGGTCATGAGCAATAGTTCTTCAGGCTTTCTGAAGGTCTTTCAAAATTCTTCTTTGAACGCTGGCTGACCTGGCATTTTCACAGGGATTTCATTTATTTTGTTAAGCCACAGTAAAATCACCTAACATATGGGGATGATCTAGTATCTACACATAAAAGAACCGATTTTAAATTATATCTCCTGGCACTTTGTTACTAGCAGCCTGTGGCAAAAGCATATTATTTGTGTCCCCATTACTTTACCTGGATCTATGAAAAATTCCAAAGATAAAATAGTTTCCGTGTCTGAAAGTCATTTCCTTAAGAAGTAGGAAAAAGAGAGAGAGAGAAATCTGGACCTTCGGTTGATTCATCGACTGCTCATTGAAGTCTCATCAGAAAAAGTCTCAGTGGAAAGATGGCCGTAACGAAGCCGTTCTTAAGGAAGGTTAAAAAGGCTGAGATATGCCACATTACGCAAGAGCTGGACTGAAAATTAGTGGCAACAGGTCTGATGGAGATACATTTTTGCTTCAAATTGTCAGTAAGTACAGAGGACGTCAGGATAGAGAGACAACAGCGAGTGTCTTCAGCTATATTTAAAACACAGTGGATGCTCGGTCATGGTTTAGGCTGTATTTGACCATAGTGGTGTTTGGGACCTTTTCAAAGCCAATGAAAAACGCCATCAGATTCTAATCCACCATGAAAAACCATCTGAAATAACACACTGCTAGTGCAGTAAAAACATACTTGGATAGAAAAACACACAGTGGAAAACTATACTATCCATGTTTGTTGTTCTCCTTATATTCACCCAGACATCATCCTTAAAATTGACCTGCTAATTCTTTTCTCTGAGCTTATTAGGATGTTTTATTCACTGGATGCTAAAGAAAAAAATCACCAGAATGAATCAATTCTAGTCAGTGTTGCCAAATTAAGATGTTTTCTATCCATATGAAACATTTTTCATGTTTCTACACGTTGACACTGTTTTTTGCAGATTGGGATCCTGGTGAGCCTGACGGTCTCCGTCATCGCCATGGCCGTCTTGTCCAACCTGTGGAGTAAAGAATGGAGGACGCTGCTGCTGTCCTTCCAGGTGACGCTCTTCTTCTCCTCCTTAACTTAACTTTTTCTGTGTGTCTATGATTTCCACCTCTCGTGTTAGATGTTACTAGATTTTTTTTTTTTTTCTCTTATTCCTGACCAGGTAACAGCACCTTTCTTACATGTGGGCGGAGTCTTACTGATGACATCACTGGCTTGGCCTGTTGCTTTGCATTTCTTTCGCATGAAAAGCACTGGTGAGTCTCAGACGTGCTTTTAAAATGTTTGGTTTTATTCTGATATATGAAAAGATGATAAACATAAAAACTCATATTTAAAGTAAATTGAAAAATAAGTTTTCAAGAAACACAAGAAAAGCACAATATGGGCAAAATACACTCAGCAGACACTTTCTTAGGTACACCTGATCAACTAACCAATTACATTAGAGCAACTCAGTGCATTTAGGCATGTAAAGATGCTTAAACTGAGCATCAGAAAGGGGATTTAAGTGACTTTGAGTATTTCAGGAACTGATGGTCTTACTGGGAATTTCCAACTCATCCAAACGACTTCAACACTTCACTTTCTTCTCACCTATACATCCACGAACTGTGAAGCAGGTTAGAAAAATACTGAGGGGAAAAACACATACACACAGAGATTCCTTCATTTATTAGTTAGGAGCCCTCAGTTGTTTTTAATCTCTCTCTCTCTTCGTGTTTATGCTTTATATTGTGTGTTTGTGTTTTAGTACGGCGAGGCCTGATCATGGCCGTGTACCTGACCGTACTGTTGTCCCTCTACTTGGTTCCCCTCGGGTTGTATTCTCCTTGTATCAAAGAGAAGGGGACCCTGGGCCCTGCACCGGCTCTCATTGGCCACAGAGGAGCCCCTATGGTGAGCAAAAACACAGTACACAGTCCTGTACACTAAAGTGAGAGAGCAGCAGTATTTCAATTGTCCTAGTGTCACATATGACAAAGTAAAACAGAGAATTTTTCTTTCTTTGTAACAGAAATAAGCAGATTTTGATTTTTTTTTCATAAACGAACAGTTACTGTTCATGAGAGAAAAGGATTTTTTTACATGCTGTTGTAAAACCTGTTGGTCTGTAAAAGAGTTTTAAGCCTGAATGTGACACAACATAAATGAGTGTAATGTGAAATATGTTCTTGGGCACCGCTCAGGCCCTGAACTGACACAAAAACAAAGGAAAGCTCACATCCTTCGTGTGTTTTGTTCAGAGCTGAGAGAAAGTCCCCCGCATGCAATGACTGCTGCAAGTTGCTGTTCTCTGTTGATCTCATTCTGCAGCTCGCTCCAGAAAACACCCTGATGTCCTTTGAGAAGGCGGTGGAGGCTGGGTGTGACGGTCTGGAGACGGATGTCACCATCAGGTCAGCGAGGAGCTCTCTGCGAAAGCATGTGTGTTCAATTATGGTACAATGGCCCTGAGAACCCAGTGCAATGCAGCCTAAACAGTATTTAGAAAACATGCTGCAAAGTGACAAAGCAATCACATGTCAGCAGCTTACTTTTTCACATAATCACTGCACAGTCTCTCAGTTATTGTAAAACACTTTTAAAACTCTATTGAGCAGAGTACCCTGGGCTTTATTATTTGTTCTGTATTTATTGCTCATTTAGTAACTGTTATGTAAAGTGCATATTTTGAATAACTTGTTCAGCACTTCGGTCAGCTGGGGTTATTTAAAATGTCCTATAGAAACAAACGTGGCTTTAAAATCGCAACCAAATACGCAGATGCTGCAGAATCAACAGTGGGCGCGGCCAACGACTGTCTCGATTGATCATGTGACCAAACATTTGTGGATGTCTTGCCATCTTGTTTCACTTCCTGTTGTGGTGTTTTTTTTCTGCTGATGACTGATCTGATTTCAGATTAATGCTACAAAATGTGAAATTCTAATTGCAACAGTTGCAAAAATGAACCACAGTCTTCTTTATCTAATAGTATAACATTTATGATTCCTGCAGCGTTGGCTCTGTTACTTTTGGTTCTTTTTGTGGCGGACACTTTTCTACCACATGGTATTTAATTATGTGTAAAATACAGTCAGATCCAGTGACATTTTTTTGTAGTTTTGCTTCTCTAAACCAACTCAGATTTAAAACCATTCAAGACAGTTTAATGCTTAGATCCATTTTGAAACGCAGTTCTCCATTTTTAGAGGCTTGACAGGAATTGGACAGTTGACTGATATGCAGTATCATGGGTGAGGGCTGTTCTCGTCCTTTTAGGGAGATAAAAGATCTGAAGTAGATTCCAAATCCGGTATATTTTCACTGGTACATTCAATATGAGATCCAAAGAGATACTGCCAACGGTTGCTCCTGACTGAGCCTGGTTCTGCCGGAGGTTTCTTCCTGTTAAAAGGGCGCTTTTCCTTCCCACCGTCGCCAAAGTGCTTGCTCGTAGGGGGTCATCTGATTGTTGGGGTTTTCTATGTATTATTGGTCTTTACCTTACAATATAAAGAACCTTTAGGCAACTTTTTTTAATTGATTTGGACGTCACTCATTAATAAACTACTGTTATAAGTGTTATCCCTTACATTTACAAAAAAAATTGTTTATTAAAGTTGAGTATAAAGAATAAGAATCAAAGTATCCAATAAATTCAAGGATAATCGACTTTTTGAGGAATTCATTGGCATTTTAAATTCCCCAAGTTTGTGTAATAGTAAATGTACAGTATTGATAAAAGAATTTGAGCATTTGAGCCAGTAGCTCTCTACATACATGCTCACTGGAGACCAAGCACTTAGCCAGGTCTCAGTTAAGCCTATTAAACTTTAAATACAATAACCTTTCAGGCAAGCTGACTTTTCTGTTTCTGAAAAGCTCCCTGCCCCATTTAGAGTCTCATACTGTTGTCCTGTCCTTGTAGTTTTGATGGAGTGCCTTTTCTGATGCATGACTACACTCTGCAGCGGACGACCAACATCCATGAAGTTTTCCCAAACCGGACTAATACTCCAGCTGCCAGGTTTACCTGGAACGAGCTGGAGAGCCTGAACGCTGGGGACTGGTTCCTGTCTGTGAGTCTGCCATTTAATGACCATAGTTATGACCATGATAGTCATAACTATTCTCTGATGTTTGAAAAATGTAACCAAAGAAAAAAAGCTCTAAAAAAATAAGGAAGAATTATTGATTTTATTCACTGCATTTTTGAGGGGTCAGCTAATAACCTCTCTGATATTCTTTTACCTGCTGTTTGCCATAGATGGGCTCAGAGCACAGCTGCTAATCTTTTCTATTTAAATAAGCCATTTGAAGTGTTTTGAGCATGTCTACCTGACACACTGGGGCAAACTCAGGACATGTTGGAGAGATTGCATCACTTGGTTGGCCTGGAAATGCGTCCCAGAAGAGGTTAGAGCGGGAGGAGGTAGCTGGGGAGAAAGAACCCTGACCCAGACTAGAATAGGTGGCAGAAAATGGATGTACGGATGTAACGAAATGCTAAAAAAAAAGAAAAAAGAAAAAAAAAGTTTGTTTTTGCTATATTCGAGGTTTAAGAGCGTTACTATAACTACAGGAGGGAGTTGAGCATGTTTGGACACAAATGAATTCCTCATGACAACAGCCAAAAATGGAAAAAAAAATCAGCTGGCCAATGAAAACCATATCACATGTCATATGAAATCACTGTATTGATTGGTTATTGATGGTCACCCCCTGCAGCACAACCCATTTGGCACGGCTGGCTCTCTGAACGCAGACGACCGACAGCGAGCTGGAAACCAGTCGGTCTGTAGCCTGCAGGCCTTCCTCCAGCTGGCAGCTCAGATAGGCAAACTCGTGATCTTCGACCTCTATCGGCCACCCAGAGATCACCCTTTCAGAGACACCTGGATCCAGCGCACGCTCGAGGTCATCCAGAACGAATCATCCATCCATTCCTCACAGGCGAGGCTTATTTATTTCTCTATCACCAGACTCCACTGTGAAATGTTGTAATTTAACATTTTACCGTTTGAAAAGAGTAAAGAGTGCAGTTACTGTGAGTGAATAGTAGGTAACACTGCTTGCGTGCCATATCTAGGTGCTTTGGCTGCCATCAAATCTCAGAGCTCTGGTCCAGGAACTCGATCCTGAGCTCCAGCAGACTTCAGGCAGTCGGCTCCCTCTAGAGGAGCTCCAGAGTAACCACATCGTCAAACTCAACCTGGACTATACTTCCATGTCTGCTGAGCTCATCAGGTAACACAAGTGTGTGTGTCTGTACTGTACTCCTCCTTGTGTTTAGTAATATTCATGACTTTCTCCTCTCCTGTGTGTAGGGAGTACACTGCAGTAAACATCACCACAAACTTGTATGTGATCAGCCAGCCGTGGCTCTACTCTCTAGCCTGGTGTGCTGGAGTGCATTCAGTCACCACTAACGCCCCCCAGCTGCTCAGGACCATCAGTTCCCCCTTGTTTATCATGGTGAGTTCAAGCAATGCGCTTCATATCTGACATCGACCTGTTCCCTCTCTTTCTTACTGCAGAAGCTTTTATTTTGAAACACCTGACCTAGTGATGATACCATATAGTTAGCAGTGGGGAGTAAGGGTATCAATTTTGAGGTAGTTTGGATGAGTTGCGGTTGTAGTATCATGTAGTGGGGTTTTACCTTTTATGGTCCAAGCTGCTGAAGCAACCTACCAAATCATATCAGTCATCCAGCATAATCAGGGATTAAACCAAACTCATAGCAACTCCTATTTAACCTTCAGTAGTCCCGTTTCTGGTTTTAATGATTATTTTACCCTATTCCTGCTTGTTTAATCGATTGCAATTTTTAGGGTCTAATAATTGTTCATGCATGCATATTTTAAAGTGTCCTGCGGTTGAGTGCTTTATGTTTTTTATCTGTAAAAACACAACGTACACCGTGTATATCGTGAGCTTGTGCTACATAAATAAAGTTTTGCTTGCTTTTGCTGTAACATTTGTTTCTTAAATGTGTTTTAATACATCATTTAGTCATCTAAAGCACATCTGTAGCATGTTAAATTATGTTAAAATACAGATTATTACATACCATTGGGCAACTCTTTTACCAGAGAGGTGTTGTAATCTTGTCAAGTGTGTGCTGGGCTTAGATTAACTTTTGATATTTATTTTTCTAGTACTACAGCCAGCAGGCCTCCTGGTGGAATAAGTGCTTGGTTACGTTAACGTGTGTCACCATCTTGTGGTAGAAATTAGTACTACAAGCTACAATCTGGGAACCTTTTAAACTTGAACACAGGAATTTACAGTAATTATCAAGATGATAAAAGGAATGCTAAAATGAACTGTGGTTTTATCTGTTACCTTTTTATTATTGTTTCATATATAAAAGATAATAATATTCACCTGTTTGCTTCCACACGGTCTCTTCTGATCTGCTTCTCAGAGTCCCGATGAGTATAAACTGATGTGGATTCTTACTGATCTGATGTCCTTTGTGCTGATCCTCCTTATCTTCTTCTTCCACAGGTGGAAAACACACACACATGCACACACACCTACCTCGCATCCAATACATCCAACCTGTATTCTGATGTAATCGCGATGTTTCGCTCTCTATCAAGATGAAAATGTGTTTTCAGATGGAGAGAGAGAGAACTGGCCTTCTGCACGGGCAGCAGGATCAAGTTGGAAGGTGGCACTTACAGCAAATTTAAAAAGGGTAACTTACCATAAAATAAAAGTCAGACTTAAAAAAAAAAAAAAACTAGAAGAAAACTGGAGTCTAGATATGTGACGCACACAGACATTTTCATCTGTAGGCTAAATTAAAATCACCCCATTGAGAGTAAACAATGATTTTTTTCCACTCTGTACTTTATATAAAGAATCTGGTGTTTAAAACCCCATAAATACATCAAATAAAGAATCAACTAAATGGAAATATAACCATCAGATTGGTTAAATTTCTCAATAAAAAATGAATTTGTCATGAACTATGCACTTTGTATTTATACATGTAGAAAATATAGTATATATTGGAAAATTGCCATTATAAGGTTGTTTACAGACTTAAACTGATTTATTTTCTTACAGTATAGGTTTTCACAAAGATTTAATTATGAGATGAGGAATTAGACGTACACTGTAATCAGTGCAAAACAAACAGGTCTAACATCTTATTTGCAATGCAAATGCAATGATTATAAATCAACAATTGTTTTTCACAGTTGCAAAACATTTTTGGGGAGTCCTGTGTTAATACAATGTGATGGAATTAGTGTGATTTGTGATTATTTCTCATCTACCTCCTGTAGTTTAAGGAGCTGGTTTGATATTTCACACTGAGGACTGAATTAAAGGACTGAAAATGTTAACAAGCAAAAACAAAAAAGAAAAAAACACAAACAAGTGTGTGTATAATGTTTCCAGCTTGTGAAAAAAATGAGGATTTAAATTTTTTTCATGGGGTGTTTGAACTGTTGGACAGAAAAACCAAAACATCTAAGATGCCACCTTTGGCTCAGAAAGTCTAAATGAGATTTTTTAGATTAAATTATAGAAAAATACTTTTACATTTTTAATTTATAGTTAATTTTATAGTTTAATACCCCCTTTAATAACTCCATGACCTTTTCTATAGCATCTTTCATTCTATATAAAATCAATCAGTACCTCCCATCTGAACCCCTCAGAATCAGCTGATTGTTTTTTTTTAATGACAACTTTAGTATATTTAATGAAGCCACACAAACTTTTACCTTCATACTAAGAAAATATTCCAAGAACACAAGGCTGGGTTGGACTCATTTTCATATTATTCATGTTTTTCCAGGATTATTTGGAGCTCTCATAACGTAAATACGGGAGATATCAATTTTAAACACAGTTTAAAAAATACACTGCAGATAAATCAATTCCCACTGCCACAATATGTGTATCATATCCTGAGAACCTGCCTCTTTGAAGCTAAAAGAGGGCACCCAAAAACATGAGATATCATTGGAAAGACCAGCATGTCCTCTATAGAGCACATCATCAGGACTTATTAGGGTAGCTCAATTAAGTCAAAAGATATAGACCAAAAACAAATGTTCATTACAGAGGATATAAATGAATAGGACTGGTCTTATGAGGATATAAGTGCATAAAAATGCCATATGTAGCAACTTAACTTAAAAAATGAAAATTCATATATGCAAAGGCAGATTTAATGGGGGGTCCAGGCTTTATGGGGCTAAAAACCCAACATTTTGACTTATGGACAGCTAATTTTTCTTTCTTCTGACTATATCTTCTCTCTCAGAGCTGAGTGATATCTGGTCGGTCTCCAGTGGGAACTCGGCAGCGGAAAAGATGCCCAGCCTGGCAGCTGTAACAGAGCACTAATGTCTGCTGAGCCTTCGAAGCCCAATCACACACTGCCAACCTCGAAAAACTTCTGTGTCTTAACGAATTAAAGTGGCTGAAACAATGCTTCACTCTTTATTTATCTGGTTTAGCGTTTTAAATCATTTTACGTTAGACTTAAAATGATTAGCAACAGCTAGCAGCTTAGTTTAGCTTAGCATAATGACTGGAAACACAAGGGAACAGCTAGCCTGGCTCTGGCTAAAGCTAACAAAAATCCAGTCTTATTAGATGGCACTTGTTAAACCTTTCCCACAAGGGCCGTTTTAGTCAACCGGATTTTATATTCCTCTATTTAAATTAATGAGAAACTCTTTATATTGAGCTGTATTAAACAGTGTCAAATAATCAGGCGAGCTAGTAATGTAAGCCAAAAGCTCAGACTCCAGAGCGGTTAGCTCAACATGCTAACTTGCTAACTTTTTTCAGTGGCAGAAACAATCATCGATACTAATTTATCTTGGACACAAAAGCTAAGCCCACCAGCTGTTCAAACCTTCTGTTTGTCTTAGGGAGCCAGTCAGAAGACAGTTGGCTTAAATGGGATGAAGCTAAAACGGCATATGAGATGTTTTAACAGAGTAACTACAACAACAACTAAACTGTGGAGCTGAAAATGAGCCAAATAGGACCACATTATAAAAATTTGGACTTAAGTAATTTACAGGTAATGAGCATTAACTGAGTAGAATATACATTTTTAATAAGAGCTAAAATATTATGGAGAAAATTTTGTTTCAGAAGTGTCACAGGTGTATGGTATGATTTTGAGTGCTTATAATTGCCTGTTACATTTCACAAACAACCATTTTAACACATTTGATTATTTAAAAATGTGTATGTTAGAACCTGAATAAATACTGATAATGTACACACACATTTTTAAATTAAACATCACAAATAAGATCATTTTTGCATTCAAATAGCTTTCAATAAAAATTATTAAATTCTCGCATTCGTACCTTAATACCTGCTCAATCTTTGAGTATCTCTATTTGTATTTGAAAGATTACTTTTAATTAAAATGTTGTAATTTATACATGATTGTAAGGATATAGCTTACAAGTAAATATCAGAATGAAAGTTAATTTACAGCTGGTACTTGGATGTCTTTGATCATGCAGGAAAAATTCTCTGGCATCTAAAATCTCATGTTGCAATTTTTTATTCTTTTTAAAGAAACCAACCACACAGGACTCTTTGGAAAATGTTATTTATTATTTCTACAACATAAGATATGTGGTCATATGGATGAAACAATTTCTGCTTCATAAACATCATCCAGAACAAACATAACTCTGTTATGATTTACAAATTAATACTAAATTCATATATTAAAAAAAAAAAAAAAGACAAATACGAATCATTTACCAGCTACAGTACACATGGAGACACTGAAAAAAATCCCTACTGGATACAAAGAGTGCTTGAACTTTGTGGCACACACATGGGATGCTAACGATGAAGTAAAAGCAACATTACTTGTATTTCCTCCACGTCAGTGCTAACTTCAAGTCCAGATAGTGTTCACAGGTTTAGAGATTGTTCCTGATGTGGTTGAGGTTGACTGTGAAAATTGGCAAAGTGTAACAAATCGATCAATCAAAGGAGAAAAAAGGAAGACATCTGAAACGTAAAATGTTTTTTTTAAATGTCATAACGTTGATTTAATAACCTTGGGACAACTGTAAGCATAAATAAGAACACTACCTACAAGTTAAATAAACAAAAAGAACCAGACGACTAATGTTATGGGGAGATGTTGCTTCAGATGGCCATAGTTAATAGTCAGGGATGAATGAAGCATCACAGAATCTCTTGGGATTATAAAGATTTGGCTAGAATAACGGCACAAATTAATCCATTAATTCAAAAATAATGCAGCATCATTTTAACTTGACCTGCAGTCAGTCGGGGGGTTCCAAAGGTTTAAGTAGAGTCATCATTGATATTTATTAGTCCTTTATTTATCTAAAAAAATCTCATTGAGATTAAAAATCTCATTTCCAAGAGAGACCTGGCAAGTCTTAAGTCTACAAACTTGTGAGTTGTGTAAATATCAGATTTCTAATATTATTAGTCTGCCTAAAAACATACTTTTGTGATGAGGTTAGAGGCATTTTCTTTTGAGCCAACTATATTAAATAGACACTCTGAGGCTGCGGGTGTTACCTGTAAAAAAAACCCAAAAATATGAATCTTTTTAAAAAAGTGAGGCAGAACACCTTTACAAATTTTGAATATGCAGATAAAAAAAAAAGTAGCTCCAGAGAAA
Organism: Perissodus microlepis; assembly: GCF_051167445.1. Lineage (NCBI taxonomy): Eukaryota > Metazoa > Chordata > Actinopteri > Cichliformes > Cichlidae > Perissodus > Perissodus microlepis. The sequence goes on along the minus strand of NC_140470.1, from coordinate 27,150,697 downwards.
ATTCTGCTCAGAAAAGGTTTGGAAACGCCCCTAACGTCATCAGAAAAATAATTTGATGACCAAACTAGAGATGCAGAGGTTAAATTTGGCAGTTTTTCTGTGAGAAATATCATTATTGTAGTATTATTGAAGGGTCTGTACCTTACAATATAAAGCGATTTGAGGTGAGAGTTGTTTATCTAAATGAACTGAAGTGAATTTAGGAAGTATATTACGATCCTTGAATTTTTCAATGGAAAACAGACGGTGAGACTGGGAAATTTTCTTATATTGGATCATTTTTTAAATGTCTGTGAAGGTTCTCAGTCATCCAGGTCATCGTAGTTTGAGGAGCTTGGAAAGAAAAGCATCTGGAGAAACTTAAAGAAGTCCAGATGCTTTTCTTTCCAAGCTCCTTAGATCAGTTTCTAAAGAATGACTCTAAATTGTATAAATGGGAGTTTGTTCATGCCTTTAGGATTCTAGTTGAACTTTTATGCCATTTTATATTCTTAATGAATTATAATCAAGAATATGATCTATAAAGTAGAAGCAATTCAAAGATCTGCAAAATAAAAACTGTTGATTTGACACAAGAAGTGTGTGCGCATAAATCTCGTGCATACCTCTCTGCGTAAATATCACCAGGTCCAAGATAGCAAGATTTCTTTGAGACTTTATGGAAAAGTGACCAGGATGCTTCTTCAGATTTGAAACCGGCATGTTAAGATGGAGATTAATAGGACAGAAAATGATCTAACTGCTATTTCTTTTCTAATAGAAACACTAAAAATGACTGGCTCCAGATTTTAAATGTAGTGTTTTAAGGATCGGTTCATTGATGATGCCAAACAAGACATTTAACTGTGTTCCCCTAACACAGTTAAACGAGAACAGTTGCATTCATCACTTTCAGCCAATGTAGGACCAAGTTCCTACTTAGTGACACTTTATAAATACAGGCCCAGCTGTTTCAGTGCAGATGTTAATAGTATAAAAATCTTTTTGCACACTTCAGTCAAGACATGTGAAAAGTGGTTTCATTGAAAGTTGAACGTGTCACACTTTACAGCACAGAGAATAAACGTCACTGCTAATCACTGCAATTACACAAAGTCCAGCTTCAGGAAAAAGTCATTTAAAGGCAGCGGGTGAGTTTTAAGACAGGACCGATGTTATAGTGTGAAAACATTAGAGCGTCACAGTCAGCCATTAGCGCGTTTTTTACATTATGCCGTGTGGGTGTTTGTGTCCAGCTTCGATCAAATGGGATCAATGACTTTCCAGCCTTCTGCTCACTTGCTGTTGCCCCGGGACGTTCGCTGTTTGGTCATCGTCGTCAGCATCTGGCTGATGTAAGAGGTCAGGAGGTCGTCCATTTTGTAGCCCTGATGGATGAGAATACATTAATACACCTTTTCTCTGAGCTGTAATCAAGTTTGAAGTTAAAAAGAGAGCACAGGTAACCATGCAAAATCGTTTCAGACACCACACTAAAAAAAAAAACTTGATTACACATGAAATAAATGAGCGATTCAAATGTGAACACAAAGATTTTGCTTCCTGCAGAGCGTAATCTTGTTGGTGGAACACGTGATAAACGAGAGAGTCTACAGAAAAGATAGACAATTAAATCTGCTGGCACGCTGCTTTCACTGCTCAGGCTGTGCATAATCACATTAAAAGCAGCTTTGTTTGGAAAGCTAAATGCTCTCACTCTTTGTTTCATGTTACAAAAACTAAGAGCTCACCAGGGACGTTTCACACAGCAGCTTGCTGCCTCGCACCAGGTTTCCAATGGTGATGTGAAAGTACGTGTTGCCGCTGCTCCAGTTGGAGATCTTGGTGAAAGGATGAGTGATGAGGATGTCCTACAGGAAATTTTGATAAGCCGGATAAGAGAATAATCCAGTGCTCAAACTCATTCAAATTAGCTGAGCATAAACTTCACATACAAACAAATATTTCCAGGTTTAAATCAAAAACTAATTGCGAAAAAAAAAGTGCTTTGAGTGCTCAGATATTTAATTCAAAGGAACAGTTGCCTCAAAGTGCTTTATATTGTAAGGTAAATACAATACAATAATACAGAGAGAAACTACAGTAATAGAAAAAGGCACCAACAATCAGAAAAGCCCCTATGAGCAAGGACTTGGCAACAGTGGGAAGGAAAACCTCTGTTTTAACAGGAAGAAACCTCTGGAGGAAAACAGGCTCAGGGAGGTGCATCTATCTGCTGTGACCAGTTGGGAGTGAGGGGAGGGAACAGAGTAGCAAAGCACTCTATCAATACAGATCGATTTAAATATCAAAGATAAACGTGTTCCACCTTAGACTTGGGATCAATCAGACTGACTCCATGTTTGTTGATTGCTATCAGGAGGGTTTCTGGGTAATTAGGATCAGTTGTTTGCTGCAGAAAAATCAAAACAGAAAAACCAAAAATGCAAAGTTTGTCACAGTGTTGTGCTGGTTTTTTAAAAGTGAAAGTAGATAAAATAGAGCAGGAAACAGTGAATGCAGAAGTTCCAAACTTTCATAAACTAAAGAGTCTCTAGTGTCTTTACCTTGACTTCGAAGAAGGCCGAACCAAACGTGGGCCACTTGTAAATGATTTTGAGGAAGGAGAGTTTGGCTTCTTCCCGAGTCTTCCCTGAGTGCTTGTTGAACAGCGACACGATGGACTGAGACACACAACAACAGGAAGATGAAACACTCATTCACTCTTTTTGCACACAGACTTGTAAGTGATTACCTATAAAAGTAGCAAGCAGCTGAGGGATATGTTTTGGATTTTAAAGTTTTCGGACTCCTAGAGAGCTCTGAAAACAGTAAAGCCTCTTTTTGGGGTTTGGGATGACGTCAGAGAGACAACGTGCTGCTACAGATTTAAATCTCTGCATATCGCCTGGTGATTGTCTCGAGTTCTTTTTAATCAGTACAATCAGCACACAACTTTTAGTTTGTTTCAGTTTGATAGATCATTTTAACTCATTTGAAACTTAAGTACCTACGACTGATTAAGAAACGTGTATTTAGCAGCATGGCTCAGGCCGAGACTCCTTTTTCAGGCCTCTAAAAATAACATTTTTCTGAATCCGGTGCTTCAAAGGATCCTGTAAACACATGAGGTCGGCTCTTTTGCAATAAAAGCTCCTGCATAAAACATCTGAGTCACCTAGAAGTTTTAATGTGCGATTAAAAGTTTTTGTCTCACTAGATTTCCACGACAAGTTCAATCTAACTTTAGTGTTTTTTACTTGTTGATTAAAACTTTAACTGCCTAGCATAGGAGCCAAAAAGCACCAATCACCAGACCTTATTTGTGGATTTTTGAACGAAAGCATGAAAACATCTTAAATATGTAACTAGAGAAAGAACTGTGATCACTGAGGAAAGGTTATGAATGAATGAACACCCAAGGATTAAATCCAAATCTGATGTTTTGAATTCTGCATCTGTGGCAACAAACTGAAGAGGAAATTATTTTTTAACATAGTCATCATTAGCCTGAGGCCATTCCTGCATCCAGACATTCAGTTTTTTACCATTTTTAAATCTGCGCGTGCTCACCCGCTTCCAGTCGTCGGGGGACAAATGTCTGATCTGGTCCTGTGGGACGAGCTCCTTCAGGATCTTGGAAATATTGTGGAGGTGGGATTTATCCTCCTCAAACTTCACCCTGTAGATCAGCGCTGCCAGCTGGTGCGCCTCCTCCTTTGAGCACTTGTGGTAGCCACGCAGATACTTCGGCAGCTCCTGCAGAAAAAGACAACAGCTGGTAAGAAACCGATACCACACACAGATTTTCTTTTTTGAAGCTTTGCACAGCTGGAGGGAAGATAGAGACAGAGAGCATGATTCAGAGTTTAGTCTACACCATCCATTCTACATCAGGCAAGTTTAAAATGTTTTATCTCAACATTTAATCAAGTAAGAGTAACCAGATATACGGATACTGCAGAGGGACTAACCTGGTAGTAGTGGAAGATGGAATCAGCCATGGAGTCCTTTCCAGGAAGTGTATTAGTCCACAGCTTCTTCATGAAGAACACCTGGTAGGTTAGAGAAGGCACTACACCTGCACACAGCACAAAGGTGAAAAGACAAACTGGTAAAGAAAGAAGAATCAGCGAGAAGATCAAAGATAATCTGAGCTTCAATCTGAATCTGATCTGATGGGCTTTACCATCTTTTACATGTCTGGCTTTCTTGATCCAGTCAGTCAGGTGCCTCACAAAGTCAAAGAAGAAGTCGCCGTCTGGCACGCTGATGACCTGGAAGTAAGTGAAGGATTTAATTGTGTAAAGAAGATCCATGTTGAATGGCTTCAATGGTAGGCATGATCCCTTTTTCCTCAAAAATAAAGCTAATATTCAAAGTAAAAAGTTACGACTACATGTAAACAAATCACACATACAGGCAAAGTCTGTACAGATGAAAGTAAAGCAAAAAAAAAAAAAAAAGTTAAATGAAAATAATTACAAGCAAACTGAGCAGCAAAGGACAACCTATGAATTACCCCCCACCCTCCCCCCCACCCAAACGAGTACTGAGAGCTGCAAAACCAGCTAGAGAAACGCAAAATGACCTCAGACTGAAAACAACCTCAGAATAATTTCCAGAAACAAATCCACACCACTGAAGATGAAAAATTATCATGCAAACAAAAAACAAAATATAAACACAAAAGGAACCAGGAAGTCACGAACTGACAAGAGATCAATTAACTGATTACAGAGAGGTGGTAGAAGAACTTAAAAATGCAAAACCACTAAAAAAAAGAAAAGAAATAAAATGACTACAAACACAAAAAAAGAATGATTAACAAATGCAAAATAACCACACAAATCAAACATCTGCAACGAGACCCAAAACAACCAAGAAAAGACTCACAATTACCACAAAACAGGAAGAGGGTCAAACCAGTGAAAATAGGATGCAACATAAAAACGAACTGACTCCAAATTAATGAAAAATGACCTAAAATGTTACTTTTTATGAATCTGAAACAACAAATTCTTGGTAGAGAACCAAAGGTCTAGCAGAAATATGACAGCAGAGAGAGCAACAACTACAAACAGCACAACAAGAAAAGAAAAGTCATCAGCATAGAAACAGAAAATTATGGCTTTTTTGTCTAATCTGTCTATTTGCTGCCTCTGAGCTGAGCTTGTAGTGAATACGTTTGTACGATCGGGCTGCGGATGAAGGCGTCACCTTGTCAGTGATCTTGACGAAGAGACTGAAGCCCTCGGAGGATTTGAGCATCAGACGTCCAGAGATGTTGTGGCAGAAGTCTTTGGCTTTCGTGCTCGACTCCACCTCAAACACCTGTGAACACAAACATAAACTAAAGTCAAGCTATAAGCAGAATATTTAGTAAATGTGCAGAAAAATGTGAACGATGCAAGTTCACTGTTTGTTTAAAGAGGTGGCATGTCTCAAATTACAGTTTTTTCCCCTTAGTGTACAAAATGCACAGTTGTAAAATACCACATAACAATGTTAGTTGTAACTGACCTCGTCTGAATCGTCAGGGAAGTAAACTTTGTGGAAGATTTGAGTCGTCTTGTGCTGGATGGCCTCCACCTCCACCAGGTGAGGAGGGTACTTCCTTGATCCGTTTCTAGCACAAAGGGGAGTGAGGATGAACAATGAATAAAATATAATAAAAACAATTACTAGGGGTAAAAATTGTAATTTAAAGCAATCATTTAATCACACACTGGGGTAATATGCACTATAGTTTCTGTAACTGAGCTGTATGAACTAGCTGGAAACTAGAGGCTGCTTGCAGGTGCTTCTCAACTGAGCTAAAAAAAGTGGTGTGAGACTTAAAGCTGTAAAAAGCAGCAGTGAAGACGTTTTAACAGGTGTTAACAACAACTGTGTTTGTGTTACCGTAAGGCTTTCTGCAGCCGCTGCATGCAGTCTGGAGCCAGAGGATAGTGTTTCTTGGCTTGCAGAAACTTCTGGACGTGAGGCAGCAGGATGTTACTGGGAGGAAACAAACCAGTGCAGAGCCACAGCAGCTCCCAGCCCTTCTCCTCACTGTACCTGCACACAAACACCATGACAAGGTAAACAGTGCACAAACTGAGGGTCAGGATTTTGGCTTTGTGACACAGGAAAGAAAGTGTCCTTTAGTGAGAAACATCTAGAAGTCAGAAATTTTCTATGCATGTTCATATTCCATCATGCTTATATCATTATTTTCTTGCTGCTACCAGGCATATTTATAAGTGTGCAGGGATTTTGTTTGCGGTGACGATACAGCAGGCGAAAATGTTAAACACCAGTCTCTGTGTGGACAATGAATACAGTTTTGTTTGCTTGTGTGCATTTAATGAATTTCAAGTGGCAAAAAAGACTCTAAGGGTGCTGCAGAGACTGTGAAAGAACCGCTGGGGTTACCAGGAAGGTGCATGTTACAGATGTAAGAGATGCTTTGAGAGTGATCAAAGTGAACACTCACAGCTTAAACTGTGAACACTGAGCTAAAATATTGATTATAGAAGAAGAGGTAGAAAAGACTGTTTTTTTCATTACTTACTTAATGTGATTGTCTGTTAGCTGTTTGAGAATCTGGCAGAAGATTTCGTCTTTGAGCGGCTCGGCCTTCAGGGCTCCTTCGAATATCTGATCGGTGAGCTCGTTGACAGAACGCACTCGTTTGGACGGGTAGTCGCCCATATACTTCATCACAGGTGCAAACACAGTTAAGGACCATTCACATAACGACAGGCTGGTACAGGTCAGGCAGTATGGCTGACTGGAAATAACCAAGCAGCAAACTTCCTCTGATGGCCACTTGGCTGGCTCCAAAAAACCGAGTTTATCCCTATAAACTCTCATGTTAAAATTACTAACCTACCAGCATTAAAAAGCATGTTTTCTTTGTATAGAGCAGATTCAATATTACAGTTTCAATCGCTACAAAAACAGCTAAACCTTTGCTAGCGATGGAGCAGTCAAGACCAGCTTATGATTCCCATCAAAATCACAAACAACAGTGAGAAACTTTTGTGGGGAGTTTGGTTGACAGGTGTGACTGCAGGCTTGGATGCCTGTAACATCCACTCTTACCAGTAGCAGTTTATAAAGAAACAAAATGAATATTTATCAGAACTGAACTGAGCCCTTCACAACACCTCCACTTTCTCATATGGTCCCTTGGGAAAGTTATTTACCTGCTCTGATGTAACAAAAGCACCAGAGGAAAAAAGCAAACAAGAAAGCCAAACAAATGATCAATCACGCCCTCTGCTAAAGGATATCTATGAAGGCAAGGCAGGCCTCCTGGGAGAGCTCGTCGTGAGCCAGGACTTTCTTCAATAGAGGCTGTTTGAGAGGTTCGCGGGTGCAGCTCCACAGACGCTCCTTCCCTCGAGCTTTCGAGATCACCACCCTGCTCAGAGTACTCTTTGGAGGAGGCCTGAAGAACAGCGGTTAGAAGAAACTTTCACGCATATTTTTAACATAATTTGTACTTAAAACAGCCTCACATTAGACTTAGTTACCTGAAGTAGTCGTAGGAAAACTCCTCCAAAGTGTAGGCCTTAGATTTATCCTCTTGGTCCGAAAGGTTAATCTGGGACAAACCGATAGACTCGCGCCTCTGATCAGGAGTCATGGTGACGAGAGCCTGAGAGACAGTAAAACAGGAGGAAGATTGGATTTTTTTCACATTTGACCCTTCCAATTGGTTAATTCAGCAAAGAACATCTACATATTTCAGAGCATTTTCTAGGAAGAAAAAATGCTTTTGGGAAGTTAATTTTCCTTTTAATGAGCAGCCAATACCTGGAGTTCAACAACCACATCCCTGTTAAAACCTTCCTTTCAGAATCCGTGAGTTTTTTGCTTTTAGTGTGTGGTTTAAGCACTTTTTCTGTTACAGTATACCAAGCAGAAAACTAGTGATGTGCTTTTGATGATAATACAATGTGCAAATTCAATATTTTTGTAATATTTTAGTGTTTGACACTTTGTAGACAGCCATTAAACACACAGCTGGCTGCACAGAGAGACTAGCATATATTTATTTTGGTGTTTTTTGTTAATTGGGAGAAAAACTGCTAAAAAAAAAAAATGGTGGACAGCTAATAACTAACAATTGGAGAGACAGCAGCTGCTCACATGGTGCTTTAATCAGGTTGTTTTCACACGTGTTGAAAATATATGTGCAGTGAGGATTTTTTGTGTGTAAATTTTAATTAATAGATGACTGGCAGTTTGGTTGACATTAATTAAAAAAATAGCAAAGCTGGAGTGTTGACAGGTCAGATCAGCAGTTTACACAGTTTAAACGTCATGGTCATTTTTATTTTAAAGGATTTGTTTGACAGCACTCATTGCATTGGCCAATACTTACAATAGGAAACTTCAAGGAACTCTGAAACTCTAAGAGAATTTCAGGTTTACACAAGTTGGGAAGGCCTCTTGCAGCCATTCCTGAACAACTGCAGTTTCCAAAACCATCAGTTCACATAATTTTATGTAGATACAAGTAGGGCTGGGCCATATCATACCGTTCACAGTAATACCGGTATCATGTTGGGCAACGATAAGAAAATGAAATATCGCGATAGAATATGGGTAAAACGCGCATTTGCAGTGCCTTTGTTTTCATACGCACATGCCAGAAAAAGCATGGCAGCGACGGGGAATAAGAAGGGCGAAAGCAGATTGTTGAATGAAATAGATGAACCAGAATTGGTTTGTAAAAATGCTGCAACTTCACAACAAAGCACTATTTTTGGTAGAGCATGCAAGCGGACCGTCGTTATTACCGTTTTTTTTGGAAAATACGGCACACTTAAAATCAATCCTTTGATTTTTCTGAAAGTCGACAGTGCCCCTTATAATCCCGTGTGCCTTATGTATGAATTCTGGTTGTGTTTACTGACCTCAAAATGATTTTATGTGGTACACAGCGCTCAAAAATCTGTCAAATGTTTTAGTACGACTTTGCTAAGCTACGAAGCCGCACCGCTTGATGGATTGTTGGAGCATTACGGCTATCGTAATGCGGATATGTAACCATGTTGCCAAGTTCTAGAAGAAGACCCAAACTGTCACCCTCAAAAATGAGAGAAAACCGGTCATGATGTTCAGGAACAATCCAGGAACCACCAAGGTTCAACCTGTCTCTATGTGTTAGCCATGCGACAGAGTGGCAGCCTGTCCAGAGTGTACCCTACTTCTCGCCCTAAGACAGCGGGGAGAGGCTCCAGCGCCCCCGGGGCCCTAAATTGGATAAGTGGAAGAGAATGGATGGATGGATTGAGAAAGTACCGAACATTAAAGAAGCCCCTGACACCTTCATGCCTGACAGAAATTTGCTGCTGCACACATGGATAATTCAAATGCCTTAGCTACAATAACCAGGTATGTCTACACACTGTTGCACAGGGACATCCTGAAATCACTTACACTGGAAGAACTGGTTAGACTTCCAGTTCTGTCCTGTAAAAACAACCTGCTGGATTAAAAAAAACCCTTCCAGCAGAATCTGGAAGACATGTTATTTTTCTGACCCCACTTACCACTATATCATACTGTGGTCGGGTGATAGTAGGTAGCACATAGACACAGTCAGCAGGGAAGTCCCCTCTCTGTTTGGTCCTGTCATTGACGCCGTGTGCCCAGCCAGAGTTCATCACATGCTCTCCGTCATGTTCGTCCAAGATGATCAGATCTCCTTTAGCAAAACTCAGGAAGTTGGAATCTACCCCTACTGCCGGGTGAGATGACAAACAGATTAACCGTTCTGCTCCTAAAATCACCTTTTTATTTCTAATTCATCAGTGAATCTTACGTGGGTTCAGGCAGTCTAGCAGGCCCACCACATATTTGGACTTCTTCCTTAGACCCTCGAGGAAGGAGACCACCAGGTCGCGGATGTCCTCTGCATTGTTGGAGGTGAACGTATACTCGTCTCCTTTGATGGTGGCCAGAGTGAAGCTCTGTCCCTGGAGTTTACCCCCTCTGCAAAGTTAAACTTTGCTTTAACCATGATAGTTCAAAATATGGACAAGATGCAATTCTGACAAGCAGAAGATCCCTAAAAACTTAAAAATGATAAAAATATATTTATTAAGTAATGATTACAATCATTTGTATCAGCACAGAAGTGAAGAAAGTCTTGTTTGGAATTAAACATTATGTATGTAAATAATTTTTTTTTAACATATTAAAGAAGTATTAAAGAATGATACCATCTCTGATTATCTTGGTTGCCTCCAAAATAGTGTGGCTTGAGAATTAGCAAAACTGAATTTAGCTAGCTAGGTTGAGGAGCAAACCCTGTTTATTCTGGCTAATGTTAGCTAAAATATAGCTTGCCTGCTAGCATGTGCTAGTATTCAGTGATTTGAGTCTCCATGACAGAACTGATTGAACACCTTGAATTTTCCACATCTTGTTTTGGGATGAAGTATGTAAAACAGATTTCATTTAGATGATGCTTGAATGTCATTTTAAACCAGATATGACAAATGAGAAACCCTTCTTATACTTCAGGCTTACATGGCTAGCAACTTGTCAATCACAAGCTAGACCTACTCTAATTCATACTATGACCTATTCTCCCATTTTATCTAAATGGGATGAGAGTTTACAAAATACACATCATGCTCTGTTCAACCAGAGGTGAAAGCAATGATTAAGACCATGAGCTCATCAGGAAAGGTTTTTCTGAGGTCATAAAGCGACACAAGAGAGCCATTAGGCTGTTTTCTTATAGACTCTACATAATCAGATTTCTTCAGCTTCAGATTTAGAAGTTGTTGTGGGAAGACGCCATTAATAACCAAGATTTTCCTGACGTTAAGACAATTCAAATCGATTGTTTGTTTGTAGAGAACCTTTAAGGTCAATATAAATGCCAAGAAACCAGCAGCAACTAATTCACTTATTAACTTTGTACAACTCAAATATACTTTGTACTTTATTTTGGGGTGCCTGTCATTTGGTGCATTTGTGGCTGTTTGTCATACCTGCTGCTGGACACAGCCATGATCTCTGGGAAAGAGAGCTCGAGAAGGACCTGCTCCTGTTCATCCACAAAGTAAACGCCAGTCCAGTTCACCGCTACGATAACATCATTCTTGGGCAGGCTAGGCCCTGTGAGCAGATGTGGTCACATCCATTAAAAAATATCCACAACCGCTGATGGGAACAAAGAATCTAGTAGTTTAGAAAGAGGTACAATGTTTTACCAACCAGAGAATTTGAAGGCCTCGTAGAAGCGGGAGAAGAGTAAAGGCCACTTTAAACGAGCAAAATCCACCACATCCTCCTTCACCTTCTGCGTATTTACCCTCCTTTTCATTTGTACTCCCTGCACAGTGAGCTATAGTTAGATTCTCCCAGAAAACAGCACAAAATTAAGACTGGTTTTCATCACTCGACCAGCAGGTACCTTTTTATGGGCGCTGATGATGAGCTGAACCCACTTCTCCGCAGTCTTAGTGGAGGTGATTTCTCTGTCGGGGATGTAGGACGGAATGAGGCTGAGCAGACGATCCTGGAGGACCTCGGAGCCGTAATCCACGTAGTACTGCTGAGAGGCCAGTTCTGCCAAGTCCTCCTCCTTCAAGACAGACACAGGGTGAAGCGATGGTCAGGAGAAAGCAAGCCCAACACCTGAAACCTGCCTTCAAATGTTCTTCAAAGTAGACGAGATCATATCAGGAGAACCAGATGAGCTCATCAATATACAGTACTGTGCAAAAGTCTAGAGCTACCCCTCCTTTCTGTATATTTTGTAAATACGAAGTAGTTGTCTGTTACTCTGCGTTGGCCCTGCAATAGACTGGTGCCCTATCTGGCACTGGATGACGACCCTATGATCGGATAAGAAAACTGGAAGAACAAAGAAGGATGAGTAGATCAAAAAGCTGCAAAACTAGCTCAAGCTCTTCTGTCACGGCAGCCCTCTGCATGTCCCCCATCCTCTTTGTCTTCAGTCTGGCAGCTCCATCCTTTGTCCAATATCCACTATCCCTCCTCTGTACATGTCCAGACCATCTCAGTCTTGTCTCTCTGATACACTCAAGGCCTTGTCTTATATTGTTATAACAAAATGCAAACCTTGAGGCTTTAAAGTGCAAATTCCAGAAACCAGTGGGTGATACTACTGTCGTTACAACCATACATTACATAATGGTGCTTATAAAGTGCTTTTCTACTTAAATGCTCAAAAACCTTTCTTACTACAAGACTCATTCTCCCATTCAAGTGGGTTTAATGTAATATTCACACAGTCATACTCCAGTGGATCCATATGGGGCGAACTCAACGTTCAGTATCTCACCCTCTTTTACACAAAGCATGCAGAGTTGCGAACAGCTCAGAGGCTCACCCTCTCACAGCGGTACTCTCCGAATTTCACCCCCCGGACGATCTGCTGATAAATGAGGTTTGTGGCAACGTAGTCCTCGGCAGGGTTGTGCCAGGGGCTGAAGATCTCCTTCCTGAAGAACAGCCTCCAGGGAGCATTCCTCTCCTGGGCGCCTTGCTCCTTTGCGTACTGCTCACACTGCGAGATGGCGTCCATGACGTGATCGTTACCGCTGCCCAAAGACGACACCTGATGAACACATACTTGCAGTTAAATAACTCCATGAGATCTGAACAAACTGACTAAATGTTTTCATTTTAAAAAATATTGTTCATTTAAATTTAGTTTCAGTTAGTTCCAAATATTAGTTTGATCATTTCACTTAAGTTTGTCTTCCGTGTTAGATTTAGGAAATTCATAATACACACGTGCAGACGTCCCAGATGAGCACCAAAGCACGTTTTCTGACAAACGTCTTAGTTATAGTTAACTGTTATAACCTCGCTGTCAGTAGAGCCTGTGTTTTACCTTGTCAAACAGAGCTATGTACAGCGAGAAGCCAAAGCGATCTTTCAGGTTGATTTTGTCCGCCAGTGCGTTGCACAGCTCGCTGGCTGTGGTGGCCGAGTCTGCGAGGAGTGTCTTTGTGGTGCCGTCCATGAATGTCACGGGGAGCATGATGGGCTTCTTAGACTTTGTGGCCTGGAGGGAAAAACAATGAGACTCATGTTCAGACAGGCAACAGTTAAGATGTCCTACAGCTGTGCAGCATTGTGGTGTTATAGGCTCACTTCAAAATATAAATATTACAACCTCTACCATCCAACCACCTGTAAAAAAAAACCCCATTATTAATATTAAAGATAATTAACCTGTAGAAAACCACAAAAAGAAGAGATGAAAAAGTATAACAAAGTATAAAAAATTCTAATTTAATTTCAGTTTTTGATCAGTCATTACAGATTTAAATTTTTTGTTGAGGTCTTTAATTTGTGATGTTTGATTGTGGTTATTTTGTTTTGTAATTATTGGTTTTGTGTGGAATAAATAAACGTTTATCCTTTATTTTTGATGTCTGCCTCATTTTTGTGGTTACTGAATAGGAGAAAGAGCGAGCTGCCTCCTGAGAAACATGAGTCAGAAACTGACAAAGAAGGTCAGAAGGTTACTGCTACAGTCCTCTTGATCCAAACTTTAAAATTCGATAAATAAAATTAAAATTAAAGAAGGACCAATGGCTTCTTCCAGATCACATGAGTTGATGTTTTATTGAGAATTTAAGAGAGAATAAATATAGTAAAGAACACTGAATTTTAATAAACTAGCTACATTTAGCTGTTTTTTGTAAAGTTTTACAGTTTACGGTAATTTGACGTAAAACATCGTCAGGCTTTCTAGATGTTTCTTCATGTATGTAATGTAACATTTTAAACACCTGAAAAAAAGTATAAAAACTATCTTAAAATCGTCTCCGTTTTCAAACCAAAGTATGAAAACCAGTGGAATGATATGAAAATATTTATTATAATATCACATTTAGCTCTCAGTTATTTTCAGCTAATTCTAGTTTCTAATATTTAATGCTGATATTTATTACAGTTATATAGTTATAGATGTATTTCAACAAACAGTTATTATTTAATACAGATTTTAGCTAAACTGGACACCACTCCCTCAGCACACAGTGAGCTTTGTAACTGTTACTCAGTGATAACAGTGACAGCATTAGCTACATGCTTTGTAAATTCCTAAAAACCACAAACAGAACAACAAACGCTGATCATCTCATCAATTTACTGTTGCAAATGCTTCCAGTTAAAAGATGAGACACTTGACAAACTGGATTCACTGGCTGGACTTGACGACACAGAGCAGAGAGATTTTTGGCACCTGCAGTTCCAACCAAGACGGCGGCTGCATCCGAGTGCGGTTGACAAACGTCCTCCTCAACCTCTCCTCGCAGTAGGGAGCGTAACCCGGAGGACCGTTTTTCAAAAATGTCCGTAGATACTGATAAAAGAGCAGAGAGAAGAGAAAATATTCATCGTATTACTGACATAAAGGCCGTTTACAGCCCTGAGCAGATTAAAGATTAAAGGTGTGAAATACCAAAGGCACTGACACACTGCACACAGCATTATATTTATTCTGTTTACATAAATGAAATCAAACTCATAACTCAATTTTACTAAAATCAGTCAGAAAAAAAGTTATTTAAAAGTTTCTAAAGCTAAACGTGATTTTCAGATGTAATATTTTGTTTTGAGTCAGACCAAAAAAACCTATGTTTTTGTTAAAAATGAATTCTTGCAATGATCAAACTGCAGTTGAAATCCTTGAGATTCTCCCTTTGACTACTTTATTTTAAGCTTTTACTTCTTTGAGGACTTAAACTGATTTTCAGCCATCAGACCTGCTGATGGTGATGGTGGAGACGGACAGACTGCTGTTTACTGACTGAATGCGAGTGGATCGAGTTATAGATCTGTCCCATCTGCTCTCCTGGACTGAAATCCACTGCCGGAAAACAAAATATTATATCTTTGTTCTTAGTGTATATGACTTTATCTTTTACACATGTCTGCTTTGGATTAGCTGGCTGACCAACATTAGTAAAAAGGAAGAAACATTGTTAGGTGGCTGATTAGAAACATCAGCCACATTTGAAACCCGGTCGTGTTTTTTTTTTTTTTTAAATTTCTGTTGACATGCTTATTTATTGCAGTTTACCATTATTTCTTTATTTTATGGTCAAATTTAAATCATCTGTAATATATTATTATTAAATTAATTTTCTTTTTGTTCCTGACCTTTCATGTGTAGTACAATTACATGGACGAAAATAATGGTACTGCAGGCGGCATAGGGACGAAACAGTGAGTACCACAAAACACTTTAACCAGGCAGTGGTGGGCAAATATCAGTAACGTGAAGATACAAGTGAAAAACTGAGCGTGTAAAAGTGCAAAAATGGTGACACTGCAGTTACAATTGTGGTTATTTTTTTTCCCATTTCAGTTTTTTAAATGAGTTGCAGTTTTCACCAGTTAACCGTGAGGTTTTATCATCAAGTTTCCCATCAGAAATACGTTTCTTACTTTGACGAACTTCTCGGAGGGGGCGAAGCAGCCCACGCAGAGGGACAGCAGGATCCATCCGCGGGCGTGGCTGCTTTTGGACGGGTTCTGGCTGAGCTGCTTGCAGATCTGACAATAGATCTCGTCTCTGAGGCAGAGGACAACATTCAACAAACAGATCAGACGCCTTCTTCAATACACGAGACAGTCACCACAGCTAAATCAAATTAGACCCCATTTAAAAAAAATTTCCAAAGCGGATCGGCCAGCATCTGGATGTAGGGACTGTGTTCCTGCAGCGAGGTGATCTATAGCCAAATATTCCATACAGAACATACTCCAGGTCTGCTATGCCAACAGCATAAAATGGTTTCTATTTAACACTTACAGAGAAAAATAAAGTTGAATTAAAGTGAGAATGGACTAAACACTAATGTTTCATTTTGACAAATATGTGGCCCGCGGGCTAAAACTAGCCCACCAAAGGGACCATTCGGGTCCGCTAGAAGTTTCAGAAAGTAAGAAAACAGCAGTCGAGTCATTAATATTGTATATATAATACTATAATACTATGTATATAGTCAGATATATACATAAAATGCATTTCTGTTGTTACAGTGTTGATACTCTGTAACAGTCATTCTCAACACATTGTTTTTACAAGCTTTGGTCATTAAGTGCGAACATTTCTAGAATGTGGATCTTTACAGTGAATCCACTAAACAAGCATTATCAGGCCAGACCTAAACATGTGAAAGGCTGTGTACTCGGCTCAGAGCTGTGTCTTTAAATTGCTAAAGCCCAATGAACCCGAGCTCAACAGATGCTGAGGCAGGACTCCTCTGGCAGTTTCTAAGACCCAACAAAAGATGGAGAGTGACCAGGTTTTGTGCTGAATCTGAATCATTTCTCTGTTTCCTCCAATATTAAAAATTCTTTCTGTTAATAATTTGTAATTAATTTTACTTTGGTTTCCAAATTATCTTCCCTTTTTAAACTAATCATCCCATTTTGTTTGAATATTACCGTTTATAGCATTAGTTATTAATTGCTGAGTTACAGGAGATTTTCTGTTTTTGCCTTATTTGTGTTCCGTCTTTGTGAGAAATTTATTTTTCTTTTCCTTTAAGCTTCTTAAACTGTGTTGCAGCATCTCGTATGTGGGCTTCCTCTAAGTTGTGAATTTAGAGTCTCTAATAGTTTACAAAACCATACAGTGGAAAGTGACTCTCTGTGAAGCAGACAGGAGGAGTATATGTCTGCAGATTATGAGACCTTTAATTTTGACTGTTCTGAACGGTTGTAGTAAATGCACAAGCCAGAATAATCTCAATAGCTTTAAATTAATAAGATATACTTTTAATAATCATGGTATGAAAGTAAACCTCTCTCCACACTAACTATTCAAGCTCCACACTCACAGGAGTAACGCTCTCCACACTTGAATTTAGCCGAAAAAGCCATCTGATTTCAACAAACCTATACATTTCAATTCAGTGTCATCTTCAAGACAAAATCTACAATCAGAATAAATCTTGAAGTCTACAGTGAAAGTTTTTCATCAACTCCAGAGAACAAAAACATCAGTGCGTCATTTGCTTGGTCCAAAAACATCGATAAAGCATCGTCATGCTGCCGCAAGCAACATCTTCATCCCTCACTGCTGCTTCTAGGAGCAGCCTCTATTTAGTGCCGATGACACTCATGGGTCACCTGAGGGTGGGCCGCAAGATGCCGTTGCCGATGATGAAGTGAAGTTTCTCCAGGTTGGAGGTGGGTCGGTCCTCCAGCATGCTGTTTCCCTGGAGACTGTAGTCCCCCTCTGTCAGCCGCCTGGTGACCTGCCACCAGCGTTACAGAGAAAAGCATTAATTTGAAGGTTTTGAGCTTAAATTTGCAGAATCCAAGAAACATTTGGATTTTTTTTTCAGTCTTCGGGCTGTCGGCTATAGTGGTAAAAAACTTCCCAACAAGAAGTCTACCCCAGCTGTTGTGGTTAAGAGGTGGGGTACACCCTGGACTGGTTACTGATCCATCACAAGGCTAACGAAGAGAAAAAACATGGGCCCTCACATCCAACTGAAAACCACCAGGTAACCTAACAGGCTTGTCTTTGGATCTCTATGTTATCAAGTCAGACATTATTTATGTAGGTACAGGGAAAATATGCAAACATTACAGCAAATGTAGGATCTGTTCAAGGTGAGGCAACAGTGCAACACTGCACCGGTGTGCACCTTCAGTTTCCCGGTGTCCAAGTGTTATGCCTATAACTTCTGTTCCCCGAAGGAAAGGAATGAAGTACAACACAAATAAGATGGGATATCACACCTCTGCATGTCCTGGCTGAAGAAATCTCTATTTGCAGCTTTAAGGCAGATGACCTGTGATGACATGCACACAGGCTCATCTGCACATATACAACACATATAATATGGGACACATATACACACCCCATAGAACAGCCACCAAACTGGAGTCACCACTGACGGTACTGACTACACCGCCATTTTTGTCCAGGTTCTCCCATTTCTTTTGTTTAAGTTAGCACTCTTTTAAGGTTTGGTTATATACTGTTATCACGTCACCCTATGATTAAAAGTGGAAAACATGGGACATGTTAAATAAACTATTTACCTAGATCAGCTGAAAAGAAGTGATGTGTTTCTCACCTCCTCAGTGATCTTGGACTTCCTCTTCAGAGTGAGTGACACGAGTTTATGCCTGACGCTGTTCCTCTTCTGGCTGTCTATGGAGCTGTTCTGTAGGTACAAACAGGAGATGACATTTTGGAGGCTCTGACCTGACAATCTGTAACGACTCATACAATCCCCAGCATCCTCTCACCTCTCCGTCCACCTGCAGCTCCTGCAGCTCTCGCTTGTAGGTCCTCTTGCCGAGGGTTTCATAGATCTTTGTCATGACGGGGATCTTCTCGCTGCCGTCGTTGATGACCAACGGGCATTTAGGTTCCGGGAGGTCGCCCATGAACCTCAACACAGTGATCCATACAGCTAAAGCCGCCTGGAGGACAGGTCAAATATGGCAAATAAGAAAAACTTTTTTGAAATCACCTGATTTTTCATTATACACGTTAGAGTGATTTCAAAATTATTCTACAGCATTATCTCTGATTTATAAAAATAAATAAAAAATCACCAGCTTTGAGACTCTTTTTGTGCAATGTTCTTCCTCCCCACCATTGTGAGGTTATTGCTCGTGGGAATCATCTGATCTCTCTGGTTTCTCTCTAACACTGTGGGGTCTTTACAGTACAGCACAAAGAACTTTGAGATAAACTGCTGTTCTAAACTAATTTTGAATTCTGAAATGTATAACTGTGTGTGTGTTTTTGGTGAACTCTTATTGCTATTGGGGAACATTTTTTGCATGGTTATTTATTCAAACTAAAATTCTATGATTGTATTACTGCAGATCACAGATCTTCTGATCAGACCTCCATTACCAAAAAAGGCCACGACATTAGATACATTACTGAAAAGACACTGATAATGCACTTGCTTGAGACACACATGGAAAGTGTTTGTGTGCAAATCAATCAGTGTCTCCATTCTCAGTTTTAGGAGTCTGGTGCATAATTATGCACTTTGTTTTATTCAGCTGCTATGCTGTAGGTTACAGCCTATATTGTAGCACCACTAGCAGTCAAGAGTAAAGCATTGTAAACATTTTTGTAGGCCAGTGTTCGAAGCTCAGAGGATTTTAGTTGATCCTTCACATGTCTGAACTCTGACTTTCTGCTAACGAGGAGTTACAAGGTCCCTTTGTGTAGGTGACTGTTTTGCCGTCTCAGTAAGAACTTTCTAAGATGATTGGATTGTGTTATGTGTTATAATAAGAAAATTAACTATTTATTCATACCAAAACTAAACTGAAAACCCAACATTTTTGGTGATATGGTTGTGTTCTCTTCTTTTTCCAGAAAAAGGACAAAAAGAGTGACAGTTTAACTTGATTTTTTCGCCCAAAACATATTCGTAATTCGTTAACACATAATACGAATAACTTAAATAGATGATCGGGGGCTGTAAAAGGCTTTGGGATTGAGATCGAAGGTCAGCCTCACCAGCTGGTCTCCTTCGTCCTCGTGGAAAAGCAGAGGTTGTTTCAGTGGCCGTCTGATGTAGGTGTGGGTGGAGACACCCTGGAAGTAGGTGGCTGCAAACTTGGAGAATTTATACTCTGACAAATCCTCCTCTTCCTCGTCAGGTAACGGGGGAGCCTCGCTCAAAACCTCCTCTTCAGCTTCCTCACCACGAGGCGTGTTTTCCAAATCCTGAGAAACAAAATGATATGTGAGAGAAATTTCTAGGAGACAAAAAACAGAAGAGCTGAAAGGAGAGTGAAACATTTAAATCAGCCAAAGACCAGAGACCAAAACACTGAACACTGTTCTCGGTGAGGACCAAACAAACCATCCACTTCCTACATCTAAATAGTACTAAAACCCTCAGTGTAGACTAGGACCATAGCATCACTAAGTCTGAGGTGGAACCTGGTGGTGTCGGCTGGACAGAAACAGAATGTCTCAGAGGTTTGGACTCCGGGAACTGCCTGCATACTTTTGCCACATGAGCCGGAGCATTGCCGTGGACCAGGAGGAACCCAGGACCCACTACACCAGCATAGGGTCTGACATGGGTCCAAGGATTACATCCTGATACCGAACAGCAGTCAGGGTCCTGTTGCCTAGCCTGTAGAGGTCTGTGCATCCCTCTGTGGATATGCCTTACCAGACCACCATTGAGCCACTGTCATTTGTGAAAGATGTTGCAGGCAACATGATTGGACCTTTTCATGTCTGTCACATGTGCTCAAAGTGAATCTCATCTGTGAAACGCGCGGGGTGCCAGTGTTGGTCCTGCCAATTTTGGCTTTCTATGGCAAATGTCAGTCAGGCGCTATGATGCCAGGCAGTCAGCACAGGGCCCAATAAAGGAAGTCAGCACTCAAACCACAGTTTTTTCAGATTTTTTTGGTCAGACATTCAATTCAATTCAGTTTTATTTATACAGCGCCAAATCACAACAACAGTCGCCTCAAGGTGCTTTATATTGTAAGGTAGACCCTACAATAATACATACAGAGAAAAACCCAACAATCATATGACCCCCTATGAGCAAGCACTTTGGCGACAGTGGGAAGGCAAAACTCCCTTTTAACAGGAAGAAACCTCCGGCAGAACCAGGCTCAGGGAGGGGCGGGGCCATCTGTCGCGAATGGTTGGGGAGAGAGAAGGAAGACAGGATAGAAGACAGAGAAGAGAGACAGAGATTAATAACAAGTGTGATTCAATGCAGAGAGGTGACTGAAGAGTGAGAAAGGTGACTGAAGAAGAAATACTCAATGCATCATGGGAATCTCCCAGCAGCCTAAACCTATTGCAGCATATCTAAGGGAGGATTGAGGGTCACCTGATCCAGCCCTAACTATATGCTTTAGCAAAAAGGAAAGTTTTAAGCCTAATCTTAAAAGTAGAGATAGTGTCTGTCTCCTGAATCCAAACTGGAAGCTGGTTCCACAGAAGAGGGGCCTGAAAACTGAAGGCTCTGCCTCCCATTCTACTTTTAAATACTCTAGGAGCAACAAGTAGGCCTGCAGTGCGAGAGCGAAGTGCTACAGTACAGTATGCTAAAGTACTACAAGGTCATTAAGATGACATGATTATTTAAGACCTTGTATGTGAGGAGCAGGATTTTGAATTCAATTCTGGATTTAACAGGGAGGCAATGAAGGGAAGCCAATAGAGCAGAAATATGCTCTC
This sequence comes from Perissodus microlepis, assembly GCF_051167445.1. Classification (NCBI taxonomy): domain Eukaryota; kingdom Metazoa; phylum Chordata; class Actinopteri; order Cichliformes; family Cichlidae; genus Perissodus; species Perissodus microlepis. The sequence goes on along the minus strand of NC_140470.1, from coordinate 27,129,507 downwards.
TCTTTCTAGTCCCCATCAGTACTCTTGCTGCAGCAATTTGAATTAACTGAAGGCTTTTCAGGGAGTTTTTAGCACATCCTGATAATAATGAATGACAGTAGTAGCCTAGCAGTAATAATGTGTGAACACATTCACACCAGTGGCCTGCGGGAGGTCATTTTGTGGCTCTGGCAGTGCTCATTCTGTTCTTCCTCGCACAAAGGAGCAGATACTGGTCCACTGATGGGTTAAGAGCCTTCTATGGCCCTGTCCAGCTCTCCTCAAGTAATTGCCTGTCTCCATGTTCTTGACATTGAGATAGGAGACACAGCACACCTCTTGGCAATGACATGTATTCATATTCCATTCTGAAGGAGTTGAAGTATTCATGCAACCTCTGTAGGGCCAAGGATATTATCTTTATATTATTTCCATCATAAATGCATGCAGGGGCATGCACAGATTACCAGAAATTAAGGAAATTACATATTTGACATTTCCTGGAAAAAAATCCCAAGAACCCTGTGTGTCCCCCTCAAAAACCGGAGGGGGGAATCCTAGCTAATGGATGATTTAATCAGCCATCTTTTCTGGACTACAAAACCCACATATACATACTTCAAAACCAGCTGGTGCCTGTCCATCCTGGTTGGGCAGCGGCCCGGAGTTCCCCAAGAAACCAAACATACGGTCAACCATGTCCGAGTGGTCGACTGGCTGCTCCTTCTCCCTCTCCATCTGCTCCAGCAGCTCCTTCTTCCTCCTCGACTCCTCCTTTTCCTCCCGCTCCCTCTCCTCTTGCTGCTGTGCCAGCTGGATGAGCCGCTCCTGGTGTTTCCTTTCAGCCTCAGCCTTCGCCCGCCGAACTGTCATCTGGTTTCGCAGCTGCTCCTCCTCAGCCAGGCGCTGGCGCTCAGCTTCCAGTCGATGCTGCAGCTGTAGAGGGAGGTGAGAGGAGGAACAGAGGGACAAGAGTTCACAGAGGAAGATGGAGCATTATGCTTACATTTTCTCTGTTATCTTATTGTTTGTCTTGCTCTCTATTAACTGTTAGTCAAAACTAGAGTAGACACTAATCTAACAAATCATTATCATTAGATAATAGTCGACAAAGATTATGAATATTGTTTAAAGCTGAACACGACATGAAGTATGAGCTATTCACAGAAGAATAAATCTAAACTTCTACACACTAACATAACCAACAACGAATAAAAACAGCGCAGAGGTCAACACTGTAACACTCTGACACATGAACATGTTTAACATGATAACACGCAGCAGCAGCCGCCTCTGGTCTGTCACCCGCTCTGCTGTGGTGCTCCTAGAGAGCTCACGCTCTTCGCTTGAACTGCAGACATGTTTGAGAATATTACAGTTCCCTGAACGTTCAATTTAATAAGAAAATGAGATTAAGCAAACATTTACCAAATACAATATTTTATTTAACAGTCTTCAGGGGAAAAAAATCATATAAAAATAGCAATTTTACCCTGAAAAAGTTGAAAAGCTAACAAACATTTCCATAGTTTACAAAAGCTGTTTTCACATATAAATTCTGGACAATTTCCTGAGACTCAGATCAGGATATTACCCACATTTATGCTCTCAAAGATGCAGCACACAGGGGAAAACAGTCTGCACCGAGCAACTGGAAATACTCTGAGAACCAGCATGTCAGCGCTGGCAGGTTAAAGACTGACCTGACTACATGGGACATTTGCATTCTTACATGTGAATCCATCGAATCGTGTTTATCACAGCTCAGAGCTGCAGTGCATGTATGAAAACAGCTTTACAGACTTTTACATAAAATCGCTGTAACATAATGTGTTAAAAAATAGTTTTATGGTGACATATTTTAGGCCAACAGAGTTTAATACAGAAAGAATAAATACAAGAATATATAAAGACAAGTGAAACAAAACTTAAAGATCTAAAAAATTATTTAAACTCACACTAACAAATCCTGGCTCAGAATGGGCCTTTGAGCCATGACTACCCTAAACCCAATGAAGGCCAGCAGAGGCAACTCATGTGACCTAACCAATCACATGATGTGAGGGTGGCTTGGCAACTTCCAGGACCACCACCAAGATGACAACCCCACTCAGAGTTAAATACCCAGGACTAATATTTTCATCTTATGTCTGACCACATGATAAACCAAAATGTCCAACCTTTATTCCAAGATGGCTGGACGCTGTGTAAAATGTAAATAAAAACAGAATCCAATGATTTCTAAATGTCATAATCCCATATTTTATTCACAATAAAATACAAAACAAATCAAATGTTTAAACTGAGACATTTTACTGTTTAATGAAAAATATTAGGCAATTTCTAATTTGATGGGACCAACATGTCTCAAAAAACTTGGAAAGAGGGAAAAAAAAGGCTGAAAAGTAAGTGGCAATAAAAAGAAACATATAGAGGAAAATCTTTACAACTAATCAGCTTATTTGGCAACAGGTCAGTAACATGATTGGGTATAAAAAGAGCTTCTTAGAGAGGCAGTGTTTATTGGGAGTAATGATAGGCAGATGTTCTCCAAAAATTGCTTTTCAAAATAAAGTTCCTCAACGTAAAATTGCCAAGACTTTGAATATCTCATCTTTAATGCACATTATATCATCAAAAGACTGAGAAAAATCTAGAGAATCTCTGCGCAAGGGACAAGGCTAAAAATCAATAATATGCCCATGATCTTTGGGTCCACAGGCACCACTGCATTACAAATATGTATGAGTCTGTCATGGAAATATCTGCATGATCTCAGGAACACTTTCAATAATAAATGTCCCAACTTGTGTGCAAGTTGGGGTTATACATTATAACTGAATAAATTACATCCGAACCAAGCATATTTAAAAAAAACACATACACACACATTAAACATTTTCATTGGAATGACAGGGATTTCCTTTTGAATCCAAAAAAGAAATAAAAAATAACTTACAGTGGTGGGGTGGTCGCTTTTTTAAATAAAGCCTGACATGACTGATACAAAAATCAAAAGGTAAGATTCAATTATGGATTATTTTACTACTTCATTGAATCATTTTGCTCATTGTAGCAAATAAAATGATTGGTGATTAGAGGCCTCTTATTTATCAAAGGATGAAATCAAAGGATTTTTGTAACGGCACGCTGACGTTTATATCAACTCCCTAATTCTTTAGTGGCTGTTGTCGCAATTAAGTTATTCACATAATTGCTATTCTCATGAAAATGTGAAGCCAGAGCCACCAGAGCAGCTTAACATAAAGAAATAGTTTTTTCTGAAGGTAACAAAATCAAAAAGTGTTATTTTTAAAAATTATTTTAGCATTAAATAAGATAAATGGCACTAATAAGCGAGCTATATGTTTCTGACTGAGATTCATTTGGATATTGTTAGTACAGACTGTATACAAAATGCTGATCAGCCACAGTGTTGATAACCACTGCTTACTAAATAGGACTCTTAATGTGATCTTAAGTTACAAAATTGACATTATTAAACAAGGCATAAAACTAGTGACTGAGGCCATAAACTCATCAAAAAGTGTTTAATGAGATCATAAATCAAAAGAGGCTATGAGGTTTTTGCAAACACAGGACCCCCTGCTCTGGTGAGGTTTAAGGCACTTCTGCATTGGCTTCACTTTTTGGAGCTGGTAGCTATGTAGATCTATACTAAGTCTGTAACTTTTGAACAGAAGCTAGAGGTGAACCCTTTTTTTCCACTTATTATGCTAAGCTAAGCTAACTGGGTAGACTTGAAAATGATATCGTCTGTCTCTTCATCAAAGTAACAAACTTGTGTTCAGTTGCATCTAGCACAGATGTTCTCGTCTTCCTGACCCGCCTACAACATGATTTAGGTAGCAGTAGTAAATGTAGTAACTATTTACCTCTGCCCTGAGCCTCTGGCAGAGGCGTCTGGCTATCATGCCCCTGGTGTAGGCCTGGATGGTCAACACGGCACGAAGACGCCGCCAAAATGCCTGCCGGATGAGGAAACCGCGGCAACGGGCTTGGATGAGAGTCACGCGAAGGCGAGTCGTCCGGTAGCTTCGGTAGTACTTCCTCGACCTGTAGACGGCCTGGAGGCGCAAGAAGCCGGACTGCATCTGAAGGAGGGGAACGTGTTTGACAGGTCAGGGATTATTGTTATGTATTTAATTTGTTTTTTGTTGGTGTTATAATTGTTTATATTGGACACCGTGTGGTGAGGCTCTCACATGAGTACATCTTGGGGAAGGAATGTTTTCACATGTGTTTAACATTTGCAAGAAGCAAGACTGTAAAAATGACCAGGCTCAATTTTATGCAACTTGGAATAAAATAAAGAAAGAGCTACCACTGCACTCTGTCTTGTTTTAATCTGATTTAAGAAGACCTTGCAAATTTGAAAACAAAAAACGGAGAGAATAGATGAAAACTGGGAGAAACAAATACATACTGAGGCTTTCAGAATATTTCAGTGCATAAAAAAACTACAGAAAAACAGGCTGTTGATGTAGACGACTCACAATTTGGTAATTCTTTCTGCACCGGTAACCCCTCCAGGCCTTCTGAATAACAGTCACAGCGCCCCTCAGTCTGAGGAAGTTTGTCCTTGGAGGAGTGACAGAAGGAAACAAACTAGATTTCAAACCTTTATCTTTGTAGGTTAAGACAGAAATCTCTTTTCATTACTCCTTTGCTTCACGCTGTGGTAAACCAAAGATATGTATATATGCTGGACCTAATTTTACACTTTAAGGAAGAAGAAAGCATTATTCCAATGAGCTACAAACACTTTTGATATTTGGGAATCGTCTACAAGTCGCTTACCTCTCTTTAAGCCCACGCACAGCCTTCTGGATAAGGATGACCTTGTCGGTGATGGCGTTGTCCCTCTCTATCTCCAGCTGCATGTCGTGGTGATCCTGAAAGGAGACAAAGTGGCAAATAAAGAAAAGTTATTAAATTATAATATGCAACAAAAAGGCACAGTATCACGTAGAGCCCTTTTGCCAAAACTATGTTTAATAACTTAAATAAAACACTTGAAATTAGCTTTATAGGAGCTTGTGTTTTTTGCCTTGGGGACCCATACTGAGACAATTCGGCCCATTTTAAAAAATGTATACCTTCATTAGGAATGACTGAGGCTGAGAGCTACATTCAGAGTATGGAAGGAAGAAAGTCTAGAGGGAACAAACTTGAGCTATTAAACTAAAAAATGTTCTTGGTCATCAAAGTTTGATGATTTTGCTTTTATTAGAAAAGAACAGTAGAAACAGCCAGGAAGTACAGCATTTCCACCTAGTGTATACCCTAACCACATACGATTGACCTGCTAGGATGGTTTGCCCCCTCAAAGTGTCTGGTTGGGGATGACAGTAGTGAATGTCATTGACTGATTGAGCATGCTTGTGTTTTCTCTTTTTGCTGCTATGTTAAAAAGAACCTGCAAAATCAAAAAAGTTTATTGAGCTGCAGAAGAAATCCTGTGATTAATGAACTAAAGACCTTGTTCAGCATTTACACAGATGGACACTGCAGTGAGCTTCATTAAGAAGGTCTAAAACTTTTTTAAGGCTATCAATGTTTTGCTTTGTTGTGCATAAAAATGACAGCAGAAAAGCCTTTTGCTACATCACCAGCTGCCTAAACTGTCTAATATTCTGCCGAATATTCAAAAGTCTTTGGATCAAGGCCTCAGTAAGCTAACTTTCACATGAGGAAACCAACCTTTAGAAAAATTTTAGTCTTTCCAATCTGCCAGTCATCATGTTTTCCCAGCCGAGCCTGGACTATTTGCTGACAGGTTCCTCGTAAGTCCTCCTGGAAAGAAAGAACTAGAAATAATGACTCCTGACATGAATTTGTACTTTGTTTTAAGGTTTATCATTGAGATTTTCATCAGAATTAAGGAAACGTTGAATTACAGTCAGTTTAACTCTTTCGACCTTAGACACCTACTGGGGTAACCCTCGTTTCTCTTCTCTGAACTTTCTGAGCTGTCATATTAGATTTCCTGCCTATAAAACAAAATGACTGATGTCAGGGGGATCTTGGAAAAATCCAGAACAAACCACAACTTTACTGATATATAGTAAAAAATGTCAAAACTCATCATTAACGCTATAGGGCAGGTCATCAAATGTTGTCTCAATGGGGGAAAGAGTTAAGAAGGTTATGTAGCAATGTGTCAGTTTTAAATTTAACAAACATCTATTAAATATATCCAAATATATTTTTTAAGTAAGTTAATTTAAGGTCAAAATTCATTAAAGACAGCTTCAAATACTTTCCAAACCATATTCACATTTTTAAACAATGGTATGCTGCTGTAAATATACCGTAATTATATTTGATACAAGACTGGAAGCTCAAATAGCCTCTACACCGTGTTTTATATGCTGTATTAATGTGGATATATGCTCTAAAAATCCATCATTCTGTAATTTAAGTAAAAGATTCTTCAATAATAATGATAATATCTCAGCTAAAATAATCTGTCAGGACTAAGCAGTGAAACAGATGACTGATTTTAATGTTGACCTGTATGTGAGCAGGTTTGACGCCAGGCATCAGGACTCGGTAACGATCCACAAATTCGGCAAAGGTGTATCTGATTGGATAACCCGCCCGCCTAATCCGGATGGTCTCCATCATGCCAGAGTAGCGCAGCTGACGAACGCACAGCTCTCGATCAAACAGCTGAGAAGGAGAAACAAGCATCCAGTGTTAAAACGTGAGTTAACCCTTTTCTGCAGTGCCTCCTGATGTGCAAATGAAGGCTTATAAAGGTTTGGGGTTCAAACCAAAACTAAATCTACATCATGCTAAAGTGGGCCACACAATCACTGGTGAGCTATAAGCTATGAATACGTGAAATTAGAAGCTTACAGGCCCAGTTTTATTTTAGTTTCAAACTAATGTTTGTGATGCTTGTGTTTTAGACCATTTCTATAATTTCAGGGGCGTTAGTTAGCTTATCGTAGCTAACTACGTTTCAGGAAGATAGTTTTCCCAGCCAAAATGTAGTCCTACTGATAGTCTTATGTTACTGCAATAATACTTTTTATGACTTTTTATGACTGTATGTTCAGCATTATGAGTGTTGAGTTTTTTATGAGTTTACCTTCAGACAGAGCTAGCGTTTTCATGCTGTAATAAGTTTTTATGCCGGGTATATGCTAAGCTAATTTAGCATAATCAGTTTTCTCATTTAACTCTACAAATATGAGAAAGTTTAATATTTATATATATGTATATTGTGTGATAGGAAATATTTAGACCCTTTATATAAGTAAAATTTCTACTTTAGTAGCCTAACAGTATGAAAACTTTACTATATAACAGAGACAGTCTGTTTTCACAAGGGGGCGGTGCTATGCCGTGGCTGCACTCTGAACTAGGGTGACCAACTGTCCTCTTTCCCCCCCTTTTCACATTCTGTCCGGGGGGTTTTCGAGATTGATAAAAATGTCCGGGTTTTCCTGTATTCCGACAGAGGACCCATGTGTGTGACGTCATCCCCGAACTGCTGCTTTGTGAGCGCTTGTTCTGCGCTCACAGATGGGACTGACAGCGCGCAGCAACGCGCCTAATGATGTTTAAACGATCCCAAAGCGCAAGTGCATCTTTTCAGGCGAACTGCAAAAGAGATTTCCCTCATACCGACCATAGCTGGACTGACCATCGGGCATACCGGGCGGTTTTGTTGTTGTTGTTGTTTTGTAACGGTATAAACAATGAAAGGTGGTGGATTGGCCAGATGCTGGCCGGTGTGTAAAAATAACTCAGTTATTTGGTGGTGTCTATGGCGGAGCTTCCACAGAGGCCAGCAGGTGGATGAGTGTCAGGTAAACTGAACTTCAGGTAAGAAGTTATGACCTGCAGTCTATCTGGGTCAGATATAAACCAAGTTTAGGTGTAGTTTATTTTCGTTGTGCTGACTTTTTACAGTCAGTTACAATAACTCAATCTGCGTACTAGCTAGCATGACGGAGTTTCTATACAGCTGGGTGGGTGCTATGTTACTGATAGTGATATGATATCGGTTTGGATATGTGGTGAGAGGGAAACATGAAGATGAAACCAGGAGATGTCCTTACTGAATCATCAGAGCTGAACAGGTGATGGAGAAACAGGATTACCTTTTAGGTGACATGAATGAGTTGAAGGGAAGTTCTGAACTGTTTCAGAGAGACAAATAACACCAGGATCCTTTTCTATGTAGCTGACAGCTGGTAACTGTGTCAGGGGCGGGTCTAGCAAAGTTTTGCCAGGGGGGCAGGTGGGGCATTAACAGGGAAAGCGGGGCACAATGAAATACTTTTCTTTCTTATTCTCATTTAAAATGTCTCGCTTTTAAAAAATAATTATCTGAATCTTACAACCAAAGTTCTTATCTGATGTAAAATGTATAGAAATCATACATATACCAACAAGACAGTGTACATCACTGTCACAACAGCGTTCGTTTTCATTCAAAGGCTTTATGGCTTTTCCTATAATACCTGGTGGGCCGGTCTCTAGTCAAAATGCCCTGGTCAATTTTTTGTCCCAGTCCAGCCCTCATACCGACCCAGTACTGGTAATTCTTTTTATGCAGATGAGGCATTATTTCTGTACCATTATTTAATTCCAGAGGTTTTTAAGTTATTTTTTTTTGCACTTGTTGACTTGTAAAAGCCTATATGACATATTTTATTTCACAATTAATTAACCACACAGAGAAGGCATCGTTTAAATATGTTAAATATGTTTCTTTAAGCAAGTTCTTCATGACTGAGCTAAGTGTCCTCTTTTTTTGGAAATCAAAATATGGTCACCCTACTCTGAACATATCTCCGTACTCTGGGGCATCGCAACACAGAAGCGCATACATAGTAATAAATCATGCTCACCATGGGTTTTTTAAGTTTGTTGGGTTTTATACAGCGAACGAAGAACGGCTGACACACACTGAGCGTCCTCATCAGCAGCTCCAGAGATCGTTTGAATTGACTGCTCAGAGTCGGGGAGCGCTTCCTCGTCTCAACGCCCTACAAACGCAAACACATACAAAACAGATAGTTTCAGAATGTTTGCACTGCAGGTAAAGGCATGCTATTGATGCTGCTGTAATGGGACATCACATTGGTATATAAAACACCCTAAATGGGAATTTAATTTTGAACACCTACAACCATAAATAACCAGTGGCTTCAAACTCTTAAGATCCACAAAGCAAACACAGATTGCTCACACGTTATTTCTATTGCACACGACGGACAATTAAAAGAGGAGACAACACAAAATCTCTGACACCAGTTGTCACTGTGATCCTGTGAGTAAAGCCAAAACACAATTAGATTTAAACATTTTAAAAGCATGCAGGAGTTTTCGTCTGTATGCAGAACTGCCTACTGTGTCAGAGAGTTTGAAAGCTTATTTTTCATTAACTTCACGCCAAATTTCCCCTCATCAGCACAATGTTCCCCTCTGCTTTTGGCACACCTGTGAAATAAAAAGAAGGGCTGAGAGGGAGCAGAGGGATGCTGATAATTGGACTCGGCTTAAGAGAACACACACGGGGTTGGAGAGACCACATGTGGCTAAAGGCTGGTGATTACCTTGGGAGCAGGTGTGCTGGGCTGCTGATAGCCACACAGAAACTGATTTCAGGAGGAAAAGAAAGAGGAAAGAGAAAAGAGAGCAGAGTGAGAGGAGGTGTTTGTCATTAGGAGAGAAGCCGAAGGAAGGCAGAAGACAGCAGCGATGTTAACAACAGCGGTCTACAGATTTAAAACGCTTCAGAAAGAAACTGAAAATGATGCAATGTGTTAAAGTAGGGTTGCTCGGCTATGGTAAAAAACATATTCATGATCATTTTGATCAATATTGTAATTTCATAAGTACATGTTTAATCTAATTACTTACAATCTTAAACATCATGCAATTTATAAATCTTTAAAACAAATTAATAAAGAGAGAGGTGGATGCGGTGTGGGACATCGGGTCATCAGGTAGGGAGCTAGGACCTTTAAGCTTGCCTCACAAGGGCAACTCACAGTCCCTGCAAAGCTGCAGCCAAACCAAAGGAAGACAAATAAAGACAAGGGGTGGCAGATGTGCACATCGTGGGAGATCTGTGCAGTGGGAGAGTGATGGAAAGCCACAGTCTCATGTTGCTGACAGGGGCCGGGTAAAACAAAGGCAGCTGCTCAGGCTTAACGTCTTTTACTTCTTCTACCTACTCCTCTTGACCAAGGGCTCTCTTTCTGTCATTGTAGCTCAAGCTGAACAAACAATCAGTGAGGCTGAACTCTTCGAGAGGCGTGAAGGTGCGCTGCTGTAAAAGCCTTCATAAGCTTTGTAGTGAAAATTAATCACTACAATTCCATTTAATTCCAAAATTAAATTAAAGTAATAATTTCTTCCAGGTCAAAGCCAAAATCATAAATAAAGTGAATATCGATTATTTACCAACCCAAATAACCAAATAACAAAACAGAAAAAAGATACAACATACAGTGTCATGATTTTAATGCATTTGTTGGTCTCACCATGGCAACATCAGCCTGGAAGATCTGCTTGATGAACTTATTCTTGGACGAGTGGACGAGCTGAATGATGTCAGTGTGGAGGCTGTCTCGGTTTTTCTCCAGGAAGCCTGAAAGGAGGGCGTAATGAGAAAAAGCAAGACAGTGGACTGATTATATCTTATTTGAATCAACATTTTTACTGCACTGATTTTTGCACAGAAATTTATTTACAAAAAAATATCACTATATTTTGGTCATGTTTTCAACACTAACTTGAACTGAAACGTTTTAATCAATATCTTCTGTGAGCATGACAACTGCTAACTTTCTTGAATGACCTTTTCAGATTAAATGAGAATGCAATGATTTTAAAGGAACAAGCTAAACTTCATACAGCAGCACAGTATCGTGCATGAGCAATATTCAATTCAATTTTATTTATATAGCACCGAATCACAACAGTCACCTCAAGTTGCAATACGTGTATTTAAGAGAAGTTTAGGTTTTGCATTCACATCAAAACCAATTGTTATCATTAAATATCCAGCAGCTGAAGGGAGACAACACTTGGTTGTGTTAGCTAAGAGTCTGATTCACAATTTTCAACAATTTCCAAACAAACTCAAACAAACCAAGGGATATTTTCCTGAGGATGAACCGACATGTTAGTGAATTCTGTTCAAAGCTGGTCTGCATGTTGTAGCTTAGAGACATTAAACAAAGTGAGGTTAAGTTGTTAGGAGGTTAAGTTGAACAACTTAACCTCCTAAGACCCGAACTCTTCCACGGCATGCATTTTTCATTTCTCTTTGATATTTGGGCATATTGGGAACCAATGAATGTAAAAACAAAGAATTAACAGATTTGTTTTTTTACCTGATTTTTGTTTCTAAGAAAAATGAGAGCCACGTATGAGGATATTCATTTAAAATTTCGATAGAACAGTAGCATATAATGTCCTTGTAAGTGGATATCAGGCCCTTGTAGAGCAAAATTGAGTATTTTGGTCTAAATAACCCAAAATGGGATGTCCACATATGTGGACGCTAGGTCCTAGGAGGTTAAAATTAAAAAAATTGTTAATCCACAGGACAAATAAACACTGGGAATGGGAAGTGGGCTGGTCCTGAGTTAAGGAGTGTGTTGAAGCTGATGATCAGCCACTAGTGGACATTCCAGGCTGTGGTTGTCTAGGTAACCCTATGTATTTACCATGGTCTCATACATCAGTCAACACTCTCCGTCACTCTCATGTGTTGTGGCTTCAATGTCTTGTCTTGAAGTTGAGAGGCCAATGGGCGGGTCCCCATAGTGCCCGTAGTCACTTAAAGTCGCTGAATGTAACTGACTTTCAGTGGCCTCTGGACTAGGGATGGGTACCGGTATCATGGCACCAGTTCTGACATAAACGGTAGTAACCAGACCGTAACCAGCACCATTTCGGTGCTTTATTTTGGTGCTTTTTTTCCTGAGATGTCATACACTTTGGATTCTAGCCAATCATTTTACCTTTCCAAGGATAGTAGGCGGGCCCAGGTACATACGTTCTTTTAGAGCAGAGCTACAGATTAAAAATGCCCAAGGCGAAGCGGTCAAAAGTCTGGCTGTACTGTACAGCAAAAGATGCAAACTCAGCAGCCTGCAACAAGTGCTTTAAGGTGATACTGTGCAAAGGAGGTAACACCTCGAATCTGATGAAACACCTGGCGACGCATAGCGTTTTTTTTTAAGCCGAGAAATGCACTGTATTTGATAGCTTGCTGCAAGAGCTCACACCGAGGACATCTAATGCCGGTGTGGTGCCTGTTATTGGAACTGGAGTTAGCAACATCCCCCAAGAACCTGAAGAGGAGAGTCCTGGCCCCGAGCCCTGCCAGTGTAGCAGAAATGATGACGGATGATGATGGCAGCAGCAGCCGTTCTTCTCTGCGTGAGTAGCTTAATGTTGTTCGTGTGTAATTTACGTTGAGTAGGCTAATCATGTTATTAAATTAATGCACGTAAGGTGAACTAGCAAACACCGTCGTAGTTACATGAGGCTGTCTTCTTGTTTGATGGCAGATACTCCCTTCACCCTGGCCAAAAAGGCTAAAATGACCAAAGAAAAAGTGGAAAACAGCTAAAAATGAGAGGTTTTTGGAAAAAGTTTGTGTTTTTTCCATTGTTTAAGCACTGCTTCCAGCCATATATGACTTATAGCTGCAGAAAAGGCTAACATTGTTATCTTTTTACAAAAAAACAGCGAAACATAAGAGGTTTTTGGACAAGTTTGTGTTTTCCATTCTTTAAGCACCGGTTCGAGCACCGTTTAAGCACCGGCACCGTTTCAAAAGTACCGGTTTGGCACCAGTATCGGATAAAACCTAAACGATACCCATCCCTACTCTGGACGCTACATTGCTGCTAGTCACTTCCTGTGTGGATGCCCTTTTAAACTTTTCTCAACTACCAATGAGTGTGAAGGATATGACATTAACTTATGACAAGTTGGTAGACATGTTAGATGGTTACCAGGCAACCAGAGCCGACTCCCAGCATCAAAACGATGCACGATGAGTGAATCGCTTCCTGTGTCGATATCCCTTAAGACCGGAACATCTGGCTTAAATGATTTCTTTGTAACTATTCTTCTGGCATCTAAACTCTAAATTCTTGCTTTGATTTTTGCAGATGAAGAATTTCTGATTGAAACCGATATTTATCCTTAATATCCTCTTTAACGTAATTCTGAGTGAATCTTGTGACACAAAGTGTTCAGTTTTGGACCAGCTCAGAGTATGTGATAATGATTAGTTTCTCTAGCAGCTGTAAGAGCCTGAGAGGTGAGAGCTCTGGTCAGATGTGATGAAGCATCTATTAAGACTGCTGTAGCCAAATACCCTCCATGAGACCCTCATCCGAACTGTCTGTGCTTCCTCAGAAAAAACTTCTTCAAGTTATTTTTTAATCAATATCATCTTAATGTGCCTGCTGGTAACTTTCCCTACTGACCTTTTAAAAGTAATAACTTGGGAAGAACACATTCGTTTTGAGGAAACAAGCAAAATCCTGTCAGGACAGGTTGATTTCAGAATCAATATCCTCTCAGTGTGCCTGCTGCTAACTTTTCTGAATGACCTTTTGATAGAATGTTTATTTCACCCACTTGATTGAAAGACTCGGGAAAACAACCTTCAGACCCATATTAGGGTCTGGAGTTACTGGAAATTTATGCTTCAGCGGGAAATCAACGTTGATAACCTGATGTGCACCTCCCTAGAAATGTAACTACAAGTCTAGGTCTATGCAACTTTTGTGACTGGCCTGTTCAGTACAGCTGATTCCTGCTGGCATTTTTAAACGTATCAGTGAGAGAATAAAAATCATTGCTTCAATATAAGTTTAAATCAGACAAACCAACACAAACAGAAAAAATCTGATGAACAGGGACGTACCTCTGGTCTCGTAATGTACCACTCCTGCAAAGTGCTGGATACCAAACTGGGTTTCGTAGCAGTTTTTAGGAGGAATGTAGTTGGAGTTGAGCTTGTGCTGAGAGTTGAGCTTATACAGCATTGTAGCATCAGTTCCCTGAAGAAAAAAGAAAAAAAACGCACATCAATCAAAGCCAAATAAAGTAAGACTTATCTTTACAGGTATCTACTAAATATCTGTTGCACCTTGGGAAACTTGCTCTCTTCATCTATGAGGGAGATGATGTTCATGGGTTTGTTGGCGATCATGTCTAATGCATCCTGGTTGTCTGTGAACTCAATGTGCTGCCAGCTGATGTCCTCCAGGTTGTATTCTTCCTGCTCCAGTTTAAAGACGTGGCGGACAAAGAATTGCTGCAGGTTCTCGTTGGCGAAGTTGATGCACAGCTGCTCAAAACTACAGTGTAAAAAAAAAGAAGAAGACAGCGTTAAACTAATAAAGTAGAATAAATGATCTACAAAAACACTCTTTTACACAACTTCTCACCTGTTGACGATAAAGTTCTCAAAGCCAAAGATGTCCAGCAAACCGATGGATCTTCGGATGATGGTACTCTCGCAGGAAGGAGGTCGGTATATGGCAGCATTAATCTTATCCACTATCCAGATAAACAACCTCCCGTAGATCCCCTGGATGACAGAATTCATGAACTTTGCTGAAGCAGACTCGCTCACCGCCTCCTAAGTGTGCTTCTTCATCACCATCATTGTCTTCGTTGTACGGCAACGTCATTAGCGTCATTAAGGTTCGGGGACTCCCAAAAATATTTTCCCACAGACCCTTTCCCAGACTTCACTCCAACATAAATACTTCATAGTTATTAGGAATGGGAAAATGTTACACAATTACCACCAAAGGTGTAGAAATAACCAGCAGTGTCTCATCCACCAGCATAGGGGGGTAAGTGGAGGGACACATTTTAAGGTAAGCCAGCACCTTCCTGTGTGTGCATCGCACCTGTGCAGGCTCTCCTAACCAAGCTCCATAAAACCATCATGACAGTGACAACAAATGTCCATGCCTTGTAATAATATCTAGGGTCTTAAATTCTCGCCTGCTCTGCAGAATAAGTGAGTCTTGCATAGTTGTACATGAACGAGCTCTCCAACTTGCAGGTAATGGCTAAATTGGCTCTTTAGCTCACAGCAGATCTCCTGGAGAGTAAGTCAAGGACTCTGTTACCAGCTATAGCTGTAGAGCGTGTCTGCAGAAAGACAGCCTCATAGAAAGAAGAAGTTGGATTGTCTGGAGGACAATCACAACATGATCTGTGAAAGACTCGGTGATTACGTGTATTACCTCTAAAACAGGACAAAATCGGTACCTTAACAAAGGCGTCCCTGACATCCAGGCCTTGCTCCACACTTAGAGGGGTGACAACACTTTCACCACGTGTGATGAGGGTTCGTGTCGTCAAACACACCATCACATCTTTAGGCTCCACCTACGGTTCACAACGACCAACAAAAGCATCACCAAAAAACTGCCAGATATCAATTTGAAAGAGATTTAAAGTCACTCTTTTCTAAGGAAGAACAGTAAAATGGTTGTGTGTCAATCATGTGTGTGAGAACAGTTACAGACCTCCATAAGCGACGCAGCGGTCACCAGGTCAGGAGATCTCACAACCACACAGGCGTCCAAATTATCATAGGTACGAGCTGAAGGAAGCAAGACAGAACATCGTTTTCTTCACAGGTTTGTAAAGTTTGTAAATTTTCTGATTGATGCTTCAGATTTGTGTATTCACGCACCCTCGAATCGCAGGTTTCCCATATGCAGGATGGCAGCCAGAAGCTTGGAAATCTCCCAGGTTTCCGTCTCGGTAAACATGAGAACCTTCATGGCTGACAGGATGCTGGAATAATCACTCAGGTCATTACGACCGTCACACTTTGTGCAGCTACCCTGTGATATAAAAGAAATCCAAGTTCAGGTCTGCTGTTTATGAGCAGAACCAGGCCAGCGGCTCCAGGTAACTGCAATGTGGCTTAATGGGTTTCACCTGACAGCTCCGAGTGAAATACTCTGGGAAGCAGCTACGTGCTGCTCTTTATCGGAAAAGGTAAATTAACTTTACATTATTATTATATTACTTATGATCCCTGAAGCTTTGTGCACAACATTTACTGCACCATTTATGTTTCTGTACTTTAGCTTCATTTTACCATCAGGACACAAGGGCACAGTCTTTTTCCACTCACTGTTTTTATTGTAACCTCATGCATTAATTGAGACATACTTTATTATGATTGGTAATTTTTTCTTTTACTAAAATAACACTTTGTTAATCCTTTGGTTGTGGAGGACCGGAGAGGGTGCACTACATACTGGAGCAAGAACATAAAGAGCTTTAAAGACAAGAGAGTGATTTTAAAAGCAACATGTAAGCTGAAAGGCACCAGTGTGTTCTCTCCTTCTGGGCCTAGTAAACACTCAGACTGTAGAGGTTTGAAATATATTGAGATTAATTAAAAACATTTTTAATAGAGCAGATAGCAGAGCACTGCAGTAGTCCACCCTGTTATAAACAAACAACACAGTGATGTCCAAAGTGCTAAACTCAGCTGTATGATGGGTACATCGATTTCTTAATTACTCATTTTTATCACTAAAAATGAGTAATTAACTGGCGAGACTCACCATGGTGAGGTAGGAGTAGTCTGTGGCAAGGCCCAGGCCCAGCTTTGACTTCATTTCAGGAGCCATGCCCTTCAACATGCAGTAGAAAATATGGTAGTTTCTCTCATCTGGAGCCTGCAGGAGCAAGAAAGAAGCAAACCCTGTATGTCCGACACACAATATGCTATGCACATGTAAGCAGCATCTACGTGATACTGTTTACGTATCATAAAGAGTATATATTATTAATCTTGGACCAGTATTTATTTATTTTTTGTATGTAATATGTCCACATATGCAGGGAGACTGAATAGTTCATCTGCCCCTGTTTAATTAATGATAAATAAATGGTAATGGTAATGGTCTGTATTTGTATAGCGCTTTTACTAGTCCCGCCTAGGGACCCCAAGGCGCTTTACACACCCAGTCATCCACCCATTCACACACTGGTGGAGGCAGCTACAGTTGTAGCCACAGCTGCCCTGGGGCTGACAGAAGCGAGGCTGCCATATCGCGCCATCGGCCCTTCTGGCCAACACCAGTAGGTAGGTGAAGTGTCTTGCCCAAGGACACAACGACCGAGACTGTCCGAGCCGGGGCTCGAACCGGCAACCTTCCGATTACAAGGCGAACTCCCAACTCTTGAGCCACGATCGCCCCTAGTCATGTGTAAATGACTAATTACACACTTTGATTCAGCTGTGAAGAGTTTGATTGTTTATTAAATATAACAACTCCTGTGAGCACCAAAGTGGAGGCAGCTGCTGTATAAACAAATAATAAATGACAAACTAGTAAAACATTAAGACAGGTGAGACTCCCTCGTGTTAAAAGGGAGTTTTTCTGATTGTCTGATTGTTTGTGTTTTCTTTCTACTATTGTAGGGTCTTTATCTTACTACCTTACAACAACTTAGGCAACAGTTGCTGTGCTTTGGAGCTATATTAATAAAACTGAATTTAAATAAATTGAAAATAATCACAAACCCAAACAAACAAAATCACCATCCAACGTCTTGCAGTTTTAGTTAAATTAATAATTTAATTCTTCAATATTTATTGCAAATATGCTCACAATATCTTCTTTATTTGTTTATTATTTGGTTAATGTGTCATTTATTTTAGTAGTAAAAACAGTCATCATGTAAACTTGAGACTGTATGTCTGTCATTGATGTCAGACTTTTGATTTTGTAAAAAATATTAAACTGTATTTATCTAAGGTTCAGAAGCAGGATCACAACTCCTAGACTCGCTGTCAGATAACCTCTACCCAGGAGCAGCCATCAATCTTCACTCAGGCCCATCCCAAACTGCATTCTCAGGTCTAGATCATTGCTTACCATCCATCTGTCTACAAATGTTGACTAATTGTGGTTGGAGTTGTGAAAGAGTTAACATATTTAATCTGGATCTGGTTTCTCACCTGTCGACACACACGGGACTTCTCCAGCAGGTACTGCTCTATTTTGGCTCCTTCAATGGCCCCTCGCTTGTTGAAGTGGATATCTATGTACTTCCCAAAGCGACTGGAGTTGTCATTTCGAATTGTCTTGGCATTGCCGAAAGCTGAAGAAATTGACAAACCAGACGATGAAGGTGACCCATGACACTTTCTTCCATGTTCACTGTCCATTCGTGGACTGAAGGTGATCTTTTTTGGAGTTTAATGCTTACCTTCGAGGATAGGCGTGGCTTCTAGGACTTGCTGCTCTATCCAGGAGTGCTGCCCGCTGATGGCAGCGAGGAACTGCAGAATCAGCTTTGTGCTCTCAGTCTTCCCAGCTCCAGACTCACCGCTGCCTCATAAAGAAAACAGTGACACAGTCATGCAGTAAACATGATGATTTCATTACAAATAAACTATTCAAACAGCAGCAGCACACAAAGGATACTAACTATGACCAGCCTCGTTCTCCCTTTTTAACCAACAGAGGCTTTTCCTGTTTAGAAATGGCGCACGTCCATCACTTTGAGTTCTTATGAAATGATCAAGCGCAAACCTGATGATGCAGCACTGGTCCTTGTTGTTCCGCTGCATGTTGAAGTAACAGTTGTCTGCGATGGCGAATATGTGCGGCGGCATCTCGCCGATCTTCTTATTGGTGTAGAGGCGGATCTGGTCTGGAGTATAGATGGGCAGCAGCTGGTAAGGGTTGACTGCTACCAGTATTGAGCCTGTATACGTCTGCAGACACCCAAAGACAGACGAAAGTCGATGTTTTAAACATGAGATAGATCAAAAACTCAGGGACAAAATATGTGAATCAAACACTACTAACATGGTATAAAACAAAATTTTATGCTCTCCAAAATATATGAGATGATTATAAAAATAATGTCTATTATTCCTATTTAGTGGTCTTAACTTTGACTTACTAGCATTTCTAAGATTGGGTGTTTTACATTTTTTCAATTACATTTTTTTCCTGTGTAATCACACAATTGGGGGAATTCCTATTAAGATTTTTTTTCTACTCAAACATTTATGCTGTGTACATTAACGCCTGCAATATAGTTCTTAATGACCCTAATGAAGGCTAGAGGCCGAAAAGCATTAGTCAAGTCACAAAGCTGTTCTTTATACTTCAAGTACAAATGCCTGTTTCTATCAGTGAACCTCCGGTCAAACAGCAAGGAAGGGACGTTCTGTTTTATTTATAGCAACAAGTAAATGCTGCTGTTGCTGGGCGCTTAAGATACAAGTAAACAGATTAACCTGAATAAGACCTTAACTGGGCCAAAGCCAGAGGTTACTGCTTTGCTGAACACGCGAGTAAAAGGCCTGGAAGTTACAGAAACTAATTGCACCTCAGGCGATCGTAAATGCAGCTGCGTTGGTGCCACAAAGGGAAACTTACGTAGATGACGCATTCATTATAGCGGATTAGCAGGTTACGGAGGATGCCAGCTTCATTGAGGTCACCCAGACGGATCATGTCCTCCACCCCATGTATGGAGGTTGGGTGCATGGGTTTGATGTTGGTGGCATTTTGAGGCGAAATCCAGTGCTCCTGCATTGGTGAGGAACGAGGAAGCAGATTAGAGGAACAAAGGCCTCAAAATCCACATGAAGTCACGCTGACTCATCCTTCTTTGACGGAAACAATTAATTGGCAGTTTTGTGTCATTTTAAAAGGACAAAAAAATCTGTATGCTACCTGTCACATAAACAGATTCAGGGTACAGTGGTGTTTAGACGGGGAATGAAAAAACAAAAAAAACAAAACAAAAACTTAAAAAAAGACAAAACAAAGTTCAAAAGCCAAAGGAAACCATATCGGGAACACACTAGAAACAAGAGATCAGAACACAGTACAACGTAACAAAGAACACAGGCAAACTGAGGCTAAAAATACACATGACACAAGGAGGTAAGTGGAAACAGGAAGGGAACTAAACACAACTGAACACAATTAAGTTAAATGACAGAAACTAAAACTAGAGATAATGCATGGGAGACTAAGTAAAACACAAACTAAATAGAAACACTGAACATGAAGCGAGACACTGATGGATCAAACTCTAATACAAACAGAAGCTTGAACTAAGAAACAAGGGCTCAAAATACTAAGGGAATACATGAAGAAAAACGAAAGTAATAAGTGAACTAAGAATGAAGCAAATACTCAGAAAAGTTAAAACCATTTAAAACCCATGACCATGAAAAGCATTACAAATTATTGGACGCAGATTAGGTTTAATGGTCTAATACAATACAAGTGTGCAACAGCAAAACACAGTCTGAGTTTTGGACTCTGAATTCAGGTCTATTGTTAACTATTCTTGATTTATTTAGAATCTAAGCTTGGGCGTTTAGAGCTCTTAGTTTATAAATCTTTTCCTCTGTTTTTGGCCTTTAGTTCTTATTACTTGTGTTCTCTGGTTTTTGTCGTATCCTGTCATCAAGTCCTCCCTGATTATACTCTGTGTGTGTATATAGCGTCAGTCCACTTTCAGTCCTTATCACAGTATCTATGCAGTCTCCTTTGTTTTCATATTTGAAAAACCTAAATTCTAGTTTTTCTTGTTTATGTAGTCTACCTTGGAGTACTGCTTTCAGGTCCTTCCTGCTTTTCTGCAGACTTACCCGGCCTTCATCATCCAGAACCTGGATCTGCCCAGAGTCGCACAGTTTGACCACGGCTCCCACGGGGACATCAAACTCCCGGCCCGTTTTAAGATCCAGCCACACATAGTCCCCCTGGATTACAAAACTTTAGTTAAAGACTGCAGGAAGTAATAGAATAACATCATAATATCAGAGCAAACTGAAGCTGAATGATTTTTTTTTATCTCCCTGGGAAAGTTCAGAGCACTTGTTAAAAAAAGTCTGTAACCGAAGATGTCAACTGTTTGTAATCATATAATTTTTTATCTCATACTTATACTTTAACTCTTTTTATTCCTATATGTTATTTTGAAATTTGAGCAGAAAACATCAGGTTTTCCCCGTAACAGCTGCAAAACCTGATGAGCTGCATGTGCTTTAGCTGTACATGACATTTGTTATGGTCTCCTTGTCTGCATTCAACTATTTGAATATACATGTTGGATAACCAGGAAATATCAGTTGCACCACACACCCAGTTACCCAGTTTTTCAGCTGCCAACTAGTTACATTTTTGAGGATTTAGCCTAAAAAAAGCATTTAAACTCCACCAGAAAGGCCATGATGTAACACTGAGACTTAGGTAACCCCATGTAACAACAAATGAGGCTTAATTTTCCTGAGGTGGAACCAACACGCAAAAACCATGCCTGAGCAGGCTGCTACAGGAGGTATTAAAAATCGACAAAACAGTCAACCAATCATGGCACTGATTGTGCCATTAGACATACTATGAAAAGCAAGCCCCCTGGAGATGAACACTGCCGACCCTAAAAAAGTGCATTTATCATCTTAGACGTGTCAGCACAGAGGTCATTTTGTGTTTTGCCAATGAATGAAAAACACGAGGTGTCATTTAGATGTAAATCAGAAGGGGAGCTGATATAACCCTCATCATAACACTGCAGCACGATGCTCAGCGTTCATCCCCACAGTCTAGACTGTGACCTTAAAGATGCTATTTTTGCTTCCATTTAACAACATCCAGATGTCTCCCACTCGAATGAGATTCATAGCCGTGGCTCTGAGCTGAGATTGAAACGGTGCAGGAGTGTCTGAGTCGTGCCCTGCAGGACTCTCGGGGGAGAAAGGCACTGGCATCTAGTTATTGAAAGAGAAACTATCGATGGCCTGATATGAGGTAACTGCCCAGCTTTTTCTATATTTAGTGTGTCAGGACTGTGGAGCTCACGCTGAATAAATCATTCTTCCTCACAATTTGATTTTCGGTTGTTTCTTTTTACATTTTAATTTAATTTAAAATCATTAAACCTGCTGGCTGGCCCACCATAACAAACAAACATTCCCATAAGACATTAAAATGTCAGGTTAAACTGACCTACTTGCATGAGTTGATGCTAAAAAGACCTAAACTATGCTTTTTGTGTTAAAGTAGTAGAGCCACAATCTGGATTTTAAGCCGATCTTTTATGAACAGAGGCACTGGCAAGGTTGATGTAACGATTATGGCCTCTCATAATAATAATATGGAAGAAGAAAATGAACGAGTTCAGTAACCTTCCGCCCTCCTTCAATAAATCCCAAATGATCCTTCAGACAGACAGTAAAAAAGTGCTGCTGTGCTCAGATATTCACCTACTGACTTCTGAGCCCTTACAAAATTGAGTTTAATTTTCCCTTCTTTAATAATCAAACACAGAATACTGTGTATCAAGTTTGTGGTTATGGCAGAGGCTTAAGTCATTAGGGAAAGCTCTGTACCTCAGTGGAAAATCAAAAGAAACCATCATAATACAAATGCACTGAAGCGTGATTACCCTAACCTCAACTCTAACCCTCAGCAAAAATAACTTCTCCTGAGTCTCTGTGATTAGACAAAAAATAAAATCAATGACAAACAAAAAAAATAAAAAACACTAGTCTGTTTAGCCTTTCTCTAAAAAATAATATTATGGTAGAGTCAGCATCTATGAAGACTTAGACCTCAGACCATTAAAGCATCTGATATGAAATAACTTGAAATTTCAAATTATTTTCTCAAAATTTTGAGATAGTAACCCAAACTTTTGACTTATGGATCCATGCAATTTTTTTTTCTCCACTGGCAAAAACACTGGTCCACTGGTAGCTACCTAAAAATCTTTTGGCGAGTAATGCATTGAAAAGTTCCTTGTAATTGCTTTGTTCTCCAATATATTTTTTGTTATCAACTTGGGTGCAAATACTCTCCAAATACTCGCAGAGAGGTAGGGAAACTGCAAAAAGTGTGATACAAACCAGAAACTGAGACTCGTTTCCTTCAAAGTAAAATCTGTGCCTCTCTGCTACAACAAATAAACAGCTGATGTCAATGTCTAACCAGGTCCCATTACAACATGGACACCAACAGAAACTCCACCTAAGTTTAAAAATAATAAATATCAGCAAAGGAAAAAATATTACCTGACTTTTTGCATTAATGTCCATCCATAATTCCCACAGAACGTTTGTACAGAAACGAACTTAAGAACTTACTTTTAATACACGGACAGGACAAAGAGGTTGGAAGTGAATGTCTACAGACGAGGATTCTGTAGACATTCAGAACCATTTGGTACAGGACCCACCTGTTGCAGAATGACCATGGTTCAGCCTCGTGTTGATTCCAGGTCATCAGAAGTCACCATATGAGGGCTCTAAAGTGAAACCAGTCACAGACATCACATTAACTTTGAGACAACAGACTGCATCTACTTCGTATGTATGAATTACACATTTTTATACACACAGTTTGAGGGAAAGTCACCAAAACAAAGACTGTTCAACAGGTTTCTTTGGATAATGGTTGACGAGATGAGAGAACAGATGAGGGGGAAAAAAAACTGGATACACAAGTTTTTCATGTTCTTTGCCACGTGGGGTTGAGACCAAGAAAAAACAACGTCTACTTTTAATTCATTATGATATATTATGCTTTTTTCCACCTCTATACTATTAACTCTACTCAAAATAGGCACTTCCTCTCATTTTAACCCAGCTTTCTTTTGATTTGCTGCTTCCCCCAGTCTGAAACGAACTGAAACATGGATGATTTTTGAAGACTAACAGTTGCCAACACGAGAGTATGTCAGCATTAGCAATGTACACAAAAGATATCTAAGTTTATATTGTTGTCAGCCTGTGCTGCCATCATCAACCCCAATTTATTACAAACCATCTACAGTATTTTTACAGGTGCGTAGGATTGAAGTTATGACTGCGTTCATTTATTATTGGAGCATTTAGGAGCAAATCTAAGCTGTCCTGACACAAACATTAGGCTTCCTATCACCTACAAAGCTGTTATGGTGAACATTTTTGGCTAACTTCCACCAATACAGAGCAGTATTATCATTATTATCATTCTTTTAGATTCATGTTGAATTGTAGACTCTGTTTTAGCTCTGTTTGACCCTCCACCCATTCCTAATGAAAACATGTCAGTCTATAGCTTCAAAAAGCTCCACTGATCTCAAAGGGCAATGGACTGCATTTGTGGTAGAGCTGTGTGCCATAAAAATCACTATAAAAGTTGCAGAGACTGTGTACACCAGACACATTTCATATTGCACACTTAAATAAACTAGATCAGAGACGTGCTATAGTTCGTGATGGGTTTTAGGAGCCGTAAGAGGTCTGAGATCTGAGGAGGTGAACAAAAAGTCTGATTTTCATTTCTGACCACCATCAGTCCTTTCAGAGCCGAGACACACAGTCCTGTGGTTCAACCAGTGAAGGAAACAGGGGGCAGGTGCAGAGTTTAAAGGGTCTGATAGGGGCTGTTAAAGGCTTACTGGGATTCCTGGGGCTAATCCCATCGCTTAAGTACGAGGCATAGTTGTTGCAGCTATGATTTTCCTTCCACATGAGGCTGTCTTCCTGGTTTTTGTACTCATTTATATTAAAGGTGATGTGGCTGTTACATATAGTGGGATACGTGTTTATAGTGGCCTTTTTGTCTAAGGAACTATAGAAGAGGAATTGTTAGTCTTTAAAGGTTTGTATTTTGTACTGACTATAGCACACACAGAAAAACTACTAGAGTATGAGTGACACAAGCTAATTAAATAAGGTGAGGTTTGGAGCTGTTAGAAAACAAATAGATTGGTTTGAATTAATAAAGGCAGGATGAATGAGGTGGGCGAATGGAGAAATAAAACTAAGATGACTGCTTCTCTGCTAATTCATTCTGAGGAAAAACAAACATGTTAGTAATATAAATAGCCTGTGTGGCCAGAGAAGAAACACAATGACCCAGAGGATATGAGTGATGAAGATAAACCATGTCACGGGGGAGGGGCTA
Source organism: Perissodus microlepis (assembly GCF_051167445.1). Taxonomy (NCBI): domain Eukaryota; kingdom Metazoa; phylum Chordata; class Actinopteri; order Cichliformes; family Cichlidae; genus Perissodus; species Perissodus microlepis. Next base: position 27,104,530 of record NC_140470.1, on the reverse strand, counting down.
AATCTATTAAATACCCATTGGAGCACTAATAAATCTATTAACATTTATTTAGACTGCAAATCAAAGAAAACTGTATTAAAGTCTGATTATATGCACATAAAAAATAAGCTTCATCTGGTGAAGTGAAGCTACTGAAAGGCAATAGAGTTGATATACAATTAATTACCAGTCACAATATGTTCAGCTTAGACCAAGACAGAGCTTCTAATCCAGAACCACAGGGTGCCAATCTGGCAAACCGTGCCAAACACAGACAGTTAGCTCTCCACCTGACTTTACAATGTGGACTGGAGTCATCGTGGCCTCACATTTTTCCACTAGTTTTTATTTTAATTTTATTTTAATTATAAGTATTTATTCAAACACCTTTTCTCTCTTTTTTAAGAGTGAAAGAGAAAAAATGTAATAAAAAACAGGAACAGGACTTAGTAAAGATATAAATACAATTAAACAATAAAAAGAAAATAAATAAAGTACAGTAAGTAATGCAAAGGTACATTTGGGAAAACTATGATGTAATGTCAGGGAGAAGGTGACTCTTCCATTGTAAAAATTGGTCTCACTTTATAATACAGCCAGCAACTAAGGGCATAATCCCACTGTAATCAGACGAATTTCAATGCATTTTATTTGAAGTTACATGTGATTATATCTCCTGAAAAGTAGGCAAACTAGAATAAAGTTTTTACAGGAAAAAGGAACTTACTAGACTGTTATGTAAATGTAAGTACTGTGCAAGTTGTTTTAAGTAATGCACATGCAATTTCATGTTATTTTTGCAGAAGAACAAACACTATTTCCCCCATTTTTTTTTTTTTACATCTTTATTTAGTATTCATTATGCATGATGGATGTTCTATTATTCAACTGTCCTGAAAAATGCAGTGTATTTACAATGTAAGATGAAGAAATTGTTTGTTTTACTGCAAAATTACCTTAAAATTAAAGAGTACTTAAATTACTCCCAGATTAATTTGTTTCCTTTCCTGTGAAATACCTGAAGTTATATAACATTTAAAGCTACTTATACACTACTAAAAGCATTAACAGGCTGATTTCTGTTGACATATATTGACAAAAAAAATAAAGAAACCAAATAAATTTCTTGTGTATTTTTATGTTATTTTAATTTTGTAAGTACACACACTGTTTATTTTTTTTTTACTAATATTCCAGTTTGCTAAAATATTTTCCTCACTCAGTTTTAGTTTTTAGTTTAGTTTTCCGCTTACGTTTCTAAAACCTCCGAGGTTGATCTCTGAAAAGGCAGCGAAAGACATCCCTGTTTACTCTGACAATTTAATCAAGTGTTTGCAGCAGTCCTGCTTTTATGAAATTAGTTTTCAGGTTTTCAATTCTTGCACAAATATTAACCACCAATTTTATTTTCTGTGTTCTATTGTAACTTTACTCCAAAAGACTTGTACATCAAATTTTGTGAACTTTTATGTCCTGTTTTCTTTTCAAAATGCTGCTTTAGATTGTTTAATGTACTTTGCAATTCCTGGGTGTAAAAAGCAATATATAATTCAATATTTCTTGCCTGCTTACTAACACTGCCTTGTTTAATAAAAAAAAGTAATAATAATATAATAAAGGATCCAAACCATTATCACAGTAACCTATGTAACTGACACGCTTTTGCATTGAGCTGCTTATGAAGAGGATGCTGTGACACAATGTGATCTGTTGGAGGTAATCCCCATTCATTCTGATAGCAGCAAAGGATAGGCAACATCATGTAAACAAACAGCCTGACTTTGAATTTCTGTGCAGAAACAGCGCAAAAGTTGTCTCAATTCACCAGAACCTGAACATATTTATGAGCGAGACATAATACTGATATATTGGGGTAATACTGAAAATAGGAGGGAAAAAATAAGTACAAAAAGTTCCTAAAGTAGAACCTAAATCATTTATAGGGAGAAATAAAAGAGAAGATAAAAGTGCTGTGGAGCTTAGAGGTCAGCCAGGTGTATGAAATACTTTAGTAGTTCAACAGATTTTGTTCACAAGAGTACAAGAACTTTTACAACACCACTTAAATCCGTATCATTAAAGTCTTCTTCTTTCATTTGCTCCCTGTTGGGGTCACCACAGCAGATCATCTGCTTCCACCTCACCCCTGCCTCACACAAACCCTCTGCATGTGCTCCTTCACTACATCCATAAATCCATCCTTTGACCGACATATCCACTCTCCCAACTCTGTACATGTCCAAACCATCTCAGCAGTCCTTCCCTAACTTTGTCTGCAAACTGTTCAACCTGCAAACATTAGGCTCATAAACAGGTGAGAAAATTGATCATGAAACCATTAAAAAGTAGGCCAGTCTTGAAACTACAGTCTCTTAAGAAACAAACAAAACATAAAACAACACTCATTGTTGATATATTTTACCAGATCAAAAGCCGAAGTTGCATAGCATATAACAATCATTGGGGAAAGGTGTGTCTATCATGCATCGTGTGACAATTCTAAGAGTTTTCAAAGGGATGAAGCTACTTAATGTGGTAAAAAATAAAAAATCATGTTTTTGTATTACTCTTATGGGTTGTGATAGATCTCCGCTGATCGCTCATTTTAAAAAATGCACCATTTTTAACTACTGGTTACTACTAGATAACGTCATTTCACCATGATGCTGGTGAAAAAAAAATCACTACTTCTTAAATAAATGACATCAGCAATAGTGTATAAAAAAATGTAAACGCTCTTATCTGTTCTTTTGTTTATTATTATACATTTTCTGCCGAGTTTGTTCTTGACTTTTTTTTGATAGTCCCTCGACTTCTCTTCCATGATTACTTTCAGCTGTGTTCCCCTGATGTTTCCCATCTTCCCTTTTGTATAATTAAACCCTCAAACTGCTTGTGTTCTTATTCTGTAACACTGACTGTCTGAGCTTTTTATCTGCCGGTGAGTTTTCCCCTCATCTGCAGTCTGGAGTTTTGGACTCTTGCCCCAATAAAGATGTGGGTTTTTTTGTTTATAAGTTTTGTTGCCTATATTTGGGAGCATTTGACCGTCCTGTGATGTCTGCCTTTTGTGATAGGGAGTATTGCAGCATCCCACCTTCCCACAGCCTTGCTGATAGATGCTAGGATATTTAACTAAAACTAAAAACACGAAGCTCATGTTTGTGGCTTCAGAGGAAAATGCTTAAAAATTCAATGGCAATGTTGAGATATTCTAATCTGCATGACATCAGGGGACTGAATAGAAAACCAACATTAGCGTCGTAGTTAATGAGGCTACAAACCGGCTGATAGGCCACAAAAGGCTGACAGATCTTGATTGAATAATTAAGCACCTGCCAGGTGTTGTTTGTGTCTTAGTCTTATAATCAGCTGTCACTGGGCAACTGAAAGTTTATTGTTAATTTTTTCTCTTTTTTTTTTACTTGCCAAAATCTAAAAAAGTTTACTAATAGAAATTGCACATAACATATTAACTTTCCTGCTGTTTTTCTGCCTAACAACTATTTCTTCAACCTCCTTCTTACGAGACCCAGAGTCACTCTGGTCTGAGATTTTCATGTAACGGCTGAGAGAAATCTTTAAGTCCCCGGCTGCTAATCTGTGTGTGTGGCCTCTAATGCTATTCGAACAAGTGTTTGCACAGCACATGCGTCCGCTGTGACTCACATGGCAGGGATTCACAGGCTCCGGCGCACAGGGGCGCGCAACGTTCATCATCGATCAAGAGAGTTCAGGAGACTTATTTCCATGAGGTCAAGTGCTTCAGTGTCTGCAAAACACAACATAGGAGAACCTCAAAAGTCAATAAAAATACTCAAACGGGGCACGTCAGCAACATCTAAAGGTACCTTTTACTCAGCTGTATCCCTACTTCTAGGATCTACCTTTTATATGTCAAACGTATGGTGAGCCAATAAAATTGATTAAACTGTGTACATTGGTGCCAATTTGACAAACCGCAATCATATAGTTCTCTGCCGCTGGTCTTCTAACTTCATATTTAAACTGACCTAAATCTAAAGCTATTTAAACTCTTTACAATGAAGTTGTAAAGGCCCAACCCTTTGGTTTGCTAATAATTTTTTTTTCTTTCTTAAAATAGTGATAGATATGTTTGCTCTCTTGGATCACAGGCAGACTCGCTGGTTCAACTTTGCAACTTCTTGGTGTTTTCCTCACGTATCCCATCTTGATTTTGCATAAAAATTAAATTATTGAGCTCTGAAACAGCTGTTAAATCCCCCCCAACTCAGAATATCTACACTTTAAGTCCATTCGGTCTCATAAATGTGGTTGAAAACCATCCAAAATGTGCTAGAAAAGGAGCACCTTGAGTAAAGAGCTGAAACAATCAGTTAATCAGTTTGGGGATTATCAAATTAAAAATGCCATCCTCTAGTTTCAGCTTCTTCAATGGGAGAACCTCCTGCTGCCATAATTGAGTTTGAAAAGCTCTCAGCGTTTGACGTTTGTATTCACTGCTCCTCTCTAACCTGCTGTAATGCATGAATGATGTTCCTCTGTGCCGCTTTCATTGGTTTTTGCTCTCAAAGAGACACTTAAAAACGTTCCTATGTGACAAGAGGTGATCTCTAATCTAATTTAGAAGAAACCATCCAGACTTCATGGAATAAATACACAGTGCAGCCAGATCTATTTATTTTGAGGGAAACACAATGGCTGCTTTAAGTGCTGGCACAGGACGAAGTGAGCAATAAGAGGCTTTGGTCTAAAGCTATAGCAGAGCAGCGGCTCTCTGGCCTAATAAGCCCTCAGGCCTCGACCCATGTTCGTCTGCCCCACTTACCTCTCAGCACAATTCATAAGATCCACTATTCTTCTCTTCTATCCTCTGTTGTCTTCTGCCCAAAGTTAACAGGATGGCTGAAGAAGGGCTGGAGAAGAAACTGGAGAATTAAGTAGTTTTCTCTGCTCCTGTCGTTTTCTTAGATCTTTCCAACAGACTTCTGCTCTTCTGGTTGCGTTGTGGTCGCAGCCTCCTGCAGGTGGCTTGCAGCCCTCTCACAGTCTGATGTCTGGGACAGTAACAGGGCTCTCGAGACTCTCTTGCTGCGTCTCATTCATGGCTGCTGATCCTGATTAGCTGGGAGGGTGGAGCCTGTTGGTGGCACATACTGTACAGGGATCAGCTGGGGGAAGGAGGTGAAGAGGGAGGTGAACCAGGTCATGATTTCCAAGTTCTGGTTCTGGTATGAATTTTAAAGGGAATGCAGATCGTCTGATGCGCAGGTTTTAAATTGTGTAGATTATCTGCCTTTTTGTGTCTTGTTTATGATCAGAACCTCCCCTGTGTCCCTTTGTATACTGTTTAGACCCATTCATCTAACCCGAGGGTGCAACACACAGTGGTGGGTGAGGTCTTTCAGGTTTGTAATGAATCTCAGTGCTCCATGACAGATGCATGCATGCAAATAACACTGCTTTAATTCAGCTCTTAATAAATATATTATATATGGCAGGGGTGTCAAACAAAGTCCAGGGCCAGAATCAGCTCAGCAAAAACTCCAATCTGGCAATCTGGAAGGCTTTGGAAAATATGAAGTACATAGATTTTGCACTTTTAACTGTATTTTCTTAAGTTTTACAGAATTTTCATCACCAAACAGGTACATGATGGATAAACAATTAAATGACAGAAAATGCTAAATAGGTAATTTCTACCATAGGAAAAAAAGAAAAAAAAAAGATTATAAATACAGGCCAGTGTGGGCATTTTACACATCATGTAGCAGAGGCACACTGTTGAAATTGTACTTATTTCACTCATATTAAGATATTTCAAGGATTAAATGTTTGGTTAAATTTCTGCACACTGGCATAAAGTGGAGTTTCACTAGTCCGCCCTCCTTAAGGTCAAAGTGGGCCGTATGTGGCCCACGATGTAACATGAATTTGACATCCTTGATATATAGAGTAACATTGTTACACGTAACTGTATGAAGGGATTCCATCATATTTTAATCTGAAAATATCTGGCTTTTTAAATTTCCTGTTCTGAAAAGTCAGTTTTTAATTTCTGTCACGGAGAACAAAAATCAGGCACCGGGTGAGAGCTCAGCCTATACTTTTATATAACACAGTGAAGTTCAATTGATTATTCACAGATTTTGTTATTAATTATTCACAACGTAGGTCCAAGTTTTCTTGTCTTCTTCCCCGTTTGCCTGAGTGTGTCAGAGCTGATATCAGGCCACTTTTGTGTTTCTTAGCAGAGAGACCTCCTTAAATGATCATGTGTCACAACTTCACCGTTTATTTAGATTTATTTGAATAGTTTAAATATATTTCAGCAAAACTTCTGCTGTGTGATGATTTCAGGAATCATCAACAGCTGATACAGAGTGTCTGAAAGGACCCTAAACTAAGAAACTATGGCTCAGTGTTCAAAGGACTGAATAATCCACTGTATCAGTAGTGTAGATATCAGTGTCAGTATTGTGTTGGAGCGATATTAGAGGAACAGGATCGATGCTTTAGTTTGGTCTTTTTAGTATAGACATTGCTCTTTTTTCATGAAAAGGCAGCTCTGTTTGTGCAAGCATCGATCCCCCCCATGCATTCACACGTTCTTTACTTAAGGCTGTAATCTTTTTCGTATTTTATTCTCCAGAGCAGGTTTTGTTTTTATAGTGGCTTTCTATCTGCCTCTTTTTTCTAATTAAATTGGTGTAATGTGACTGGCCATGATGGAGGTCTTTATCATTCGGAAAAGCTATAAAACTTACAAAATTACAATTGTATTCCGTTACATTACTCAATGAGAGTAACATATTGTGAATACTTTAGATTACTTAATATTTTATCATGTAATGACCCCATTACTATTACTGAAGGTTACTCGCCATACCAATACCAACTAGATTTTTAAATCTTAATATAAAATGAGTAACAGTGGGGTGGACATTAGGTAAGGCTGCTTTTAGCAGTGATCTGGTATAGTAAACTATTCCGCGCGTATATAAAACAGGTCCGCGACTCCGAACTGTAGTAAAGGGACCTCTGGCTAATACGTCGGGTTCGTGTAAGGGCTCGTAGCCGAAAACTAGCCTTACTTTGTTGTCTGGGTCAACTTTACTAGCGAGAGACAGAGAGAGGCGTTGAAAGGCTGCTTATTGTTTCGGAGGAAAACACGAACACAGTGTACAGTGGAGTCTTACTTACAACTGGGCTCCTCAGGCACTCTTTTTGGCTGCAGTGGTTATTATTATATTTACATGCTTCCGTCTCCCGTTTCTAGTAGGTCATTTGTTGAATAATAATTAAAAAAAATATTTCTTCACGTCATTATGCGTGAAGTAGGGGTGACATGGGCCACAGGCATTAGCCTCTTGATGCGTGTTTCGTTTGGGTTTAGACCAGCGTGAAATTACCAAAAATAGACAGGGATAGCCTACCATATGAAACAGGAAAAGACCGCTGTATAATCCATTTGTTTCAACAAAGTAACTGTATTCTGAATACCACCTTTTTAAATGGTAAGTGTAAATACGTAACGCCGGTACATGTATTCCATTACTCCCCAACACTGCCCGTGTCTATTTGTTGTACTAAACTGAATTTTTAAATGCTGTAAAAAAAAAAAAAAAAAAAAAAAAAAAAAAAGAAGTACTCACCTCTGAGTTAAATTTGCAAAAATTATGACAGACCCAGAATAAGTTTTCCCGTTTTATTTCAAAGTCATGCCACAAGTTGACATTAAATACAAAAGAAAAAATAATAATTTCAGATCTTAGCTATAAAATAACCACAGTGTAACCGAGAACCAAATTAAAACGAACGAAGCGTTAAAAAAACAGAACAAAAAGTAAAGCTCACGCTGAAAAAGAAGACACAGACAAGCACACAGTACAGAACATACAGCACGGCTCTCTGATACCTAGCTATCAGTAAACACGGTAGTTGGGAGTGGATATATAAAATTAACAAGGTTATAAAATACTGATAAAAGATACTTGTTATAAAGACCATAGCATTTTCTAGAAGAGTCACCATGCAGTAGGTATTCCAGTCTCCAGTTAATAAACAGCAGAAAAATACAAGAAGAATCACAAGCTCATTCCTTGAGTGGACAAGACTTCGAGCTCAGATTAAAAATGTCAGAGTGTCAAATTCGGTACGGCCTACATGATGCTGTCGTTAGGATGAACGTGATATCTGATGCAGCCGCTCCTCGACTCCAATTTAGACTCATGCAGCAAGTTGACGAGGCTGTAAGATCAGCACGCAAGCAGTCGTTCTGTCTAGAAATGATAAGCGCTCTAAATCCAACATGTTTTCACTTGATTCCTACTTCCATTGAACCTTGTGTGCATCATGACTGCAGGTGTCTTTGCTCTTCTTAAAGATTTGGGAGCCGTAACTGCTTATTGATACCAGAGAAGAAGAGAAGGATGACTTAAGAGATGAGGCTCACTCAGGCTCTTTTGTGCTGAACCATCAGCAGTCCTGACCTCTCGGACATCTTCATTTTCCCTCTCTCCACCTTGCATCTATGCTCTCCTAAACCTTCTTTATCTCTGGATTGTTCCCTTTCTGCATGTATGAAAGGTGTGCTTGATCATTGTGTAGTCCTTTCAATTTCACGAAACACCTGCAAACTGCTTGAAGTCCCCAATCAATCTATGTCATAAGTTTCCTATGCCCCTATTAGAGGCAGGTGACTGGCACTTGGACAATGACACAGATTTTGTAATTTTGTTTCTCTACACCACCTCAGTGAATTTCTACATCAAATAATCAAGATGTGACTGAAGTACAGACTTAGAGTGTAATTAAAGGGCTTTACTAAAAGGGCTGTATTAACTGTTCAGGACATTTTATACATAGTTCCTCATTTCAGAGGCTCAAAAGTAATAGAACAGTTGATTGATGAGCTGTTCTGTGGTTTTTCATGACAAATCAAGCAGATAAAACATCCTAAGAACCTCCAAACTTAGGATTCAATCAGACCCACATTTTTTTGCCACTACCTTTTTTTTAACCAACCAAAACATGACTTCAGAAATCAGTGGGTGACATCACAGAATCTACATTCATATTTTTTTAATCCTAAACGTGTTGGTAAAACTACTGTGCAGTGAGCATGTCTGACTTCCAGAAGAATCGAGGCCCTGTAGTTTTATTGATGATGGGACTGCTGATAGAAGTAGCAGGATGATTATGAAGTATAGAGGGCTATAGTCTCTGCACGAATGGATAAAGGCCCAAAGCAAACCCCAAGAGTAAGAAAAGTTTCTGAAATAATGCAATTCTGTTGTTAAAACTCTTGAATTAAAGCTTAAAGTCTGCACTTCAATCACATCTTGTTTGCTTGATTTTAAATCCACTTTGGTGGTGTACAGAAGTAAAGAAACAAGATCCGAATACTTATGGATCTAACTGTAACTCACACAAGGCATTACGGGAGAAGGAATAAGGGAAACAATCTGATTCCTTTACACATTCTAGCTGATCACTAGAGGTTGTGAACACAAAGTGCATTCACTTGAAATGAGTGTCTAGGATATAAGCATCCACCAGAAAGATGGATCTCATGATAAAAACTAATAAGTCAAGTTCCTGCTACTTTTATATACATACTGTATACTGCTGGATACTAAATACAAAATATTAGAAAACTGGTTACTGTTTCCATGCATGCAAGTGTGCAACACAAGCCTTTTACTTCACACAGTATGTTTATCAAAGTAGCAAGTGGGTTTTTACGGCACTCTGAGAACTGAAAATGAACACTCTGTGATTCGTGGTGGCGCGAGCAGATCTGAAGTGTTTTTGCTACATGCACTGGCATTTTTGGATTCGTACAAAAGTCGCCGCCGCTGTGACTAATTCGGCTTCATTCAAACAGTTTCTTCAAACCTGCTTTGGCGTGGCCATGCAGAAAATCTACACAGAAGACTGATACGCTTTACAGCAACTATCAAAAAAAGGTCCAGACACTCCAACAAAGCCTGATCTGTGTAAGTGTGTGTTAGTGTGTGCTTGTGTTTGTGTGTGCGCGTGTCTGTGTGGTGGTTAACAGTGAAAGCCATTAAACACTTTTGGCAAAAGGATTACAATGTGCAACAATTACAATGATCGACACGGTGACAAAAGGCAGAAACAAAACTGGGCATGTAGTGAGGAACAAAAGCATTTGTCCAACTCAAACACTCCATCACCCACAATGCATCTCTTCAAAATAAAACACCTTTTTTTTTGGCACATGAGTTGGGGCTCGGACTCCGTACTCTTATGATTGCTGACTCTAGTGCCTAAATACTCACATGTGTCGCAGCTGTCAACTTCAGTGTTAGCCGTTATATTTCTGCGTCACTTCTGTATGAATAAAGAAACAGCCGGAGCCGCGAACCATTGATTGGAAACCTCACAGTACAGAACTGGCATCACCTGAAGGGACACTCAGAGGGAAATAAAATCCAGGTTGGCTGATGGGAAGCTTGTACTTCTGAATAAAAATAATGTCCTGTTCAGTCCCTGTCAGAGTTGATGAAAATTAATCTCCCTTCACTTATCTGCTGTTATACTCAACAACAAAAAATAAGGGCCTAACTGATTATCCGAATCCCAGCTCTCACTAGGTGAGAAGCGAGGCACACTCTGGACAGATGGCAGGTCCATCGCAGGGTTAACAAACAGAGACTGACTGCCACTCACGCCATTCATGAATGCTAACAGACAGGGTGAAAATTAGCATCCCCGAGTCTCAGGCCATGATGGAAAAGGGTGGAGTACTACTCCAGGAAGTGGTGGAGTTTAAGTATCTTGTGGTCTTCTTCACGAGTTGGAGAAAAGCAAAGCAGTCTGTCGCAGTAAAGACAGACCTGACGGTATTCATTTACTGATCGATTTGTGTTTCTACCCTCGCCTATGTATACAAGTGGTAGGAATGAACTTCACGCTGAGGAGCTCAGGCATTTTTAGGAATTAGACATAAGAGTAGGAGAGAATCTGGTTTGGTCATTTCTTGTCTTCCAAACACATCCACAGTCATCCATTTCCCATTTAACATACACATTTGTGCAAGTAATGCCAAAGAAATACTGGTTTCATCCACAGGAATCACAGATAAGGAACACTGCTGGGCAACAAGCAATGCATTTCGTGTCAACCTGCAGTAAACAGACTGATGATTGGAGAGGGGGAGGGGGACCATATGGGCTAATTGAGTCCCATGTGATTTGTCTGTAAGCAACCTCATTGGTTAAAACACCAAAACTACAGCCCGTCACAGCGACATGTTTACCAGGAGAGGGTATTTGTCTGATTCCAGCTTATATCTTTGTATCTTATATCTTTCATATCTGACAACTACATTTCACTCATAGAGAAGAGGCTGTGTTTTTTGAAAAATAAATCCCAAGCAATAAATTTAAGACCCAGAACACTGACATTTGAGGTTGCAAAACCATTTCCAGAATCCTCACATCTTGAACCATTTCAACAAAAGATTTTTAGTCTCCTGCACAGTAAAAGAACAATAAAAAATTACTTTCAAGCTATTTTCTTTCGTGAAGCCTTGCCAATTTTGTTACTCAGCATCAGCATAGTTTCTTATGAAGTCTGGTTAATTTTGCATTTATTTAAGAAGGATGCAGGTCATTTACATAGACTGTATATAAAGATGGAAATGGACACGGTTTAGTTTGTAGATTCAGCATTTTTGAAGCCTTCACATCAGAGTTTTGGCCACGTCTATGGTATTTTATTGGAGCCAGAATTTAGAAAATCCATTAAAATGCATCAAAAGGCACCAAGAGCAAAAACAAGGTTGAGTGATTTAGTTTGGTGGCGGTGAAGTCAGACAGCTGCTGACTACAGCTGTTGTCTGCAAACAAAGCGACCACATCCCTAAATTTTAAGCATTACCAAATCCAAACAGATGAGTTGAACATTCATCTCGCATTCATTCGATACGAAGACAGAAATCGTGTTCTGGACTATACACACTTTCTTTTTTAACTCTGTAAACCTGGGCATTTTTAACAGAGCACAATGACTCGTTTTGGAGCCCCAAGTGGCCGATATATGAAATGCAGTTTTTGCCTTAATGTTTTTTTTTCTAATTTACATCTGCAACTTAAAGGTTGAAAATTTTTATCGTGTGGGAAAAACAATATTTGGTGGTTAGAAAATACTTTAAGGATTCAGAAAATACCCAAAAGATCAAAAGATACTTCTTTTTCAGGAAAAATAAAAGCTCTGTATCACAACACCCGTGCACACATTTGGCACTGATAATCTTCCGCAATAAATTCATTTATCTGAGCTGTCTGAATTTTTTTAGCACATAGACAAAAATGATCTTTACACTGTTTTGGACAAAGAGAAACTCATTTTAACCAAACTAAATTAACCACAGCTGGGACTTCAGTGCCTTGCAGTAGGCCACTCTGTGTGAGCGAAGGGGGAGCCTTCTTTGTTTACCCAAACACCTCTTTTTCACAGTAGGTGTTGGTTAGGAGGGAACTCTGCATCGATACCACCGGAGAGCCTGCCTTTATTTAAACAAGTTCAGGAGCCAAACATAAAGTGGTGAAAGCTGGAGTAACCTCTGCTCTTCCCATAGTCACAGGTTCCAACTTCAGGATCAATTTTATGTTGCAGAGCTTGCCTGTTTTCAGAGAAGTGCATGGAACTGATTGACAGAATAAAGAGGAAATACTCTGCAAATAAAAACCGGCAGGCTGTCTAATCTCACACTGCTCTGCACTACAGTCTCCAACACTGGCTGTTTGCACTGTTAACACGCTTCAGATTCAGTCTCCTGGTACATGACGTTCACTTTCTTTCTGAGTGAAACCAACAAAAAGACCACAAAGAAGAAGATAAATAGCACCTAAATAGTCGTTGACAACTGCTGCTAATGTTCACAGATGCTAGAGGCATTATGAATGCATCACTGTAGTACAAGACACAACTGCTTCAAACAGACTGACATGATCAGACTGACATGAGGTGCATTTAAGTGTAGACATGCTCACTGCTCAAAACTAGCATTTCCAAGACTTCTGAGATAGAAAGAATAAATATATAGAGTAACAATTGAACAGTACAATACAAGGCTGTGGATATCTTGGAAAAATAACCCATGCAAGACACATTTATAAAGATGCTGTACACAAACATGTGTGACCACTTAAATGCCATGAGTGACAGTTCAAGTCATGGAAAAGGGCACTGAAAAAACAAGGGGGGTGGGGCTTGATATTTTGTCTGAGAGATTAGTCCACTAATGGTTTACATTCAAAGGAAATGTCTTAAAAATAACCATAAGTTACATTTTTCAAATTTTAAGGGGAAAAACGTAATAACCAAAAGTTTATAAAACTTGGATTGCACTTTTGAAGAGAAACAAAAAACACAGGCTGTTATTTTCTGTCACAAGAAGCCGACTGGATGGTAAAAGGTCGGATCGGATGGCCACATGATCTACGCGAGAAATGTCATCAGAGAAAAGATTAAACTGTACCAGTGTTGGTTCAATATTCAAAACCATCTGAATTCAACAGTTCGTCCGAGTTGTTTTCCTGCTGTGGAGGCAAAGCCAGGAACAAGGCGATGGCACAGGTTGTTTGGCAGGACGTCTCCTCTGCTAAAGCACTCCTCTCTCTCTCTCTCCGTAGTCTCCGAGGGTTTTTCTTTTTACCCCTCAAAGCTAAAGAAATAAAGTGCAAGGTGTGTTTTTTCCCTTCAAAAAAGGTCCCTTTTACTATTCGGTTCACACCTTTCCTTTGTGATCTTTTTCTTTCAGGTATAACATGACATTCACTCAAACAAACACACACACACACACACACACACACACACACAGTCTCACACACTCACGCTTGCAGAGCTGCTGTCTTTCGGGATCACGTGGCGTGAGTCTTTGGCCCGGGCCGACAGACTCATGTCAGAGGAAGCGTCAGGCAGTGGTGTTGCCGTTAAGAGATGATGTGGCACAGGGGGTGGCGGTTTGTCGCTAGGCTTGGGCCGGGCCGGGCCAGGCTAGGCCGGTTTGAAAAGGGGGCCTGGCTCCTCTTTGGTCCCATAAAGCACTTGATTTATGTCAGGGTGAATCTTTGCACTCCACTGGACAGGAAAGATGTTTGCATGGGGAGGAGGAAGGGGGTAGCACTATCGGAAGCACCGGCTGCTAAGCTACGACTAGAGAGATGTGCAGCACAGGCAGAGAGTTTCGGGTTTTTTTCGTTTTCTTTTTAAAAGCCATGCAGTTTAGAGATCGTCCATAGCAGCCGGCGACGGAAAGCATTCTCGAATGATGCTAGTGATGGAAACCGGGAGGCAAGACTTCACACACGCGGGTGCGCTCACAGAACAACACAGAAAAAGCACTGAGTCGAGGGGAGAGAAGAGCTGCTGTTGGCTTTGAAGTCCAACGTAAAAAGTGACAGACTGCTGCATGCTCTCCAAAGCACCGGCAAACTGCTGAAGACTTGAGGTGTCTGGGTGGTTGGGCTGGCTGGCTGGGCGGGAGGATTATTCACAGTCATAAAAGAGCATTCGGGAGACAGAAGCTGATAACACGATGGCAAAAAGCAGGGCTTAATGCAAACTTTTAGAGACAAAGAAAAAACTAAACCAAGGCTGTGCTAAGATAAATAGTATTCAACATAACCCACCTCCCCTCGTCTCCTCAAAGAGGTGAGACAAACTCAGCCTTAAGGCAATGCATAGCCCTTGGAAACAGTGGCACATGCATGGAGAGTGCAGAGATGTCTGCATATGTATTATATTCATGTATATGTGTGTGTGTGTGTGTGAGTATAAGAAGAAATAAAAACAAGTCTGTAATTAAGGGTCAGAACAGCAAAAAAATCTGATAAAACTTCATCAGTTTCTTAAACTGTTGCTCTGATAGAGATTTCTGCTACTTTAAGAACAAATTTGTGACTGATAAACAATTTTGACAGGAATGTATTTAAAAATATTCTGTACAACCCCCTGTACAGCTTCCATCAGGATATACAGATGCAGGCCTTCAAAAATAAAACCCTGTGAAGCTAAAGGAAGCAAAGGAAAACAGAGACACACAGAGAGCGCAAGCGGCAGGAAAAAAAAGACACAGTGAGCTCCCGCGACGGTTAAAAGATGAACGGCGAAGGTGAACGGCGGGCACGGTTCGTACGCCACCTTGAGCTTCGATCATTGCAATCGTATAAACTGCCGCTTCAGATGTTGGTGAGCGTGGTGGACGTGATGAGGCGCACAGTGAGCGTGCCCGGGAGGTCGTTGTCCTGGCGGCTGCCTTTGTCGCGCAGGTGAAGCGTGTGCTGCTCCTGGCGTTCGTTGGGGTCGCTGAACAAGATCACCTGACCCAGGAAGGTGTCCACGATCATGTTCTTGTTGTAGATCTGTTGGCCGCTCAAGGGAGGAAGTCAGAAAGGAAAGAAGGAAACAAAAAGACAAAAGGCAGTAAGCACAAAAAAGGAGAAATCAGCAAAGGAAATACACCAGAGAGAAAGTGACAGAAGAAAGAAGACACTAGGAAGGAGAGAAGTAAAACTGAGGAAACAAGGCAGCACGAAGAAATATTGAACCTTTTTTCCGTCATTCACTCACACAGGTCGTTTGAAACTTATATGTCAGAGTATCTGTTTAAAAAAAGTTTTTGTGGTGGTATAAGGGTACCCACACTATATATAAACCACATGTCACAAACAGCGGTCCCCAACCTTTTTTGCGCCACAGACCGGCTTAATGTCAGACAATATGTTCACGGATCGGCCTTTAAGGTGTTGCGGATAAATGCAACAAAATTAAATGATACGACCAAGACAAAAACTGTGGTATTTTGTAAATATAATAATAAACGTGAATTCACTGTGTAATTGTTTAACTTTATTAGCAGCATCCTGCTGAAATGCGCCAAAAACATTGAAAGTAACATCCTCCTCTCTGACCCTTAATGCTCTCTGGTCGCTATGGTAACGTGTAAATATTTCGTTCAAAATAAGACACACAACTACAACACCAAGGGAAACCGAGTTAACGATAAAACCCCTGAAAAACATAAATTTCACGACCGAGCCTCAACTCTCGTGGCCCGATACCGGTCCGTGGCCCGGGGGTTGGGGAGCGCTGATTTAAAACAATAAAACAAATATTTTTGAAATCTATTAAAAGCTTGTTTAATAGTAAGAAAATGTCATTTATTAAATAACAAAATGAAATGAATAAACAGTCCTTATTCACATGTTAACCAATAAACATAAAGGTAATTGTCTCTCAGTGATTGTTTGACATTTTATAATAGTAAAAAAAGGGATACTGTATTCATACATATACACACATTACTATGTAATTACATCGTATGAGAGTTTATTAGTTCAACAAAAGGTACAGCCACTTCAACGACAGTTTCGCTAACCTGGACTAACAGCAGCTAACAGAGGCTAACAGCAGCTAACATCAACAGAAATGGCAGTGCTACCAACAGTTCACCAAATCCTCAACAGGTTCTCTAACTCTGCTTTCAAAAAGTTTCACAGCCTCTTCACAACTGAGGAAAACAATGGAGTGACAGCCTTCAACAACAACAACAACAGCCTAACAGTCAGATCCATTTCAAACAGTAGCACAAACAGGTCAGCCGGCCACAGCCATCATCTCTCGTCTGTCTAAAACATGTTTGTCCTATAGCAGCCACAGTAGCTAAGATTATGCACTTAAATTAGAAGGGCTAAGAAAACACCTCAGTTGTCTGCAATCTGAAATCTTGAAATCCTGAAAACGTGGGACGTGTAACTGGGATTAGAATGACTGAATTTCCAAAGTAAAAGCGAGGGGACTGGCCACGGATGAATAGTGAAAATGATAAAAAGAATCATTAAGTACACTTGGGTTTTTAATGGAGCTCTACTGGACAAATTAATAAGCTCAATGAAGGTCTCCTTACTCAGTTTTGAAGTGATCTGTCCATCTTTTAGATTGTTTGGTGAAAAACAACATGAAGGATACCTCATGTGATCGTCTAACTCTCTTATTTATTTAAATGAATGATGTCTCTCTCTCTGATGCTAACAGTGTGTAAATACAGATGATTTACCAGCTCTAATGCCCACTCCTCATGGTTTCATTTCACTGTGTTACAAATAAAACAATTTCACAGCTCTAAATGAGCAAATCCAACATCGTATTACTATTAATAACCTCCCTCACAAATACACCGGTTTACACGTGTCACCTGATATGGAGCCTGTAACTGATTAGTTATGGATGCTCTGCAAACATCCTTAGCAGTCTCATTCTCACGTCCCGTAGGCTCAAAGAGAGAATTGATAAAGGGAAAAAGGACTGAAAATGAGACAAGCGATGAAACGCTGTGAAACTCTGCATGAAGACAAGTGCCGCGGGACTATCAACCCAAATTATTCCTGCAGCTAGCTCCCACTTTTCTACAGCCGTCACTGTCGACTGTGTATTTAGGTTCTTGCTTTCACTTTGCGAATACTTAAGATGTTTTGACATATCTACAAATATAAAAAATATATTATTCACGCCCTAGATCGTCTACATCATGTACTGAAGGAGTCAATTTTTTTTCAACTTACAAGACTCAAATTTCCCACGTGTTCGGTTACAAAATGCTAAAGCACACACACACATACAGCGCTGTCACACAGGATGTCAACGTGAGACCAGAGAGCGATGAATGTGGTGAAACGTAAGGTTTTGCAACGTTTTATTTCAACATATGTAACAGCCGTAACTCCTGAACCACTTGCTCGATAAAAGAATTCCAACAGTTCCCGAAAGCAGCGGGGAACTGTTGCTTTTCAGTGATATCAGGATTATTACAATAATCCCAGGAACAGTGTCGCAGCAGCCTCGCTGAATGTGGCGCCCTACCTGGGATTACCATCACGACCCTCATATCACTTATAGAGCACAGAGTTGATGCTTTCAGGAACTGTTGGAATTTTTCAATTGCACCAATGGTTCAAGAATTATGGTAGTTTGACCTAAATGTTTTACCTAATAGGTTAATAACAGTTTGATGCCCCTGAGGAAAACTTAAGTTTTGTAATTATGAACATTTATTTCTCAGTAAATGTGATCAATGCTTAGTATTGGGTTTTTACTGGCTGGATAACCCTGTATTTTGAATTCTACGGCTACTTTTTGTTTGTGTACAGCGTATATTATGTCTGCATAATAACATGTTTGTTCTGTAGGTTTATTTTTATTTTCTTTATATATAAATTATTTTACATGTAGTGGCAATATGAACTTGAGCTTTTTCCTTTTTCTGGAACATTGTTTATTTTAATCTTGATATTTCTTTTCCTTTTATGAAACACCTGCTGGTGTTTAAGTTTTTGCACACTTTCCTTTGATATAGGTGAGTTTATGCTTTAATCTGATGATTTTTAAGACCCTATGTGGGTTATATAACAACTCAAATGGCTAGTATTTAATTTAGAGTGACCATGTGTTTGTCAGAGCCTGAGGAAAAGAGGTTACAAAATGGTCTGATCGCAGAATAAACACACAGTATATAGCAAGACTTCCTAGACTGTGTTTTCTCATCCTGTTACCTTCATTTGATTTTAGTGAAACTATGCAATGAAATCCAAAGTAAGCAAACAGTAACCTTTTAGTAACCTTATAGCTACTGTTCAGAAGATGTGCACTTTACATTTTGGTGCCATGAAGTTGAAGTTGCATTTTTTTTCTTCAACCTTTCACACTACGGACTGCAGAGTGACAGCTCACCTCGATGTGGATGCCCTCCTTGGGCTTCTTGCGATAGAACAGGCCTTTGATGTCAAAGTTTGGGCACCGTGTGTCCTTATGAACTGGTGAACGAACCCTCTCTCCTTCACAGGTGATGATGACGTAGGGATCTACAGCTGTCAGAAAAAAATGAACAAATATCTAAAAGTTTAAAATAGCTCTGCCGGGATAAAACCAGCAAAATGTCAAAAAAAATGTATTAATATAGTACACTGATTAATAAAAAACAGCCACAGAGGACATTTTTCTGTTATTAACAATGTGCATTTTGCTGATAATACCTCTGGACTTCTACATTTGAAAATACTATTTAATTAAAAAACAGCAACAAAAAACTAGTATTTCTGCCTCCACTTATGCTTTATAAGTATGTACAAAGCAGTAAAGGTGGGCGGCTCGACGATAGTATTGATACCAATGTTGGTATTGGTATCGGACTGACACTGGCATTATGAATTGATACTTTGTTTCTATCCTCTGTCAGCATGTAGCCCACTGAACTGAATAATTTTGGGGGAAAATGAAAACATGCATTATGAAAAACATCTGAGCCCTTTTGTACTGACTGTCAAATCTATTTTTATTAAGAGAGGTGGAACTAAAGTGACAGACACATGGTGGTCATTAAATGTGTTCAGGATTTGGAAACTCATTGATTTATCTCTTAAGTCATGACACACTGCTATCCCCTACATAAGCTAACTTTATAAATTTAAAGTAAAACCAAAACTGGCCCTTGTATTTACTTGGTATCGGAACAGTTAATGACCCCCTGTCGAGTGGCTCCTTACTGTAGTGGTTTACACATTTGCCTAACAATTAAAAGATTTGAACAGTTTTATCTCAGGAAGGGTAAAAATAAAGTAAAATCTGTCAAATCAAACATGAGGAGCTGCTCGCTCTGGTGGCTCTTTGTGGAGTAAATGTAAATAAAGCTTGACTTTTTGGGGGATGGTGTACACTGACTGCTCAGCGCTGATTAACAGAAGCATACTGTAAGACGCTACAATCACATGAACTTTTGTGTTAAAGTTACAGCAGTTAGTTCACACACACACACACACGCACGCACGCACAAACACACACATGCACACATGCACACACACAAAGTAAGAGATTTAAGCCATAACTGCGGCACGCTACAGGCAGTAGACACTACACTAGCTAAATTATCTCAGCGGGTGGTGCTGAGGTACCTCGTGCTTTGCTCTGGGCTCTCGCTCTCTTTTTGGGATTGAGGCAGTGCAGTTCTGTGGGTTTTCACAGCACTTCATCATTGACATGCAAATACAAAACACAGCACTCAATGTCAGGCAAGGTTACGTCTGCTACGCACCGACTGGAGTCCTCATACCGACCTCCATTGGAGTCCTGTCCCTGCAGACCCTCAGCGTTCAGTACATGGACCTGAGTGACCAGCTGAGGGTAGCCACACATCCCCGTCCAACATGTCTGAGGAGGCTCGTCCAGGGTCAGCTCTCTGAGTAAGATGAAGACAGCGCAGGTACATGGATGTATGAACACAGATACGCCTCATGTTGGAGTGTGACAGGCCTCTGTAACGCTGCCAGTGCTTCAGCAGCAGGTTCTGGTCAGCAGTCCCAAAAGCAACAGGAAATAACAGGTGAAAAATTATCTACTATCTGTTACTGTGCTGATGTATCAACACAGCGTGAAGCAGTCCTTCTCTTAAGCTAACATGAATGATT
The DNA here is from genome assembly GCF_051167445.1 of Perissodus microlepis. Classification (NCBI taxonomy): domain Eukaryota; kingdom Metazoa; phylum Chordata; class Actinopteri; order Cichliformes; family Cichlidae; genus Perissodus; species Perissodus microlepis. The sequence continues at coordinate 27,084,077 of NC_140470.1, read as the reverse complement.
TCCTTGGCAGAATTTCTGTGGTTGGGTTATTACACGAATCAATCTGGTTTAATTAGTGTAAATGTAGGACTGTAACTGTCCTCATACACTGTATAAATCATTTTTAAAATTAAAGACAAGGAAATATTATATATAAATTATATATATTTTATATTAAGACTTAAACAGTGTTTATAATGGATGAAATACAGACATTCTGGCTTTGAGCAGAAGAGTATACACTAAGCAGGACACCAGCTTCAAAAGGCCTAAGATAAAACTGGAAATGTGCACCGCACCTAACAGCAGCAGTGGGTCTAAGACTGATATGAACAAAGTGCATTGTTCCAGAAGAAGAAGTCAAGAGCTCAGCAACAGAAAACCAGGCACAAGAAATTTGAAGTAATCCAGGCAAGAAAACCTAAACCAAGGTAGCAATCAAAATAAGCTGGGGAAGATACCTGAAACCCAGGCATAAGATGATTGAAATAAGCTAGATAGGACAACACTGGTATGAGAAAATCAAAATAAGCCAGGCAAGGAAGGAAGCTGATAATAAACATGTCAGAACCAAGTATTAAGCATTGTTCCCCTCATTAAGCCCATGATTTGTCCAGATGTGTAGGCAGAAGTTTAGTGTTAACTACTGATTAAATGGGAGGTCTTGGAGCGAGTATTGAAACAAATTACTTCTTGCAGAAGTAACTGTGTAAAGTGACTGACAGGAAGTACAATTTCATCCAATAATGCATCCAATTGCATCAGCCTCTGACGAGACTTTAAAGGTGTAAAGCCTCCGAGTGTAGCTCTTTACATCCAGATGTAAGACTATCATACACTTACTTGCAGTCTGAAGGCACATCAGTGAAGACACGGAGCAGGAAGTCACCCTGCTGCCCGGGGTCAAAGGTTGTGGGAATGATGACGTAGCGGCCCTCCTTCAGCTCCTTCCTGAGGAAGACGCAGCGTGAGTTGATGTAGATGGAACCTGCTACTTTCTGCTGGGCTGTGTGCATACGGTACTTCCGATTTAGCTCCACCTGTGAAGGAGAACATCCAGATCTATCACAGGTTTACTTCCTGGTTCCGCTTTGAGGATTTCTCGGTTACGTGTGGGTGTTTCTACCCTGTGGATATCGAAGCCTATTGCGAGATTTTCTGATTTGCCCTCTTTTGGTGTGGCTCTCTTCTCTTTTTGCTGTAAGCAGATCAGCACCTCGTCCTCCACCTTCTTCACATCAAACACATACTAGGAGGAGAAAAAGAGGACGGTGCATCACAGTCCAGCACTGATCACACAGTTCTTAAAGACAAAACCACGACATGTACTGACCTGAGGGTTCTGCAGGAAGGTGGCTTTGTGATTGATGCAGCCTCCGGATCGGTTGCGTAGGGGATCCTGCCGGTGGACCCAGGAGCCCCTCATCACCTCCTCCTCCCAGGTCTTGTGGATGCTCAGGTAGGAGGTGTTGATGAGGCGGCACAGGATCAGGTCAGTGAAGTACTGGCAGAAGTCATCAAATGTCATCCTGCAGGAGGGCAGCAGGAAAAGAGGAGAGAAGAGAGCAGAGAGAGTGGATACCAACTAGAGGGAAAAGCTTGAAAGAAGAAGATCTTGAACAGGTACAAAAGCAGAGGAAACAAAACCAGGAGCAAAGCAAATGGTTAGGACGTACAGAGCTGAGATAAAATGAGCCTAAAGTTTGAGTGCCGAGGGCTTCTGAAGAAGAACTGCATCATTTTATTTGACACGATGAAGATAATCTTCTTAATCTTATGTCTAATTTGACCTCTTTTTTTAGTGATACATGCAACAAAGCAACAAAGTAATAAATAAACTAATAAATGAGCTTAAGCCAGGCTAGCTTATAGTCTTGATGCTTGGCTAAACTACCCACCTGTAGGTGAGATACAGAAATTAATTAGTTTCACTGTAAGAGCCATTCATATGCTATGTATTGAGTTGCTACAATATCAGAGGTGATTTGAAGGCCTTATTCATGTCTCTGCCTTCCCCTCATCATTCTGAGGTTGGTGCCAAAGAAAAGGACAACACAGAAATGCGTATACTTTTAGACCATGTTTAATTGCTTAATTATCTTTATGCGGTTCATTTACATCACAGGGAATTAAACAATAAAATACAGGAAGAAGTAAGTTTTACATTCTAGTCTTCCCAGAACAGCAGTTCTGAAGTTCAACCCCTGCAACAGATACATTTCACATTGGTCCTAACCTTGGGTTTGTCAAAAATATAATGTCCTTAGTATGAGCATCTACCTTTGTAACAGCAGACACGATAGGCCATCTGCTTTAGCTTTGGATCAAAACATCAAAAATCTCAGCAGGAAGTAAAATAAGCTCAAAATGTCAAACTATTCCTGCGGCCCAAACATCAGTGCCTGAAAATAAAAGTGCTGTAGCCTTTTTTTTTAATGTAACAAAATGACTGTGGGTGTATTTTTTTTCAGGCTCTCACCAGAACTCGCCGTCGTCCTGTACGGTGACGCCCAGCTTTTCTCTCTCACTCTTGCTCACCTTGTTCCACTCCTCCGAACTGCAGGGAGCAAAAACAAAAGCTTTTATGTGAAATGAGCTTTTGTTAGAGGTAGACTTTAATTTTGTTGTATAAGTGTGTCAGATTTTAGTAAAAGGCCTCACTGTTTCATGACCTGAACCCATTTGGACCTGCTCTGGGTGACGTCTGTTGTTGACACGTTATCTTCTGTCTCATGTGTTGGTTTTACACAACCCCTGCAACAGAGCCCGGGGGGCTCAGGTGCTGCACATGGAGGGGGGATCCTTGAGCATTATCTTTTTGAGCTCATCATTTGTGACAGCTAATTTCCCCCTGCTCATCATCAATTTATTTCCTCTGTGATGGCAGCACACATTACAGGAGCCTTCACAACCTCTTGCTGGTTAAACGGCACAAACGAAACACCTTTAAGCCTCTAAAAGACCAACTATAAATGGACCATTGGGCGAGCAAAAATCAAGCCTACAAATGAGACCTCAAAAAATAATGTCTGAACACGTAATTATACTTTCAAGTAACCAACATCCAAGATTGTTTTACTGTTCTCATTCAGCTTAGGTGCTGCACAGAGCCAACTGCTCCCTGTTGGAGTCTAGTATGACACTGCATTCGTAGTGTGGAGATGAAAGCCCACGTCTACCTGTCAGAGCTGCTACTATCAGCAGGGGGAAGTGCCAGAAATATGTACAACAATCAGTGGGAAGACAGAAGTCGTCATCCATAAAGAACTTCTTTGTAACAAATGAAAATTGTCCCCCACAAATGCTTCTTAAGCACGATTTATTGATTATCCCTTTCCTGGTCGAGTCAGCATGTGACTTACATAAACCATGTTGTGGTTAATACTATAATCACCCCAAAAGAGCACTTTGCTCTCAGACTGTAGGCTTACTTGTGGTTGCTAGGATATTTAAAAGTAGAATGGGAGGCGGAGCAATCAGGTTTCAGGCCTGTCTTCTGTGGAACCAGCTCAAAGTTTGGATTCGGGAGACAGGCGCCTTGTCTACTTTTAAGATGAGGCTAAAAACATTTGTCGTTGGGGCTTAATCAACTGTATCTGAATCCTCTTTTAGTTTACAGGCCTATTAACTAGGACTGTTTCTTCTTCACGCTTGTCTTCTCCATCACCCGTGTTTAGACATTTCTCTGCATTTAATCATTAGTTATTATTAAACTCTGGGTCTCTTCTTGCCCATAGGGGGTCGTCTGATTGTTGGGGTTTTCTCTGCATTACTGACTTTACCTTACAATATAAAGCAACTCGAGGTGACTGTTGCTGTGATTCAGCGTTATATACTGTAAATAAAACTGAACAGATGTACTCATCCCTGTGTTACCATTCTGTTTTATAAATCCTGCCCAAGTCTTTAATTGTGAGGAAAAACCTGCAATCTGTTACTTCAAACATGTCTTTGTCACTCGAAATATTTCAATTTTTATTTTCTGCTACTTTCAGTGCAAAATTTCCTTTCATAGCTAACCTTAAGTTACCCTCAGAGTACTGCAAATAATCCCTAAGGGTAATAGTAAACACATTTACACAAGAGTAGCAGATTTAAACCATACAACATTCATTTAAGATGCGTACAGTCATACTAGTAAAATAATATACATCTGTCTGCTTTGAAAATGGTGGGACCTCAAATATGGGGAAGAGGAAAAACCTTTAAATTATTAACAGAATATTATAAATATTAATTGCAAGACTTATAACGACCACAGCTATAAAGTTTATTTCTGAGTAGCTGTATCGAGTTCAGACAAATTAATCGCGTGTGCGTCTCTCCCTCCTGAGCTCTATTTTAAAGCACCAGTCGTGGTATTTGTTACCGTGTGAATCATACCTGCACATCAAGGTTTCCTCTGTATTCAGTGCTCAGGGGAAACACAGGTGTTTTACTGGATGCATTAGCTCTGTGTTTATGTCTCCGTTTATGATGCCCTGACAAACGTCCAGCGGTCTGTCAGCCTCCATTTACAGTAACGGGTTTTATCAAACCATGAATGAATTATTCAGCGACAGTGAGTGAATGATGAGGGATGACTCACGTCTCTTTAATAACAGCTGTCTCTCTTTCAGCCTTATCAATAATTCAGAGTCTGTTATTATCCGGATTTACCGGCTCCCTGTTTGTTTCACCGAATTTGCCCGTTCACGATTCAAAGACAGACGAGGAGGGAGCACATTTATTTTTCCGTTTTACCCACTCCTGTTAGAAGAATAGCGTAGAATAAACAGGCAGAAAGCACAAAACTGAGCTGAAACATTTTTCTCGAGGATGTCTGAGCTGCTTTCATAAACAAGCGGCTCTCCGACTGGGCTGAATTTAGCCGTTCTTCTTTGCTCTGCGGCCCATTAGCTTGATTGCATTTCCATTTTTCATTGTCTACATGACATTTCCCATTGTCCTCCTCTTTTCTCTGTGTCCCGGACCTTATGTATGGATTGCTTTCTGTTCGGTCGTTTGGCATTTAATCATTCGTCATGTTACGTCTCTTAGAAACCTTGTGAGTCAAATTCTGAGGGACTGGCGCACTTTGACATTTTCAATTTATGTAATTGGTTAAATTGATCTTGACACGGTCACGTATCCTATTACGGGCAAAATACATTGTTTTGGGAATGCTCCACATCTGACTCACAGAGGTAAGATGTCTGCTACGAGTAATGATAGATGAAGACAGCTCAATTACCTTTAACAGGGTAGGATTTGAGACTGAGAAGCTTCAGTAGTTTATCTTCCTGCCTGCAGGTGGCAGTGTTGTGATTACCTGTCACTCCAAGGGCCACTCCACTCCTTCTCCCCCCAAGGGTTCCTCATGCGGATCATGTGCAGCTTCTCTGACTTGAAGAAGGCCAGCAGTCCGTGACCTAGCCGCACCTTCCGTACATCTGTCACGGCGTAGGCGTGGCCTTTGACCAAACCGCAGTCCAGCCGCGCCTCCATGTCTTCTATTGTGGTCGCCTGGAAAGCAGAAAACACAGATGCCTCTGTCAGTCTAGACAAAAGAAAAGAATGCTAACTAATGGTTAGTTAAAAATGTATTTTTTTAGTATTTTATTAGTCTGTTAATTAGAACTAATTATCAGCAGTGGTGATAAACAGGGTGATAGAAGAGGTCAGGCAGGAGTATCTGTGGACTACGATGTTTGCAGATGACACTGTGATCTGTGGTGAGAGGAGGGAGCAGGTGGAAGACAGCTTTTGTAGCAAAAGAAGAAAGGACGGTTTGCACATACAGAGGGCTGGTGTCACAGAGGAGCACGGTAGAAATAGGACAGGGTGAGATGGAGGCAGATGATCTGTTGTGGCGACCCCTAAATGAGGCAGCCGAAAATATTTAGCAGATGTGTGTGTGTGTGTGTGTGTGTGTGTTCCACCTGTATAGTTTATGAATGCAGCTTTGTTAAATGCTAGGTGGTGTTAGCATATATATAAGCTTCTGGCTCTAAAACCCCCCCATCATGGTGGCAGACAAAATGCTAATGCTGGAATGTGGAAATGTAGTGCAAAACCAATGGGTGACATCATATAGGCTATGTCCGTCATGTCTACTGTCACGGACCGCCATGTCAGTATGTTCAACTTACATACCAAATATGATCAGTTTTGGTTAAAAAAGAGCAAAGAACAAAATAAAGCAAGCTGCAGGGGCCAAAAAGCTAGAAAAAAAGGCAAAAAGGTGAGACTTCAAAAAGCTCGAGTAACCAACATCTGTTACCTTTTACATGAAATCTATGCTCGCAACAGCTTTTACTATTTTGTTCTTGCATAGAGGTGAGTCGGCTTAATGTTTTATTGGAAGAACTGAGCTTTGTAGAAAAGCTGCTATATTGATGTCTAAACAGATGGTGGCAGGAGAGCAGCAATTCTCAGTTTACTGGAGGTTCAGACAGCATAAAAGATGGACGTAGCCTCCTGGTCTTAAAAGTTAAGCACCTGAAACCTGAATTCCTGTACCCCCCAGCCGGCCCGACAGACGGGAAAAGGAGGTTTCTATGGGCTCGTGCTCTAGTTTCAGATCACACTGAATAAAACATTAAGATCATCTTGCAAATTACAGTAACCCACTGCTACTTATATAGTATCTTTCTACTCCGTTTTGAGTCACTTGCTGATATCTATACCTAAGCACTTTTATCTAACATTTACACACAGCCACATTACAATGAACGCATCAGGGTATTCAGAGTTCAATATCTTGCCCAAGGATACATCAAAATGTGGACTGTAGGAGGCGGGGATCGATCCACCAACGTTCTGATTGGTATACGACCCGCTTTAACACCTTTTAGTGTCAAAAAGACAGGATTATCAATGCTATCCTCATTGGCCAATGACTGCCGACGTCAGTCAGATCCACCCTTCATCGTCTTTAGTTTCAAAACATCAAGATGTCAACGGTGAAAATGCTCAGCTCGAGGTGCAGAACAGGATTTCAGTAACGAGTGGGTGACATCAGAGTGGCTACATCCATGTTTTAGGCTGTCTATGCTTCAAAATGACAGTCTTAATAAGAGTGTCTTAGCATAGACTCTATTAAGATTTATTTTACCCATTTATTGTACTCAAATTAGTCTGACTTTCTATTTTCCAGTGTTGCAAATAGCTGCAGTGAATATTTGTTATTTTTCCTCCTGAATATTTTCAAGGGCTTGCTCAAAGGGAATGTAAAGTACCCTGAAATGAATGTTGTTGTAAGGCTGGTGCTATTTAAGTGAAAATTAAATTGACCCTAAATGAGTTCCAAGAATAAATTTTACTAACAGCAAAAAAAAAATAGGAATGAAGGACCGATTTCTGTCTCCTTAAATTATTCAAATAAAAACTGAAGCTCTTGCAAAAATAATAATTTCCTGTGCTCAAACACATATAAGCACACACACATATAACTTGTAAATTAGAGCCAGAAAATAAATACATAAAATAAAATAGAGACTCTAAAAAACTTCATACACAGCCCTGAAGTTTGACTGCTGTTACATTTCCAGCACCACCTTACAGCTACAGTTATGTGTCGTCAGGGTGCAAAAACCTTGTGTGTCATTTCAGTATAACTAACAGCAGAAAAAACCCAAATTAGTAACAGAACGTGATTTTAACTGACTATTCACGTCTTTACATTATAACTTTAATACAAATGGCCATAAATTTGTCCTGGTTTATAAGTGAGTTTTTATTGGCTTCTCTTTTTCACTGGAATGGACCGTTTATTAATCCCCACATTAAAACCTGCTTTTCTAACAGCAAGCCTATAACAATACCCGGGTCTGGTTCTTCAAATGCTGAAGACTGGAAAAGACACACAGGCACAAATCTGAAATGTTGAGCACAATGGCACCTCGTTCGCACATTAATTATAGCACAAAGTTGAAGAGCCTTTGAGAAGAGCTCATTCGGAGATTCTGAGATGGCTGCTATCTTTACCAGACAATTGAATGTCTTTGGAAAGTCAGTCACGACAGGCAGAGGTTGGTTATTCATCCCTGGATTTTAAATCAGAATAGAAAACGTTCTAATTATTAAAGGGCTCTGGGGAGGTCAGCTGTGGGTGATTACACAATTTCCAGACAGCAGGGTTTTGAATGCTGTTGAAATGCCAAGTGCGAGCTTCCCGATGGCTTTGTTTCAAAAGTCAGGTGCTTGAATGCATCTTTAAATTGCACTCTACTTCTGTGCTATTGCACCTGGATAAAGTGCAAACAGCAGAGACTGACTATTGGAGTGGGATGAGGTTTAAGTTCCGACTAAAATTACTCCATCAGCCGGTTGAGCTGCAGTTTAGACCAACATCTTTGACTCTGACCTCCAGTAAGAGAGTTTTTGTGCAGTAATTAGCGCATTAATTACTGAAGTATGGCCAGAAATTGAACTGTAATCCAAATTTTAGTCTTAACAAAGAAAATCAGCTTTGATTTGAGGGCTGTGTTCAAGGTTTTCTTTTGGTGCTTCATATTCATATATGTACATCCAACAAACACAAGCATGTTAGAATAACTGGTGATTCTTAGCGTGTTCTTTAAGCTGAACCTTTCGCACGGTTCTTACCCTGATGGAGCAGCTGATGAGGCCGTCTCTGTTGTGGACTTTGAGCACGCGTTCAAACAGCTGGTTACGGGCCGCCTCGTCTGTGGCCATCTGACCCTCCAGCAGGTCCACGGGCTCAGAAACACCACCCGTGAAGTCCACCAGTGCGTCAGCCGTGTTCCCCCCATCCAAAGCCTCGTAGCAGCCGTAAACCCTGCAGGAAGAGGGAACAATTTCATATACAGTTCCTATTTTTTTGGGACTGTCGCAAAAACAGGTTACTTCTGACTGGTTAAATGTGGTAACAGAGATAAGGCCATGATGTGTTTTGTTTTTGTGTTATTTATTTAGAGAATTTTCCCATTTAAAATGGAGTTACAGATACCGGTTACAATTAAATGACTAAGTGTAAGCAATAAAAATAGTTCAGCAAATCTATAAAATCAAACTGACGTACAAACAGGTTGTAGAGTTTTATGTTTTTTGTTTAAAAATCACAAAAAAGTAATAAAGAACTGATGCCATATTCACAGATGTAGCAACAGAAATTTACACTTCATTTTTTTTTACACTTAATTCCTGCATTTTATTTAAATTTTGCTTTCAAGCTTATGGTAAAAATGTCTATTTATTAATGACCAAAAAAAGGCAGAGTGTGTTTTCCGCATAGCTTTAAAATTATATTTGTTATTTGATATCAATGTTGAGTCATCCACGTCTAAAAAATGATGTACTCTTGTGTCGTCTTGTGTTTTATGAAGGACATAATAATTCTTTTGTATCGGGCTGCTTTTGGTGTTTTTGCTTTGTGGACAGAAACCTGCTGAAATGTGCTCGTCTCGCCTGTTCACTGATAAATGATAAACGTTCAGCACAGTTTAACACATCTTACAAATTTCTGTGTTATGGGATGATTTCTAGGAATAATGAATGTATCTGTGATGTGAAAAAAAGTGTTAATGACACCAATATGTGACCACACCCTTGGTGACTCTGTACAAGCTTCATAAATCTGACTCCGATGGATTTATAGTCGAGTTTAAGTAAAATCTGCTGCCTCTGATGCTCACTTGGCATAGGCTTTCTCCACCAGGGCGCTCCAGAACTCGTTGCTGTCGTTGGAGTGGCAGTAGACCAGCTGGTTGTCCACCGTCGGTAGGCGGTCATCAATCACCACGTCCACCCACTCCCCGAAGCGCCAGAAGCGAAAGTGGAAAATCCCAGCGTAGGAGTCTGGTTTTTCTGTATCCCACTCCTGCTCCTTCCAGTCTGGAATGACCTACATGGTGGAAAAGGACAGGGGAGCAGAGGGGCAGGTAAGCCAAACAAATAGCCGTTGGTCCATGGAGCACAAATAATATCATAGTGGAGTGGGCAGGCGAAGCGAGACCACCGTCCCCCTCATGTCTGCTGTTGCGTTCAGGATTAGGGGACAAATTTATAACCTTGTCTTTCACAGTCATAAATCCAGCTGTAATAGGACATGGGTGAGAGGTAATAACTGTTTGACTGCAGTGTGTGTGTGTGTGTGTGTTTTGGCTGCCTGCATTTGCTCGGGCCCAGCGAAATGCCCATAACCAGACTCCATTTTGTGAACTGTAGTTAGTTTTTTCACAGGGGAGGTAAAACAAATACACGTATCAGGAATTTCTTGATGACCTCAGAGCCCTGAGCAGACACAGAGCAGTGTTTCCTGCACAGAGACGTGGCTCAGTAACCCAACTTTGAGAACTTTTGACCTCCTTTTGACCAAGAGAGCAACATTACCTGCAACTCATTTATTAGTTTACAGTCCTCTTATTTTCAAAGTTCAGTTGTGCTCTTCCAGGCTCAGGTCCCTCAGGTCTTTGATATCTTTCAGCTACGGTGAGAGACACTGACTCCACCGTACTGGACTGAAACCGGTCACGGCAGTCGTCCTTCTGCTCTGGAGAGCCCCTGTGTGCTGGAGGGTCCCTTTAACCACACCTGCAGCAGGTGAAGAAGTGTTGCACCTACAAGAAGCTCACAATGTCTGCCACCACCACCTTGCAGTCTGAGACAGTGGCGCTGGAGTCGGTCCACACAATGGAGAGGCAACTAAAAACTGCCCTAGTATCACAAAGTACATATAGTTATCACTTAACTGATTTAAGAAAGCATGCACACGTGTATGAACGCAGGACTGCACATGTAAATATGTATTTGATATATAACTCGCCATTCAGAATACTGACTCAATGCAGGCAAAAAAGCTTGTATTTCAGTCTTTCTTTAATAATGAAATCATCTATTATCTTAATCACACCCAAATTTCCTAAAAAAGTGCAAACCAAAGTTAAATGACAACATTTTTGACTGATTTCCAATAAAATAAAGAAATATCTGCAGCAGACAGGTTACAGCCTTTGTTAATATTATGGTATTTCTATTATAGCCTCTCACTCTCCTTCTGTTATAGAAACAATGCTGTGCCAGTCCAGCAAAGTTTGGTTCCTGACGCAATGAGCAAAATTCCTCCCAGAGGTTTTTGACATATCCCCAATCTCCTTTCACCAACCCAGTGTTAGGTAAGCTAAGTAGATGTTTAACCTCTTTCATATGATCAGATATTAATATCTGGTTAAGCCCAATTCTTTGTTTTTGCTACCTTAGACTGTTATGCATGCTGCTGTGCGTGTGTTTGTGGTTGAGAGTGCAGAGTCCAGGGCTTTTCCTTTTAGCTCTACTTTAGTCTACGGTAGCTCCCACTGTATGTTTGAATTTCACTCCCAGCTGGTCCGCATATGTGTGGCGAGCAATATTTTATCTCAGCTTTTTCATTGAACACAACTTCTTGCTGCAGGAAATCAGTCAAACAGCCAAAATAATGTTAATCCCAACAGACAGCAGAAATAAACATGTTTACATCCTGGTACAAAGAAGAGCTTTGTTCTCTCCTCCTCATCAGCTGTTCTCAGACTGATTTGGTTCTATAACTCACATATTTAAATGATGACTATCTTCATACTTTCTGCAATGAAATGAAATCAGTGACCGGACAACATCCAGAAATGTACAAGGGGACACAACAAGTGATTTCTGAACTATAGCGTGGTGTGATTGCTCTCATCTTTTATGAAATATCATTTCACCGTGATCCCACTGCGGCTCAGAGTCATAACGGAGCATCTTATGAACACCAGAAGTGACCTGCAAAAAGGGTGTCTGTGAAGCCTCTATCAGCACGAATACAGTCTCAGATAAAACCTGCAAATGATGCAGAGAGCGACAACATGTGTGACTGACTGTCCCAGCGGGAGTTCTTGGAGATGTCAGGGTGCGCTAACTGAACAGCAGTTACTGTCAACCCTCTCTGCAGGAGGTGACACCCGCTGATGGAGAGAATCTGGCCCCTCCAGAGCTCTGAGAGGCAGCAACAGCTCCTTTTTACAGGCGAGGAGAAGGAAGAAACAAAAAAAAATAAGCACCACACCACAGAGTCATTTCGTAATCCTTCGGGAAGCAATCTCTCTTGCACTCCACCATAGCTGCTACTTAGTCTCTGTCTCTGCAGTGTGCAATTGGGGGGGGGCTTCATCTATCTCAGCTTTCAGCTGGGGAGTGCTGCTATACAGCAGCTGAACTCTGGTTTCCCCTGCTGCCACATAAGAGGAGTGAAGAGGCTTTCTTAACACTCCCTTCTTCTTATCCTCAGATGATAGAAGCCCACCCATTACATGCGAGGGACCACCTGACTCTTACTTCTGGCATTCACATTTGTTTTGCCACTCATGCAGGCTTCCAAAATCTAGACGACACTTCATGCAATAAATGTGTTACAGTTAAGAATCTGTATCTAAGGAAGCAGAGACACAAACGAATGTGACAAACACTATTAAGCACAGCTCCCTGAGGGCTAACCCTGCACTGTGGTTGCATCTTGTTTTCTCTATCTCCTTCTGTAGTTCTAAGTAAGACCCGCCTCTGCTATCAGTAGTACACGCTCATGTGTAAGCCAGCAGAAAGGAGCGGAGCACAGGAGGGTCTGGACAGAGATAAATTAGCTTCGACATAGCTGCCGATCTAATCCAGCCTTGCAGTTGGTATTGACCTCTCTGCCTGTCAAGGTGTGCCCTCTGAGCATGTCTAAAGAGGTGAAGCTGCCCTTCCGGCTGGACGTGGAGCTGACGGAGGTGATGCGCCTGCGGGTTCAGTCCCTGCAGCAGCGCGGCCAAAAAAGGCAGGAGGGCGAGCGCCTGCTGCAGGGCAATGAGGCCGTTTACCGGCTGGACTTCTCAAACCAGTCCCTCCAGTTCTCACACTGGAAGGTGTGGCTGGCCCAGCCGGGCCGCCTCACCGTCATGGGTACCTCGCAGCTCTGGACGCCTGACCTCACCAACCTGATGACCCGTCAGCTGCTCGAGCCGGCAGGTGTTTTCTGGAGAGCAGCGGGCAATGGGGACGAAGCACCAGTCCAGTGCTACGAGGCTGACGCTGACGAGTTTGGTGAGAGGATCGCGGAGCTGGCCAAGGTGAGGAAGGTGATGTACTTCTTGTTTGCATTTTCAGAAGGCTGCAGCCCAGAGACGGTCGACTGCTCCATCACCTTCACGGTGGACAAATAAGACTCGGCGTGTAGGATCTCGGACAGATACTTGGACTCATCTTCAGTGTTTGTGTGCTTTCAGTTGAGGAACCCGCTACTATAAAGCCAGCCCTCTGTCTCCTTTTATGATTCCTCCCCTCTAAAATATCGACACAGGCCATATGACATCCTTTAAGGACTCAAAAACACTTTAGTGATCAAAACAGGTTGTTGTTTCATAACTTTGTATCAGATCATTGAAATAAATCCAATCATTCTAAAAGGCGTATCTGCATTTTCTTAAGTGCTTTGGGTTTGAGTGTTGAACAAAATTGTTATCCCATCTCTAACTCACAAACAGCCAGCCCTGAAGGGTTTGCTGGAGCCGATTCCCACACGAGATAATGCATAGAGACAGTGTTTACTTCTGTGGATGGGTGCAACTATTCCCCAGCGGATGAGGGGAACAGGTTCCTGCCACCTCATCGGTCTCTGTCTTACATGGTGACCCTGACAAACAAGTGAGGAGATGCATGTGGATTTCACCTCTCTGCCTCCTCCTCCTCCACTTCTTCCTCCTGCAGGCTCGCCCTGACTGCTTTCAAACTGCCTCAGGGGATGAAATGCTAACTGTGAATGAGAAGACAAGTGTCTGGAAAAGTGTGAGAGAAAAAGGAAAATAATCCAGATGACAGGAGGATTTAGACTCGTTTCTTGTCCGTACAAAGCGTGTGACTAACATGCAACTCAGAGGCTCGGTTTTGCTTAAAAAAAAAAAAAAAATCTAACTCTGCACATTCTCAAGAGTCTCAATTAAATCGATCTTGCCAACAGTGTTGAATGCATGAATATGAATTTTCACTGACTGTCCTCGTTGGTATGTCTTCTCTGCTCACTCTTTCCTGTCGCCCTGTGACTGAGAGGTAAACTAATGCGCCAGAGAAATAGGCCCACCGGTCATCCCATTATCAAGTGAGGATTTTTCTCATTAACACAAATAAAAGAACATCAAAAATTACAAGTTAAAATATTTCCAGAACTATTTGAAAGAACTTTAAAAGCTGGCAGCTTTTTGCAGGTAATTAACTGGTACAAAAGTACAAAATGTTTTGAAGTAGGATCTCCAGGGAGATGTGTCTGCTCCTGGGAGACTTGGACCATTTACTTGTTTTGCTCTCACAGGAAGTAAAACTGGCAGGAAACTAAGTAAATGAGGATGTCTATCCTCGCTTACAAGACCTGACACTGGCTACTTAATGCATTCAAAAACTGTGAATTAAGAATAAAGGATTCTAAGATTAAAGCCTAATTTTTCATGAATTACATGAATTATCCTGCCCAAAAAAGAAAAGAAAACTAAACCTGTTACTTTGTTTCCTGCACATTTACATTTAAATTCATGACATTTTTATATGGTTAGCTTTTAGATGGCTTGAAAGATGTCTCAGCTATACTTTGTTGACACATTTTGGTTTATAGGGAAAACTTGATCTGGACTTCCTGTGTGACGACCGGTTAGTGTTTCGGCACTAGAGCCCAATCAGGTTGGTCGGTATGGCTGTCATCCCCCCCGTGAGATTAGTAATGACTGCTAACCACGGGCACAGAAGGAGTCAGTAATGTCTACTCATTAATGTAGCGCTATCCACCCTCCATGCTACACGACAAAACCAGAACAGGGCTACTGCTACTGAGAGAGAGACTAACAAGGGATTTTTTTCCACATTGAGCATGAAAAACAAAAAAGAATGTAGACTATATCAGTGGGAGCACCCCAACAGCTAAAACGGTACATAGTAACAACTAGCTCATTCAGTCTCTTGATATATGTGTAAAATGGTCCACCTGTCTCTCCTCCAGTCTCCACCACGACCTCCTAACACACAAACACAAAAAGCACAGGAAAGGACACAAACCTGTATGTCTGTGGAAACACAACCGCATTAAATCTCTATTAAAAAGAAACAAAAATCCTCCTCCTGTTTACACTTGTTTTGAGGCAATGACTGCAAGTGTTGGTTATATTCAAAGGTGCCGACATGAAACCATAGCAAGGCAGATTATTTCAAATAAGAATAATGAATTTCAGTTTACTTCAATAAGTAAGGAATCACATGAACCCAAATAAGTAAAACACTTGTTGACAGTGGGAAGGCAAAACTCCCTTTTAACAGGAAGAAACCTCCAGCAGAACCGGACTCAGGAAGAAGAAGGAAGACAGGGCAAAAGCCACACTATGGAAGAGAGCCAGAGATTAATAATAGCTAACGATTAAATGCAGATGCGATGTGTATAAACACACAGTCAGAGAAAAGGTGAGTGAAGAATAAAATGTGTCCAAAATGAGGAATGAAGAAACTCTGGTTCCAGGACTGAGTCAGTAATAAATGTTTTAAAACCTGGATGTATTTTTTAAAAAAGTGTATTATAATTTATTATGTAACAAATTCTAATGACGAAGAACAAGAAACAAGAAAAGAATGAACAAGTGGCAACATCTTGGAAAAAATACAACAGCGGATGCTGATTGGAAGTTTCCTTTAGCAGCTGCAGGCGACGCTCACTGAGGGGTGGCAGCATGGAGCGGATATTTTCCAAATGACCCTACGTGTCTCTTTTCTTTTCTGTTGAGCTGTACTTTCTTGCAGGTGCTGATTGGAGGGTCATCTGCGGCGTAGACGACACCTGGGCCTGTGCTGAGTATGCTCTGCTCCATAAAAACTCCTCCTGCCTGCAGATTATTTCACGAATTTACTTCCTTTTTTCTCCACGTTTACCATCACACAAAGCTTTACATTACTAACATACTGTTATTTAACACTGCATCTTCTTGTGGTTTTTTGTAAGAAAAAAGAAGAAGATTTTTTCTCAAGTCAAGGTGCAAAAAAGAATTTTAAAACCTCAGTGTGACAGAAAACAGACAAAAATCACAAAAGACGTGTTAATCTGGTTTGAATATTTTGATACTGTTTTGAAACTGAAGGTGCTCTAAAATTAGGTGCAGTTACCTCGTACCGTGCCCGAGTATGATGGACCCTCTTCTGGTCTGTGTTTACACTGACTACACTTCGTTTTGCATCTGAAATACTCTCTCCTGTTCAGGCAGGACACAATTGAGTTTATGATTTACAGCATTTTGTGGCTTTACTGGAGCAATTCTGGAAGAAGTGACACACTTTTATATGCCTACAGTGGCCCTGACAGGTCAAATACACTGGAACTTAAGCAAGCACCTTGTTTATTTTGTAAGTTACCTGACGTGTCCAGTCTGTCCTAGCCTAGTCTTTATGTTTTTGTCCTCAGCATCTCCTATGAGAAGTCAGTTGCGTCCCCGTGTCTGGTTTCTGTGTCCCTGTTTAGTTCTGTCAATTTAGTATATCTTAGTCCTTGTCCCAATGTTCCTGCTTTACTTTGACAGTCCCTTATCTCATTAGATTCAGTTCATCTGTTTCCCCAGATGTGTTCACTCTGTCCCAATCTCCTCTTGTGTATTTAAACCCTATCAGTTTTCTATTCTTTGTTGTTTCATCCCTTGCAGTTTGTCTTTTGGAAGATTTGAAGGTTTGGTTGGATTATTTGTTCTTGGCTTTCATCTTGTTTGTTTTGTAAGTGGCTCAGCAATAAAAGTTTTAGTTTTATAACTTCTTTGCCATGTGTACGTGTGTAGGCAGCACTCCAAAAACTCGATTTTAGTAGAACTAAAAGACCAGGTGGGCTCCAGAGGCGAATGCAGGGAAAGCTACAAATTTCACACAAAAACTTAATTCCTGTACTTGTGTGCATGCATTTTAAAATTGCATTAAACAATCCTACAAGTGCACCTATCGTTTCAGAACGCCACCTGGGGCTTCAAAGAAAGGCCTACTGTGGTGATAATGCACCTACAGGTGTCTGATAACAACTGCAGTGCACCAGAAAAATGGCCTGTGAATTTTAGCTGTTAAATTACAGGAACAATTACACTGCAGGTAGATGGCAATAATCAACACAAACGTGCATTCAACAAGCTCAGGTGGATTAAGGAAGATTTACAGTGATTCTAATCAGACATGTGCATCATGTTAAAAAAAGAAAAGACATTAACAAAGAAGGAAAAACCAGAACAAAATAATCAGCCAAAACTAAAGACCTAAGAAGGGAAATAAGCAGCAGACATGCTGTTCCTTGAGGATGGACCTGATCAAGCTGCCATGTAAGCATCCCCATGTGTACTCGGCCTAGTTCCACAATACAGCATTTCTCTAGAACAGGCTGAGGCATCTTGTTTCAAATCCCATTAAACCTCACTAATCATTTTGTTTCCTCTATCAGCACGTGAAAGAACATCTCAGAATCATTCTGATGCCAGAGACTTCAAACCGGCTACAGAGCTCAGCACAGTTCAAATAAACTGCTCTTTATTGACAAAACGCTGCAAGTTTGTGTGCTCAAGCTGGTGATAGTGGATGTGTGATGCCAATCAGGATGCAAACACTTGTTTATTTAAATCTGTGTTTAAAAGGCTTCAAATTGACTTTTCATTGCAGCAAACTACATCTCTGAAAGTAAGGACAGCTGAATGAAGCTCTCTGCGGTCCATTTAAAGATCTCCAATGCACCTTTATTCAATTAGCAGAGGTAGTAAACATTGGATGAAATCTGTTAAAGCACTGTTGCATCTCCTTACAACAAACCACACTGCTGGACAACAGCTATGACTGATTAACAATGACATCAACTTTGCTGCATGTCACCCCCCCGTCCTTTTCACCTATTACCCATCTTATCAAATAGAATCAAAATGCCTAAAAATAAATCTTGAAAAAGACACCTGCTAAGGCTGATCACAATGCAAAACCAACACGAGAAAATCAGAAGAATATCATATTTTTTTCTGCATAAAACTTTTTTTTTTTCCAAATTATAAATCTGCCATAGATGTCACAAAGACAGAAGTTCCACTTGTGAATTAATTCTGGATTTTTATTTCCATTTAAGTCTTACTTTGGGGAAAATGTACCACACCTCTGAGCTGTATTGAATAACTGCACAGACACATTGCAAAGACGGCTGCTAAGTGACAGGATTTGGTGTTAGAAGGGCTTACACTGATCAGGCATAACAAAACCACTGTCAGGTGAAGTGAATAACACTGATTATCTTCTCATCATGGCACTTGTGGCACATATATCAGGCAGCAAGTGATAATTTTGTCCGCAAAGTTGATATGTTAGCAGCAGAAAAATAGGTAAGTTTGACAAAGGGCCACACTGTGATGGCTAGACAAGCTGGAGCCCTTGTGGGGTGTTTCCAGTCTGCAGCTATCAGAGGCAAACCAATGACAGGGTTCTTTTTATTTTTAGTTATTTATTTTGTCCAATCACCTTTGAGCCCCTGAAATGAAGGGACTGTACTAAAAAAGATGCTTTAGTTCCTCACATTTTATCCACTCTGCACTTCAACTGCATCTTAGTTGTTTCATTTAATAATTCAGTGTTGTAATGTATGGAACCAAAATTAGATAAAAGTTGTCCATGTCCAATGTCCAAATATTTATGGACCTAACTGTATTCTGTCTTCTTACTGCTAAGTGTGCCCCTGCTTGCTTTAGCAGTGCAGAAACGCCTCTGCTGGTTAACCATGTAAAATAATAATAAAAAAACCCTCACTAATAAAAACCCATTCAGAGGACATCCATCTAGCCTTAGTGCTTCCAGTCTGTCCTCAGAGACTCCACATTAGACTCCACCATTCAGACTTCTACTGACTGATGCAGTCTGGTGTTTACTTCTTATAGTAATGTTTCCTAATGGATGCTTAAACACAGTCGAGCATATGTTGCATCCCTTTTTTCCAATGTACTGTGCACACTTTTGCACAGGGACTTTCTCTCTTCAACTATGCCTCCATTACCTGGCCGATCCTCAACCAAAGGGTTGTGTGTGGTTTGTTTGGTAATGCTGGCAACTGTTCAGTGAGAAGAAGTTATCTGACAAAAATGGACACTCAGCCATTAGAGGGAGCAAAAGAGTACAGCAGCTTTCAACTGGCAAGCAGCTGCAGTCATTAGTTTATTCTGGTTTAAAGGAATAGTTCGATATTTTCATAAGAGGTGGAGGAATGCGTGGGGAATTGGAACTTGAAAAATTACAATTTGTAACACTAAATATTTATAAAATCACAAATCTGAAAAGCATGCTGGGTAATACTAGCTAGCTAGGTGGGTTTCTTGCTACATTCAAGATCCAAAAAGACATGGATGATGAAAATCAATCGTGGCTCAAGTTGGACTGACTGTAAACAGTTTGCAAACACACTGCAATCAGTTTGAGTCAGAACAATTTGTCTGCGACTCGTCTCTTTGCATTAAGGAACTCAAATTCAACTTCTTGGATTCTGATTATCTTCCAAGATATAAACGAGGTTGCTGAGTGGCTGTCATTTTACAGATAAATTGCTGTCCCGCAGCAACTATTTAACAGATGCATTAACTGCCAACTTGACTGAATTCTATCACAAACCGATAGCAGACCGACTCCATCTTATTGCTGTTTATCGCCGTCTTGATCCACCAAACTTGCTTTGAAGATGGCTGAGTGGTTGAAGCAACGATTTCAAAGTTACATTTCCATAATCTTAAAAAGACCCTAAATGCATTCCACCCATAGCTAATAACAAGCTTGGTCTGGAGTTTAAAAATACTCCCACCCACACTTTGTTTAAAATCATTTAAGTGCAGATTTACAGTAACAACAGACACAATGCAAACCAGAAGTGTTTCATCGGTAGGTTTATGTTTTCAGGGTTTAATAAAAGATTAATCCAACCTTGTAATCAGGAAAAAAGGCAGAGGAAAAAACATGTTCTTACCTTTTGCCACAAAGACTCTCGGGAGGCCAGGCTGGAACACGCTGCGACAAACCAGCAGTTACCCAGCTGTCCCTGATGCAGATCGTGTGCACTGATGCCATCTACAAACAGGTGAGGGTCCTCACACAGCTCCTACACTCCCAGAGAAAGACAAAAACACTTATGAAACACGCTGCACAGCCAGTACATGAGTAGAACCCTTGCAGGAACTCATACTATTATTTATATGTGTTTTAAAAAAATAATTTTAATGGGGGAAAAAAAAGCAAGTTATTGTTTTGAGGGTGAAACGCCTCTGAAATAAGGTTTCTGGTTAATAAACTGTGTGTAGTACCTGACTCCGTGGTATAATTCTCAAACACGTACCCTAAAGCAGATGACTCGTAATCTGGAGAGGAAATGGCGTGTCACAAATTTAGAGGATCATCATTTAGCCTGGAGAAATAGTTTGCTGCTTTATAAGAAAGCCCTCCGCAAAGCCAGAACATCTTACTATTCATCACTGATTGAAGAAAATAAGAACAACCCCAGGTTTCTCTTCAGCACTGTAGCCAGGCTGACAAAGAGTCAGAGCTCTGTTGAGCCAACCATCCCTTTAACGTTAACCAGTAATGACTTCATGAACTTCTTCACAAATAAAATTTTTATCATTAGAGAAAAAATTACCAGTAATCATCCCACAGATGTAATATTATCTACAGCTACTCTTAGTACCATTGATGTTAAGTTAGACTCTTTTTCTCCAATTGATCTTTCTGAGTTAACTTCAATAATTACTTCCTCCAAACCATCAACGTGTCTTTTAGACCCCATTCCTACAAAACTGCTCAAAGAAGTCCTGCCATTGATTAATTCTTCGATCTTAAATATGATCAACCTATCTCTAATGGTCGGCTATGTACCACAGGCCTTCAAGCTGGCTGTGGTTAAACCTTTACTCAAAAAGCATCTCTAGACCCAGCAGTCTTAGCTAATTATAGGCCAATCTCCAACCTTCCTTTCATATCAAAAATCCTTGAAAGAGTAGTTGTCAAACAGCTAACAGATCATCTGCAGAGGAATGGTTTATTTGAAGAGTTTCAGTCAGGTTTCAGAGCTCATCACAGCACAGAAACAGCTTTAGTGAAGGTTACAAATGATCTTCTTATGGCCTCTGACAGTGGACTCATCTCTGTGCTTGTCCTGCTAGACCTCAGTGCAGCGTTCGATACTGTCGACCATAATATCCTATTAGAGCGATTAGAACATGCTGTAGGTATTACAGGTACTGCACTGCAGTGGTTTGTATCATATCTATCTAATAGACTCCAATTTGTACATGTAAATGGAGAGTCCTCTTCACACACTGAGGTTAATTATGGAGTTCCACAGGGTTCAGTGCTAGGACCAATTCTGTTTACATTATACATGCTTCCCTTAGGCAGCATCATTAGAAGACATAGCATACATTTTCACTGCTATGCAGATGACACCCAGCTCTATCTGTCCATGAAGCCAGATAACACACACCAATTAGTTAAACTGCAGGAATGTCTTAAAGACATAAAGACCTGGATGGCCGCTAACTTTCTGCTTCTTAATTCAGATAAAACTGAGGTTATTGTACTCGGCCCTGAAAATCTTAGAAATATGGTATCTAACCAGATTCATACTCTGGATGGCATTACCTTGGCCTCCAGTAACGCTGTGAGGAACCTTGGAGTCATTTTTGACCAGGACATGTTCTTCAACGCACATATTAAACAAATATGTAAGACTGCTTTCTTCCATTTGCGCAACATCTCTAAAATTAGAAATATCCTGTCTCAGAGTGACGCTGAAAAACTAGTTCATGCATTTATTACTTCCAGGCTGGACTACTGTAATTCATTATTATTAGGATGTCCAAAAAACTCACTGAAAAGCCTTCAGCTAATCCAAAATGCTGCAGCAAGAGTACTGACAGGGACTAGAAAGAGAGAGCATATTTCTCCTGTTTTGGCTTCCCTTCATTGGCTTCCTGTTAAATCCAGAATTGAATTCAAAATCCTGCTCCTCACATACAAGGTCTTAAATAATCAGGCCCCATCTTATCTTAATGACCTTGTAGTACCATATCACCCTATTAGAGCACTTCGCTCTCGCTCTGCAGGCCTACTTGTTGTTCCTAGAGTATTTAAAAGTAGAATGGGAGGCAGAGCCTTCAGTTTTCAGGCCCCTCTTCTGTGGAACCAGCTTCCAGTTTTGATTCGGGAGACAGAAACTATCTCTACTTTTAAGATTAGGCTTAAAACTTTCCTTTTTGCTAAAGCATATAGTTAGGGCTGGACCAGGTGACCCTGAATCCTCCCTTAGTTATGCTGCAATAGACGTAGGCTGCCGGGGGATTCCCAAGATGCATTGAGTTTTTCCTTTCCAGTCACCTTTCTCACTCACTATGTATTAATAGACCTCTCTGCATTGAATCATATCTGTTATTAACCTCTGTCTCTCTTCCACAGCATGTCTTTTATCCTGTCTTCCTTCTCTCACCCCAACCGGTCGCAGCAGATGGCCGCCCCTCCCTGAGCCTGGTTCTGCCGGAGGTTTCTTCCTGTTAAAAGGGAGTTTTTCCTTCCCACTGTCGCCAAAGTGCTTGCTCATAGGGGGTCATATGATTGTTGGGTTTTTCTCTGTATCTATGAAGCGCCTTGAGGCGACTTTTGTTGTGATTTGGCGCTATATAAATAAAATTGAATTGAATTGAATTGTGTACAGCCCACAGTACAAGGCACAGAGGTGCATAAATAGGTTATTGAGTTCATGAATCAGAAAGAAACCATCTGTCCTTATGCATCCATGTTTCACAGTCATGATCTTCTACCCAGGAGTCGGGAGTGGGGGGAGATGGGTGGGCTGTGTGCATTTGTGAAATCACATTTGCTGCGGCTGCTGTGTCGAGGTCCATTTTCTGGCACAGTGTGTACAGACAGCCTATTACCGCTAACAACACGTTCAATGAGCTGCTCACGCTTTTTCTCCTGCATGTAAACTGGACTCTGCACATCTATCGGCACGCACAGCCACTTTTACTCTCGTCCATACACGCTGGCTACACAAGGTTATCTGCACCTTTTAAAAATCAAATACAATCCCGTTTCCAACAAATCTGGGTCGCTGTGTAAATGGTGAATTGAGTGGCATTTATGGAGCTTTTCCACTCTCACTCAGCACTCACACAGTTTGGAGTTCAGTATGTTATCCAAGGACACTTTGACATGTGAACAAGAGGAGGTGGGGCTGAAACCACTGAGCTTTCAAGTACTAGAACACCAGCTCTACCTGATGATGACAGCAACATGAGATGGGCATGTTTACCACAGTGTTGCCTCACCTCTGCTTTTAAAGACTCTCTGTAAGCGTTTGGGAATTTACTGAAATGGGTGCCAACACATAGGAAACACTTTATATAAGGCAACAACAGTGTCAAATTCTAGCAAGCTTGAGAGTTAATGTGTAGTATGACCACCTTTATTCTTCAGCACAGTTTGAACTCTTCAAGACAAGATTTAAGACAAGAATTTCGTTAAGTAGTCTTCAGGAATAGTTCTCCAGGGTTCCTGAAGGGCATTCAAAGATCTTTGGATGCTGGCCGCCTTTTGTTCTGTTCTCTGTAAACATGATCTCACACTTCTTCAACAGTGTTTAAGATTATTTTCATGTTGAAAAATGAAGCTGCTGACAATCAGAGACTGTCCAGGGAGACTCTGGATCAAACGGTGTTGTTTTGTTTTGTTTTTTTTACTGGGATTTTAATTCCATCAATTTTCAGAAGAAGATGGAGGCCCTCCTGAATCCTGCTGATCCATGTTTTTTCTTTGCATGGTAGTTGTAACTTTTACAGCAGCAAACTAAGTTCCCTGACACTCTTTCTATTGCAGCTCAATAATAATGTAGTGATAGTGGGGTAATAATATGGAAATAAGAAGCCATTACTACTTAATTATCAGGACAATGCCTGAAGATAACGATATGGAAACAAATACGTTAGTAATAGCAGAGTAAGATTTTTGTAACAATATGATAACCAGCTGGCAAAGAAATGGTAATATCAGCGCAGCACTGAGCTGTTGAATTTTTTGGCTTATCAGCCTAAATTAAGTGGGACTCTCTTTATCTTTTAATGATACTATGCACCATAGATTTTACAATTTTCTCTTACTTCATATTATTCTAAACATTTTCTGATTCTAACCTGGCGTTCTATATAATATGGCAAAACAAAACAGTTAAAAAATGATTACACAAGGAAACAAGCTCAAGTAAATAGAAGAAATAAAATAATGGAGCACAATAACAAAAAACCTAAGACAGAATAAAACAGAAACAGGTGTTTCATGGAAATTCAAAGAAGAGTTTGTTTTGTATAAAATCATCTAATGCACTAACTCCAAGCTTTAATTTAACCTGATACAAAATATGAGCCAGCTTCATTTTTACTGCAGAGCTGTGCTTGCAGTGTTCTGGGTGTGAAGCCTGTCTGTTCTCTGCTCTCTGCTTTATGGGACCAGAGGGTCGATGAGCACCTCGGCCATTACTCAACAGGCAGCAGCAAGCATGGGACCACTTAGCAGCTCTTTATCTTTACACACTGGCAGCACTCAACTAGGGTTAGAAAAGTAAAAGCGGGGCCAGGAGGGAGAGAGCATGGTGCAGGTTGAGCTTTTAGATAGGCAAAATTTAGAAAACGGTTACACTCGTTTTACACCTGCGTTACCAATTCTGCAGAATCCACATTTAGGAAAGATGTGACTGATGCTTTTTAGTTCACAGTAACTTGTGTGCATCTGCTCGCCAGACCTGACTTTAATCATTGTTAGTTTTCCTTGACCGTATTTAGTTTTCCACTTAGCTTCAGTCCATTTTAAGTGAGCCCAGAGAAGATGGTGGTGTTTCTAGATCATGTTCACATCTGGCTTCTTCTTCGCATGATAGAGCTTTAACCTGCATTTGTGGACAGCATGGTGAACTGTGTTCACAGACAGTGGAAGTGTTCCTCATTTCATGCAATGATTTCCACGACAGAATCATGCCTGTTTTTAATGCAGTGCCACCTGAATGCCTGAAGATCATGTTTATCCGATACTGAATTAAAGTAAGTGTGGAACTTTGTGATGTTTTGGACCTTTGTTCTTAAATTCTAATTGAGTATCCCTGTAATAGATTAATATTTAATATATTACCAGGTTAAGTTCTATTGATCTTGTTTATAGTCACAAGGTATGATTTTTTTGAATATGTAGACTTTTCTGTGAGCCACACTATGTGGACCACCTACACATTACACCTACAGGAAACCCATGCCATGACGCTCCCGGCACACAGTTTCTGTGCTGATGTTAATGTCATAGGACGTCTGGAGTTCTGCAGCTCATTTGGAAATTAAAATATTTACATGCAGGTCTTTTGGTGATACACATACCCACCCACCAAGAAGAGACTCTAAACCTGAGGCAAATCCGGTAGTCTGCATACTGTTTTACAGTCTAAACATGGCAGCTGAACAGAGACTTAAAGCGTGTGCCCTAGGGGTGATTTTAAGTATGACTGAATCAGCCCTCTAATAGCCCATCCAATGTGGGCTGGGACGGCCTCAAGCACACCATTTGACTTTAATCATAAAGATTAGTGCTATTATCAGCCTTCACGGCTCATGTGCATGTATATAAAGGCAGATCACAGCATACAGATACACACAAGTGTGTGAACCTAAAGCTTGCAAGCGTGTGCACACACACAGGACACAATAAGGTCAGTCATTTGCTGACTCTGCAAAGCTGTATGCTGCAAAAGCAAACTTTTAATCTGAAGCAGAGGCCACTGCAGTGCTCCCCAGAGGCCTGCAGTCTCTACCAGCAGGATCCTCTCACCTTACACTGACCAGCACCAGAGCTTCCTGTCTGAAATCTCTCTGTACGTGCAAGTCGGCAGAACTTTGTGAGGCAATGTTTTGATGTTGTTCTGTGAAACTGTGTCTGAGTTAAGATATCTAATCACGTTTCTTCTCCCTGTCTGCAACAACATTGATTGGTGGAGTCTGAGCAGCGGCGAGGGCTCCCTGTGGTGGCCTGCCATCCAGGGATTGGCTCAGGTGGAAAAGTAATAGAGTATTGATCAGTGCCCAGCCCTGCAGTCTCTGAAGTAATGTGAATATTGTGGCTGAGCACAGGCTAATCATTTACCCTGCCACTGAGAACCTTTCAACCGGCTTCATAGCCCTCCTCAGCACCAATCATCAGCTGGTAAAGGAGACATGAGCCACGAGTGCAAAAACCCAGAGAATAAAAAGTGCAATCCAGCAGTGAGAATCCAAAGTAACCCAACATTTTAGAAAAAAAATGAAAGCTTGGATTATTTACACACAGGTTTGCCAGTTCACATTCTTCTTCCCTACCTGCATTCCTTGGCACTACTAAACTGTCACCACTTGTAACAGTAACGGCTGCGTGCATCACCACCAGCTTTGGCAGTTTGGACCAGCTGAAAGCACAAACTCGTGTATGAAGTTTGAATTATTAGCAGTTATTGATGTTCAAGGATGAGAAATAGCAATGGATCCCAGTTACCCCTGTACAGGAAGTCAGGACCGAGGTCAGCATTTCTGATGCTACGATTATTACCCTAGGTTAGGCTATGCAGAGACTAACTTAAGCCGGTATCAAGGACTCTCACCGAGGACTTCCTACATCCAAATGCCGACCCGCCCCCCACAATCCTCTGATGATAACAAACTACCAACCCAAACAGTTAGGTACAATGCCTGCTAACAGCAGCTTTCCTCATTATAGAAAGATAAATTGGCTGAAAGTTATTACTTTAGAGGCCAGGAAAATAGGCCCCAGGGATCGTTTCATTTTCAAGGACCAGAATAACCTGTAAGAATTAGAAGACCATTAAAATACTCCTATACATTCTAACCTTACACGAAGACTCGAGAAGGGAATGCCCACAAATTCAAACTTTAAATGAAGAGTTTAAATAAAATATCCTATGTGAAAAAAAGCTTACTGCTAGATGTCAGTATATTGTGAATTGTAGTCAAGTGAGTTCTGCTTGCGTGCCCATCCCAATTCCTAGCTACAGTGGGCGCTGTAGGACAAACATGTTTTAGTCCCCCAAGAGAAATCAAAAACACAAAATGTGAACTGTACCTCGTAACAGCTGTGGCCAGCCGGCGTATTTCTGCTACTGTTTGGAACAGATTTGGATCTACACAGGAGTTTTTCCCTATCTGTGGAAGCCAGTCAGTCCACTGTTGATCTCAGATGTCAATGCATCCACGTTTACTCTAGAAGAGGCAGTCAAACATTGTGAAAGGAGTCCGATATGGATCAATGAGTCAGAGAAGCCATACTGAAGTGAGTTGTTAAGGATATGCTGAACCTATTGCATATAAGAGAAAAGGTTACTCGATGCAGAGCTGGGTCAAAAAGACAGAATCAGAGCAGAATCAGGAGATGATCAATTATAAATAACGCTAAAAACATTCTAATCCTAAACAGCGTCTTTGACCTAAATGTAAACTTGAGTTTGCAGAAAAGCTCAGTACAATGAGTGTGCATACAGTATTTTAAATGAGCTTTTGTCTGGAACCTCATACATTTTGATTGCTCTGAACATTTCATTCTCTCACAGCCACTCTGCTCCTAAGTAATTTGATGTTTAACTTCATTATCGTGCACTCTCCCTTGAATGAAATGCTGCACTAAGAGCTTGCAGAGAGAACAGAATTAGCTTTTGTATTAACAAGTTAAAACAGAGCTCTGCTTTGTCTTGTAGATTTTTGGGTCAGCTACATTCTTTACTTTTTTTCTTTTTTTAAAAAGGATAGATTGCACCAAGAAAAACCACAGCAACAATCACTGGTAATGCTATGGGAGATATTGATCTGCAAAGTTGGTGGTGAAGTCCCAACTCTTTTGAATGCCGCTGCACTCATTAATTCAAGTCTGGCTCTATGCAAGCACCACCCACTGGCAGGTAAAAATACTACTTTATCAGATAGTACTTCATAAGGGGACCTATCATGCTCATGTTATCTCGTACTCAAACAGCAGGCATTGTGGAAAGGTTAGTTTAGGACTTAGAAAAAGATGATCAGTGTTATTCACTTCATCTGTCAGTGTTTTAAATGTTTAATATTAAAGGATGATTGGTGTACAGGGAGGTGCTTTTACAGATTCTTGAGCAAAATTAAGAAAATCCCCAATAAAAATCACTAAAGCACATTATTTTTGCTTTTTGTGAGCTTCAATAAAACCTTTAAAAATAGCTGGGCTAAAAATGTCCTGCTCCGGGTTCCTAACCTTCTCACATAAACCGCTGTCAGTGACGACACAAATCGTGTGCTGGCAAAAATGAAAAGGATGCTCCTCCTGCTTTCTCTCCCTTTGACTTCTTCCAGTTTTCCGTCTGCATGACTGACATCAACACAGACCAAAACATATAATCTGTGTGACCCAGTTTCCATGGCAATGCACGCTGGCTGCATGCTGCAGCGGTACACAGGCAGAAGGAGGTTACAGCATCCAGAACCACGACGTGCTGTGAGAGGAGGATAACAGCGGCAGGGGACTCGGCTCAGTAAATCCTGAGGCCCTACATCTGATATCATCCACCACCAAAAGACACGCGCGGTGCCAGCTTATACAGGAGACTCGAGAGTGCAGTAGAGCAATGACTGATTACAACTGATGTTAGTGTTGAATTATAAATGTTTAGTCTTTCTCTATGTCACAAAACTCTTGTTCTGCGAGCACCTTTGGCACTGATAACTCCCCAGTGCGAGTGTTTTTACAGGTGAAAACACTGCTCACTATTTATGTCCAGAATAAAATATTGCAGCAGGGCATCGGCTGTGCCTCACTGACTGTCCAGGGAATAGGTTGTTATTTACACGCATGTATGCTGAGGAGTAAATTATTCTGAACATATAAACTGTGAAGTTGTGGGTAAAGTTTCTTGTATAAGAATTGAATTCAGATTGCATTTTGTAGATTTACCAAATTGCATGCTCAGACCCCAAATTTTAGCTCTTGTTGTATTTGCAACAAGTTTGCAGACGATACGACAGTCATCACACTTATAACTGCTAACAATAGGCATGCATACTGGGACATCATCATGAATCAATAATAACTTGGTCTTAAACATCACAAAGACCAAAGAGATATAGATGTAGAGCTGCAAAAAAAAAACCCACACACAGAGCTCATGGAGTCTTCAGCTTTAGGTTTCATCTTGCCTGGAATGACAATACCTCAGCAGTCATGGGTAAGGCACAACAGTGCTTTAATTTCTTAAGGAGGTTAAGGAGAGCCAACTTCGCCTAAAAACTGCTTGTCAGCATTTACAGATGCACAATAAAACGATCTGTGTGACAACCTGGTACAGTAGCAACACCAAAGCTCACAAAAAGGCCCTCCAGTGTGTCATGAAATAGCACAAAACATCGCCGGCACAGACCCATGCATCGCTCGCAAATCTCTACAAGAGATCTCTACACACCCTCGGCGCCATTCGGTTAAGCTTCTCCCCGTCTTTTCAGAGCGCTCCACACACACACAGACACACACACACACTGAAACACAGCATCTTCCCAAAAATCTGTGACACTGCTGAACTGTCAGTGACTTCAGTGCAACCCCAACGTGCAGTATGTTCAGTTTCACACGTTTACTTCCCTCATATGTATATATATATAAACTGCACAAAGACATCAAACCACAAATGTCCATTAATGAAGTTAAGGAAGCTCCTTTTCATGCATGGAGGGTTTCACCTCAAGTCCAGGGCCCTGAGACTGTATGGTAAGAGGAAGGAAGGTCTAGTGAGTATCAGAACCACTATCCAGGATAAAACAACAACGATCTATGAGTACATTAGGAAAGCGGCCATGGCTGATAGTGTGCTTAGTGAATACCTCAGGCAGCAGAAACCTGAGAAAAAAGAGGAGTAAGAACAGGAACCATCAAGGAAGAACAGGTCCCTGCAAGGCATGTACCACTGACAAATAGAAGAAGTAGCTGACGTCGAGAAATCCTACCAATGACTGGATAAAGCTGGACTTAAAGACAGCACAGAGGCACTAATCATTGCAGCACAGTAACAAGCTCTAAGCACAAGATGCAGGCAAAACCTCAGGTGCAGACTGTTCAAAGATCCCCATGAAACAATCCAGCACGTACCAGCAGGGTGAAAGATGCTAGCTAGCAGGGCATACATGGAGTGGCATAATCAAGTGGCTTACATGGTAAGTCCTGAGGTCAAAATGGGATAGGGTGGTTGAGAATGTCTTGTATCTAGAAGGATTTTAGCTCAGTCAAAGTGTTGATGGCTAACCAACCGGACATAGTAGTTGTAGATAAGCAGAGGAAGACGGCTGTAGTGATAGATGTAACGATACCAAGTTAACATCAGGAAGAAGTTACACAAGAAATGAAAAAAAAAACTACCAAGGGCTGAGAGCGGACTGATAACGAGGCAATAAAATCAATGATTAAATTTGACCATTAAAAATCTGCTATCTGGTGGGCTAACCATTACAGAAACATAAAAAATGATTTTGACAAATATATACACGTCTTTTTATACAAGTCAATAATTTATACTTATTTAGATGTTACACATCATGTGAGGTTAACAGAAATCTCATTTTATTAATACCATAATATTTTGAACTACAATGAACTGCGTATAATTAGAAAGTAGAATAATTTAAACTTACATTTAAAATGTAAGTGTGGAAAATGATAACAGTAATACTCTGGAAAAATTCAATAATTCTACCACATTAAGAGTTAGCAAATAGAGCATGTAACTGTGGGTTAACACATAGATTTACTGAAACTACATGTAGCATAATATTTATAGAAATAGTAATTGAATGAAAATATATCAATAATAAAAAAATAAGAAAGAGTTAATATGGAGTTAATATTTAGTAATAGTAGCTAGCTATATAATATCCAATGCGCAAAGTAACTCAAACACTTGTATTTATCTACTGCAATCATTGAATATTTACATGTATTTAGTTGCATTCACACTTAGACAGTTCATCCTCATTTCATGAAAATCTGGGTCAACCCCATGGAAATACAGTGATAAATGTTACTAAAACCAAGCACCAACAACAACAGTTAGTTAGCAACATCTTAGCACAAATTATTTCCAGAGATTCAAATGCACATTGCTCCCACATATCTTTCAGTGGGTGAACTGATCTTGGACCAAGAATAACAGCTTGTTACTCCTTCTGTGCGAACATACATGTTAGAATTACTGGAGCTGCTTTTCTACAGGCATTTAAATAATACAGGCAAAAAAACAGAGGTTGAATTTCAGTGAAGCTGAAGCTTATTGGGGCTTCTTACTGGTAGAATTGGAAACACTGGCCACAAATGCTGATTGGTTGAGTCCAGAAATGTTTGTTGTATTTAGTGTGCCTTAAAGGAATGAAAGAGTTAACTGTAAAGTGGTGGTTAGGAGTGCTCGGTGCGATTTATCATATTTGAATCTTCTCAGATATCGCAGAATTTGTATTCTACCTAAACCAGCTTGAGTCTGTCTTTTTTCTTCAAACGAAACTTAATAATATCTACCATTGTGGTCAGAAATGTACATTTGTTCACCAAGACAAATGTCTTGGTAATGATTTGTTTGAACTGTTCTTTTTCCATAGTGGAATGATTGTACAGCTTTATTATTTATTGACAATTCATATCTGGACACAGACACTCTACGCCTTAGCAGTTTTAAAACTAAACAATACCTAAAAAGCACCAAATGTGTTACTCGAAACCAAGTTTTTATGTCATTCTTTATGGTAATTATATTATTAGCCAATCAGTAACCAATCCATGAGGTTTGTTTTTATCAAAATATAAGTACCGAAAGTAAAAGTAGTAATTACTAAGAAGAATATGCATTACAGACTATATTATTTAATCTTTAGATAATTATTACATCACTTTTGATTTTCAGCTGGAGATTATTTTAGTTTCTTATTAACTGCTGGGTAACTTCAGCTATAAAAATATAGTGTAACATATTTTTAGATCATCTTATCCAAGGCACAGTGCCACTCTGTTCGCCCCCCCCTCTGGACACGCCCCTACAACCCAGTGATTTCATCAAGTACAGCACAGATATCAACACTCTTGTTTGGTTCAGTGCTTACCTGTAGATACTTTTCCTCATACAAAAATAAATAAATGGATTTAAAAATGCTAAAACACATTTTATTAGCAGTTTGGTGAACTGTAAAATGAATGCCTGTATATTTATATTCATCAGCAGCAGTAAACCTTTAATGCTGCACTTTTAATCAGATTTATCAGTTTTTGTTTTGCTGAAACAAGCCGACCTACCCGAGGCCTCTTCCAGACGACACGTCCGATCCTGTTACCCTGGTAAAAGAGCGAGTCGTCTGTGGCGGGGAAGCGGGGGTCCTCGAAGAGCAGGCCACTCTGCAAGCACTGCCTCTTCAGGGTGGAGTACTGCTGCCCCTCGAAGGCCTTCACTGAAGTGAACATGCTGCAGCCCTGGAGGACACAACGCAGATGGCAATGAAGTACAGATCTGCATCCTGTCATCACACCACCCTCCTCTTCTATCATTGACTTTCACACACACATTTCAGCATCCTCTCTGAAAAAGCACCATCTTGTGTAATTTCTGAAAATAAATTTCCTTCCTGCTCATCTGGTTTTCAACTCACAGTCATCCCAGCAGACTGACAGCCGAATCCAGCAGACGGTAATACCTTAGCAGCGAAAGCTCTCAGTGGAAACAGAAAGTCGATGTGCGCTGCTGCCTTGAGCACAGCCAGGCTTCACTGGGTCAAAATGATTAATCTGTCAATTCACTGATATCCTCCTGGGCCTAATTATCACTGCTATGCATTAAAGGAGTCACATATACATTGATCAGCTCAGGGCAAGCAGGGGAACCGGTGAGTGAGGGAGGAGGCAAACTAAGAACTATTGAAGGGATAATCAATACTGAGACACTGAATAAATGGCACACCGTTCTACATATCACTAAGTGCTTACTTAACATACATCACTAGGCTACACATCAATACAAAATGAACAAAATAAAACACTTACACATTTATTTACACATTAAGCAAACACAAAACAATGTTATAATTTATTTGGAGCCACATTTCTTCCATACTAATGAATAAAATACTTTTCTTCATTCTTTTTAGCTCCATTTTGGTCTCCACCAGCGATTTAAAAATATCTTGTTTTCTAGCTGTTCGGAGCTTCCACCTCACACTTCTGTCTGTTACTCCTTCACACTTCAGATTAATATTATTCACAGTGAAAGCAGTCAAATATCAGTATCAGCCCCAAAATGTGTGGTATCGCTAAGCCTCAGAGCTCAAATTTCTGAGCATCAGCACAAGTAAAAATATAATATATGCCACTTTCAGGTAGATATGGCCCCTTATTGATAAAAGACACAATAACCAAAGCTGACATCAGTTACAGCTAGAAGTGCATGTTTTCTTAGCAAATTACTTATTAAATGTGATCTATTATTATCGTATCCATATTCTTATTTTTGGAGTTTACTAGAGTAGCTTTGCATCAACTATGTGCCTGAAATAGTCATATTAGCGCTATGCCTTCTTAATGACATCATAAAGAGCCAAGAGTAGAAAAGAACTGTCTGAAACTGAGCCTTTTTGACTCACAGAGATTACTTACACATACATTATACATATGTGTAACTTGAGCCTCCGCCACTGTAACATATGTTCACGATAGAAAATAAAACAACAAAGTACACAAGGTCAACTTTAAAAGTCCGACTTCAGCAATATCTAATAGGGTTTTAATCTTACCGACTGTTTTTAAATAACTCATATTTATTAGTTTTACTGTCAGAATGTCAGAAACAGGTAGCTATCCCTTAGCACTGGACTCAACACAACTGACAACTCTTTATATTTAATTAAAACCTCAGAAACAGTCAATATGCTTTTCAGATGCACAGAATTATTCATGTCTGAACTTTTCATGGTCAGCAATTTGCATATGTCCTTTTCTATCAGTGTCACATCGTAATCAATACCTCTGCCAGCAGAACTATTGACAACTTATGAAATCAGAGCCTCGCTGTAAGGCATTTAAGGCAAAATCATACTTGCTGATTAGAAACTGAGTTTATTGACTGGTGATAAAAAATATATTTTCTTATTTTGTCTGACGGCAGAATTTTTTAAATTATTATTGATTAACTCACCTTATTATTTACCCAGTTACAGTGTCACAAAGTAGTTCCTCTGATGTTTCCTGAAAACACTTATCACTGCATTTGAGCCAAGTAAAGGTTACAAGTTCAAAGTTCTTATTTTGTCTCACCTCACATGTCTAATCATAATAAGCTAATCTAATATTTCACACATTAAGAAAAGTGTGGAAATAAATATCCAAAGTCTTAATGGTGCAGCTTAACCCTGTGTACCCACGAAGAGACTCTCAATCCCCACACTGGGAATCATTGACTTGAGATGGGATGGCATTTAGCTAATCCGTAACTTGGGGGCATACACCTCTGATCAATTCATTTTATACGTTCCAGTCTAAGAGCAGTAGAAGACTGCACACTGGCACTGCTCTTACATTGCTATTACACAGACTCTGTGTGCTCGGGAACTGGCAGGCTAAAGACTGTTTTAATGTTGAATCTAGCTGTGGTTGTACCTCAAATTAGTAAACTATGGAAAACATTAATTTTCTGAAAATTTTGTTCTTATAATGTTCTTAATATTAATTAAGAACAGTACTGCGTGTGTGGAAAGGTCTTATTGACAGGTAGAAGTCAGGAGAAGACAAATGCAGATCATGCAGATCAATAAGTCTTGTTGCACTCAAGGTTAATGTGACATCCTGCTTTATTTTGATTGATTTGCCAAGATGCACATATAATTAGTACAGTGCCATGAACCATTATTAGACCCTGAACACTTATCAACTAATAAAATGACTGCTGGCAGGAAGAAATGTAAACAAAGAAATATCAACACCAGGAGAAAAACACAAATATTAATAATTACAGTTGATGCTGATAAACACTGGATTAGTATTACTATGGTTGTGGTCAGAAGATAACATGCACTCATCATGGACATGAAGGTCCTGATAATTTGGGGCTTTTGATTTGATTTTGATTAATTCCTTGAACTGTTCTTTTTTTCAAGGGTGCAATGATTGAACGGCATACATCTTTAATGACTTAAAATAAAATTGGGTGCACAAGTTCAAATTTATTTTGGATTTTCTATAATCCACACAGGATCAAAAGAACACAGACTCAAAGATATGCATATACTTCCACATATTTGGTTAAATGTCCCTGTGCATCGACCACACACTTATGGTAGCCATCACCAAGTTTCTGGGTGGCTATCTGACCTTTGACCTCTTCTTGGCGGAATTAATAGAATTTATTGAATTTTGTTTGTTTCCTAGCATAGATGTGGCCTAGCATGGTTTGGGGCCTTGGAAGTGTTATTCTGCAAGCTTAATGTTAGCCAGTTTTATCCATTCTAAAACCAGTTTTAATACGTGTTTGGAATCATTACCCTGTCTGAACAACCAAATCTGCACACATTATATCGAGCTGATGAGCTGAGGGGAAACTGAAGTGAAGAATTTGGAGGTAATCCTTATGAGTGGGTTTTGATAATCGATTTTCCGATTAAAATCAATTCTAGCTTGAATAACGTGATATCGATTTATTAAAATCCTGAATCAATTTTTAAATAGAAATTTATTTTGCCCGAGACGCCAGAATCTCAGGTTAAATTTTGAAAACCACCGAACAGCTAAAACAGTAAATGAGACACGGATACACGGATACACGGTACACGGATTCTGCACAAAGAGGTTAACACAAAGCACAGACCCGCCGACGCATCAGAATCAGTGAGATGTCGGCTTTCTCACCCGACGGCACATACACAGACACGCCATCGGGGCTAAGAGCCGACACCCCACTGATTCTGGTACGTCGGCGGTCCGGTCTTTGTGTTTACGTCTTTTTTGTGCTAGATTCTGAAGCTGCAGGTTTCATCACTATCCAACCAAACCAGCAGCAAAAGAAGATCCAAACTACGCTTCACATTTAGCTTCACATAAACATCGGCATGAATTCCCTCTTACTCTTGCTGTTTTGCTTCCACCACGATAAAATAACACTTCATGCACAACTCTCTCTCTCTCAGTGTACTTCAAGACAGTTTCCCATCTAAAAATCTCTGTTTTCTGCATTATTTGCTTGCTTATTACCCACCAGTCTACCATTATGTACAGCGCTGTCGGCCACAGTTTTTTTTTTTTTCTTTTAATTTAACTGACTTCCGACAAGAAAGTCTCATGTCTGCTGTTCAATACTGAAGAAATTTAAACTTTTTAAAATTATGCGAAATTGCAAAACGCTTAGCCGTGTCTCTAATTAAACCTCTGTAACTTTGCTCTGCTTCACTTCAGCAGCATCTGGTAATGTTTATATGTTGATTTATGGTTTTCTTTAGTTTTTGTTGTATTGCAGAATATTTTTAAGGTTTTCTGCTATAAATAGCCTTCATGTTTTTCTGTTTTATGCTCAGTTACTTTGACGCAACGGCATCTGCTGTGACGCTTACACCTAGGGCTGCATGATTTTGCATAAAATCAGAATCACGATTTTTTTGCTTAGAATTGAGATCACGATTCTTTCACGATTTTCTTTTCCAATATAAATATTTATTGCACTTATTAACTGCACATCAACTTCGTAACAGTTGAGACTGAACATAAAAACAATGAATAAACCGCAAAATGTTGTACTGCTTGAAATTCCGTCTCCACCGTTGCTCGACACTGCGTGTATAGAGCAGGTAGTGCAACAATAGAAAAATAGTTGCGGGACGGCACTGTGTAGCGTTTGTCTAGGGTGTTGATCATTTTCCTAAATCTCTCGTTTTGCACAGTGTTGATGGGAGCCATATCTTTGGTCAGGTGATAAGTAATAGCCTCCGTAATGTCTTTGTGCCTGCGGGAGTTCGACGGGTATAGGGAAGCGCTGTATAAGGTTCCAGCTATTGATGTTAGGGTGGTTGACCGGGACGGATTTTCTCCTGTCACTTTCTCGTCATCCCTGACGTGCTCTCCGTTGTTTTTTCCCTGCCAATTTTAGCAGCCAGCTTCTGTATCACGTGGTATAAGGCTCCGCCCTTGTCATTTGTTGAGCAGGAAGAGTGAGCGCTTGTTTTCATGCAGATTACGTCCCGGATCAAAATGCGGTACAATCGTCGTCTTTTTTTTTTTTCTTTTTTTTTTTAAATCGTTGTCATTTGGAAATGAGATCGCACATAAGTATGAATTGAGATCGCGATTTTCTAACGATTAATCGCGCAGCCCTACTTACACCTTTGATAAAGTCTCAGAAGTGTCAGCTTTCTTTTTATAGATATAAAAATATGGATATGTAATAATAAATGATCAGAATTATAATATTTCTGACTGTCTGAGACAAAATTTCCCCGATTCAAATCGAATCGATCGAATCGAATCGGGACCTTGTGAATCAGAATCGAATCCATTCTAGAAATCAGTGACAATACCCAACCGTAGAAGTCCTCCTTCATTTATATACTGATACTAGCGGCTACAAAACAGCCCCAAAGCATGATGCTGCCAACTCTATGCTTGACAGTCGGTACAGTGTTCTTAGGTTTGAAAGCCTCACGTTCACTCTTCCAAACATATCTCTTGCCATTGTGGCCAGATAGCTCAATCTTTGTCTTGTGTGACCACAAAGCTTCTTCAGAAGGCATTTGGCTTGTTCATGAGGGTGGCTGCAAATTTCAGTTGAGCTTGAAGGTGCCAGTTTGGGTCTCCTTCCTGACTTTGGCAAAGTGATGACATATCCAAAAAACTTGTAGTTACATACAGTTGTTTGAACTAAACAACTGCAGATCATTGAATCTGCAGTTGTTTAGAAATGTTTATAAAAGACCAGCTTGTGTAAATCTACAAAGTATTGGTCAGTCCGATGAGTGCTGTGAATCAAATCATTTGAATGCCACAAAGACAAACTAGTAATTGTAGTCAATCATGATCACTAATGAGAGGTCAATAGGCCTTGCATTGGCCATTCAATAAACACTGTAAACCTTCAGCATCACGCTATAAAATATTTAAGTGAGGGCGTGCACATATTTGAGCCTGTATGTTTTAGTTGCTTATACTTGGCAAATCAAACAATACACATAACCTGTCAGATGCACTCTCGGGTGCATTATGAGAGCCTGCTGTTTTAAAGCTAACCCGTTCTGAATGCTAAAAAGACACCAGTGTATAATCCGGCTGCTTGAGGCACTCGAGTCTTTGTAGGGCTCAGCTTTTAAGTGACGCTGTGCTCCAACACAGAGTCAAGGGGGAGATGTTCAGATTAAGTGGGAGGGCTTATTCCGCAACAGCTTTTCAAACTCATCTTAAATCATCTTAAAACTCACAGATGAAATGCTCCTGTGATGTTGTTTGGATCATACTGCAAACAGAAGTGTGCGGAGAAAAACCTGCTCAGAGAAATGGAAATGTATCCCTGTTAAACTTGGTAGTGAACCAATCTGCATCTGAACAAGGTCAACTCTGAAGCAGTAAATCAGCATTTTCTGCCGAAAAATGACCTAATACATTCAACAACAACTGAAGACTGGAGAACAAAACATTTCTGCATGTGCCGGTGGTATTAATGTATAATGTAAAATGTCTCAGTATTTCTCAGTATAGTAAAG
This sequence comes from Perissodus microlepis, assembly GCF_051167445.1. Classification (NCBI taxonomy): domain Eukaryota; kingdom Metazoa; phylum Chordata; class Actinopteri; order Cichliformes; family Cichlidae; genus Perissodus; species Perissodus microlepis. The sequence continues at coordinate 27,045,318 of NC_140470.1, read as the reverse complement.
TAATAAAACCAAATCCTGCTTATGTCTCTTTATGCCAGATTACTACGCAGCACTGCTATTAACATAAAGTGTTTTTTAATTGGGCTGAGATGACCTGTTCACCTTCCAGCAGTGCTCAATGACATCTAATATCTTTGGGAAAATGAGGAGAACAGAAAATTGAGAGCAGCCCCACTGAAAGTACGTCAGCAGCTAAATGAAATCTAACCACAGTACCTTTCAAACATTATTAACCTGAAGGATTTAAGGACTAACTTTTTCTGACACTTTGAGAAATCTCATGCTTTCAGCAGACATTCATATGTTCAAAGCAAACTTTAAACATCCTGCTGCAAGTGTGGTTTTCAGATATGTCACATTACCTACAGCCTGTATCTGATTAGTCTCTAACCTTAATTAAAGAAAATAGCCAGTAAGTTCACTTTAGAGGAATTAACAAGCTATCTCACTCTTGAGTGAGTGATAAAGTAAATTCCTGGGGGAATGAGGAGGTCGCAGTTGGAAGCAAAGTCTGACAGATGGCCTGGTGACTTGGCTCGTGACCGCAATGGGGAAAACCATGCTGTCATCTGGCCTCTGTGGACTGCCAACAGGATCACCTGCAGAGAACGAATCCTGAGAAGCTGCTGGGCTGCATTTCTTCACTACTGTGGCAAGAACAGCAACAATCACTGCTGAAAATTAAAGCTGCAAGGTTTCTACTCTGATTATCTGTCAGTATGTGGCACATTTAAATCTAATTTTCAAACAAATTCTCTGTTCCATGAAGCAGGATGATCCATAAACTTGACGCCTGCACTTCCCATACAGTCTCCTATGCTGGTACATTTGCCACCTATTTTAGCACTTTTGCTTCTTTTTATTCATCTGAGAGAAAAACTACTGCTTTAATCCGCTACTGGATAATCCATCCATACATTTTCTGCCGCTTATCTGGGTTCGGGTCATTGGGGGACAGCAAGACGTTCGCAAGCCAGCTCAGACATAATCTCTCCAGTGAGTCCTGGGTCTGACCCTTGGCCTCCTCCCAGTAGGACATGCCCAGAATACCTCACCTAGGAGGCTATCAGGTGGAATCCTAGTCAGATGCACGAACCACCTCAACTGACTCCTTTCGATGTGGAGGAGCAGCGGCTCTACTCCAAGTCCCTGTCGAATGACTGAGCTCAGCCACTTCTTCTCCTGGCAAGACGTGCCCAGAACACTAAGCCATCCTCGTCAGATGCCCAAACCACCTCAGCTACATTCAGCTCCCTCTTCACCATAATGGGCCGTATCTAATGCCCCTATCACAAAATCACTTTCCAATATAACTATATGCACATATACACACACAAATACCCAACCCATTTGACAAATACACACTTGACATACTATAGAAATTTCATGTATGTTTGTGGCAACTCCAATGAAGAAGACGTTACAGCTCTACATTGACATTAATGAGCTGCACAGCAACAGCAGCAACAGGAGAATCAAAGCACAACTAGCACCTGGATTTATTCATCAGAGTTAAATTAATATATAAACAATATTATATAATATTATGATAATAAATGATCAATAAATATGAAAAGGTATAAAAGCTCTCTGTCCACACGAGTCCTGATGGCAGTACATCACCATCGCTTAGGGTGGCTCACCCCCTTTCCCACCACTCTGGACTAACATAGTTGCATCCCTCTGTGTTGTTGTCTTGCTGCTCCTCCACATCGAAAGGAGCCAGTTGAGGTGGTTTGGGCATCTGACAAGGATGCCTCCTGGGCGCCTCCTGGTAGGGCTGTGCGATATGAACAAAATCTCATATCGCGATATAAGAATTCTATAGTCCCGATAACGATATAAATCACAAAAATGTAACATTTTCTGTAAATTCTGTGAATCTCGGGCAGCTCGTCTTGCAGGAAGTGTTTCCAGCTGCGCGTCATGTAGCTGGAGTCCAGTGTTTTAACCGACGCATGAAATTATACATTTTTAGACATAAGTTGTAACGGCCGCCGTTTTCTTTGTGAGTATTTATTACACGGTGTGCTGCGGGGAAAAGCCTGTTCTAACGTTTGAGTCTAAGGTTTATTTTTTTAGCACCTGACGGCTCTTTTTTACTTCTCATCCGTAAATAATCTGCTCTTTCACGTGATTCAGTTTATTTTGAAAAGTCTCAACAGGATCTTGAGCTTCATTGTGAAAGGTTTATGTGGAACATAAACAAGCGGACACGCAATGGTGTTACCGTCGTTGTTGCTAACCACAACGCATAAACACAGTCACTTGTCCGTCTGTAGTGTGGTTATATTAAATATAAGAGAAAGAGAGAACTTTAAGAAATTAATATAGCCACTACAGTGACCATCAAAACGATGAAAAAAATATTGCCGTAAACAGTTTATTTTGCGACATCACGAAACAAATGATAGCGTAAAATGAAAGATAGACGTTTTTATATCGTCATCCGATATATATCGTTATATCGAACAGCCCTACCTCCTGGCTGAGGTTTTCCGGTCATGTCATACCGGGAGGAGGCCCCGGGGCAGACCCAGGACACGCTGGAGAAATTATATCTCTCGGCTGGCCAGGGAACGCCCTGGTGTTCCCCCGGATAAGCTGGAGGAGCTGGCTGGGGAGAGGGAGGTCTAGGCTTCTAACTGCTGTTTAACTGACACAGGTAGCAGGAACTGATAGGTGAGGACTTAAAATTTATTTCAAAAGGATCACTCTGACTGGTTTATTGGAATCGCCTCTTTCTCTCTGATTGATAAATGATGAAGATCAGAAATAAAACATCTGCAGGTCTGGTTCTTTTCAAGCTGCCACAGCTTTTACTTGAAGTATAAGCCTCGGGATCCTTTCTTGTAAATGACACTTGTGGTTTTCATCAATTGCTGTCCTTAAATATATATTTTAATTTACATCCTTGGAACAATCCTGTGTTGCTGTGTCTTCCTGATCAGTCTAAAATTAAAACTCATCTTCTTTGTTTGTTTTTTGGACTGTTATCTATACACACATCAATCTGACATGGAGCTGAACTGAGCTGAACTCCAGTTCTGGCACAGATAGAGGATGAGCTAATGGGCCACTGTAGCCCCACTGTAAAAGTAAATCAGGATTATTTAGTACTGTCAATCTTGCAGAGCTCTCTAGCAGAAGAATAACAATATGGACCTAAAAATGAGATTAATAGGCCTCTCTTTAACAGTGGTTCTGTTCCATTAAGTGTCCCCCTGAGCAATGACAGCGAATCAGTGTACACAATAGCAGGGCCCTCCCTAAGTGGAGCACAACCACCATTAATGCACATGTGATTTTCCCGTAATGACATCTGAAAACGTCTGCTTTGAAAAAGGTCTACTGGTGGCCACAGGAGCTCTGATGTGGAAGAAATGCTGTTGGACTGCAGGCAGATGTTTGGGAAGACGTGCTTTATGATGATTTAAGACTTCAGCCCTCCTACGAGTGCGGAAAGAAAGCAGATGGGAGGTTTCTCCAATGGAAACTCAGTAAGAACTGCCTACGCTATGGGAACAAAGGGTGAAGCAAGCGAGTGGAGGCAGGGCAGACTCTGGTAGTCATCAAGAGGCTAAAAGCAGCCCATTTGGTTTCTCTGCCTCTTCAGAAATTACAAAGACAACACAACCAAGAAACTGTGAATATTAGGAAGATGGCATTTCCATCATTCAATAGAATTATCAAAATTCAACCATTAGAAGTGACCATGGCAGATTTTGTTTGGAAGTGAAAGCAGTCAGAATGAATAAATGAGGTAAATCCTGATGCAGCTGAGGAGGAGTGTGGAGGAGGAGGAAGACTTTTGAAAGGACAAAATGACAGTTAAAGAATTCCCAGCTGACACAAAGCACAAATCTCTCCCCCAAAACAATGGAGACATGATTAAGAAAACGACGGCTCATGCACTGGAGAGAGGTGAAACGCTGGAGGGAAAAGTCAGCCAATCAGCGATCAATAAGAATGACTAGAAGGAAACAAAGGGCCCTTTCTGACAAATGTGAGCAACGCTGATGTAATAACAACATGTTGTTTAATGCATTGGTTCCAGCAGCAAATATTAATCTTCAACTGCGCTCTAAACTGTTGATCTCGGAAAACAAATTATTCACAATGCTCGCTTTTTCCTCATTTCTGACACTGAGCTTGTTCCCCTGTTTGATTACACAACAGTGTTAGAAGCCTGACATCTTGTGAGGTTACAGATTTTGGTGGAGAGGCCGCGGCAGTGATAATAAACTGATTGCAGTCCCAGAATGATCTATGATCTTCGCTGTGAGTGAACAACACACATGAACAAATGGCTGAATACGAGCAAAGGTGCAGACTGCCAGCTGCCCTTGCTTCATTGTGCTATGCCTGCATTACTGAGCAGGAAGAGCTGCTGGTCAGCAGATGTCAACATTGATGTCATTCGACCGGTGCTGCCCAGTGCTGGCCGAGGCATCGCAGAGTATCGATGATGGCAAAATGGCAAGATTTTGACATATGTGGATGCCAAAGTAATTGAAAAAATTAATCTGCGGTTGGGTTATTATTGTAATCCACACTTATTGATTATTCATTAAGTTACCAACATCATGCAGATAACTGAATTCAACAACATGTTTTGTTTTGCAGTGATTTTCTTAAACTTCATTTATAAGAAACACTGTTAGGCTTCCTCCAGATTGATCTTACTGTAGGAATGCTCTCTCTGCTTATATCAACCAAAACATTAAGCAAGTTTGAGCTTTAAGGAGGGGGTGAAAGAACACTGCTGTTAAAGAAGCAGGGGCACTGGATTTATAATGAGAAAACAATGACAGCCCTCTAGTGAAAAATGAATGCAAAGAGTATCGCATTATTTTGTTTTCCGACTCGAGCCTCCTTCTGTCGAGCCTCTTCTGCAGCACCACGAAGAGTATTCGTCTAAGGACCACGGCGAGCTCCTGTTACACAGCACTGGGTGGGACCACACTGGAGATGAGCAAAAGGTGAAACAATCACAAAAGAGTCAATCTTTGTTCGCATTCCTGGACACAAAATGTCACGTGTTTTTCTTGATAGTCGACAGGGATTTGTGGGTATTGTATTTTTAGCAAAAAGTCTGGCATATTTTCTTTCTGCAGCTTGTCTAGATAAATTCGGGGGCTGTGTCACCATGTCAACCAAGAAATCTGAACTTTCAAATCATGACATTTCTAAACACTAACCCGTTAGTGTTTTAATCCATAAACCTAACCTAATTTTTTAATAATCACAGCAACCTATTTTAAGTTAATAACATATTAAAAATAATCAATGCAGACTCATATTTTTTAATTTACTAATTTCCGTTTTGTGGCAGATGCATTAAGCCAGAAAGAAATATCCTTCACCAGAAGAATTTCCGGACTTCTGCTTGGGAAGAAAGTCAAAACTTCCAAAGATTTAAAACTAAGAGATGTAAAACTCATTTGTGCCATCTGCTATAAGTAAATTCATTTCATTGGAATGAAATAAATTAACATTTTTGTGCATTGTTGGTTTTAATCACACAAGCTGCTGCGCAACAAGTTTCCCTACTTGGGAAAATAAAGTGAAGTCAAGTCAGGTTTTACATGATTTTTGAGTCCTTGAACACATTTTCTTCAGCAGTCCGCCCTCATATCTACAGAATGCACATTTTCCACTTGCATAGGAAAAAATAAAAATCTGCATTTGGAGGTTTGGTGGGTTGGTGATGGAGTGAATCGCTTTGACACTCATGCCAGAGACAAAAGTTTACTTTTTTTGATAGCTTATTAATTAAAAGGATTTCATTTGGTTTCAGGACATAAAACAAAGCTTTACAATGTACAAAAAGGACCACTTCAGATATTTTCAATTATAGAATAATATCTAAATTATACCAACAATGAGGAGAACAGGAACTACAACACTATATGTTAAACAGAAATGGGAAAAGTAACGTGTTAGTATTTCTGAGGATGAACGGTTGCAAATACGGAGACACAACAATCCACTACATCATCACATACTTCAAGAGAACGCGGTTTTCAAGAATTCAGTACAATTTTTTTAAATTTTGGTGATTGCCAAAATACTGGGCTTTCATATACCAAGGTACCATATTTAGGTAATATGGAAGGAAATATTGTGTCAGTAGAAGAGAAGACAGACAGCTGTTTAAAATCTTGTTAGTAGCCTATAAGAAAGCCATCACAAAGCGATGCCACAAACCAGATCCGCCAAGGCAAGATGAATGGCTGAAAATAGTGAGTGAAATATTTGTTTTGGAGTGACTGACTCTGATGAGTCTGATAAGACGGAGACTGAGAGAAATGGAAGAGCTGGACCAAATTCAAGTATCAGTGACACAGTGAGGGATGAAAAACTACACGGTCAGGTTTAGGAAAAGATAAAGGTTTGGCTTATAAAACGGTTATAAAGTGGTTACCAGGTCTTATAAAGCAAAAATTACTTACACATTCATGCTCAATGATAAAAAAAAATGTTTTTTTTATCACCACTTCATGCTTTGCTACAAATCTGTACTAAAACAATTCAAATGAAGTCATGTGTAGATCTCGAAATGCAGTCTTTGCACTCCTACAACTTCCAAATGAGAAGTTTTTCTGTGTGTCAGAGTAAACTCACAAACGATGACTCTACTGTACGTTTTGCTTAACCTTACCCACACTCAGGTTCTTCTTACTTTTAGGTAAGCTGTTAAGTCTGTAGGCATATTTCCATTTAATCTGTTAGCAAATTAGGAGCTTGGGGCACGTCTACCTTCTTCTGTGGATTCTTGATAGAGGAGCCAATGAAATTACCTCCATATTATACCAGCAAAGAGACAGAGAGTTCCTTTAAGAGCATTAATGGTTAATGTTAAATAGACTGGTTCTTATATAAAGCTTTTCTACTCTACTTAAACACTGAAAGCGCTTTCTGCAAAATGTCTCATTCCCCCATTCACACCCAAGTGCTAGCATTTACGCACAGCAATCTAAGGACCACGGACAGCTCCTGGGACACAGCACTGAATGGCAACGAGTCTTCTAAGCTAGTCAGAAAAACACGTATCTAATCAGATCTGGGGGGAGAAGGCATCACTGAATAATGATGTGGAAATGAGTCCACACACACCCTGGAATCACAGTAAGAGGCTGTTCTTCTGTTCTTTTAGCTGTTTCTCACGACGCATGTAGGAAATTCACACACTAGAGATGACAAGGGTGTATGCAGAGCAGAAATGCAGAGTAGGTGGGCTGTAGCGTAGTTAACTTAAAGAGTGATGTGAGTATTGCACGTTTCCATCTGGTTTTGTATGGATAGACAACACTTTGAGTCACAAAAACAAAAACAAAAACAACAACAACGGAAAATAAAGATTATTGAACCGATTTGAGCTTAAAGCCGAGGCACCCCACAGGAAGGATGTGGTGAATGTGTGGTCAGATATCAGAGTGTGTTCAGGTGGAACTGGATGTGGTGGTGGTGGTGGTGGTCAGGGAGTGACTGATTGAGTCTGCTTCTGCTGACAGACTGATTACGCTCTGAAGTGAACAGGGAGGAGTAATGCACCAGAACACCACGGAAAGAGAGGGAGAGAGAGGAGAGGGAAGGGTGTGCCAGACCATCCTTCATCCACCGCCCCCACCTCTCTCCTGCATCACGGAGGAGGGCTATCCCAGCTTCCCCCATCCTCCCAGCATCGTGATCTCCCCTCTGCAGTATCTCCTTGTGCTTCTGTGGGCTTGGCCGTAACACACAACACTTATGCCCAAAGTCCACCCAGGCCAGACTGTTTCACTTTTAGCTACTCATATGACACTTATATGATGAGATAGATAAATGTTACATTATGTGGTTTAGGAATATTATAAGGTGTTAGTTAAACCCGACAAAAAGCTGACATTTTTGACCATTATCTTCTCTTTAATGAACAATAATGGCACATATGAAGTAGCGATTATTGGGTTTGCACAGTTTACCTGGCATGAATCGGATTAAGGTTGAATGCCAGTAAAAACATGCTGAGAGTGTCCACTTTTAGACCCTGAAAGCTGGCAAGTGGTCCAAACATAGACTATTAATGTGGATCTACTCCCCGCTGGGTTCTCTGCAGAACAATATAGTTGTGCAATTACTAATTTATTACTCCGAGTGGAATGGGGGAGAAAAACAGGCAGCACAGAGTCACGCAGAAAGTCCCTGTTTGAGAGGAAAACTTACTGAGAAAGGCTTTAATTTTCCAGCAGGAGCCATTATTACTGATGTGAGTGATATTTGGTGAGGGGAACAGCAGCTCGCTCAGATATGGCTCCCACACAGATTTACTGCAACTGTGGCTGTGCAATGTAAATATGAAACGAGAATGTAAAAGACTAAGCACCTTTGAAACAGTGGATATGCTGCAAGCCCTGAAATGCACAGGCAAGACCAGTAAAGCCTGGAAGAGCGGCTCTCCCGTCCAAGATGCACAGTATATAGCGCTCTTTTTGCGCAAAGTAAAAGATGCTTTCACACCGGTGCAATACGAGTTCACTCCCACCCCCCATCCTCACCTCTCGTTATCGGCTCGGCAGCCCTGGACACAGAGGCCGTGTAAATCATACGACAAGTAAGTAACAGGATATCGAATCTACCGAGATTTAACTCGCTGATCGCCGACTCTCCATCTCCGGCAGCCCTTCACACAGCACCTGCCTGCCAAGGGGGAGAGCAGCCTGAAGCGGCTTAAAACAGCACCCTCACCTGAACCGAGGCCTCTCCCGTGGCAACGTGGGTCTCTCTCGGGTCCTCCTCCGCAGGGGGGGAGCGGGCGAGGGAGGAGGGGGATCCAGCCGGTCCGGCTCTCGCTCTCCGGGGCTAGGGGGGGTGGGGGCTGTTGGGATTCCTCTCCACGCGCTCCCTGGTCCGCCGACGGAGCTCCTCTCTCCTCCTCTCCTCTCCTTACCCAAGCAGCGTCAAGCTGCGGATGGAAAACGAGAAGTTCCGCTCTCTTGATTTCAAAATAAAAAAAACAAAACAAAAAAATGTACACACATGACCTGTAATATAGCCAGCGAAACAGCAGGGGGCGCCATAAAACAACCCCCAGCCCCTAATTAAGATGACCAGGAGCTTAACGTTTACTTCTAAAAAATGAATTAATTACAAAATAAAAATATGTAATTTTTCGCACATTATATTGTGTATTATATTGTGTTTGATTTAAATAAAAGGACACTTAGTCTTTAGTCCCTTGTCCTTTAGTCTTTCTTTCACCAAAGCAAATTTTGCCCATAAATCGCTAGCAAGTGCATGCTAATTGGTACATTGTGCCATTTCCAAGCCATAACTCGACTCAAAGAGCAGTTAAACCATAACATTAACTACTAACTGAGTAGAAGCTGATTACGGTGGTCGAAGGCGACTGTTATCAAGATGGTAAAAATATCCTGGACAGGTGCCAGCTTTATGCCTGAAATCAAAATGGCAGATACTGTGATGTCCATAGAGACAGGTATTTTTACTTCCCTATTCGTCGGCTTAGTTATTGATATTTTAACTTTGAATTATTGTCTGTATATATTGCGCTTTTGGGATCTTTTGAAATGTTTATCTTGAACTGACAACTTTGGTTACACTCCTTACTCACTTCTGTAAAACACCAAATTTTAAGCTGAATTTCCTTTTCTACCTCATTTTCCACATTTAGCCGACTTTTACTCGGGAAGAAATAGCACCTGGTTTGTTAGTCTACCACTAATTATAAAGAGGGTTTGTTAACACCGCGCTTCAGTGCGCTTTATTTTGAAGGTACAAATGGGAAATTGTGTATCTCCTTTGCTTCCTCGTAACGGGAATCCTCAATATTGGGCTGTACACAGTGCGCATGCGCTCAGTTAACGGGCCTGCTGTAATCCCCTTTGTCACAAATAACAAGAGGACGCAATCTGCTGTAATTAAGGAAACCTATCCGCCCAATTACAGGTTTCCACTTATGTAACAGTTAAGGTCATTAAAACAAAAATAAACACAGCTAGGTTTATTTGATATTTCTCTTTACAAATTAAAACACAAGATCTGTGCTTTGCAAAGTGCAATCGTGCAGTCGTTTCATCAAAAAAGCAACAAATTCACGCAGTAAGCCCTCAATTTCAAATGTAAAGCAAAAGTGTTGGCGAGGAAATTTAATATAACAATTACCAAGTATTAAAAAGCAGATGATGATGAGATATTAATAGTCTTCACGAACTCTGCCATTGCTCATTTAATTTCCTAATTAACTGACTGATTTTTGAAAAACAGAAAAATAGTGATACGTGACCCAGAGTCAAAAGTGACATCATTGTGCATCATTTGTGTTTTAAAACCAAATCTTAAAAATTATAAGTAATAACTATTTAAAAATGAAACGGAACCGCCTCACGTTTCAGGAGTTTTGGAGCTTTTTGCGTGACAAAAGCATCACTGGATTTCAAAAAACAAAAAAAAAAACTTAAAATATTTCGCTCTTGATGAATTAACATATGAGCAAAAACGTTGGAGCTTAATAGTTGTTTTATTTTTCCTTAAGTTTTCCTGAGAGTACAGTACTTAGTTACATCAAGCCCGTGCAAGCTTACCTTACCAGTGAGAAACTGAGGTGAATTATACCTCCACAAGTGCGTGTAAAGGAGGGGTTTTTTTTTTAAGGTGATGGATTTTCATATGTACACTCACTGCTGTGTAGATTCCAGCTTTTTTGCTGAGGCTCTGGCACCATCTGCTGTTCACTGACCACCTTTATAATGCTGCTGGGAATATCATTTATCTACAGGTGAACAAGCTGCCTTTAACGTGAGCCTCAGATTTAATGATGGGAAGAAAAAAAACCCCACAATTTTGTTAAACAAAATCTAATTCTAAGTGCTCAAAATATCTCCATGTTTAATGAAAAGAAAATTTCATGGTTCCCAGAGGATGAGTGCCACTTATTTTAAGAGAACCAACTGGCCTTTCCTCCAGCATCACTAGTTGGTCAAAGTTTTCACTGATCCAGTGAAGTACACTATATGGACAAAAGCACCGGGCCACCCACATAGGAGCTTCTTGGCCATGTAAACACATACCATGAAGCTCCCATTGCACCGTTTTTCTGCTGATGTTAATGATAGGAGGGAGTCTGGAGCTCTGCAGACGCATTGGCGACTGTTTGGCACTATGCACCTTAGCACTGGTGACTCTGCTCTCCAACTACGTGGCTGGAGACTAGTTGCTGTTGCTTCCACTTTGCAATAAGGCTACTTAAATACTGTAATATCTCAGAGGGAGGACTTGTTGCAATGATTGCATCCTATTACAGCACCACACTCGAATTCTATGAGCTCTTTAGAACAACCTGTTCATTCACAAATGTTTGTAAAGGGAGACTGCATGGCAAGGTGCACCTGCAGCAATTCAAAGAGATAAATACTTTTGTCTATATAGTTTATGTTAAAATCAGCGTGATGTATAGGCACAAAAACCTGGGACAGCTGTTGTCCCAAGAGAATCTATGCCAGAATTATTGGTGATCTCTGATTGGCCCTGGACTACAAGAGTGTACTTTTACAACACAACTGATATAATTATTACTAAAGTTCATAAAGAAGATGTATTTTGGTCGCTTAATAACTTTTCACCTTGCATCAGTATTTACTGTTGGTTTTGGACCACGATCCTGCAAATTAATAATAATAATAATAATAATAAAAAAAAGAACATTTTAGATGAGCTCGAAGTTGTACTCATTATACCAGCACTTAGCTGTAACATGTTAGATTTACTCACTATTAAATTAACTACCATACCAGAGTGTTATCCGATAGGGGAACCTTGCGTGTTTATTAACACAAGAAACTGCAACAGCCCTCATGGCCTATAAATGGAGGCTGAAGGAAGCCTTTTATGATTAATGGTTCAAAATAAGTTTTACTTGGTTCATGCTTGATCCATGCATCAGTTCCACTCTGTCTGACACAGGGGGTGGGTGGGGTTTTTGTGCTCACATCCAGAGCCGTATACCTGAGATGATCATACCATGGGTGTTTCAAGGAGTCTGAATCTTGAGCTTTCAGCTCACAGGGATTACTTGTACATGGCTAAAATTCGAAAAGGAGTACATGTATGACTGAAAACCGGTGGTGACGAGTGAGGAAAGAATCTGATGGAGAAACCGAGGAGCACGGCACGGCGACTGGCTCATCGTCCTTCTTTGTGATGCTTCCAATGAGCACATTTTTAAACAGTGGGCTTCTTATTTTATTCCAAACTAGCAACTGATCCCAGGAAAGTCTGGGTACCTCTGGGCTAAAGTAAACTTGCTGTAGTGCCAAATTATAAGAGACACTTTGTGTGAAAACAAAACAACTGGCAGTCTATTACAAACCTACACTGCATTCTCCACAGTCTCTTCCTGCTTGGTTACAAGGTGTAGCTTTGGGAAAAATGATTCATTGATAGCCTCTTGGCACAGAATGGAGGTTTCTAGCATAACTTCACCTACTTCCAAGGTTCGTTTAGAAGAACCAAGGGTCCGAAGAGGTCGAGGCTCTAGCAACACTTGCAGTATAAACAGCAGCTTTATTACTTGACTAACGCGTTTTGGCCTGTGGTGCTGATCAAGTAATAAAGATGTTTTTTTTATCCTAGTTTAGAGTTGCTGGAGCTTCAACCTCTTTAAAGCTTCTATGAACAACATATTTGAGTGAAGGAAGCGTACGCTGCTCTTGGCTCTGCCTGGAAACAGGCTTGTAAATGACTCCAAATATACCTCAATTGAGGGCAATTAAGAGGATTGTTAGGTCTTCCTTTTTAAAAAAAAAAAGAAATCACCTAAACTGTTCATGTGATGAAAGACAAGCCTACATATTGTTTTATAATAAGGTGCTGTTTATTTCATCATTTCATTATTCACATCTCACAGTACACTTTCTTATAGCTTTGAATTGTAGTTTTTAACCATGTGTAATACTGACCTCAGCCTCCTCTCCCAGGCTTCCTGGCGTCACTCCGGCACCCCCACCTCTGTTCCTGGGTACATTTGGTCGCAGGGACTCGGATTCTAACTTTTTACCCAGGGCCAGAGGCTTGAGGGAGTCTGGAGCTGGCTTTAGATTGTTGTCTGGTTCAGTCCTGCAAACTGTGAAGTGCTTATCTTGTTTTGTTTATTTATTCACACAAAGTCCAGATTAAGTGTTTGATCACTTTAACTGCAGAGAGCCGCCACCATAAACAGGTTATAGCAGCCTTTGAGGGACGCGGGCGGCGCTTTATTCAACGTTCAGATGATGTGGATTTGGCATGGATTAAAAGTGGACTGCAGGTATTTTGAGTTCCTCGGCCGTTTCCTGTCAGCATGCCTTCAGAAGTGTGCAAGCACTGAGCAGGAGTGTTATAGTGGCTGCCCCGATGATGCACCACTGCATCACAAGCAGACCATTAAAGATTAACAGCCTCATCTGGACGGCAGAGGAACCCCGCCGTAACTAAAAATACTTATGATCACTTGGTGCAGACTCCCACTGCAACTGGTCTTTGTTTTTTTTTTTATGTCTGTACAACTTGAAGGCAGGAAGTTGAATTTTTTTTAAATAGGACTCAGTCTTAAAATTCATGCCTCCCTGCACAGGATTTTTTGTTTTTTTAAATAAAGGACGGGGAGCCTGGAAGTATTCTAGTGTCCATCAGGCCTGATCCACTGAAACCAAAGTCAGAACAAGTCGTCCTAATGTGCTCTGCTATGCCATGTAGATGAAGGTGTTTATATCCGTCTCATCCCGCTTTATGTACTTATGGTCTATCAGCCACTCAATCTGCTCCTTGATCATCTTCTTCTGTGGTAAAAACATGTTCTTTAGGATTTCCACCAGCTCCGTCTGCAGCTGAGCGTTGTTGATGCGCTTCCTCATCTTCATTATTTGGATGATGGCCTCCTGGACGTGAGAAAAAAAGAGGAGGGTGGAAAAATAACAAAGCAGGTCAAGAAACTGCACTGTGAGGCTCTTTATTCACAGTAGGTGGAGTTCAAAACAAATGAAGATGCACCAGCCTCTCCACCTGCATGCTGCGAGCTCATCTCTGTACCTGTGTTCTTAGTATCCTGAGCTGGACGATGCCCTCGTTCTCCTCCTCTCTCATTCGCTCCGTGGTGAGCTGCAGCCGACCGATCAGGTTGATCTTCCCCCTTTTCTGAACCTTGGAATTTTTTCTGTAAAGTTGAATTTGAAAAAGAAATGCCCTGGGTCAGCGTATGGACCCGTGGTCTCTACTAAGATATCTGGTCTGCAGTGTGACCATTTAATCACCAACTATTAACACCATCATCACTGGTCTGTTCGCACTAACAGCAGTGACGCAGAGAGGCCCGGAAGAAGCTGCTGCACCTCTGCACACCGCCATGTTGTCTAACCCTGCTTACCTAAGCTATTATTTATTTAATAGGTTTTTATTTATAATAATATTATTTGTATTACATTTGCATATATTTTTATATTACTTATTATTACTAGTTTCAAATCACAAAAATGTTATTAGACAAAGATAACATGAGTAAATACAAAAACTCTTTTTTCTCGTTTATATAATGCATTCTCATTTATCACTGCAACAATTTCTTGCGTTCGTAGAAAAACTTCATAAAAAATTAAGGGAGCCTCAAGATTTTTGCATAGGGCTGCACATTTAAAGCACATCTAAGATCCTGTTCTTAAAAACAAAAGTGTTTTCAAATTAAAAAGAGAATGAAGTGATTTTGAATCTGAAATGTTCCTATTTTTGGAATATGATAATTTCATTCAATAACCTCTCAGCATCTCTCGTGTCCCTCAAGTACATCTGATGCTATAAATGTGGTAAAAACTGAAACACATACTTCCAAACACTCAAAAGTTATGTAATGGATTTTATGAGTAATTTGGAAACAACAGAGTGTGCAAAATTATATTTCTTCCTCACTAAGACCAGACTGTGCATTAAAACTTCACAGAAAGCACTAAAGAGGCAAAGTTGTGAATAATAATAATAAGAAGAAGAAGACGAAGACGAAGAGAGGAACAGGGTGAACGTGATCACTTACATGAGAGAAAATTCCTGGTTGACATAGAATAACGTTCCTTCTGCAAAGTCTTTTGGCGAAGACACTGCCGGGTCATAGAGCAACACCTGCCTCTTGAGTTTGGGAAACGCTACCAGAGACTGGGCGAACAGAGAGGTTTAAGGAGGGAAACAGAAGATTTTGTATTAATCAAACAAAAGAACAAGGGGTTTCTCATAGAAAAACAAACTTGTTTGTCTAAGACGTGATAGAGACAGCCATCTACAGTTCACAGGCACTTTTGTCCTCGTTGTTTACCCAGAGAGTGCGCCGCAGCTCTGCATCGGGCAGCTCAGTGGCTAATTTGAGGTTTTCGAAACTGATCCGCTCCCTCGGTCGCTGGTTCCAGGCAAACAGCACCGCCAGCTGGAAGGTGGTCACCTCCAGGTCATACTGGCCCACCTCGTTCTTAAACGTTATCTGGAGAAGTGAAGTACATTTTATTTAGTTTGATTACTAAGTTCAAACAATAAAGAAATAATAGATCGCGGGAGGAGTACATGTGCACGGTCGAAACTATGTAAAATGTTTGAAGGAACTACCTGGAAAATGTTCAATACAGAATTAATATGCTAATGTGGTCACCTCAGACACACATGCTTTTCTAACCTTGGGCAAATAATCAGAAGGATGCTGGTTTGAAGGGACAGGAGCTGACTAGCTTATTTCAGACAGTGGAGAAGTGGAGAAGCTGCTGAGCTCAGTATTAGATAAAAAAGGATTATTCTAATCTGTGAAATATGCAAAGCTGCACCAGTGAAAGTTTTCCAGTAAACTGCTTTGGCCATTACAGTAACTGGAATGGTGCAATTTCACAGTTAAGTTGCTTTTGTGAGTTCCTGTGCAGACACGTTAGACTCACGATGCCGTTGGACATGAGGTGATGCCAGTGAAGCTTCCTGCCACTGTGGTTCTTCTTATAGAAGTCTTCTACCTCAGGTATCAAATCCTCCAGCTCCGTAGGGAGAGACACAAAAACCTTCTCGCTGCTCCTCGACCACGCTCCAGCATTCAGGATCTTTATGTTGACCGAGTCAGCTGCAAGGGAGCGCACCAACATGAGAAAGTTTACAGTTATAGCACATCCCAGTCAAAAGTACACATTACTGCACCTTGCTGGCTAAAACCAGCTACTAGTTAGCTTAGCATAAAGAAAGTCTTTAGGCTTTTGTGTTATCTAATGTTAAAACAGTATTTGATGTCTGTCAATTTTGAACACTGTGCTCACTGTTCTCCTGGAGGATGTAGATTGCAGTGTATTGAACTGTAAGGGAAATCCCCTTTGGGGTTGTGTCTCCTCCCAGTAATTTACATGTTATGTTACTTTTTTATTCTACCCAGAAGACAAAGTTGTAGGGGTTAGCCATTTCCCCCATTTCCAGCCTCTATGCTAAGCTAATCTACTGCTCATTAGTCTTTGTGTTTAGATTATACATGAGTGACATCAATCTGCTCATCTCAGTGGAGAAAAGCAAGAAAGTAAATGTACTTGCTTCCCCAAACTATCGAACTCTGTCATCATTTTATTAAATAAAACATTTTCTGACTTTACCTGGTAAAGCAAGCTTGTTATGTTTATGCATTTCTTTGAAGGACTGGTTGAGGTCCTCCGACACCTTGATGTCTTGGAACATCCTCGCTAGCTTGTTGACATAGTCGGCTGGCATTCCTACTTCCTGTTTGGACAAATGACATCACAGTAAAGATTAATCAATTAATCGTGTTACTAATTGTGTCTGTGTTCATTTGCGAGCAGTTTCTCATTATGATGTTCTGTCGGTGATACTTGTGATGATAAATGAAAAGGAGACAGCCCCAGATGTCTCACTGATGAAAACATTTAATAAACAGAGTAAGGTGAGCTTCATAGAAGGAAAAATAGAAAGTAAATGTTCCCCGTTAGCTCCTACCCTGAGCCACTCCACCATGTTCTCCTCTATCTCGCTGTCGGCTGAGATGTCCAGGATGAGCCGACGGGTCAGGTGGGCTTTGTGGTAGCGCATGAAAACATCTTTGTTCTGGACATACTTCAGGACTAAAAGCTGCAGGAAAACCGATAAATAAATTTAAATAAACAGCGGTTGGAAAGGACTCAGCAGCGACTTTTGGTGTTTGTTGCAGTTTCTTGAGAATTCAAACACGTAGGAATATTTTTCTGAGCTGGCACAAATTTGTTGAGGTTATTGCTCTTTACTTCTTAACGTTCCAATAAAGTCAGAGCTTGCCTGTTTCACGTTCTTCCTGCATGTTCTCTCAAGACTTCCAAAGCAATAACTAACAGTAGATCAATGTCAGATGCAGTAACGCCAGTTTAATAAACTAACAAGAACACTAAACTTACCACTTCCTTGAGCTTGGCCTCGATCTCTTCAGAGGTGAGCTTCTTGCTGAGTGGAGTCTTCCTCAGGAGCATGTCACAGTAGTTGGCTAGCAGCTCTGGACACTTGGACTCAGGCTGAGTTTTCAACCCTACCCTGTAAACGCAGGTGAGGAGAGACGAGTGCAATCAAGCTGTCAGGCTGCTTTTATCATTCGGAGCTGAAGTTCATGCAGGCAGCTCTCTTACCCTTTCTGTTTCATGGGAAGCTCTAATTTAAATATCGTGGCATCATTCACAACCGCTTTATAGGCCTGCAAAGAGGATTGAAAAAAAGTTCTGAGGATATTCTAAGACAGGCATCCTACAGTTACAATGGAACTTAGAAGCGTGACTCACTTTGTCTCTAGCAGTCAGGAAGCGTGGATCATCCTGAAAGGCCTCTTTCACCAGTCGACTGAAGCGGTTAAACAGGGTGAGCAGCTGCTCCACGTATTTCTCTGAGTCCTGCAACAAAGACCCGATGGTGCAACCACTCACTGAGATCAGGATAAAAGTTCAGATTTACATTAACTAAGTTCAAGGTCCACAAACTTACAGTACGTTGAAATTTTATCTACAGGCCTTAAATTTTATAATTTAAGCATTAGAAATCTAAACCATTAAAAAAGGGGCCATAAGGACAACCTGTAATACCAGTTACAAACAGGTACAAATGCACTATTCTTAAAATTAAAAACATTTATAAAAGCCCCCTCCATCTGGTTCATTTTCACACTGCACAAATTATGTAGAAAGCAATAGACTTACTCCCTGACAACACCCTTATAGTGTTTCTTAAAAGAGAAAGGACATACACTTTGAGGCCAGTGGTACCCCTCAGCCTTCGAGATTTTTTTCTTTCAAAATTCCAGGTGAATATTGCATCCACAAGATTTTTAGAAACTTTACCTCTGGACTTGAGGTCAAGTTCAAACTCGTCTGAAGTTTTTAGTAGATACACCTATGGTATCAGTTTTAAATTCCTACATTGCTTCAATCTCGAGTTATCGCATTCACAAACTTCGATGTCCATGGTGCCCACTTGGCCACCTGGCAGGGTGACAACGATACCCCCCGATGGGGTATCTAAGGAGTCCAAGGATTTGTGTAGATTTGCTGTACCACATCTAAATTTCTAAATTAATTTATTAGCATAAAAAGGACTGAGTGTGAGATGAGAATTTTGCAGCTTAAACAGAAGTGTGGAGGTGTAAAGTGAGGAAAATGTTTTGCAATATTAAAAAAAAACACAAAAAATAAAAATCTAACATGTTCTCTGTTAGCCCTGCGAGAGACTGGCAACCTGTCCAGGGTGTACCCTGCCTCTTGCCCTATGGTAGCTGGGATAGGCTGCCCCCCAGCAACTCTGACAAGGATAAGCGGAAGAGAATTGATGGATGGATGTTTAGTCTTCATGCATACGATTAACTCATCATCTGCTGCACACCCATTTCCTTTCCCAACCCCAACGATCTCTCTCTGGATCATTATCATGTTGGCGTTTTGATTAATAAGAATGACGGCATCTCAGCATTTACTGCTGTCATTGAAATGCATCTCAATGTTAATACAAACTGTAATAACCTGCAGTCTATTCTTGCTAACCTCCCACCATCACCAAACTTTCCTTTTTGCTGAAGCATATCGTTAGGGCTGGACCAGGTGACCCTGAATCCTCCCTTAGTTATGCTGCAATAGACGTAGGCTGCCGGGAGATTCCCATGATGCATTGAGTTTTTTCTTTCCAGTCACCTTTCTCACTCACTATGTATTAATAGACCTCTCTGCATTGAATCATATCTGTTATTAACCTCTGTCTCTCTTCCACAGCATGTCTTTTATCCTGTTTTCCTTCTCTCACCCCAACCGGTTGCAGCAGATGGCCGCCCCTCCCTGAGCCTGGTTCTGTCAGAGGTTTCTTCCTGTTAAAAGGGAGTTTTTCCTTCCCACTGTCGCCAAAGTACTTGCTCATAGGGGGTCATATGATTGTTGGGTTTTTCTCTGTATCTATGAAGAACCTTGAGGCGACTTTTGTTGTGATTTGGCGCTATATAAATAAAATTGAATTGAATTGAACCAGTTTGGCATGTTTGTCTGTGCGACACTCACAGAGGTGATCGTCTCCGCCGACGCTACCATATCGGCCAGCCCAGCACTCATGATGTGCTCCTCCAGGTCCTTCAGCATGGGCTCGATGCCGTTGGGCACTTTGTCCATGAGAGAAAACATCAGGTGCAACTCTGTGGTGAAAGCAAAGGCATCATCCTTGCTTTTTAGAAAGACTATGACTCAGAGTTATGGAGCAGTCAACAGCAAGGAGGTGGGCAGTGTTATTGCTGCAGAGAGACCCTAAAACAGAAGATATACTGCAAGAAATAACTCTGTGATGCCCCAGTCTTTACCAGAATCAATACAACTTAAAAAATTAAGACTGAACTAAATCCCTAAATGTGCATTTCTGTACTAGTGACATGTCTCTAATGTTCATTTTGTAGCTACATTATAACACGAGCAGAAGATGAGCTACTTTAAAATCCATTATTGTGGAAGGCCTTTGTCAATTTCATGAATTAAACCACACACACACACAGATGCATTAATAATACGGATGGGTGGTTAATGCAGCCCAGAAACTTGACAGAGGTCTTAATCACAAAACAACTCTCCAATACAAACTTTTATGTACTCTTAAGATTTTCCATATTGGTCATTTACATTGAAATCGTGAAAAATGTCTGGAACAAAAATGCTACATAATCTCTGGGTAGGTTTAATGCACCAGGATGCGTTTATCTAAAGTGAACAGCAATGTGAGCAAAAGAAAAGAACAAGATGTGATACCAGCAGCTAAAATATCAAATTCAAAACTAAATGCATCTGTGGCAACGAGCACAGACTACCTTTAATGTATAAAATTATTATTGTGATATAAAACCTCATGAATAAGTCTCAAAGCTTGGGCACAGATACAAGACTTGAAAGCCTCTTATTATTAAAAAACAAACAAACAACAAATTCATGTCTGAGTAACGAGTTTCAAATCCTTATTTTTGGTTTTACTTTAATCTGAACAACTTCTGCACTTCCTGCACTCAGTCTGTGTGTTTTCAAACCAGCGCGAGAATCAGTTATGATCCACTGAATACTTCTTGTTATTAACGTTATGAAATTTGGTGTATACTATTTAACCAGTCCCCCCCTCCCCCAAGTAAAAGCTTTGGATCCCACAGGACACTCAGAACATCGAGTGCTGTGACAGACGGATCTATCATGACGACCTTCAACCTCACATGTCGCCTTCTGTGTAAACCTCCGACTTGGTTTTAGATTAACGAGGCTAGTCATACTATCACACAGGGATGTTGTACAGATGCAGAGAGATTTGTTCAGGCTATTTTCTAGTGCAAACCTGAGCTGGCTGAGCCTTTGGTGGGAACAGTCCTGCCGTACTCACTCTCTGTCTCATTTCGTTTGATCATGCCCGGACATTCGGCTAAGATGGTCTCCTTGAACGATGTTACTAGCGCATTGACGCAACACTCCATTAACTGCAAAGATAAGCAGAGTTAAAAACACTCAGAGACAACACACGTGCAGATATCAGAAATCTGCATTTTTGGGACGATCCTTCAGCATTTTCTTTCCAAGAGTAAGAGGAGAAGACCAAACTTGGAATAAGCCCATCAAGGAATAATAATAAGAGGAAACGTGAAATAGGCTTTGCATGAAATAACCCAAAGATTAAAGTAAAAGGAAATATGTGAAAGGAACGCCTGGCCACATCTGTATACTCACGCACTATACTACAAACAGCAGTTTGTAAAAACAGTAAAAACTGCAGTTCAAGGGAAATTTACATACTCTAAATATTTATTTGCAATCTTTTAATCACACAAAGTAAACAAGGATATTTTAAAAAGTTGCTTTTTGTCTTTGATTTGTAGAAATCTGGGTGAAAATCGTGAAATATGGCAGAAACTGGCACAATGATTTTTACTGTAACTTGAAAAAGAAGAAAAAGCTTAAAAATTAAATAGAATATAAACATTTAGAGATCACAGAAATTGATGTTCATGTTTACAAAATTTCAAACTAAAACAATGGAGCTTATACTAACTGCTTGTACAGAGTTGCAGTCACGTCTCGTCTCTAGGTAACGCAGGGCACGTTTCTCCTCTTCCCTCAGCTTCGAATCAGCCTGATGAAAATAAAACATATATATGCAATATTTATGCATGTTAGAAAAAGCTAAAAGTAAACATATAAAGACGAAAAGCCGGTAAGTTTTATTATTTATTTTTTTTTATTGACATTTTAGAATCACTATACAATACCATCAACTTCAGCTATCTGTCAGTACATATATTTTTTTCTTTTTTTTCTATATTTAAACAACTAAAATATCCATACAATAAGAATGAAAGAAGAAGAAGAAAAGAAAAAGAAGCAAAACAGGAAACAACAAACAACATAAATAAAAAAATACATAAGGAAAAAGAAAAAGGAAAGAAAAATAAATAAATAAATATAGGGAGTGTGTTTTTGTTTCCATTAATGTAACTAATATTTCCTCTAGTCTTCTAGTAGTTAACAAAGTCAAAATCTAAAGCAAAATCAAAAACTGGCCTGCATTTTTTAAAGTAGTCCATCCATAAGCCGGTAAGTTTTAAATGTTTATAGTTGGTATTTCACAAATATGGGATAAATAAAGGTAGTTATACCAGCAAGTAAACAGTGAGCAGCAGTTCCATTAAAATAAACAGAGAAACTGGGAAATCTGTTTTCTGGCCCAGGAGTGTTACTCACATATTTCATGTAGTTTTGGACGCCGTTCTGCTGGAGGTAGGCCGGTGCTTGTGTTCTGTAAAACCTCTCAGTAGAATCCATATACGCTTTTTCAAAGTTATCCCTGTAGATCTGCAGCTTGTCGTCGGGGTTGGAGCACAGGTTTACTGCTCAGGATAATAAAAATCATCACACAGTGAGATACAATACGATTTTTTGAGCTTGAGTGACTCAAATGTTAGTGTTAAGTGGTTAAAAAAAGTAGTACAAAGGCTAGACATAACAAGACTGTTGATTTGCATATCTGTGGTTTTTCATATTTTTCTCTTCCTGGTCCTGTGTTTTTTTACAGATGGTGATGAATTACATTTTCTACTGCGCTCCATTTTCAGGGCTTGGCAAAATCGCTAGCCCGACGGGCGGGGCTGAGATAGATTTTGGTCGCCTGACCGGAGATATTGCTAGCCCTGGGACGTAGGGAGAGGCGTGAGTTTCTCAAAGTGGGCTCATTGAGTCAGCACGGATAAGATCTTGGAGAGGCTACGGCTGCTGTGAATACTCAGAATAAGATCTCTGACTGCAGACTGGATACATCTTGGAAGGGCTAGCTCGGAATAAGATCTCTGGGCGCAAATTGGATGACATCTCGGGGAGGCACACTGCCGTGAGTTCTCAGAAATCGGCTCCTTGAGCACAAGAAATGACAACATCACAGAACGCAAGTATGGCGAAGCTCGCGGCTCTCCAACGGGAGATTGAGAGACCAGTGTTGGACTTTAGAACTGCTTTGAAATTCATATGAACTGTTCGCATTAAAGTAAAAAGCACCATCACTTCATGCGGAAACCCCTTGGCGCCAGCGGCGGTCTCGAGGCTGGAGCTGAAAAACAACACCCTGATAACGACTGTGTTTAGTCTGTTCCTTCCCATTCCATGCAAGGCCACCTGGGTTGGCTGGAAGACTGTTTACTTAGCCTGGCAGGGCGAAGGACACTGTCTCAGCTGGACTATGGACACGCACACACATACACTTACACTGATAAGCACACACTCATCCCCCTCCCTTTCCAAACGCCTTCGATGATTGTTTCCTGCGGGGGAACACGGCGGGTCTGCGTGCCGCGCTGGAATGGTAGCGCTGTGCAGGGCGGCTGCTGTGTTCGCTTCGGATTACTCCTCACCTCCCACCCAATCCTGTGCCTTGTCATGTCTTTCACAAAGTTGTGCTGTGGACATTTATGTGCTTTTTGTGCAGAGGAGTATATTTTGTTTCCTGTTCTCATGCTGTCCTACCATGGAAGCACAGCATGAGTAGAGGTCTCTTTTTTTCCTCTTGTACTTTCCCACTGTAGTGTATATTTCAGTGTTTTTCTGTAACGCTACCGATCTCCGACTTGTATCCCCATGTAATGTCTGTGTTGTGTGTGTAAGGTCGGGGGGGGGGGGGGGGGGGGTGTCCCATTTCACTGCAGGGCAACCTGCATGTGGCGAATAAAGCTTTGATTGATTGATTAGGGCTAGCGATTTTGCGAGCCCTGATTTTTAAATATATTTCCTCCAGTTTTCCCTTTTTTCCTGTCAATGTTGACTTTTTTACACATGTACTGTGAATTATAACAGGAATATTAATAGAAATGAATATATAAATAAACAAAGAAAATGAAAATGAAAAACATGAACAAGAGGAGCCTATAGAGAATTTAGGCTACGTCCACACGTACACTGGTATTTTTGAAAACTGAGATTTTCCATTTTCGTTTAAAAAAAAGAAAAAAAATCCAGTGTGATGTAACCGCAAAAAACGAGGTCAAATGCTCTCAACATGCCAAATCCTAACCGTGTAGAGATGTTGGCCAATCAGAAGTCTAGAAGTTTGGGAGGGAAAGAGTAAACAGGGTTTTGTGCCCTCAGAAATCCTTAAGTACTTCTGAAAAGTTTTTGTGTTTTTCTGGAAAGGCAGCTAATTTTGTGTTACTTTTCAAGTGTTTTCATCATTTCAAATGTTAATAACTAAAGACAGTATTTTGGATTTTGTCTCACTTGGCCTCTTGGCCGGAGTTTATTCAATAAAGAAAGAAAGAAAGAAACTGAAAACTGAGTTTTTGAAAATCTCCACCCTGGCAGGAGTTTTTAAAAATCTGTTTTCAGTGAACAAAAATATTGTTTACGTGTGGACGAAAGGCCCAAAGGCCCAAACGCGTAGAAAAAGCTGCATTTTCAAAAATACCCGAGCAGGTGTGGACATCGCCTTAAAGAGTTAGTATGTTTGGTGCATTCAGATCATTGTTCTGATTGCAAAAGCGAAGAAATACAAAGAAATGAGGGGTGACTCAAGACTTCAGTATGTATAACACAAAGAGTATTTCCAGTAGTCCAAAAAGTGTGAAGCAGACCATCTCCAGTTGTTGTGCGTTCATAAACAATGTCTGCCATGTAGAACAGGAGGCCTCAGCCTCAATACCAAGCTGCTGAAACCAAAAGCTGTCATTCACGAGCAGTCATATTTTCTACCCTTTCTGATCTATGACTGGACAAACAGAACCTTCAGACTTCGCCTGCAGGATCCAAACAAAAGCTTGAAACAGGTGTGTCTCAGTTTTTCTCACCGTATGACTCCCGCACTCCGATGACCAGCTGTGAGTCAAAGGCCTCCCCCAGCCTCTCGGCGTGGACGAGCTTCATGGCACTGTCTTGTAGCCTGTTTTTAATGTTGGAGAAAATGGACTCGTTCCATGTGTCAAGCATGAGCTGCAGTGAGCATAGAGAAAAAGTGTTAAACACAAACATGCACACTGACGAATTTTTCTTTGGATCACAGTAAAAAGACAGAAACAAACAAACCCACTCACCTTGCGGACGATGCTGTCCTCCATGTTGGACTTCTTGTTGCTTCCTTGCTTACCCATCAAAGTGATCTCCAGCTGGCAGAAAGGTTTGGGCAGAATGTCACACTGTGTGAAGAACTTCCTCCACTCTACAATGTACGCCTTCAGCAACGCCGTGTCATCTTGGTGACTAAGCACCCGCTAAGAAAAGGAGAGAGACACAAGTTAGGGCCAGTTTGCACCTGCAGAAATAAATTGGTAGCCGATATTTAAAATTAAGATACACCTTAAAGAATCAGCACGAACACTGATGAGAAATTTAAACTGATGTCAGAACAGAAAGTATTTTTTAAATGTCTGGAGAAAAAAAAACATAGCCTGTATCTATCATTCAAACAGACACAGATAATTTTAAATCTCTGTCATAACATTCATCCAACAATTAATGGAGCAGTTCCCAAAACGGTCAGCTAACAGGTAAAAAAAGGAGAACTTACACAAAACTTTGGGGAAGAAGTTGATAAATCTCAGTTTGAAATTGAGACTAGGCTAGATTTTACTAAAGTTCTGTAATACTTATATCTTTTAAGTATTTTTATTACAAATGCCATACCATATTAGAGAAAAAAAATCTGTTAAAGGGAAACCTACTCTTTAAACGCTGGAAGGAGGGACTCATTTCAGCATGACTTTAAAGCTCTGAGTACTAGAGAGCAGAATGCCGTCCGGCCTGACCGGGTCATCTGTCAGGGGAAGTTGGCTAATGTTGGGCGATGCTGCTGCCAATTAAGCATAAAGGGGACTCTCAAAACCCAAATGTCCCTTCTGAGAGAAGAAAGGAACAGTTGATCTTCAGAGGACTGTGTGAAAGTGTCAGCTAAGGCAGTGGGGCCAGGTTTTTCTGCTACTGTAAAGTAGAAGCAACCTCACAAATAACTGAAAGTCTATGTGTGCTGCAAAAATGATCAAAAGAGGAACTCATGACATGAATCTATTTTGTTCACTGAAACAGGGGCTGTACTACAAAGAAAGCGTAAATTATAAAAGATATTTTTTCCATATCTAGCTTCATTTATTCCAACAACAGCAATCAGACTAGCTACAAGCAGACGGACGTGAAAGATGCAACAGTGGCAGCATATCAACAATCACAACCATGGACAGGTGTACTGGCCGCAGAGGGCCATATTTTATGGCCCTACAGTCACACAAAACAGTGGTCTGAGATGAGAGGTTTGCGATGGTTGCTTTGAAGAAAGGATCATTTGCTGTCAGTTGTCTTCTTCAAAGCACCTTAGGTGTGTCACAACGGAGTTAAAACACCAATAAGATGCAGTCGGTCTGCTACTCATCTGTGACTGAATGAGGTTACGTTTGCAATTATATGCAATCTGTCTACGAAGACAAAGTGATTAACTGTAATAAATTGACAAAAAGTGCAAATGTGTTGCTGTCTGCATCCACAGAAATTCATGTCAACTACTTACATTCAGTGTCCAGCCAGAACCCCGTAGATACGAATCAGAAATTGCTCCACAAATAATGAAGCAGTTTCTCCAATACGGCAATTTATTGTGAAACGACAATGTTGCTTTTATACAGGAATATACCCAGAATACAACAAGCTGAGTGGAGTCCACTACTGCAAAGAGACCTGTTGCAGACTCAGATTGATGGTAATGTGAAGGCATCTGTCTGCATTTACAAATTAGACGCCAAACCTTTCCCAATCTGTGTGAGAGTGACTGCAGTCAATATAAGTCAAACTGTGACTGTTTAAAGACATGTTGTCTCCCCTAGGCAACTTGTGCAATCACCTTGCGATCAAAAGTGATTGCCTGGGATCGAGGATATTTGCTCGTTCAACCTCTGTCTAGAAAAGTTCAGTGTAATCACTAGGAAACTGCCCATTCTTCCTAGTCGCATAGCCATAGTAAAGGAAGATAAAACTACAATATTAGAAAAATGCAAAGATGTTAAACAGGAAGGCTTTCTCATCTACTCAGATAGATACAAAAACATTTACAAAACGCTAAAATAAGTCACAAAATATACTTGAGTGTTGGGTAAGATGCTTGTATATGCTGTCCAAGCAACATGTATGTGTAGGAAACACTGAACTTAAATGAACTGGAAGACAAAAAGCTTACTGCTTGTGCTTGTTTGATGAAATCTAAGATGTCCTCTTTGAGGGCCTGGTGGATCTTAGCTGGACCTTTGTCGTCCCACAGGCACACAGCATGGACGTCTCTGTAGAAGCAAAAAAAAGGAGTCACATCATCACATCTAAAAACCAAAGCCTAAGGTGAAAGCGCAGAGGTAGAGTCACCGAAAACTTACGAGAACAGGTCAAACCACTGTTGTTTGGTGACGGACTCCTGCCGCAGGAGCTTCAGTACTATGGGGCGCATCAGGTCCCATTTATCTTCAAACTGAAGGGAGCCTTTGTTCTGGAAACAAGCAGGAGAGGAGAAGAGTCAAATTATATGAATCACTAAAACAAAACTTTAGGGTGAGCTACAACTCAACATTAATCTGCTTTCAAACACCTGGCAATTTAAGATTATTTATATGTATATATATATTTTTTAAAAACTATACTGAGAAAGTTTCACTTTCACAAAATGTTGAGATGGAGGTTTCTTTTTGACAATACAGATAAAAAGGAATGGGAGGCAGTGAGAGGAGAAGCAGAAATGCGGAGTCTTCCCCACAGAGAACAATCACTTGTGATGACTTATCAAAATGGACAAAGCTGCCCCTCCTCAGCCACAGAATGAAACATGACTTCACGGGCCGACCATAAAGCCTGATTTAGGAATTGGAAAACACCATCACCATTCCTGGAAAACTGCTCTGACCTCAGTGTGCTGACAATAAGAGTTTTCAGTGACAGAGTCTTTGTCTTTCCCTGGTGAGCAGAAAAAGCCTTAATATAGATGATCCAAAAACAGGAAGTCTGAACCTTGTACTTCTGTACCACATATAAAATCTGCAAGTAGGCTAAATCTGCATATCAGATCCTCCCTGTTTCTTAACAACAAAACTGTGAAGTCTGTTAACTTACACACTCTGACTTAAATCGGCTTTATTCTTATATTGCTGACTTTCATGCAGTGCTCTTCCCCTCTCTTCTGATTGGTCAGATGCTGCCAACTTCACCTCATAACTAGAGTGATAAACTCTGTATTGACTTATCGAGTTGTGAAGCAGATTTGTGTGACCACTCAGCCTGATTGATGATGTTAGGTGAAGTGAAGCCAGATAAGGAAAAGATATCTCAGATGTGTTGAACTTGTTTTGCAGTGGAAACCCCGGGAAGCTTAAAGGACTGGATGCTTGTTCAATTCACAGGGTTAAGATTTGTACAAAAAGTCAAAATAAAAGCATTTGGATTTTAATTTAATCTCAGCTGTTTTTCATTTTGATGGGTCATATAGTGACTCATTCAAGAAGCGCTGCGGTGCTGATGGACTTTTGATATGTCTGATATTATTAATGCCAGTGCTGATATTGATTCAGTCTGCAGTGTGTTAGCTTTTTTGTTTCTTTTTTGTTATATATCATTCAAAAAAAATACTTAAAAAATGACAGGAGTTTTTAGAGTGGTAATTATTGCACAATGACTTGATAATAGTGCAGATGAGATAGACTAAGGTTAGACTACCAAAACAAAGTGATCTACCATCTAGATGCACAGTTTAATTTGTGGCTATATAACATTTTATTACTTGTTGATTACCTTGTGCGGGTTCTCTGCGTCAAACTAGTTTAAATACCTTTATGATTTTAGTGTAGTTGGTCACAAATCCTGGGATCATAACAACCCTAATATTTAAAATAATGCGGCTGATCAACTATGCTAGTGTTTTACTGTTTTTGTTTTAACCTCTTGTGCCAAGGATAAATATCTGCCTCTCACATCAGCAAATGACATTATTAGCAGACATCAATCACCAGTATATCACGGTTTCTCTGGCAATCATCAAAAGAGTTTTGGCCTTCCCTACAGCTGGACCAACCACCGTAGGTACATACAGGCTATTCCAGTTTTTTACTTTTTTGCATATTTGTCACACTTCAATGTTTCAGATTATCAAACATATTTTAATATTAGAGAAAGATATTTGATATAAGATCAAAACCTACCTGGCCCTATATGAAACAGTAACTGCCTCTTAAAGCTAATAACTGGTTGTTCCATGCTTGGCAGCAAAAACTGTAATCAAGCATTTGTGATACCTGGCAATGAGTCTTTCACATTACTGTGGAGGAATTCTGCCCACACTTCTTTGCAGAATTGTTTTAATTAGGCCGCATTGGGGGGTTTTCGAGCTTGAACGGCCTGTTTAAAGTGAGTTCAAAGCATCTCAATTTGATTTAGGTCTAGACTTTGCTTAGACCACTGCAAAATCTTCATTTTATTTCTTTTTTGAGCCATTCAGAGGTGGACTTGCTGGTATGTTTTGGATCATTGTCCTGCTGCATAACCCAAGTGAGCTCGAGTTTTAGGGCAAAAACTGATGGCTGGTGATTCTCTTTTAGGATTTTCTGGTAGAGAGCAGAATTCATGGTTCTACCTGTACAACTTCCTGAAGCAGCAAAGCAGCCCCAGACCATCAGGCTAACACCACCATGTTTGACAAATACTTTATCACACAACTGTATGTGGCCTATTTCTTGCTTTTAATTTGATTAATATGCACAAACACAGGTTGATCTCAAAATAGTCTGCATAGCTTTTTTCACCCTCTGGTGTCCCATTTCTCCTTTTACCTTTCACATTTTGTATTTTGATGACCTTTTGTTGGCAATAAAATAAGAGGAAAACAACAAATTTTCTTACTTTTTACTAGATCATTTCATAAATGCAAGAAAACATGGCACTATGGTAAAGAAGTAAAAAGCTAAAGGACCAGATAATCATAAACAGCTCACTGCAGAGTGGTCACATGTAGCAGATTTAATTATTTACACCTATCATTAACCTTGCGTGTGAAGGCCTTCATAATAAAGATCCACACAGATTCTGTTTTGGTCAAAGAATGTTCATCTGACAGTAACTGTTGAGAATCACTGAGTTATTTCCCTACTGAATAGACAGTTGTTGCATAGACTGCTTTCTGTCACTTAACTATACCTAGCCTTCAGCTCTAGCCTGTGCCTGCTCACATCCATAGGTGTCTGACAAGCGAAGCTTTGTTAGCGAAACAGCAGCTGAAGATTACAGGAGCCACCAGAGCAAACAGAGCAGCTCCAGGCAGCCTTTAGCTTGGCTGCAGATTCCTGAGCCACTGACAGGTAGAGGATATGAGACCTGCACCCAGCGCGCACACACACACACAGACTGTGGTCGTATTTTAACGCAGGCTCATTAGAGAATACCTCCCTGTGACTCTGCAGCTCCCCCGTATCTGCCGTTTCCCTTCACATTTAGCAGTGTTGTAGCTTTTCTGTGTAGCCAGCTAAATCACTGATAAGTGGCTAATGTTAGCCAGATGCAACTTAACTGCTCCACGCTGAAGTAAACACCGACGGGACGGCCGTAAACGGGTGCAGCGTGCTGTTCGTTAACACCGGAGCTAAACGCTCACAGCACACTGCACACATGACAAGCAATTCCACGGACGCTGAGTACAAATAATTGAATCGAAGTGGATCCTACCTTTAGCAAATTAGACGTCGCCATGTTCCCTCAACTTATCCTCTCGTAAAATCTCGCGCGAACAACAAGACCTACGAAGATTAACCTTATCGAAATATCGCTGTTGTTAGGGAAGTTTTTGTTTTTTAAATAGAAATGTTTTAAGGACAAAAGTATCATTTTAACCACTTTCTTTTACATATAGATGTACTTTATTAATATGTATTAATAAAGTAAAATTATTTTTGTTTATTAATATTTACGTGCATTTATTTACGTTTTTTGTTGTTCCTTAAAGCTCAGCCTATGTCAGAATGTCTTTTTGTGGTGCTCATTTTACGTTTGTTGTATAATTTATTCTCACCTTCATTAATAACAGTATTTAACAAAGCTCTGTAGTGGAACGTTTATAGTATCACATAAAAGGTTTATTTTTAGTTACAGTTAGATTATAATGTAGCCATTAAGAAGTATTACTTGTTAAAGTTTATGTTATGGTTTTCATGTTTCCTGCACTCTCCTTCTCCTAAAACTTTTTTGTTTATTTTTATGTTTTTGATTTTGTGTGTGTGTGTGTGTGTGTGCTTTTCTTTTTTTTACAGCAACATTAGTGTAGTAAGTGTAACGGAAGCTTTGATTTTATTGTCATTCGTAAGTTGTTGGGAATTAATCCACAGTGGACATCTCATTTTAACAGGTACAATCAATTTTTGGAGTGTTATTGTGTGTTCCGAAATTTGTAAGGTCACATCGAAGGAAAAAAGGCACTATGAGATTTAATCATAGTTTGTACCTGACCAAAATATTTGAATTATTTTAAATGAGTTGTGTGTTTTGTTTGTTTTGTTTTGTTTTAACATAAAATGATTTTTAAAAATTAATCATATTACAACATTGTAGAATAAACAGATTATAGACATTAGCTAAAATATTCTCAGGCTGAATATTATTTATTTATGTTCACAAACAACATGAGCAAAGTGTAATTTGAGCAGGTATACTGCACTACTTTTGCCAACCGTAAGGGATTGTAGTGAAAATGTGTCGGCCCTAGATCTCCTGTGTCATCTTTACCATACCTCCACAAAACATTGCTTTTGCAAGTTCATAAAAAATAAATAAAGAGTCTAAAAAACAAAGTCAAAGTAAATAAAAGTCTTTTAGTTTGCTTAATAATTACTTTATGGTAACTTCAATCAAAAAATCAGGTACGGTTTATAATCACGTTTGTGAAAAAATTTTTTGAAGTTCATCATCTGCAACTAACTGAAGTT
The DNA here is from genome assembly GCF_051167445.1 of Perissodus microlepis. NCBI lineage: Eukaryota > Metazoa > Chordata > Actinopteri > Cichliformes > Cichlidae > Perissodus > Perissodus microlepis. The sequence goes on along the minus strand of NC_140470.1, from coordinate 27,013,355 downwards.
TTTTTTTTAAGTTCTCTAAACCTTATAGGATTTACAGAATTTATGCATTTAGGACTAATAAACCACAAAAAAAATGGTTCCTGTACAATAATGTATAACAAATACAGCTAATCAGAGACATTAGGAGGTATTTTCTGCCATACTGAACCACATAGCACTACCTCTGCTGTTTTAGTTCACTCTCACTGCCTTGTAAATGATATGTAAGAAAAGTAAAAGGAAACATTTGCCACATATCACACTGAGAGCAGAACTGGAGATAGGAAAATATTTGTACAGTCTCAGGGCCAGTTATTGTTTCACTGTCAGCATGGTCTTTATTATCATTCCTTCCCTGCATGACATGAGGGCGAGAGGAGAGAAGTACAACAACATTAATAAAAAAGGGAATTTTGCTCAGTCACTGCTGGGCTTTTTCCATGACAAGATCATCCTGAGGAAAAAAGAAAAGAAGTCAAACCTACATTCTTTGAGTAAGAATGTAGGTTTGATTTATAAAGTGAAGTGCTGGGGACATTTCCTGTCCTGTACTTAGACACATTATACTGTTACTGTATAATACTTTCTCCACTCTGGTGACCGTATAGGAAATATGACAAATTAAACATTTGCTGCATACCTCATGAATAAACAAACCCGCTAATAGCGATAAAACATTACTTTTTATACAAACTTCTGTGTTGTCTACAAATGTTTTATATTAATTATAGCGTACAAATGAAGCGGGAAAATAATGAGAAAACAGGAAAAATCACAGGCGAAATGTTCACCACTCTAATAAACACATTGCTGCATATACTGGAGGTAGAAACTTTTGGGTTAGTGTATTTCTGTTCACCTCAAATGTATTTCAATTCCAAAATTCCAATTTGCAACAACTGCCTGGAGTTACTTTATATTACAAAGTGAGAACCCTAAAATCAATCCCTTGATTTGGATCTGAGTTGGTCACACAATGTTGCTGTGATCACAAAAGCAGCAAGACAGCAGCTCTTCTTCCTGCGGCGCCTGAGAAGATTCAGATGAACTCTAGAATACTAACAAACTTCTATCGAAACCATTACCATTGAAATTATTCTGACTGGCTGCATCACCACCTGGTATGGCAACTGTAATGCTCTGGACCACAAAGCTTATTATTATTATTATTACTGCTATTTTCATGTTATTTTCTTCTTAATATAACTGCACACTTTCTATATGGTCATGCAAAACTGAGGAGCACGAGCCAAAGTATTTCATTATGGGTAAATGTGGCTACACTGTTTATCTGTACATGACAATAAAACTTGAAACCTGAACTTGAACTTTTCAGCAGCATTTGGTGACAGTGGAGAAGAAGAGCTCCCTTCCTCTCCTTTCCTTTCCCTTCCTTTGCTTTCCTTTCCTGTCCTTGCCAGAAGACATATCTTGCAGGACCAGGCTTAGCGAAGGGCAAACATATACTGGTTGCGAAGAGAGAAGAGGAGAGCATAGGGAGACCATAGCCAAAACAAATACTAGAGATGGGGAGAGAAGGCAAACCTTTAAAAATACTGGTGTAATCCAGTGCTAGCCCTCCTGGCAGTAAAATCTTTAGGTGGGACAAATCCCCTGGAAGTACAAGTTCTAGAAAGCCTGCTTTATGGGTCTCCCCTAATGCACCTAAGTCACCTAAAATGAACATAATGTAATTAAAAATCGATGGATGAATGCTTTCTTAATCACAATGCATTCTTGCTTGCACTGCCATGACAGCATACATAACCAGTGATTATACTTGATTTCTTGCTACTTGTCAAAGGTCTCGTTAAACATGTCTTGCATTCACAGGACTTTTCTTCTGATAACAATACCCCAAGTCTTTCAGGATGAGGGATAATGCCATGCAGCAGCGGAATGACCGGGGGACATAGGAAGCCATGGGAAGAGTGTCTGTCTCCAGAATCCAAATTGGGATCTCCTTCCACACCAGAGGAGCCTGACAGCTGAAGACTCTGCCTCCCATTCTACTTTTACAAATGCTAGGAACCACAAGTAAGCCTTCAGGCTGAGAGTAAAGTGCTCTATTGGGATAAAATGATACTATAAGGTCTTTAGGGTATGATGGACCCATTCGGGGCTTTTATGTGAGGAGAAGGATTGGAGAGATTTCGCAGGTCTTTCCTCCCTACTACTGTCGGACTCCACAACAAAGACTTCACACACATCCACACATGTGCAATAGCAATAACACTAAGTGCAATACTCTTTTCTGGCATTGTTGTATTATACTCAATTGTATATACCATTTGTATTCTATTTTATTCGATTGTATATAGTATTTTATTCTATTCTATTCTATTGTGTACAGTATCTCATAGATATATTATTCCAGTGTTTTTTCTCTAATTTTTCTATGCAACTTTGCACTGTTCACTGCTGTAACAAAACAAATTTCCCACATGTGTGGGAACCTGTAATAAAGGTTATCTTATCTTATCTTAAAAGGGTTTTAAGAGGAAGCAAATGAAGAGAGGCTAATACGGAAGAAATATAATCTCTGTTTCTAGCCTCTGCTAGTAGCCTACTTTTGTTGATAACTGTCACCCTGTCTACTCGTCTGTCTGGTTATTTCCTCTTTGGTTTTTTCGGATCAGCAACTTTTTAAAAACATAAAGTGTGTGTTGTTAGACTCACATGCTGACTTCTGCAAAAAATGTGGAACATTATGTGGAACTCGGGAACAAGGCATAGAGATGCAGTGCTAGCCCATCAGAAAAATCAGAAAGGCAGATCTCCACACCGCACACCACAAACACGATCAGCAAGTAGGACTTTATAAGCATGAAAGTTTCCGTAAACAACACTGCCAAAGAATCAATGTGCAATTTGTACAAATATACTAATAACAATAATTCATCCCTAATAAAATACGTTTTGTGTTATTTTTTTCTTAAATGACTAAACTTACTGTAATTATCCTCTTTATCAGCTTCATAAGTTTGACTGCACTGTGTACACGTCACCTAGAATTCGTTGCAACCAATCAGAGCGTAAGGGGCGGTCCTACGCGAACACGAGGTTAGTCCTGTTCATCCTGGTTGAGAGGTGTCTCCGCGTGGGCAAAGATTTTTTTCTTCCTGAATAAACATGAAATCATCACAGCTGGAGGATGTCACCACATAATTGAACGTCAAAATGTATGTTTTATTTATATTCATTGATTAATTCGCTGTTTTGTTAGCTGTTTAGCTAATGGAGTGTAATAAATGACGCAAGGTTCACCAAACTCCATTTGAAAAGTTGAAGTTTAATATTTCTGTACTTGCTACTAATTATTTATGCCTGCTTTAACGTAACTAAGTACGTATTACGAATCATTACGAGCTACACTACAATTCGGGATATTTATTTTCTAACTAAAGCATGTAATAGTAAACCTATCAGCGTCGACGCCTCCAGTGTACACAAAGCTCGTAACGAAATATATATAACCGGTTTTAATCACTTCATTCAATGTGTTTGTACATTAACCTCAGTCCTTTGGAGATTAGGTGTCATGCTCTACTTGGGCAGTCTGATGAAGATACTGAAAGCCAAAGACACTAATTCCCAATTATTTTTCTTCCAGCTTTTAATCTTGCTCGGTGTCCATGTCTTTATGTCTTTATGTGTTTAGCTCTTAGAGAGATGGAGGGGCCCGTGGAGGAGAGATTGTGTGGGGAAATGAAGATTGGCTGTGGTTTGCACAGATACAACCTGAGAGATGTTTTCACGTGGTGAGCACAAATCTAGATGTGTAAATCTCGTTTTTAGCTACTGTAATGTATGTTGTATCAGTGAATGTAACAGGTGTGGAATCACCAGGGTTGTAAAATAACTAGAGAACTTACATCCACATTTTTTCAAGAGTTGAATGGTTGAATGAGTTGAATGGTTGTACAGCATACATATTTAATAACTGTAAAAAACAAAAAAAACAGGTGCACAAGTGTTTATTTATTTGGGATTTTCTCTAAACCACACAGTGTCAAGAGTGCACATACAGCTGAATATGCAAATATATGCATCCACCCCTACCAATATTCGGTTAGATGTCCCTAAGCAAATTGCAAGTTGGAATATCATCATGACATTCACAACAGTGTTTTTCTTTTGATGCATGATTTGTGTTCTTCACTTACCAGGAGTCTGCTGAAGACTATACTGATGGGTCAGGTCCTATCACTGCTGATATGTGGGACAGCAGTCAGCTGTGAGTACCTGACTCATGCCAAAGTGGAGACACCCATGCTGCAGAGCTTCCTCAACTACGCCCTCCTGCTGTTCACCTACACAATACACCTCAGCACCCGCACAGGTCAGACTGTCATGCTCTCAGGATATTTGACATTCTGGCTGCTCTCAGTGAGTCACAATAAGTAAATGTTTCTCTGTAGCATCAATCATACTGATGAACCTGCAAATTCATGGTAAAGTAAGCTGATTTAGCGGGAAAAGGAATAGTGGTGAGACCACAAGAGTGAACTTTAAAGGAGATGTACAGTATTAACCTCATTTCCAGCTCCATGCTTTTATTTTTGGAGTAGCTTTGCCTGATTCACTGTTAAAAAATAATCCTTCTCTGTCACATCAGCCCCTCATGTCCTCCTCCTTTTTGCGTACAGAGGGTTGATGTGACAGAGGAGCCGTTTAGGATAGGATGAGATGGAGGCAGATGATCCACTGTGATGACCCCTAAAGGGAGCAGCCAAAAGAAAAAAAAAGATTTTATAAGGTACTTGGTGCCGCCTCTTAGATCATCCTCTGTCTGAAACAAGCTGTTTAAGCTCCTCCCCCTTCAACACAACTTTCTTCTGATTGTCTGCCTATCGCAAGCAGAAGGTTTGAACCACAGATGATTGTGACTTCTGTGCCTGAAAATCTATAGTATCACATTATCTGCTCTCACTGATCTCATAAAGAGCAGAAAAAACAAGCTTAAGTCTGAGTGTCTGGCTCACAGAGATCGCCTCATTATTTAAGACTTGTGTCATCCGAGCTTCCATCATTGTAATATAGCACAAAACAAGGTAAAAGGACAATAGACAATAAACTAAAATTCTGTGCAGAGTTCACAGAAGCTGCAGTGTTATGTGATGATTAATTGTCCTCATGTTCCTCACTATAAGCATATTAGCGGACAGAAACAAATATTAGTACTAGAGCTCTTATTCTGAAAATCCACCTTTTATCGTAAACATAAATTGTTTACATATACACATTAATTAATTACAAATGGATACAAAATATTTAGCAATGGAGCAGAATCACGTTGACGTCATAATCATATCACGTAACCACTATTTGAATGCAAATAAATGAACATTATCCAGGTTATAACACAACACAGCATCAACTCCTCTAAAAGGAAGCTTAATTTAATTCCCTTTGTTTATAATATCCTTTGAACAGTGAGTAAAATAAGATCAAAGGAGCAGAAAATAACACAAAGGAGTTAATGATTCACAGTTTGTTCAGATCACCAAATGTATGTGTAAAGCAGTGTTTAGATGTTTAAAGGGTCTTATGGACCATTTGAATTCAGTCTGATGTGTTTGTTCAGGTGACAGGAACATCCTACAGATTTTAAAAACCAACTGGTGGAAGTATTTGGGGATGGCTATAGCAGACGTTGAGGCGAACTACGCAGTAGTGAAGGCATACCAGTTTACCACGCTGACAAGTATACAGGTAACAAAAGAGTGTCGTCAGTAAAGACTCTTCTCCTGACTTTGCTTTGAACACATGTATAGTTTGGTTAACCAAAAGACTTCACTGGGCAGCAGGGGGCGAGCCTGATGCTGCTTTTCTGATGAGTTTGTCTTTGCTGCTAATTTGAAGTCTTGTTGAAATAAGTGCAATGTTTATTTTGTATGTAATAATACTCTATAGACTATAAACTCTGGGTTTACAGCCAAACTTGACTATTTTTTAGTCAAGTTTGGCTAACTTCACATTGTAGGAGGTTATACTAAAGAGGTCTGTTTGTGAGGAACAAGCTGGCTTGCATGAAGTGCAACATGTCTTTTGCCCTCCCCCTCATGTTAACGCCTGTTTGTCACTGTGTGTGTTTCAGCTGCTGGACTGCTTTGTGATCCCGGTGCTGATGTTACTTTCTTGGTTTTTCCTGAAGACTCGATATCGGGTGATCCACTTTGTAGCTGTAGCAGTGTGTTTGTTGGGGGTGGGGGCCATGGTAGGAGCTGACATTCTGGCTGGAAGAGACCAGGGATCCAGTAAGAACATTTTCCTCAGTCAAAGTTAATGTCAGACTTTTTTGTTTATCCTCTTGATGCATGAAGGCATTCAGACAGCCAGTATCCTCATCTGACTAAAAACAAACAAACAGGCAAAAATACATTTATCACTGTAAAAGATTCGTAACGCAGTCAGTGTAGGTTCATATTAAATAATTCCTCAGTGTCTGAGAGGCAGATGTTGATATGAATTGAACTGAATTAAATTGGAATTGTGCCTGTGTCTTATACTAACTGCCGCTTTCTCTCTGTGCAGCCAGTGATGTACTGTTGGGCGATGGGTTGGTCCTGCTCAGCGCCGTCCTCTACGCCATATCCAACATGTGCCAAGAGCACACAGTGAAGAACTTGAGCAGAGTTGAATTCCTGGGCATGATGGGCCTGTTTGGGACTCTCATCAGCGGTGTACAACTGTAAGATATTGTGTTTTTCTGCACCACTGACACAGCAGGTAGTTTTGTTCTGTACTGTTGTTACAGAGTAATGACTATTGTTGAGCCACTATTAATGTGCTAATACCATTATTATAATGTGAATAATGTCACTTTTTTGCCGTCAGATAATATACATCACAGCTCTGTGCCAGCCCACATTGTTTAATAGATGAACCAGATGTGTCTTAACCCTTTGAAGCCGGTCGGAGCGGGCACGCTCTTTTTTGCGTAACTATTTTTAAATCCCGGTAGCTCTGCAACCGCATAAGCTAGCGCAATAATTTGTTTTGCATATGAAACCGGAGGAGTTGTACTTACATCTTATGCCATCAGCTTGTCCTAAGTCACGGTTTCCTTCCACATATAGCTTTGCAAAAATTGCATAAAAAGCACTTGCAGGAACAAAAACATAATATTCCAGAAACACGCTTTGCCGATCTGATCAGCTGTTCGTAACACTTCCTACATTGAAACAGACGTCAGCGCGAACGATCGCATGTCCACCATTTCCTGCCCGAAACCGGAAGTGATGTCATTTTCGCAGAAAATGTAGTTTTTTACTTGTAGGCCCTAAGAGCCTATACTGGTGTTTTTATAAGTCATGTTTGACTTTATGCTTTTCTGAATAGTTGCTGGGATGCTTAGAACTCGAATTGCACTGCTGGAAATAGTTTATTTTGATGCACATGCTGTGTTTTTTTGCAAATTTGCATCATAGGATTGTTTTTCGTTTTTCCTGCAGTATATAAAAATTGGTGTATCTCAAAAATAAAACTATGAAGACAGTCAAAATAAAGTTCCTGTTGTTGTAAACTATTTTTTGCAACTTTTTTGTATTTAAAGTTTTGAGGGATAAGCCTCTTAAATTTCTACAAGTAGAAATATATGTAAAAAAAACCAAAAACAATTTTCTATTTTTTTGTAGTTTATTGCACTTTTTTGCAATTAATGTAGTTACTATGGACTTAATGCATACGTACATACATATGATTAAAATATGGGCTATAACAGTTGTATTGATGTATAGCAACTTGAAATGCTCCCAAAAATGGCACTACAGCATGTAAAAATATAAAGTAAGCTCTGGCGGACTTGGTTCTATGGTAGGTCTTAAAGGGTTAAACCTGAATTCCTTTTAACAGCCAGCAGGGGGCGATAGCTGTGGTTTCAAAATCCTTTGGGTCTTTCCTCAGGTCTTAGACAAGCAAAGGACCTGACCTTCACAAACACTTTGATTATTTTTCTATTTGGACTGGGTCGCTCATTTAAAACATTAAATGCATTTTATGAATTTAAGGCATTCCAAGAGTCAGAAATGAGAATTACCCACAGTTTGCTTATTTGCTAGCAACTTGTGTTTTAAAAGTTTAATCTGGTTTCAGAACAATAAGAAGGCGAGAGCAAAAACACATAGATGAGACCATGATAGACACTATAGAAGATGTTAACAAGAATAGTTGGAAAATGGAAAATTTTGAGATTATGATTGTGATTTTAGCATCCTGTTTTCTTATACTTTCTATGAATTTCAGTGATATCTGTGTGAGAAGACCTTGCTTGTTGAGCTTTATTTAAATTTAGGTTGTGGGTATATGTATGAATATGGAGGATTTGAGGATGACCAAGGCTAGCACCAGTGTTAATGTGAATAAAACAAATTAATAAAACAAACAAAGAAACAGGAAAAATGTGGGTTTTTGGTGGTTTTAGTCAGTCGATAGGTGGTTGCTAGGTAACACAATGATGTCACAATATGCTACACATACTGAAGATTTTGTGGATATATATTAAGTGTTTTGAAAGTTAAACAGAAATCAAAATCATCCTCTTCTTAATACATGAAGCTACAAACAGGTCATTTTAGGCCGCTGGTAAGTGGTTGCTAGGCAACATGATGATATAATATCTTACTTATAAGGACCTTCAGGAACCAGTTTTGGTTGCTCAACCTTTACTCATGTATAATGAGTTCACATGCAAACAAAGATTTTTTTAATGATGTAATACCTAATAGTACCCAATTGTGATGCAATACCCTTTATTAATGATGCTCCCTCATCATTTTAACTTGTTGCTTATTGTTGCAGTGTTGTGCTAGAAACACGTGCAGTAGGAGAAATCAAGTGGGACGTTCACATCTGTGAGTTCACTTTCTGTACTGTCATATTAAACTGCAACATAATCACATTTATAGAAGATCTTAATATCACTCCACTGCCTCTCACTCAAATCTGTTTATTGTGTTCTGCAGCCATGCTGTTTGTAGTCTACACCTTGTGCATGTACGCTTTATACAGCTTCATGCCTGTAGTGGTGAAGATGACGAGCGCCACAGCAGTGAACCTCTCTCTGCTCACCGCTGACCTCTTCAGCCTCTTCTGTGGCCTCTTTCTCTTCATGTACAAGGTGAGTTTGTGATGTCTGTATGTATGCATGTCAGTCCTTAATGAGAGAAATGAGCGATAGCTCTGCCTTGTCTCGCAGCCGCAGGAAATGCAAATGATTTAATTGGTTAGTTAAAAGATTTATTTTGTGTTGAACCAGTTGGTTTCTACTAGAACATGAAAAACAAGATGACAGGCACATGACCAGTGAGAAAATTTGTCCTTTTGAGAAATATTTAGAAAATCAAATAGGTATATTGTTCAGTAAAATAAATGCTAGGAGTGCATTTAAATAAGGGGGTAATGATTTCCTGTATCTGACCTTGTGGCAGTAAATCTAAGGCTGACGTTAGAGAAAATGTTCAAGCAGCATGCCCAGTAAATGATGCAGAGGATGGTCAAGATCCCTGTATCATCTATTATGCATCAGCAAACCCTGTCATCCCCATAGCTCCTTAAGGATTCGATACGTTACACAGGGTAGTAGAAGTGTGATCAGCTGATGAAGATTTTCTGTAAGATTTATTCTAAAGTTGACTTGACAAGACTTGCAAAAAAGAAGGCATTTCAACTTGCATAAAAAACAATAAACAGCAAAAATTGACTTTATCACATGACAATAGGCTGCCAGTCAACCCGGGGAGGGTTAATGGATATGTGAAGGTTGGCTAGGATTTGACAGAAGAAGAATTTTGTGTTCTTGTTACTGTTGCTTGTTTTTTAAATGTTTTTTTTTTTCTTTTGGAAAGTTTTGACCTCCTAGAACTGTTTTTAGTTCAGAACAATGCAGAAACGGTCTGAAAAAGAAGTCAAAACCCAACCACAAAGTACACAAGGTAGAGCAGGGGTACGCAACTCCAGGCCTCGAGTGCCGGTGTCCTGCAGGTTTTAGATGTGTCCATGATCCATCACAGCTGATTTAAAGGGCTAAATGACTCCTCAGCATTTCTGAAGTTCTCCAGAGGCCTGGTAATGAACTAATCATTTGATTCAGGTGTGTTAACCCAGGGTGTGATCTAAAACCTGCAGGACACCGGCACTCGAGGCCTGGAGTTGCCTACCCCTGAGGTAGATCATAGTTGTTTAACTGTAGCAGGTGGATTACAACAGGAGAGGACGTACACCTGAAATACTACACTGCCCACAACAACTCCATTTGATTAATGGGGAACTGCTGCTCTGAAGTGACATGCAGTTTCCTCCTCGGTGCCTCACACTTGAACTTTGTTTGTTGAAACTGTTTGCTGTGTTGCTCTTTGTTTGCTAAACCAGCTGAACTTAGTTTCATTAGAGTTTTGTGATGCTGGCTTGCCTTAGTTAACCCTTAGCTTTTATTTTGTGTGCTACCAGCTTGCCTTAGTTAACCTTTAGCTTTTACTCTTGACTGTTTTTTCTTTATGGAATAATTGTTTGCCCAGTGGTCTGTTGAACAGCCCTGTTGGTTTTCTGTTCAAAGTTTGAAATTAAACCCTTTTTCTTTACTCAGTTTTGTGTTGGGGGCTTGTGTATGTTTGATTAATGGAGTTGTTGTGGGGCGACCGTGGCTCAGGGGGTTGGGAAGCGCATCTGTAACCGGAAGGTCGCAGGTTCGATCCCCGGGCTCTCTGCACTTTACTCTACCGCCTACCCCTACCCTTACTACCCCCTACCCTACCACCTACTGGTGTTGGCCAGAGGTGCCGATGGTGTGATATGGCAGCCTCGCTTCTGTCAGTCTGCCCCAGGGCAGCTGTGGCTACAACCACCAGTGTGTGAATGCGAGAGTGAATGAATAGTGGCATTGTAAAGCGCTTTGGGTGCCTTGAAAAGCGCTATATAAATCCAATCCATTATTATTATTATTAATGACAGTTTATAAGCAAAAAAGGCCTCACACATGAACAAAATCCTCTAGCGTTAATCTGTGTCCCTGTTGTGTGTCTCAGTTTTCAGCCCTGTACATCGTCTCATTTGTTGTCATCACCGTGGGTTTTATCATGTTCAACGCTGTCCCAACATACTCAGTTTTACCCGAAGAGCCTGCTGAAGCATCTGATGACCCCGAGGCTCAAAGCTCCTCAGACCAGCTGCTGCTGTCTGCAGACAATGACACTCAGAGAACCCAGACACTCACAGCCAACGATACACCATGACTGAAGAATGACATCTTTTTTTTTCCTACTGTAGGTCAGTGGATAAAGGCCAGTTTTACTCTTTTTACTTCAATATTGTTACAGAAGTTGAGCTTTTATGCACTAAGCCAGAGACTACCTGTGTGTGTTCAGTTCAAAATAGATGAAGAGAGATTGAGAGGTCAAAAAACCGTGTGGCTCCACTCTCTTCTTGCCAAACTTCCTGTCTGCACCAGACTATCAGAATAAAAGTATACATTTTAAGCACAAGAAATCAGACTGCATCTAGGGTCCTACAGTTGTATTGCCACATTTTCATTAATGCTGTAGCATTTTTATAGAATATTGCCTGTTGCTTCCCTTGAAGTTGTCAGAGTTTTACAAAAAGGACCTATTGTGTCTATTTTCAGTTCCATATTTTTATTCTTTAGCTTGGTGTGATCCACAGTTCAGAATCATCCTTTTTTTAAATCTTATTGTGGGTGTTAGCACAATGCTGTATAAATGAAATTGGATTGAACTGAATAGCACAGCCCTTCACTTCATCCACTGTCTAAAACAAAGTGCTTAGGCTCCTCCCCATTTAAGCCAATTTTCTTCTGATTGGCTGCCCCTCAGAAACAAAGTTCTAACAACTGGTAGGCGGAGCTTCTGTATTCAGAGTCTTTGTAGTGTACCTGGGATGACCATGTAAGGAGTACCTCCTCTGATAAACAGAGCCTTAATTTAGACTTTAGTTATTTTTAATTTGAGCATATTAACAGAATATCATCACAGACAAAAGGAAAGCATAATAGGTCCCCTGTAAGATTTTTTTTTGCGGTTTTCTCCTTTATTTAATAAACAGAGAAAAGGGGTTAAAGAGGGTGGGTCAGTTGACGTCAACTTTCGCTCCTGCTGCTGTTTATTGTTTGATTATTGATTTTTGTTTGTTTTCTTTTTTGTTTTATAAAATGTCGCCATATTTCATGTTTTGTTTTTGTTGTTTCTTCACCTCTACAGTCTACAGTTTTACAGTCCTCTGAGTTACATGGTTGCATGCAGACAAATGACTTAGCTCATTTAGTTGTCTCCTCTGATGCTGTTACAGTTTTTATACTCATGTCATTTGGCAATCTACAAACTGCATCATGGCTTTCTTGCACCCAGAGTTTTACTTTTTTACTATTAAAATATTTTTTGAAATTTTCTTTGTTCTTGTCTTTTCTCAGTTACTTTACTTTAAAATGGTGATTTTACAGAAATGAAAACATGTAAGTCTATCTCAGTCCTGCATTAGACAAATGATGTGTGGATATTCTATCTCTTAATTATGCACTCACTGCCCTCTTGTTTAGGTATATTTGTTCCCATCTGCGGAAGTATCCAATCAGCCAAGCACATGACAGCAACTCAACCCATTTAGGGATGTAGACATGGTCAAGACAACCAAGTTCAAACCCAGCATCAGAGTAGGGAAGAAGGGTGATTTAAGGGATGTTAAACACCACATGGTTGCTGGTCTCTCATGGGCTGATCTGAGTATTTCAGGAAATGCTGATCTCCTGAGATTTGTTTTCCACACAACCAGCAAAAGGTTTACAGAGTCCAAAAAACAAATATTCAGTGAGTGGAACCTCAGTGGGAGAAAATGCCCCACTGATATCAGATATCAGACGCTAGACTGCTTCCAGATGATAAGAACAGTAACTCAAATAACCTCTTGTTACAACCAAGGTATACAGAAGAGCAAAGCACATCAGACCTTGACGCAGATGGGGTACAGCAGTAGAAGACAGCACTGTGCCACTGGAGGCTGGAGTTCATATAGGCTCACAAAAATGGGAGAGTAGAAGACTGGTAGGGTCAGAATTCAGTCATCAAATCTCAATTGATAAAGTACCTTTGGGATGTGGTGGAACAGGAGATTTGCATCAGGGATGTGCAGCCAAAAAATTTGCAGCAATTATGTGATGCTAATCATGTTAATATGACCCAAAGTCTTTAAGGAATGTTTCTGCCTTGAATTCTGAAAGCAAAGGGGAGTTCAGTTGGGTTCTAGCAAAGTGCACCTAATAAAGTGGCTGGTGAATGTAATTTAACAAGAATGTGTGTGTGTGAAATATGATGTGGAAATATGACACGTGCTATAATTTTGCACATGATATAGGAAAGTTGATCTGGTTATGTATTCAGTTTAACCAGAACAAGAGTCCTTAACTAAGTCATGACCTTAATTAGTAAACAGTAACATGGAAGCATACTGATCAGGCATAACATTATGACCACTGACAGGTGACGTGAACAGCACTGATTATCTTGTCACCATTGCACCTATATGTGGATGTTACTTTGACATGTACCTCCTACCTAAGCATTGTTCCAGACCACGTACACCTCTTCATGGAACCTGCACTCCCTGATGGCTGTGGCCTCTTTCAGGAGGATAATGCACCCTGCCACAAAGTGAAATGGTTCAGGAATAGTTTGAAGGCAACGGCAGTATCCAGTTTGAGGTGTTGACTTGGCCTCCAAATTCCCCAGATCAAAATCCAATAAGGGATAGAAGTCCAACCCATGGAAGCCCCACCTCACAACTTACAGGACGTAAAGAAGACTTAGCAATACGAAACCCAAATGATATTGTACTGTGGTGGTTCTCAGTCCAAGACAAATACAGACATAAAGATACAGAGCACAGCAAACAATCAAAAATATTTTGGTCTATTATGTATTCTATTTGAATAAAAACAGCAAATGTATTGAGATGTTATTGTTAATTAATTTATTAGAAAAAAGTAAATAATTAAAAAACTTGTTTATCTATAATTTAGCTTTTTCCTGTTTTGCTCATCACTGGTTATAGCATGAGATGGTACCTGCAGCAGGAGATAGGCTGTCACACAAGGAGACAAAAGGGCTGCAGAAGGACATCACTATCAATCAATCTGCTGCTTTGTGCAAGGAGGAAGAGGGGTAGCACTGCTGGAGCCCTACAAAATGACTTCCAGTGATATGCTCATGTGTATGTATCTGATCAGATTGTCACTCTATTAGGGTGAAATGATGGCCTGACATCATTAGTTGGACTTAGTGTTCATAGCCCACCACTGAAGAGCTTGACTGGCATTATCCAGAGAGCACCAGAACCTTCAGGTCCACCACCAATGTCCCATTCCCTTCACCGATGAGAGCAGGTTCACACTGAACACATGTGGCAGACAGAAGAGTCTGGAAACACCGTGGTGAACATCATGCTGCATGCAGTTTCATCCAGTGTGATTGGTCTGGCAGTGGATCAGTGGGAAAGGCAAACTCATGGCAAATGCCAAGCTGAATCATCACAGGATCATGCAGCTTAGAGATGAAATGAATCCTGTGAAGCAACCATTGGCAATAACCCTAACCCTATGTTATCCTAATATGTATTTTTTTTATTGTTCATACAAGTCTTTAAAAAAAGCCTTTTTTGCTTTTATCCAAAACATAGGATAATGACCAATGATGACTCAGACCACAGAAGGTTAATGAATCTCTACACTACAAGATATTAAAGTGGTCCTATTACACGTTCCCTTTAATATCTATACTAGAACATTTATTGGTGTTCATAGTGATACGTTTCAAATAATGAAGAACCAAAATTCTGTGAACCAAAACGTAAGGCTTCAGTTTATTCTTTGTCTACTTTTGGACCTATATGGCAGTAGGGAGCTATTTCTAATACGGCTATCTCAGGTCCAGAAGCCCCACCCACCTGCTATTCAAACCGTCTGTTTTTGAGGGGCAGCCAATCAGAAGAAAGCGTATTAAAGAAGAAAGGAAAGGAGCTAAACTGGTTTGTTCTAAGGGACAAACGGAGGCCCCAAGGGCAAGTATAAACCAAATAAGGATGATTTTAAACTATAAATCATGCAAAGCTGTTTTGGTTGAGAGTTGAACAATGAAAACAAGGAGATGGAAACGTGCAACTACACTTTTTAAGGTACAAAAACAAGAACGTATCCAGTTTTATCAATACATGATACTGATAGAAAATGTTCCTGGGACTTTATGAGTGCTGTTATTCTGCACTGCGTTGCTGTTGCTGTAGCTTTTAGACTGAGTGTCAGTCATCATGGAGGAAAGCAGGCGACTGTAGCCCAGAGAAGAGGACAAAAACGCTGCACCCTGCCGCCTCCCGTTTTGCCTCCTTATTATCCCAAATCGGTAAGAAAAGGGTCTTTTTCTTTTGGTTTTACCGGTTATATTACAGGTAAACCTTTTACAGCCGCTGTTTGATTTCCTGTAGCGTCTTCAGCTACAGATTACTCAGTGTTTGCGCCTTGGTTGCTAATCACACCGGAGACGAACGAGGAATGAAAATTGAATTTATCTGCCTTTTTCTGCTCTGAAAACATTAAATAACCGGCATCAATCCTCCAGAAGAGCTTCTGTGGGTGGCTGTGGTTTTTACAGCGCCAAATTTAACCGAAACAGAAGCTCTGCGGCTCGCAGGAATCAAGCGCTGTTGCGGCGGAGAGCCGCAGATTTGCATGCGCGTTAATTCCTCAGCACCGCGGACAGCTCCGGAGCTCGGGCCTGTCTGACGGCTCCGTGTCCGCAAGCCTCAAACACTCATCATCTCCTCCGTTTCCAGGTGATCACTCAACTGCACCAGCACCGGAGACACCTGAGGGGTAACAGCGGCCGAGATGAAGCATTTCCTGAGGTAAGGCGAGTCTCCGTGGTTAAGATGGAAGCTGTGCTGTGGATTTGCATTTTGCCTGAAAACGTGAAGGAATTCATCGTCACTCTCCTCCTTCTCCTCTCAGCTTGTTTATCCATGTTTGCCTTCTACCTGCTATAATTAATTATTAATAACAAGCACCGCGGTCCCTTTATTCCCAGTCCTCCCATTTAAGCTCTTTCCAGTCCATTATGACATTGTGTAGCAGTAAGTGGCTGTTATGGTGTGAATGGCTTTGAATGAGTCCCTTTGTAAGGAGGCCTCTTAATAATGGAGCACTCCAGAGGTGTTTCTATTAATAGTTCTGCTTTCTGCCTTGGCTTTTTAATGTGTGTTTTTTAATTATGGTGGGTTTTCCCCCCCCTATTTTGGGCTCAATATTGACCAAAACTGGGAGAGTATAATATTAAAAAGCAAAAGTGGGTGAAATTAACACCTGAGCCTATAAAGTCTTCAGGAAAGTGTTTACTGAGGTCACTGAGGAAGAGCTTTCTGATAGTTTGATGCAGAAGTGGTTAGCACTGCCACTTTGTAGCAAGAGGTTTAAATGGCCTGGTTAGTTTTCTGTGTTAAGTTTGTTGTGTGTTTTGTCCTGATTCTCTGGCTTATTTCCATAGTCCAAAGACTATGTCTACCACTCTAACTGGTGGTTCTAAATTGGTCTAGATGATTGACAGCTTAGCAGCAGATCAGATTTTGTTTGTCTTGAACTGAAGTTCTTAGGCAGACAGACATGCATGTATCTGTAGCATGTTTCCTGCTGCAGGCAGTACATTTTGCTCCATCACCAAATTCCAAATATGGTATTTTTTTGTCCTTTAAAAGGCTAAAATATTACATTTCTGTACATGCACAGAAATCCATGGAAGCGCGTTACTGCCAATGAAATAAATAAATAAATAAAATTTCCATGCAGGGCTAAATTGAGACTGATAAAATGATGACTTACTAAGTATGCTCATGTAAGGCAAAATTTCGAGTTGCATAACTCAGAATTTTGACTTAAGGACAGACATTTTGTTCTTTAGTGGAAACAAGCATCCATAGGAATCTGTACATATACAAGGCTTGACATGTATAAATGTATTCAGGGACGTGAAAATAAGGAGGGGAGGTTAATGTTCATGAATATGATTAGAAGCTGTGAACATTTCACAAGCTGCTGTGAAACTGTGTTGGCGTAGTAAACGTCTCGACAAAGAGAAAAACAAAACACGAGGGGGGAACAAAACACAGGTAAAATAAAACACCTTTAATGTAAAACACCAAATGACGGAGAAAAAAAGAACTTGGCAGTATTTTGGAGCTAGATTCTTAAATGTTTTGCATTTAGCAAAGCCAGCAGTATTCATAACTGTGCTTTTTCCACATCTGTAGTCATCAATCTTTAAATTGGCTTTACCCACCAGTGCTTCCCCCCCCCTTTGCCCCAGTTCATACCAAATTTCCCATAAATCCCAACTGATTTCCCAAGTGAATGAATAAATTTGTTGGAGAAAATTTAGCTTCATTAACTTTTAATGAACAGTAGAAGCCAGTAGAGGCTGCCAATGTTTTTCACTGATGGCTGTGTTTGCTTATAGTAATTATTCTAATGTGCTACGATGACTCTACCAATAGTTTAGAGATGGAAATATGATTCATGCTTTTGGCTGATCAGAGTATTTTGAAGGAATTAACGGAAACACTTTAATCATTTTAGCAGCTGGGGACATCAGTTAGGGTTTTTTCTTGTGTGTAATTAAATCAAAGTGAAGTTTACTAAAATGATGGTGGGAGGTTGTCTCCATTGTTTTGACCGTTTTCACAGGATGAGCAGGTCTCGCAATTACCAGCAAACTGACCTTTATGTGTATGACTCAGTGGGGTAACCCTTTAAAATAGATTAGCAGGTGGCAAGTGTGTTGTTCAAGGACATTTTATTAGACAGTTCTGTGTATTAAGCCTGTAATTGTGGATTGCTATATAACCTTAAACGCCTCCTTCACTCTCCCTTTGCTCGGTGTTCGCTTCCTTGAAGGTTAAAAAGCTGAGTGTCAGTACGAGCTGTTCAACATGCCAGTCTCATCTACAAGCTGAGAATGAGAGATTAATCTCCACAGACCTTTCTTACCTTCTATTTGTTTTTGTTGATAATGAAGATCATGTCCTACTGTGATCTTTGTGCACAAGCTAGATTGATTTCTGTCTGGAAAAATTGTAAATGCTGAACAAAGATAGAGGATTTGCAGCTGGATAGAAAAGAAAAGTTTTCAAGTGTACTTAAAGTACTGTGAGTCCTCCCAATCGCTACACAAAATCTGCTTTCTTGCTACCATTAGTTTACCTACTAATGCTTCCAATCCATTTATATATTGGAAATAAAAAAAAGTAGTAGACTCTTTGAATAACTCTTTGAATTAACATAAAAAATCATGGAAAGAATTTCCACGTAAATAAATTGCTTTATTTTAGCATTATGCAATTCTGTTATTCCAACTTAATGTACTTGAGTTAGACTAACTTGATTAATTAATGATGAATCAACTGTTTTACTACAGTTGAGTCCAACTTAATTTAATTGAGTTGATTCAACCCATGCAAATTACGTTAGTGCGACTAAACGCTTAATCGTAACAGAAAGCTATTTATTAATGTGGAAATCCTTTCCATGATTATTTTAAGTTCATTTAAAGAGTTATTTTTTGGAGTGTTCAACAAAGTCTAGAGTCTGGTTAACATAATGTTAATGGATTTATAATAATAACAACTCCATTCATCCTCTTATCTTTACCAGGGTTGCAGTGGCTGGGGCCTATCCCAGATGTGATAGGGTGAGAGTCAGAGTACTGGACAGGTCACCAGTCTATCACAGAGAGACAGACAACCATTTGCACTCATGTTCAAAGATATTTTAGAAACACCAATTAACCTAATCCTAATTACTGCATGACTTTTAACTGTGGCAGGAAACCAGAGTACCCAGAGAGAGAACTCACTGCAAACTTGGCCAGATTGCAGATTTGAACCCAAGACCTTCTTGCTACAAGGCAACAGTGCTAACCACTGTGCCACCGAGCTGTCAATGTAGACTTCAAAAAAATATGGAAGCTATGATTACAAGGCTTGATATAGAATTTTCTGTACGTTTTTGTCCTTTACAGGTTAAACCACAATAAATAGCTAAGGCATATATGTAGTGTGTGTATGGTTGTCTGTCTCTTCTAACCCCAGTGATTTTCCTGTGGTTTGAACTCTTGTGTGATCTTGTGAATTTTGTGAGTCCAGGCAACTAACCACTCTTACTAGATTGTATCATGTCATCTCAACAAGAATAAATTAAGTTGCCGGATTTCATGCTGATCCTACATGATTTAATTACATTAAATCATCACATTACAAGTTTGAATTTTGCAAATGTAACAACCACCCAATTTCATTTTTTTGAGTGTAACAGTGGAAAATACAATTTTCAATCTTTAGTGAGACAACCGATGGGAAAAACATTGAGAAGGAAAAAAAAGGATTGTGTTCAGGGTGATGTTCAGCATTCTCTGCAGACCGAGGCGGACGAAGGCCGGAAATCATTTATTCTCTTAATGGGTCACTATGCATTTCCCAGGACATTTCCATTTTCATTCTCAGCGTCCCCTGCAAAAATAGCACACTTTGATCTGCTGCAAGTCTCCCCTAGTAGACAAGAAGTGAAGCACACTCTTCTGACACTTTGTGTCTTCCTCTCTGCTTCTGCATTTTCACTTCAGTGTCTTTGTCTCAAACTTAATGTGAAACAAAATTGGTCAAAAATAAATTTATGTAGGCATATTTGTGTAATATGCTGAACTGTAAAAAAGCAAACAGGAAGAAAAAAAATCATACCTACAGTTATTTATTATTTCATTACTCACCTGATGTCGGTAACAACACATCCAATCCACACAGGCAAAGAAATCAAACCACAGATGCCCATAAATTATGTGTAATACTGAGAAATGAAGGTGAGAAGTTCATGGCAATAGCACCTTTAGAAATATATTACTTAGAAAATTGTATTGTATTCAATACTTATTTTACCCACTGTATAAAATATCTGTGTAAATATTTAGGAGTATAATCCCCTTGTTTTCTCCCCTGCAGAGTTGTGACCCAGTTCTTTGTGTTCCTCTACTGCAAGTGTCTTTGGCGGGGCCTAAAGTTTGTTGTCAGGAAGTTTACAGGACGCTGCGAGCTGCAGCGAATCTGCTACAACAACAAACATGGAGCCCGCAGGACCCTCAAGATAGGTATGACTTTCATCTTATTTGTAAAAATGTTTCGCACTCATGCATCAATGTTCATATTTGTATATGATTTGGTCATATTTATCATTCATTGATTCTAGTTGCATTTTGAAATAGACGTAGACTCCAGTTGTGACGCCAGTGTGGAAATGACTCAAGTCTGCATTTTGTGTAATGGCCAGTGGGGGGCCAGTTAGACTTCATGTATAGGAGTATATCTGAATAATGTTTTTCACTTGATTTATGACCCCAGTAAACACTGTTCTGCCTGTGTTTGTGGTATAAATTTCTAGCTTTGAGTCTTCATCGATACAGGATTGTGTTCATTTTGTAAATTTTGTTCACATTTTGAGCAAAACAGATGATAAATAAGAGTTTTCTTTGGGGCATGGCGACTTCAATTCAGTTTTATATAGTGCCAAATCAGAATGCACTTTATATTGTAAAATAAAGAGCCTAAATAATACCTTGTGGTTGTCAAGTTGCTACAATATGAGGATAGATCTAATTCTGGGTTTTATAGTGATGAGGAGGACTCAGATGCAAGACAGTTGCCAGACAAAGTAATAAGGGTCATGCTGTTAATAGGCTCATGATCAATAAGCAAAGGTGAGTCACAGGATCACAAACGGGGAAGTACAACTAAAGAATTAGGAGGGAAAAACAGAGCCATATAAGCACAGAGTGCCTGTTAGGGGAACAGAACACGTGTAGAAACCAAAAGAAAAAAAAAACGCTTTAAGTAAAACAGGAAATAACCAATACATACATGAATACTAACACCAGGATGTGCAAGAGGAGGAAACACAAAAGATTCAAAGCTTAAACACAGTAATTGAACAGAGCGAGGCACAGACGAGAACACAGAGAAGAATCAGAATATAATCAAACCAACACAAGAATTCATTCATCCACTTTTCTTCTGCCTCTTACTTATTCAGTATTATGTTAGCTCAGAGATTGATGATTTACATTCAGTGTACCATATCAGCAGTCTGAGGCATTGGACAGAGCATTGTTCACTGTTACTGTACACATTTGTCTTACTCTTTGCAACATTTCCTTGCAGAGTCATCTCTGAGGTACTCCAAGAATGAGGTATGGGGCTCTTTCAATCTGTCGTTATGCACGTGCAACATAATCCGGGTTTATTGCTCAGTCTTCTTGCCTCAGTCCTTAACATGTGTTCCCACTCTGTCCTTGCCTCTCTCTTTATATTCCTGCCATCTTCTCTGCTCTTATCCACTCCAGCTGCTGCAGTCTGCCCTTAGCGTCCATCCTGATAAAGTGGAGAAAACCATCGATGACATCATGGCCTTGAAGAAAATTAACCCTGACACCAACCCACAGTGAGACTCTGCGCTGCATATCACATTTCTGTTCTTGTGTTGTGGTTAATTAGAGGTTAACAAAGGAAGCTAATCCCTAGAGTAGCTGTGAAGGACAGCGGAGAGTTTATACAATGCACTCCTCAGAGACAAACGGACTACCTGTCCCTTTGTCTCTCCAGGCTCGGCATCTCTCTGCAGGCCAGCCTGCTGCAGATTGTGGGCTACAGGAGCCTGGTGGCAGAGGTGGAGAAGCTACGCAGGGAGCCTTATGACTGCGAAAATCCTGAGCATGAGGAAATGCTGATGAAGGTATGCAGTCTCTCTCTGGTTGCTTAAAGAGAACAAAATATTGTATCTGTCTTCATGTAGTGTCAGATAAACTTCATGACTGGGGTCACTTATTTGAATCATTAATCTTTACATTTGCTTGAGTTAAATCGGTTATCCTGTAGTTCATTTCATTAAATGGATGTTCTCCCACTACTAAATTAAATACATTTTTTACTATAGAAAAAGTTCCCCCTGTACCACTGTGTTACAGTCTCATGTACTTACACTTGTCAGGCATGATATTACACTGTAGTGAATACTATGCTGTGTTATAGAATAATAATTTTACTCTACTGAGCTGTGGTTGTGTGCTTGTGTGTGTGTTGTAGCTATGGAAAGAGCTGCGCCCTGACACACCTCTCACGGGTCGCATATCCAAACAGTGGTGTGAGATTGGTTTCCAGGGCAGCGATCCAAAGACTGATTTCAGGGGCATGGGACTGCTGGGCCTCCACAACCTGCTGTAAGCTGTCGGCCTGGGAAACACAGACTAAAAACCAGCCAAGCAGTGCAACACTTACATATGGAGATATACACGTTCAGCATGTCATTTAAAGACTTTAAATCAAAGCCAAAACTATAAATAAATAATTATAATTTATAGGCTACATATGCATATCCATGAGCGGGAAGTTCAGACATGCCTTTTCCCTTCTGTTGTCTTTCTACAGGTATTTTGCTGAACACGACAAGGCTACCGCCCTGCAGATGCTCCATGATTCCCTCCAACCAAAGCACAAGTATGTTCATTTTGCCTTTCACGGGCATATGAAAGGAATACACCAAGTGGATTGGTAGAACATCTCTGCCAATAATTACAGATGTAGACTGTATATGAATTTATGGAGTTTATAGTTCATAGAAAAAGAAAAGTACAGAAAAATGTAACCTTGCAGTAAAAGACGAATGTACACATTGAGCTTTAATAGCACAAAGTTCAAGTATTAGTCAATGAAAAGTGTGTAAATTATACAGCAGAATCACAATATAACACATTATATTAGATGTAACCACAGTGCTGGAAATAATATCCTTCAGATTCAAACAAAGCATGGATGTGAGGTTGGTTTTGTATAAAATATAATCAAAAAAAATATCACATCTGTTCGCTAAAAGGTCATATGTATGCCAAACATAGTGTATGTGCTCTATTGAAACCAAAAGTGATCAACGGTGGACCTAATGGTAAAACCAGGACAGCTTTCTGTCATTGACTAACAACTTAAGATTGATTTGACTGAACCCTTAGCCAATGTACATAGCTTGGGCAATTGTACTTTCTGTCTCTAATACTGACCACAATTTGAAAAATGAACTTTAAGTTTTACTAAACTAACTTTTTTTTATTGCCTATGTAGCTAAATCATTAATTCAGCAGACAGCAATTAGGTCAGTTTTAAACTACTTGTATTACAAGTGCCACCAGTGCTGACGTTTATGACCAGTTTACAAATCTTTTTAGCCTCTTTTAGCTCATTGCTTCTCCCTTTTTTGCTTTTAAAGTAAAACGAAGCTCTAATGAAGCTACCAGTCCAGCATAATACCTGATGGTTATGAAGAAAAGCTTAAAAACAGATATAACATAAAATAAATCAAAGCGTCTACTTACAACTACTTGGTGTATTTCTTCTACATTAATCTGTACTGAATCATGCATAACTCTGCATCCATCATACTCTGCTTGATTATATTCATTTTTACAGCTTGATGCCATTCACTGCCTCATCTTTTATTGACTACTGCTGCTTGTATTGTTTCTCATCGGCATCCCAGTGAGCGGTCTCATTTCCAAAATGAAGATTCTTCTTCTTTTTCTTTTGTTTCTCCTCCACCTCCATTTCTGCCCATGCCTCCTTCTCTGTCTGTCTCATGCACTGTAGGAGCACACACAGAAAGCCAAGGTACTCTACTTCACTTTCATTCACTTGCCGTTTGCTGCGTTCATATCTTACTCATTTAGGTTGATTTTTCATGCACCTAAAGCTGCACTAAGCATGATAATTTATACAAACTGAAGCATCGTCTTGTCAGCCTAAAGGCAGAAAAAAAGAGAGCCATAAATCAGCATTAACAGACAGTTTCTAAACTGTTCTCAGAAGATTTAGCTTTTATGCGCATTATGGTGCACTGTGGTTGCTGCTTCACATGTAAACTATCCGTGACTCAAGTGTGTGTCCTTCACAGCGAGGTAAACAAGCCTGAATGGGAACAGAAGAACCTTGACAAAGCGATTGGGTAAGTCTCACATGCACATGCAATATATGCAGACATGCACGTGTGTGTGGAGCAGGGAAATCTGGGCTGCTGCTGCTGGAGCTGTGTGAGGTTTGGCCTCAATACAGAGCAGCTTCAGCATGTGACGCTCACAACAAGCCAGCATATGCATGTGAGTGCGTTGTAGAAGTGTGTGGATCTGTAAGCAGGAGAGACTGTGTTTATGTGCTAATGGGCAGGAAGTATTTTACTACTGTGTGCCCTGCTGTACTGCTACGCTGGCTTCTGTTGTCAGTCTGCATTAGCGCCGAATAGAGCCGAGGATTGTTGTGAGAAAACAAGTGCGACATCGCAGCAGTGTCTTTAATAAATAGACAGTTTGTGATTTGCACTGAGTGTGGACTTTGTCATGAAGTGAAATGTTAAAGATGTTGAGCACACCATTATGGCCGAGTGATGTTGGGACAGTAATCCTGTTATTTTATGCCTTTAGAATTTTAAGTCCTTGTGTTTAATGTCTATGGTAATTTGCTTACAGAGGCTCTCTTTCCATCTGTTTGAGTGTAATCTCCGTTCTCTAAAAAACATAAAATCTTTTGTGAAATGGAAAACCTGCAGTCTGTTTCTCCTCTCCTGTCACAGCAGTCTAACAAAAAACAGGGTCCCACCTACTGACTTAGTAAATATTTTGTCCTCCAGGTATTCCTTTGCCATTGTGGGCATCAACATCACAGATCTGGCCTACTCTCTGTTGGTGAGTGGAGCTCTGAAGACCCATCTGTACAATGTGGCTCCAGAGATGCCCAGCCTGCTGCACTTCCAGCAGACCTTCTGTGAGTACATTGGATTGGGATGAACAGTATTTTGTCTTTATTTTTCCCGTATATTGATTTATGTGTTTTTCATTTTGCTTAGAATTTTGAAAGTTTTTGCATCAGAATTAAAAAAAGTTTTCTTCTAAAGTTTAAGGCTGGGGAGATGTTGGTATACAGAACTTGCATAAAATTGAATTTTAACCAAGTGGCATCTTCCACAGCAGGTCATTCTCCAAATACCCCAAGCCGAACATATCAATAATACAAGTTTAAAGCCTGGGACAAAAAACTGTTTTATTCTGTTTGGGTAGTTTCAACCTTTATTCTAACTGTATATCTGGGAGCTCTTTTTATAACTAATGTTTCTGCAGATTGTTAAGGCTTATAGTTTTAACCAATAAGCATACCTGGGATAATCCTTCTGAAACTTAAAATATCCAAAATGTACAAAATGTATTTTGGATTGCTATTATTTTATTATTATTTGAATTAATCAGTTTGGCCAAAAATGGGTTAATGGACTTCTATAGCAGCAGAAGTCTATGGGGTCCACCACAGGTAGCGCCCCTGGTTTTTGCATTGCATCCACTTTTCTGAGCCAGAACTACGTTCATCTTTTAAACTGTGAGAGCCTTAACTGTATACAGTCAAAGAAAAAAATCTCTATTGCCCCAAAGTGGCAAAAAAATTAAACCACATACATTGTTAAAAAGATGCCATTAACTTTCAGCTGTTTGTTTAACAGTGTGTGCAGATTTGTAATTGGAAGCTTTTTCTCTTTTTCCACCTGCTATGGTAAAAAAAAGAGGGGTGAGAAAGAAACAAATCAGTTGAACTGTGTGGTGGAAAAATAAAAAAGATGCTAAAATGCAGTACGAGGATAATTACTTGTGGATCAGCTGCACATATGTGTCTATTTACTTTCTTTCTTGGCAGGTTACCTGATGCAGGAGTTCCACCGCTTCTGGATTGAGGAGGATCCCAGCGACATCATGGAGTTCAACCGAGTCCGCTCCAAGTTCCACCGAAGGATCCTGCGACAGCTGAAGAACCCAGACATGGCTCTGTGCCCCCACTTCTCTGCCTCCGATCTCCACCTTGTCAACCTCTAAACACCCCCTTGGTCCCGTGTCTCCCCCACCATCACCCTCACTGAGCCTTTCATACCCCCACAGAGGTCTCCCTTTTTCATTAAGCCCCACAGAGGTCTCCCTTCTTCATAAACCCCCACAGAGGTCTCCCGTCTTCATAAACCCCCACAGAGGTCTCCCTTCTTCATAAACCCCCACAGAGGTCTCCCTTAGATTTCTGGTAGGCCATCAATAAATCAGAACCAGCCTCACACTCGCAGAGATGGTTCCTCCAACTGCTGGACATATCTGGGAAGGCTCTGTTCCATGTCTGCTCAGCCCAACACGTCCCAGCTAACGTCATGTTGCATCACTGCCAACAGCTTAACTCAACCACACACACACACTCACACACACACACAAACAGAATCTAACCTTAGACAGGATCTTAATAATTTAAAATGGGGACTTTTCCCTCAGACTTCCCACATTGTAAACAGATGTTTGACCCCAAAAAATAAATTAAAAAAAGAAGTGCACACACATACACACTGCCTATCTGCCCTCACTGCAGCGTTAGACCACCAGCATCAGAGATGACCATAGCGATTGTAGCTGTGCATGAGGAGGCTGGCACCACTCCATCACTACACTCACTGTTGTTGCTTTAAGGACTCATAACGATTGTATCACAGCCGTTACACCTCAGTTATGAACCCTTTTTGTTTAATTTAATAACAAACCAAATTTACTTCATCAGCCAAAAACAGCTATTAGATAGATTGCGATGTATTGATCAGCAGTTTGGAATATTTTGACGGTTAGCGCACTGACTATCAGAGACGAAGACGTATAGATATATGAAAAGGTGTGATTTATGGGGCAGGGGGGTGTTTTTGATCCTTTTTGGGAGGGGATGAATTCCAACTAAGTTCAGGAGCTGCTGAATTTCCAGAAAAAATCCTTCTGAATCTCTATTTAAATTTCAATTTGCATCTCAGTCTCATGTTTTCGTCTTGTGGACACAGCAGGATGCAATCAAACATAATATAAAAGTGTATCCCAGTTTTATATGTCATTTGGCCACACTTAAATATTTTATATCCAGTTAAATTGGAGCGGGACTCCCACAAGATCTTCTGTCACAGTGGTGCTGTGTCTATTTCTGACTGTTTTGAAGTTGCATTCAGAAAATTACCTAGCAGAGTAGATAAATTCTGCCCCAATTGGGACTAAAAATAATTCAGCAGAGATGAGAATATGTAGACCAGAGGAGAAAAATCCCCCTCATCAAATCAAAGTTTGAGAGAACTTTTGCTGGTGCTGTTTCAGTCAAACCATAAAGGGCCACTTCACCTCGAAACTCTGTTTTACGAACTGCCACAGATGGTGTCTAAATGACATCAACACCTAAGATTTCTCCTTGCCAAAATATCGAATGTGGAGCAGCAGCTTTGCTTAAATTTCATTTTTGCAAACCTGCTAAATTATGTTTATAAATATTTTATGAACCTTACTCGATGTGTGGCATTTGGCAGCCCTGCTCCCAGCTTGGATAGTAGAAATCTAAATATGTATGTTGTGAACATTTTCTACAGGTTTGCAAAAGCTTTTTGCCTTTGATTTGACTCCATGCAGAGATTCTGTTATGAATGTTTCTCACATCCACGATTGTTTGATTCTTTTTGTATTCATTGAATGTGACACTGTGTCCACTGTTGTATCAGCCAAAGCAATAATTTACACTCATTTCACTGCACATTTCTTTAAAATGTGTTTATTTGCACCATGTGTGCCTGAGTGTTTTGTTTAACTTTCTGACTCAGAGCTGGAATACTAATCAGTTTACACAAGCCACATGCAGAGCTGAATACAGGTGAAATGTCACCACATTAACTTTGAAACATTAGTATAATTACCGTAGACAAAGGTTTCCTCGACTGTGGCAGCAATCATTCTGCGTTTAACAATGCTGGAATTTGGCAAGACATTTAAATGCAGAGTTGCTCCATAGGGAGTTTATTAAGTGACTGCTGCTAAAACAGAGGAGAGCTGACAGTGAAAGTTTAAAATGCAACACGATGGAGGTGTTGACCTGCCAGTCAATACACCACCTGCAGAGCTCTCACTGTCACACTGACCAAAATGTTTTTCTTTCCTTTGTGCTACCATCAGCAATCTGACTGATGGAGGCATCAGCCTCCTACTGAGAGCAATAGGATGCTGATGGTGCAGATTTTTCATATTTTTGTTTAAAGTTAACTCCTATTTTTATTAAAAGAACATGTTTAAGATGTGCACGAATGACCTGAACAAGAAAACTATGAGAAATGCACTCACTGGCTACTTCATTAGGTACACAGTTCAACTCCTTGCTAATGCAAATGTTAAATCAAACACATGGAAGCAGCTCGGTGTAATTAGGAATATAGACATGGTCAAGATGACCTGCTCAAAATTACTAATTGAATTGGAAAAAGAAGACTGAGAATTATATCTGACGACTGTGAATTTCTGCTGCAACATTCAGATGGTAGGGCCAGTTGAGCATTGTTTAGCCACCAAGCAGCCTAGCTGAATATGGTTGATAACTGTGTGCATACCTTTATGATCGTAGTCCACCTATCTTCTAATGGCTGCTTCCATTAGGTTAACGTGCCATGTTGCAAAGCTCAAATCATCTCAAACTGGTTTCTTGAGCATCAAAACGAGTTCACTCTACATAAATGTTGACTCCAGAGTCACCAGAGCTCAATCCAGTAGAGCCCCTTTGGGATGTGGTGGTACTAGCCAGGTGTTACTGGTATGAGGTGGCCAGTGAGTGGATCACAAATTAGCATTCAGGAAAAATGCAGTTAAATATTTGGATTACATTCTCCATGAGAACCCTAATTAACATTTTTAATTGACTGCTATTTTATTACTGATGTGAGAACAGATTGTAACATAACTTAGAAAATGATTCCTGTGTAAAACACTGAATGGGATTTGTCCTTGAAAATCCAAAGCATGACCTTTATGCTAGCTCCAGAGTGCCTTCCCTTACCACCTCTCGTTCACTCCCAAATACAAGAACTAATCAATGCTAACTTAAATAGAGTCCACTAATCCTGTACACCAACAAAGGCTCCAACACACAGTACAAAAATCCAAAACTGATGTGGATTCAGACAGTACTTAGGTACAACTTTAGCGATTAAGCTAATAACGGTTAGCCGGCTAGCAGTTACATTAGGTAGCTAGCAGCGATCTAGGCAACCGTGGTTATGCTATTATTTTGAAGGAGTACTTCAATTATCCTAATCTATCCTAATTAATTGTCACTGGGACATAAAAACCTACATGGCTAAAATCACCAGTCAAATCTAAACTAAACCAAAACAAGGGTTTAAAAGCGGTTCCCCCTGAAAGTTACATTTCTCCATTACTGCTGTTGTAGATTTTTCTGATAGAGTTCAATAAAATGTTCTTTTTTCTTATAATGTTTCTGGGTTTAGTAGATAAAATAACATAAGCTAAGTGTCGTTCTTCTGGCTAATGTTATGTAACAATGATATTTAGCAGTTACTTGCTTTTTTCTGTTTGATGTTAACATTAAGCCTGAAGACACCCAGGTTAATCTAGTAAAGTCCTGCTAGCCAAAAGAAGACATGGCCGATGTTGGGGCAAATCTAGGGTCAGCATCAGCAGGGGATTTAATTGATAGAGGGATCTTTATTTTAAATTTGATGACCCTGAACTCTTGTTCTTCAATTCTTGCTCTATAATTCTTCATTACGATTTATTTTTTATTAAACTGTTTTCTAATTCACAACTAGGGAAAAATACACGGTCTAAACAACATGAACAAAACTTTGTACAGGAAATATTTTCCCCTCTTGATATTCAGCATGTGGACCCACTAGGACCACTGCAGCTGTCTTATTTGTCACACAGCTGTTACCTGAGGTCCTTTTGTAGAGACAGACTTGGGTAATATCCAGTTCATTGTCTCTGGAGCAGCATTTTGATTTTTTATCTCAGCTCTGAGCCACACTCACTTTTTCACCAAATGGTTAAAGCCCATGTCTTTTCTTGAACACACAACCACTGTATTTAACATGCTTTGACAAATGTACTCATCACATTACTGAAAGAAATACAACACAAGCATTAATTTTACATCCATGCTTGCACTGTTGATTGTGTTGAACAGTACTGAATACCTTTGTTCCTTTTGAAGTGAATGTCAAAGCTTTTTGTCAGTATTACGCAGCTGATTTATTTAGTGAATGTCAGTGCCGATTTTATCTCCTGCTTGCATTTGCTTTGCTCTACTGTGGTCAGCTTTGCACTACTGTAAAAAATATAAATGCAGTTTTCTTTATGTTAATAAATCAGTAATTTGTGGTGTGAGGGCCGACGTGTCCAACAATACTGTAGATGAAGTTAGGTACATGCTGCTGTATATTCTGCTTTGAAACTGCCTAAGAGACCTCGATCTGCATGATATGGTCGCTGCTTCGACATTGTGTATTCCTCAGTAAAGTACTTCTGAATATTGTAGTGTGATTCATTTGTTTGTGCTGTACTTTTTGAGATCACAATAAAGATCAAAGGAGAGTTAAACGTGTAGTTGACTTTGTTTTGGTTGGATACAGTAAAAACAAAGAGCTTTTAATAAAGTGGAGAAATGCCACTCCCTATGGACTTACTGTTTCATAGAGAGCACTCACGAGATTAGCCAGAATAAATGCAACCCTGTGGAGCTTTTGTTTTGAAGGTGGTGTAAATAATTATTCTAGCTGTTTAGCTGAATATGGACATGAGACAGGACAAATAATGGGCATGTAGCCCAGGTCTAACACAAACACCCATATCTGCGGCCAGTGTAGAATGTGAAGATGAATGACCCGCCTGCACATCCACAAGCTCATAACCTGACTTCTGTTTTCTAAGCTGGGAACAAAACATTGCCCCAACTTGGATTCTTTTCTAATGTGCAATGGAGTCAAAATTATGACAGATATGCTGCTGAATTTCTGCTGCTCATGCATTTAATTTCAATGAACAGCAGAGGGCAGTGAGGCAACATAAGAGAAGGCAGAATGAGCCGCTTTGAAATGAGAACAAGGGGAAAAAAGCAGAAGATGTAGACTAGAACAGATGATACTGCAGGGTCACTATTTGCACTATTTGCAAAGCATTTGCTAAACAAGATTACCGATGATTGTTTCCCCTAAACACGCTTCTGATTGAAATTAACGACCTGAAAACTAGATCAGAAATCGGAGCCACAGCCTCTGAGGTTGGCCCTGAGAAGTCAAACACACTGCAACCTAAGAAAATGCTAGCACAGCACACAAAACACAACAGAAGTGAAGCTGAACAAAACAGAAGTTGAAAGATGCTACATCTTCCTCCCTCCCTCCTCCCTCCATCCTCTGCTTCTAGAAGTGATGTCATTTTCTCGGAAATGTCGTTTTTTTTTTAACCTTCAGGGCCCCATCAGCCTGTACTGGTGTTTTTAAAAGTTATGTTTGACTTTCTGACTTTCTGTATTGTTTCTGGGATGCTTAGAAGTCATATTGCACTGCTGAAAATAGTTTATTTTGATGCATATGCTGTTTTTTTGCAAATTTGCATTATAATATTTATTTTCGTTTTTCCTGTAGTAAATAAAAATTGGTGTATTTCAAAAATAAAACTATGAAGCCACTCAAAATAAATTTCCTGTGGTGGGAAACTATTTTGTGCAACTTTTTTGTATTTACAGTTTTGAGGCATAAGCCTCTTAAATTTCTCTAACTAGAAATATATTAAAAAAAAACAAAAACGATTTTCAATTTTTTGTAGTTTATTGCACTTTTTTTTTTTTTTTTGCAAATTATGTAATTACTATGCACTTAATGCATACATATTATTAAAATTTGGGCTATGATGGTTGTATTGATGTATAGCAACTTGGAATGCTCCCAAAAATGGCACTACAGCATGTAAAAATATAATATAAGCTCTGGCGGACTTGGTTCTATGGTAGGTCTTAAAGGGTTAAAAACTATTTACTTTGCCTTGTTTGGTATCATCCTTTTCAGCACAACCTCACATGTCTGAATTTACAGTTATGTTTTCATTTTGACATACTGTACTAACACAATTGATCTAAAATCAGAGAAAAAACATAAAACCCGAGTAGAAAAAAGTAGAAAAGATTCAATAAACATGTTTATTGAATCATATTTCACAACTTCAAATGCAAATATGATTCAATAAACATGTTTATTGAATCATATTTCACAACTTCAAATGCAAATATAAAATGTCAATTTTAAAATTATATGTACAAGTTTTGCAAACAACAAAGTTATTTGCACCGATTTACTTTTTACCCTTTTGTATAACCATTTCAAACTATTTACATAACAGTCAGGTGTTCTGCATTCAATAAGATGCCACACAAATTATTTGTGCCACTCGAAAAAATAATTTATGTCCATTATAAAGGAGAACATCACAGCCTGATGCCTGCAGGCCTGACAGCAGCAGGTGTATCACTCCTGTTTTCATTCAGCAGCTGCCTCATTGTTCTGACACACAACACAAAATTATCCACAACACTACACAAGACAACACATTAACGGCACACACGCTAAACGTCACAAATCTCTCACATCTCAAAACTCTCTCTCTCTCTCTCGCTGTCACTCCTAAAACTTCCCCCTCTTCCCAAATAACCAAATATCATGTTGCCATATCATTTTTTGATTGGTCGACATGGTACATTCTTCCACCAACACAAAAAGGTTTTTTTTTTGTTTTTTTTTTTTTTGTTTGTTTTTATTTTTTGGTCATGAGTGCTTGCTAACGCTGTCCTTAGACGTTAAACGTGGAGAAACTATTGAGGAAAAAACACAGCGTATAAATTGTTTATCATGACTCTGGGTTTTACGTAGCCTATCAACACAATTAAAAACTGGTATATATCACCTTGTTGCTTTGTCATCTTGAAGTGGACATGTGTTTGGGTTACCACGACTCGACTACTTTATGCTTCCTCAGTCAAACAGCAGCACTCATGTGATTGTTTTGCCCCCTAGCACCAGGTGTTGTGCCAAAAAGTGATTGCCATCCGTGGGAGCGCGCGCAGCTGCTTAAAGCCGTAGCGCCCAGATTACTTACGTAGACAGCTACTTCCTACTGATATACCACGCAGTAAGCTGAAGACAGCTTCAACCGTCTGTTTGTTGAAAAATAGTCACGAGACCGCACCGCATTTTCTTGTTAGTAACGGTAACGGCGTTGTAACGATACAAATAGCTATTAGTTAGATTACTCGTTACTGAAAACACCGTTATTCCCATCACCGGTTATGACTAATAGGCTGATGTGCAGCATTGCTCATTCACTCATTCACTCATTAAATAGTTTTTCATATGAAGATGCATTTTGTTTTAGAACTTTGTCCCAAACTATAACGAGGTATCAAATGGTGAATAAAGGCATTTCTGTAATGTGAGCTGAAATCTGAATATTTTGCTTGACTAAATGTTACACTAAACTCAAACTGGTTGACCGGCTGAGGGTCTCATGTGGACCAAACTGTACCCGAATGTACATGAAAACACTTTATAAGACATGCGGTTTGTCTCACGTAAAATTAAAGCATATGAATAAATTATACACTGGATGTATACATGTGGGACTCTTGCATTTTTTGGTGTGACTCTCAGTGAAAATATCTTGTTACCGAAACTACTTGAAGCTCAGTACTGTTTGAGAACTTTTTGTTCCACATGTGGCTATTTGCAGTTGCTGGTTGATGGTGGATAATAGAAATAAAATAAAATTGAATAAAGCAATATTGCTTTAAAAGGCTTTCAAGTACTATGTGTTGATTATAAATAGTTTTAAAACTCATGAGCACATCCCTAACGCCCTGCTTGGAAGAAAAATGATTATGTTTCTTTATCTTCAGATTTTTCTTTTATTTGCTACACCTTTTTGTGTAAAAGAGCAGCTCGCTGTCATGGTCTGCGGTGGGTGGCTGGAATTTCCATAAGGCTCCTGAACTGACCTGGGATCCGCCCCTGGGCAGGGCCAACTCCAGCTCCTGCACACCTGGAGCCTATTGCAGGCAATCAAGCCAGAGGGATTTAAACCACACGTTGACGTTCATTCACTGCCAGTTCGTCATCAACACATGTTGGTAACAGGCCTTAGACTTCAAGTTCTTGCTGTGATCTATCTTGTTAACACGACTCTCTTGTGCTGCAGTTGCTGTATTCACCTTGGCTCACGCTCCACCTCCGGACTCAGGATACCAAGCAATCATTCTGAAAATCTCTCTGTGCCTCACCTGCCTGCCCTCCTGCCATCACACTCCATCTGAAGCCCCGGATCTCAGGCCAGCCTTTCCACGCCACTCAGCCTCCCCTGGATTCTCATCACCCCCCTCTCAACACTCCATGTCCCCTACTGCAAGTAAGAATTGCTACTCTTACAACTGGCCACTTCAAAGCTGCCTCCACTACCTCCCTAACTCCTCTCTTCTCTCTTCAGTGTGACTGTTCCCTGCTCAGCTCCACTCCGCATCTCAGGCCTCATTCCCTCGCCCTAGCCACGTTCCCCGGGCCACGCCTCGTCAAACTCCACGTCTTATTGTTTTTTTGTCTTTGCTACGTTTTTCTTTTTTACACTTAAGCCTAATAAATTGTTACATCATCTGCTGTCTCTGCTCTGGGTTTCTGCACCTGAGTCCTGTTCAGTACAGGCCACTCGGCCCCGTGACACTCGCAGCACTAAAAAAAGCTTTAAAGAAGGTAAATCTGTACACTAAAACCACAATATATGGAGTTTGTATTGCTAGAAACAGTAATTAAGATTAGCTGATCTCTTCAGTTCACTCTCATGAACAAGCAGCCATCTCCTATCAGTAACTGATGACACGCAGAAAACAAACACTCCTGCTCTGAGTGTGCAGAGAAGATTAACACCGACACTATGATGTACAGTGTGTGTTACACAATCTCCAAACAAACGCAGAAAGTCTGCCGACGTGGCCTTGT
Source organism: Perissodus microlepis (assembly GCF_051167445.1). NCBI lineage: Eukaryota > Metazoa > Chordata > Actinopteri > Cichliformes > Cichlidae > Perissodus > Perissodus microlepis. Next base: position 26,978,395 of record NC_140470.1, on the reverse strand, counting down.
GTTGTTTTTGTATATTTACCCCTCTATGATAAAAGCATGCCTCGCAAGTGATGACTCACCACAGTCACAGTCTTGAATGAGCAGGAGCTGACCCAGAAACAGGAAACAGTGTAATATTTGAGTCTCTTTTTTATTGAAAGCAGAGAATCATTAAAAGTTGCTTGAATGAAGATGAGGCCGTGGAAGCAGATAATCAAGAGCTGCTGGTAGGGTAGGAAATGATGAGGAGTGAAGGTTGGAGCTGGCACAAGTCTCTGGGAAAAAAAACAAAGGCTTGGAGGCCCACTGACAAAGAGTTGGTCTGAAGCACAGGAGGCAAGACTTACACAACGATCAAATAAATTAAAAGGTTTAAGCCAAAGCTAAAGTTTAAGTTTGGCGAGCATGAACGATGAAGGATGTCTTTTAAATGGCATCCAATTTATGTTTATTGTCACTGACTATGCCCATGTCCTTCTGTCACAGGTATCTGTCTTTCAGCTTAGTGAGTTTTTTTGTAGAACTTTAGAGCAGTTTAAAAAGCTGTGAAGAAACATTTAAATTATTTTAGAGCGTGTGGCAGGCTGCTGACTAACGTTTCAAAGCTTGTCAGCATCCCTGCTATAGTCACTGTGGAGTTATTTGCTAGTGAGCTATGTCAAGCTTAAAGTAAGAGTTTTCTGTCTCATTAAACTGACTAAATCTCTGTGATAATAATGTTCTGCAGCATTAATCTGCTTTATCATTTGCATCAGTGTTGCACTGTTACGTATTTTTTAACATGTTCTTCATAGACTTTTAGCATTTTTTCATCATCATCTCGACTTTTCTGGTGTGGGCGGCACTCACATGGATAATTTTTTGCAGAGTCATACGAATCATATTTTTATGTGCACGTGGATGGAGCCTGAAGATGAGAAAGATGATAAGTATCACTGTGATACTCAGAATGGGGTTTCAGGTTTTGTCACGCTTGCTAACACAAAGGAAGCTTGACTATGTTGAATTTCTTTTGTAGTGTGGGCTACCCTTTAGGTGCACCTGACCTCCACATTAAAAGTCGCGTCTCCCAGTGCTGAAAAGTCTATCGAGGCAGAGGGTCTATCCAAGTTATAAATCACAATAGCTGTCAGAATTTTTAACAGGAATCCTTTGGTTTGTTAGAAAAGCCTAAAAAACCATGTGTTTAAGATACTTTGTCCAAGAAGTGTTGAAACTCTGTTGTTACTGCAGTTAAATACAACTTATAATAAAATGGCTTAAATAAGAATAGAACAGATGGTCTAACAGCTTCACCTCTCATGATTTTGTTGGCTGATTCAGTAAAATATGTTTGCCTAATAAGCCTAATAAGTGCTGACTAAGATTTGTGTCGGCAATCCACATTTTTAATGTGTCTAACACAGCACTGCAGTTTTGACTTAGCTCTCATTACATCAGAGTTTGTCTGGAGCTGATCCGCACTAATCCACCGCTTTGATGTGATGTACATGTAGCTCCACTTGCATTATCATTACACACTGTAACCTCTTCTCTCTTTCTCTCTGTCTGTCTGTCTCTCTAATGTTAGGAAACAAACTAGAAACACTTCTAAATTTGCCAACACTCACTGACAAGCTGTTAGGAAAGTTTGCTAGAGTGCTTAAATGTGTTTTAGTTACTCTGATAAAAGAATGAAAGTCTCAGCTTTGTTGATCAGGCACTTAGTTAATGTTAAGTACAAGACAAAATGCTTCTGTTCTTTTAAGAGCCTTACTACATTTGTACTGAGGATGCAGAGCAGACGTGATTGTAGATAATGTTATCTGTAATGAAATTAATTTGGTCAAGTGCATCCTCTTTGCTTTAATTGTCCTTGAGATGTGTTTGGGACTTGATTGGAGTCCAGCTGAGAGGTCTGTGAAATGAGCCACAGGAGGAGAGGCCCAAACATAAGACACCGGGAGGCAGGGTAAATCCAAAGAGTCAAACTTTAACTCCAGGCAGCAGTCATACACCGGTGGTCGCTGAGTTTTGGCAAAGTCAAGGAAATAGTTGAAAAAGTTGGACATTAAATTAACTTGGAACATGATTTGACCTCTGGATCCAGCCACATTTCCAGCTCAGGTCCAACTGGCAGAAAGAAAAAAAGGAGACGCAGCATTTCACACACCCTGGATAGAACTTTATGGGAAGTTGAAAGCATACAGTGCCAGTATTTTAACACTGAATAAGCACTTGATGGCTTTTTATGCACGACTGAAAAAAAAAAAGCTCCAAAGTTAAAGTTATAGTTTTAGCCACGTCAACACAACTTGTCAGCTCAATGTTATTCCACAATGTTTTATGGACAACCTTGTTAATGATTCCAGTTGTGTTCAAGAACTGTTTTATATTACCTTTTTGCTAATAACAGACTTAAATCAGCAAATGGACAAGAAAAACAACAGTCTCTTCGAATATCAAACAGCTGACCTCTGGGGCAGAGGTGTGGTCCCTGGCTGATGTTTTGTGTTTGGGTCGAGCATTATTGCCAGTTTCCACTTTGGTTTTAATTAGGTGTGAACAATCTTTATCACTGTAGAATGATGGACTTTTCAAACAGTTTTGTTTCAGCTGCATTTAAATAAAGCACCAAATCCGCACTTAAGCTTAAATTTCAAAACTTACATTTTAACTACTGATTTTATCTACTGTTCTGATTTTATCTGTTTTGATTTTTGATTTTATATACTGTTTTGTTTGTTTGTTTGTTTGTTAGTTAGTTTGTTTGCTTGTTTTAATCAATTTTAAATCATGCTTTTTATTTGTTTTTGTTTCTAATGTCTCTGTAAAGCACTTTGAATCACCTTGTTGTTGAATTGTGCTATACAAATAAACTTGCCTTGCCTTGGAAAATTGCCTTACAATCATTCCCTCTAACTAAGATCTAAGGTCACTCCTGATGCTTTTCCTCCTTTGCTGTGTGTTAACAGACACCTGAATGCTCCAGATCTGAAAAAACCTCTGCTTTTATATAGGTGGTCACATTTGCTGATGTTTAGTTAATCAAATGGATGAGACTATTAGCATATAGCTGCTCCTTACCCTGTTATTCAAACACCGCCTAGAAGTAATCAATGTATGTTTGATACAAAAAACCCTCCTACACATTTGTTTACTATACACATTGAAGGACAAATCCTTATCTTTTGATGCCATCAAAGTCTTTTATGTCTTTAAGCGCTCTCCGTAGTTTAACTAATTACTGTGTGTCATCTGGATTCATTCTGATTCTGATAGATAGATAAAGCTGGGTGTCATCTGCATAGGAGTGAAAATGTATGCTATGCGTTCAAATTACACTGCTTATGCATATACACACATACATGTATTACATAATCAGAATTGGCCCTAGCATGGAACCCAGTGGAACTCCGTATTCAACCTTTATCTATGAAGAGGACTCTCCATTTAAATGAATCAATTAGAGTCTTTTAGATAGATGTGACTCAAAGCAGCGCAGTACCTTTAATGTTCTAATCCTCTAATAAACTCTCTAATTACTCTAATAAATATTATGGTCAACAGTATCAAACGCTGCACTGAGGTCTAGCAGGACAAGCACAGAGATAAATCAACTGTCACAGGCCATAAGAAGATCATTTGTAGCCTTCATTAAAGCTGCATCTGTACTGTGATGAGCTCTGAAATCTGATGAAGTTAGCTGCTTTACAAGTCTGTCAAGAATTTTTGAGATAAAAGGAAGGTTGGTCTATAATTAGCTAAGAAGTCTGGGTCTTTTTAACTAATGGTTTAATTAACACCAACTTGAAGGCCTATGGTGTTTAGCCCATCAATAGAGACAGATTCATCATATTTAAGATTGACGCATTAATTAATGGTAGGCCTTCTTCTTGTGAAAATGGGGTCTATTAAACACATTGATAGTTTCTTAACAGTAGTTTTATTCAATAGCAGCTTTAGTCTGTGGTGTGATGCATACCAGAGAAGATCTCAAATTAATTTTTTTTGGGTAAAAGAGAGAAAACTAGAAAAAAATTACAGCCTGCAACACTTATAAGCTTTCCTTGGCATTATGACTGACATCTTTGTGATGTAATTGACTTTACAGTTGCAAGAAAGGAGATTTTACTAAAACTGATTTCAATACAATATGATCCAACCTAGAAATTGTTCTCTTTAGTTGGATCAGTTACTATCCCTGCTAAATCTAAAAGAAACCAATAAATGTTATTTATGAATTAAGGTGTTGTTATTTTGAATCAATCCCACATCTCTCACATATGAAGTAAGATGATGAGCACAATCTAGAGTTGAAAAAATGGCTTTTGGTAATGCTCTTAATTAAAACGATTGAAAAGACAGTGAATGGAGGAAATGTTTATTGCAACAAAATTAATGCCTTCCTTCCTTGATGCTGTCATTGGTCGCATCCATGATCACCCATTCATTCATCACTCTGTGTTTCCTGGGTAGTTTATATGCAGAGGAGAGTAGATTGGCAAAATTAAACAGCACTTTTCAACACTACTCAGGCATTTTTCTCAGAACCATTAATCAGAGAAGTGATAAATGACAAAACAGTGACTAAATAAATTAAAACCAACACGCATAATTTCTGATAAATATTCATCACTAATGGCATATTTTCTCAAAATACTACATAAAAAACACCTTTTCACTTTTCCAGTTTATAATTTCACAGTTTATAATTGTATACAATGTGATACAGTTTACATCAGCTGTGTATTACTAATCACAGGGCATTGTGCGATGCTTTAAGTTCACCATAGGCTGTAACTGTTTGCGAAATATATTCTGACAGCATTTCTGAAACATTTTGGTTTTCTTTAGAGGGGTTGAGAGATGAAAAAAGGAATCACACACTAACACAAAATAAACTCAGGAAGTGATGCCACAGAAACAAAACACTCTCTCCACTGTAAATACTCCCCTGTTTCCATTTGCCACATCCTTGACACCTCCACTCATGTCTTAGTCCCTCCCACCAGAGACGCAAGCAGAGGAGGTGAGGAAAAGACACGAGGAAAGAGAGGAGTCATGTCTTATTTTGAAAATGATGACTGAGACAGCTGCAATATCAGCTGTTTTGTGATAGCCCAAATACAGCTGGGCTTTATGATCACAGCTTTAACAGTGCTTGTGACATAAAAAAATTATATTTGGAATCACAACATAGTGAAATGTGACACTGAAAGCCCCTACCATGGTTTGTACACTGCTCAAAAAAATGAAAGGAACACTTTTTAATCAGAGCATCACATCAGTTAAACCTCTGGGTTATTGATCTGATCAGTTAAGAGGCAGAGGGGGTTGTTAATCAGTTTCAACTGCTTTGGTGTTAATGAAATTAACAACAGGTGCAACCCCCAAAACAGGTTTTACAGGTGGAGGACACTGATATTTTTTCCCCTCATAATCTGACAGGTTTTTTTTTTTTTTCACTAGTTTTGCATTTGGCGAGGCTCAGTGTCGCTACTGGTAGCATGAGGCGATACCTGGACCCTGCAGAGGTTGTACAGGTAGACCAACTCCTCCAGGATGGCACGTCAATACGTTCCTCCTTTTGTGTCCACAGGCTACTAACACAGTCGTTGAGTTTAGCAGCTTAACATTAGCATGATGTCAGGCTACAGTTATTTCCACAGTAGCTTCAAACGTCCATGTGAAGGTGCTAGCGGGCAACAATTCATTGCTTCAATTTCAGCCAGCAACAGCCTGCCCAACCTCCACCACATTCGTATAAAGCAACGTGTAAAGCCAAATGTAAAAGATTACAGTCTGACAGTTTGACACACTGTTTTTTTCTATATTCTCTTGATTTGAACAGACAAATATTCACCCACATATGTATGTGTGTGTGTGTGTGTGTGTGTGTGTGTGTCAGACTCAGCAGCACGGTGGGTTCATTAAACATAAATTTGAAAATTTGCTGATCTGTCTATGACTATTTGATACATGTGAGCTGCTGTTTATTTAAAGATGGTTCTGAAAACTAAAGCTGTACAGAAACTGAAAGGATGAAATGACGGACATTTGCTGAGATAATCCTAAATTTTAAGGATTTAAAAAAAAAATAGTCCCCTGAAAGCTACACTTTTATAACAAGTTACATTAAAGTCATTTATAATATCAATAAAACAATACTAACTATATTATTTGCAAGCTGTTTCGTATCCCTCTTTATTACAGGGATTTGTTACAAGGGCAGGAATAGCTCAGTTGGTAGAGTGGTCCCCCTATGGAAGGACGGGGGTTCGAATCCACTGAATGGCTACCCTAAGCAAGGTACCCTCCTGCTCCCGGGCGCTGGATTGGCTGCCCACTGCTTCATTAGAGTGAATGGGTTAAATGCAGCGAGTAATTTCCCTACGGGGATAAATAAAGTATACATTATTATTATTACCTTCAATATGGAAATTATGCATTTATTTTGGTTTGGACAGATTCATATAAAACTTGCTTGGCTTAGCACAAATTAGAAGTGATCAACTTTTGGAGTCAAAGAACTTTTGGAAGGATTTTATAACATTGTGGATACCACAAATATATATGCATTTTCTGAACTATAGAGGTGTTTCACATCTTACCGGGGTGCTTTGTCATGGTAACTTGTGCTGTGAACCTAATCATCTCTAGATTAGAATTCAACACTTGCTGACCAGCTTTTCCGGAAAAAAATGTCACCATTCCTGAAAGATCTATTTGTCCGCCGTGTGCTGAACAAGCACAAGGTGGGTCGAAAGTCTTTTTCAGTCGACTCTAATGTATGTTTGTTTCCCTGATGAGCATCAGTAAGAAATACAAATTCTTAGACACAACTTTATTCCATCCATCCATCTTTCACTTATCCAGTTCAGTGCTGCGTCTGACTTGAGTCTATCCCAGCTACCATAGGGTGAGAGACAGGGTACATCCTGGAAGTGTCACATTCACACCTATGGTCAATTTAAAATCGTCAATTAACCTTACCCCATGTGCCACCTCCAACAATTGTATTACTTTATTTCTTAATTCAAAGACTTTTACAGCTATTTTGTTGTTCTATAAACAATAATATATGATCCTAAAAGAGATTAAAGCACATATTTATAGCCTACGTGTGGCTGAGGCTGAAGCTGAAAGAAAAAAAACTAAAGCTGTCTTTTAAGCATTTATTTAATGAAACACAAATGATATTCCATCAGATCCCCCCATGTCTTAATGACAGAGTTGTTATATATTGATAAGTCTGTTAATTTACACAGCTGGTACTTCTGCTGGTTTCCCTCCTTGCTTCAAGTAGGTTAGATTTTACTATTAATTTATTATTTCACACATACACATTCACTTTTCCCACAATATAGCTTTTATCTTCCTTTGGAAAATCAGCCCCACACTTAATTGTCCATAATGGTGATTGGTCAGATGCTGCTTTAATGTACATGTGCAGGTGAAACCCTGGGTTACCTTAGTGAGTTAGCTTAATGTTTTATCCTTATTGCCCATGTTAGGGTATGTGAGATAACAGAAAGAGATCCTGGGTATGCTGACTTCATAGCCTTAAGGAACATGACCAAACTTTAAACTGAATCATGACACAAATTATTCAGTAATAAAAATACTTATTCCACAATTTATGTTATTACCAATGGTGGTATGAAAATATGTAACCAGATAATTGGCTATCACATTGAGCATGGCTGCTCAGTGTCTCCTTCCTGTTCAATCATATTTATCAACATGAATCAGACTTAGCTGTTTGGTCTGAAAACAATTGTTTTAGCGCTACCACAGGACATTTCATTTATAGTAATAATATTTGAATAAAAATATCATTAAAATAAAAAGAACGCCTTATTTTATTGAAAGACAAACTTCTTTGTTATTACTGCTACACATAAAATAGCTTTAAAGCCAGCACTGACCTCAGTAAACACCTTGAAATATTCACTTGACTGTGCTTTGAATGTTGTCATGGCTGACGTGGGCTGTGGATTGTGTGTTGCTTTGAATGCTGCTGCCAAGGGGAATAGTTACCCCTGTGCTCTCAAAATGAGGGTACACGGTGCATTAAAATCAAATTAAGTAGTTTTTTCAGCATCCAGGGTTATCTCACGTGACCAATTTTTAAACCTTACCAAGAAGTTTTTGTGTATAAACTGAAGTCAAACCGAAAGACAAAAACTAATGTACCTATCGGACACAAACATCAATGTGCTGGTTCACAGTCCACTAAGATAGATTTCGATCCGCTCCTCACGTGTTAACCTCTTCGACATGTCAATGGCTGTGAACAAAGAGAAACTTGTAAATAACTCATGAAAGAATAAAGTTACGTTGAAACCACACACACCATTGTTTTTCTTGTGACATTACCAATAAGTTTGATGTGTCACATGGCCCTCTTCCTATTGAAAAAACAAAAGTTGTATCCAAGATGGCCGACTTCTAAATGGCCACCATGGTCACCACCCATCTTGAGGAGTTTGCCCCCTCACATATACTAATGTGCCACAAACAGGACTTTAATATCACCAACCATTCCCATTTTATTACGGTGTATCCATATAAATGGCCCACCCTGTACATTCACCAATAAATTGTGTTAAAACGCTTCCTTGCCTCCGCTCTGGGTTTCTGTGCTTGGGTTCTGTTCAAGTTGCTGGCCTCCGCCCAGTGTGACACTAGATGTAACGGAACTCAAATCTCCCAAACATCACCCAGGTGAGGCTAGTATAAGTAAACTCCAAAAAAAGTGCTTAATCGCAGGTAATTTATGATTTAACAAATAGAGGCAGTTACTTTTCATGTAGGGCCAGGTAAAACAATCTGTGAGTTAAGAACCGTTTTAAGCAAAACCGACACTTTCACCACAGCCAAATTCATGAGGATACATCTTCCCAGGGCCATGTATATCCAGTCTATAGCTCATTATGATCTAGCCTGTAGTTCTTGAGATAGCTCTGACTTAGTGATCCTTTCTGCTATGCCTTTAGCAGCGCAAAAGATAACGTGTGGAGCAATACGAAATGGAAAAAAGAACTCCTCCTGCGTGACTGCAGTCTCATGAACAGTAGAAATTTAACTATAGTTTATCATTTGGACTGTAAAGGTCACAGTGAGATTTTGGAAATCTCAGTACAGAATGGCGCTCTACATTCTCTTCGACACATGGAGATGCTGAACAATAATCTCTAATTATCCCACCAAAAATAAAAGTCATGCTGCATAATTTAACAGGAAACTCGTGGGCAGAACCAGCACATTGTTTCTGCGAGTCTGTGTTAGGGAGTCGGTGCTGGTACACCGAGAACAACTTCCCCACATGAAAGTGTACATGCAAGTATCTGCAGTGTTTGTATTGATCTGCCCTTAAGGGTCGGTTTGCACCCTGCTGTTAGAGTGAATTTCAGGTGTGGTAGTTTGGCAGGAAAAGGATCTCTGTTTTGGAAACTGTGGAAATCACAACGTTCCAGGTCTGCCATAAAAATTCTCTTTGATCATCTCCTCGTTATGTTGCACTTCTCTTTCTCCCTGTTCACAAACACATCATGCACACTCCACTCTGTATCTCTTGTTCTCATCGTCCTCCTTCACCTCCTGTACACCCCATCTTTTCTCATTCTGCCACTATTTTATAGCTTTTTATAAATTTTTGCCCCCCACTCCCTCCTCTCCCTCTCTGATTAAGCTTGCTGGTGCATTAATAAAGTGCAGCTCCCCCTCCCGCCCTCCTCCAGTGGGATTAGGCAGAGCACTAATTCCATCTCCGGTCCTGGCCGCTTTGAAGTCGACTGCCAGGGAAACTGGCAGCTTCTTCAATTGGCCATTTGCATAATCCCACCACTGCACTCGTACATGCTTATCAGAGTGGAGGATGAGCTAATATGCTGGATGGAGCTGCACATCGGCATTATAATAATCCAGTCGTTTCTAGTAGCCCGGCGTTCTTCATCACTAGGACTATCAGGAATAAATGGATCGCTGTCGTTATCGCCATTATGATGTCATCATTGTTACAGCTCATCTTCCTCATCACTCTTGGTTAATTCTGCAGTCCTTATCATAATAAGTAATTAGCATGCACAAATGCTAATTTTTGCTCACTGGCAGCAGCAGCTGATTGTATTTGCGTTGCATTATCTGCTCAAGCAGCACAGTGCAAAGTGCCTGTGTGCTCTCACACAACACAGCAGAACTGATGTGTGAAAACAGAGCCGCTGTAAATGTCCCAATAATGATCCCAGGAAGCCTCCCCGTGAGAAGAAAGATGAAACGGGAAGAAATGAAAACACTGTGGTTCCATAAAAGGCGATTGCCTCGATGTAATCCATGAGGCAGCAACTACTGGTCTGAACCCATGACGGAAACTTCGGGACACCAAGCATATCCTATTAGTTTTTCATATGCAGCATATGGTCACTAAAGTCCTCCTCACATGAGACTATTCTTAACTGATGTGATTTTTTTAAAATAAGTGAAGCGGATGGTCTGTGGAAAAAAGTGACTGCTACCAAATTACCAAGCGAATCAGCACCTTCTTCTGATTCTAACAGACAACAAATAATATATCACATACACAGATGAGGCATAACATTATGATCCCCTGCCCAAGATTGTCGTGGTCCCTCTTTTGCTGTCAAAATAGCCCGGACCCATAGAGGCATGCATTCCACTACACCCCTGAAGGTGTGCTGTGGTAAGTTAGAGGTGGGGCCTCCATGGACTTGACTTGTTTGTGAATCACATCCCAGAGATGCTCAACTGGATTGAGATCTGAGGAATTTGGAGGCCAAGTGAACACTTCAAACTTGTTGTTGTGCTCGTCAAACCATTCTTGAACCTAGTTTGTGGCAAGGCATATTATCCTCCTGAAACAGGTCACAGTCATCAGTTTCTACGAAAAGGTGAACATGGTCTGCAGGACCCAACGTTACCCGGCAGAACATTGCCAAAAGCATTGCACTACCTCTGCTGGTTTAACTTCTTCCTATAATCTAAGGAGCTTGGAAAGAAAACCATCTGGACTTCTTTATGTTTCCTTCAAGACATTTCACCTCTCATTTGAGAAACTTCTTCAGTTCTAAGAGCAATTGGTGGAGAGTCCCAGATTTAAAGCCCTATGGGAGTGTCCCCAAGAGGGTCATGGACCCCCTATTGATCCTCTACCTGATCACACCAGCCAAGACATTTCACAGACATATTCTTCCCATAATGCATCCTGTTGCCAGGTGTTTGACCATCCATGGGCATCCTGACTGGTCTGCAGTTGTGTAACCCCATACAAAACAACCCCGCTCCAAACTTTTTCAAGAATTTGAGGTACAGAAAGGCCGGCTTTCACTCTCCATGTGCATCAGTGAGACTTTAGTGCCCATGACCCTGTTTTTGTGGTTAATTTAGTGTGTTTCTCATCATAAATAGACACAGCATTCAAGTCTGAAAGTGTAGCCACCATGGAAGCACCTTAATCCTGCATTCTTTTTAATAGCCACTAGGGGCCATATCCCCTGGCTGCAAAAACTACTTCCAGCTGTATAGAAGTCTATGAGGAAACAGCCATTGGCTCCTTTGCTCTGTGGTCTCTGGAAACAGTTTTTTTGGAAGACTTTATGGGCTCAGTCCCTAGATTTAGGACATATTGAATAAAACATTAAGTGCATTTCATAAATCATGACCATCATTAGAGTTGAAAGCTAACTTTGGAGGATTTCTTTGAGGAAATATAGTCTATACCAGCTAAAACCCAATACATGTTGAAAAGACTACTTCATGCTCTGATGGCATTATTAATGTATATTCATGAGACTTGTGTAGTTGCCAGGTTTTAAATCTTCTCACAGAAAAATGCTCCTCGCGTTCAACTGTGAAGAGAAGTTATAATGCATAGAAAGATAAGGGCAAAATTCGACAGCAGCAACTTGTTTAGATATGTTTTTTTGGATCGCATTATTGACTGAAGACTGCAGGAGAAGGGTGCCATCTGTAGCACTAGGGATGGGTATCGAAAACCGGTTCTTGTTGAGAACCGGTTCCCACTGTTTCAATTCCTTGGAATTGTTTGACATTTTTACAAACGATTCCCTTATCGATTCCAGTCGCCCCGAATGACGTCACCACATTGCGGAGTGTAATTTACCTGGCAGGAAACACGGCGCGTAAGCGGCTCAAACGGTCAAAAGTTTGGTTATACTTTACGAGAACGGATGACAACTGGGCAGCTTGCAATACTTGCAAAGTAGACATTTCATTTAAGGGAGGAAACACTACGAATATGCAAAAGCATTTGCTCACAAAACACGCGATGACCTTAAATGAATGTCGTGTTTTTAATTCCGCTCCGGACTCATGAATCTCAACCCAGCAGCAGCGGTAACGTTTGCACGTCCTCTCCCGTTAATGCGGCAGGTAAATAATCAACTAACAGTGCATATTATGTTAGCGCGATCTGCCTTATTACAAAACCTGCCATTACTGTGCATTTAGGCGACCATGATGAGAGAGACAGAGAGTCTGGCTGGCTCAGATGCTGGCAATTGTCGCTGCAGTCTACCGGTAGCGTCTCCTTTCAGGCCAGGATAGACGAATGTCACCGAGCAGTGACTAAGTTTGTGGTAAAAGGCTTTCACCCATTTGCCACAGCAGATGCCCCCAATTTTCGGTAAGTGAATGTGTTTAGTTGTAGGCAGGGACATTACTGGATATTCTTGTGTAATTGCTACAGAATAATTTATGTTATAATTTGTTATTGCTACAGAAGAATATTTATTTTATTATTTTACATTTACAATTTTTTTTCCTGGGGACCCTGTGACACCCATTGAAGAGCCGTAGGCTGGATCTCTTAAGATCTCACTGTTGGGTTTGTAAGGCCATGTTACTCCTAAATTTCCTATCTTGTTCAAAGAGAAGATATAAAACAAAGCTCTAAGCTAATCGACCTTAGTGTTCTCCTTTTTTAAAAAGAATCGATAAGAAAAATCGATAAAGAATCGAATCGTTAAACAGAATCGAAAATGGAATCGGAATCGTGAAAATCTTATCAATATCCATCCCTATGTAGCACTGTAACTAAGAAGAGAAGGCTTTAGTGTGAAGGTGTAAAATACTGTCATCTTACCATCCAGCAAACAATGACTCCATCAAACCAGGAGGAAAGCAAGGTGAAGGTTTGCAGAAACCACCACAGCCGCCGCAGAGCAAACATGATGATATCTGAGTTATCAATACAGTCACAGTGGACATAACCTTCTCTGATTGTTCGCCTTTGACATGTACTATGGTCAACAAATATTTTTCATCTTTTATCTCTTACAGCTAAGCATCTCGCTGTCACATGACAAATAAAGACATAGGCAGGCACAAAATACAGTGGTAACTTTTGTGAGTCTCTGTGGTTCCCTGTAGAAAAAAGAAAACTCAAAGCTTTCACTCAGAATCATGAATATCAGGAGAATCATAAAAAAAAGATAACAGAAAAACAAGCATCTTCTGACTGGCATGACTGATTATTTCTGATAATGCTTCATCAGGTCAAAGGTTCATTTTATTTTTTATATTATTAATGTTCTATTTCCTCTTTCACCTCTCACCCCTACCTGATCATGGCAGATGGCCGCCCCTCCCTAAGACTGGTTCTCTTGGAAGTTTCTTCCTTTTAAAAAGGAGTTTTTCCTCCCCACTGTCGCCAAGTGCTTGCTCAAAGGGGGTCGTCTGATTGTTGGAGTTTTCTCTGTATTATTGTAGGAACTTGAGACAACTGTTGTTGTGATTTGAAGGTATGTAAGTAAAACTGAATTGAACTGACTTTTTGTTTTGTTTCTTTTTTGATATTTAGTTGTATCTTGCATTTTAGTTTCTTTTCCTTCCTGTCTTTTTTTTTATTTTATTTTTTTACCTCATGTGCATAAATAGTCCAGTCTCCCTCTGTCTTTTGTCTTAATGTCCCTTGAACTTCCTTGTTTACCTCCCTGCCTGCTCAAGTTTTACTTTCACATGTAGGCACTTGTTTGTGATGGATCTTCTAGCTGCCATAGTAAGAGCCTTGCGTTCTGTTATCCCATCTGCCTGAATGTCTGCATTTGAGTTCTCATTCTAAAACTCATGACATAGGATAAAATAATATAGTTATTTAGTTTGAAAAACTCTGCATCTGAAGTTTTTGTGCTTTGTGGAGCTTCTGTGATTTATAATGCATAGAATTTGACACTTTTGGAATTTCTATTATTTTTAAAATATATCTCAACCTTTTCATTACTAGTTGGGTAGGTGCACAGTTCATTAAATATGAACTTTTACTAACTTATAATTAAAGAAGGGTCGATTATAAACCCTTAAATGTCAGGCTTCAAACTGCTCTGAATGTACTCTCAATCTCTATGTGCTTCAAGTACTTGACAGGATAGTGAGACTTTTAAAAACTTTTTCCCCCCGTTTAAAAATCCATCAAGTCTATTAGAACATTAGGTAAAATACCTATAGAGGGCTCTGATCAGAGGGCTTGCAGAATATAAAGCTTGAAACCGAGGGACATCACAATAATGAGATAAGGGGCAAAGGGATGATGAGGTCCAAAGCTAACGCTATAATTTCAAAATCAAAAGCTTTTCAGACCCTCCCGAGGCAACCTCGGCAGACACTTTTCCATGCTGGAAAATGTAATTGATGCGGTAGATTTTAATTTGGACTTTGACAAAAGAGCTTTAAATAAAACAGGGAGCAGTTGGCTGGTCAGGCCGCATTAACATTCAGGACACTGAGAAGGAACTCAAGTAAAGATGCAAGAAGAGGCAGGTAAAGGTAACAGAAATGAGTGAAATGAAGAGTTAATTGCTGATATAAACAGGGTGAAATTAGCAGATCGGTGTTTATATATAAAGTATGCTACAGAAAAGTTGTTTTAATTACTGGCATAAAAACTGTAAAGCAGCCAAGAATCATCATTAGAGGACAAATGCTAAATGAGAACTGTAAACTAAAGCTGGGCATACACTGCGATTTTTTCAGTCACGTTATTCAGCTTCTGCTCAAACTGCACGATTGACTCGCAGGGGTTATAAGTTCGTAGGTCACGATGCAGGGTCTCACACTATACGGCCCGATGCTCTGATGTCACCCGAGTGCTCACACTGTGCGTCCATAACATGAAGGTTATAACAGAAATTCTGTCGCTCGCTCTCCCTCTCTGTCTTTCACTCACACAGACACGCACACCACCACCATCAACTTTGCTAAATTGATAATGAAAAACATTGATCAGGCAGCTGTGATTGAGCAGCAATGTAGATCCAACTATTTTCACGGTTGTTGTGGTCGTGATAATTTTGTGAGGCCACATCGAAAAGGCTCGGATGAGCTTTCCAAAGTTGTACAAGTTGTGCCTCCATCGCTTGTCTCCAGATCACACGCTGCACTGCCGCGCTACTCCGTCTTTTTTATGTGTTTGCACGTGTGCAGTGTGAGAAGCTGCAGTGACACCCTCACGACCAAGCGATTGATGATCGGGAGCTGGTTGATGCACAACACACGATGAAGGCCAAACTCGGGCCGATCACCAAAACGGTCGCACGACTGAAAAATTGGCTCAAAATGGGCCAAAAATAAATAAATAAATAAATAAATAAACAAAAAAAAATCGCACAGTAAGCCCAGCTTAAGTATAGGGAACTTGCTCTCTGTCCCAGAGTGAGACAAGATCCTCAGAACCGAAGAGCCGAAGTCTTTTATGTTGACCTTATATGTGCAGAACACAGATGTAGGGCTGGACTCACTGGAGCTTTAATAATAAAGCTCCAAGAATACACAGAACCTAAACTGGCAGATATCACAGCATATTGACTGGAACCACTGAACAGCAAGCCCACACATTGAGGGAGATCGCAACAACAGACAAGGGGAGACACAGACAATATATACACAAGAGGGAAGGAGAGCAGAGAGGAAACATCTGGGGAACACAACTGAGCATAGTCTGACTGATGAGACAGGGGAAGCAGAACATAACATAACTCACAGAGAAAAAGAGACTATCACATTAAAACAGGAAACAGAGAAACACACGCTGAGGCTCAGACCGCCACAGCCATACGCTTGTTTCCTCTGTTCTCTTCGTTTTTGGGATGTTTTTTCAGCTGTGCAAGTCCATTTCTAGTTTGCATCACACTTTCAAATTTCACTACTTTCCTGCTAGTAGGTGGCAAGTGCTTCCAGACAGGTTAGCATCTTGATGACTGGGGTAATCTGCTGTTGATCAAAGCAATTGTAAGAAGGCTTTTGGTGTGTCACCCTCTTTGCGACTGAAACCTCCAGCAACCACTTGCCAACCAGTCAAGGAATAGACATTTTCCCTGGGAACTGGAGGCTGCCAGGATCCATCCATTTACAGGTAACCAGTCTAAGATAAATAAATAAAAGTGAGCTTTTAACAGTTTGTGATCTAAAATGCATGTCATAAGACAGAGGAGTTACAAAGTGTTTGAAAATAATTCATCTTCCCCTGCATTTACTGAGAAACTGCAACTTGCACGATTTGCAAAGCTGTCCAGAAGGCTGCGCTTATGCATTTTGCTTTATTTTGTAAATCATTTCTTGTATTATTGTCATGGTCCTGGGTCATAGTTTTCTTGTGTTGTTGTATTTTGTTCTTTATTTATTCCATGGTTCCTAGGTTGTTCGGTTTAGTTTATTCGATTTCCCCTCGTGTCTTTAACCCATGTGTCCCCCTCCATGTATCTGAGTTCCCAAGCCTCGTTTCTCCTCGTGTTTTATTCCATGTTTTCCCCAGCCCGTTATGTCTTTGCTCTCCCCGTGTTCTCTCTCCCCCTCCTGTGTACTTCCTGTTTTACTTTGTCAGTTTCCCGTCAGTATACGCCATGTTGTTTGCTCCTGCCCTGTGTCGTTATGATTATCAGTGTCAGCTGTGTTCCCCGTGTGTTCCCACATCCCTCGTTATCCTTCTGAGTATTTATGTCTGCGTCTCCCTCAGTTCATTGACGCGTCTTCCGTCAAGCTGTGTGACTTTCCTTGTGCCTCCCTGTCAGTTTTGTTTTCCCAGTTAGCTTTGTACTGTTTTTGTATCGCCTTGTTTCCCGTTCTGTTAATAAAGCTATGTTTTGAGTCAAGTCCCCGTTCTCAAATATCTGAACTGGCGGTATTACTGATTAAGGCAGGTGTTTAGTAATGTGGCTCAACTGACGTACAGTTACAGACACACTTACAGCACTGATCCTGCGATATTAAATTTACATTAATGTGATTCACCCTTGTGTTATGCAGGGATTTCACTGAAATTCAATACTTCTGTCACAAATTTCGACACTTAGGTGCTGATGTAGCTCAACTTCTTTTCTTTTTAAAGAAATTGGCAAAACATTGAGCAGTCCTACTTTAAAAGTGTGTGTTTAGCTTATTCTGTTACAATGAATATTAATGAACAGGACTGCACTTATACTGCGAGTAAGGAAAAATGCAACTCCAAATTAACACCGCCTGAGGGAGGTAAAGGAGGGAAAAATAAAAGCGATCAAAACCTTTTGTTTTGCTGTTAACACTAAATGCCTATAAATGAATTTTAATTTGTTGTAGCAACCTGACTAAAACTTTTTTGACATGCAAAAAGGAGGAGAATAACTGACAGGCCCCATATTGACTGAATAAATGAAACAAGAGGATCTTTTTTCTGCTTAATCCTTTGATCAAACACACATTTGTGTAGCTCAGTGGTGTAGTGTAAAAAAAGTGCTGTACCTGCAGTCAAGCTCTCAATGTAATAACTCAGTTGCGAGGAGGAGCTGTCGGCATCCTGACATCATGTCCAGGTCTCACAAAGCTCCCCACCCTTCTGACTGATGAAACTGAAGAAAAAAAAAAAAACAAAAAACCATCCTTCCCTCCTTAATCGGGACACAAATTACTGGTAATGCAGGGAAAGAGGTAAGTGCTCATTGTGTAAGGTTTGAAGGGAGTTGATTCTGAAGTAATTAGCGTTTGATTGTCTCCAGGCTGCACTTTAACTGTCAGGCAGGTGGTGAGAGAGAGGGAAGTCGGAACAAAAGGAAATCTTCTGGCTGAAGACGATGGAGGTGCCTGTTACTTAAAAAAAGAAAACAGGTTTGTGACCAGAAGCTGTCTAGCTGTCAAAATATTTAGTCGTGTGAATGATGTTCAAGCCTTGAGCTGGTGAATCAGACTGGAGCAAACAGAGCAGGATGGTACACAAGAGGATCAAGCGCACAGAGGAAATCTTTATAAAACACCTGGAGATGGCCTCAGTGTTACAGTACTGGGGTATAAGTACTGTGGCTTGATGATTAGATGACTGAGACCAGCAACACCCAGGAGTCCACATTAACCAAGATCACAAATCTCCCCAAACCTCGATACACCCTGTTGTGAAAAAGCTTGAACTTAAGTTGCTGGTTCATCAGGCAGGAGACCATGGTTTGTGCTTTAATTTCTTTCAATCCTAGCAGGAAGTGCAAGTAAGGCATTAAAAACTGCTTCACAACAGTGACACCACACCTTCTGAAAATGACAAGAAGGAAATAACAGCACTGTCTCACTAATACATTGGTACATCATGGCCTGTATACATTACATTTGTCTATAATGCAGTGATGTAATGGATATGGTTATAGTACTACATTAAATTGCAGTTACTAATTAAACAATTATGTTGTTACTTGCACAACATACCGTTCTGTGATAAAGTATTTGCCCCCTTCCTGATTTTTTTTCTTCCTTTTAAGTATTTGCCACACTTCAGATCATGAAAGAATTGTAATATTTGACAAAGATAACCCAAACAAAATTCACTTTTTACATTATTGTTGTCCTGCTGCATAACCCAAATGAGCTTGAGCTTCAGGGCATGAACTGATGGCCAGACATTCTCCTTCAGGAGGTAATCCTGTGCTTACCGATACCAGTGGCACTGGGAAAAAAAAAAAAAAAAAAAAATCGCAGGATCCTCCTTTCTTAGAATGAGAACTGCACAAATACCACCAAACAGAAATGGGCAAGGAGAAAACAGGGAAAAGAGGACAAAGATGGGCAACAGTGGAGGCATGGAGGCCCTGACAGAAGCGATCCGGGAAATATTTCCAACCTTGAAGCAAACCGAAGACAGATACCGCAATTGTGTCTCCTTCAGGTTTAGCTGTGGAAGAATTTCATGGTTATGTGCTAACTTTGAAACCCCCCTAAATCCTCATAGTTATGAGAAGTTAGTTTTGCTTTATGGTTATTATTCACTGTACTTCTGTTTTTTAAAGTGTCTGTAAGACCTTCTAGATTAACCATAACTAAGTCTAGAATTTCTATGTTCACATGATCTAAATGTTATTCCAGAGTTCATAGTTCTTAAGATTAAAAATATACCAGCTCACTTTCATTTGTTCATTCCTAAACTGAACCTTCTCCATACATCCCCCAATCACAATCACATGCCTACACAGACATTACTGATTATGAAAAGGTACAACAAACTAAGTTGAATATATATTTAGGTAAGGATATTGTTAAGAGCATTTCCAAATACTTCTGTTCAGAGTTATAAAAACAGTTGTTGGCCAGAGGTCGTTGTAAATGGTTTGTGCATATTCTAATTGTACTTGCTATTTTTTTGCACCAGGCAAAACAATTTACATGAAAATTTGTAGTTTTTACTGCGAGTCAGCAATGCCAATAACAACATGCCACCAACAAGCTAACAAGAAAAACTGCACAATCACTGCATTAAAAAAAATTGGCGTAGCTTTCCGGTCTGAACATTGAAGCCACTGCAGACACAATTAAAACTTCCATTTTTCCCCACTAGAGTCAAATCCACTGGTTTAAAGGAAGTTATTGGCTCTTACTTTTTTTTGTTTGGTCATTGGTCATTTATGGTAAATTCTGGTCCTTACGGGAGTCAAAAAGCAGTCGTCTGTAGTTAAGAAAATAATGCAGTTTAAAAATGATCTCAGCTTCAGGCTTCAAAAGAGACTCTGCCAACCTTGCTTAGTTTTTAAGTTGTGATTCCTTGGCTCTCTCTTATTCTTCTGTCTATTCTTTTCTCTGTTGGATTCTTTTGGCCTTCTCAATTTTGGTTACCAGCTTTGCTTGTGTGTCTCCTGTAGTATTACCTCCTGTGTTTATCATCCCACCTCTTCAGTTTCTTAATTGTTCCCACCTGTCTCTTGTTTCCAGTCACTCTGACAAAGACAGAGGCTGAGACGATGCTAACAGATTTTCTCTGCAGTTTTTCATCAGCTGAGCTTCTCTAGATTTCCAACTGCCCAGTGGTCTAAAGGTAAATTCACGGACGTGCTTTCATTTTGTTTTAACCTTTCCTTTCCAACCTTTGTGATGTTTTGCCATCACACAGGCTCAGGGTTTTTACTTGTCCTTACAGCGGAGGCATTTCTGTGGCAAAGGGAAAACTTCTGAAATGCACAGCTGCCATTTCAATTTTCTTTTTCTTTGTGAGAAATAAGAACAAACAATTTATATTTCCCTTTCCGCCCACCAGAAACCAAGGTTTAGTTTGGGCCCAAAGGTTTCTGCAACGACTTTTTAAATTGCATTCTGCTTTGTGCAAATAGTTATTTATACCAAGCAGAGAATGAGAAATAGAAAATGCATCACTTGAGTATCTACTTTTCCATGTTTCAGCAGAAATGTAACCTCTTCTCCACTGGGGAACTTTTTTTTTTCTTGCAACAGACGTTTATCTTTTTCACACGAGTGACTTCATTAAGACATTAAACAGCTCTGTAAGCACAAAATTCCCTCTCCATAACAGCAGGTTGTTGATGGCACTCTGTACACCCTGACATCATTGTAAAGAGGCTGACAGTGATTAACATGTTGCAGGACAGGCAGGTGTCTATGGTGCCACTTCTTCTTCGGTTTTGACACATTTCTGGCATCTCTTCCATACCTTTGATCTGAATAAGTACTCAGTTTGTGGCCCTCGTGTCAGCTGTCTTGTTGACAAGCTCTCTTGGGGAACACAACACAGAAAAACAGCAGCAGTGCTGATACTATTGGACCAGAGATCCCAGCAGATAATATCTAATGCTTTTATTCCACATCCTTCAGGTTAGTTGACAATGACTTCAACTTCAAATCCTTTCAAGGCTAGTTACAAATATCATAATGAAATACTGTTAAATTCTCCCTCAAAAGTGTGCACTTAACATGATGCCATATATTTGTTATTATTTATTATGATTCCACATCACAGTCTGTTTCAATTATGCCTCATAACTACTAATAATAACAACATTTTTAAATTTAGAATAAAAGATTGTTCAAAAGAAGTTGAAGAATCAACTTCTGGTGTGAAATCCTAACAAAGTTGGCTAATGTAAAGTACCAGGATCAAACTATGTGGAAATCGAGCAACATTGTTCTCAAGCACACAAAATATGGCCTTTGGAGATGGAGCCATGTCTGTGGACAATCTCAGCCTGACCTGCAACATCCTAAAGGGTAAAAGCCTATAATGTCGATGTTAAGCTCAGGTGTGAACAACCACACAGTTAAGATCAAGACATGGAAGGTCAATAAAGGCAGGAACTAACTCATTTGACTGGACCATGAACTCCTAGAAGAAGTAAACTTCTTAACGGTGGGGTGACAGACAAGCAAGATGGGGCAGACTGTTCTGAAGATATTTGAGATGAAATCAGAGCCTCTGTAGCTCCAAGGAGATCCGCCAACGCAACAAGTTGCTCAATTCAAGCATCAGGGCTCAAGAGTTGGGAGTTCGCCTTGTAATCGGAAGATTGCCGGTTCGAGCCCCGGCTTGGACTGTCTCGGTCGCTGTGTCCTTGGGCAAGACACTTCACCTGCTGCCTACTGGTGGTGGTCAGAGGGCCCGGTGGCGCCAGTGTCCGGCAGCCTCGCCTCTGTCAGTGCGCCCCAGGGTGGCTGTGGCTACAACGTAGCTTGCCATCACCAGTGTGTGAATGGGTGGATGCCTGGATGTGTAAACCGCTTTGGGGTTCTTGGGGACTAGTAAAGCGCTATACAAATACAGGCCATTTACCATCAAATCATTGCTGCTGTATGGAGCGGAGAAATGGAGAACAAAAAGCCAACATGTGGAAAGTTCTGACTTTTATGATCTAGTGCCTAAACCAAATTCTCTCGATCTCATGGCCAGAAAAAAAGTCAACTTATGGCGGCAGACAGAGCACCAGCACAGGGAAGGCTCGGCCACACCCTGAGAAAACTGGCATCAGATGGATGTAGCCGACAAGGCGAAATAAGAAGGAAGGTCTGTGAAAACATTTAGCTGCTCGACATCGTCGTAGACATCAGAGTGACAGGACTGAGATGGGAACAGGTAGTAAAGAGGCTGCAGCCAGGCAGGCCTAAGCTTCAGGAAGAGGAAAGAGCCCAAGGTGTCTCACTATTTCAATGGCTGTAGAGATGCAGCTGAGTTTTCTGTTCATCTTTTACTGAGTAGCTTTTAGATGCATAGTTATCACCAACGAGGACGATACAAGATCAGATCTTAAACTAAACCGTATTTGAACAGGCTGTAATGTGTATATTAATCTACGGTAAATTATTACCAACTACGATATCAGTGGATGTGTAAGCTGAATTGTTCAAGTAATTTCCCTCTCTGAGACATTATGCAGTATATACAGCTTGAAAGAGTGACTACACACCTTAAAAGACAAAAGAAGCAGGACAGAGATGAAAAAAGAACAGAGGCTGAGGCAGCTTGTAGATGATACATGCCCCAGTAAGCAGTGAAGCCCTGACAGCTTTCACAGCTTTGAGAAAACATTATCCAAGAGGGCCTGTGAGAAGAAATGTGCCAGGACCTGAAGACCATCCACACATTACACTGCTGTCAGCTGAGGGCCAGCTGCGCTGACAAGACAAGTCCACATGAGCAGGAAAAGAAGCTGACATGCATAGTAACACAGTTTAGTATGTTTGCAGTGTATTTTGTAAGAGGAAAGACAGAACTGCATCTGATATTTTTTCTAAATGGAGACAGTTTTTCCCCCTCATATTTACAAGAGAATAAATTACTTTTCTATTTAGCACACAGATGATGTACTGCTGCATGTGTGGAGGATTTAATACCAAATATCAAATATTTTCCTAAAGCTCTTTCAAGGACATCTGCAGCAGTGTTTTTTTTTGCCACCAGGAGTCAGATTTGTTACTTAAATGCAATTTAGTAATACTACGCTGTTAAAGTAACCTCAATTACAAGCAAAACACTTAGAATGTTACTTCTTCTTTCAATGATTGAAAACAAGGATTTGCTGTTGTAGTTGGTCGAGTCTCTGGAAATCACAAAACTGGACTCAGAAACAGATAATTTAAGAGTTAAGATTTATAAACATTAGTTATTAGATTTAGATTAGATGATCTGCAAGATTAGAGCTAGCAGTGGACCAGAGGCCAGTTCTACAAAGCAGGATTTTGGGCCCAGTGAGATAACTTGTTCATGCTTTTCTGTGATCGCTAACAACACTGCTTTATTCACATAAACATGCTTATAGCTAGATTGATAACTTTCTGGGACCACTTGGTCTGACCGATTACTTTAAGGCAAGTGAGACCAGATAAGAACGTTCTTCGTAGCTCAGGCCCCACAGCAGGTTCTAGTGAGGTTGGTGTTGCTGGCTGGTGGCAGATAAAGATTAACAATAACATGAGCAACACGCTTATCATGGTTAGTGGAAAAGGACCCGAGGAACTGCACCAAGGCCCAGTATGAGATAAAGAAGGCTTATTTGCAAAGCTCCTCTAGAAAACCTAAGAATTAGAAAGATGAAACTATAAATTAGCATAACAGTTCCCACTTTAATAGAAGTTTTATTAAGTAAACTAGATGAAAATAATAAATCCCATAACTAATTTTCATAGAATATTTGTTAAAACTATAAAAATAAATAAAAGTTTGTGAATGAAGTGAATAAATGATTAGTTTTATAGTTTACTCTAAGCATTTTATATCTGTCTTCATAGCCACAGCACTTACATGGGTCTGAAGCAAACACCAGACTTCACTGACCATTATTATGACTATCTGTGCACTTAGATCTACATCCAAGCCACTGTCTGCATTTTCCACTTCTCATTGGCTTTTGGAGAATTATAAAATCCAGAGAAATCTATATAAAACCACAGGAGTTTAAGGTAAGCTCAATCAGTATTATAGTCTCTACTTTTCTTTTGGTTTGTCTCAGTACTCATAGCAACTTGAGAATCACAAAGCCCACTCAGCTTCAAATACCTTACACAGGTAACATCTGTCTGTCACTATCATGGTACACATCTGGAAGCCAGGCGTGGTGTGTTAGGAATTCCCCATCCTGCTCACCGGCACTGGGGAATAACGTGCTTTGTTTGATGCTGAACCAAATACTTCATCTCCCATCATAGCCTTGATGGATCTGCTACCAATAGCTGTCTAGTTAGTGACCTGCCTACTGAACTCTGTTAATGTGTCATGAAATGTCACAGAGGTTGCCTCTGCAGAATCGGAGCCTTTTCAAAGGCCTTCTGAAGAGATAAGCATACCCTGCCAGGCTGACTCTGGAATACAAATGCCCTTTTTAGCATAGGGAGGTGAAAGGATAAAGATAACACAGAGTAAATGTGTCAGAGAGTGGAGCTGGGAGGAATGTGGCCCTTATGGGAAACCCAGCTAAGGAAAGACGGGCTGCTGGAGATAGCTATGTATGCATGGATGTGGACAGACAAACAAAGAGAAATACAGGGACGAGAAAAGAGTCAGCATTTTGTTAAATAGAATATTTTAGGTAGTGTTGTGTGCAGTTTTAATGGAAAAAAACCAATGCATTTTTCTTACCTTTAAAGTGGAGTTTGCATGTTTTCCCTGAGTCTGCATGGATTCTCTTATCCAGCTTTGTCTCGGTTCAAAAACATACATGTTAGGTTAACTGTGGATTTTAAATTGGACATAGGTGTGGTCTGTATTAGTGCAATGATAGACTGGTGACCTGCCCTGTGTGTGTGTGTGTGTGTGTGTGTGTGTGTGTGTGTATAATATATATATATCTCTGAGTCAAAGTCTTCTAGTCAAAGTCTTTTGATGACTTGGCCTTTGGGGGGATTTTAAGGGTTTCCATTGTATTCTCAGGGTGTTCTTTATCAGCTGCCATCCAGGCAATGAAGCATGTGGTTCAGTCCAATGAGGCTACAACATAAAACAAAATTGTGACCTTGCAGTGTTGATATGCACTCCATGTCAACATTGTAAGGTGTGATGGAAAAATAAACTCATTTAATAATAAAACAATATATTGGACAACAAGCAAAATATACTGAATGCAGTGACTACAAAATAAACTAAAGTGAAAATAACTAATGGTGAGGTGTGGATCTTACGATGTGTGACTTGCCATCACAACCCACATGTCCTTTGGCAATATTGGGCGAGAGACAACAGTTTTGTTCAAACTACGAAGTCTACATAAGGAGTATGGAGAGGTGGTGGTGGCACAACTTGTTGACACATCAAGTAGGGACCTTTTGCATTTTACCCTTTATTTTGCATTTTTTTTTTTTTTTTTTTAGCTTTCTGATTTTTCTTTTTCAGTCACTTTTCACTTTTGACTGGTTGGTGTTGGTGGTTTGGGTTAAACAACATGCTATAACCCACGTTCCATCACCACAAGAAACCTTTTTGGGTCGGAAGATTGATCCTCACCAGTGGCTCTTACAGAATAACATTTATTGGATGGGTTTTCAGTGGTCTGTGGACTAGTCTGACTATGAACTGTTGTCTTGTGCTGCTGTGTGCTCATCTCTGAGCACACAGCAGACAGATCAGCAGTTTGTAAAATACTCAGACCAGCCTGTCTGCCAGGTTCAGAATTACTTAAATCATCTTTCTACCTCATTCTGATGATTAGTTTGACCTTCAGCAGGTCATCTTACCATGTTTGCATGCCTAAATTCACTGAGTTGCTGCTATGTGATTGGCTCACCCAGCCAAGTATTTCAATTCAGGTGTTCAAATCATTTCCATGTCCACAAGTGTATAAATTCAAGCACCTAGGCATGCAGACTGCTGCTACAAACATCTGTGAAAGAATGGGTTGCTCTCACGGGATGCTTGGACGCATTTGCTTTGACAACGACCACACACATCAGAAGGTACTAAATTGTAATGGAAAACCAGTCGATCAGAGTTGAGTTGTTGCAAGTCGATCCAACTAGGATGTTAATGCTTTAACATACCAAAAACATTTTGGACAATTTCATGTTCCCATGTCACTATTGTCTCAGTGGCTTAAACACACCTACTAACTGTGTCCAAGCACAGTTTGGAGATGGCAACTTCCTGTTCCAACAGGACTGTGCAGCAGTGCACACAGCAAAATCCACAAAAGATGGATGAGCGAGTTTAGTGTGGAAGAACTTGACTGGCCTGCACGGAGTTCTGACCTCAGCGTGTTCTGTGGGGCCTTCTCTTCCAACATCAGTGTCTGACCTCACAAATATGTTTCTGGAAGAATGATCTAAAAATCCCATAAACACTCTTCTAAACCTTGTGAAAAGTCAGATGAGTTGAAGCTGTTACAGCTGCAAAGGGTGGATCAACATCATATTAAACACTATGGATTAAGAATGGGATGTCACTCATGTTCATATACATTTATAAAGCATAAGAATAAATACTTTTGGCAATAGTTTATGTCTTTAGGTGGTATAAAATTGCCACTTTGTCTGCAGGTATTCTACTGTAGGTATTCCTGGCATTGCTGAGAAGTAGTTTTACATTACTTCCTATAAAAATAAGACAGGGCACATTAAACATTTCACCTGACATAAAGATGTCAAAAAAATTACTTTAACAAACACGATACCAAAATAAACCACAAGCTTTTATTTCTATTCATGGAGCCATGTCATTAGAAACAACGAGGTAAAAGGAGAGTGACAGTGTAAGGAGAGGAACTGACAAAAGAGGGGCTTAGAGTCACTGCCTGGGGTGAAACTATCAGTCAACTCTTCAGAAGTTTAACTCCAACCACCACTGTGATCCCGAGTGCAGGTTTCTCAGATTTCCTGTCTCATATGTTCACTCACCAATCCTATGATGCATATTAAATCACCGGGTGAATAATGAAGCCAATCTCCCATAAATTAGAGAGACATGCTGAATTCCCCGCAGGTTCAATCACCATGAATATTAAAGCAAACTCACAAGGTTACAGGGGAAAATGGAAACAGGGAGGATAGGTGAAGAAGTACGAAGAATGAAGGACAAAGAGACAGCAGATAAAGAGGACGGCTCCTGGCTAGAGGGGAAAGCTGTCTTTATAAAGTAATGTCAGCGATGACCGTGTCATCATTTTGTGTACATCTGAAAGCAGGGTCAGATATGGGGGCAATTAAATTTCCACTGCTGCATGCCATGAAATTAGGAGAAAATAGAGTGTAAGCTGCTGAACGGACAGTTATGACATTCTCACTTTACATTCTCAGACTACATGCGCTGTTTGCCCCCTTAATATAATTGAACTTACTGAACTAACTGAACACTGATATAAGCCAATGAGCCAATAGTGACGTGGCCTCACCGATGAGAAGCTCTATTCTTAGTAGCAGAGTCATCATCATTGGTTTTATGTTCTAATTGTACAATGGTCTGTATGCTCTAACAACCCCTCCCGAACACAGGTATCTGTAAATGGGAACACCTGAAAGCATACAGAGCAAACACAAGCCTGTACAAGGACAGTCTCTGTGGAATTTAGACATTTCTCCCTTTCGAACTGTAAGAATCTTCATGTTGGTGAAGGACAGAAACATTCTCATATAAAAAAAATGAAAAATATAAAGCAATAATATAACTTTTAATATATTTGAGATGAAAACAAACATAAAAGCCATCATAACCTCCCCATTTTGCATTTTAAAGCATCTACATCAGCATTTTGGCTGATGCTGCCATATATTAGTTTGTAGCCAGATGGATGTTAACATACTTGGATGACAGGTAGGAGTTTTCAGTCATTTGCTAATGGTAGCAAGCATGCAAGCAAGCTGCATCTGTAGTCACAGAATCATAGACAAACTAATCATAGAGGTTAAAACCGTTTTTGGTAGCAGATTGTAAACATCCATTTTATTGTTGCAAAGTTTAACATCTAAGGATTGTCAACCTCAAGTGGTCGCAAGAGGAACTTACATGCTGGCTTCATTTTTGAGCCCTGGAGGTTGCAGGTTGACTTTTATAAACAAGACATATTGAACATAAAAGCTCAGTTACAGAGTTAAGACACTTAAAGACATGTAATCCAATTCCAATATATTATACTAATTCCATTGTATTTTAAGGATAAAAATGTTAACTAAATTCTTCTGGGGTAAATATTCAGTGCAAGCATCAAAAATTCAAAAGAGCCACAAAAGGAGACTTGCATGTCAAGATTTTCTTTTATTGCATATGGAAAGAGAAAATTTACCATCACTGATTGTTTCTGTGGCTGGTTTTCATTCTGTATAAATATTTTATCAAATGTATTTTCAGATTCTAAAATTACCACCTCCTTCTCTCTGTCCCTGTGTTAGAATCAGGACACATTTCAAGTAATTCAGTGCCATTTGACTCATTATAACTGCATCAAACAGCAAGTTAAAGTAGCAAAATAGGTCTTAATTTCTGCAAAAATTGCAGCTATTTCTCAGAGGGTAAAATCTTCCCCCAGTGGCACAAAAAAAACAAGTCGAAACCTTGCATTATGTCTGATGCCAGGCTCTTATGTGCAGTGAAAAATTACACCTTCACAAAGGGAGACGTGAACAGGCGGAAGTGGACTGGCACTAAATGAGTGGAGAGATCGGGGGGGATTTTGGAGTAGCGGAGGGAAGCATATAGCAGATTACTGATCGGAATAAGGCATTCATGTTTTCAAATAGGTACTTCTCCCTGCTTCACTGAAGTTTCCAATTTTAGCTGTCGGTTCAGTTCAGAGGATGTCATCTGAAGTGTGTAAATAAGATTCACAGGGATGGAAGTGGAGCTTTGTTAGTGTGTGTTTCTGTGTGGTGGTCTCTGTCCCAAGCAGCAGGCTATGACAGGAGTTATTTTCAGTTAAACTACCTCCATGCTAGCTTTTCCACAAAGTTAAATGAAACTTACATGTTCACGGTGCATACAATGCTAATGTACAGTGCTAATTCAGTGACCCCCCCCACCCCCCAAAAATGTCTAAAAATGTATCATTATGGAGACATAACTTCACAAACTGTGCATCTATGGTTTAGGATGTTTGAGCTTGTCAAGTCATTCCTGTCACTTTTCATTTCTTCCATTTGCAGTTTGCTGCTCATGATAAATGTATCCGTTTAGTCTCACCTGTGCTGCATTAGCCACTTCCTGTTCCAGCCAAGGTTGTGGCACAACACAAAGAAACATGTCTTCTAGTCAGTGGTAGATTACATGCTAATAGAAAAAAAAGCACACATTTCCTGAAATGACTGTTACAATAATCCATTCATACTATCTAGTGACACTGAATACTATGTTAGATAGTATATTCAATTCAATTCACAGCAGCAGACACCTCAAGGTAAAAATCCTACAATAACAAAGTGAAACCCCAAAAATCAAACAACCCTCCTTTGAGTAAGCACTTGGCGACAGTGGGAAGTAAAAGCTCTCTTTTAACAGGAAGAAACCTCCGGCAGAACCCTGCTCAGGAAAGGACGGACATCTGCTGCAACCAGTTAGAGGTACTGCAAGCAAGATGGGACAAAAAACCCCAAAACAAGCTGTGGAAGAGAGCCAGAGCTGAGTAATAACTAATGATTAAATGCAGAGTCTTGTGTAAACACACAGTAAGAAACGTGAGTGATGAAGAAACAGAGTATTATCAGATTTTATGGGGCAAAAACTCTTTATTAGTGCTGCTGAGTATTTGTGAAATTCGTAATTCCATAAGCAACAACATCTACAAGGAACAGAAGGAAACATTTGTAAATCAAGCACTCAAGTTTAAGCCTTCATTTCAATCAGGATATGCAATTTATGAATCTAAAAAGCTTTCCTTTGATTAAATCTGTTGTCTGTCACATCTTCATATGCAAAGAGGAATCTGGTTAATTCCAAAGGCTTGGAGTTTGGCTGGGTTGCTCATATAGAAGTCCAGGCAGTATCTATCCATAGGGTAATTAATATTGCTGTCTGGGTAATTGCAACTGCAACACTTAGTCTTAAAAAAAATCGTTACTAAATAATTTTGAGGAATATGTATTTTTTTTCTTGGGAATTTGTACTTATATGATTTCAGAAAAGCAGAATATTTTTCTGGTAATGTCCCTGAACCCCATGTTTTTCTTTTATTTAAACATTTAATTGCCCTATTACACCATGAAAGTGGTCTCCTTTTGGATCAATTACTTGCGAGACTTTCACAGTGTTTTGCTTTCCTGCTTCGCTCGAATCAAATGTCAAACTTCGAGTTCAAGTTCTGTCTCCCTAATGCTACGACACAGACAACAGAACAGTCAGGGGTTTACTCTGTAATTGTTACCTTTGTTGGAAGAAAAAAACATCATAACTGGCATCCCAAGCGATATATGTTGCTTGTACACTGCTGTATGTGAATGTAACATTACAACGAAAGAAAAAAAGACGAGTCACTTGCTGACTTTTGCTTCTCTCTTGTGATGTATAATCGGATAATGGGACGGCTGCGTGCTCTCTCCTCCATCTGGCATTCCCATATCCTCACGTCTTAATGCCCCCATCTCTCTCCTCTCTCTGTTCACACTTAGCCAACTCACAGCTGGGCTCCGAGTGAGGAATTCTCACTTTTTGTGGCTGGACACTTTTATACATGCATGACAGGATAGACTAATGTTTACAGGATGACTCAAGTTTGAACACCACATTATCTGCAACCATTCAAGTAGAATGCCAAAAGTTTGAAATACAGACTAATATATGCAACACGGGTCCAGTTCTTTTAGTGGTTCCACGTGTGTGTGAAAGAGAACACAGGAG
Source organism: Perissodus microlepis (assembly GCF_051167445.1). Lineage (NCBI taxonomy): Eukaryota > Metazoa > Chordata > Actinopteri > Cichliformes > Cichlidae > Perissodus > Perissodus microlepis. The sequence continues at coordinate 26,947,428 of NC_140470.1, read as the reverse complement.
TCTATGCAGTCCTGTGAAAAACTAAGTACACCCAGTGATTCAGTCTCTCACTTTATTGAGTTTTGGCCCATTCTTCTTTACATTTCCTCAGCCTGTTGAGGTTTGCAGGCATTGTTTATGCACAAGCTTTCTTAAGGTCCTGCTACATCATTTCAGTCCTTTTGAGGTCTGGACTTTGACTGGGCTATTACAACATCTTGATTTTTTTTTTTTTTCTTTTTTCAGCCACTAAGTGAAAACGACAAGAAAGATTGACTACAACTGGCAGTTTCTCTTTGCCAGCATAAAAAGGATTTGTTTGACATTGGTTAGGATGTTCAGGAACAATCCAGGGACCACCAAGGCTCAAGCCTGACATGAAACTACCAGGACACGCAGATTGATCTAGTTGGCCACAAAGACAAAAGGTACATTTAGAGGAGAAAAGGTGAGGCTTTAAAACCTAAGAACACTTTACCAACTGCAAGTATGGTGGTGGTAACATCATCCTCTGGGGCTGTTTTGCTGCCAGTGGTATGGGTACCACTTTGATTTCAGTCCAGTTCAATTTCATTTATATGGCGTCAAATCAGAAAAACAGTTGCCTCAAGACGTTTTATACTGTAAGGCATATATGACCCCGCAATAATGCAGAGAAACTCCCAGCAATCACATGACCACCTATAAACAAGCACTTTGGTGACAGTAATAATGGTCAAATATTGAGGCAAATATTATGCCAGAAGACTGTTGATGGCTACCAAAAGCATCTGGTTGAGGTGAAACTTACTAAAGGATTATTAGGGATAATTGTGCACATATTAGATGACTTTGATATTTGCTGGGTCTGTAAATGGATGTTTTACAACTTACTGAATACAACATATTTATTTTGTAAATCGTGTTGCCTGTTGGTAAGAAGATAAAGCAGGGTCTGATTTAGTGGGGCCCAAGTTGTGTTTAAAAGAAATGCTACCACATGAGTGTCACCTGTAGCAGTCTCTTGTTCTGTAGAGAGAATTAATGAAACTATTTTCATCACAGGTCTGTTCATTTGATCTCAATTGGATCACAAAAGGGAGTCCGTTATTTTGAATTCCATATCTCCAGTTCACTCGTTACCAGAAGGATTTTTAAACAGGTTTCCCCATACCTGTGCGCTTTAATGAGGCATTAATGGCTTCACGGGTGTCTGCGTCACGACTTTGTGCCGATTCTGGGGAGAACAAGTCCTCTGGTTTCTCTGAGTTTGATGCTCATCCCAATTCCATTTCCAAAACACAGTGTGTGCACTTTCCACTTCTAAGTGAGAAAAAATGAAATCTATTAACTGTAATCCCAACAATTTTAATGAGATTCTTCTTCTCTTCAGTGCTCTAAAGGGAATCCAAGAATTGATGGCTGTTGAAGGGACAATGTCTGATTCTTTTAATTGGTGTTCATGTTTCCAGCTCTAAAATAACAAAGAATATGACCTGCTTGAGTTGAGACACTCGACTTTGGAGAAATCAGAGTAAAAAACCTCAATGTTGCACACAGATCTCCTGAGCGCTGTGTTGCCATCACTTAATTATTAAACTCAAAATGCTTGCGATAAGGCCGGGGTTTAATTCCTAAGATCCTTGTGAAAAACCTCCTTCACTCCTGGAAGAATTGCACGGCTCTATTTTCTGTCTTAAATGAAAATCAAATCAAATAAAATAGGGTTGCCCAATTTTCAGGCTATTGTTCTTGTAATTACAGGTTTTAATTTAATATAATGTGAAATCTCTAGCTGCGTGCCCCTCGCTACAATGGAGTAATCCATCCACCCACCAGCTCATTCAAGGCTTTGACAGAAAGCAGCAGTTCTCGGCCCACCAGCCTGTGGAGAATCGATTAGCTCTGGCTGGGGAGGAAAAAAGAAGATCACACTGACAAATTTGCAAAAGGCAACTCCACATAGCCACAGGAACACACTCAGTTGCTATGGCATAGTGTTAGTGATGCAGACCAGCTCTCGGGAATGTGAGACACCTGTTTGCAGACACCAAAATTTAACAGCACCTGTGATCTTTTTGACTTCGGCCACGAGCTGATAAATCTGCTGCATGTCCCCACTGTCCCCACGGGCAAAAATAATCAGCCCTCATAGCTTTTAAAAATTATTTAAATATTCCAAAAACAGACTTGTTACTGCATTAGGGTACACTTTGCTTGCACTGCATTGGGCCCCTTTAGGCTTTTGCCATGTGATTGGCTGACAATACATTAGCAGTAAAAACAGTCTAGCAGGTGTACCTAATGAATGTAGTTCTATGTCAAAGAAGGTGCTTTGAATTTGTGCACAGTAAACTGCATAAGTTGGGTAAACTTAAATTTACTTAAAAATGGGCTTACTTAAATCTTTTAAGTTCATGTGACATTTTCTTTTTTTTCTACTTATTTTTAATTCACTTGGACAAACTTGCTGATTAAGTTTGTATATTTAAAAAAACAAGTATAACTGTACTTGTTTCAGGAAAGCTGTGGGTTTACAAAATATTGGATTGTATTTCTGTTGAACTGTGCACACAGCTGAAGCTACGACACCATCAGTGAGGATGTCTGCTGTGTTAGCTCAGACAGTTTCTAACTTTAAAATGGACGTGATGTTTACATTAAGTGCCAAATAAAATGACATTAACTTTAAAATAAAATTAAAAAAGCAGTTCCTTCAGACTTCATCCAAAACTGAGTTAATTCCCCAAGACTTATTTGGTTTCCATAGTTAACTTAAGTCATTCATTTTGATACTGTTAAGGCAAAATTAGTTGGTGGTGCTGATGTTATAGGTCATTTGTAACAGAATTATGATAAATAGCATTACCTGCTGTGTGCTACACACCATCCCAGAAGTGTGTGCTTTAGTGTTAGTGAGTGAAATTAATCTGTTACTTCGCACCAGCCTGCATTGTTACGAATGCATCCTCTTGTCCTGCCATGGTTCTGGGGTTTTGTGTGCTTTAGGCTTTGGGTTTTGGTTACTGTTAGGTTTTGTGTGCTTTTGGTTTCTTTCTTTTCTTTATTATTCGTCTCCTCTGTTTTCCCTTCTCTGGACACTGGAAATGTGGTTTCAGTGTTTTTGAGCTCTGCCATCTTACTGAAGTTTTACGTGTGGGAGTAAACTTGCAGACAGTTATCTTCAGAGGTCCACTTCATTTGGAAAAACCAAAATCAGAGATTTGTTCTGTCTGTATGTTACAGTCTCACAAAGAGAGATCAGTGTATTTCGAGGATAGATGAAGAATAGGACTGTTTTTTTTTTTGTTTTTGTTTTTTTGTTGTTTTTTTTAAAAGTGTGAGACAAGTTAAAGTAAAAGGATTAAAAGAAGGTGAAACCTGCTAGCACATCAGCTGCTGGTAGAATAGATTAGCTCTTAGAGCATTATTAGTATTCCTAATCCTGCTGCAGCTGCTTGTTAATTGATCATGCATCATGCTGCTTCCAGTGTTTATGCTCCTCTACCTTGGGGTCTGTTATAACTGGTTGGAACTCTTTACAATTAGCGTGTCTGCTTTAGGTGGGTATTTCAAGTATTCAGTGACCTCCTGGTGACCTCCAGCCTCTACAGCCAAAAGATCCCGGTGAGAGGATCTAATGAGAATTTGTTTCAAATTGGTCATATACTGTAGCAGACAATATGGTAAACTACAATTTCAAACAGGTTCACTGTAGCTTTAGCCTTCACAAACCCGCTCATTCATTTGAGTCGCTAAGGCTGATGAAATGGAGCTGATGCAAAGAGCTCTGCCAAAATAACAAAGGGTTGTCTATGAAAGAATAGAACTTGGCTCAGTTTTTGTCAGAATGCAATATCATCTGCCGAGTCTCTGCAGGAGTCAGTCAAATAAATGAGCACACATGCCTGATGTAAACTAGTTCCTCAGCATTAAAAGTGCTTTGTGGTGTTCTGACAAGGCTTAAAATTCATGGATCTGCTACTCAAACTGGGCTTTCTGGATTGTATTTAATATTTTTTTGTTATTGTCATTAATATTTAAAAATTCCCTTTCATACTGATGTGTTAGAAGCTTCTGTCTTGTATCATCTCATCTCATCATTCTAACTATTTATAGTTAGACTGGCAGACGATCATATTAACCATGGCCGGGGTATCATATAATAAGGTCACTGTACAGTTCGCATAATTAATCCCCGAAGTGCCAGTCCCTGCTCTTCAAGCATTTTATTTGCAAGGTGCAGCCAATCAGAAAATAGTTCTCTTAAAGGGACAGTTCCTCTTAACTTTAAGTAGGAGGAACCCTCGAAGCTGTTTCCTGAGCTGTTTCCTGTCATATTTCAGGCCTGCTTATAGAAGGAAATGACAAATGGGTATGCACCAGAAGTAAGGGAGGTAAGGGAGGTCTCTGCCTATGCAGGAAAAAAAAAGCCTCATAAATAGGGAGGCTGTCAAATGATGTCTTTATGGGGGAAAGAGTTAAGAGGGAGAAGGTAGAATGACTTGTTTCAGGGAACTGATGAAATGAGACTTACTACAATATAAGGGCTCATGCAGCGCTGCTCAAATAAAAGTTGAGCTGACTTTTAAAATACCCACCTTCACATTCCTAAACGTGTTAAAAGGTAGACTCTGATCTGCAACATTTCCCTATTGTCCACAGTTGGTGTCCTGCCAGTGACAACACCAGCAGAGCACGTTTTCCAGTGGTCTCACTGCGTCTGTTTTACTGCAAGACTACCATTGAAAATATTGTTGGATGCGCAGTAATGGTGTTGGCAATGTGACTGCTCACCTGGCTGAGCAGGCGACCCATATAGAGAAGGCTATAGTTCTTCTGCAGGGGTTGGTCCAAGAGCATTTCCTGCACATCACTTATTCCCTTTCACTTTCCTATGCAATAAAGGTAAAAGTTACGACGTCAAGTCAAGATGACAAGATGATTAAATCTATCCTCCGGCACTAACAAAGGTTTTAAACAACAAACAGGACATATAATGTTTTAGTGAACTGCCTCTGCACTCTTGTTTTTCTGAAAGTATGATGAGCTAGTTATTATCGGTTCCTGCTGCAGTGTACAGCCATCACTGCTTCATTATGATGCAGAACAAAATGAGATAATTTTCAGGGATGCTCTGGGGTTAAAAGGAGGGTCTTTTTGTATGATTTCTGGGTAAAGCTTGTAATCATTCATAATGGAAGATAATGGTACCCTCGTATCCGTGTTCAGAAGTGCTGCCAGCAAAATGCAGCAACTGGGCAGTAAGTTTTAAAAGTTCTTAATTGCCCCCCACGAGATTTGTGCCACAGCCTGTTAACAGCAGCGATGGGGCCAAATCGATTGGCCGCATGTTGCTGTTTTTAATCAAAAGCCTGCAAGTGTTAGCTAACGTCTCACTCCACACAACACTGTAACAGTTTCAAAACCTCTGCAAAATATTTTTCTAATTTTAAATATGATTTAAAGGAGATATGTCTTTTTTTCAGGCAACAAACTGAGGCCAGCAGTAACATTTCCAGACCTCCTTTTTAGAATCTATCAAGGATCTTTATCTGTAACGTGGCAGGGAGATGGAGGTGGATGGTAAATTTATACAGTGTTTAATTTATTGATCTGAGTCAGCTTGACGTTTGTGTTTCCATATTAACGTCGCAACTCTCTCAGAAGGCATTTAATTTGGTGTTATCAGAATCACTAACAGGAACACAGCTGTGCTGTCTCATCAGCTATGCTGAGGGGAAAAGAAGGAAAGCGAGTCGGGACCCTAACAAATCAGCTGCAAATGACAAGACTGATTTGATTTTTCATTTTGGCATTGGAGAGGAGCACATTTTCAGGCTGAAAATGGAAATGGGCACATTAATTCATTAGCATGAAATATAACTTTAGGTGGAATTCAGAGTTGTTATCATTGCTCTGGGGAGAGGCAGCAATGTGCGGGCCCTGCCGCTTAGATGAAAACCTCTGCCAAGGTTGTGCAAATTGAGTAAAAGCGCACCCTGACTGACACACAGGATAGATGGCTGCTGAGGTTGGCAGTTTGCCACTGAAGTCATACCCTACAGTCCTCTATCCACTGCTTTTAAATATAGAAGACCATATGTCCAGAGCAAATGGAAAACGAGAGGACTAGTGCCAGTAACAGTAATGAGACGTGCGACAAACAGGCCTGAGATTTAGTTCTGACATTTGATTATCCAAATGCCTTTTTATTGTATTTTGTTTTATTTATTTTGTTTGTTGTGATCCTTGAAATGCATTCATTGTGTCACTGATTATGACGACTTCTCGGGTGTCTGTCATCCGAGACGCAATGTCTGTTTAATATGTTATAAAACTGAAAGCTCAAGAGTCTACAGCCAAGCTAGCAGCTCTGTGAAGCTCAATGTGATCAAAAGGCATTGATAGTATACTGACATTTAGCAAATATGCTTTTTTTTCTATGTTTATGTTCTGTTTTTTCTATATTTAGTATATTAAATGTATAATTAGTGCTAAATGGACCACTTCTGAGGCTGATAGCAGGTAATAAGAGACCTGGGACACAGATTTGCTGTAAAAGGACTAAAACCCTTGTGATTCGATTAACATTGTGTAGTAAGGCTGTAGTAATTGTTCTAAGTGGGTGGACTTAGTTGATAAGGAGCCGAGGATACACCATTTACACTGGGTCTGAGAAGGAGACTTTTAGGACCACATCACAGACAAGAGACTGACAACAGGACAGATGAGGGGAGGGCAAAGACACAAGTTTTGCACTATTATTACCAAATTATCATAAATATGGCTAAATATACAAATATATATTTGCATAAGGTAAAATGTTCAGGTTCTGCATCTCAGCCTATTTCTCAAAGGGAATGATACATCGTATGATAACAAACAGGGTTGTTTTTTTTTAGTTTTTCACACTTATTTCAGATATGAAAACTTATTTAAGCTTGCTCATCTTTTTTTTGATACACATCAGTCTTTGTCTTTTTTAAATAATCTATCAACACAATGTCTGCAATTATAACCATTTCCAACCAAAATTGTTTTAATGTGTTTTACTTTGAAAACAAACCAGAAGATCCATTAAAAGATATTTCTGTCAGTTTGGTTCAAAATAAAAGGTCGAGGCTGGCGTGCTAAAAAATGTTTGAGGCACTTTGTTTTTGCACTTATACAAGTTTCTGTCTATCTTTGCAAGGACCAACAGTAGTTACCCATCATGCTCAGATTAAATTTTTCATTTTCTTATAGTCCCGGGTTGGTTTACCAAGTATTGGAGTTTTTTTGGATTGCCAGTGTTATTAATTCAAATATTTTTTGTGTTTCTTTACCTAGTGTTTTTATTTTTTCATGCATTTTGTCTCCTTTAATGTATTTAGTCCTGCTGATCCTAATACCTTTAAAATTGAGTTCTCCCTCTGTGGTTGATCCTCTTGCATGAATCCGCCTGTGTTTAGTTCATTCTTGTATCTTTGTTTTCAGTTATCTCCCTTCCTGCTTATTTTGAGAGTTAATATTTCTTGTACTTTGTTTTTAGTTTTGTTTCCCTTGGCTTGTCTTCTATGACTTATTTCACCTGTTTTTCATTCTACTCATGTTTGTCTTCACTTCCCTGATTGCCCTTCTCAGTATAGTGGCTCATACTGTATACTTTCCAGTGTTCCCCTAACATTACCTTTGAACTACTGCCAGCAGTCTCATAATAAATTGTTCAGTTTAAGCTCATTGTCTGAGTCTGCGTTTGGGTCCTCGTCTCCGCAACGGATTTGATGGAGATGAGAATGTAAAATGAAAAGAAAAAGCCTCTTCAGTGATATTCTGGGACTCATTAGCATGTTTCTGTGATTGCCAAGAAAAGCTTCCCATGCTGCTGATTCTGCTAGCTTCTGTTTCGTTTTGAACTCATCATCAAGCTTCGGTTCATGAATTTTGGGACCACCAAAAAAACCTTTTAAAATTTTGGCTTCACTTTTCTTGAGACCAGACCGTGGTTTCGGCTTAAACGCACGGGACACAGACACTCCCGCTCAGTAGTCACTCTGCTCCCTTCCTCGACTGTCACTGAAACATAAGAAGAGTCACAATCAGTCACTCGTTCCAAACACCTGTTCAGCCCCGCCTCCGCGCCAGTGGTGGTATGACAGAATATATGTGTGTCAATGAGAGAGGCAAGTGTAACACTGAAGATGCAAGGAGCATAGACAGTGAAGGTGCATGAAGTCAAAATACCTGGGGTTAAACATCCAAAGAAACAGACAGTGCAGAAGAGAGGACAAGAAGAGGGTACAGGCAGGATGGATGGGTGGAGACGAGTGTCAGGGATGATTTGTGGTGATGACCTGCTATGATGCATGGTTTGGAAATGGTGGTACCCGACTAAAAGACAACAGGCCGAGTTGGAAGTTGCAGAATCGAAGTTGCTAAGATTTTCATTGGTGGTGACCAGGATGGAGGAGATTAGAGATTATTGTATCTGATGACAGCTTGGGCTGAGCAGTTTAGATGATAAAGTTAGAGAGGAGTTAAAAAGCTAAAGTTAGAGGATTGCAGAAAAGATTCATGGATGTAGTGTAGGAGCACATGCAGAGGGCTGGTGTGACACATGAGTACATTTGGTGAAATGAGCTTAAAAAAAGAGATCTGACGGACTCTAAAAGGCAAGAAAATTAAAAAAGATTTTCAGGCGGATGCAGCACTCTTGAAATTACTAAGATATTAGGGCATGATCATCAGGTGTTTTGTTCCAAGAAGTCAACAGGGTCACAAGAAAAAAGATGCAAAATAGCTGCTGAAGATTTGAGAAGAATCAAACGTGACGCTCCCAGGAACCCATTATCCTCAAACGTTGTCTTACCCTGAGTCCCCAGAAGTGCAAGCGCTCAGAGACATGTCCGAGGTAAAGAATACTGAAATGCGAACACCACGGATGTGTCATGACTAGGCCAACAAATATCTGAAGACATATTTTTTTTTTGTAGCAACTTTATTTTCTTTCTCTGAAACCAGTTGAGAGTTTCCTTGGCTGTGTGCTTGGGATCATTGTCTTGCTGAAAAGTCCACTCTTGTTTCATCTTCACCATCCGGGTAGATGGCAGAATTTATTTATTTATTTTTATCAAGAATGTCGTGATACATTTTTCCAGTCATCCTTCCCTCCTTTATATGAAGCGTGCCAGTGTTATATAATGAAAAACAGCACGATCCCACCTTCAAACTGACCTGTTGGTCTGGTGTTTTTCAGGTCATATGCAGTACCTTTTGACCTCCAAATATAGTGTGTATGAGGACATCAAAAGAGTTCAGTTTTGGTCTCATCCGACCAGTAGAGCGTGCATAGAGGCCATGTCGGTTGAGTGCATTGCGTGTTTTCTTTGAAACAATTGTACCTGTTGATTCCAGGTCTTTCTGTAGCTCTCTACAAGTGGTCCTTGGATTGTCCATCATTTGGGACTGAACCAACTGAAATCAGTTTACACCAAATGCCAGAAATGCTTTCTAATTACTGATAGATCTTAAGTGGTGCAATGACTTTCTATGTCTTTTTTGCACCTGTTCATATCTTCGATACTGTTTACCTGACATTTCTCATTATTATGCATAACTCAATTTATGGACATCTATGGTCTGACCTTTTTGCAGTTGTGGATTTGATGGGTTTTTACCCACATCTGGTAAGAATTTGATGTCAATGGCACTTTTAGAAATATATTTACTTAGAAAATTGGTGACATGTTCAATTCTTGTTTTACCCAGTGTAAGTCCTACACTACGACAACTGACTGAAACCAACAAAATGACCATTACGTGGTCTATGTTGTGGACACATCTTCCTGTAAGTGGCACAAAAATGTTTTTTGATAGGTGCGACAATCGTACTGTTAAAGTATGGAAGAAATAATCCATAAAAAGACAAAAATGAATTTAATTTAATTTTAGTTTTATATTGTGAATCATCTCTATAGATATTTCAGATTTAGGTATTTGTTGTAAGATCCTGTAAGGTCCTGCTCTCCCAAAGTAGGTAAGGCCAGGATTAAGGTTAGGGCTAGCACACATGACGTTGGCAGGTTAAATACTCAGCTTGACTTTAATAACATTTTATATTGACCAAGAGCACTGTGATTGTTTAAAAACAAAATTAGTCCAAGTCCTTAATAACTTCCCTAAAAAGTGTTCACAGACTGTAGTTGATACGTTAGTTTCTATTGTTGCTAGGCAACTGGTTTGTTTACATCTGATTGCAGATTGCGCCTTTTTGGTGTTGGGTGACTTCTGCTTTTCTGTTAAACACAACTAACTCTTTGCAGGGCATCTTTGGGGGAAAATCAGCTCTCATGGAAGCAACTTGTGGCCAAGGCGCTCCAGGTAAGCTGTAACTTTGCTGTAGCACAGTGTTTGTTGTATTCTGTGTAGATGACACACTGTTAAGCCTCTCTGTGGAGATCACCAACACAGAGCTTTCAAAATGTTAGTACTGGTGAACACTCATGAAGTCATTTTCACATTTGATTTATTGATTGCAGCACTTTGAATTTGTACAGATAAAAATGAAGACTAATTTTCACCCCGTATTCTTAAACATTTTTACTGAAAAAGCAAGAAAACAGCCAAACTGGAGTATCTGTACACATACACGTGTGTGTTTGTTTTAGCTGGGTTTCAGCCAACTGACTTAAGTCTTGTTTAGAAGAAATTCTTGAAAAACTTAACCTTTACAATCAGCATTTGTTACTGGATTTTAGTATGAAATAAAAATATGAACCTGGTGATGCTTTTAAAAAAAATAACAACAAAAAAACAAAAGTAAACCAAACTTTCTATCATTTACCTGAGGAGATATATTGATCATATTTCTGTGCTATTGCTCCACAGCTTCATTGAAAAAATATTTGCTATGTCAAATGCCAACAGCTTGGGCTGACCTGCCTTCATATCGCGGACCTCCGGCACCTGGCAGTATTGGGGTCTATACAAAGAGGACTGGAAGGGAAACCCTGCGTTATAGGGGCTACATTTATCCATCTGCTTCAACAGAAATGCCCTTGACAGAATTTCAGCACCCATTCACATGTGGGTGTAAGAGAAAATTGACCAAGTACAAAAAGCTGCTGAAGGAGTTAAAGGATAAAGAAGCTGAGGCCGAAGAAGTGACAAAGTTGATCTCAGAGATTCGAAAGAACAGAGAAATGCTTGGCCATGCGACTACGTCGTCTGAATTAAAACACTCGATCCAAGAAGACAACGCAGCCACCAGTGGAAGAGAAATCGAATCAGAACCTACGGGTTCATTAATTCAGCATGTGGAGTCTGACAACGCTGATCCACTTCAAGAAATTCTCGATGCATCTCTTGACTTGTTTGACGAATTTAAAATAAGCTACAATGAGTGGCCATTTTAGCATGCCGTAGGAGCCGGAGTGTCTTTGGACTTTCAAATAAAATATTTGAAATCTTGCATAAATAATGTGAGCAGCAGTAAATGTTTTTTGTTTTTTTTTAAGTTTTATCTATCTTGGGTGAGCTCTACACACACACACAGTTACTTTATTTAACTTTAAAGTTTATCTAACCTTATTTTACATGTAGCCATCACTTTGGTGATGGTTAAATTGATGTTTTGCAAAAATAAAAATAAAATGTTTGGTAAAATACGAGAAATAATACACACACAGAGATAATAGTTTTCGATACATAACACTAAAAACTCTACCAGCCCCTCCGAGGCTGTGAAAATTATGAGACAGGCCTACTTTACTTCATTTAAAAATTCACAGAAACTAACTGAAATGCTTGCTTATTTAGGACTTTCAATATCACACACATTATAGTGGATCACCTGCCCACTTCTCAGCCTCTCTCCTTAGCCATCACACCAACTCCAATGGAGAGAAACTTGGGGTTAGGGTCGCTGAAGGATACTTTGTGGTTCGATCCCGTTCTCAATGCGAAAGCTTCCAGTTAATGGATGGCCTACTCTACCTCCTGAGCTACAGCCACATCGTATATAGTAATGCACTTTGCAATTTGATGAATGTAGTAACGCGGTTTGACCAGTACACCAACATTCCTGCAAAATCCAGCATAGTTATGGGGGGCGTACTAATAACAGGTCTTGGGTTCGAATACATCATCTGTCTGGGGGCCTTGCAGTGTGGAGTTTTCCAGGTCTACATCAATAATTAGTGAACAGGTATGCTCAATGACACAAACAGAGCCATGATGACAGTGTGTGGAGTAGCCCCTTTCATGATAATATAAGGCAAACAAGTTTGACCCATATCGAAATTTTGTTTGTAAGGATGCAGAAGAGATTTGAGAAGCTGCTGGGCGACGCCCAAAGTAAACGACGTCAGTGTGTTCTGTCTTCCTCCCCTCATCCCCAAGTTATAGCGGCAGATGGTTGCCCCTCCCTGAGCCTGGGTCTGCCAAAGTTTCTTCCTGTTAAAAGGGAGTTTTCTCTTCCCACTCTTGCAAATGCTTGCTCACAGTGGGCCATTTGATGGTTGGGGTTTTTGTCTGTGTTACTGTGGGGTCTTTGTTGGTATTTGGCACTATATAAGAAAAATTAAAATGATGATCAGAGATCAAATATGACTAAGTCAAACTTAGCACTACTGCTGAAGAAAATTAATGCTAATCATGAAACAAGAATACACAAATTAGTTAAAAAAGTCCAGTGTTTCTTTGCCGTTTCTTTGCCATTAAAGGATTGTTTCTCTATCAGTTTCCTGTGTTTGTGTCCTCCTTCCAGTGGATTCGTATATTTATTTGCCAAACTAGCCAAGTTATTTTGCACTGGTATTGTGTATTTTTTTTCTTTTTGTTCATTGTCAAAGGAGCTTGCAAAGAAAAGCGTCTGGACTTCTTTAAGTTGCTTGAAGACGTTTCACCTCTCATCCGAGAAGCTTCTTCAGTTCTAAGGTCAAATGGCGGAGAGTCCCAGATTTAGTCCCAGATTCCCAGAATCAACACAACTAATTTGTGTATTCTTGTTTCATGATTAGCATTAATTTTCATTCATTGCTTTTAAAGGAAAAAAGGATTTTATGTTATTTTCTCAGCAGCCTAAGTAAAGACCGTGAAGTTGACCCCTCTTTTCTGCGTGGTCATTTTAAAGAGGAGTTCAGATTGAATGTCGATTCTAGCAAGACGCTGAAGGTGGACGACGTTACAATTTTTTTTATATTAAAAAGGCACTCATTGTTTTAGACATTTCCCCAGTGAGAGCTTCAATGTTATTTTTATTTATTTTTCATTTGATGGAGGGAGTCTTGCGGTCTCTGGCTGCCATGGTCACTGTGTTGCTTCTTCAAGCTGGATCAGGCAGTGAAAAATGTGTCTGTTCCCGTTCCAAGGTGAAGGATAATAACTTACTAAGTGGAAAACTGGATTAGAGGCGTTCACATTTGCTTAGTCATGCCGCCCTCCCTGAACACGTGCGCGCACACACACACACACACAGTCAAATGTGCTGTACACACAAACAATTATCTTGTGCTCCTTACAAAGTCAGCCCCATGACCCCGCTCCTAACAGACAGACACACTTTTTTCCAACCACTACATGCACACACACTGAATCAATCTGCCTGCAGTCCGCATGATTTATTCCACTCTAATTGCCTAACTCCAGTATTAATAAGTTTCCTTACTTGTGCTACAGCCTTTGAAGGGTAATTGTGTAATTCCTTGTCAATTTTTTTTTTCTGCAAAGATTTTTTTTTTTTAAATAAATTACTTTATAATCCAACAGAAAAACACAAATGTCATTTGACAAGAAGAGATTAGGCCTCTGACTCTTGACATGTTTCCCCAGCTGTCAAGAATCTGACAATAAATACATTTAAATCTATGCAAGCCAGCACTGTTATGTAAAGTCTTGGCAGTCGATTGGTATGAGTGGCTGCGTACTGTTTCGATGCCCTGCAGAGTTCTGCTAATGAGGTGCATTGACATCAGAGTGCAGAATTACCACTTGCGCATTTATTTGGTGCTTGTTTACCCCATAACAAACAAATCCTGTTCATCCACTCCCTGCTCGTAAAACTGAATTTTAAAAAGGTTTTAAACTTTAGTACAGATCTACAAGATTCCATTTGACAAGCCTGAATTATGGTGACAAAATCATACACAAGATGTTTTTCCATTTGATGAAATGTATATTTAAAACAAACAGAAGACGACTGAATCTTGGGTTGAAATCTAAGAAGTTTGTTCATCTTTGTGCGAATATTCGATGGAGAAAGTGATTGAAATGCAAAAACATTAAGTATTTATCAAAGAAGGCTTGTTTAACTCTTTTAATGGAGTTAAACAAAGGCTTGCTTGAAGATTTCTCTCGATATAGTAGTCATATTTATTGAAACGATGGGACATCCTGAAACAACATTACACTATCTTGGGTCTGACTATTTTTTTTTTTTTAAACTAAATTGTGTTTTGTGTTTAAGTTTTGTTTATTGATCTTCATGTTATCTTGAGTATTTCTGAGTCTTTAGTTTGTGTTACTTAATTTGTCCCATCAGTATTTTCTGTCTTATCTTCTTGTGTGAGCTCTCCTATGTTGAGGTCATCCGTGTGTCTGCCTTTCCCCATTTTTTTGATTACTGTCACCTGAGTCTTGTTACCCTGATGTGTTCACTTCTCCCAAATGCCCTCATTTGTATGAAAAGTGCTATCTTCTTTTCAGTGTCTGATAACCTACCCTCATGTGTTTTGCCAATGTGAATGTTTCTGATTTAAAATAAATGAAAAGCATTGGGAGATTCAGCTTGCTAAGATGGGACAAAAACTGGGACCCATGTGAAAAATCAATTATTCACACAACCACTAGAGGTGCAGCATAATGATGGTGTTAGCCTGCAATCAACATGAAAACCAAAGTGGCAAAAAACTGCAGTTTCTTTAGGAGCCACTTGCAGCAACCTCATAAAGAAACTAAAGAAAATCAGTCCCATTGGTCCATTTTAACATAGCAGTCATCTATAGCATTAAGTAGCATATTTAAAGCAGAAATAAATAGTTTCTTAATAGGTCAATCTGCTAGGACTTATTTACTATTTCCAGATATTAAACTGGACTCATCCATTGTGTCTGTGTTGGAGTCTCTTCAAGCATTTAGAAAACAATAACTCGCACTTGTATTGTTTTGTCAGTCTGTTAAGCTGCATACAAACTGGAAGCAACTCGCTCGTCCCACATGACTTTGAATCCAGGTTCTGGTTGCCTTGGTAACCTTCAATTAATGGTGAAAAAACAAACAAACATACACACATGGCAAGAAACGTTCCCCACAGAAACCCTCCTGAGATTACAAATACATAATAAAAATAGACAAAAAATGAAAAACATGGTGTAACACGTCAGTGTAGATATAAACAGGATAAGCACACTGCATTTATATGAGAGGAACAAAGTTTCTTTCTCCTTAACTCACGATTGCCTGTGATAACGAGACAAACAAGGTTTATAATATATTCAATGATAAGCTGTTCCAGAGAAGTAGTTCTACTATACCTCAGTTTTTCTGACTGCAGCATGGACGTCATTTCTGTTATCTAGATGTTAAAAGATGGAAGTTTGTCTGATTTCCTTGTTTTGGGGCCATTAAAGAAAGAAAAGCAGTTGCCTTTGCTTGCACTTTACAAATAGTGACCTCTAAGGGGGGAAACCCAAAGATGCAGACATATGGAGATAGTATGCACTATTTTTTTAAAACAGGACTTTTGCATCAATGCAGATTTTTATAAAATATAAATAAAGCTCATCTGTTCATTCATATTCATCCCAATCATTGTGAAATGTGCTCATACACAGTGGACACTACTGTTCAGATTTATTATCTTTCAATGGTGACTTTGAGATCGAGCTGGAAGTGGTCTTCCAATGAGACCTCTATCTTACATCATTATACCGTCTTCATAGTATATTTAGTGCTGTGAGACTAAAAGCAGGCACAATTTCATCCTGTCATATTTCTCTGCCAAAGACTTCTCTGTGTTGTCAGCTTGAAAGTAATATCTTAGCAATTTGAAATAAACCACATAATACAGACTGTAGCACATACATAGCAAACACTGAGAGGGTGTGCGATCATAAGTCATTTGCAACAACTTTTGCAATTTCTTTGGCAGCTCCCGTGAGCTCCTCAAGTTCTGCTTCAAATATTTTTGGGATCCAGGCCAAATGCTGAATTATAAACATTTGTGCTGAAGACGCTTTTGACCACACGCAGCTTGCTCTGGAGAAGGACAAAACTTCAGGAGGACAGGAAAGCAATAAGAAAAGCACATTTGTCACGACTGGTAATATAACCTATATTCTATAAGAGAATGCACGTATGCAAACATTTCCCCATAAGTTATCTTTATGAAAAGAGACTTTGTGCTTCACAGGTTAAAGGATAAAGGGTCCTCCAGAGTAGCTAAAACATTAAAACCACAAGCCTAATATTTTATAGGTTTTCGTTTTGTTGGTAGAAAACTTTCTGACAGGAACTCTTTGGCCATCCTGTGGTATCCCACTGGCAGCAGAGCCTTCTTGTTGCACAGATCGGGCTTTTCCTGTGCCACCTCTGAACACTGAATCAGATTTGGATCTGGGAAGTTTGAATGAGAGGTCGTCATACTGGGCTCCTGTTGTGTACGTGAAGCCTTCTGTTACACTGGGTCACTATTATTTTACTGGAGGCTGTTGCCATGGGCAACAGTCGGTGTCCTTCAAGTCACCTGTCAAGGTAAGGCGTTTAGGGAAGAGGATAAAATCCAAAGGCATTAAGGTTACACTAAAATTTTTACCACTAGATGTCAGTAAATTGCAGATTGCAGTCAACCAAGGTCTGTTTTCTTATCCCACCCAATTCCAATGCATAAACCCAGCTATGGTAGCTTCTATAGGGCAATCATGTTTTAGTTTGCTTAGAAAGATCAAAAATATGTAATTTAGACTGTATGTGTTTCTATTACTATGTGTGCTAAAAAAAACAAAACATTTTTGTACACACTATATTTTATTTGAATATTGTCAAAAATTATCAGAACATCAGAAAATAAGACACGCGTACACCAAACAACTCAGTTAACAGTCATTTAAATGTTTTGTGGTATCTTGTTTTTAACCTTGAGTCACTTAAAAATTTCATCTTTTCTTCAGCAGATTCAGTAGATTTTTCCATATGAGCGAAAGGCTGTTAGTCTACTGTTTACCTCAGCTGTCAATGCTGGGTGAGAATCGTCCGCTTCTATTTTATTCTGGAGGAGGCTATAAAACTTTGTAAAAGAAGTCCGAAACACGTCGATGAGTCAGTGAATTTCACTTGTGTGTGATGTCACTGATACTGAGGTGAGCTGTTGAGGATATCCTGAATGTTCCTGTTGGTAAGTCCTGCTCTTTTTGCCTCTGTTAGCTGCTGTTAGCCGGGGTTAGTGAAACTGTTTTTTAAGTGGATGCAGCTGTGTTCAACATTTAGTGAATAAAGTCTCATACACTGTGAGAATGTAGTCAAAGTGTTCATCAGCGGTAGTGTGTGAGATGTAATTTTTTTTTTGTTTTTATTTTAGGACATTCAAACCTAACATTAGCTGGCATAATGTTAACTTATAACCAACTGTTGTTGATTAGCCAACTCTTTGTCAGCTATCCAAGGGCAGGAGTATCGCATATCTAATCTGCTGATGAGTAATTGTGATAATATCTGAAATAAAAAAAGCATTTTTTTTTTTTTTTGCAAATTTTTGTGTGTTAGACCCCAAACTTCAGTTCAGCTTGAGGTGAGGAGGAATAGACATTTATTAAGCATTTCCCTTCCTGGGTGAAGGCGACCCCTTTTCAGATTATAAAACATATTTAAATGTTCCTCTACGGCAATGCAAATTCTCAGCACTTCTCCTCTGGTCTCTGTAGTATCTAGATGAAATTTATCGTCTGACCATCGTCATAATGGCCACAAACCAAATATCCCAATTGAAAAAAAGAGTTGTTATATATTATACATGTTGCTTGAGCTTTAACGACTTCCAGCTTTATGCAATAGAATTTATTCTTTTGTACTTTACACAGCATTTGATTACACTTCTTTTGTCTGCATTTCAACAACACAATATGTGAGGAGTTGCATTTTTATTCCTATTCAAAGCTTGGTTTTTTGTGTTGTTGTTGTCTATACTTTTGTTCCCCAGGCCATGAAGAAGGTTGCATTCTCACCCAGAGCTCTCTTCCTGGATTTCTCTTCTCTCCCATTTCTCACCGGAGAGGGGCTGAAATCAGACGGTGTTCCACTTCTCCTCGTTTGCCCGTGGCTGTGCAGCGCCTCCTCCAGATTATTCCTCACCAGCGCTGGCATATTACAGCCTGTCTGTGTGTGTGTTGTCATGCTATGCTGCATACATGAAAAAGGCTTCAGAAAACCCCCCAAAGTGTTCATGTTCAAAAGGGCCACCCACATCAAAACAGCATCTGTCTCACTGACTGAGTGCAGCTCTTTCCACCAGCCTGTGTTTGGTCAAGACAGAACCCCCCGCTGACATGCGAGCCCAATCTACGAGGGGCTTGTCATCCTCGACAGCTCTGCTCGGAGAAGTGCCGCTGGAGGATATAAGCATGGCGTCTCTGTGCCCCTCCACTCGTTTTTATCAGTGTGATAGGTTTCAGCTCTCGATGAGTCATTCACTACTGAATGTGCCTGGTGATTTTTCATGTTAGCTTTTTCACTGCCTTGGTTGGCAATTCCAGCTTGTGGTGAGCTGTACAAACGATATGAGAAGAGCCTTTTGACTGTGATGCATTGTGGATGTTGTGACGCATGCACACCTTTGTGAAACTGTTTGGCACCTTTGTAATCTGTAACTGTCATCATGAGCTCTCATTGCTGCAGGTCTCTGCTCTGTTGGTGAGTGTGTGTGGTGATCAATACATAATACTAACTTCTGCCACCACTGTTCATGAGGTTAATAGCACGTGGAAATTGTGGACTGACATATGGTCAACCTACTTTGCATTTTTCTTATAGGACATGTTCTAAATATAAACAATCAACTTTCTTTCTCAACAGCCTTTCAATGCTTATCTCCACACTTTTGTGAGCCTTAGGGGTGGAACAAAGTGATAGTGATTTGCTGCCTTTAGGTTGTTTAAAATATTTAGATTCCTACCTCAAGATTAATTTTGATTTGGGAGTAGTTGTCACACACCAGAAAATCAAAATAAATATCATGGAAAGATTTAGCACGAGCCCACCTTTCCCCAGAGAGCTGTGTGTGTGTTTGTACATAATACATGTAGTGGAATTTTTGTTTGGCAGCCTGTCAAGACGATGAGCAAAGAACATTGGAGTTGTGCAATTTAGTGGTTGTTCAGTAGCTATAGTCCTTAGAAAGCCTTCCAGTGGAGGAGAATTCATATCTGGAATTGCTGAAATTCTTTTTTTGATGTTAACCATTTGAGCTTAACTTACACTACAGCGCTGAACTCCCATATAAAGGAAACACTGCACTGATTTGGAGCTGAAAAATCTTGAACTACTTTTCCTGAAACATACGTGTGAAAAAGAGGAAAAACTTCAAAACCCGATTAGTCTGTAAACGGGTTCTCACTGCTATGAAAAAGAGATACTGGCTATTGCATTAGCATAATGAACAACCTAGATTTGATTACAGGAGGTACTGTTCTTGTCCTAATCAATATTCTAAAGCAACACTACATAGTCCTACCAAACATACCCATCACAATTATTGAGGTCTCTGTTGGTGCTTCGTTTAGTTACATTTCTGAGAAAGTGCACATGAGCCTAAATTCGTACTAATAAGTCATTAATTATTACAGAGTAAATATGATGTTACTGAAACTTCCTGCAGAAGTTTCAATAATTGTTTTTCTCACAGACACAGATTGGGCTAAAAGCCATAGATCACAACATACTGTTTGACTGTTTGACACTTTGTTGTCTTCAGATGCCAAAATTTAAGAAGGGCACACGCAAGAAGTGATGGTGTGGGGTGTTGGGGTCAGTGTGGAGGGGATAAACTTCATTTTACAGTCAGGTTAATAGTTAATAGTTTAAGTGGAATTGCTCTGTCAAACAAAAAGGCATGAGGAACTCGTCCACTGACTATGATTAAGTATATATTAGATATACTTTGACTAAACTTCCCTAACATGTAATTTTGGTTTGCCCGGCTTCCTGGTGAGTGATCATCTTTCACTCTTTTGTGATGAAGAAAATGAGGACAAGGAGAATACTGCTATCCTCTGTATATTAATGCTAATTCTTTTAATAAACTATGCATCACAGAATTGAAATTCCAAGGCAAATAAACGTGAACAGTTCTGATCAAAGTTGAAAACCAACTCAAAGACACTTTAAAGTGATCGCCACATTGCTTCTACCGTAGAAATATGAACAGGTAGAAACGGAGGCTGCAAGCTTGACTGCTCATCACTGCTTTGTTACCTGCTGAAGTTCAGGCTCCGACTGCTGGGCTGGGGTCGGCATACATTCAGCTTTATCGTCACTCTGGGCTCTTGGCTAGCTTTGTGTTAGCATGCTGTCTGTACAAATGGTTGTAAAGCAACAACGTTCTATTAGCAGTATAATGCAGTTGTTTCTGTCCTGGACCACTGTGCATTTTACCATCACGCTCTTGTCCTTTGTTGCAATAAAAACAATGTACATCTTTCCGCTGTAGACCGTTCTACCATTTTCCTTCTTGTGCAAACAAACTGAAAGCAAGTCTATTTCCTGGCATGCAGATAACTGAAGACAAGTAATGACATAATTACACTGCATTAAGCATTTATGCCTTCACCGTTTTGCAGTTTTAAAACTGGACATGAAAAACTTCTTAATCACAAGGTAAGCATGACCTAAAGCTTATTAATCCCCACATTTTAGTCCTGAACATAGATGAAAGGTTCATAGATTAACTTCTTTTTAACTGTAAGCACCCTCATGGCACTGGAATAAATAACGTCGTTCTGTAGTAATTACCATGAATGTTACTATCCCAAAACTGGCATGTAAACCGTTAATGCCTCGGTTTGCCTCCTACTTCAACATGTAAAAATTCAGACAGTTACACATGGCTGTATTATGTTTCTCTGATTTTCATAGTGAGTGGATATTTAATACAGTGGAAAAGCCTCTTTCGTCTTGGGAGTTGTCACTCTTTTCTGTACCTTTTTTTATTAAGCTGTAGAAATGGCAGTAGGGGCTTTGTCTGTGTTCTCGGTCTCGGACTGAATATGCAGGTATTAGTCTAAAAAAAAAGGTCAAATGTAAAGTGGTTAATAGGATGAACTTTGGCAAGTACATGGGGTTGAGGGTGGGGTGAAGGTCTGAGGCAAAGTGGAAAGTGGGCAAGTAAAAGAGAACTCATGAGACCAGTTGAATATATTCGAGTATGTAACCCATCCATTAACATTTTTTTTGTCCACTCTTGTCACTGCGGAGCTGCATTTTCATTTGTATGGCAGTGCTAATGAAGGGCTGGCAGTGCAAAAGGCAATCGGCTGAAATGTGTAATTTTTATGAAAAGAGAATTATTCTAATAAGCATTATGGATAAATCACCACTCTGAGGCTGCATGTGCAACTAACTCCTTGTTATCTCCTCTCTGTTAATTAAGACTGGTGAACTAAAGAGCCTGGAAACTGGATCTCTCTCCGAATTAAACATGAAAGTGAACTGGGCGGTGGTGAAGCTTTTTCTTTAACACTTCATGGTTCTTTAAGAGGAAACTCATCTGCTCTGTACAGGGGTGCATGCAGGGGGGTAGTGTACCTACACTGTAGGGTCTTCAAACACCTGGATGCAAGATTGTTTTTGTTTTTGTCTTCAACCTTAAATTACTGTTGCCTGAATTAATACGTTCACAGCATCATGTTGTTGAGTTTGTTCTTTGGTTCCTTATTTTGACCTTTTCTCAACGTTTCCTGTGCTTCTCCATTTGTCGCCCCTGTTTGTCTGTGTGTTAGCTTCTTTGTGGTCACCTTCTGTTATGTTTAGGTAATGACTTTCGATACTTTTTTTTCCCCCATTTCTCTAATTTGTGGCTCCTCCTCCGTCCAGAAACTAACCCATAAATTAGTTTCTGTGTGATGACTGAGGATACACAGGTGTATCCTTTGCACAGGTATTTTTACCTGCAAACAGCTCTAACATCATAACCATGGTGGGAGGAGGACTTATTGTTGTTTTCAGCTATTTTAAATCAAACTTTCTGCCCTTCACTGTTCTGTGTGTGATTGAAAACTGGCGCAACGCTTTTTTTCCACTGAGTCATCCTGTGAATTTAATTAAGTGTCCACAGCGATAAAACATGCCACGCACACTGTTACACGTGAAGTAAAATACAGCTCTATCTGGCTATAACAAAACAATTTATGATGCAGCTGTGTCAAATATTATATTTACAATCACCGGCCCCTTTATTAGGTACACCTCCAGAGCTCACTTAAATCTTTGAGGCATAAATTCAATAAGCTGCTGGAAAAATCCCTCAGAGATTTTGGTCCATATTGATACGATATCATCACACAGCTGCTGGATATTGGCTGCACATCCATGATGTGGATGCTTCATTCAATAGGCTGTTTCAAGTCAAACAAATGGAAAGCAAACAGACCATCTGACAAAAGAGGAGGACACGCACAAACAGTGGCCATTGGTGATGAGACACAGGTGGAAACAATACAACACAGGGGAGAGCAGACTATCACAAAGGGGGAAGAAAACACAAAGTATCCAAAGGACAGGAAGTGATTCACTCATTGCCCATCACTTCTTGTTATTGGCTGTTCTTTCGTCCAGCAGATGGAGACTGACTTCCTGTGGTCACCTGTGCGTAGGTGAGACTGTAGAACCCTGAATCAAAGAAGCAAAACAAAACCAACAGAAAACAAGAGCATGATAAAGAAATACTTAAATGCATGCATGAGGCCTCCTCCTACTTTGGTTTCTATATTCCAGCTGGGTGTATAATTCATGTGTCTTTGGTAAACATTCCCATAAAGGATCCACCTGTGCATCTTTGATTGTAGCTCTCTCTATAAAGCCAGCCTCCTCTCTCCCTCCTTCTGTCCTCCAAATGCATTTTAGGAAATCCTTCAGATGAGTAGGTACAAATTAGTAAAATGGGGAAAAGCTGATGTTTTTTCACCCTACTATTTACCCTCCGGTTCTCCTCCCGTTTTGTTTGTTCCAGCCTTCTGTTCTTTGTGCTTTCCTGGAGATTTAAATTTGCAGTTGGGTCCTCATTATGATAACTCATAACAATCAGATGCTTCCCTGTACCTAATGCAGTGCTGGCTCCTCTAAGGAGCAGTCATTTACAGATATTATTCTCAAAGGAAACTCTTTGTTTTCTGCATAATCATTATACATTATTAAATAATTTTAGAACCGCTGGTATGAAGCTGGCCTGAGATCTCTGGTGCCGTGTCCAGAAATTAGGTTTAACAAACTCTGAGCTGGACTGAAAAACAAGAAGGCGGAGCATGTTTACTCTGCAAAATCTTATTTTTGTCATACTGATCATGTGTTTCCACCAACAGAAATTATATTTTAGAAGGAAGACACACACAGCTTTAGCTGAAGAAAGTGGAGTTTGACTTCTGTCATTTTTTTCATTTAGGTTTAAGAAATGCTGATGGTTTGCCTTACATTTCCTCAGTCTCAGAGGTGCCGATTGTGTGGTGAATGGGGGAAGGCGTTAATTAATGGATCTCTGAGATTTTGAGTCACAATGTCAAAAGGTAAATAAAGAGCAGCGCTGCCATTTTAATCCACCGTAGAAATACAGTGTGACAATGAACATTCATCTTTGCATGAGTAAAATACTGAGTTGGGGGAAAGACTTACCACAATTACATTATAGCCCACTCATTCATCATTTAGCAGACTTGAATTTCCTTAATGGGTCATTTAAATGTTGGAATCTGACTGGACAGAATATTTCCCATCATACATTTAGATATATTTATTCAATTCGACAAGGACAAAAAGACAGCCTGAAGTTGAAAATGTAGATCAAACAGATGAGAGCGAAGTCTACCTCATGGTTAGGTTATATTTTTAATCATCAGTGTCACATTTAAAAATCTTCTACTGCTGCATGATTTAATGTCATTATTTTAAACATAGTAACACATACATAGTAAACAAGCTTAAGAGCGAACTCAGAGCAGGCTCTCCAAAGCTCATTTCCTGAAACTTTTCATAATCAGATTGTGTGCTGAGAGAAGAGGGCTAAAATGTGCCTTTACATTCTGCACCGCTTTAGGCAGTGAAGCAGCAAAACAAAGAGTTGGAAGCAAACAGTAAACCTTGAATAGCGCCTGATGTATCCATGAGTGTCCTTCAATCAGTCCTCACACCTGGAGGACCGTACAATGAATGGAAACATTTAGCGGTGATGGCCCTTGAGACGGCTCTCATCCTTTGTTTGTATCAACTCTTGGTACCTCATATCAGAGGCCTTGGTGGTGTTTGGCTTGGCTACGTTTATGAGCCTGACATTTGGCAGCTCTGGACACGATCACAAACTGAAGGCTGACAGATGGCAAGGCAGTCTGAAAGAAGAGCCAACAGCTGGCAAGACTTTACAGTTACTGCAAACCCCCCCCCCCCCCCCAAACAAACAAAAAAACTCATGGTACATACAATTATATATGTTTTAATTAGAGCCATATGTTTCATTTTAATTAGATTCCACATAAAATCTTGTTTATAGGAATATAAACAGTGAAAACAATACCACCTTAACTATCATTACGCTTGCCAGGCTCACGCGGCTTACTCTGAGCACTTTCTTCCATCACAAGCACAGCTAGAGCTTTTAGTGTAACTGGAGAGCATAAAGAAGAGCAGAAGTACTGTATATCTCTTTTCAGAGAAAACGAAGAAGCAACAAAGGGAGAGCTGAGAAGCCAGCAGAGATTTGACTAAAGATAGAAAACAGAACATTAGTGGTTAATCTTCCTAACAGACTCTTGCTGTGAGCTCCAGCCTCTCAGACAAAGCTCTGAATGAGTGCCTAAATATAACCGTTCCTGAGCATGTGGCCAAACTAAGCCACTTTCAACCTGAATCTGTTACAACACACTGTAACTGTAAGGACAGCTGTACTTTCAATAATGCATGTCTGATGATTTTATAGCAAAACTTATGTTTATTGGTGAATGAATAACAGACAAATACAGGGAGTGCAGAATTATTAGGCAAATGAGTATTTTGTCCACATCATCCTCTTCATGCATGTTGTCTTACTCCAAGCTGTATAGGCTCGAAAGCCTACTACCAATTAAGCATATTAGGTGATGTGCATCTCTGTAATAAGAAGGGGTGTGGTCTAATGACATCAACACCCTATATCAGGTGTGCATAATTATTAGGCAACGTCCTTTCCTTTGGCAAAATGGGTCAAAAGAAGGACTTGACAGGCTCAGAAAAGTCAAAAATAGTGAGATATCTTGCAGAGGGATGCAGCAGTCTCAAAATTGCAAAGCTTCTGAAGCGTGATCATCGAACAATCAAGCGTTTCATTCAAAATAGTCAACAGGGTCGCAAGAAGCGTGTGGAAAAACCAAGGCGCAAAATAACTGCCCATGAACTGAGAAAAGTCAAGCGTGCAGCTGCCAAGATGCCACTTGCCACCAGTTTGGCCATATTTCAGAGCTGCAACATCACTGGAGTGCCCAAAAGCACAAGGTGTGCAATACTCAGAGACATGGCCAAGGTAAGAAAGGCTGAAAGACGACCACCACTGAACAAGACACACAAGCTGAAACGTCAAGACTGGGCCAAGAAATATCTCAAGACTGATTTTTCTAAGGTTTTATGGACTGATGAAATGAGAGTGAGTCTTGATGGGCCAGATGGATGGGCCCGTGGCTGGATTGGTAAAGGGCAGAGAGCTCCAGTCCGACTCAGACGCCAGCAAGGTGGAGGTGGAGTACTGGTTTGGGCTGGTATCATCAAAGATGAGCTTGTGGGGCCTTTTCGGGTTGAGGATGGAGTCAAGCTCAACTCCCAGTCCAGATATCCCCCTAAAATAGCTAAAACTAAAAACAAACTAAAAACTACTTCCACAAACATTCAGCTTTGATATTAACGAGTTTTTTGGGTTCATTGAGAACATGGTTGTTGTTCAATAATAAAATTATTCCTCAAAAATACAACTTGCCTAATAATTCTGCACTCCCTGTATAGCAAACTTAAAGCCTAAAAAATAAATTTTCTATCGTTTTATTTTCACTGCAGTTGTGTTCAATTGCTTCTTGTTTGTGGGTCTCTCTGCCTTCAGTTTGTGTTCAGTAACTGAAAAGTATGCTCTATTTGGCTGCGATCAGGTGACTGACTTGGCCATTGGCTTTGTTCTGCTTTGGGTCATTATTCATTTTCACTGTGAAGCTCTGTTCATTCAGTTTTGCTGCATTTGTCTGAATCTGAGCAGACATACATTCACTTCTATCAGCAGTCACAATATTAATAATCACTAGTGACCCGGTTCTACAATAACGTTGCCTCCACCATGTTTGACAGATGATGTAGTATACTTCAGATAATGAGTTAGGGTTAGTGTATTTGTTCATACTTCTTTCTTCACATCATTTTGGTTCATCTTGGTTTAATCTGAATAGAGCTGTTCAGGCTCTAATCTGGACTTCCTGTTCTTGAATGTCACCAGGTTTGCTCCTTGATGTAAACCCATTCTTGAAGATGTCTTA
Source organism: Perissodus microlepis (assembly GCF_051167445.1). Lineage (NCBI taxonomy): Eukaryota > Metazoa > Chordata > Actinopteri > Cichliformes > Cichlidae > Perissodus > Perissodus microlepis. The sequence goes on along the minus strand of NC_140470.1, from coordinate 26,920,753 downwards.
ATTTCCTTAACTCAGCAAAGAATTCCACTTCAGTGCTTCTGTGGTCTTTCATGCAATTTGATGTTGCTAAATGTACCACATTGTTTGGCCATTCCAAAAGTTTTGGCAATCTGATAGGTTTATTTATTTTTAGCTTAACCTACACTGACAACTCTTTAAACCTCATATTGAAGGTTCCAGTGAAAATGATAGAGGGGGCTGAAAAACTTTCTCCAACATCACTAACCAGGCAAATACAAAAAGAATTAATGTCAGTACAAACTAGGCCACTTTATTGGATGAGCTCTTATTTAGTCACAAGCAGGCTCAAAGTTCAGACAAAACAGGAAGTTCACACAGAACCACATTTCTATTAAATGCAACCAAAAAATATATTAAGCTAAATGCAAAAGAAATGTGGACTAGACAAACCCAAACAAACCACATCTGCCTGCTTTTAAGAGAGAGAGCATCAGCCATCAATCCCTGTTTAAACGATTAGGTTACTGGTGAGTCTCAGAACCCACCCCTCACACCTTACCCACCACAAAGCCAGAAGGAGAACAGACAGAGCAGGGAGAGTGGACAGGATCACCACAGCCTAACTGTACAGAATTGTATATTATTTTGAACTTTTAAAGATTTGATTTGATCCCATGACGGGAAAGCAGAAGAAAGGTAGTTATCATCAAAACAGAATACTTCCTATTTAGTAGGAATATACTGTAACTCGGTGAAGTGTTGATATTTAACACTATTCACCTCAATCGAATATATTATTGCCATAGTACATGCTCAACTAAATGGCCCCAAACCAACTGTGCCGAATAAAATATAAATTGTAGACAGCAGGAATAAATAGCAAACAGGAGAAATATATACAATCAATACAAAAATAAGAGAAAAGGACACATTAGAGAACAAGTTGCAAAGTGCTTGGAAGTAGTTTATTTATATTCAACCATTTATATTAAACAGAATTGGTAGGATTCATTTTGTGGAGACAATGCATGTCTGAGTGATCCATATTACAATGCTCCTAGTTTAATTTTATTTTTCAAAAAGCACTGAGTTTAAAAATACTTTACCAGAAAACACCCAATCCTTCCTGCTTACTGTAGGTCCAACTTCGCCTGACAAGTCAGACAGCAAGAAAATAAGCGGCAACAGTGTTGAAAATCACCTGATGTGGTTGTGAAGGCATGAAGCTGACAGACTGGCTGATGAGTGACAGAAAAGATGACATCAGCTGCCACTCTGCTGCCTGTTGATGGCGTTCAGTGATAACATGGACATGAGCAAAAGCTCTGTCCTTGCAACACTGCAGAACACTTACACCAATCACGCTTTCCCTCTGCGTCATGTCCTGAAGGAGCTTCAATCACGCTGCTGCTTAAAGGAGGCGAGAACAGAGTCTGCATGTGCTACTTAGACTACACAAAGACAAATACTGTCATACATAATGTATGCATGCTGCATGTGTGAGCATGAATATGAAGCAGTATTACTTTGTATTTTTATTCAAATGCTAATTTCGTTCATGCAGAGGGAGAGGTGATGAGAATTTATTTTTGCACTCTACCAAACATGAGAAGTTAAAAGCTTTTCCAGGTTTTCCTTGCAGAAAAGTGCTTTAGATTGTCATAACAAAAGCCCATCAATCCCCAGTTACCCCTGTACAGGAAGTCTGGACCAGCTCTTCCTCTAAAGCAGGGGTAGGCAACTCCAGGCCTCGAGTGCTGGTGTCCTGCAGGTTTTAGATCGCATCCTGGGTTAACACACCTGAATCAAATGATTAGTTCATTACCAGGCCTCTGGAGAACTTCAAGAAATGCTGAGGAGTCATTTAGCCCTTTAAATCAGCTGTGATGGATCATGGACACATCTAAAACCTCCTGGTACCCTAACTGGTAGAATCTAATTTAATCTGGTGGTCTATCAGCAATCTGCGTGCTTGGTGAACTTTTGGTGGACTGGACAATAGGCCCGCAGGATCTGTAAATTTTATTGGCAAGATTAGAACAACCTCTTAGAAGCATTAAAAAGATCTTAAAAGCTGTTATTGAGTTTAAGTTCCACCTTAGACTCCTGCATTTGGGTCCTATCCCGCTTGCCTCACACAGTGTGTTACAACAGAATATATTTCTGAATCCTCTACTTTATCAACTATCCTGGAGCTAAATAGTCATTTATTTAGGCAGTCCCAGATGTGACTGGTGAGGCTGAGGCCTTGGGGGCCTAAAGCTCTTTGACAGTGCACACCACCTGTCACAGTCTTTACTAAGCCTGTACCATTTGTCAAGAGCAACTTTAAATACTTTTAGAAATAGCAACTAGTCCAGGACCTCACCCCAGGGCCCAGAAGGTAAGAGAGGCCCAGTCAAAATGACTAAAATCCCTTTCTCTGAATTATCCTGGATTCCCACATTTACAGTGTTATTGAAAAATTGAAACTTTATAAAGGTTCCACTTTATGTTTAAGTTATGGTTCTCTCTTATGACCCAAAGCTTAATTTTATTCATGCAGTATACATTTTCTTTATGTATTGACTTCCAGCAGCTAATATCAGTCATTTTTATACTCCACTATTAAAATGGGGACCTTTTTGTGAAAAGTTTTTATGCCACAGGGGCATGCTGGGAAATGTATTACTTGCACTTCCTGACTTTGTTTCCTGTCATTTGTGCAAAATGCTCTTGAACCTGCTGATGTCAACTATGCAACAATTTGTTTTTTGGCAAATGTTTTGTAAGATAAGATAAAGATACGAATAAAGATAAAGCAGTGAAAAAAGAGAGAAAAAAATAAAATCGAATGGGATAAACAAAATAACATACTATACAAAATACAAAAAATACTATATACACAATAGAATAAGTACTATAGAAATAGAATAAAATACTTTGTTACATAGGGAAAATTGCACTTGGTGCCACTGCACATCAGGGAGACAGGGCGGTAGTCTGTAGTTAGCCGGCCTGGTAGCATTTTAAATTATGTCGAGCAAGCAAAGTAAAAAGGTGGTGCTGAAAAGAAGGAGGAGAGAAGAAAGCAGGCTGAGTATACTACTGATCACTTTGCTAAGTGCATGGCCTGAAATATACTTAAAATGGTCTCTGATGAGTGACTAGTTGGTATTTTTGTAAAGGAGTTATGTTCAAATATGCATTTATACTGTAATGGCTGTGTATTATAAAGTTAAAATAGTTTTGCGTTTTCTAATTAGTTGAATTCAATTTAGTTTGAGTTAGTTTTGTGCTTTTTTGTATGGAGGGCACATGTCAGAGGCAAGATTTAGGAAAATCTGTACATGTATTTAAACAAAACAAAACAACTTTATGAAAGCAGCTGACTCACACGCTTGTAAACATCCAGAGTCTCAATAAACAAGTCCAAACAATACACAGTCGAGTTGTAATACAAACTTACAGATAATAAAAATAATATTTCCTCTATATTTTTATTTGAGTAGAGATTTACAAGTTTACAAAATTGCTTCAGGCAATTTTTCCTTTTTATTTTAGTTAACCAAAGGTTTTTTTTCACACCTATTTTTAGATTTTACTTTAGTTTTAGTTATCCATGATAGCCTTGGTGATATGTACTGTAAAACAGAATCTTTGTCATTGTAACATGTAACATGCATGATGAAATTAAATGCAATTCTACACAGAGCACATTCATCTGGATATTGTTATTGCAGCATTTAATGTGTGGGATAGAAACTGGTTGTCAGTCTGTTTGTCCTTGTTTTAATTGCTCTGTACTGCCTGCCTGACGGTAACAGTTCAAACATACAACAGTGAGTGGCCAGACTGAGACGGATCCTTTATGATGTTATTTGCTTTTCAAGGCAGCGGGAACTATGTAGGTCCTCCAGAGTACAGGGGGAGCATCCAATAATTTTCTGGGCTGTGTTGATATTCCCCTGGAGCTCCTTTTTCTGTGCCACTGTGCAACACAAAGACCACACACAGATGCAATATGTTACAATGTTCTTTATGGAGCAGTGTACAAGGACCCCAACGGTCTCTCTGAGATGATGTTCTTCCTGAGGACCCTCAGGAAGTAAAGTCTCTGTTGTGCTTTTTTAACCAACTCTGCGGTGTTTACACCACAGGTCAGGTCCTCCGTGATGTAAACTCCCAGAGACCAGAAGTCTCCGACCCTCTCCACACAATCCCCGCTGATATTTAAAGGACATTTTGTCTTCCTGAAGTTTATAATCAGTTCTTTTGTCTCAGACGTGTTCAGGAGCAGGTTTCTTGTCTCTGCACCACTGAAACTGCAGCTCCACCTCATCTCAGTCAGTGGGCTCATAGTGTGTGTGTGTGTGAGAGAGTGATGTGTGTGAGATGATGTTTTTGTTCCAGTACAATGTGTCAGTAAGGGCCCAAAAAACACAACTAACCCAGTTAAGCACATGCGTAACAACTCTGTGCTTAACGTCACATCCGGAATTATATAAAGTCACTATTAAGACCCTAAAGTGACTCTAGTGCTTTAAATGATTGCAAATGATTGCTTAAGTTTAGGCTTATGCCTATACCACCCTGGACATGCCTGATCTCAGACATTAAGCAGGATTGGACCTGGTTAACACTTGAATGGGAGGCCGCTTGGGAAACACCAGTGCCGTGAGCTTTAGCCTTGCAGCAGGCTGGTTAACTCTTCAGGGTGTTCCCTGCTTCTCACCCTAATACTGCCCAGCTTACCCACAACCCACAAGTTAATCTTTGCAGTAAAAAAACAAGGAAATCCTGAGTTTTATAAGCCTTGGAGTTGCTTTCAGGGGTTTGCATGCACTTTTCACCTGTTCATCTGTAGAAGTTGGAAAAACTTTCAGATCCTACACAAAGATGTTAGTACACCAAGGGAAAAGGAACAAAGCATGAGTGAGAAATGAAAGCTTTAAAAGGTCATTACTTGGCTAATAAAATGATAAAAAAGATTTCTTCACTAAAGACATATTTGCATATTTCAGAGGACTGTAGTAGTGACTTCAGCATCAAAAAAGTCCAGAAAGATTATTATACCTTTTAAAGTCTCAAATGGGTTTCCACTCTAAAGATATTTTCCACTTATAAGTTATTAAAGTTATTTAAGATAGCACGGAAATGGCATTAAAATATTCTTTCTGTGCTTTTTGACCCATGAGCAGCAACTTCTGCAATGCAGCACCAGAAGAAACGAGTAATCTGAAATGAAGTTAGTGGCAGGAGTGCACTGCAGCGAAGTTTGCAAGAGAGAGCTTAAGTGGACTGGCTAAAATTACATTAAATTAAATAGATAAAGGTTTCCAAGAAAGAAAAACGGATCCGGAGTCAGTGATAGATGAACACAATAAAGAGTGGATGTTAAATTAACTGCTACTGCACATGGTGCTCTTGATGAGTCATTTACATGAGTGGCACTGAAATTACCTTGGGTTCAGACATCCTCCCACCACCTGCCACAGCATTAGCATCTGCTGGAAGAGTCTTGCTGAGTGAAAAGAGCAAACTGACTAACATGTCTGAATTTATTAATTAAAAAATATAAATGTTTATCAAAACTGCACAGAAACAATTATAAACAGTATTTTAGCTGCATATTATATAGCAAGAAAGCTAAGCACAAAGGCAGGACACTTTGCTAGCCCGATGGATTAATTGGCTGATGTAGTCAGACAGGATTTTGCAGTAGCAATTTGTCTGGGTTAGCAGGCAAGCTAATGTGGGCTAACATTAGCCAGAACACTGTACGAGCAGGACTTTGAGTCAGCTCACAACCAAAAGGTCCTCCAGACGTTGGCCTCTTTAACATATGAGTGACACATGCTTTTCCACATCCATGTACTTCTTTATTTTAGATATACTTGTTTCTGCACTTATCTTAGTCTCCATGACTACCACTAGAATAGCAATGTTATTTAACATTCAACCCCATGAACTGAAACATTTGCTGAAAGTGACTCAGAACTGCTGGTGAATGTCTCTCTTTGGTGTCATTTTGGCTTGTAGGGATATACCCCGCCTATGACAGCAACCCTAAATTTGATAAAAATAAGAAAAGAAATGGATATTTTAAAGGTTTATTTCCATGGGGTATGAAGAAGGCTCACAGTTTTTAATATTTTTCAAAAATATTTTTTTCTTTTTTTATGGTTGTAAAATGATTCCTACAATAGCTGCTGTATCTTTTATTAAGCACAGATTTTCTATTTAATGCTCCCATTTGTCAGGGACATTATTGGCTTTAAGCACCATGGCCATTTGCGTTGTCCATCTATGGTGGCCAACTGACACACAAGCCAAAATGTGTTGGTCAAATAATATATTTATTCTGTAATCTCTAAAGATTTGGTCCTCTTCTCCACCCACTTAGAAGTAGGTAATGTGCCACCAGAAACATGTACACTTGCACCTTCAGCCAGCTTTCCTCTCTATGCTACTCCCTGCCTGGATAACAAGCAGCTGCTTCTGAAATCCAAAACTAATGGCACGCAGATTTAAATTTAATAAAACAGCAGAGAGAAAATTACATGTGCATAAATCAGAGCTGCAGAATGGAGCTCGAACAGAAACACTTGCTTAAGGTGTAATATTTCTCCATGCCACCTCAGAAGGAAGCAAACTATTATGTGGCCTTTGTAGCTGAAACGTATTGTTATTGTTTGTGATACTTTTCTCTATTGTTTAGTAAATGAAATGATTGAGACCGGGTCTATAGATTCATTTGCACTTGCAGTTTCAGTTGGAGAACGCTTTAGTTGATCAGCTGGTAATTCAGTCCAGTTTGCATCTCAACAATATTTGAAGTACAAATATAAATTGTAGATTACATGAACATTTTGTTCCTTTACATCCAGCATTAACCTGATTAGTGCTTAGTAGCAATTAGCAGATGATAACACTTGACCTTATGTGAGTTGAAACTGACTTTGTGAGCAACCTCAAAGCACTGCTGTGCTCAAATACATATCTGAGCTCGTTTTCTGTTATTTTTATGCCTGTACAGTGCAGGTTCTTCTTGCCATACTATGGATTAGTACAGTTGTTTATCAGGGCTATTTGCTATGTACCAAAGCAACCTCAGCACAACATATCTAATGGTCTCAGACACATTAGCAGGGCAATGAGTTCCTTCACTGTTGGCAAGATTACTACTTCATGAAGTTGCTAAAATTACAGTAAGAAAGTAGTGTGCAAAGCTTTTAACGGGGTAAACAGTAGCCACACCGAGGAACTGAAACATTTTTGTTCCGTGACAGTTTTGCTTACTTCATAATAGTGTTTGCTCTTTAGTTTCACTGAGAAAATATTTCCTGCCTCCAGGTGACTATTGTTGTAAATTAGGTGCTATATGAATAAAATTGAAGTGCTAATTACTTTGTCAGTATACACTGAAGTTGTTGAGGGAGCATCACCCCCCCCCCCCAAAAAAAATAAAAATCATCACATATTATGTCTTTTAATATGTAATAATCAGTATATTTATGTATTTTTATGTTTTCATTTTTTGCAGAATATTCATCTGGTCTGTGTGTGTTTGCATGTTCTCTAATGTTCTCTCTGCATGGGATCTCTCCAGGTACTTACTAACATGGATGTAAGATAAAATTGTGTCATTAAATTGGCCCTAAGTGTGCATGGTTTTCTGTCTCTCTCTGTACACCCGGTACCATACTAGCGACCTGTCCAGTGTGCTCCTTGACCTTTGCCCTAAGTAAACTTGGACAGACTCCAAACTACCCACAAACCCCAACTGGATAAGTTGTTAAGAAAATGGATGGAGTAATGTATCCATGTTTGCTGATAACATGCAACTGCTTAATGTGTTTAATTTACTTAAATAATAAAACAAGTATATAAGTTAATAATTAAACCAAAGCATAAAAAACCTAAGCAATCTTGATGTCGAATTAAATTAAAGAGAGCCTAATGTCCGTGTTTACTATGATGACTGTGAACAAGCCTCAAATGTAGGACTCTGAAGCAGGATGAAGTAACCCGAAAGCAAACCTTTGTTCAGGTTGAAACAGAGGCCAAAACCCATGTAACCTTGTTTCTGCTACTGAGAATAAAAACAAATATAAAATATTTTTGGTATCATAAGTTGAAGATTTGGGTTGCAATCTCAAAAAAGAATTTCAAGTTATTTTCTTTGACGTTTCAGTCATTCTGAGATGCCTAACAACAAATTTTGACTTATGGATGTTTTTTTTGTTTTTTTTCCTATGGCAGAAACAATCTTCCATCAAAACCAGAACAAAAAAAATCAGGATCAGAACAAGAAACACCCGAACATAATCAGATTAATCACAGACAGGAATTGAAACTCTTAACAAGGTACAAGAGAAACTTGTAAAACAGTAAAACAGGCTATAAGAGAACCAAGTTAAACACAGACAAGAAAACTTAGACAAAATAATGAACTCAAAATACAAAGAAATCACAAAGAACCAAACATGAACTGCAAATAACACTAAATTAGAACTTGCAAACAAAATATTAAAGGAGTCATTGGGGAGATAAAAACCCAGTCAAGGACTAAAATCAAATCAAATCAAATCAAATTAAGCTTTATTGTCAGTTTGCTGCGCATAGAACCGTAGTGCAGGCAAAATTAAAGAGCATTTCTCCAGGGTCCAACCCCCACATACAAACACACAAACTTCCCAAGACATATAACTGTAAAAAAGCCTGTCACTGGACTTTCATTAAGCAGCAACCACTGGTTAAAGCGCAAATACAATTTACTCGCTGTATGGTAAAAGTGACTGTGTGGCTGATAGAGTGATCACAGAAATGAAAGGCATTAGCAGAATACTAAAATCTAGGCAGCAAAAAACAAAAGTCAAACCCTTTAAATGTGAGAATCTAAACTACAATTAACAGAAAACATTAAAAAACCTAAACTCAGAAAATATAAATTTTTTTTGAGTTGCTTTAATTTTGGATTTCTAGCTATTGCATTGGCAACATAACAGGAAGGCCACGTGAAGAGAACAAACGGTCCGAAGTCAAATCTAAAACACGTTTCTGCACAAAAACAGATCGATTCATAATCAGTACAGTGTGCAGCAACTCTTATGCATTCCTAAATTCTTAAAAAGCCAACCTTTTTACTCCCTTTGTTCTCAGTGAACGTACAGCACGGTAAAACCTGCTGAGTGCTCTTTAGCCCTGTGCCAGTGAGAAGAATAGCTCTGACAAGGTGACTGCTCCACAGAAAAGAATTCAAATCAAACCTCTTGAGCCCTGCTCGACAGGCCCGTCCACATGACAAAGGACCAAATGGCAGGCTTTTCATAGAGGAGTTCCACATTGTCAGTATTGCCATCTTTTATCATTTATTTATTTTATTTTCCAGAGATTTATTCAGTCCAGTGTTAGAGATGCTCAGATTAGGATAGGTCTGAAGAAATCTTTGTGGCAGTATGATGACGTATTCTGCATTTTATTTTAAATGTATGTTTTACTGGCATTTTTAAAAGCATCTGTAGCTGACCGTGAAAAGGCCTTTCATAGCTGTTGTTAAAGACACATGACAAAATTTAAACAGCCACGTTTATTATGATTTAACTCTACTGTTAATATTTGATTTTTAGCAAATGTTGTTAATTGTTGATGTGGAAGGATTACAGTCGACACACTTCCACCTTAAAACGGGCAAGCTGGCCCAGCAGTAAACAACTGTAGACTCCCAAGATGGTGCTAATGCTGGTTTTGAGGCTTTTAAAACAGCTGTTAAATGGTGCTTACTTGTCAAGCTTTCAACCTCCCCAAGCACACCGCTCAACAGTAAGAGCCAGTCTTTAAACTGGCTCTTACTGACCGCCTGTTTGCTGTTCAAGGCTCTCAGTGAATCTGTCGTGATCAAACATAGCCATAAGCATCCCAAATGAACTTGATATACACACTGAACTTTTTACACCAGCGCAAGAGTTACATTTAATGAGCAGCGTGCCAGCTTAATGATGGTTAAAAGCATCCTGTTGCTCATGCATGCGCATGCACTCCACGTAAGACCTAATAGTGATGAGATATATGCTACTGTATTTACTAAATGTCAATATGACACCAGTATGTATATATGTGAGTATTATCATTAAGTCTAGAATGACTCTGCTTTGGCTACTACTTCAGAGAGTAGTTACTGGCTGCCGTGTACTGTTGTTGGCTAAAACCAACATTGACATAACATGTCATGTTAGTACATGGGTGAGTGACTTTTAATACAGCAAGACATTTTTGAGCAATTTTGATCAAACAAATCTGTATGGAGCTGCAGACCATATTTGGGCCTTATAATAAATAACGTAGCATACAAAGTATAAATCATATACATCAATTTAAGTTAACATTACTAATATGTGTAAATATCAAAAACTTGAACCACATTTGACTATTCTGCACTGGGGCATTTATAATCACCTGGTATTTGTATTTCCATTACAATAATACCATATTTTGTTTTATGAAATTATAGTACTAACATCGTATTATGTTGCTATTTTATAGAGTAATTGTAAAGAGGAGGTTAAAATTTCTATAAGCATGTTTAGGCCTTTGAGCCCTAGTATCTATAAAGTTATGCAGGCTACTTCGTGCATTTTATTGATAAATCAAACATATTGCAGACTAAGAGCTTTAACAATCAAAATAACAGCAACAACAATCTAGTTTCAGTTTGACTTGGTAACACAGCCACAGATGTAGCATACAAGTTAGCAAAGACAGAGAAAGCAAACAAATCTGAGGGAAAAGGCTGCAGTTTGCCAAATGACACAAGAACTGAATATCAGTAACTGAATATCAGTGGCAACAGTTTTTATGGTGCAATTAATACAGATTCGAATTTACTTGAAATCTTGAACGTGTACAGAGGAGATCGGGAGAGAGGTACAGCAGTGAGTGTTTACTACATTTGTGAAACACGGTGGAGTCTCTGTCATGGTTTGAGGCTATGGTGTTGGAGATCTTGTCAAAATTTATGGACGTATGGCTGCAAATAACCATTAGTTTTTGATCCACCGTGTAATGGAAAGCCTTTGATTTGCTTTATTTTTTAGCATGACAATGATCCAAACAAACTGGAACACTATCTGTTATAGAGTACAAAAACACTGTGGGTAGCCAACATCCAAAGAAGACCTTTGAATGTATTCAAGAAGCCTGGAGAACTATTCCCAAAGACTACTTAAAGAAAAGACAAAAAAAACTTGCAGGAGAAGATTCAGACTGAATAAAGGTAGTCCTGCCAAAAACTGATTTTCAAGCTTGTTATAATTGTGCAAGCTCTGTTTTCTGTATTTCCATTTGCACGTTTCAATAAGTCACTGCACCTATTTCCCATTTTCCTAGTGAAATATGAGGGGTAGCTCAAGACTTTTGCACAGAACACTAAATGACAACCATCCATCCATCTTCTTCTCCTTATCCGGGGCCTGGTCGTGGGGGCAGCAGCCCAAACAGAGAAGCCCAGACCTCCCTCTCCCCAGCCACCTCCTCCAGCTTGTCCAGGGGAACACCAAGGTGTTACCAGGCCAGCCGAGAGATATTATCTCTCCAGCGTGTCCTGGGTCTGCCCTGGGGCCTCCTCCCCTCCCCAAATCGCTACCTTATCGTGGAGGGGTTTGTGTGTCCCAGGGATCCCAGGGGCTATGTTATCTGAGGGCTTTTGCTCCCTGGTAGGGTCTCCCATGGCAAATTGGTCCTGGGTGAGGGACCAGACAAAGAGCCCCTATGAGAAGACCATCGAGGGAACAGATTACCCTGCCCGGGTTAGGGTTACCAGGACCCCGCCCTGGAGCCAGGCCAGGGGAGGGTGCCCGAGGGCGAGCGTCTGGTGGCCGGACCTTAGTCCATGGGTCCTGTGGGGGCACAGCCTGAAAAAGGGACATGGGCCCATCTTCCTGCAGGCCCACCACCCGCAGGAGGCACTGTAGGGGTCGGGTGCACTGTGAACCGGGCGGCAGCCAGGAGCGGAGGTCCTGGCGGACCTATCCCAGCAATCAAGACTAAATGACAATTTAAATAATAAATCAATTATATTGTTAGTTACTTTGCACCACATTTAGCTGCTGGTTACAGCCTTCAGTGTAAAGAGATGAATGACAGATGGTTGTGTTTCTGTTGATCACTGTAGTTTCCAGCGTTCAGCTACTCTAATGAAGGACAAACCATGTAATGTTCCCCCAGTAAACTCTGCAGCTAATGAAAGACCAAGTCTCAATTAATATAGTAAATATATGGTTAATGTGGATAATACGGTTAAAATAAACATTATGTGAGGTGATCTCTTTTCTACTCTCCGCACACATTCAACAAAAACCTAAAATGTTTGATTTTATGTTGAAGAGTAGATGTTAACGAGCTGTAAACATCTGCCCAATCAACTGTACCAGCCTGGCATTGTTTCTGAATGACTTCTTTGAAAATCATCTCAACATGCAGCTCAGACCAATTTCCCAGAAGCCACTTCAGCTGTCTCTCTCTTCCTCCTCTTCCCCACATCATACGGTGGTCAGGATTAGCTGACAGGCGCATCCTGACATGCGCTGCATCATGAGCAGCTCTCTAACTGCGACACACCATGAATAATGATTGTGGCATGTATTGATGATGCTAACTTGCATGAGCACCAGAACAGTCGCCTACTAACAATTGCTCTTCTCCCCCCCCTGCAGCCCCTGTTCGTGTGTGTATTCTTGCGGGAATGCGGTTTAGAATAAAAGCTTCTGTCTGTAGCTTCTCAATGACTTTAAAAGGCCAATGCACACACGGTCTCCAATCATTTACATAAACAGCCTCAGAGTCGTTTCTAATGTACTAATGCATGCTAAAAGAACTATTTGGAGGAATGTGCTGTAGATTCTGATCTTAGCTTTGTCATTTGCTACTTGCAGCATTCCACCCTCCCTCTCACCTCTGTCTCTCAAAGTTATAAAGGCAGTGTGCTCCCGTCCCTCTGGTCTGCACAGATAACGAGCAGCTACACTCATCTGCTGACTTTCCTTCACCCAAAGCAACGCTTATCATGCTTAAACACACTGCTCCTGTGAAACTAATTATTGTTGCGCCTTTCTGCCGCTGTGTCACTGGACCGGTAGCGTGGTCCAGTGACAGTATTTTCAGCCTGGGCTGTTCTCTTCTCTCTTGTCCTTTTGACTTCTCTCTGAGTCCCACACAGGTGACAATTCACATTTTATGATGATCAAATCACTGTGTCAAAGAGTCAGAGTCCCATAAAAAGGGATCACATACGCAAGTAATTACCTTTTGTGGGTTGGAGGAAAATCTTCCAAGTGTTTCTCTGCTGTTACAGAAACCGAGCCCAAAGTGACACACCTTGCAACACACTACGAGTGAGAAACGGTGCAGTTGGTCGTATGTTTGTAATAATATTTCAAATAAAATGAAATAATTTAAAAAATAAAAAGATCAGTCCTTACTGTAAAATATTTGTTGTTAGATCTCCTTGACCAGTCGGCCCCTTGCTGCAGTGTGTGCCGATGAACTGTGTGGTCCTCCACCTTCTTTCCAGTTGAATGCACAGAGCTTCACATACCTGTGATCATCAGTATACAGTACAATCAGCTGGGAACACCATACCACATCAATATGTGCAGCAACCTGCTTATTATTCATTGATTTGTTGCTGACATTTGGCTGCTGTTGGACAATAACATCTGGAATTTCACTAGACCCCCACCCACCCTCCTGTTAGGGTTAGGGTTAGCTTTACCCGATGAACAGATGGCTTCACATCTGACTCTGGAATAATACTATGTTCATGTTCAACTCAGTGACTCCAAGGTGCCCAGGTGCTGTGCTGCAAAAACATGCCCAAATCATCACCCCTCCTCCACCATGTGGAGTCTTTGTGTTAGTATGGGGTGTTTATGCTAAATGTGGCACTGTGTATTATGGAAAAACGTCTCCATTTTGGTCTCATCTGTCCAAAGGCTAATGCTCCAAAAGTCTCGTGGTTTGTTCAGATGCAACCTTGCAAAGCTACACCATGCTGTCATGATCTTTTCAGAGAGAAGAGGCTTTCTCCAGGAAACCCTTCCAAACACGCCATACTTGTTCAGTGTTTTTCTATGTCTACTGGTATGATTTTTAACATTTAACATGCTAACTGAGGTCTGAGATGTAGCTCTTTGGTTTTTTGCAGTTTCTCTGAGCGTTACACAGCCTGACCTTGAGGTGAAATAATTTTCAAAGGTGTGGGACATCCAGCTTTTGTTGATGATCACTTAATCAAGTGTATCTACTTATAAGCTGCTGGTTTCCCTCTTAATTCCAATGAAAGCAGTAAGGGTGCACTTAGCTTTTTAAAGCACTGCATAGACTCGTTTTTCACACGACTGGGTTGTGTTTTCTGGTTTGGCTCAGCACAGTTTTAAATGTTTACCAAAGTTACCGAAGCTTCCCATTCGCACCTCCACCAGTCTGATATCTGTCATTACTAAGCCATTTTCATCCACAGAGTTGCTGTTTGCTCAATTTATTTTATTTGTCACAGAACAACATGTAAACAAACCCTAGAAGGAGATTGGCAGATACCACAAACAGCCTGTTTTCACACTAACAGTCATTGAAATCACATATTTTTATCTCCACATCGCCATTTGGTGTGAATATTATCTGAAGGCCCTCAACCAAACCTCTGTAGTACTCTGATTAAAGTATGAATTCAATAAGCCAAACAAATAAAGTTTATAAACTAAAAAAAGAGGAATGATTGCATATGTGTCTGCATTTTGTGTCTTTCTCTGTCCTTGTTCACTAGTTATTTTATTTTCCACTTTAAACTGTTATGATGCAAAGTGGTGCTGTTTTTGGACCAGAAACAATGTGGAAGTTAGGCTGAAGTGTGTAATATACTGCCATTATTATTACTTAACACTAATTTGATTTATTCTGAGATCTGGAGAGCTGTAGTGATTCGAAGTCATACAGTTCACAGACAGAGCCTGTGACTGATCACTGTGCCGCTCTGTTGCTTCTGATTTAAATGTTTGTTATCTACAGTGTGTTTGTGTGCATCTACTTGACTGTAAGCTCATCCAGAAACTTCCAGATAAATGTAAATATTCCTACAAATTGAACCAGTCGCTTTTATTGAGAGGCCAATTACTCCTCCTCTCCATTTGGAGTCTATTTTGGCTTTAGCCAAGTTTAACTTTTAAAGTTTTTGTAGATTGATCAAATTTGTCAATACCCTTTTAGCTAATCAAAGGGTTTATATTCAGTTTCTGAATAAACTGAGTGTAATTATTTTTCTTGCTGCACAAGTGCACCCGTTAATTGTCAGTTAAATCTAGTTAATGTGTGTTTGTGGCATTAGCTACAAATAGTTTTGCAGAGTTAAATCATTAATCCAGCCACAATTTCAACATACTTCACTTTTATTTTCATTTTAAACACTTTGCAGTCTGACGACTGTTTGCAGATGGATATTATCAAAGGACTGCAAGTTCATTTATATGAAGTATCTGTAGGAGATCTGACTAACTTCGATATTTTCATTATAGTGTGCACATGCAAGACATCACAACATTTTGATACAATTCATGTGAGTAAGTGGAAAGGTACTGAATTTTATCTACATCTAAATATTACATTTCTGCCACGGAAAAGAAGAATGATGAAAAAAATGCTAATGAGAAGTTTGAACTATTTTTTAAAAATGAAAAGTGGATGCAAATCTACAGCTTTGACAGTATCTCACTTTAGAATGACTTTTTTGTGTGTTTCTAAATGTATTAATTTATTTCTTTCCATATTTCTATAAGATGGTGCTTAATTTCTGTTTCTTTACCCTCACCTGCCACTTTGTTAGGTATACCTGCCCAGCTGTGTGTTAAAGCAAATATCTAAACAGCCAGTCACATGACAGCAATGCATTTAGGCATGTAGATTAGATGAAAGGTCATTCAATAAAACTGTAAGACCTGTTGAAGTTCAAACTGAGCATCAGCTTTCTGGGGAAGAAAGCTGATTTAAGTGATTTTTGGTGGTGGTGGTGGTGCAAGACATGCTGATCTGATCTACTGAAAATAAGAAAATACTGCCATTCACCAGAGGTCAAAGGAGACTGGTCAGAGTGCTTGGACCTGATAGCAAGTCAGTAACTACAACACTCCAAACCTTGAAGTAGAAGAGCCACAGCAGTAGAAGACTGCAGAAAGTGCCGTTCCTATCAGCTAAGAACAGGAAACTGAAGCTGCAATTCACATGTGCTCATCCTACTGTCTGCTGCTACATTCAGATGGTAGGGTAAGAACTTGGCATAAGTAACATGAAAGCATGGATCCATCCTGCCTTGTTTGAATAGCTCAGGCTGATGGTTGGGGTTCCCACCCATGTCCATCCCTTTATGATGAGAATCTACCCATCTTCTGCTCACAGCTTCCAGTATGATAACATACCATGTCACAGTGACTTGCAACATGGATGAGCAAACAACAAATCCGCACCAGCTGTGTGATGCTGTCGTGTAAATATGACCAAAATCTCTGAGCACCTTGTCGAATCTACTGCACAAAGAATTAAGACAGCTCTGAAGGCTGACAGGGATTCAACCCAGTACTGACAAGGCGTACCTAATAAAGCGTCTGTTGAGTGTATGAAACACTTATCTTGAAAATTTCACAATCTTTCTTTGCAAATGCACACCACACTCACGCAACAATTTGCATGCCTGTTTTCCTATATTATCAATTAAAAAGTAATGGAATCTGCCCGAGTCCTGGCTTCCTGTTTAATACCAACATACTTCAATACTTTACAGGTGTGATCTTTTACTGGATAATAAAGTAGGTGAGGAAAACGTGCAATGGTATGTATTTGAAGTTGAAAAAGTGTTTGTTTACCTCAGAATGAGAAGGGTAGAAGCTCAGAGCTGGGAGAGAGCTGCTCTTCCACACTAAACACAACAAAAGCTTACTGAGTCTCTGGAAAGTGCAGATAACTCAAGGCTGGAAAAATCACTTCCTACATGTTTATCCCTACAAACAGCTAAGAGGAGAGGACATGGAAGAGAAAGGATTCATAGAAGTGTGTCTTAATGTTGGGTAACACAGATCCTAATAACATATTATTTGAACTGGTGAATCATCACCATCAGGCTCCATGGTGGGTATTTGTATTTTGTAGTGATAGTTTGGCTTGCTGAGCGGAGAAGGCTGATTGAAAACTGATGGATAATTTATATTATCGAGGTGAGGTAATTTCCAGGGGGAGTAGTAGTCCCTGTGCTTGGCTGGCCACCATGAATGATTAATACGTAAACATTATTCATAGCTTTCCCTCAATAATTTAGCTGGTTATTAATTCTGCCAACCGCCACACAGGTCGACAGGGGAGCTAAAGAAGAGGAGGATTTTCAGGCTGTGGCAAATGCAGACTTGAGGGACAGGAAAAAGATATCCTACTGTCCCTTCTTCAGTTCAGACTTACCCACTTTTGTTGTTTTGTTGTTTTTGGCACAGGAGTGTAGCGTGGTGGTTAAACATGCTGTTGACATTTTCAGTCCAGCGGTTTGAACTAATTAGCTGCTAATTAGCTTGCATCTGTGTTGTCCTCTGAGGGACACGTCTCTATGGTTTTTCCAGAAAAAGAGGCTTCAGAATGCAGCTGATCAGAGGTATAAAAGGCTCCTGGCAGAAATATAAGGAGATTGATTTTCCTGGCTAATGAGTGCAAGAAACATGCCCTGTCTCGGGCTGAGAGTTCGATTACACAGCTATTCTTAGTGTTTTCTGTACAATGCACAAGCAAGGAGTTGTGTCATATTACTGGATTCTTTTTTATATAAACTATCATCCTGCACTGTCATGCACATCCTTTTTTATAGCGCTGGAAGTGTCAATGTGGGAGTGCCTTAAAAGTGTACTCCTTCTAATGGCCAGCAGGGGGCCAGCTCCTCTGGTTATGAACATGAGCCTACACCTCAGCACATTTATGAACTCACAAAGCTTTTTCCTAATCTTCCTTAGATGCAGTAGAACATTGCACCATGTGCAGTTGGTGGATTGTAATGTAAATTCTCCACGAACAAGTCTGCATTGTAAGAAACAAACAAACAAACAATAAACAGGCAGACACGTGGATATCTCACGGACCGTCTTCATCTAATGACGAAATTTACGTTATGCGACTCGCAGATGTGGAAAAGATAATAGAGATTTTACTGAACATTTTGCACAAAGGGGTCCACTGGGCCATGGGGAGGTGGCACTCTTGAAATGAGTGAACAAACACACCTCCAAATACAGTACGAGTAGGATTTTGTCCAAATTGAAATTGTGTCCTTTTATTTTTCTTTTAGAAAATCACTGCCCATGAAATGCCTGCACTATGCTAATGCACACTGATTGGCCTGTTACTGTACTGCACTCCCTTAAGGACACCACCAAATGAGAGAAAATATACAGTTTCAGGCAAACACTGTTCAGTGTATAATGAAAAAGTATAATGAAAATCTCACTTTTAAGAGATTCTGAAGCTTTTGGATCTGAAAAAGTGAAGCCTATAGGAGGGTTCCTTAAAGCTACGTTATTTCTTATTGCCACCAGGGGGCGAAATCTCTGGTTGCAAAAAGAAAGCAGCCTAAAGAAAAGTTAAACACCTTCTAATTAATAGTGAATACTGAATCTGTTCTTTTGCATGGACGGTCTGCAACATTACATGCTACCCCAGATCAAAAAGCCTTAAATGGAAGCAGGTTATATTGCCCACCCACCCAAGTCTGCACAATTACTAGCTTATTAATCACACTCCGTGAAGGTCCAGCAACTATTTTGTGTCCTATATGAGGGACACTCCACACAGATTTCCTATGTTTGTACATGGCTTTACACGTGTTTCTGAAATATTTATTTTAGTTAATAATGCCAATATTAAAGAGCAAGAAAGAAGAAATGCTCAATTATTGCGCTACAGTAACACACTTACATACTCACAATAACTTTGTACATTGGATTCAGTACAACTAACTACAGACATTTTGCATTCTCTCCTCTATACATAACCTTTACATAGAGGTATTTCCATTCTATTATATGTAGGTAGTTGGTATATATTCTTATTCTTTGTATTTATATAGAGATGTATACATTAAATTTACTGAAAATACCATATTTTTTATCCACATAAATAGAAGCATTTTGGTAATGTTGAAAATCATAGAATGAGACTTAAAAATGAAAACAGAGATACTTTCCAGTAAGTGATAGACATGACCTTCATTCATAGTCCTATAAAGTGAAGAAGACACTGATTGGACATTCCTGTTTGCGTCAGAGAAAGGTGAGGGTGTAGCTTGTAACCATATTTCTACCTTACCTCTTAATTAAGAGACCCTTCAGTACTCACAGATGTGATACTACTCTGGGCCTTCTCACTTCATTATTGAGCTCAGAAAAAAATTTCCCTAATGAGCTACTTTGAAGTCGTCTTCAATACAGCATGACGTTCATTTGGTAAATTATTTACCCCATGTAGGGTAAACTAGATGATAAAGCAGAGTATGTTATACGGTGCGACTGCCTTGTGATTCATAAATCACTACCACACGACCATAAAGGCTGAACGCTGTTTACAGTGTGAACGTGCCTGATTGTTGACGTCGGGGTATGGTAGCTTACGACTTCAAACCAACAGCTACGTTCAGCAAAACCAAAGCTCCATTCAGACTAAAATGCAAGGTTTGTGCTGTATTTTTATGACATGCTGTACAGAGTTGTGCTGGTATTGAGTGTTATGTTACCATCACTAAGCATGTAGTCTTTAATAAAAATCAGAAATCATTTGTCTTTTGTGCTGCTAAACTTGCTTGAATGGGAATGTTGATGAGAAATTATTGACAGTTTTTGGTCTAAAGGAAAATTTATTTCCAAGGAAAAATTCAAATTAAAATGAGCAAAGTGAGTCTGACTCATTGACTCTGGAGTATTAGAGCTCAGTAAAGGAATGGTTCGTATCGTCCTTTCAAGGCCTCTCAGCCACTGAGTATTCAAAGCAAGGATGCACATTTTAAGCCTCTTTTAATTCAGCATTGCTTAAATCTCACAGCCTTTCTGGGTATTGTTGGTCAGCGGATCTCAATCCAACAGAACACCCTTTGGTGATGTGGTGGAATGAGATATTCATATCATGGATGTGCATCAGATAAATCTGCAGCAACTATGATACAATCATATCAAGCTAAACCAAAATCTTTGAGGAGTGTTTCCAGCACCTTGTTGAATCTATGCCACAAAGCATTAAGAGCATTAAGGCACCTTGGGAGGCTGAAGGGAGTCCAACCCAGTGACATTTATGCTATAAATGGTCCAAAGGTGTTTCAATGAGTTTTTAGAGTAAATGAGCTCTGCGAGTTGTATCGTAACTTGGGTTTGATAAAAAGCTTTTATTCACCTAACTGATTAAAGACATTTGATTTGATTCATAGAAGGAGAAGAAAACAACAAAATGCTGTCCCATGGCCACCGCCTATTTCGTCATTTATCAGACAGTGCCCCATTTTGACATTTAGGATACAAACACACCTTAAGAACTTGCTATGGAAAACATTTACTTTCTGTGGGAAAGAGAAAAACTTTGACTCTTCGTCACAAGAATAATGCCAAATCATGATTTAAAGCGTAGAATAAATGGACCAGTACTTTGACAGCACTTCACTTTTCTCAGCACTCAGAGTGTGAGTGGGTACAATAGATAGAAAAGGGCACAGAATAAAGCACTGTGTGAATGAGTAGTAAAGTATCTTTGGTAAAAAGCTAGGTTTTTGAGGGGTAAAGAACACTCTAAAGGAAGCACTGGCAGAAATTCTGGGTTCAGTATCTGGCTCAAGGACACTTTGTCATATCACATGTTAGCCAGTAGGATACCTGTATGTAGGAAATATCTACAAACTGGGTTATACTGTAAACAATTCCAATCACCACTGGTACTGCACTTTATTTAACCTGCAAGAGATTGAGACAGCTCCAGTAATGCATTTTACTGCCACAGAGGAAATTAATTCATGAGAAGCAGGGAGGAAATTGACTGTTACTGATGATGAACTCAGAAAGACTGTCTGAAAATGCTGACCCACCCTATGTGGAACACCTAAGCCCTCCAAAAACCTTGGGGAAAGAGCCTGCAGTACCAGCTATTAAAGATCGACCCGAAGGAGCAGTTATCACTTTCTGAAGATTTTCTCATAAGATGCAAAATTACCTGCCTGATCATATGACCTCTTCAGGGGAGTCCCGGCTTCCCAACCAACAAATTGGGAAAGTCTGCAGCCCGATTAAGATGAGTGGTTTATTATTATTATTATTATGGACAGTTAATTTGGTTGCGTTTTGGTGGTTTGGGGAATCTTTAAATCAGTGGAAGGTTTTAAATAGTTTGCTCATTTGGTCAGGCTCCAGTTTATTCAAAACGAATTAGTGCAAGTCTAGACTCTCGAGGTGCACAAAAACTACCCTTCTGAGACCCTGGCTTTTTATTAACACAGTTTTCTCTCATTGCTGAAATCTTGTTTCTTGGCTCCATCTTTTTAAAAATCTCTCAAGATATCATTCTCAGTGTAAAGACTCTGCTCATCATACAAACACCAGACCTACAAGGCAGAAGATGGCAAAAAGCAGCTCCTGTCATTCAGATAACGAGGCCGATTACATCCAACCTACATCATGCTTAATTTTATAACATATATTCTAAACTCATTCAAGCTGATCTATTAGTCTCTCTGTCATTGAAAAGCATTTTCTACATAACTCACCTGCAAAGGAGAGTTATGAACCTTCCTTTACAAACACATTTAGACACCACAACCACCCATTTGAAGTGTAACTATCTTTTCAACTTTACCAAAATTTAAGAGGAGGTACTTAGCAGGTGTAAAAATTACACTATTTAACAGCCAGCTGCTTCAAATCAAATGGGCTTGATTAACTGGTCATCAGCAAGTCTGAGCAGCTCTGTAAAAGCAGAAGCTTTGGCAGTTTGCTGGTCTGGAGCATTCAGGTGTGTTTTCAAACACCTGAATGCTTGTTTGTGCTGCTGGAGAATTTTTAAAATAATGTAATTTGATAAATTTGGCTTGGATTGCAGTGCAGACTGTTTAGTTTTAGTGTCCCTGTCTGCTACTTGGATCTGTGCTTTCAACCAGACATTTATGAATGCAGCTTGCTATGATGCCATTGCAGCTACATCTATTATTTTACACCATCAGTGATCTCCGCCACTGCTCACCAAGATCCCTCAGCATGCTTTCCATCGATCTTCTGATTTCTTAATGAGATTCTGTGAATAGACAGAAGGAAAAAAAAAAGGTACATCTCTGCAAGAAAAATTCTGATATTTTGGATATGAATATTTTGTGAACTTGTAAAATAATGACCTCTCTAAAACAAACTAGAATGTGCACACAACACACAAATAGGGTGCTTTTCATGGTCTGATCATGAATTTGGGAGCTTGTTTCTCTTGCTGCTGATCAACACAGGTTTAGTTGCATGTGGGACTTCAGCTGGATGGCATATAAATAACCTGGTTTGAGGTTTAGTCCAGGAATGTGTGGGATTATGGACGGTGGAGGGAATTGCATGTTTTGATAGTGAAGCAGTATAACAGATAAAAAACGTGAACTCTTGGGAGTGTTCTGGAAAGGTAGGCGCTCTGACCAGAAGGTCCATCCTTTTACATGCCTTCAGTAGCTGCCAAAATGTTCCCCTCCTTCCCTTTCTTCTTTTGCTTTCCTTTAAAGCAAACTGGACCAGACTTCAGATCAGTCACAGAGCCAACACATCATTACCAGGAGATGCCTCGCTTCTCTGTGCAAAATGAGCCGCTCTTGCCACACATTTGAAGTTGTCCAAGTTTCCCTAAACAACATTGATTGACTTTTAACTGACTTTGCACTGGGCTTGTTATCAGCCTGGATGTGCTGACTTCAGCTCACATCCTTCATGTAACAACCTAGCTCTCTCCGCTCCTGCATTAGCACTTTAAAGCACGTCAGCTGGCTGCCAGGGCAATTACTGCCACAGATACGATGATTTCACATGAAAACTTTCCCCAATCATAGACAGAAAATGAGGCTGGAATTTTAAAATGAAGGAACTAATGACGGAGCTGGAAAGATTTGTAGGACTGAGGAGGGAAAAAATGCAGAAGAAAAAATACTGAAGACATTGGAACAAAAATATCGGCCAGGATGAATCGGTTATCTGTGCCGTTTTCTTCAACCTTGTACTTTGTGCTGACCTACATTTCCTGTTGGTTTGCCTGGGAGGACTTGGCATTGTTTTCAGGGTTGCTTCTCTCCGTCTGGACATTTCAAACAAAAAAGGCATTATCTAAACAAAGCCATATGCTGCGCTGAGCCCCCTCTTTCTCCGTCATGTAAGCACTGCTAATTCAGTCGTCAGAGGATGAGAAGAGTGATTACTGACAGCGTTTGCTCTTGTAGCGTTTCATCAAATATACAGTGCAAATAATCAAAATAACTGTAAAGTATTAAAGAGCCAGTCTGCACGGTTGTTGCAGTGTTTTTGTTATTGTTTCTACAGCTTGACTCTTATTTTGAAGTACTAACCATGATTTCCCACATAAAAAAGAACGCACTCACAATGTCAAAAAGTATTTGAAATAAAGACACAATTATATCAGATCAAAATACCCAGAGAGAAAATGGCAATAATACTACAAATGCCAAATTCAACCAGTCAGTTTTCTAAACTCATCTGGAAGAGAAAACACACACACACACACACACACACACACACACACACTTTGATTTTATTTATTTTAAATGAGACTAATTGTAGGTTTTGTTTACAGGCTGTCTGAAACTTCATGTTTTTTTTGCACCACCACATTCACAGAACAGACCCCAGGCAGGTTGCCAGTCTGTTGCAGGGCTAACACAGAGACAGACAACAATTTGCGCTCATATTCACACCTATAGGCAATTTAGAAACACCATTCAACCTAACCCACCGAACTGCAGGTTTTTGGACTGTTTGAGGAAGCCGAAGAACCCACGCAGGTACATTTCTTCTTCATTCTCCTTTATCCATGTCAAAGAAATGAATTTTAAACACACTTAAAGTGAAAAAGATTTTTAAAAATTAATCTGGTTTTGAAGAAACCTGCAGCCAAAACTCTAAGGACGGATCTAATGACTGAAACTGGCTGAGGACATTATGTGACCTGAACAGATCAACAGCGACTTCTAAGATCAGTTTCTAATTTAGAAACTGCTCTCACATCCCAGGGCACATTAATATAAAATTTTCTCTGGTCACGGAGAAACCTGTAAACTTAAAGTCTGTGCTCTATTTTTCAATCTAAATTAGAACCAAACAATTAGACTCAATGAATGGTAGTTGAACATCCTAATGGAGAAATTAGACTTTTTAATTAATCGTTTTAATCCGTTAAAATGTCCTTGTTGTAAAAACAAAGTTTAAGGGAAGAAAGTTTTATTTTTTTACTTTTAATCAACCTCTGAATTTCAAGAACTTGTCTGAAGTTTATCCCGCACGTTTAATGACTGGTATCTACATTTAACAAGAAATGAAATGTCAGAGCTTGTAGTGACAACAGAGACTAACTGCCTAACAACACAGGGGCTAGCTCACATACTGGTCTTTACCAAGTCTGGTCTTACCTGTTCAGTCGATGTTTGTTAACATCAATCATAAGACTTAAGTTTGGTTGCATCAACCAAACTTCAGTCTAGTTTTAACTGGGTTGATTTAGGTTATTTGTCTTGTTATCTTGTTATGATATCATTTATAAATTCAAGAGGATAAAAGTGAATAAAAAGTTATGTGTGTTAGACACAGTGACTACACACCTGTAAGCAATCCTGCAATCACTCACCTGCACCTGGAGTTTTCACTCAGTTGTTGCAGTGTCTACTTGTAGTGCTGCTTGTGCTTTTTGTTTTGGTTCATTGTTTATGGACTCACCATTGTCTCCTTTTGTGCAAATGATTCTCTCATGCTTGCAATCTGTAGGGGGAAACCCTGTGGAGAAAAGTCTGGGCCTACCTGCCCGCTCTCTGGAACTCTGAGAGAAAAAATCCCAACTCTTGTGCAATCGACTGTTTTCTGTGTTAATTGCAATGAACCTGTTAAACATTTTTTCCTGCGTCTAACATTTGTGATCAGATTTTTTCTTTTTTACAAACCTTAACAACCAGAGTAAAAATATTTGTAGAGTCATACAGCAAGCACAATCAGGAAGCATTCAGCTGGGAAAGGATTGTTCTAACTTGGGAACTCTTCACTTTTGAAACAATGTAAAGAAAAAGCAGAAAGATCTGAGCCAGGTAAAGGTTTGTTTTTCTTGATTTACCAGTAATAAATTTAAAATCAAAAAAATGAAGCCAACTAGCTGGCATCCTCCCCTGAAAACGCCAGCATGCACAGATGTAATTTTGGATGTATTTATGAAGGCTGGATTGCAGACCAGCTGCAGAGTTATGATCTGACATAACCTGCAAATCAAGTGACAGCTCATAGGTAAGTTAAGATAGATCTCAGAATTCTTCATCACTGTATATGTGCAACTTTCTGGTTGTTTTGTGTTGTTGTGAAACCTATATGTGACATTTTAATGAACTGCACAAAAAATATATCATCCCTCCTTTTAAATAGGCATACCAATTCCACATGAAGAAGGCAGCTGATGCCTGAACAGCTGGGCAACTAGTATGTGTGACTTTGAACACTGAGCTATGACAGATTTAGCTAGAGGACACCAGAACACAGACTGGATTTCCATTTACAGGGTCAATACATAGGTACTAGAAAAGATAAAGGCCAAGGATGCATGCAATCAAAAATCAAAAAAAGTCATGTAGCTCCTTTTAAAAGAGCTTTAAGACAAAATTTAGACAATTTTTTTTCTCTGCAGCCTTAAAACAACTAGGGAAGGCACCTTTCGCAATCTGAACTCGTACAGTCAGAAAGAATGTAATGTTCTGATGTAGCAATAATGTGAACACTAATTAGCACAATCACCAAAAGAGCTGTTTGGGAGAGGTAGTGGTGTGACTCAGAGCTCTTTGAGATGATAACACATCATCCTCAGACCTCATGAAGATTATTAGAAATAAATTCTCACTGGAAGTTCAACTTATTGTGTGTTCATGGATACCTAAACCAACTTCTTAGCTGAAACTAAACAGCTAAATCACTTTTTGTTTTTTGCTGCAAGCCGTTTTAGACACACTTCCACTGGCCTTATTTGCATGCTGCCCTTTAAAACCAAGTCGACTTGATTTGATTTGTATTCTGGTTCATTTTTCTTTGTGTTGAATGCAGGATAAACCAACTTCAGTGCAGATTTCTCTCCTCTGAGTGGCCAAAAATCAACAAATGTAGCTTGAATTGGGACCAAAATCATTAAAGTCATGGTATAACTGTAACCTGTCATTAGAGCAGGGCGATATGACCAAAAATATTTATCACGATATACATTTAAAAATTTGCGATAACAATATAACTGACGACATAATTGACACTAGACAAAATGCTTTACAACTCCACAACTTTATTAGTGCAAAAAACCCCATCAATGTATTTTCACTTAAACAAGCAGCTGTTTTTTATGTGCATTAAAGTTATATAAAAACGTAACAGTGCAAATTCCTTGCTGACAGTTTAACCAAAAGGCATTTCCAGTGGAAATTGGCCGACATATCCATGTATAATATCCACAAAACTTAAAAAGAGGTTATACACACACAATACGGTAATATTATGTTGAAGCACAGTACGTATCACTCCGCGAGGCTCCTGCCTACGATAGCCGTAATGCTCCAACAATCCATGAAGCGGTGCGGGTTCGTAGCTTAGCAAAGTCATACTAAAACATTTGACAGATTTTCGAGCGCCGTGTACGACATAAAATCGTTTCAAGGTCAGTAAACACAACCAGAATTCATACATAAGGCACACGGGATTATAAGGGGCACTGTCGATTTTCAGAAAAATCAAAGGATTGATTTTAAGTGTGCCGTATTTTCCAAACAACACGGTAATAACGACGGCCCGCTAGCATGCTCTACCAAAAATAGTGCTTTGTTGTGTATCTGACGGACGAAAGCCAAACCAGTTCCACACCACTGAAGTTGCAGCATTTTTACAAACCAATTCTGGTTCATCCGTTTCAGTTAACGATCCACTTTCGCTCTTCTCATTCTGCGTCGCCGCCATGCTTTTTCCGGCATGTGCGTATGTAAACAGGCACTGCGCATGCGCGTTTTATCCATATTCTATCGCGATATTTCATTTTCCTATCGTTGCCCAAAATTACACCGGTATTACCGTGAACGGTATGATATAGCCCAGCCCTACTGGTCATAGTTCATAGTAGTTGATCTTCAGGTGACCAAAGAAAAAACACCCAAACATAATCCCTTTAGAAAAAGATGAGGTTTGCTGATAACTTGGTATGCTTGTGAGAAGTAAAGTAAAAAAAGACCTCTGCATAAATGCCCTCAGCAGATGAAGGTGTCATTGAACGCTTGGCAGCAAGGCCAGCTTTGCATTGTAATTTCACTGAGCCTCTTGAGTCTTCGGCACACCAGAGGAGACAGCTGCCAATTCCGAGTGCCTCGCCTCTCTCCTGTGATGGATGAGCCCGTCTCGTTCTCTCACCTTGGTTGTGTAATTGAGGCTTTAGTTGTATCACAACCACATGCTTGCAGTCATAAAGTAAAAAAAGTCACCTGTCCTGCACTTAAAGCCTTGCAGCACTTCACACAAACAGTTGTTTGGAGGACATTTGATATACGTTGATAATGTTCACTCACAATGACAATTATACAATTATAAAATCATCATCTTTAACACACAGCTGAAGCATTTATTAAAACAGAAAAGTCAAATAAATTCTCCAGAGTGCACTGCAGTCTCAAAGCCAGTTTTTAATTTGGCATCATTCTGCAAAATAAAAAACCTTGGCATGTGACTTTGTTATGGTATTATAATCAAATTTACTTCAGTTTCTGAGGGAATACTGTAAAGTAATAATCCAACCTCAAAGTCAAATTACTTTGATAGAAGTTTATTTTGAAAGTTTTACACGTAATCACTTGAAATGTCCATTAATACTTAAGGTATAGATTATAGATCTATGTTGTTTGTAGAAAAACAAATATCATTTACTCCAAAATACAAATTCAGTGCTGATGAATACTGAAGCTGATCCCCCTCATTTAAATCTTCACTATCATTATAAACAGGATTTTGGTAGTGCTTTAACCATCTGTTGTGATCGAGACTAAGCTGAGATGAAGATGTTAATTTATTGGTCTTTCCGTGGTCATAGCCTCACATATAGTCCTAAGCTCTGGGTAGTGACCAAAAGAATTTGATCAAAGGGTGCCTGAGCTCAGCCTTAGTGATAAGCCAAAGAGCTCAGTCAATTAGCAGAAGCACAGAGTAGAGCAGCTGCTGCTCTACATCTAAAACTAGATGGCCTCCTGCATGCATCCTTGGTTAGGCATGTCCAACCAGAAGGAGATCCCAGGGCAGGCCCAGGGTATGCTGAAGAGATGCTAAATCTAACCTTCACATTCCAATGAATGCATCAGAGAACAAGTTGGTGTTCAGTATCTTGCCCAAGGATATTTGGCATGCAGACTGGAGCAGCCAGCAATCGAACCACCAAGCTTTCGATTGGTAGATGACCAATCTCTGGCTTGGGATCAACTCGGTGTCCCTCCAGCAGTGCTAGAGGAGGCGGCCAGGGAGTGGGAGGTCTGGGAAGCTCTTTTTCTTTCAAGCCACATAGAGACTGCATGAGTGATGGACAATAAAAATTAGTGGTAAAGTGAACCCCCCCCCCCCCCCCCCCCAAAAAAAAAACAACAACAAAACAAAACAAAGAACACAAGAAGATCAGTTTATACATAACAAGAAAAAATACAATTTTTTTGTTCCCAAAAGAAACAAAGTCCAACCCCCCCCCAAAAAAAAAAAAAAAACAACCACAACAAAAAGCAGTTTCAAATCACTTTCAAGTTATCCACTTCTTGACTCATCATTTTTGGAGTCCTCATCCTCCCACAAGTGTCGTCAGAACCAACATACTGTGCAGCTGTTGCGGCCTTTCACAGTTTTAAAATAGAACTGTAATGATAACGCCTGTATCGAGCCAATCAGTGTAATGCTTCTGAATGCAACAGCACAGTGCCAATGTGGCTCATCCAAAAATTAATCAACATTTTGTGAGTGGTGCCGGCTTTCATCCGCTGAGGCCAAAATATCTGCAAAGCTTTTACCGAAGAGCCAGCTGATCATTATAAATAGAGCTGAGGGGCGACGATGTTCAGCTTTCCAATGTGGTGCTTGGTATGTGGATGCTGTGAACATGATATAAATTACAGTTAGAAATTGTACATTTATAACTCTCCATCTGCCTGCTAATGCATTCAGCACAAGCATAGAGATTCATGCTTGCTGCAGTGTGCACACGATTAAACTGAGTATATGTTGATTCAAACTGAGTTTGAAGGCTCAGAGTATTTGTGCCTGTGTCAAACACATCTCGCCTGATAGCTGAATGCTTAATATTTCATATGTAACACAGCCTGGCGATCTGTGAACTCAAACTGCAATATATATGAACAAACACGCAGTAAGGACCAGAGCGAAACGGTGGAGCTGCTCTGTTGAACACAAGACGTTTGGCTGGATAAGGAGCAGAGGACCACTTGGCACCGTGACTATATTTGTCTCTCTGTCTCCCTTCACTGTGCTCAGGAACGAGTAAGGATGACATGAAGTTTTTATGGTATAGCGTGTGACAGTAGAGCAATGAAAAACCCTTAATGCTCAAGACTGTGTCACCCCTGTTATTACAGTGGCCAGTTTTGTGTTTTGTAACTGCAGAGTACTTGAATGATGGCAGAGCTAACATACAGCAGGTCAGATGAAGGCTTATTTGTGGAAATTAATCCATAATTTAACCTCATAACAGGCGGTGTCACAGTTGTGGGTCAGTTATTGTAAACTCTGAAGTCCATTTAAACTATAGTTACATTCCCACAGGTAATAATCATATACAACACTGTGCAAAAGACACCATTCTTTTCTTTAGAGTATGCTATGAAAACAGGAAATTGGTGCAGCTTTATTGAAAAGTGAAAACATAAATGGAAATATGGTACGAAAGGCAAACATCGGGTTTATACAATCTAACAAGATTTAAAGTCAATATTTGGTATGACCACCAACTCTTTTTGGCAGCTTTCTTGTCATTTGTGTTTAAGTAGTCGTGCTTTTCTCTCTGCAGGTTTGAAGGCCATTTTGAGGAACTGCTATCTTTGGTAGAATAAAACATTTTTAAAAAATGATTACGGTTTTTAAAAATGTAACTTCTTTTCACTAAGACACCGATTGTTGTTCTCAAACTTGAGCAGGTGGCGGTGGTGCCCTTGGTGGTGGAGGGAACATGTGCTTTGATAAGATGATCAGTAATAATGTTTGCAATATTTAATAAGAGAGAACAACATGTATGAGATAGACAGATGGGCAGAAATGAGCAGCGAGTGATGTGAACAGCAGATCTAGTTCTTCTTTGCCACTAATAACGTATGGAATTTAAGATTTCTGTCTACTGCGACGTTTAGACGCGTTCATTTTCTATTTGTTAAAGAAAACTCTTTGATTTATCCTTGCTGATGTTCTGTCATCCCACACGGTTTGAATGTTTTATTCTGCTGCCTTATTCAGTCTCTTAAGGGAAGCAGAAGGCCATGTCTCATGGACATCATGATTTATTCGCCAAGTCTGTTTCAGAGTGTTTTTGTTAGTGTTAGTGCTCCGAGTTTTAAACTGAAAATGTGAATAAAAACAGCCTGGAAACACACTTTCTAAAGCATTAAAGAGGAAATCCAGCAACATAAAACTGGAGAGGGACTGAAAATAAAAAGGTTATAGCAAAAATCAGTAATTGAGATGCTAGTATAAGTCAACATCTACACTTACATTACATTGCTATTTCCAAATATCCTTTAAGTGTCACGCATGTAATACAACTTATGTGCTGGATGCAGCCTACAACAACTAAAACAAGCTGGGTTTTCTACGCCTCGTGGGTAATGCGTTGTCTCAGAGATGCTAAGCTGACCGTCATGAAAAAGGACAGTTTTTGTTTATGTTTAACACTTGGCATTTCATGACTGTTGTGCCACGAGACCAGCCTGTCCCATGATAACTAAACTGACCTTTATGTGCAACTTTGATCGATTTCCTCTTTAATGCGAGCGTTAAACCAAACTGGCCTGCCAGTAGTTTTATTAGTATTATTACTGCTAATCCTAATATGTGAGTCACATATACAGATAATATACACATTTTAAAGGATAAATATTTACTGTCGTGGTGAATCGGCACAGTGATGGTGTCAGGTTGGAGAGGACTGTCCAAACTGGCTTCTGACTGGCACCGAGAGCACATATGAGGCATTTAACGTCTGAATATGTATGTCAAAAGAAAGCATTCACAGCTTTCGTGATAATTAAAGACATCATTGTGTACTGATTAGCTCTAACTCACAATGACTCATAAAGCTCCCACATATGCACATAATTTTGCTTGGTTGTAATTGTTTTTTCTTTTTTTAACACTATTAAATAGACTGCATTCAATTAATAATCTCCTAATAATGGTCCCATTTATGTGACTGAGGTGCTTAGTAATTCTCAAATCAGCATCTTTTTTGTCTAAAACAAAGAAGGAAACATTTGTTTCCTGTCTGACTGTTATCAAATTGGGCTGAAATGACAGCTGTTATTGTACACTGCATTGTCCTGTTCTTTTTTCTGTGGCAATTAAAATGCAATGTGTCTGGCTGCACTTACATAGAGCACACACACACAGGCCTGAATGATAAATTAATAACTACTCTAACTACTCTAAAGGGCTTTATACTGTGGACAGATTTCCTCATTCTTAGTCCCTAAACACCAGATTCAGATAAGCAGCATTTCTCAAAGTAGAAGACTTAAGAAGTGTAACATGGGACACATCTGTTTCTGAACATCAGAGTGGACCAAAATATGCATACATGCATTTTCTTCTCCTTACCCTATTCAAGGTCACAGGAGCCTATCCCAGCTGTCATAGGGACACCAAGTCCAGCGTCTGTCGCAGGGCTAATGCAGAGAGACAGACTATTCTTCACTCTCACATTCACATGTATGCCCAGTCTCAAATCACCAATTAACCTGACGTATATGTCTTTGCCCTTTGGGATTAAGCCGGAGTACTCAGAGATCCCATTCTCAAATTCAAACTCCACACTAAGGCTACGTTCACACTGCAAGTCTTAATGCTCAATTCCGATTTTTTGATCAAATCTGATTTTTTTTGTCTGCTCGTTCACAAAACAAATAAAATGTGACAGCAAACGCGCTCTAGTGTGAACCCTCAAAGCGGCCCGCATGCGCAAAAGAAGACGTCAAACACAATGCGCTCTGTTTAGACCCAGAGCAAACAGTATTGTTTGACTGTCTCAGACTTTTCATTTCCCAATTTTGCTTCAAGTTATAAAGTTATTTTGTTATTTACATATGGCCTAATAATGATCCTTATTGCTGTTTTAGAGGAGCGGTGCTTCAAAGGATAGCTGCAGATTTCTGTCAGAATCTTTAGATTATACAGTACAAATAAAATGTTCATGTTTCTCCAACATTGTCTTCCCAACAGTTTCACTAACATCTACACTGGATGGCCAGGAAGCGTTCGCGATGTCTTCTCTGGCGCTTCTCGGGCGCTGATAATTGCCGTCTGTCTTGTGTCAGTGACGTAAAAGACGGATTTAATGCGACATGACCATTCAAACAGCAGTCGCTTTCTAAAACATAAGATATGTATCGGATTCAGTACCACATACGAAAGTGACCCAGATCGGATTTGAAAATATTGGATTTGTGCTGTTCACACTGTCATACCATGATCGGATATGGGTCGCATAGGGTCCAAAAAGTCGGATTTGATGCGCTTTCGCCTGCAGTGTGAACGTAGCCTAAGAGGCCCTGGTCTGCTGGTGGCTTCAAATTCAGTACCATCCTGCTGTGTGTTATAACAGTGCTTACCTGCTGGGGTGGTGAGGTGAGGCCTGAATAGGCTCTTGCTTCTGGTGTCAAGCGTGACCTGCTCTGGGGACAGTGGCAGATGGGGAGTTTGACTGGGAGGGTGGTACACCTGTCAAACTGTAGCACAGGTGTTTTGAGGCGAGCAGAGGGAGGGCAGAAACCTCCCTTGGAGCAGAAAGACAAAAGATTGCTTGATTTGACTTGATTTTCAGTATGAATACAGAGCATGAACGGTGGAGCCTTTCAATCTTTATGACTTCAGGTTCTAAGCAGAAGCTTTTGGAAAATTCTCCACCAGGCTAAAGAGTTTGTGGTGGTCACATTTTCATAGTGATGTTGCTTCCAGAATTCACCAAGCGTGGACAAAGCATGTCTTGTGAAATTAAAATGTGAAGAAATAGAGCGACAGTGGATTTAAAAAAGTAGACATGGATTTAAGGAAGATCAAGAACACAAGTAACAGTTTTTATTCTTTGTTGTTACCACAAGTATGTAAAAATAAGACTTGCCAAATGATATGTGATCTAAAAGTTAAAACATTTGCGCACCTCTGTATTGCTTTATTGCTAGGTATGCTAATTCCTCTTAAGTGTGTCAAACAGCGGTCCTTATACTTCGTTTTAACTTCACTTTCATGGGCAAATACAGCACCTGGCGATCAAAGATTACTTTTGTGTGGCCAAAAAAGCTGTGCTGGCAGAAAATGAACTGAATGTTCTCTGTCATATGACTCACAACATTACTGTGGGCGTCCATGTTGACAGTTTGCCCAACCCCATGAATGCTGCTAGAATTAAGAGCATGATTCTGATCTCATGTAGCTTAGTGTCACCAGTGAAGATCCTCCAACACAAAAATCAGCTTGAAATAAAAGTTGCTTATTTTTCTCTGTGCACAAGTTTGAGGTCTGCAGTCACACTGCAGTGCTCGCAAAGTGAATGGTCAGAAGACGGCCATCTAAGTCTATGTCCACATGTGCGTGGGGATTTTTTAAAAACGGTTTCCCCTTTCATCTTGAAAAATATCTCCATCCACATGAAAGCACAAAAAAGCTGTCAAGAGCATGCCAAAGCAATGGGAGGTGATGTAACTGCATATAACTGCATAGAAATGTTGGCCAGTCCTGTTACAACAATAATGGGATGCTGACAATGGAAAAAAAGTGAAACACAATTTTGTTTCTGAAAACCTTTACCCTAGAAAGAGTTTTTTCAAAAACTTAGCTTTCAGTGACCCAGAACTTTTTCTACATGTAAAAAAAAAGGGCCAAAATGCAGATATCCATGTAACTGTCGACAAGCCATAAGCTTCATGGTCAAATCTAGAATTATGACCATGTATAAGTAATGTGAAAAATCAAACTGGGCAAGTTTCTGGATTTCTAGAAGCCTATTCCAGAGAAGACTCTATTTACAGAAGATTTCAAGATGATTTAATTTCATCTGAGTTTAGGCTTGGTGACTACAGACTTAACTGAATTCACCAGCAGATTTCTTATAAATTATGTAGAGCACCTTTCATGCTACATGGCTAAAGAAAAAGTGGAACGCAACAACAAAATAGTCCAGTTCTAGTGACACTCTGACATTTTAAAACTAAGACTGTTATACAATTGAGGGCCATACATTTTCAGTTCAATTCAATTTTATTTATATAGCTCAGAATAATAACAACAGTTGCCTTAAAGTGCTCTATATTGCCCTTACAATTATACAGAGAAAATCCCAACCCTCAAACTACACCCCATAAGCAAGAACTTGGCGACAGTGGGAAGGAAAAACTCCCTTTTAACAGGAATTAACCTCCAGGAGAACCAGGCTCAGACAGGATGAACCATCTTCTGTAACTGATTGGGAGTGATGGGAAGAAGACACAACAAAAGACACAGCGTGGAAGAGAGCCAGAGATGACTAACTACTAATAATTAAATATAAAGTGAATGGAATGAAAAACAGTTTGAAAAACCATAGTTTGGATCAACTTGTTAAGGTGAAAGAATAACTGTAGACGAGTTTAAAAGAAACAAGACTAAATGAATGAGAGGATTTCACTGGTGGATCACATATAGTATTATTCATTTCATTTTTTCATTTGAAGTGTTTTAAAGAAAAAAAGATTATTTGCACTTAGTTTCTTATTAATAGTTTTTTTGTATGTTCCAGTCATTCAAGAGAAAGTGAACTTTTCAGGGTAGGTTAGCTTGCAGCAGTGCTCACCAGTCAGTGTAAATAATTCACTATAATCTGTCTTATAGTAGCACAACATTAATCTGACATTGTTTTTGCCTCTTTGCAGATGAAAAATAAATATGCCATCTGTGTATAGAAGCTCTATTAACCACAGTTCAACCTTTCTGTGTGCTTTTCTAACTAAAGCACGAGCCATATGCCACGCTTCATCGACTCTGTTTAGTAGCTGTTGTCGTAGAGGATCAAAGCATTCGCCATTGCGCATTTCGAGTGAGATTTCAGTGCCGTGCAACTCTCAGCTCAGCTAAGGGATTAGTCCAGCTTTGACTTTAAAGGGGTGGGGGTGAATTTTAGCCTACAGGGGGTGGCATGTTTCTATTTATGGCATGAACTGCATAAACTCGAGCTTGGTGTCTTCCAGGCATTCACTGGCTTCTTGGCCCTGTTTTGAAAGAAATACTGCAGTATAATTATGTCTAATTATACTGCAGTTATATTTTCTTTACTTCCATGGCATGTGTTTGTTTCATGCATTCAGCATTATGATTGGAAAAAAAATCTAGAGAATACTGATAAATGTGCTTTTCACATGCAAAGCATTTTTCCTGTGAGGTTCCCCAAACTATTTTTAGCTCTGTGAGAACTAATAAGAGAAGATGTTTCATTTCCAGGCGTATCCATTCTTTACCCTCTATAATTAATGGGAGCCGTGCTGTGTTTCAGTCTTAACTGTCATGTTGTGAGAGAAGCAGGTGTCCTGGCATCATATCCTCCAATCATATTCTCCAATTGGTCGATCAGCTAAACGCAGATCGACCAATTACACACCAACTGAGCACACGGGGTCAGGGAGGGGAGGGGTGGAGTAAAAGAGGTTATAGATGAGGGGGGAAAGAGACATCTGAACATGGCAGTTTTGACAGGATTGCACATTTTCAAATGATAGTTGAAAAAAATGTAGTTAAGCAACTAATAGTCCATCTTTCACAGTTTCATTATCAGTCTATGATGAAAAAAATCTTTATTCATGTCATCAAGCAGTATTTAAATGACATAAATGTTCTCCAGTAAAACTATTTATATATTTTCCTATCTCTAATATTAATATTGATAATAAACATACTTATTTGAATGAAATCTGAACCTTGCTTTAATCAGTTTAGGTAAAAGTCTTTTTCATGGGAAACCTGAGTAAGAGTGCACTGTAATTTTAATGTTCTATGATAACATTAAACCTACAAGCTGTATGTTAAAGATGGGAATAATCATTGTCAGTTCACCACTCAATGTTAGTATTATGGCCAATGTTAAACCTGTCCTGTCCAGCAGTTGTAGCTCCTCTTGTTATTGTTTATGTTTTATTTATTTTGCAGTGGAGATGGAGGTGTTCTGAACCTCAGAACTGTTGATTTACTACAGTTAAAGGAGTAGTCTGATATGGATGAGAACCTATCTATATATCTATCTAAGTATAGTTCTTATGGCTGTAACCTCAAAAGCTGTCAAGGAATAACCTGGCAGAAGAAAAAATAGTGGTGGAAGTGTTTTCAGTGGTGCACCATGTTCAATATTGCCGAGATTCTCGCTGTGTCTCGCATTGCTGCAGCACAACGATGTTGTGAATGTCTGACTTAAGATCGTTAAGTATTCTGTTAGATTCTTAGTTAGATTCTTAGTTCACTTATTATTATTTATTGACATATATTCCCTTAGGTTTTTTAGTCTTTAGTTCTTGGTTCCAGCTTTTATTTGTACTAGTTTGAGCACTCAGTGTCTCCTTTCATTACTTTGTCTCGTGTTAAGTTCGGCATTTCTTTTTATTTTAATGTTTAATTTTTTTCCCATTCTAGTTTTACTTGTCTGTTGTTTACCTTAATTGTGTTCAGCTGTGTTTAGTTTCCCTCTGGTGTTCCCTTTGTATTCCCTGTGTGGTGTCTTTAGTTTGCTCCTAGAATTCTTAGTTGCTTGTGGAGGCAAAACAATATGTTCAAATCCATCAAATCAAAAAACACTGTTCTGGATTTTTGCCTTGAAAAAGACTACTCTTTTATTCTGCCAAGTTCACATTTGGGTCCTCCACTTCCATATACTCACATCTTCATGAGGGATTGAACTGTGGCCTCTTTGTGAATTATTGTGATTTAATAATCCTCCCTTGCAGAAAGTTTGTACAATGATTAAATGTTGGACTAAAAATCCCACGAGGTCTACAAGAAATGTAACAGATTGGACTTATCAGTCACAATCCAAACAGTGTTATTCTCACAGGCCAAAGACAGAAAATCTCCATCATTATTAAGGAATCAAATTTCATCGGGTGACTGGCTCGGTGACAAATTTACCTGTGTGGCTTTACAGTTATGTTTTTTCCCCTCACAACCCAGAGGTTTGCTGGACCAAGTACTGGGGCAAAACACTGTGTTTTTGTATTTGTAATTCATACATCAGAAGCTGTGCAGTGAACTACATTTTTCAGACACAGTATTGAGAGATATTTGCAGACATCAAAGTTAAAGTAACTAACATTGCAAAGACTGAAAAGTGTAGTTCTTGTTTGCATCAACTGTTGTTTGGTTGCTTTTGTCAGCCGCCAGGATTTTTAGTCCCTGTATTTGGCTGAATCTTCCTGTGCTGCGTCACATATTTGGATTAGATAATGGAGTGCTAAGTAAAATAGTTATGCTAACAAGCTTGATTAGAAAGTTGCATCCATGGACTGTACGAGTCCATACTAGAATTACACTCTCCAAAACCAGAGCACTGACTAATTATGAAAGCTCTAGCACACAGCAAATGGTAAATGGCCTGTATTTGTATAGCGCTTTTCTAGTCCCTAAGGACCCCAAAGCGCTTTACACAACCAGTCATCCACCCATTCACACACACATTCACACACTGGTGATGGCAAGCTACATTGTAGCCACAGCCACCCTGGGGCGCACTGACAGAGGCGAGGCTGCCGGACACTGGCATCACCGGGCCCTCTGACCACCACCAGTAGGCAACAGGTGAAGTGTCTTGCCCAAGGACACAACACAGCAAGCCACGTTATTTTCCGTTTTCATTGAAAATGCTCCAAAAGCACCACAAACACAGTCAAGAGGTCCTTTTTAGCTGCATTAGTGGAGATGAAACGCAGCAGATAGCTCCTCCTGTGTCAGCATTAGACTGTCAGTGAATAAGGTCACACACCTAAATTTAAACCTTAATAATACCCAACAAAGTTAACATAGATACCTAAACTGCTTTTTGGAGAATGCTTTATTAAACATGTTATTTTCATGACAGAAAAAAGGTATTTTAACTCGAGCAGTGATTCAACCTCAACTTACCTTTAGAGCACTGTTTCCCAACCACTGGGCCGCGGCACATAGGTGTGCCGTGAGAAATGATCAGGTGTGCTGTGGAAGATTATCTTGTTCCACCTGATTGGTACTCTAAGCGATTGGCGTGAGTAACGGGCAACAAATACATTCTCTTCCACTAGAGGGTAGTACAACTACCTGCTCTAATTAAATGGGTTGCCAACTGCCAGTAAAACAGAAGAAGAAGTAAAGGAGAAAAAGTAGTCAATCTGACCTGGGTCCTGGAGAAAATTCCGACCCAGATGAAGGCCCTAGCATGAGGAGGGGTCAGAAGAAAGCAAAAAAGGTATACTGGGGACAAAGAACATCGTGCGACGTGTTGTGATCATTAATGTTCAGTGGTGTGGATGACCGATGTATATTGGCCGTGTCCAAGTCTAAAAGGATCAAATATTTTTCTCTCTTTTGCACAATGTCCATTAGGCACGGAGGGGACTGGGGAAGACCTATCACCTCCAAGGGCCCAGGATGTCCAATATTTACTACATGGCGTTTATTTTGTTATCATTTAATCAATTGCGGAATCAATTTATGCAAATCTAGAGCACATTATTATTTGGCATATATGACAAGAATGATTGATTGTGGATTTTTTTTTTATACAAAGGTGGCTCCGTGGCTTGAAAGTATGACACTGATCAATACCTTTTTTCAGTCTAGTAAAATTATAATTTCAAGGCTTGAAAGAAAGTCAATGCAGGACTTCTCAAGGTGGACAAACCCTGGATTTCAGCTGACAATTTTAGTTTAAGAAATGCATAACATGTTAAAAAAAAATACTTCTACACATGCATGACTCTGGAATACTTTCTTTTGACTTTATGCTATGACATTTTCGCTCACCTGCCAATACAGAAACACAAGCACTTAAGTCCAGCATGGCTGCAGTCTGCAAGCCGTCTGTGCACTAAACGACAAACAGAATAATTCTTTACATTACTTTAACACTTGTGTTAATAAAGTATCCATTTACTCAGTATTGTCAGACCTACGTTTACGTTTATTCTGCACATTCACCCAACCAGTGAAGTAGCAGGCTGCTGGTCGTTATTAACGATTTCCTGGGGGAAGCACTGTTTCACACAAGTTCACGTACATCATTTAAATACAAACACTGACATTAATATTCAAATATTAAACTGGGGAGGGGGGTGTGCTTTTTCACAGCCCTGTACTTGTGATATATCGTACTGATTTCAGCCAT
Organism: Perissodus microlepis; assembly: GCF_051167445.1. Classification (NCBI taxonomy): domain Eukaryota; kingdom Metazoa; phylum Chordata; class Actinopteri; order Cichliformes; family Cichlidae; genus Perissodus; species Perissodus microlepis. The sequence continues at coordinate 26,880,901 of NC_140470.1, read as the reverse complement.
TTGACAGGCTAATAATTTTTGACAAACTTATCCAGCAATCTAGACTTCGTGTATGCATGTCTCTGTGTTATCTTTTGCTTTTTCCTTACAGTCGCCCTGCTGGATGATTTTCATTTTATGTATTTGGACTTTCAGTTTTATTGGACTTTGCCTGAGCTTTCCTTGAGTCTCCAGCCACTTTTAGTTGTCCTGTCATCCTGTTAGTTTTATTAAAGTTCAATTTTTGATTGTTCAGTCTGCTGCTTCTGTGTTTCCACCTGGGTCCTGACTTTGAACTCCTCACAACACTTTGCTTTTAGGGCATTGCTCAGTAGTACTGTTCCATTTATATTCAAGTCTTACCTCTAGTGAAGCATGCTAATAACCAACTTGAGTCTTAGAGAAATCAATGACAGCACACCAGGTCTGCTTGGCTGTCACTCAGATAGCAGCTGCAGGAAAATCAAACACATTTTATTCTGTTTATTATATTGTTTTTTACTCCCTCTGTATTTGTTCAACATGCATCAGAGGAAATGTGTGTCCATCATGACCAGGTAAATACACTCTGAAATATTTCTTCCGGTCTGTTTGTGTAGGTTCCTGGTCAAACAGGCCACGGTAATCTAAGGATTTTTCAAGTCAAGTCAAAAAAACTCTAGTGCGAGTTGCCCGTGAAGAGGGTTGTTGACCCACAATTTATCATGTGCCTCATCACATGAGCCAAGGTGTGAAAAAGGGTTTGGGTCACTATCAGCAGAGGTTTGAGGTGAAACTATTCTGAACCTTTGCCTCACCCTATCATGTGGCCCACTGAGATCAACTGACACAAGAGTGAGTGGGCGTAAAGGCATCTGGGAAGAGATCTCGAAAATGGATTATAGGTGGCAGACAGTGTCGTAAGCCACCCCCTCTGTTCAATAGATTTTTTTTTACATGTGTGCATTCCTTTTCTTTACCTTCTGCCTTTGAGTAATCAGGACCCTGCAACACTGAAAAAAAAACCATTCTCTCTAAGTTTGTGTTCCAGAAGGTGGAGTCAGGCAGTAGGTACTGGTCTGTGTGTGGGCTTCTGGTAAACTTCAGTGTAAAGGTTTCCCTGCTCCTCAATGTGCACGGCACAGTCCAACAATGGTTAGCTATTATCCTTTGTACTTTCCCTGGTGAACTTCTTGGGTTTTGATTTTGACCCAGGTGTCATCAACGTATCTGTACCAGTGGCTAGGTACTGGCCCTTTAAAAGATCCAAGAGCCTTTCTTTCCACTTCCTCCATGTAAAGCCTGGCTAGTGGTTAAGACTGGGCAACCCATGGTACATCCATGTTTTTTTTTTCTGTAGAAATCCTCGTTGCATTTAGAATATGTGGTGTTAAGGCAGAGGTCGAACAGTGTGCAAATCTGAGTGGGGTAAAGCTGGTTCTGTTTTCTAAAGAACTGTCTTGCTGTAGTTGTTTTCTGACCGTCTCTGCTGCCTCTGATGTGGTTTCACTCTTTAGTTACATACCTACAACTAAGTCCTGCAATTATGCAGTTGCTTATTCTGCACTCAATAAATAAATGCTTAACAAAATGCTACTTAATATTTAATTGACTCATTGTGCATTATTAAAACACAGTGAAACATTTAGGTCATTCTTGGTGATTTTCCTAATAAAGTGTGTTGATTTAGCAGCAATATCTCCATGTGTGTTCATATCATGGTCTTAACCTGGCTTATAAGTGGCTCACATAGCAGCAGTAACAGACAGGCGGACGTTTACAAAAACAGAAAAAGACCCGAAAATGGGGGCAGGAAGGCAGTGTAGTCATTATAAATGATTTTAAAGAGCAATGATAATGAATAATGTAAAATTAATTCCATGCCAGTCTTTAATATTTGCATCTTTAAACACATAATTATCCTTGTTGTGATGCAGCCCTAAATAAGCATAATTACTCTGGATATAAAGCTACTAATTAATTTCAAATCCAACTGTAATGTAAGGGTTAATCAGTTGGCATAAATAAGGGAACCCACGCAGTCTCATCTTTCTGCAGATGAATAGCAGACATATTGCAGAGGATTTGTCTGACTCCTCTTTCGCAGCAGTGTACTGTACCCCTCTACCTGCCTTTCTGCATTTTCAGCTCTCCCTGGTGAAGTGTTTCCTGCTTCATTGCTTCAACTGAACATCAAAAGCATCTGTTTTAGATTAAATTTTTTTTAATTTGTATTTTATGTCGTGTTGTCCTTAGCAAGGAATTGACTGTAGAGATCAACCATCTCTGCCATCTAGAAAATGTGCAAAAAAGATGGGGTGTTTGCTAAAATAAATACAATATAAAACACTTTGTCTACTAATTTAACAGCTATGTGCAGGGTATAGATGGCAGAAAGGTAAGAAACTACTATTTCCTGTTACGATTCTAAATATAAGGTCAGGAAATTTTATTGCTGTGTTATTTGGATCTTAAAATGGATGAATTACAATGAATTGTGAGGTTTTGTGGTTTCTAACAATGTATATTCAGGACAGATGCCATTAAACCGTTTAGACCTATAAATTTTACGTTTATCTGTTTCAGTGATCGCTGTTTTAGACTGGGAGATTAACTCATAAAAAGCCCACCAGTCACTCATTTTTGCCATTGATCAGGATGTGCTGATGTTATCAGAAAAAGGTGTAAACTAGCAACTTCCAGGGAAAAGACAAAAGTAGATGAGCGCTGTTTATGATAACGACCCTCTATTACATAGCCTCACCTAACTACATCAGCGAACCGATTCCTGTTCTGCTTTGGCATGTTTGGCAGGATCACACAGTCGCTGCAGATTTGTCCGTGATATAAATCTCGTGTTCCACCACATCCCAAAGCTGCTCTATTGTATCGAGATCTGGGTACTGTGGAGGCCAATTGAATACAATGAACTCGTTGTCAAGGACAAGACACCAGTTTGTAAGTAATTTGAGCTCCGGGACATGGTGTGTTTTCTTCTTGGAAGCAGCCCGTGGTCATAAGGGTATGGACATGATCAGCAACTATACCCAGGCAGGCTGTGTTTAAATGATGCTAAATTGGCACTAAGGGTTTCAGAGTGTCCCACAAAAATATTTCCTGCACATGATTAAAACACCATCAGCCTGAACTTTTAGTACAAAGCTGGATGGATCCATGATTTCATGTTGTTTATACCAAATTCCAACCCTACCATCCAAATGCTGCTACAGAAAACGAGGCTCATTGGACAGTGTTTCTCCAAACATTTGGACAGTTTTGTAAATTGTAGTATCAGTTGCATGTTCTTAGCTGAGGATGTCTTGACCATATCTGTGTAATTGAGTCATAAATCACATATTTTTTATAATAACACAAAATATGTTCTAAACACATGTGTTTTACTAGCTATTCTAAACCAGGCGGCACGGTGGCAAGGTGGTTAGCTCACATCTTGCCACCCTGCCTCACAGCAAGAAGGTCTTGTGTTCAATTCCACTATTAGGCCAGGGTTTTTCTGTGTGGAGTTTGCATGTTCTCCCCGTGTTTGTGTGGGTTCTCCCCGGGTGCTCCAGCTTTCTTCCACAGTCCAAAGACATGCTGTTAGTGGGGTTAGGTTCACTGGAGACAGTAAATTGCCCATAGGTGTGAATGTGAGTGCGATTGGTTGACTCTGTCTATGTGTTAGGTGACCTCTCCAGAGTGTACCCTGCCTCTTGCCCTAAGACACCTGGGATAGGCTCCAGCCCCACCCGCGACCATGAAAAGGACAAGTGGAAGCGAATGGATGGATGGTGTTCTAAACCCCCAACTGTTCCTGGTATACATGACTTTTAGGACCTCTAGGCTTGTAGTTATCTTCATTATCAGTTAGAGCCCCTCCTCATCCTTTTCTTCTTCTTTGGTGCAACCCTATGAATTTGGGGTAGCCCTTTGGCCTCTCCCCTTTTCAACAATTCCCCGGTGGGAGAGGTCCGTGTTATTTCCTTTCCAACATTAATTATAGCTTTATCCACCCTGATGTTTCTTATTGTGTGTTTTAGTTCATTATTGTCATAATTACACCTGTCTTTACATGTACGTGTGTGCTGCGCATGTGTATAGGCACTGTTAATGCTAGCATGAACAGATTAGTCTTGCTAGCTTGGAAATTGTAGTGGGTTAAGCTAAATCTCGTCCCAACTGTTTATATTTGGTTATAGGAGCTGGAGCGGGCAAGTTATTAACTTGGAGGTCTTTCTTTTTACCTTCCATTGTCAGACACAACACAAGAACACACCGGTTACATCTGCATGCCTGAATGCACTGAGTTGCTGTGATGTGACTGGCTGATTAGATATTTGTTTTAATGAGTAGTTGAACAGATGTATCTAATGAAGTCAACAGTGAGTGTATATATCCATAGTGAACTATAACACTATATGTATATATTGCATATTTAGATCAGTTCTGTCAGGACCAGGACCAGACTATAAGACAAACCCGGACTTCATTTTTGTGTCTAAATTGAAGGCTTCTGTGGACAAGAGTGTTAAAGCTTAGAAGTGTTTTTCCATTGCTTTAATCTGCAATGTCAGAGTGATAAATGGCTCAACTAAAAGTCAGTATAAGTAGGAAAATCGGATCAGTTCTGAAGGGCATCTTGACCCTTCAGCAACTTAGTATTTTACAATTGTGGAGTGGAGAGTGGAGGGGCTTTCAGTCTGCTGGCATGGAGAGTGTGTTGGCAACAGACCTGATGAGTGTCCTCCCCTTCACTCGTGGTGTAATAATTTAGAAAATCACTGATCGGTCAAGTGTTTGCCCCTGAGCTCGAGAACAGTACTGGAAATGACGAGATGATGCACGGCATTTTGGCTCACTGCCACATTTTTGCTGTTGCAGGTTTAATTTTATTTTAGACACTGTCCTTTAGCACAGTGCTAAAGCCTCATCCAATCATCTTTCCAAATCAGGACGACCTGTCAGGCAGTGTTTATGTGCCAGGACCAGCTGGAGCGATTGTGTTGGAAGAACTGGATGTTTTTCTCCCCCAAATCTCCTCACATCACTGCTGTTTTCTCCTTGGGATTGGTGTGATGACAGCAGGGAAGTGCTGGCTCAGATCACCCTTGCATTAAAACAATGCAGCGAGCTTTGATGGGGGCGTGTTGCTGAGGGTACCAGGGAGGCAATGAAATATGATTCAGATATTCAGTCTTTATACTTTTGTATATTGTGCAATAATTTACAACCGCTTTGTTTTCATTATTTGAATTGGTTTTTAGTGCTGAGCCGATGAATTCTGGATCTTTTTAAAATGTATTTTATTACATGAATTATGACCAGGATGCTGCTAAGTATGTTGGTCTCAATGCTCTGTGATGCTGTGTTGCCAACAAAAGTATATTTACATTATAGTTTTGTTGGCAACACTGAGAAGGTGAATTAGAACATAAATGTTTAGTGAGGCAATAAATCAGCTCAGCGGTAGCACCGTTTCCTCAGACTTTATTGTTACTGGAATTCTTTTTGCAACTAAAGGAGTCGCCTCCTGCTGTGAAATAATGCAGGGTGAACTGCAATAGTTCTACTAAGTCTATATTATATGGAATTTGCAGATAGTTACTACATCTTCTACTTATTTTTTGTCATTTTTGACAACCAGTTATCACAGTATTTGCATTTCAACATTATTTCAGTGTTTTCTTTTTAGAGTATTTAGTTATTTCAGTATTTACTTTTACGCTTCTCAACTGAATGTTTATGACTGGCCTATGCTCCACTTTACCAGATAAAATCACATCCAGTGAGTGTGGAAATTCAGTAGTAATTCACTCCACGTGAAAAATTTGAGAATTTAAGCCCAATGATTCTATTGAATGGACGAGAGCAAGGACGAAGGAAGGATGGAAGGTAGATGGGCAAGTGTCATAGTATCTAGATGATCTTTTGAGCTGTGGCCTGCAGTCAGTCTTGCGTAACAGAGTAACAGCCTAAGGCTATGTTGTCACATCTGCGGTTATAGTCATTTTCTCCCAACATGAACAAGTCCTATTGTGGACTGAGGATTGCCTTTAAATGTCCTGGCTTCTGTGAGCAGGTTTTCCTACATTTTTTAGCAAGCTCGATCTATGTTGTAAACTGCTTTTAAACCCAGCGAGAGGCAACACATGTTTGGATTTTACAAATAAACCTGACTGGCTAATTAAAATTACATTCTCAAGGAAGAGTTTCCACTTTATTCAGTTCACTGTGATCAGTGGCGCCTGCTACATGAAAGTAACTGGAGACGTCAAGAGCTGAGTCTCCTTTAAAGGTGGGTGCACCCCACTAGTGATTACAGAACCAAGGTGTAGTATTTACTGTTACTGTTGTTTGTAAATATTACTGCTGATAGTTCATATAAGTGTCTCCAGTGTAGGTGGTGAGATGGTAGTGCTAAAAAGGAGACCTGTGATTAGAAAAGCTGCTCTTATATACGCCAGAAGGATCTTGGTTTATTTCCTGTCAGCTGCACACGCTGCTTCAGGGAATAACTTCAACCATATAAAGTGTTTGCTTCAAAAGTGGTATAATTAGCATTATTTCATGAGAGGCTGTGCTTCCCTAATGTACTTTATGCATCATATGTGGATCTAATAAACCATAAAAAGGATGGTTGTAGCTCCTATGAGGTCACTTATTGGCTGTGGTTCAGGGTCACTGACCAAACTGAGTTGGTGGGCCAATCCCTGTCTCCCCTAGTCCACATGTCAGAGAGTCCTTGGACAAGACATTGAACTCCACATTGCCCCTGATACATCAGCTAGAGTTTTAGTGCGCGTGACCGTCAGAAAGTTGCTGCAACTTTGTTTTTGTTTATTTATATATTCATGTGATATGCAGAAGTTGCAGTAAGCTGCAGCAGAGGGAGATATTTTATTTTTGTCATCATTGATCTCTTCCACTTGGTGTCTTTTGCCCCCACTTGCCCCCAACCACTTAGGCAGATGGGAGGGGCAGGCATCAGCCTTGACACGTTTGGGGTGCTAACTTCCTGTTAAAATGCAGTTCTTTTTTCCCGCTGTTGCTAGGGATGGGTATCGAAAACTGGTTCTTGTTGAGAACCGGTTCCCACTGTTTCAATTCCTTGGAATTGTTTGCCATTTCTGCAAACGATTCCCTTATCGATTCCAGTCGCCCCGAATGACGTCACCACGTTGCGGAGCGTCATTTTTACCTGGCAGGAAACATGGCGGCTCAAACGCTCAAAAGTTTGGTTATACTTTACGAGAACGGATGACAACAGGGCAACTTGCAATACTTGCAAAGTAGACATTTCATTTAAGGGAGGAAACACTACGAATATGCAAAAGCATTTGCTCACAAAACACGCGATGACCTGAAATGAATGTTGTAATTTTAATTCCGCTCCGGACTCGTGAATCTCAACCCAGCAGCAGCGGTAACGTTTGCACGTCCTCTCCCGTTAATGCGGCAGGTAAATAATCAACTAACAGTGCATATTATGTTAGCGCGATCTGCCTTATTACAAAACCTGCCATTACTGTGCATTTAGGTGACCATGATGAGAGAGACAGAGTCTGGCTGGCTCAGATGCTGGCAGTTCTCGCTGCAGTTTACCGGTAGCGTCTCCTTTCAGGCCAGGATAGACGAATGTCACCGAGCAGTGACTAAGTTTGTGGTCAAAGGCTTGCACCCATTTGCCACAGCAGATGCCACGATTTTCGGTAAGTGAATGTGTTTAATTGTAGGCAGGGACATTACTGGATATTCTTGTGTAATTGCTACAGAATAATTTATGTTATACTTTGTTATTGCTACAGAAGAATATTTATTTTATTATTTTACATTTACTATTTTTTTTTTCCTGGGGACCCTGTGACACCCCATGGAAGAGCCATAGGCTGGATCTCTTAAGATCTCACTGTTGGGTTTGTAAGGCCATGTTACTCCTAAATTTCTATCTTGTTCAAAGAGAAGATATAAAACAAAGTTCTAAGCTAATCGACCTTAGTGTTCTCCTTTTTTTTAAAAAAGAATCGATAAGAGAATCGATAAAGAATCGAATCGTTAAACAGAATCGAAACTGGAATCGGAATCGTGAAAATCTTATCAATACCCATCCCTAGCTGTTGCCCAGTGCTTGCTTATAATGGTCATCTGATCGTTGGGGCTTTTTCAACATTATTTTAGGGTCTTTATATCGAGGCGACTGTTGTTGTGATTTGGTGGGTGTATAAATAAAACTGAAAAGAATTGAAATTGATGAGTGTAGAAATGCAATAAAACACCATTTACCTTATCAGATTACACTGATGTTACAATAGAGCAGTTCCCTCATGGCAGACTCCATCTGTGTGATAAAAGTTTCATTGTCACAAAACTGTTCTTGTGTCGAGAGAGAGATCTGACTGAGAAACCAAGGTGCTCGCTCATTTACTGTACTGACTTGTCAAGGTAGGCACACTAAAGCTAATTCTGCTTTAGCCTCCTTTTTGATGCTGGGGTAATTTACAGAATGAGTGTAGGAGACACTTTTGGGTTGATACCTTATGTATGCCGCTAGAAGTCACTTTCTGAGTTTTCTGGTATGGTGAATGTATAAAGATAGACACATGTAATCAGCAACAGGCGTGTTGTTGATCGGAAGAAGGCAAACAGTTTGCGACTGCTGCGCTGTTATGTTAAATTGTGGAAATAAAGAATCTAAAAGACAAGATGAGTAAGACTGGAGTTATTGGACTGTATCACGTTTAATAAATTCATGCAAACCAGTGACATCGCATCACCCCCGTCAACGAACACCTCAGTGGCTTCAAGTGTAGGCTTATCCTCTACAATGAACATGATGTGTGCACGAGTGGCTGAGAAACTAAGCTGATTAGTAAAATGTTTATTGAGATCGTAATTCAAAAGAGCACAATAGTTGTTTTCTTGTGGACCCCTACAGAGCTCTTTTTGACACCAAAAGAGTGGCAATACCTTAGGAAGAATGCATTTTTAATTCTTTTCCACACTGGTTTCACTTTTCAAACCTGTAACATCCATCTTGTATATGCAGTCCCAAACCATGGGCTTATTTACTTGTTTACTTAGAAACACACACAACTATAATCACAGATACTTAGAAAAGTGCCATTAGTCAACATTAGTCAAATAGGCAAACAAATTTATTAAAACTACATTTGAATAATTAAATAAAGCAACATCATTTTTCTTTACATTTTGAACTCGATGCCTGTCTGACGGTGCTTGTTGCTCAGCTCTGTGCTGCTCAGCTCTGTGTAATTGGACTAACAACTCCTATAAACCTAAACTGGAAATTTAATGAGAAACAATTCATCATGCAATACAGCTGGCCTGTCACAAAAGGTAATTTATTGACCACAGCGGTGTTGTATCTGATTCTTTTAGGAAACATATTGCTTGCCTTGTAAGAATAATGATACCTGCTTCCCTTTTCTGTGAAACTGGCAGATTGGCCTCATGGTGTTTTTTGTTGTGAAATAAATGTATTCAGTAATGTATTGTGGTGGAAATTAGACTCACTGAATAGTCTGCCTGAGCCAGCAAAAATATTTATGGTGTCAAACGTATAGTGCTACTCAGTGAAGTGGCAGGAATATTTCAAGAGGGCAGAGCCATCGTGATTGTGTTTTTGTTCATTTACATCACTATATATGCAGGACTTGGACAAAATAATTGGCATCTCACAATATTATCCTCAGCAAGAATCATACAATATAAGCAATACTTTTTTTTATTGCCTTGATTCCCATAGTGCTTTCAATGTGCTGCCATTCATCTTCTCATCAGAAAAGCACCCCGTCCTTCTGTGCTGAACAACCCATATCTTATTTATCTTAGCCATGGAAAACATGCTGTGAGTAAGCTCATTTTGATTGTTATTAAAAAAAACGTTCTTGTCATTCTATCATAAAAGGCTGGCTTCAGAGGTTAGTTATTCAGTTTTCTTCCTATATATGTGAGAATCTGAGTGATACTGTTGGTCGATGAGTTGGTCTACCACTTTAGGTGAGACTGAAGTATCCCACAGTTATTGGATGGTTTTCCAATTAAATCTCGCATAGACATTCAAGTGTGGATGTGCAGTCAGTATGAGCAAGGCCAGTGAAATGTAAAAAACATTAATTAAAACATACCATAGCGAAAGGAATCCTTCTCCTTACCTCTTACAATTTTTGTCCATAAATCAAATCAAGAAAGACTAAACTTAATTGTCACTCTTACATGTTTCAGATCATCAAACAAATTTTAATGTTAGACAGAGATAACTTGAGAAAGATAACCCAAAATGTGGTTTTTAATTTACGATTTCATTTATAAAGGGAAAAAATCTATCCAAACCTACCTGCCCCTGTGTGAAAAAAGCAATTACCTCCAATATTATTGGAAAGCTGAGTTCAGTTTCACGAGCACAAGCAGGCCTGATTATTGCAAGACTTTCTGAATCAAGAAATCACTTAAATAGACCTGTCTGACAAAGTGAGGTAGGCTAAAAGCAACACATGGCACGATCTAAAGAAACAGATGAGAAACACGACTATTGACAGCTATCAGTCTGGAAAGGGTTACAGAGCCATTTCTAAGGCTTTGGGACTCCACTAAACCACAGTGACAGCCATTATCCACAAACAGAGGAAACTTGGAACAGTGATGAACCTTCTCAGTAGTGGTCGTCTTACTAAAATTACAGGAGGTCACAAAACTCAGAACAGCAAGATCTGCAGGCCTCATTTGCCTATTTTTGTCATCTTTGTCTAATATTAAAATATTAAAATAATGTATACTTTATTGATCCCGTGGGGAAATTACTCTCTCTGCATTTGAGCCATTCACTCAGTGAAGCAGTGGGCAGCCACTAAGTGGGCACCCGGGGAGCAGTGTGTAGGGATGGTACCTTGCTCAGGGGTACCTGAGGGTAGTCGTTCAGTGGATTCGAACCCCAGACCTTCTGACCATGGGGCGACCACACCACCTACTGAGCATTTTCCCATAACCATCTTGGTATTTTGATAGCACGTGTTTTGACCATATGTGACGCCATGTCCACAGTAATACGTTTTCGTTTGAAAACGCATATTTTTGGCCTTTCGTCCACTATGAGACGGCGTTTTTGGTCAAAGAAAACTGAGCTCTTTGAAAACGCTCTCTAAAGTGGATAAATTTGAAAATGCCATTTTCGCATCGCAGTGTGGACCAACGAACCCGGAGCCTTTTCAAAAAAGATTACATATTTTAGTCATGTGTTGCAGTCATGTGACCAATTAAACTAAGGTTACGGAGGGCATTATACGGCAGTTGTTTTGTTTGCTCTCAATTTTGACAGGCCTATTAAAAGTAAATAAATGGCAGACAGAAATCGTCTTATGTTTCACCCATGCACAATACAGGAATGTAGCGTTTTCGATCTTTTCAGTGTGGATGAACAACTGTTCGGAAACACTTGAAAACGATAGTGTGGATGCGTCGCTGTTTTTCAAATTTATCCGGATTAGTGTAGATGTAGCCTGAGTCACTAGATGATATCTTATCCATTACAAACTGTTAGCCAATAAGCATAAGTAGGATAATCCTGCTTTCCTCCTCTTCGAAATGGACTTAATATAGTATTCGGTACAATCAGAAATTAGTAATTGAACCTGTACATTGGTATTAGGGCTGGGCGATATATCGAGTTTTTTAAAAATATCGATATATTTTTATACGAGATATAAGATGTGACCATATCCTTTATATCGATATATACGTTATAATTATAGTTGTGGAGCCACAAGGTTGCCTCTCTTTCGTCCACTTTTGTCTCTACGCAACGTTACTCCACCTCGCCTCTCTCCTTCACTGAACACAACTCCCCCTCCTCCCCCATAGCTTCACCTGCAGGCAGCGACAAGATGAACACGGCAAAGCTCCGTTAACGAGTTACTGCGCATCGCCCCATGCGTGGGGCTGGGCGGCGTCAACGTGTTAACGAGCTAACCACGCTAACGCCATGCAGCCCAGAGGGGCTGCACAGCCTAAAATCCTTTCATTTTCTCAAAAGTTGACAGCGCGCCTTATGTATGAATTCTGGTTGTGCTTGATGACCGCGAACCGATTTTATGTGGTACACGGCGCTCAGCAATCTGTCAAAAAATGTTTTAGTACGACTTTGGTAAGCTACGGAGCTGCACCGCTTGATGGATTGTCGGAGCATTACGGCTACCGAGGAGCCTCGCGTAGTAATACGCACTATGCTTCAACGTAATATTACCGTATTGTGTGTGTATAAGGACCATAAATGGCACCTGAAGCGGATTTCAAACTCCAGGCTGTCAGTCATGCAGTAGAAGTTGGGAACAGAGCAGCTGTGAAATCTGTCTTTGTTATTATGCTCAGCGTCTTTTAGTTTACATTTTGACTGCACAATTGTGAGCTTTTTGTTATGCACAAAAACAACATAGTTTTCTTTTATTTATGGAGCATTATTATTTAATAAATGCTCATAATTTATTTTTGAGTAGTTATTTTCAAGTACATCTATGCTGTATAGGGATGGGTATCGAAAACCGGTTCTTGTTGAGAACCGGTTCCCACTGTTTCAATTCCTTGGAATTGTTTGCCATTTTTGCAAACGATTCCCTTATCGATTCCAGTCGCCCCGAATGACGTCACCACGTTGCGGAGCGTCATTTACCTGGCAGGAAACATGGCGGCTCAAACGCTCAAAAGTTTGGTTATACTTTACGAGAACGGATGACAACAGGGCAACTTGCAATACTTGCAAAGTAGATATTTAATTTAAGGGAGGAAACACTACGAATATGCAAAAGCATTTGCTCACAAAACACACGATGACCTTAAATGAATGTCATAATTTTAATTCCGCTCCGGACTCGTGAATCTCAACCCAGCAGCAGCGGTAACGTTTGCACGTCCTCTCCCGTTAATGCGGCAGGTAAATAATCAACTAACAGTGCATATTATGTTAGCGCGATCTGCCTTATTACAAAACCTGCCATTACTGTGCATTTAGGTGACCATGATGAGAGAGACAGAGTCTGGCTGGCTCAGATGCTGGCAGTTCTCGCTGCAGTTTACCGGTAGCGTCTCCTTTCAGGCCAGGATAGACGAATGTCACCGAGCAGTGACTAAGTTTGTGGTCAAAGGCTTGCACCCATTTGCCACAGCAGATGCCACGATTTTCGGTAAGTGAATGTGTTTAATTGTAGGCAGGGACATTACTGGATATTCTTGTGTAATTGCTACAGAATAATTTATGTTATACTTTGTTATTGCTACAGAAGAATATTTATTTTATTATTTTACATTTACTATTTTTTTTTTCCTGGGGACCCTGTGACACCCCATGGAAGAGCCATAGGCTGGATCTCTTAAGATCTCACTGTTGGGTTTGTAAGGCCATGTTACTCCTAAATTTCTATCTTGTTCAAAGAGAAGATATAAAACAAAGTTCTAAGCTAATCGACCTTAGTGTTCTCCTTTTTTTTAAAAAAGAATCGATAAGAGAATCGATAAAGAATCGAATCGTTAAACAGAATCGAAACTGGAATCGGAATCGTGAAAATCTTATCAATACCCATCCCTAATGCTGTATGTTAATAAAAGTGCCTGTGTGACATCTGGGACACAGCTTTGACTAAGAACTCTCTTTTTGTTCTTACTTTATGGCTTTAAAAAAAAAATATCGAGATATATATCTTATATCGCCATCCAGCTAAAAAATATCGAGATATGAATTTTGGGTCATATCGCCCAGCCCTAATTGGTATTGCCTTTTGATAGAAGAACCAGACCAATACCATCTGTCCTTTAAATTACTTCTGTCTTGCGATTACACTTGGATATTCTCTTTGGAAGCTAGCTTAACTACAGCCTCGTGAATCTGTCATTTTTGTGGGCGTGTTCTATTACTAAATGCAGGATCTTTGCAGTCTGAGAAGGAGTAGCATTTCTTTGCCTACCACTTGTGTCTAGACCTGTGGTCTTCGGCGGCAGACTGATGGGAGACCAGCATGCTGGACCAGCTACTCTTTGCTCAGCTTTAAATCAGTCACGTACTCTGTATTTTCAGATACACACAGATGCATGTGGAAATGGAGGCAGCAGCAGAGCATAAATGAGCAAACAAGCACGCTGTGATTTGTCATCTTAACAGATAATTTGTCTTTTGCAACTCATTTTGGCTGCATGTGTTACGTAGAGCTGTCAGAGTGTAGCGTGAAACGGCTTTTATTAACTCGTTTAGCATTCTAGCAAGGAAATCCTTCTCAGAGATGGTGAGAGTGAAAGTCTTCTGATAAAGTGGACATATAGATGATGCAGTTTTAAGATTTGTTTAAGCCAAATAGTTTTAACCATCTTATATTCTCGTCACTGCTGGAAATGTAAAAGCTGTGTTCTGCATTGATGCACTGACATTCAAGTCAAAAAGATAAGCCATCTGAGGTTTCTAAAGTGGAGAAACTATTGAATTTTTATCCACATTTCCAAAGCCTTTAGAATAAATATTACAGATTCTGATCATACAGACCTCAAGCAAACTAAAGCCTTTACTATGAAGCAGGATTTGGGGCTTGGTGTGTTAACTCCAGGGTTATTAAGTGGTTCACTTTTTACCATGGTATACTGCCATATTAACTTATGTTGCATACTTATGCTGGCAATAAAGAGATCAGCTGATATGAAACCACTTGATCAATCAGGTCTTTCGAAAATAGCCTCACTACTCCTGGACGAACCCCCTGATCTGAGCATATCGACAGTAAGAGGGTTGAAAAATCTTTTCTTGATAAGCATCAAAAAGAAGCACAGACACATAGAAGGAACATTATTACTGCCTTTTTCTCCTGTTGGCTGCAAACAATTAAAAAATAATAATTAGTGCACAACTATGGTATACTATGTGATCCTAAACTAGGACAATTGTTGACATTACATAAAAAAGCACATTTTAGTTTGACATTGTTTTTATATTTAGTTTTTATATTTAGTATCTATTTTTTCTCAGACAACACCACAGTTGCAGCTGTAAGTATAACTGCCTTACATGCATCTAAACATTAAATTATTGATTATAAATGCTTATAAACTTTATTAATGTACTAGCTGTTCCCTAGTCTTAAAGCAGGCACATATTCAGCGTCACTGGCTTTTACCTGCATGCAACATTGGAGGTATGTACAGTTTTAGTTTTACCTCCATGGAGCGATATTAGATTGAAAAAGCCTTGAAAATAAAGCTGCTTTTGGCATCAGTTATTGCCTTTGACCAGGTGGAGTTATGAGCTACAAAGTGTGTTTTGAACCACATTTACTGCTAAACGTCAGGCTGTTTGCTTCAAACTGGCTTCCCCTGCCACTAATTTTGCTGTAGCAAGCATCTTTTTCTCCAGTCTGTCACATTCATAAGTGATTAAATTCTTGATTTTTAAGCTCTGATGGAAGCACCACCTGTTGTTGTTTTGACAAATATCTCTCATATGGTGGTGTAGTAAGTGTGCTTAGATTTGTTTAACTGGCAAATATTAAGCTTCAAACTTGGCAAAATAAAAGTTCAACAAAATTATTTCCACATCTCAGTTTATCATTTTCTGTTTTCTGTTTGATCAACTAACTAGCTTAAACACTAGTTATCTAGCTAGCTAGCTTACTACTCCTGTGTCTGAAACAGTTTTCCACATGTGATTAGAGGTGCTACTATAATTTCATTTCTTTAACAATGCAGGTTCCCTACTCTAGTACTGATTTTCCAGTACAGAAATGTACTGGGACAGAAATATTAATACACACACACACACACACACACACACACACACACACACACACACCTGTCTCTGTCCCCTTCAGGTCCTCCACGTTCTGAAGCACTATCGAGCCTCTAGTGATGAAGCTGCATGATGAGCTGAGAATTTAGAAAAAAAGAGCAGTGAAAGCAAGCAAACTGGAGAGGCCCCCTGATGAAAACCCAGTGACAACAGCTGTAATCACAAGAGCGCAGGAATTTGTTTTGTCAGCAGAAAAGAAAGCTTCAGCAGGGGAAGTGTGTTTTCAAAATGAGGCTTATATGACGGCTCCTGCCTCTGCGGACGTTAATTTGAATGTGCATGAAGGTGAGAAACACTGCTATGAATGGTAGTATGCACATGGTACCTGGATGTGGGGTGGGGTGGGTTGTTGTCTCAGCACATGAGGCCACAGAGGGTGAATCTAATCTCTCCTCTTCACCTCCCTCCAAATCCTCCCATTTTCCTCCTCCTCCTCTTGCTTATAGCAATTTTGGCACAATTGGTGGCAATCATTCACACCCGATTGAACATACTGATGGATGTAGGTTGACCTTTTGGGCTCCCTGGTGATCTCACACACAGGGAAAGAGAAAACAGAGAGAGTGGAGTCTTATCTTCTTTAGTAATACATCTGTAAGGTTTAAATAACTGTGGCTGGCTTTGATGCAGCTATAAAGATTAACTTAAGCAGTAAATAAATGCCTGGTGAGGCCATATAATTTCTCAGTGTGAACCAAATTTCGTAACACTCCATGCAGTAGCTGAACTAACAGTGGACCTGGATGTGAACTAACCCTTCTATCCCCAGAGTGCCACCGCCAGCATGGCTAAAATTGGCCATATTCAAAGAGGATTTGCATCAACAACACATGTAACCTTGAGCAGCACAGAAGCCTTGCCATTCCATTGTCAGACACATGTCTCGGGGACACAAGGAAAGGTAGTAGCATACAAATGGGTTAACCTAATTATGAAAGTCACAGCTTTTTTTTTATAGGTCATTTTCTCTACAGCACATAATGACTCATGCTCTCTGAGTCACATACAGACCAACAGCCGATAATGGCGGCTTTCGTTCTTTCCAGCCCACCTCTGTCAGTCGCAGGGTACGGGGAAGGAGCTTACAGAGGAGTGCAAAAGGCAGGACTTCATAGCTATGGATTATTCTCACTAATGGTTAAGACCTTCTGCAGTGGCAGCAGCCAAGCGCATTGCAGGGACTCTGCATTTTGTATTCATGAGATGAGCAAAACACAGAATAGAACGTATGAGGGTAAGAATGAGAGAGGGAAAAAAGCGAGAAGACTGAGCAGGAAGGACTCACCGCCCCCAATTCATGCTTCAAAGAGCTTCCAATTGTCATAGAAAGTGAAGCTATCAGCCTTGGGTGCGGTGCGCAGATCAATGAACCAGTAGATCAGTGAAGAGCTGTCGAATCTTATTTATAAGAAACGGTAGGGTGTAAGTGAAAGTACAGCTTGGGGCTTTGTGCCAATCAATAGTCTCTAAACAAAAGCTGCATTTATGTTTGGGAAATGACAACTTAAATCAAACATACTTGCGCTTGACTTTAAAGTCATTTGAATTTAAGTTTTCCTGTCGGCTTTGATTGCTTCAGGTTATTTACACTGAGGTAGGGGAAGCATTTGAGCATGACTGGCAGAATTAATTCTAGCAATAAAAATCTTTTACTCAATTTTTTTTTTAGTTCACATTAAATGGAAAAATTTGGTAAAGAGAGAAACGTGAGGCACAAGATGGGCTCCAAGAAGCTTTGGGTTGCAACTCATTTGAAAGCTTTGGTACTCCTGTACTTAAAGTTGGGTTTAACAAGTTATTATTTAACTGACTAGGTACATGTCTTAGCTTATTTGACACTTAAAGCACCAACATCAGCCAGTGAAATACAGTTTAAACAGCATCTACATATAATGGAGGAAAGTCACAACAGATGTTTTGCCTGGTCAGAGCAATGTCAGATGCAAATAACTCAACATAAGGTGAGTAAAGACATTACACATGCAAGAGGTGAGTATCCCTTCAGTCAATTTGCATCACATAATGATGATACTGATAAATAAATTTTATCTGCAGTTTCCTATAAAAACCATCTGCGTTGTCTAAATAAGTCATGCTTTGCGAATCACCTGCAATCAATCAACAATCTCCAGCAAAAAATTAATTAACTAAAATATTCACCAACAACTATCGGCAACCACCTACAGACCACAATAACCAAAAGAAACCAACAAATAAAAACTGCCACCAAAGACAACCACCTACAAATGACCACCTTCCAACAACAAGGATGAAAGAAGAAACAGCAAATGTAACTACCTACCAATATTTATCACCACCACCCCTCCAAAAAAAACCAAACAAACAAATTGCAACCGCCCACAATCACAAAGGACAATGTGCACTGAACCACAAACAATCATCAACAAACAAAAAAATGCACCAGCAAAAATCACTTCTTACAACAGAAAACAAAACAAACAAAACAAAACACTCTCAACAACCTACAAACAAGTGTAAGATTTAGAAGTAAATTCATGTTATCACATATTGATTTATGTAAATTCACCAAAAAAAAGTTTACTTAGCTATTTGCATTTTGTGTATGTGCATGTGTGTGTGTTTACATAATTATTTATATTTAAATGTTAGCATGCTCATCTTTGAAGCAGTTACCTTGTTCTAATTTGACAAAAAAAACCCAAAACAAATAAAAACAAGAAAATAATTACATTGTACATGTAAAATGACAATAAACCTTCCGGTTTCTGATTGGTTAATTTAGTCACATGTGAACCAGAACAAGGAAGTTGTGTGGTGAGGCTGAGAAAGTCCCAAACTTGCTGTTTTTTTCTTGCTAACAGGGATCCAGTAAAAAAAAGAATCCCCACATTACACAACCAATGGCAACCAGCAGAGGACCCTTCACACGGAGCAGCACTGACCAAATAAATGTGAGTACTCAAAAGCCTCTGGCAGTGTATTTTGCACCATGACTGAGTTAGTGTGACTATAACATGTAGCATAGTTGTGTGTTAGCTTTCTAGAAATGTAAAGTCTTTTTTTGTAGTAAACCACCGACCACTGTTTTATATTCTGATAAACCTCCATTTCAAATACTTAAACCACGGGTCTCATATGTAACACTGTCAGTTTTGATCATAAGCACTGTACGACTAGGGTGACCAACCGTCCTCTTTTTTTGTACTTGCTGACTTGTAAAAGCCTAAAAAAAGACATTTTTTATTTCACCATTCATTGACCGCGTGTCCTCTTTTTTTGGAAGTCTACATATGGTCACCCTATGTATGACTTTAAAAAACCCTACACAGTTTCCTTTCAGTTTTTTTTTTTGCCCCTCTTTGTTTCCTGCAGCAGTTACAAGAACACTGTTTTGCTTGGTTTGTCAACCTGCTAACCCACAGATAAAAATTACTACTGGGCTTCAATTTCCTCTTCATGCTTCCGTATCTCATCTTTAAAAAGTTATCTTTCTCCTACATCAACACCAACACAGCCTTCTGCATATTTTTTTCTCTAAATGCCTGGTAAAAGTTAAATAACTGCCCCTCCTTGAAGGACAGCCTTAGATTCCACGGGTGGTGTTGCCCTAGAGCCTTTAGATGAGAATCTGCAGGTTGATGAGAAAACAGGCTCCAGCGCTGTGCAAAGTAAATGAATTTCGCCCCAGCAAATGTCATGTGTGTGAGATCAGAGAGGGGGCCAACCAGGTTGAAAGCTAAATATATGTGTGTTTATTATGGGGTGGAGGTTGGTGGAAAGAAAATGGTATTTATCATAAAACGCCAGGACTGTTTCCTTCTTGTGGCAGAGAATAATCCTGCCCCGAGCTGCAACTGACAAACAACACGCAGCAGAACACACAGAGTCATGTACTGCTTCACTCTTTCTCACACACACACACAAACACAACATGTTTTCATCATCCCGAGGCTATGAGAGGCAAATGCTGTTGCAATGGCTTCCATTGGTCTGCACAGTGAGAGATGGCTGGTCGCTTTAGCAAACTGTCCGCTTGACACTAAAGAAACATAAATGTAGCTAATGCAGCTGCACTGTTCCAGTGCAACTATAAAATATCTTCTCTTCTGTGAACTAATTAATTTCATTTCTTGCTGTGTGGCCTGCAGGGGTAAACAGGTTTATTCCTTTGAATTCACTGTGCCTGTGGGTGCATTAGTAAGGCTCAGATCAATAAGAGTCTTGTTATCTACAAGCTATTTTTTTTTAAATTATTATTAGGAATACTGTATTACTCACCGTCTTCCTGCAGGAGCCTCTGAACCCAACCCACCTCCACTGGCAGTGCCTGAGCATTAGCCAAAGGTTTAATAGAAGAAGTGAGATGTAGATGTGTTTATTAAATCAACAATGAAGAGGGAAGAACCATTTGCCACAAAAACGTTTATCACTGCGGTTAAAATCCTTTAAAGTTCATCACTGAGGGCATTCTGTTGTGTCTTCTAGGGAAGTTATCACAGTGGGTGAAAAGCTTATGTTAATGCTAATATAAAATGCTAATATGGTCAGGCTGTGATTAAGCAACAGAAGCCCCGCCCACATGCAGCTTAAACCTTCTGTTTGCCTAAGTTTGCATAATGCTATAGTTACAGTAGAGAAGACAGTAGGTTGGAGATCATGGTAAGACCAAAGTTAGTGCAGTTGTGCACAGTGAACTCGTACAGTTTAATATGAAATTCATATTAAACTGAAGTTCTGATTAATTGCTTAAATTTAAAATATAGACAAATTCCTCCATAAACAGTGTTGCAAGATGGCGTTTTAAGTGCAAAATGACATGGGTGCTCGGCAACTGTGCTTCTATATAGCTGACTGAGTTGAATCCAGTATTACAGAGGCAGTTCGAAGATGAGCTGGGCTTATCGTCGTAGACCGATTCAGACTGATTGCAGTATGTAGCCAATCTGTCCCTGTTTCAGTTATATGGCAGTTATTGGAAAAACCCTTCCCTTGCCTGTTTGTCTGAGAGTGACTGCAGTCAATAAAACCTGACTGCAATTGTTTGGAGACAGGCTGCCTCCCAGCAGACAACCTGTGCAACTGGCTTGCAATCTAAAGTGGTTGCTCAGAGGTGTAGAAGGTGTAGTGCGCTCAGCCTCTGGGGAACTAGTTCACCACAACTACTCAATGCAAAAAAGACTTAATGCAATCACTGGGGAGCATCTTTTTTCCTAGACAGAAGGAGGTTGCTGCACTAATGTTACTCATGTGTTACTGAGCCATAAAGGGAGAGGAGTGGAAACAGAGGATGAACTGGTTCATTGGTTACGAAAGTTATTTTGGACTGAAAGTCATGCAAAGCTACCTTACTCCAAGAGTAATATGGAAATAATGTGGTTTCCTTTCCTGGATCAGCCAAAAGAGTTGAAATATTTTCTTCTTTTTTGTAATGAACGAGAATACATGAAGAATATTTGTAGAAGGTTGTATTTATAAATCTATTTATTGTTTTGTAATATCTTTGTAGAGATTCCTCAGAGACAGTTTATTCCTAAGCCTTTAGTGCCAACTTATTCACCTTCAACTGAGGGAATAAACAAATCACCTGTACACACAAATAAAAAAATATATATATTTCTTTTATTTCTTTATTTTAAATTTTCTTGTTGAAACAAAGTTTGTTTGTTTGGACACTTCTGAGCCAGAGGACAGTGGTTAAAATAAAATAAATTACATGGAAGACGGGCAGGCATTTTGGTCTTCTCACTGTATCTTGTACAACGGGCACTGTGTGATATAGTCCCAAAAGGTTGATTCTGTTCATCTGGACGTAGCGTTTGTGACTTCTTCAGTCTTTAGTCTGTGTGATATAGTGTGACATATTATTGTAATTGCATAAGACATCTCCAGCCCAGCTTATTGGATTTAAAAGAGGATGGTTCATTAAACATGTTTGCTTTTACACTATAGAATTATAAAGGTGCGTTTCTTTATAGGTCCTTTAACAGTGGATTTACTGGTAGAGCCTACTTCATGCTTACAGTATTGTTATATGTGTACAAATTAATTACAGTGAGTTCAACATCATATAATGTGAATAAGCTCCTGAGTGAGTTCATAGTAAGAGACAAAACCTTGAAAGAGAATCTACGTTTAAGATGATTTGAAGCCATCCTGATGACAGAACTGCTGTCAGCGTGTCCACTGTGAGCGCCGAAGGCTCAGCATATCAGAGGCTTCATGCATGTGGATGCTTAAGATGTGCTTTAGGATTGTGGAGGATGAAGGACGTCCACTGAATGTTGACAATATTGGTTGTCTTATTAAATGCAATGCAGGGCCAAGACTATCTGTCATCTTTTTATCCCACAGGGGAAACAACAGTAAAACTTTTTTTTTCCTTTTGGGGGGATACCAGCAGTTTTATTTCAATATTATATTATATTATATATAAATTGACCATTTTTGATCATTTCTATGCCAAAAACAGCAAATGAAGATTGTGCAAAAGGTTACCTTGAACAAAAATACATATCTTTGGTACACACGATCTAAACACTGCCATTAGAACAACTGGGGATTAAAGACTGAAGGGGAACAACAACAGGACTTACCATAAGTGCAGGGAACACGGCCAGACTGCCCACCAAATTTAACACCCACTCCAACCAACTGGGAAGAGAAAATCACAATCAGTAATCAGTCAAATCACAATAAGCTGGTTTCAGTGGTTTAATGGCAGCTTGGCCCAAGAATCCAGGTGAGTAACAGTAACAATAGCAAAACATTACACGTAAGTATTACAAGTTAATTGAAGGCATTATAAATAAACAAATAAAGGTTCACAACTCTGCATTAAGAAGAGGAAGCGCCATATATACACAGTCTCTAAATCAAAATAATGGAAAACCACACAAACTAAATAGCCACGCTAAAGAGTTCAATTTGATCCACCACCTGAGTCAACACTACAGATGATGAAGGCTAAGCCAACACTTCTCTTACAAAAAACCCTACTGGAGGAATGGCTGAACAGCACTGACTGTGGGCAGGTGAAGCTATGCATGCAAAGCACCACGCAAGAGAGCGTCAGGCAAGACAACAGGTCTTCAGAGAGGAAAGGCCACAAGTGTAATGGCCAGGTTGGATAAATGCAACCACGAGCTGGAAGGCATTGATGAAACACCAGGAGCAAAGTATAGAAGTAAAATTTCCATATTAGCTCACAGTAATAGGCTGCATAAGAGTAAGCAAAATGCATCCAAAATCAGCTTACCTCAAAATAAAAGGGGTGCTGTATCGTGACCGAAAGTTATAAAGCATCTGCTTCATAGATGGGCTGACACACTGCAAATGGGAGTGTGGATAGGGAAATATAATACTAACATCACTGTAAAATACATGGAGGACAAGACACATAACTACCTTTTAGTTGGGAAAGACAAAGGACTTAATGAGCAAAAGGTGAAATATTACTCACCAAAGCATCTTCACCACCCTAACACGTTAGAACAGTAAACTTTCACTGTTCAGAGCTTTGTACAAATTAGCTTTTCTTGCAACGCAGAAATCAAGATAACACTATGAGAAACATAATATACATCCTAGTAAATATTAATGACATAAATACATGACATCACGTAAACATGTTTTCATAATATGGTAAAAAGGTCAGTTGGGGATCAACTAATCAAATGTGGTAAAAAAAAAATAGAGGAAAAATAAATATTTTATCTTTAAGCTGTGTATCATTTAGGTATCTTATGACATCTAGTCAACAGAAAATCAGTTTTTCTTGCTGAAATTTGGTTGAACTCATGCTTTTGTGATACCTTCATCCAGAATTTTTCATTTTTTAAAAACCTTTTTAAACATCACAACTAGCTGCCCACATTAACCCCAGAACATGAGGTAGATGTGGTACTTGGTTGGTACTGTAACGTGGTAAATAAACTTCAGTTGCCAGTTCTCATTTAATTGGAATTGGAATTTTATTAGTTAGTGCAGAAATAAATGTAATAATATACTACCTTTTATCTCATGTATGTATTTATTTTCCCCACAAAGTAATGTGAATTTACTCTACAATAGTAGCCCCAGGTAACTGTGAGTACTCTGTGGGGTATATAGCCCTGGCTGGGAACCACTGTTATACTAACATTTTAATAAACACAATCTAAATCTCCTGCAGTCAGAAGTGTTGAGCTGACAAATCAGCTCCTGGACCACAAGAAAAATAATCTGTGCGGAAATATATATAAAAAAATTTAGAGTCCAGGTCATAAAGAGGTTTGTTTGGAAGCCGTCGCAGCCTTAGTGTCTCAGATCATAAAGGCATTAAATAAGCAGGGGAGTTTTTTCCCCTGTAGATACAGAAATAATGTGTTGCCTTGAAGGGTTTCATAAGTGGTCAAGAAATAATTTTTGTGATGAAAAACATTCGGCTGAATTTATGTTAGATGAACGTAGCGTTTGCTACGCTCGCCTAGAGGTGTGTCCTTGGTGATGATTCAGGGTAACTGTGACTCAGCTGGGTCATCTGTGAAGACCACAACCAAAAGCTTGGGCAAACTGTGATTTCAAAAAACCTTTACCAGCTGAAGGTTAATTAGTATTTTCATGTCCGCAGACGTTAAACGGCTGCATGTTGCATATTAACAGTCACTTCATTGTTGGTCCAGATCTGCTAGGCAGTAAAAGAATGCATTGCTTGGGTGAAGTTAGATTTCTTTTTTCTTTTGCATCACTTTATTTTGCATACACAAGTCCCTCTCGATTCAGAGAGGAAAATACGTAAAACAACACAAAGACAACAATATAAAGATATTGCCGTTTGTTGTGTTTGAAGAAAAGGGCTATCACAATTAACTGACATAAAGTTCTACTTAAAACCCAAATTCAAGGCAGAAACATTGCTAGTCACAAACATTTGACTTGGACTCCATATTGGAGGCTCAAGTGATTTCTCTGAGTGCCACTTAAAGCTTCTTTATTTTTGCTTTCCTATAACTGTAAAACCAATGTGCTGGAACTACATCATTTTGATGCCTATTGTGTACATATGAAACTTGTACGCTGGCATATTCTTTTAGTCGCGCAATTTGCAACCCTGGTGCTGAACATCCTTATCACAGAGATGATATGTGTTTATGTGATCCAAATATATTCACTTGTTTTTTCCTCTTGGACACGCCTAGAGACCAGTCTGCAAGATCCTTTCAACCAGCGCTTAGTAAGTAAAAATGGCTATTCCCTGATCGATTGGCAAGTGGTTGCCGGAGGTTGTTGGCAATCAGTTTGGTCCTAAAAGGTTCCTGATACTGCACCAAAACCTCTGTTTGACTACTTTGCATGTCTTCCATGAAACAAAGCAATCACACAGAGGTTTTTGGTGTAGCATCCTCTTTGCAACTTAGATCACGTAGCAACAGCAAGCAACCTCCGGCATCCACTTGACTACGAGTTGGGGAGTACATGTTTTTTCCTAATGCCCGGAGGTTGCCAGGGTGTCACCAGCTACCTAAGTTAGGCCTTAAACATGAGTGTATGTCAGACATCTGTTATATTATGTAAAATATAACTCATCCATAAATCATATTAACAAGCAGACACCGAAACAACAAACTATAACTATACTTCTTGGTTTTAATCTCCTGGTTTCTGTGTGAAGTTTGGATATTGTCCACTTGGCGATACTAATCGGATGAGGCAAATAAATAGATTAAGTGTATAGAATAAAGAGCATTATGAATGTATAGTTTATGGACTACTTGAGTCCATAAACTCATCAGGAAAGGGGAGGTCTGAGGTGATGCATCAAAAGAGCAGAACGGTCATTTCTATACAATCGAGCTACCTTTTGCAACCCAGGGAGACACCCCCTGCTGGCCATTAGAAAGAACTCAGGTTTAGGTCGGCTTTGTGTGGACTTCACTTTGCAGAACTGGAAAAAGGATTGAACCAGGTCTGCTTTAGCTGCTGTTATAGCCACCTGTGGAGAGCATCTCACAAGAAGTTTAGTTTAATTATCAGTGACTATGCACAAGACAATTAATCACACAGATGAGATGCGTTGTACAAAATTTAACCATGAGCTAATTTCCATCTGCAGTGCTTGGACAGGTAGAAGAATGAAGAGCGACAGCACTTGTTGCACCTGTGACACTGATCCTCATTTAGAAGTCTGGAACGGACCAGATGAAGGAGGAAACACTGGCTGTGTGATATGAAGGTAGAAATTGCTATTATCCTGTGGAGCATGAGTCAGTCCTTCCCTCACCAAGTCTTTTTTTCAGGGGTTGCTGCAGGGCCTCGTATCCTCTCTGTCTTTTCTTGTCGCTTTCTATTTCCTTCATTGTCTTCACTCTGCATCTCACTCCTTTCCTCCCTCCCTCCGCCTTGCCTGCTTTTGTGCTGGGGCTGCTTATTATCTCAGATCCGTGGAGTCAAATCAAGGTCTATCCTAACCCCCCCCCCCCCCCCCCCCCCCCTCCATTTACTGCATGGGTGTGAAAATCAATAACACACCTTTTTCAGACCTCACCCATTTAATATGACATTTGATACAGTCGTGGGTTATTTGCAGAGGGGATATAAATGAATTCTTTCACGCTCCCGCTCCCCACCTTCTGTTCTGCTGTGTCCCCCCTCTTTTCTCTGGAAGTAGAGCCATCTACATGAGAAGTGAGCTTACGTAAGCCTGTCTGCATCATATAGTAAAGCCCACAGGACCACATTTACAGCAACTGGTGATTCTGTCTGCAGTCTGGATGCCCATTTCAGGTCATAAGAATAATATCTTGCATGATTAGTCACGTGTGTCCCTCTTTAGATATGGATGCAATGGGAAATTTGCACAGGGCTAGATCCAGTTACAGTGTCCCTGTTAGCTAAGATTAAGCCACCACCATTTTGTAATCTGGCTGACTCAACTAGGGTTACAATGGTGTCAGAATATGTAAACCTGGATTTGTGATTCTTACTCTTTCACAGAGAAGGGGACCAAGGATGTGTTAGTGACAACACAGTGATAAACAGATGATAAGGTTCACAGTTTCCCATTTTTCCTGCTTGTAGCACATCAACTTTGAGGACAAAATCTTAACTTGCTGTCTTATGCATCCCACTAACAGGTGCCACGATGAAGAGAGATGAGCACTGTCACTTCGCCTGACAGTGGTAATAATGTTATGGCTGATTGGTGTATGATATGCAGTATATGCAAATTTGACAAAGGCATTTTCCGTCTGTTTTGTTACATCACAAAAATTCAGGTTACAGGGAGGTTGAGGCTAATGTTATTTTCCTTGCTTATGGGAGAGATTTTCATGCTATGAGATAAGAAGGCAGTCCAAATTAATAGAGCTGAGAGTGAACAGTTTCAGGAGCTCAGGCCCGACATGACTGTTACAGTTCCTGATCAGAGAGTATCAGACTGACAAACACTTGTGCTCATTACAAAAAATGCAACAGTAAGACTGTAATGTCCATGTGGGCCTTTTGCCTTGTAGGCAGTTGTCCATGAGTCAACGAGGAGAAAATTACAATCTGTATCTGTCATCTGTGTTACTTTTGTGGAGACTGAACTTTTACCCTCAAACTTTTGAAGACGCAAAGGGTCCAAAATTAGGTTTTGTGCTTTCCAAACAGATGCCGAAGGTCATGAAGGATGGCAGTAATCTTACTGCAATTTACAGAACAATCAGCTGTTCTGCATCAAATTTGATGCCACACAAATTATTTGTGCCACTCCAAAAAATAATTTCTGTCCACTATGAGATAAAGGAGAACAACAGCCTGATACCTGCAGGCCTGACAGCAGGAGATGTATCACTCCTGTAACGCCTGTAACATTCAGCCGTAGCCTCATTGTTCTGACACACACAACAAAACTATTGACTACATTACACACTAACTACACAATATTTGCGCTAAACGTGGCAAATCTCTCACATCTCAAAACACCGCCGTCACTCCTAAAACTTTTTTTTTTTTTTTGTCACTCCTAAAACTTCCCCCCTCCCTAAACAACAAATGCCATGTTTTGATTGGTCAACATGGTGCATTTTTCCACCAATAGGAAAGGGTGGGGATTTTTGGTTTTGTTTTTGCTCACAGGTGGAGTGCTTTCGAGTGTTTCTTCCCGCAGTAAATATAAACAACGATAGTATTCAGGAAGAAAACCAAACATTGCAAATATTTTTTTTATCATAACTCTGGTTTTACGTGGCCTATTAACACAATTTAAAAACTGGTATAAAGTCCACACTTTTTCCGTCAATAGTTCCGTCTGTCCTGCTCACATCTCCAATGGTTGTACACGTTGTCATTGACGTGGCTTCACTCCACATCAGCCACGCCGCTTTGCCAGCTAAAACACCGGTGTCGGCACAGATGGACGCTGTCATAGCCTGTCAACGACGTTGATTAGCTGCGTATATACGAATGTGAATCGCATCATTGGCTGGACTATGGGATAAGGTGGCATCGTTCTAATCCCATACGGGAGCAGCCAGTCACTTACTGACTAACGCTGCAAAACAGAATTGTTAACATATTTACTTTAATTTCAATTCAGGTTAGATTTTTTTTTTGTGCTCAACGCAGATTTTTTCTGCGCGGAGACCGTGCCAGCAGTGCGCAATTCCCTCTTAGAGGGAACATTGGTCCTGAACTACCATTGAGGGGGGAAATATTTTGAGAATGGTTAATGACAACAATGTTATTGTACCTCACAAAAACCATCTGTAGTTTTTGTTACCACAAATCACAGGCAGCAAGAGAAGATATAAACAGAAATGTAAGAAAACGTGAAAATAACAGATGAAAACACATGTAAATTGTCTTTTAAAAGGATGAAATCCAATTTTAAGAGAGGAACAATATATGAGGAACAAATAACATACATATATTAAGTTAAAAAAAAAAACCTGGGGACAATAGAGCTCTGGACAGTTCTTAGCAGAGCAGTGGATGATAAATATATACTCAGTTTCCAGCAACTTGCTGAATCTATGTGATGAATAATTAAGGCAGTACTGAAGGAAAAAAGAGCATCTAACTAACAAAGTGTACCAAAACAACCAAAAACATTTTGGCTGTAAACATTCAGTCCTTTGTAAAGAACAATATTAAAACCATCTTTCCACACAGGAAGTCAGTGCCAGTCTGTAACAGCTGCAAATCTGTACGGGCAAAATTAACAACCTTGGACTGTAGGGACGAAAGACACTCGAGAGAAACGCAAGAAATCTCCTTTTCGTTTTTTTCAGCCTTGAAAGTGATTTGAAAAAGTGCATTTTGACAGTTTTCCATCTAATTTAAACCATAAAAAAGAGAGAGAATATAAAACAACAAGTCAGTGACGTTATTGAACCTGTTCCAAAAATTCTCGACTGATTAAGTAAAACAAATTCTACGTTAGCTCCAATGATAATAGTCGTATGTGGTCTCTTCTGCCTACGTGCCATGCTTGGTCACTTTAAAAAATGTGAAATGATACATGTTTATAATCATATACACAAAGAACAGTGAATTCTGGGGAGAAAGAGATTATTCCTTTTGCCATACATCATACTGATGATCATTTAGAATTTGTCTTAAGCCTGAAGATGGGTTATTCTACCTAGCAACCACTGATCACTACTGATAACGTGCTCTCCAGCCAGCTGCCAGCTTGTGGGCAGTTGATGTGAAATTAATTGCTAAAGCCAGAGTACCCACGCATGCCTAGAGACCAGTCGTGTAACCTTCAGGTAATCACTGGAAAAAATCCATATTCCCTCAAATAGTTAATGAGCAGCTAGCAGATTGCTGCAGTCGCCTGCAAGCTCTTGCCAAGAAGTTTTGATCTGGCTTGATGGAAAGATCTCGCTCCCACTTTACGGGTGTGAAGGAAATCAATTCATCAGTTTTAAATAATAGCTTATACATTTTTGATAGCCATTTGAGGGTACAGATATTTAAAAATGTTGTAATCCAAGTAGGTATTTTTAGATTCTCTTGGTTGGGATTTAATTTTTCCTGCATGATTAATTTCATTTGCTGATTCAAGAATTATTGTTGCTGATTCTATATTGTGATACAAGTTCTGCAAACTAAATAAACTTTCCATCTTGTAGTACATAGTCTAGATTTTTATCCCTTTTTCATGTCACAATGAAAATGTATTTTTGTTTCAAATTGGTGTTAGTTTAAATGGGATAAGTGAAGACTTAATTATTTTTAAGAATTACTACCAGGATGTCAGAGAGGTGTTAATGTTAAGGCTTGTAAAGCAGTTATGATCCTTAATACTGAAGCTTATGAAAGGCAAATTGGAGACTTTTACTTTTTCACAGAATGTTTGTTCTAAGTTTGTTCAGGGGCTGTCCAATAAAATTGGTTTAATCCATTTAGAAAAATATAGCAATATATTGGATAACAACCAGTGATAAAAATTTGGTGGTTCTAGACCACCATTGTGTTTTGCTTTTTGTAGTTTTTAAACTTTTCTGTGATGGTTTTTTTTTTCCATAAACATTTTGGAAGGTTGGAGTCTAGTGATTTAAACCAAGTAAGAGAGGGTTTCTTAGGGTTCTCTTTCAATTCTACTAAAGTCTGAAGCCTCGGTCACACATGCTTCTTCCCTGACCGGCAGGCAAGTAGGAGCTGGCGGTTACTTACTGTTGCTAGGGGAAATTGGTCACAAACAAGCTGCATCAAAAACCTCCTTTGGATTGCTTTGGTTGCTAGGAAAATGCCACGCCCACCCAAAGTTTGCATGGAAGACGCTGACATGTCTGCAGATATTCCCCAGCTACTTGCTGCGTGGTAGTGAAACCTACTGCCTTTCAAGAGGCACAACTTCCAGTTTGAGTCACACTCTTCACAGTTTCACTCCCCATTCAACCGTCAACCAGTCGGATAATAAACACTTTTCCCTAGCGACCTGTGGTTGCCAGGGGGTTATTAATCGCCAGTCTCTAGGCCTGTCTATAAAACTGAATTGTCACATCTCAAGTAGATATAAACATATTTCCGTCGTCTTGTGCTACTCTACTACAAATACCAAAATTTTAACTGTTTGATAAAAGATTTTCTGAAAAGTAAATTTCAAGTTTCTGTAAAGGAATTTTCAGTGACTTTATGAGGGTCTAGTCATAGATAATAGAGACATTTAGCATTTTATATCCACATGTAACAGAACAATATTGTTCTTGGATGAAATGAGGTTTGTGATACACATAAGTGTCTGTAGCTCCATTCACACTTCACTGTTCTACTGAAAGGATACTTCACAATGGAGGAGAGAACTGGCAGTAAAGTGATTTTTATAAGCCTTTTTCTTTAAAAAAAACCCCTCTTTCTCTGTTTTCTTTTTTATCATGACTCTTCAGTCACGGAAAAAATTGTCAAAGGCATTTTTAAACATTACAAAACATCTTAGAAAAATGGGTTTCAAGAGCTGGAAATTGAATTCTCAAGTCTGCTGAAAGGATGCTGGATGTTGAAGTGCAACTTGGCAATTGCACATGCATGCATGTAGAGGCTGTCAGTGAGTGTACGGGATTCCCTAACAGCGGTTGAACAACACTCTCCATCACCCCTGATGTGAGCAGGAAAAACCTACTGCAGGCTTCCCATCTGTTCAGCTCCAGTGTAATGGCAGAGATCCATCTCTCTCTCTCTCTCTCTCTCTCTCTCTCTCTCACACACACACACACACACACACACACACACACACACACACACACACACACACACACACACACACACACACACACACACACACGCACGCGCAGACCTCATTCACAAAGTCGGTCAGATTCAGACCCTCGTCCCCCAGGAGCCGAACATGAAGGAGTCGTAGTGTTAGCGAAGCTCCTCTGAAGTCTAGTTTTTACATGCTGTGTCATTTAGAGCCATTACTCAGCCGTGCCTCCGCGGTCTTCAGTGTTTTCCTGTCTGTCTAAATATAAACTTTAAAGCCATCTAATGTAGCTTTAAATGAACAAATTTCCCAATGTCCGAAATGATCACCATGATGTTTTAGGAACTTTTTGGCATGAGAGAGAATAGGTCATTTTTCAATGACTCCAGGATATGTTTGCAGAAATGCGTCCACATCTCTTCAGTGATGCAGTTTAAAGACTTGTAAAATCTGCATTTGGAAGTAAAAGGTTTGCTGGTGTCGTGAATCAGGCTCATGGCTTTATCCGGTAGAGTTTGTATCATGTGTGATCAAGCAGATTTTAGGTAGAGTGTACTTGTGGCGGAGGTGTGGTCCCGGGCGCGGCTGCAGGGGAGGAGTGGTGCGGTGAGCTCAACGGGGCGGTGCTGGAGACGCAGGTGAAAACAGCTGATGGCGTTTTGGACTGATGATGGTTTCCTTCCCTTTTATAGTGAGACGGGAGAGGAGCGGAAGAGAGCGGGAAATCAGCTGAGACCGACAGCTGTCAGACTGTGGTCGGTCATAACACAGAAAACTATAAATAAATGTGGCATCTGGAGACAAAGACCTGTGCGTGTGTGTACCTGTGTGTAGTGCATTTCACAGTACTATTTATTCATTTTTTCGTTCTTATTACATGTTTTGCTCTTTGATTGGGTTTTGGCAGGTGGTTATTATATTCTTTTTCAGCTGCTCTTTGGTTAAGTTAAGGCACCAAAACACCTTTCGAAAAAAATTCTCCTCCTTCTCCCCCTTCTCTTAGAATATACTAATATTAAAATATTAATGACATGCAACAAAGAAAATGAAAGAGACACTTTTAGGCAGCGTACATTTATCATGTTTTCAGATGGCAACTCCCTGGACACCTGGCAAAAATGCAAATTTCATGACTGGTTGGTGAGGTGTTGCTAGAGGTTGTTTGCTGTTTCCAAGTGAAATTGGTAGCAACCCCAAAAACTTCCTTGTGATTACTTTGGTTGCTAGTGTATTGCCATGGTCAACCATAGTTTGCATGGAAGACGCCATCATGTCTGTAAACACTCATCAGTTAGTTGGTGAGCAGTAGTGAAAGTGTAAAGAGTGTAAAGTAAAAGATAGAGCTTTTACTCTGAAGGCAAACAGCCTCTGTGTACGGTTCCTGTTTCATATTTTTTTAAGTTTTGCTACAGCTTGGTGGTTAATGAGTATTCACAGATAAATCATCATTAATCAGTGAAAATCTCCTCAGAAGAATTTTTTTTTATTTCTCTTTTTGTCGGTTAGCATCCACAGTTTTTAAGATATATTTTTCATATTTTGTGGGATGAAAGACACCAACAACAGCTCAAGGTGATTTAATTTTTGTGCAAATCAGGTCAAAGTCAAAGTCACGCCAAATGTGAAAATCGATTACCCACATTTTTTTTTTTTAATGGACAGCCTTCAAACTTCATATAACATACTAGGCCTTTGGGGACATTGAGTACCGTAGGTTGGCTGAGCATTTGACCTTGATCTTTATAGTTAGCACTCAAAGTCATAGTTGACCTTGGAAAAAATTTCAAGAAATCATATCGAGTAATATATCAGATGAATGGGCAAAAAGAGATCGCTACAACACACTTTTCATTTTTTAAAAACGATGCCCACCGACATCACAATGATGCCATTACAGGCTGGTAATATCATATTGTAATAATAAGAGGCTGACGTAAGTATGTTGTGAAAATAACATAAAACATCAAAGTTTTAGTGTAGTCCTTGCTTTTCGGTGGAGTTGTGCTCTCTGTGCTGTTGATTTGTTATTGCTATAAATCTGGGCACTTTTGTATGGCCACCCAAGAGGACTGAAAAGAGGGAACAAAGAGAGACTGCAGTTCCTGTAGTGGCCACTTTAGGCTGGCTCCAAGAGTCAGTCAGTACCCATAGATTTCTATGTTAAAATGCCCTTTGAAGAGCTTTGCAGAGTTAAAAAGCACTGAAGCTACACCTTCTGAAACATCTTTCAAGTGTCTTCCATGCAAAATACGAATGGCCAAAAGAATTGTGGTGCAGCACTATATACCACACCAACAACCACTTGCCATCTGGTTAAGGAATCCACATTTTGCCCTACCAGCCTATGCATGCCAGGGGGTCACTGGCTGATCTCTAGGCCTTAAAAGGAAAAATCGAGGCAGACTTCTCTTTATTGAACACATAATCTTCTTCTTCTCTTTCTGAACCGGGTTCCTGCTTTACCTACACTGCAACAATACACCGCATTAACTCTGTCTGTGTTGTCAAGGGAGAGAGAAGTGAGTCATCTTTATAAGGTATGCACCCATTCACTTTATACAAGCTATTACTAAAATAATGAGATGCCAAAGAAGGAAGATGGGTTTAGAGTTAATAGCCTCAAAGCAACGCAGTAACTTGCCCTCTCTGCTGACCTTTTGTTTTTTAACTTCTTCACTCTTACATAATACAGAAACACATCAGGAGTTGCTTCCTGATCTGCTCATATATAAATAAAAGTTGGAAAGTGCAGTTTCACATTTATGAGGACACCATATTGCTGGACATCACCACTCAACTTACTGTATGGAAGAGCAGATATGTTTAACTTGTCAATAATGTCATGTATATTATTAAATTACATGCACTGCTCACTAAAGATCAAAGAATTCAAGTAGCTGCGTTTTGTTTGACACAGTCCAGCAGGTTAAGTAATACGATGCATTCAGGAACCTTATCATCCCGATTCCAAAAAAGTTAGGACGCTGTGTAAATAAATACAGAATGCAATGATTTGCAGATCTCATGATCCCGTATTTTATTCATTATATCACACAGAAAAGAACAGCAAATATTTAAACTGAGACATTTGACCATTTTCATGAAAAACAGTAGCTCTATAGTTTCTGTGTTTTTCCAGGACAGTTGAAGGAACATTTTACAACTAATTAGGAAAACTGGCAGCAGGTCAGTAACACGACTGGTTATAAAAAGATCATCTTGGAGTTTCTCAGAAAGAAAGCTGGGCAGAGGTTCAACAATGTGCTAAAAATAGCATCTACAAGTTGTCGAACAATTTCGGACTATTGTTCCTGTAACATTTCTGAATAAAAATCCTGATTTCCAGTAAGAAATGCTAACACTGCTTTGTGTATAATACAGCCAATGTCTCACCGGGTACAGGTACAAGGCAGACTTTATTGTTTAAAAGGGGGGAAAAAAGCAATGAACTGAATTTATTGGGCTAACTGCCTCAGACACTGATGCAAATGCCTAACATCCATCACGCAGACGCCTCTATGTGGCGGATGTGTTAGAAAAATTGCATCGCAATTAAAGAGATGATAGAAAAGAAGCTGTGTGATATATAATGCTGAGAAGAAAAAGCGTGAGGCACATTTAATAGCACGTGGCTGTGGATAGTGGAGCGCTTATTGCAGTGCTGCACACGAATTTCACATATACAGCACATTACTGCTTATTCAAAGCATATGTTTTAGATTTTACAACATTTAAGTCATTCCAGTACATAAAAATCGACATCCTGGATAGCTGAACCTTACTAATCATGATGTCAGCATCCATATTTTTGTTAAGCTTATTTTTCTTCCTGCTGTTTAGTCATATCTGTACTGACAGCTGCACTAGGACGTAACAGAAAATTGGCAGACTGGATGTTTCCTTTAACACATGCAAATTTCACACCTGGAAATAAAATATTCTTTAAAAGTTTCTTCAAAACAATGAAAACAAACAAACTCGTGTCCTCAGTTTCAGAACAGGTACTCCTAGTACTTTGCTGCACTAGAGAAAGATAACATCTAATATGTTAAAAACACATTTAACATGCAGCGAGGCAGTTTACAATCACGTCCCATTCCCATTGACATTGGACTGTCCAGTTTGGATGTTTGACGTATTTATGACGGCCACATCGTTCTGTTACTGTGTCATAAAAGAAGCCTTTGTGCCACGATTCAAACACCTCCACCATGTCCTCACAAAGGAGTGGCTTCCTCTTGGGAGTGAGTGCTGCGGAGGCAGTTATCCACGTAGAACGACTGCTCTACACAATCGACGAGGTCATGATTGGACCTACAAGTGTCCCGGACGTGCTGCTGCAGTGCATAGATGGCACAGCATGGACTGCATGTAGTGCCAAATGGTAGCACTTGCCATTCATAGATCTTCGGCTCTTCATTCCTCTTCATGTCCCGCCAGAGGAAGCGCAGCACTGGTTTGTCTGCTGGCAAAAGGCGTATCTGGTGGAACATACCTTTGATGTCGCCACTCACAGCAACTGGATACTGTCGAAACCGAAGAAGAACTCCTAGCAAAGATGGACCTAGGGCAGGTCCAGGGAGGAGAATAGAGTTGAGGGACTTCCCTTCGTACTGGAAAGAGCAGTTAAAGACGATCCTGTCCTTGTCATTGTGTCGCACCATGTGGTGAGGTATAAACCAGGATTCTGCAGTGGTTCTAGCTATCTCATGTGGCACCACAGCTACATAGCCCAACTTCTCTAGCTTCTGAATCTCCTGACAATATACTTCAGCGCGTTGTGGGTCTTTGACAAGTCTCCTCTCTGTACTGCGCAGACTTGGCAAAACTGCTTCCATAGGAGCTTGAAGCGTGGCGGAGTTGGCGCGACGAAGCAGTGGTGTGGCATACCTCTGTGTCCCATCGACCGTGACCCTGGTGGTGGATGTCTGGAGTAGGTTCAGAGCTTGCTGATCTTGCTTCGATCGGGTTACCTGCTTCTCGCTCACATAAGGCAGCGTATCAATCTGCCAGAGACGCTCAACATTCCTGAAAAGCTCACTGGTTGGCACAACGGGTGTTGTGAACAGGCACTTCTGCTCAGTTGCAGGAGTTTGGTCGATACTGATGGGACCTTGGAGCGACCAACCAAGCTTGGTGTGGACAGCGATGGGTCCCCCTGTCGGGCCCAGATGAACTGGTTCTGTAGGTGCCAGGAGATGAGGCATGTCAGAGCCGATAAGCAGCAGAGGTTGAACATGGTCTACCAAAGGTAGAGGTAAGTCACGCAGGTGTTTATAGCGGCGTTGGAGAATCCTCACCGGATAGGAATGTTCTGAGAGACCAAGAGCATCGGCGGTGAATGCCTTTAGTATATGATACTTCTCCCCAGGTTTGTAGGGGGAAGACACTTGGAAGGAGACTGAGGCGCCACGAAGCTGCACTACCTCTTGGTGGACAGTGCGCAGGGTGAGTGTCTCAGGCTCTGGGGTGAGGTTTAAGCGTCGAACAGCTTGTGGTAAAATGATGCTTCGTTCTGAGCCATCATCAAGTATTGCATGAGTCTCCAATGTTTGGTCCCTGTTGCACAGCAAGACCTTTACAACCTTCAGCATCACCTTGGGGGAACGGTTTGGCCTATCCAAGTACACTGTTGTAGTCGGAGCAGTCATCATGAGCACACTCTTCTGGATCTGCTGGGCCGCATCATGCAGTACAGTCAGGTGTTGCTCTCTGCAGGTATTACAAGGTCGTTTGAGGGTGCAAACCTCCGGCTGGTGAGTTCTTCCACATTTCCAGCACCGCTGTTCATCAGTTAACCACCTCACCATCTGATCGGTGGTCAGTTTCTTAAACTCTACACAAGCGTTCAGGAAATGC
The DNA here is from genome assembly GCF_051167445.1 of Perissodus microlepis. Taxonomy (NCBI): domain Eukaryota; kingdom Metazoa; phylum Chordata; class Actinopteri; order Cichliformes; family Cichlidae; genus Perissodus; species Perissodus microlepis. Next base: position 26,843,603 of record NC_140470.1, on the reverse strand, counting down.
TCCTTATTCTCGCAGCGGGGACAGTATGGTTTTGGTCTGGATGAGGACTTTGGTCGGAAAGAACTCCCTTCTGCGCCGGGATTTTCCCGGGAAGTCAGGAAGAAGGCTGTAGATTTCTCTTTTGGTTTATTGGGAAGACGCTGGTCTTTCTTTGTTGGCTTATAAGCTTCAGGACTATAGAGTGAAGCACTGCGATGCGCTTCGCTTGGGATTTCATCTGCAGCCAGGAACTCAGATCAGGCAGGGTATAGGTTTGGTCAGTACCTGTCCGAAGAATGCCTTGGTTCAAGCAATGCTCTACAAACCCATCGCGATAACTGGGTGGCATCTTACTCAGTAGCCGGTCGACATGAGACCCACATCTTAGCTCAAAGCCGTTCTGGCCCTCCAGTGTCCTAAGCATCCCTACTAGGGATTGGATAGACAAGGCAAATGCGTCAAAGGCTTCTGCATCGCTGAATTTGATAGCTGGAGCATTCAGAATTGTGCTCAATTCACTTTGGACGAGCTGACGGGGTTGCCCATACTTGTCCTTCAGGGCGTGCATGGCCATGGTGTACGGCGTTGGGTCGTGCATGTATGCCTTAGCTAGCTGGATTGCACTAGGTAGCCGTAGGTGCCCAAGCAGCACTTGATATTTATACTGCTCATTCAGGTGTGGATGACTGTTCAAAAGGTTGTCAAGAGCCATTTTCAATAAGGCAAAGTCACTTTCACGGCCACTCTCAAAGGAGGGAATCATAGGTTTGGGAATGCCATAACCTGTGGCGAGGAAAGGGTACGCATTAGCTGTCGGTAGTTGATGTAGCTCGGACTTAGTCCGGGTGGGAGTGCAAGTTAACTCTGCTTCGGCCGGGTTGGTGCAGGCTGCACGAGCGTACTGCGATGGCTGAACTGAGAATGGAGTAGATGCCTGGTAAGAGATATCAGGTGCAAAGGTAGTAGACCGAGGTCCAGCTGGAACAGTTGGGTGCAGCACTTGGGGCATGCATTGAGAATGCAATCGATGCGAGGCCATGGTTACTGGCGGTGGAGCTACCACGGGCGCTGGAGGCTGGATCACGGTAAGTGCTGAGGGTGGAGCGACTAGCGGTACAGGAGGCTGACCCACGGGACCGACTGACGGTAGAGCTGCATGGGTGCTCGAATTACTATTCTCCAATGGGCATGGTGAGACTCTGGAACCACTGGGTTCTTGCGCTTTCTCTTTAAGGAGAGAAGTAACCATCTTGGCTATCTCCAACTCGTTTACCCTCTTCTTTAGCTGTCGTCGCCTCTCCAGCTGTCTGTTCAACGACTCTTGGGTTCTAATGGCTTCTTCCTGTAGCTGCTGGGCCTCTCTGGCTTGAGCTTGAAGTCGTTGACATTCATATTCGACTTGTTGATCCTCTTCTAGGTGCTGTTGGAATTCCTCAAGTTCCATCTGCTTTACTCGCTCTTCGAGCTGGGCTGTTTCCAGGTCTGATAATGCGTGGGAAGGGAATCTGCCTATCGACGAGCGTGATGCCCTTGTGGACCTGGAGCTGGAGCTCCTCTGGGATGAGCGTGTTTTACCACTATGTGAACACTGGGAAGCAGTAGCCGGTTGCTTGGTTTGAGTTTGTCCCTCAAGAGGGAGTGTTGAAACCTCATAATCGGTTAGGTAAGCAGGTGGCCGTCTCTCTCTCTGCGAAACACGTGGGGGTGCTGAGTCAGCCTGGACATCTGTCTGTTCCATACCTTAATCAGTACTCTAATCCGGCTCGAAGGACCATAAAATGGAGAGAATGTTGTCTCCGGGAGTTTAGCTGATTTGATTTAGAGCGGCAGGGTATGGTGGGTGTGTTCCAGTTAAAGAACACGGAGGCAGCTTCCAGGTTTGGGAGATTTATTCAGCTGTGGTCTGTAGTAACGATACATAAAGCAACTATCAGTACAGCACACATAAAACATTCAACATGCCCAGACATTATTCTAGCACAGAGGTAGCACAAGGAACTGTATTCAACACTCACATCTATAACAACTTCAATAATTACACCAGATTTATAATTAGCATTAACTAGCTTAGTAGCTTACATAGCATATTAGCGTATTAGCATAGTTACGAGGGAACAAATACATACAATAACATCTGACATACACAACATCATGTAAGCAGAACCCACCTTCTGGCATTCACACACAGCAATAAACCAAAACCCACGAAATGCTGATGCGAGGACACAAGGAGCAATGCTGGCTATCAGCAGCTACAAAGACAGACTAGCAGCACACGGCACAGAGTGGTGCATTCAAGGAGCATCAGCATAGATATGGTGAGTTCAATGACGTAGGACATATCAATTTCCACAGTGCAAACACTATATAAACAAACCACAACACTTCAACCAAGCAAATAACGTGTAAACAGTGGGCTTTCTAACAAACAGTGTGTTATTTGTTTTCATCCTTTGAGGGAGCAGCAGGCAGTGAATTATAAGAGAGAAACACCATTTGTATTGTTTTGGTTCAGTCAAGTTACGTGTGACAGTTTTTGATAGAAATGGAAATCTTTGGAAACCAACACCACCAGTGCAGTGAGCTGGAGGCTCCATCCTCGCTGTCTTTGTGCACATGTACATGTTTAGCAGTTTTTGTCCTGTGGTGCTCACTAAGTTTTCTTTGTCTTCTGCTTTGAATTGTGTGCTGACTTTCATAGGAAAACACAACCTAATGTGTTATATTTTGCACTCACGGGCCACTTTATTAGTTACACCTTGCTGGTGCCATGGTCGAACCCCCTTTAATCTGTATTACTGTCTTAATTCTTTGTGTCACAGATTCAAGAAGGTGCTGCTGGTGACCAGGGTCTAAGACTATTTCTAAATGTTTAAGAGATCATGACAAAGCCCTCTTTCTCCTTAGAAACTGCTGTTTATATGATTATAGAAATATAATATCAAAAACAACAAAGGCGTTTATATCCGGTTCTTTCATTCTTGGTCACAGAGATTCAACAAGGTGCTGGAAAAATTCCTCTTAGATTTTGATCCATATTGACATTCTAGCATCACACAATGGCTGCAGATTTGTAGGCTGAAACTCATTACACCAGATCCCAAAGGTGCTCTATTGTATTGATTAAATACAGGGAGTGCAGAATTATTAGGCAAATGAGTATTTTGTCCACATCATCCTCTTCATGCATGTTGTCTTACTCCAAGCTGTATAGGCTCGAAAGCCTACTACCAATTAAGCAATTTAGGTGATGTGCATCTCTGTAATGAGAAGGGGTGTGGTCTAATGACATCAACACCCTATATCAGGTGTGCATAATTATTAGGCAACTTCCTTTCCTTTGGCAAAATGGGTCAAAAGAAGGACTTGACAGGCTCAGAAAAGTCAAAAATAGTGAGATATCTTGCAGAGGGATGCAGCAGTCTCAAAATTGCAAAGCTTCTGAAGCGTGATCATCGAACAATCAAGCGTTTCATTCAAAATAGTCAACAGGGTCGCAAGAAGCGTGTGGAAAAACCAAGGCGCAAAATAACTGCCCATGAACTGAGCAAAGTCAAGCGTGCAGCTGCCAAGATGCCACTTGCCACCAGTTTGGCCATATTTCAGAGCTGCAACATCACTGGAGTGCCCAAAAGCACAAGGTGTGCAATACTCAGAGACATGGCCAAGGTAAGAAAGGCTGAAAGACGACCACCACTGAACAAGACACACAAGCTGAAACGTCAAGACTGGGCCAAGAAATATCTCAAGACTGGTTTTTCTAAGGTTTTATGGACTGATGAAATGAGAGTGAGTCTTGATGGGCCAGATGGATGGGCCCGTGGCTGGATTGGTAAAGGGCAGAGAGCTCCAGTCCGACTCAGACGCCAGCAAGGTGGAGGTGGAGTACTGGTTTGGGCTGGTATCATCAAAGATGAGCTTGTGGGGCCTTTTCGGGTTGAGGATGGAGTCAAGCTCAACTCCCAGTCCTACTGCCAGTTTCTGGAAGACACCTTCTTCAAGCAGTGGTACAGGAAGAAGTCTGCATCCTTCAAGAAAAACATGATTTTCATGCAGGACAATGCTCCATCACACGCGTCCAAGTACTCCACAGCGTGGCTGGCAAGAAAGGGTATAAAAGAAGAAAAACTAATGACATGGCCTCCTTGTTCACCTGATCTGAACCCCATTGAGAACCTGTGGTCCATCATCAAATGTGAGATTTACAAGGAGGGAAAACAGTACACCTCTCTGAACAGTGTCTGGGAGGCTGTGGTTACTGCTGCACGCAATGTTGATGGTGAACAGATCAAAACACTGACAGAATCCATGGATGGCAGGCTTTTGAGTGTCCTTGCAAAGAAAGGTGGCTATATTGGTCGCTGATTTGTTTTTGTTTTGTTTTTGAATGTCAGAAATGTATATTTGTGAATGTGGAGATGTTATATTGGTTTCACTGGTAAAAATAAATAATTGAAATGGGTATATATTTGTTTTTTGTTAAGTTGCCTAATAATTATGCACAGTAATAGTCACCTGCACACACAGATATCCCCCTAAAATAGCTAAAACTAAAAACAAACTAAAAACTACTTCCAAAAACATTCAGCTTTGATATTAATGAGTTTTTTGGGTTCATTGAGAACATGGTTGTTGTTCAATAATAAAATTATTCCTCAAAAATACAACTTGCCTAATAATTCTGCACTCCCTGTATAGTGAACTCAGATTCATGTTTATTCAACCAGTTTGAGGTCATTTGAGCTTTTTGACATGGCACAGTATCCTGCTGGAAGCAGCATTGAGAAGATCATAACTGTGATCATAAAGGGATGGACATGATCAGCAACAATACTCAGGTAGGCTGTGACACTTAAATCTGACCCAATGAGTCGTCTTTTGTCCAATTTTCGTGAACCCGTGTGAATTGTAGCCTTAGTTTTCTGTTTTTACCTGATAGGAGGAAAATCCCAGTAGATACTGCACCATCCTCCTTTTAGACCTTTAAAACTGACTTTATTTTAGAAATTAGTATCATATAGATGCAAATAAGATGTAAAAACAAGCATCTTAGGTCATAAATTCATCTGAAAAGTTTTTAATAAGGTCACAGATGAAGAAGATTGCCCTTTAGAATGACTGTAGGCACTTACTGCATAGGCTTGATTTTTCAAACCTGTGAGCTACATCCATCTTTTCTGTGTACTTACTGTGCTTTCTGAACACATACGTTGTATCTATTACTGCTGTAGCAGTGCTGGAAGGATGGATTCCCATTTTAAATCAGTGTTTGTGTATAGGATCAAACAAATAGATGCGATCTGTTCATTAGTAAGCTTTAGAGGTATCATTAGCTGTTTCGAACAGAGCAAGGCTATCTGTCTTTCCTTTGCTTACAGTCATTATGCCATATTAAACTGACTTCAGCTCAGTGCATCACACACAGATATGACACTGGGATCGGTCTTTTCACCCAGCTCTCAAGAAGAAAGCAAATAAGCAAAGTCTGCACCGTAGTAAATGGTTAATTTAAGGGTGTTATGTGTTTCTGAAACTGAAAGGATGCCGAGAACCCTTTTGAGAGTTGGGGGGAAAGGGTTCAGCACCACGGACAGCTCCACTCTCACAACCATTCAACATTCAAGTTTTTCTGCTGGCACAAACTCTACCCACACTAACACAACGGTTCTTCAAACACCACTAACATCCATTGAAATATTGTTACTTCTGATAACTCTGCTTTAACTGAAATAAAAAGCCAGTAACGTGCATTTGTTTGGATATGTCAACATGGTTACATCTGCTGCTTTTGGCTCATTGAGATTTGTTGTCCTTATTATATCCAGATTGACCGATTTTATATTTTACTGTACTCAGGAAACCTCAGTACAGTAAAATGTGCAATATGTGTGTGCAGACATTTAAAATGAGCTGACTGACTACATCTGTTACACTATCTTGCTCAAACTGGGCGACAAACAGCTGTGTGCTTTTAACTCATCATGCTTAAGGGCTCCCAAGGCAAACACTGTATTTCTAAAGCAATAGCATTGCTATGAAATGTTGTTGAGGATGCTTTTTGAGATTGTTATCATACTGTAGAATAAACTTGGGATAATTTAACAACAAGAGTCTTTAAAAAATGCAAAGAACCTAAAACTTTTACACGTTATTGTGATGCAGCTAACAAAAACTGCAAAAGGAAAGCCACTGATCTGTTTAACAGTCAGTAGAAGCCTTGTGCCTTTTTGGATGAGGATAAAGAAAACTTTGCTCCAACTGTCAAAGAAACAAATCCAGGATTATTTTCCCCCTATAATGATGCAGAGAATTGCATTAATAATATGATAAATGAAAGACAAACTCACTGGTGAATCGACTGGAATCAGATCTGTTTCTCCAGACGTCAGAAGCATTTTTCTCAAAGGATCTAAATAGAAATGAGTCTTTATTGATCCCTGGGGAGAAATCAGACCTCTGCAGCTGCACATATAATAGGATATGGAAAAGAACTGCAGCATGGATGTTTATACTTTATTTTTGAATTTGATTAGTTCAGTTTGTTTTTGTGTTTATGAAAGTTAGGACAGAGGAGGGTTTAGGGTAGCTGAAAAGTACCTTTTGGAAACATATAGGTGTCAATATGGATTCAGGAGTCTTAAATCTGTCTGTCTGAAAATGTTCTTTCCCGTTGCAGGATAGAGCACAGTTAGACATTTTACATCATGTCTCCAAACATACATGCAAAACTGAAATAAAAAAAATTACTTGGAGACATTTCCATGTTCTTAAGAAAATATCTGGATGTGGATATCCTGCTGAATGCATGGACTGAAACTATGCATGGCGCAGAGGGAATTTTCAGTCCATTCTGGGGCTGCTCTTGTTTCAATTTGTTTATTAATTTTTAATAACTTAGCCAAAGTCCGTACACATGCATGGAAATTTTAGCATATTACAGAAGTACTGAAATCACTTCGTTACCTTTAAACTACCCTTAAAATCCTGTCAGTTCATAAAGGGTCATCAGGTGCAGATCTTTTAACTGTACCCAGGATCACAGCTACGTTTTCTGAGGGTGCGTTCAGTTACTGAGGTCCTGAGATCAGTTACAACTGTGTCAACATGCAAAAACACACTTGAAACCATTTTATTCTCGTAGTTAATACAGTTCATAACTCTTGTGTGTGCATGTAATGTAGAGGTATGTAGTTTTTGTGATTTTATCTTTTAGGGTAAGCACATTGAGTTTACATGTAAAATGACATTAATGCAAGCATTCCGGAGAAGGAAAGAGAGCAATGAGGAAGACGAGAACATAAATGGACACACCAAAATCTCTTTAAAAATAACCATAATCACATACAAATCCATTTTTTTTAAAGGTATACACAGCAAAGTTACCTCGGCTTTGAAAATGTCATCACTTTGCAATCCTCCTCTGTGTTCACTGTAAAATATTTCCTACAAAAAAAACCTAGAGTACACAAAACAATAAAAGACTTTTATCTAGAAATTCTGAAGTCTATTGCCTGACAACAGTGAGATAACAGCATTTACATCTACTGCATTGGCTAAAAATGAAAATCTGTGCTTTTACATCTGGGTGGTATTCCAAACTCTATTGCCTTTTTAAAAAGTCATCCCAGAGCTCACATTGTCCTCCTCTTCCTGTTCTTTGAGCAGACATTCATTCTTGACCTTGAGGAAAAACAGACAGGCAGTATTTACTCGATCAGTCTGCAAATCATTTTTTGATTAATCAATAAACCATTTTGTGTATAAAATGTCAAAGCAGTTAAAAAGAAAAATGCCTGCAAAACCCATTACTCATAGATTTTCATTAGCGATAGATGCCGTCATACATCTTGTTATATCCAAACAGTGGCACAAATGTTCAGTTCAATGTAACAAAACATCAATTATTTTGATTTGAGAGGTTGAATCAGATTCAGGAAAATGACTGGGATGATTATTTAATCATGATTAAGTATATTAGTTTAGTTGAATTATCTATTGAGGCTTAATGGTCTGCTTTTAAACTCGCTGCTCTTCATCGGGACCTGGCTCAGCTATCTGTTGCTTGTGAGTCAGATGTATAATCTTTTAAAATGTCTTAAATACTGGTTTGGTTTTCTGTGGAAAGGTTGGCTTTATTTGGCTCCAGTATTACAGCATTATCTTGTGATGACACGCAATAATAGGCTCATCTTGTAAAGATACAGTCTTTTTTTTAATCATACATTTCTGTCAATGATGAATGTAAAAAAGAAAAAGATAAGAAAATATGTTGTGTTTTGTTGTTGTTGTTTGTTTGTTTGTTTGTTTGTTTGTTTTAGATTTGCTGGAAAGCGCTCAGTCTTTCTCACATTCACATTCACAAAATCAACTTCCAGGCAATGCTTCCAAAGGGAGCCTTGCACATAATTACTCATTTTTCAGTCGGATCTTTACCTGCGGCAGCTACAAACCTCAAAATCAGCAGAACCTGAACTGAAAGTAGCCTCAGTGTCTCCTAAAGTTCCTGCTTTAGCCGAACCACCCCGAGGAGACTAATGGCTACACTTCCTTAAAGTCTCACTATCACTGGATTTTATTTAATCTTGGAGGATGGCGACAAAACTTCCAAATTAGTTTGCTTAAACTGCATACCCGGGGACTCCACCGCCAGCGGTGCTACTGAAAGTCTGTGTTATTTGGTCAAAGTGACAAAACTTTTAGCTCGTCGCTCCTGCAGCTTGAAGGAGTAGTGCAAACTTTAGTGAGACAGGCTGGCGGTGTTCAAACGTTTCCCTCATTTACATTTATTTTTTAATGTATTTCTTAAGCTTTAAAAAACAATAATTTATTTGTTTATCTGTTGCTGTAGCGGTTTTGTACATGTGCGTAAGTAATGTCACATGGTAGCAACCGTTAAAGGGACAGTCTGACTACCTTAAGCGACCCAGCATGAGTTTTTTGTTTTTTAAGTTAAGAGGCAGTTCACAGAAAACAAACCCCGCAAATGAATTTGAGCTTGCTCATTAGAATGTTATTAATTGCCGAAATTGGCGCAGCTTATCTTAAATTGCGCCCTAAAGGCTGTGTGCAGAGTGACTGAGAGGACACACCGGGGTTTTGATTAAGTTGATCTGCCCATGCGAGACGATCTATCCGGGATGATATCCGACAGCGAGGAGCGGGAGAGAAAAACGCTGTCAGACATCCATCTTCTCAGCCACTCGCAGCGGTTCTGGAAGTTTTGGTGTTAAAGGAGCTGCGGGGACTTTCTCCGCCGCTCGGTGCTGCTGAGCGGGCTGACTGACTGACTGACTGACGCCCCTCCTGCCTGTCTGCCCGGGTCGGCTAAAAAGGCGCATGTGTGTTCTTGCTGTGATGTGAGTTGAGCCGCATCCAGACGCACTGACCGCCGCTGGCTGATGCCCACCCCCTCAACAACACCACCACCACCACCTCCACCCCTCGTCCTCCCTCCCTCCTCTTCTTGGTGTTGTGCGCAAAATCTCCAGCGCCGGACGGACGGACGCAGTTTGACGGCACAAACCAGCGGCACTGCGGGAGGAATATCCAAGAAAAAAAAAGCCACCCAAAGCAGACATGGATATTTAACCGGCATTTGATTTCATCTCCCTTTTTTAATCTCTTTGTTTTTTGTTTTTTGTTTTCCCTTGTGATGTTGGCTTTGCACCGGGGGTGTTAATTAAACCTGCTCGATGTCTTTAATCAGTTTATAACCTGAACAAAATGAGGATTTCTTCTCGCGATTTGATTCTGTTGATGTTCTCGGGTTTTTGGGGACTGGCAATGGGTGCTTTCCCGAGCAGCGTTCAGATCGGTAAGTGTGAGCGTTTTATGGTAGATCCAAGCACAAAATAAAACCAGTCAATGAATCTGTGGACGTCCTGCCTGCTGCCTCTGACCTGCCGTTTAGCACCCCGGCACTGGTCAAAGTGGGGATTGCGGATTTTCCCCCCACAGCCTTATTTTATTCTTTTAATTGTCTTTAAAACATGACCATAAAGACGGGGTCCTGTGCTCTGTCGATGCTGTGCATGCTTCACACACACAAACGCACACACACACACACACACACCTAATGCGCTTTGCATGTGTGTGTATCCCGGTGCACTCCGCCACTGCAGCAGATCAGAGCAGCAAAGTCTGTGTGTATTCCCCATGCGGGCTGCCTGTGCATTGACTGCTGTTAACACTGGCAGATCCCGCTCCTATAACAAACCGCTGCCACGGGTCCCAAATGCCTTGCAGCTGCACCGTTCCCCCCAAATCTTTTTCCATCAGTTTCACTCTCTCTTTTTCAGCATCTCTGTGTTTTAAATTAAGTACGTTTCTCACTGACGGATTCACGGTTTTCATTACACTCGCTGGCAGATTTATTGGTTAGATTTAAAAGCAGGGTGCTAGGGGGGGGGGGGGGGGGGGGAGAGAAAAAGGAGCCCAACTGTGACCTCCATTTGTTAATCATTGGTTAATCATCACATCCTCAACAAACAGTCATCAGAGAATCAAAAAATCTGGTATCCAGGTTTATATTCCAACTGTTTCAAACGTCATTCTGAAATCTAATATTTGCCCACACTGACTTTTTTTTTTTGCTGGGTTTTACCCTCAGCTTGCACCCCAGCTTGTAGATGGAGTTGAGGCACATCAGATACAAGTCAGGCTGATGAAAAATGACAAGCTGTTCAAATGATTCTCCTTGTCCTTTTATATCAATGTGATACTCCAATCCCCGGGCCACCCAGAGAGGGCAGAGGTCAGGGTCAGTTACAGAGCAGGCACCCCTGGAACTGAGGGCTCTCGAGCTGCGTTGTTTGGGGTTTAAACCTGCGTCTGGGGAACTGCTGTGCCGTCGTGTGAAACATTTAATTTGTTGCTGACGTAAGCGAAACTGGCGTGTGTGTGTGTGTGTGTGTGGGGGGTTATTTTACTCATAATTTCCCAGCTATTATAATCGGGCTCTTGGTATTTCTTTAAATTAACTTATTCTCATTATCGCTTGACAAACATCATTGCTGCCAGTTATTTAAAAAACTGTTGATGTAATCCCTGTGTCATCATATTTCTCAGTTTCAGGCCTAGTTGTCCTCTGGGAGTGTAAAAATCCACACCCGCCAGACTACATTTAGCAATTTCTGAACCGCATCAGCCTTCAGAGAGGGCAAACATCTCCCCCGATCAACACTTGTCAGTTTCAAATAATCATCACCGACGAATCAACACTTATTAGCAGCAGGAAATTTGCTTTGTACACACGCAGGCGACACTGAAACAAGTGGACAAATAGAGTCACGGCCAACATGCTCCACAGTTGCCAACAGATGCAGAGATGTCCTCAGGATTATAAATCCTATTCATCCTTCATTTTCTGACCTGTATTAGTTTTTCGAGGTCTGTCAGCATCCTGTCTTATCATACACTGCATGGCAGCGGAGCATCTTTGATAGGAAGAAATCTGAACCTTATAGATCTTACTCCAAACTAATCTTTATGATGATTAAGCTTCTGGGTTTGAACCTGGCTGGTGTCCTTCTGTGTAAACTTTGCGTTTTCTCCATGTTCCCGCTTGTGCTCCGGTTTCCTCCCACAGTCCGAAGACATGTGTGTTAGGTTAACTGGTGATTCTAAATTGACTGTAGGTGTGAATGCTTGTCTGTCTCTCTGCATTAGCCCTGCGATAGACTGCAGTCCTTTCCAAAGTGTTCCCAGCCTGTTGCCCTGTGGCAGCTGGGATAGATGGTTAATAAAGTGGATGAATGGATGACAAAATTTAGATTCTGTGCATTCGAAGCATGCAAATTTAAATTCGCTACAAAAGCGAGCCATGATTTTGAGAAATAATTCTCCATGCAATAATAGAAGTTACTATCTCACATTAAGGCTCCAGCTGCACCTGCTACTGGAACATTTCATGTGTATCTGGATGTCTTTTGGGTAAGGAGTAGCACACATTAATGCCGGTGTGAATGCACACAGAACGTGCTGTAACCAGGTCAGCCAAACCACAACACTTTAAAAGCCTAACCAGGGACATGGACTGCACACTAGCTGTGGCTAAAAGTCAAGTATGTATTGCACTCATGGTGTTTTACTTGAATGGAGCAGTGTTAACATGAATCACCCCTGTAAACTGAGCTATACAGGAACATATATATATATATCAGGATCTGTTCCCTGACAGGTCTACGCCAAGTATGAATGCAAACTGTAAAGGTTGAATAATCTTTTCAGATTAAAGCCCACTTAAAGCTCACCTAAATCTGATTATTTTAGGCGATGGTTGACAAGAGTAAGCTGATCAGTGGGGTTGCCAGGCTATTACTCCTGTTATTGATTATTCACAATAAGGAATGTAAGCCTAATTAGCAAGACTATAGGAAGAGGAGATGGCACCAGCTGTTTCCTCTTTGATAGTATTCTACATAGAAATTTAGAAAAAGATAACATGGAATACTTACACGAGCACACTAAGTAGCTTGGATTAAATTCAAAGACGTGATCAGAAGTCATCCAGGTGGTAATCGGGTCACAAACAAACAGGCACGTTGCAGCCATTTGGGTCTTGTTTTCGGCGAACCATATGTCAGGAAACTTCAAAGTCTGAGGCCCCTGAAGTGTTTGGATCTCATTTTGTGTTGAATCCAGATGAAGGGAATGTCAGAAGTCTAAATAAGCTGGATTTAGGTCAGTGCTTAATTTTATTCTTTTCTATTCAGCAACGGCTGGAAAAGGGATAAATTTCAAGTTAGGAATAAACATAAAACCCATCACAATGGAAATCAGATTAAAATCAAAAGGGGGCTTAGATGACTGGTCTCCACAGAGTGGTAAAATATTCTAAAGTTTACCTTTTAAAGAGGTCAGCCATAAAAAGAACACACTGGCATTTTGCTCTAAATGACATTTACACTGTCTCATCCTAAGAAATATAGCCTTGAGTCAGATTTTGAAATGTGAAACAAACTGCTTCTAACCTAAAAACACTACTGACATTTGCACAGCCGCGAACGGCTTAGTGGAGATCTTTGTATATGAATGAGGCTGTAATACAAGAGGACACGAAACAAAAATCTTATCTCTGATGCCAAACTGATTTATGACACTGGCGCCGATCTTGCATAGAAAACTGAATGAAAATCCGAGTTGATACAAAAGGATATTTTGTGAATATCATTGCATTAATACGAGACAAAGACGACCTTGCATGTTAAACACATTGAATCCTTGCCACAAAGCCTAGTGGTACCTCAGAGGATCTAAATTGTTTTAGCCTTTGCAGGAAGTTGAAGACATTATTTACCAGAGCGATACTGCCCTTTTATTGCATTTTACACATTGTGGAGTCAGTTGTGGGAACCTCTTTTATGATAGAGATTTCTCTTTGAAACAAACATCTGTGAAGAGCTAATAAAATTTGCCTTAAATCTTTTGAACCTTTGATGTGAGGTTGTTATCACGAGAAAAAACACTATTATCTGTTTGTTCTGGTGCGTTATATCACCTGTTTTAAACCCTAAACAACCTAGCATAGGTCTAATTGTAAAGTTGGTCAGCTACTTATGTGTAGACTGGAAAGACCTCAGGATTAGTTTTGAAAGCTCAGCACCTACGTGACAGGCTGGCACAGTCATGGGTATACATTTGTGGTTTGCAGAGGATAAATCTGTCTTTCTAGACCAGGGGTGGGGAACTCTAGTACACAAGGGCCAGTGTCCTGCAGGTTTTAGATACACATCTGGGTCAACACACCTGAATCAAATGATTAGTTCATTGCCAGTCCTCTGGAGAACTTTAAGACATGTTGAGGAAGTAATTTAGCCATTTCAATCAGCTGTGTTGGATCAAGGACACATCTAAAACCTGCAGGACACCGGTCCTTGAGGCCTGGAGTTCCCCCACCCCTGTTCTAGACATTTCCTATACCTCCAATCAAGGTTTGGCTCAAGGTCTCTTGGACTTGTGGATGTTTCAATGTGATGTGTGCATGCTTGCTTAAAAAATTACAAACTAGTTACTTTTTATAATATTCTCATCTGCAAATATTCAGCATGTCAAATAAATCACTGATCAACACGTTCAGCTGCCTCGGCAGTGAGTTTCTCTTCCTGCAGACAGAATCCGGCACAGACTTGTGCTTCATCTGGCAGCGATAGTTCTTGCGGTGCTCTCCATCGTTGGTGAGCTTGGCATAGCAGCACATGGAGAAGTTCTCCACCTGCTGCATATCAAAACTGTGGAGTTGGAGTCCAGCTGCAGTTTTTAAAATTAAAATATGCTCAAATAAGTACCTGCAGATGGACCTTGTGTCCAAACATAGCTGTCCTGAGCATGCTAGTATGCAGACTCTTTATCTCTGTATCTCAGAGCCTTTTTCAGTATCATCATCCTGTTGAGTGTCAGAAACAATAACCACTGTAGGGGTTGTTTCCAAAAGCCCCTGAGCCCACGAGAATCCTGCAGGTAGCCCTCAGCTCAGCAGGAGAGGTTTTATTTAACTGTGATCTAAAGATTGAAAACTCTCCCAACAGTTTTGTGGTTTCTTTGAAATCTTATTAACTACAGTGGAGGTGGGGCTGAGATAGCAACAAGTTGTACCCCATATGGGCAATATGCCTGGGTACTGACTTGGATTAAATATATTGTCTTTTGTGTTTCTGTGCTGCAGTCAGCAATAACTAATCTGTCTAGAATAGGTTTAAACCTGACGGCGAGATACAGTGGACAAGCTCTTCATCGAACCCTCATGTCTCCTCCCTCTCTTTAGGCGGTCTGTTCATCAGAAACACTGATCAGGAGTACACCGCCTTTCGTTTGGCAATCTTCCTGCACAACACCAGCCCGAACGCCTCGGAAGCCCCGTTCAACCTGGTGCCTCACGTGGACAACATTGAGACGGCCAACAGCTTCGCCGTCACCAACGCCTGTAAGTTCGTCACATGGCTCCAGGTTGTGCATTTTTGGGGGGGTTTCTCTGGAAAATGGCAACAAGTGAACAACAGTATGGTATTAGATATATTGTAAATAGTGTTTAATGATGTTTTATTTCAACTGGAGTTTTAAGTTCCCAGTCCTCCTGGAACTGTACTCACCAAGTTAAAGCAGTAGGTTCACAGCATTTTTAGAAGTGTTACTTTTCATTGCCGTGACCTGTTTATATGGGTAGAAATGCATGTTTTACGTTAATAACAAGGGTAATTAAATGCTCAGAAAACAAAGTGAATCGAGAAATAGATAAAAACAGTTTTTAGACCAGCTTCGGAGTTCGAATTTAAGTATAGCACAGTTGGGTACACACAGATTTCATCTGAAGTAAGAGGGTATTTATTTATATTTTAGCTGGACTTAGCACATTACTCACCATGTAAAACAAAAGCTATCTTAATGGATAGAGATATAGTGCAATATAGTGAAATTATTCTTTTAAAGATGGGTATTTACTTGATAAACCCTCTGTGTTTGCTTGTGCTGGTAGAGGTTCTATAAATAGTAATGAGGTTAAATTATAGTGATATAAAGAGTGTCATCCCCAAAATGACACATTTTTGGGTTGCGTGTGTCTCTCCAAACAGCTCAGTGCGTGCGTGTGAGGATGTGGCGGCACAGCTGTCTGTGAGTGTCTGCTGGTTCACATCTGATCTAAGCAAAGCCACACATGCCAAAGGGGACAGAAGCTTTACACACAAACAACAATCACTCACACACTCCCATGGTTAGATCTCCTAACAGTAGTAGGCAGTGATTTTTAGTGATGATCCCTGGGGGAGCATCTTCTTTTTTCCCTTTTTCTCACTCTCTCCTCAGCCCGAGTGTGTGTGTGTGTGTGTGTCTGCAGGGATGGTGGGGGTTCCCGCAAAGACCATAAAACACTTCAGCCTGACGTCTCCTACTATCCGTGGTGTGATCTGGTGTTAAAAAAAATCAATGACTAAATTAAGCAGACAATGAAGTGCTTTTATGTTTGTTTTCGTAATGGAGGGGGTGAATCGTACGCGTCTGTGTGTGAGTGTGATGACCAGAGAGGGCTCAGAAATTCTGTGATCAGATAAAGAGAGTTAAATGTTTTGAAACACCCTAAGGTATTTTGTCTTACATTTTAATTTTGCATGATAATTTCAAGCTCCCGTTTCCTCTAAGCTTCTAAATTCCACGGATTTTAATTTTCACATTTGGGTGAACTGGCCCCTGAAAATGACTCCAAATCAGTTAAAAGTGGTCTCTGTTTTCGATATACGCACTGATGCATAGTCTGTTGTCACTAAATATCATTTACAAAACCGTCAGAGGCACAGGTTTCTGAGACAATTATGGATGTTTTTGTTTTTTTGCAATGGGATAAGATAACATTATGACAAAATAGCAGTAATACAATGTACTTTTAGCAGTGGGGATGGACAGATTGACAGATGAGGTCAGGCAGGAGTGTCTGCACTATGATGTTCACAGATGACATCTGCAGTGAGAGTAGGGAGCAGTCTGGAGCATGCTCTGGAATAAAAAGGAATGAAAGTCGGTAGAAGTGAGACAGAATACATGTGTGTGAATGAGAGGGAGACCTATGTGAAGATGCATGCATAATGATGGTGTATTAGTTAAAAATCCGGTGTCAACAATCCAAAGCAATGGACAGTGGTCCATTGCTTCTTCACATCAGAGGTGAAGAAGAGAGTGCAGGCAGTGTGGAGTGGGTGGAGACAAGTATCTGGGGTCATTTGTGACAGAAGGATAGCAGCAGGAGTGAAAGTGAAGGTTTACAAGATGGTAGTGAGAGCTGCTGTGATGTGTGGTTTGGAGATGGTGACGTTGACAAAAAGGCAGGAGGCTGTGCTAAAGATGTTCAGATTTTCACTGGGACGAGATTAGAAATGAGTAGATCAGAGGGACAGCTCAGGTTGACTGGTCTGGAGACAAAGTAAAGAGGTGGGATAGTTGGTATATTGGAGGAAAAGAGGAAGACCACAAAGAAGATTCGTGGATGTAGTGAAGGAGGACATGCAGAGGGTTGCTACAACAGAAGAGGATGCTGAGGATGAGTGAGATGGAGTTGGATAATCTCCTGCTGTGAAAGAAGAAACAGTAGAAGTAGAATTGAACTGTACTAAAGCAAAAAAAAGTGTAGAAATTTTGCTACATGGTACTATTTTAGCTCACTGGGTTGTGGCGGTAACCATAAGCCACAGGGCTAAGTGCTCAGGTTTGAGTTGGACCAGATGTTCTTTGCTGTGCATCTTCCTCCACTCTCAATCCCCCTCTTCTCTGTGTGGCATCTAATTAAAGTGGAACCCCCCTAATAATAACAACAACAATAGCAATGTATTAAAAAGGAATCTTGACAGACTTGTATTAGTGCTAAACATTAAGCCACTCTTAATTTTATGCCTGAGAAAAGACAATATTCACCCACAGTGACATTTCGAGTTTTCATGTATTATATAATTTGCCAGTAGAGGGACTGAGAGAGGACGCACATTAACTGTAAAATGCAAACTTTATACAAGACAACTGTTAACTGTTTTCAACAGCACAGACATCAATAAACCAAATAAAGATAAACTACTTGTAACACTCTTAACTGCACGTCTATAAAATAAAACTCCTGAACAGCATCCTGGGTGGTGCAAGAATAATTTTAATAATATTGCTGTGTTATACTGTAAAAGTGCCAGAATCTTAAAATAGAATTCCAGCCTGACCCACATGAAAGCTGGTCTTTAACCTGCTGGTTCCCTTGTACAAAGTACAAAGCGCTTCCAACAGTTAGAAGACAAACAAGGTGAGTTACCTGCACCTGCTGTGCGTGACATGTGCAAAGGTGATCTTCATACATGTCCTGAGAGCCTGAAAACATCTGTAGGTTTATCTGTTCTGTACTTCGCTCATCCTGCTCCACAAATAAACGAGAAGCTCTGCTTTCCTTCTGTAACAGTATATTTTTCAGTTCTCTGTGGAGGATCACTGAAGCCATGCTGACAGAAGCATTAAGCTCAAATACGTTTAAAACTAAAACCAATGCATCCACAAGATTTTGCCTATTAATGAGCTGAAATTACAGAAGATGAAGCTGTATTGATCTCTGTGGGGAAACGAGCTATGCGAGCAGCGGACAGAATACTGCAAGTTAAAATGAAGAGAAGTAGGCACAAGAACTGAATAAGCAAAATAAGCGAATGGAGGTTTGCAGCAGACAATACTGTAATATTTTAAAGCAGTTTGTGGGGATACATAAATACTTTAATAATGTTGTGGGTTTGATTTAAAAATACTTAAAAAATACTTAAATATATACACTGTTTAAGTTCAGGATGTAAAGTGAGTAATTTTATGAAATAATACATTCAATAAGTGAAGGAACCTTGTGGATGTATGAAAAATTTCAGTATTTGGACAAAAGAAGCTGCTCTGAGATAAAAGAGACCAATATTTGTAGAATGTGACATCTTCATTTTAGAAATTCATCCACAGTTTCTTGTATTATTTTACACCATCTTTTGTATCCACTCAGTCAATGACTGCAGTGTGAAGAGAAGCAACTCTTTGAATGAGAATGCAGAAAGAGAAGATTCTTGGACGTATAAAAAAGGCACGGATGGGAGTAAAGTGTATGAAACTATGGGATTTTCACCTTCCCTTTAATGGCTGCACAGTCACAGGAAGTCGGTCTGCAGTCCATTGATTGGCCAAGCCGAATCAGAGCAGAATTACATGAACCAATCAATGGCTCTGATAGCTCAGGGGCAGCGGGGAATCTGAGATCGAACCACATTGCCAGTTTTCACCTCCCGTTTTACATTTCTCAGTGTCTTTATTCCTTTTTTCTTCTCGGCCCCCTTTTTTTTTCTCCATTACCAAAGGCCCTGAGATAATGGTTATGAATAGGCAGTGTGACCATGTGGCGTTTAAGGGTATAGTGTACGCTTGGGAAAAGGAGATGAGAGAATGAGCTAATTTGTGAAGAGAGATTAGTCCATTCAGTGGCTCGCTGTGCTGCTGTCAGGAAGGCTGATGGGGATAATTGGTGGGAAGCCGAGGACAAATGTTGTTGTATGTTCCCATTGTCATTGATGATCATTCGGTAGACCCAGACGCTCTGATAAATTCTCCTGCATTTGTTTGATTTACAGTTTAACCTCCTTATTATTCACAGTGGGGTTACTAGTGTTAGTGACAGCCACTAAAAATATATCTTTTAATCATTTATACAGCAAAAAACGGTAATGTATCAATATCAAGTTAATTGCATCACTGCCGTATAATTATCTTTAACAAATGAAACAAATGGTCAAGACATTTGTTAGACTCTGTGTTGTGGCAGTGGTATCCACAGTCTCCAGCAGCATGAGGATTTATTTGCAGAGCTCAACTCTGTGGAGGAAAGCTGGACCTCTGCCAGCAAATGAGCCTTTGTAGATTACTTGTCAAATACATTCCAGGAAATTTACTAATACGTTTCTTCATGAAACAATAACTAGCTCCTTACACATACACTCACTGGCCACATTGCTCAGATGTTTTGGTCCATATTGACTTTCTAGCTTCAAACAGTTGCTTCAGATTTGTCAGCTGCACACCCATAATGCAACTCATCCCAAAGGTGCTCTGTTAGACAGAGATCGGATGACTGTGGAATCCATTTGAGTTCAGTGAATCCATTGTAATGTTCAAGAATTGGGTTGGTTTTAGATTTGTGACATAGCTGCTTCCGGCAGGATACACTATCAGATGATGTCATGAAGGGATGGGCGTGGTCAGCAACAATGCTCTGTAGTAGGCTGTGGTGTTTAAACGATGCTCAACTGACACCAAGGTGCCCAACGTGTTCCAAGACAATATCCTCCACCACAACGACCAACCTAAAACATTGATATAAGGCAGGATGAGTCCCTGCTTTCATGTTGGTCAAGTTGCTTGAAAACAGAAAAAGTTATTAATAGTTACTAATTACTGATTACTTCTCAGTAATCCTGTTACTTTACTGATTACTTTCCAAAGTAATTAGTTACTTTATTACTTTTTAAAAACACGATACACAACCTGAATACGTTATAAAGCAATAGACCTTTCAGCCCAATTCTATTTTTTCTGCATAATCAATCATATAAAATGTAATCAAATGAAAAAGTCTCTTTTTAAAACTTGTTTTAAATGTTTAACTTTATGAACATTGCATTAAGCGAAAATTAAATTATATCCAACAGTCTTTGACTTAAATAAGTGTGTTTAACATTTAAACCTATTTTCTGCATATTCCAGTATATAGAATAAAATAATTTTTTGTGTTTACACTTACTCTTTCAAATAGATGCAAGTAAAACACAGCAAAAAATAAATAAAATAAAAGATTCAGCGGCACTAAGTCCTGTTGCTCTTCAATCTATTTTTACCTGTTTAGCAGGAGTGGAGCAGGTGGAGGTTTGCCCGATGCTGCAGCGGTCATGTCAGTGGGAGGATCCGGGGGTTTCTCTGTGAATTTTACATTTCCCGTGGCAGCGTGCTGGGCGCTTGCTCAGATTTGAAGTTTAAGTTTTCGCTGTAGAAAGAAGTTTCCTTCCCACGCAGAGTGTACAGAAGACGCTAATGTTTTTGTCACTTTTTACAGAATCAAACTCAAAGTGATGTCAGTACTTCCACGCTTTAAATGCTGCATGGTCGTATTCTCTCCCACACTCCATATTATCCATTGTTGATCTACACACGTCTGTTGCTGCCACAGATGTTGCACACTCGTACGTCATTGTCATGAGACACTCTCGCAAGCAAAATCACGGTTTAATAACGCAGTAACGCAGTGTACCTACAGGAGAGTAACAGTTATTCCTTTTTTTGCAACAGAAATCCCTTACTTTAATTGTTACTTGAAAAAGTAATCAGATTACAGTAATACGTTACTTGTAACACTTTACTGCCCATCTCTGATCAGACCACTCTCTTATTGTCCAGTTTTGAGCCCGTATGAATTATAGCCTCAGTTTCTTGTTCTTAGCTGAAAAGACTGGAAGCCATTGTGGTCTTCTGCTGCTGTAACCCATCTGCTTCAAGGTTTGACACTTTTCTATGAAGGGCATCTTTTCTATGGTAATCTGTACAAACACTGAAAAAAATATCTCTGTCTATCTATCTATAAAAAAAAAACTATAGCAACCTTTCTGGATGGGCCTGAGCCTCAATGAGCCGCCTATAACCTGGTGTGTTTTTGGTAAACCACCTTTAAGTGTGAAAAATCCTATTGTTAAATGTGTGGGAAGGATGGAAGCACAATGCCAAAGCAACAGACTTCCTGATTTATTATAAAGCACTGAGCCAGCATGATCATTTCATGGCTCCCTGCCTTGTTGTCACAGTGCCACCCCTGGTCATGTGTTAAAGTTCAGGACAGTCAGTTGCTCCGTTAGTGTCCCGAGTCCTTGAACCTGAATGGCGTCTAAGCCATTTGTCCCTCTCACACTGAAAGTCAGTAAGAACGTCCAGGTGTTTCTGACAGCAGTCTCTGCACATCATTAGTAAGAATAGATAGAAAACAAAGGCAATGTGACAAATGCAGTTCTTAAGAGGTCGGGATAGTCCATCTGCTTCCAGCACAACAGAGTAGGTTAGAGAAATACGTCACCGAGGAGATTTAGCATCAGAAGTGCTTTGCAGGATTATTTATTAAGCACAGATTCTCCAAAAGGAAGGGGAATGAAATGAGGAACACACGTGAAAGCAAAAGTCTTTTTTGTTGCTGACAAGCTGAGAGTGCACTGGAAGAACACCCGGGATTTTATGTAAGGTGACAGTTCAGGTTTGGAATCTTTTATGATTTATTAATATCACAAATTCACTAAAAGCATCCAGTAATGGATCTCACAGTTTAAACTGAGCCCATTATTTATGTTACACAGACTGTACACAAAGATGAACATATTGTGTCAGCCCCAAATCTGCATTCTTTCTTATGGTCAGCAGGGGGCTCTGTGTTTCAAAAATACGCCTAAAGAAGTCTCGAGGAAATTACCCCTCAGCTAGCTTTCTCTGTGACCTCAGTAAACACTTTGCTGATGGGTTGATGAACTGATAGACTATCCCCTGGCAACCAAAGCAGTTTCGCAAAAAAAACACTAACAGCTGGCCGCAGAATATACATTTTTGCCTAACGAGGACAGGCTGCGAGCAGTTGCTGACCAGTCTCTAGTACTGTGGAAGGAAGCACCTGTTTACAAGAAATGAACGTAATATTAATAAGAAAGGTCAGAGGCTTTATCTTCTGAACTTGTTGTCTCACGTGAACTCATCGCCCTGTTCTCAAATTGAGATAAAGACGTCAGTATCAGCTGAGACACACAGTGGACGCCAACCAGCTGTATCACACAGAGACCATGACGTACTTGCACCTTTCAGTGATATGCCTGCCAGAGATGTATTAGCCAACCCAAAAACAATGGCACCTGACGACTCTCGAAAGAAACACAGAGTTTCAGCAACGCTGTGCAGAAACACATCAGTTGACATAGCTCAAACAGCTGAGCTACTATGCCAGCCCCCAACAACTTCACTTCCAGCAGAGGTTACAGCGACTCCAGCCAAATATGCAGTTTCAACTCCGTGCAGAAACTCACTAGCTGATGCCTGTACACCTTCATCATCATCATCTTCATCAGTGATCATATCACCATTTAAGTCGTTTCCCGAACCCCTTCAAACCCAAATAAATAGAGGGATTCGTCTGACACCAAAAGTGGGACCACACCCACCTACTAATTATAAACAATATGGCTCTCCACTCCACCTAACTGAGTCTGATACCTGATACCGACCGGATGCCGTTACCAGATCGCATTATTCCCACCAAAATGTGTCCGGTCACTCTCATTCATATACTAAAAGCAAAATACCAGTTATTATAGGCAACAGATCCTTACACACTAAAAGTACTTATAATCGAACAGTACAGAATCTGAATATAATACTGTGTAAAAATAATCTCTCAATCACTGAAAGAAATATTAAAGCAGCTGCACTAAATATTAGATCTCTATCAGGGAAGTCTCTCCTAATTAATGATTACATCACTTCACATGATATACATGTTCTCTTTCTTTCAGAAACTTGGTTAGATGGAAATTCAGAACAAGCTGTATTAATAGAGACTTGCCCAACTGATTATCACTTTATTAGTGAGACCAGAAAAAACAAAAGAGGTGGTGGTCTTGCTGTAATCTTTCACCAATCATTAAACTTTAAAAAGGTATCGCTAGGTGAGTTCAGCACCTTTGAATATTTAGCTACTGAAATAAATGAACCAAACAAAGTTTTATTTTTAAACATATATAGACCACCAAAATCTAATACAAACTTTTTTAATGATTTCAATGACCTTTGCTCTGCAATATGTCTAGACTATGACCAGATAGCAATTGTGGGAGATTTTAACATTCATACTGACAAGCTTCAAGATAGCGGAACAAAAGCATTAAATTATGTCCTCCATAACTTTGATCTAATCCAGCACATTAGTGAGCCAACGCATAATCGAGGACACACTCTGGACCTACTTATTAGCAAAGATCTAAATATCTCTAACATTGCCGTTACTGATATTGCATTATCTGATCATTTCTGCATTTCATTTGATAGCAACATCTTAGCCAATATACCTAATCAGAGTAAGATCACTGTTAAAAAACGCTTCTTTGGAGAAAACTCAGCTGAATATTTTAAACTGATGTACACTTCCACCTTGTTTAAATCACCAACATCCACCAACACACATTCAGTAAACAAACTGACAGATGATTTTCTATCCAAAATCTTAGACATGATGGATAAGATTGCACCATTCAAGGTTAAAACTGTCTCTAGTAAAAAGAAGTCTCCGTGGAGAAGTGATCCACTGGTATGTAATGAAAAAAGAGAGTGTCGGCGTGCTGAGAGAAAATGGCGGAAAACCCGACTCCAGGTTCACTGCGAGATATATAAAGAGAGGCTGAATAAGTATCAGCTAGCCCTGAAGGATGCAAGGGAGTCATTTTTCTCTGAGATTATTCATAGAAACAACAACAATGCTAGGACATTATTTGCTACAGTCGAGAGATTAACCACTCCTCCAGTGGCAATAGCCCCTGAACTAAGCTCCACCAGGGCCTGCAATGAATTTGCCAGCTTCTTTATTGAAAAGATCTTGAAAATCAGAAGATCGATTGGCACATTACTTTCAACCCCAATACCGACGTTAAGCCCAATTAGCACTTATGCAGAGAAAATGACTCACTTTCAAACAATAAATCAATCAAGTCTCGATAAAATTATTGAGAATCTAAGCTCTGCCACCTGCTGCTTGGATATATTACCGACAGGTTTTCTTAAAAAGGTCCTCCCAGCCATCAGGGAAGATCTGATCCAAATAGTTAACGCATCCCTCCTATCAGGTGTCTTTCCCAAAGCCTTAAAAACAGCAGTTATCAAACCAATATTAAAGAAAAAGAACCTAGACAGCACATTAATGCAAAACTACAGACCAATCTCTAATCTTCCATTTATTGGTAAAATTATTGAAAAAGCTGTTTTCCAGCAGTTAAACAGCTTTCTCACAATGAACAACCGCTTTGATATTTATCAGTCTGGTTTTCGTAGGCACCACAGCACCGAGACAGCCCTTGTCAAAGTGTTTAATGACATCCGTATAAATACTGACCGTGGGAAATCCACAGTATTGGTACTACTGGACCTTAGCGCGGCGTTTGACACCGT
This sequence comes from Perissodus microlepis, assembly GCF_051167445.1. Taxonomy (NCBI): domain Eukaryota; kingdom Metazoa; phylum Chordata; class Actinopteri; order Cichliformes; family Cichlidae; genus Perissodus; species Perissodus microlepis. The sequence continues at coordinate 26,818,907 of NC_140470.1, read as the reverse complement.
TGATCATGATATATTACTGGAACGTCTAGAGAGCTGGGCCGGACTCTCTGGTACAGCACTCGACTGGTTCAAGTCCTACCTTAAGAACAGGAACTTCTATGTGTCAATTAGCCAATTTTCATCACAAAATATAGAAATCACATGCGGGGTCCCCCAGGGCTCCATCCTAGGGCCCCTCTTATTTAGCATTTATATGCTCCCGTTAAGCCAGATTATAACCACTAATAATATTAGCTACCACAATTAAGCAGACGATACTCAACTTTATATCTCAATGTCACCAGGTGATATTGAACCTATCCAAACTCTTAATAAATGCATTGAGCAAATTAATAATTGGATGTCTCATAATTTCCTTCAACTGAACAATAACAAAACTGAAGTACTTATCTTTGGACCCAAAAAAGATCGATTAAATATCAGTAATCAGCTTAAACTGGTCCAACTAGAAACTACCGACCAGGCCAGAAATTTAGGTGTAATAATGGACTCAGACCTGAACCTCCAGGGCCACATAAAAGTTATAACAAAGTCAGCCTTCTATCACCTGAGGAACATTTCTAGGATTAAAGGACTGATGACACAAGGAGACCTAGAAAAACTCATCCATGCATTTATCTCTAGTCGCCTTGATTACTGTAACAGTATCTTCACAGGTCTACCCAAAAAATCAATTAGACAACTGCAGCTGATTCAGAACGCTGCTGCTCGTGTTCTCACTAGAACCAAGAAAATAGAGCACATTACTCCAGTTCTAAAGTCATTACACTGGCTCCCTGTAGCTCAGAGAATAGACTTTAAAGTGCTGTTATTAGTTTATAAATCTTTGAATGGGTTAGCACCAGAGTACATTAGGGATCTGCTATCATGGTACAAACCATCTAGATCAGTCAGGTCCTCCAGCTCTCGTTTATTGACCGTCCCTAGAACCAGAACTAAACATGGAGAAGCAGCTTTTAGTTTCTATGCTCCCCACATCTGGAACACATTATCGGGAGAATGCAAAGCTGCAGAGACACTGAACTCTTTTAAGTCTAAAATTAAAACTCACTTATTTAGACTTGCTTATGAGTAACTGATCCTATTATGGCTCTCTACCTGTTTGTTTTAATTTTTTCATATAAATTATTGTCTTGATTATTGTTTTATTGTAAATGCTTTTTTGTAAATGTTTTCTTGTATTTTACTTTTATAGTGTTTTGTGTTTTATTTTTTGTGTTTTATTTTAATCCTGTAAAGCACCTTGAATTGCCTTGTGCTGAAAGTGTGCTATACAAATAAAATTTCCTTGCCTTGCCTTGCCTACTTGAGCCTGACCAGTTTTTAGATGGAGCTAAATCGGGGTCAAGAGTTTTCTTTATTTGAAAAGTGATTCCAAACGGAAATTTGTTTGATATTTACGTTTGATATTTAAAATAAATAAATAAATAAATAATTTCCCCCTGTTAAGGACAGGCCTTCATTAGAGTTTCAGAAAAACAGAAGAAATCAGTTAAACATTTGCACTGGATGTACACACAAGCCCCCAGTTTTTCAGAGCCTTGATACAGTAACTGTGGCAATGTTTACAATAGCTTGAAAGAAAGCGGTTTGTGTCCTGCTGGGTGCTTTGTGTTTTGCATTTAGTTTCATTATATTTCCATTAACTGTTTAGTTTCGGTCACACTGCCTCTTCAACTGTTAATACACCTCTTCACAATACAGAAGTCAATGTAATGCCAAGGAGTCCTGACTGAGTATTTGGAGTGAGACGGGAGATATTAGGAATTTCTGTGCTTTGTCAGATTGAATCTACTTTGAGTAGTTTATAGATTTTAAAATATTTAAATTTGTGAGTATAATATTATTAGAAAAAGATTTAAATGCTCGGGCCCTGTTGGAAGTTGCTTCATTGTATTAGCAAAATATTGCATAAGTGGCTGTGTTTCTTACTTTAGTGTGTTTTAGTTTAAAACATGAACCTACCAACACTCATATGTATTCCTTTAATAACTTCATGTGCAGATTGTTGGATAGAAGAGTTGGGTGAACTGAGGGGAAAAGGTGAGATTTTTTTATGTAGTAGACAGCAGAGTGATTGGGTTTGGATGGAAAAAGGATATTGAATAAATTAACCCCCCAGCAGTGGAGGGCACTATGTAATTGAGGTGCCCAGTTAGAGTGAAAGTGAGTATTAGATCCCTACGTGTGCATTATCAGCTTCAAATTAAATCTAGATTTGGACAGACTCTCACAAGTTCATGTAGAAAATAAAATGAAAATGAATCAATATGCCTCTGAGCAGCTGCGGAGTCTTCAGCGGTGTGTGCTACCTTTTCATCTGCACTTCATTCGTGCGGCCGATCTTTGTTATGCGTTCCGTGGTAACCTCTTAACCATCAAGCAAGACAAAGGCTTTCAAAGGCGTGTGTGTGGGCGGAAGGGGTTAATATGACCTCCTACATGCTGCCCCTGCCTTTGCCTTCATTGAAACAGTGACATCCTAATCTGCATCGAGTCATTTGTATTCAGCATGGTGCTCTGAGTCACTCCAGATCCAGATAGCAAGCAGCCTCTTCCTCTTATATGCGCTCAAGCTGCGCAGTAGAACCTACATTTTCTCTGCTGCTAACACCTGAACACTTGCTTTCCTTGGCTGTCTTTAAGCATGAAAAAGCTGTCCCATTTGTGTTTTAGGCATGCCTGTACACAATCTGAGTTTGCAGCACGTTAGTCCTATTTAAGTCCGTTATCTCTCCGTCCATGGGCTCTGTTCAGAGGGGCTCTTCTGCACTGTGGTGCTGCCCTTTAAATGGCTGCCTGTGCCCCTCATTTGTCTGAGGATACTTCCGCATGGGTGAAAATATACAGACCTTTCAGCGGTGAACGCTTGTGTGTATGTGTGTGTATTATGGCTGGTGGAGAAAGAAAGGATGTAGAGGAAAGGGGGGAGGGAGGCTGCTAATGAGAGATTAATGTGATGAAGTAGGGAGGAAGATGGAGGTTGAAGAGATGAGATGTAGGGGGTTTAAGAAAAGGAGGCAGTGATAGTGAGGAGGGATTTTCACAAGAAGTCTGCTTCTGTAGATCAGAAAGTGAGCAATTTTCATGTCTTTATAAAGTAACATGACTTCATTGAGCTGTGTTAACATTTAATGTTAGCCTTGTGTTGCTAAATTTAGCCGATGGGCATTATGATGAAAAGTTCCCCCCCCTGCTCTCTCCGTTCTTGTTGGTGGCAATTTGCAAGGACAACCGATGGAAGAGTTGAATGAAGGACTTGTTAAATAAACAAATAGGTTGGGATATTATGTGCTTATAAATGATCAGCGTGAAACAATAGCTTAGACCTAGAGCTTGAATTATGCTTCGGGGGAAACTTACACCACAACCTATGATTTTAACCCTCTTAACCCTACGATGCCACCTTCCTCTCAACCTGACCTGTACCTCCTGAAAATGTAACTACACATTGGGTCGATACACCCTGCAAAGACTCTGGCATGGAGGGTTACGGCGTGGGGTTAAGACAGGTTTCTGGCTACGTCGTAAGTTACAACATAGATTTCCTACTGAAGCATAATTCAGGCATGAGTCACAGAGACCAGTCCCCCCTGCCAACCTGCGGCCACCAGGGAAAAATATATATTGCCTGTTGCAAAGAGGATTCTTTGGTTGCTCTCATGTTGCTTCAGTCCCCTGTAGTTTGCGTTAAAGACACTGATTTGTCTGCAAACACTGGTAAACTACTTGTTGAATACATATTTTTCCTAGAGACCAGTGGTTACTTAGGAGTCGCTGACTGGTCTGAGCTTCAAGAGCTACTCCTCATAGGCTTTCGAGGGGTAAAGAGTTAGTATTTGAATTCAGGTTCTTTCAGTTCCATTGTCACACTACTACCTTTGCAAACATTTGTGAACGAATGGGTCTTTCTAAAGCACCAAGTTATATTCAAGTGCTGTAATCCCATAGTTGTAACACGCCAGTTCATGAAAGTTTTGCCATCCTTGATATTTCACGATCAACTTTAAGTGATGTTATTGCAGGCTGGAAGTGGTTATAGTTATAGAGCAGGGTCACCAAGTGCTGGCATTAACATCAGCACATCATCTGTGCACCAGGAGCTTCATGAGGTGTAATGTGTAGGTTGGCCTGCACAGTAATCCAGTAATTTGTTGGGAAACGTTCTTGATTGACGAAGTGTGTTTATGTGGCTGCACATTCAATGTGTGTGTTCTTTCTTTAATACAAGTCACTCCTGATTGGGTTACACTTCTGACATGCCTACCAAACAGGAACTGATACACCTTAAAGCCCAGAAACCACAGCATAGCACTGCACAGTTTTCAATGGAACTACATTTGCTAGTCGGTGGGAATCTCGATAAATGTCTGTAGAGGACTCTTCATAATTTCATTGTACATGTACAATGACAATACAGGGCTATTCTATTCTATTCTATTCTATTCTATTCTACTGTAGCGAAACAATACAAAAAAGGAAGAACTTAAGTTAATTATTTACCTAGTTGGATTCTCAAAGGGACATACCATTAAATAAGTTAATTAAAATCAAAAATGTTAACACAGCCGGTGATATTCATCCAGGTACCCAACCCAAGATTGCAAATGGAGAAATTGCACAACCTGTGTAACCCCATCAACCCGTCAAAATACTGCAATTTACATTTTGCAAAAGCTTTTTTAAGACACAACAACTTTGTGTAATGCTATGGGCGCATGTGAATGAATTTCATACAGCAGCTGATTTAATCATGTGAAATTGTTAATCTCTCTAGATGAACACACGAATGCAGACAAACACAATCAACATTCTTGCTTACCTAGTTAAGATAATGCAGTGATTACATCAAAACCCTGGTGTCTTTAAATGAAACCAGCTTAAAGTGCCAACTTTTATTCACACAGTTTAAAATGTAATTCCTCTGCAGGTTTCTCCTCATTCAGTTTTGTTCTGCCCCCATCTTATTTACTCCACCTCCCTGCACCCCCCCTCCAAATCTGTGTGCTAGTTATATAAGCGCCCCCCTGAGGTGTGTTTTTGAGTCTGTGCGCTCGTTTGTTAGCAGAGGTCGCACAGGTTGAGTTAGAACTCTGAGGAGACAACGTGCACTGAACAACAGTTAACGGTTAATGTGATCCTTCAGATGCTGTTTGATTCATGAAATCGATAGTTAGCCTGAAGTGTTTTAAACACTGAGGAAAGAAACCGCAGAGCGAGCATCAACGGGCCAACTGGGGAAAAGGAAGGAACTGTTTTTAGGGTTTCCACAAAACAAAAAGATTTCACAAATGTGTCTTTACAGGCAAATTAGCATTAGTACAAAGGTCTAAAATGAGCTTTCAGACACTTAAAATGTTGAAGCTTGTAACAGCTCATATTTCATGCATTCAACAACCTGAGTTGAGTCATGGGGTGTGTGTGTGATGATGCAGGACAAGCAGAATTTTATAAAACTTGGAGGAGCAAAGGAAACAAAATCCATGAAATTGTACTGTTGATCTGAACTGAATTCCTTTCTTTAAAAGTGCAAGGGCATTAGCCTTTACTGCACTATTATCCTTCTAGCTTTTAAAATGTAATCATCTGAGTGCAAAAAGAAATGTGTTTCTTATTTTTCTTCATAAAGTTGGTCTGTAGACGGCTAAAGAAATCTTTATCAACTCTTCGAAATTGACCTATTACGCTTTTCCTTTATTTCTGCCATTTTATATTAGACTGATGTTAAATCACATCCAAAAATCTCTCGCCTCACCTCGTCTACTCCCTGAGCACACTTCTTAAGCACAAGCGCTCCCTCCTCCTCCCTCTCGTCCTCTGTTTTCATGCCTATTACCTTTCAGTCCCATCAGTCGCACAAACAGACACCACCGTCTATCTGAACCAACAAACAAGCACGCCCATCGTCAGGGTTTACTGCATTTAGTGTGTAGACATATTGCACAGATATACTAGAGCAGACACATGAGACATTTCAGAAATGAAGAATGTAAACGCTAGCATCCCGGAAGGAGCTTCAGCTTGACACTACTTTTTGTGGCATTAGTTAGCAAATGATCGAATCCGGCATGATGTTGAACATTATCAGCCTTGGGAAGACCAAAAAGCACCCTTTTATTCTGGTTTTCTATAAGATGTATCCTTTTACAGTGATGGACACTAATGTTAAACAAGGCCAAAGTTTCAAATAATGAGCTGAACAACAGTGTGCAAGTTATCCATGCAGACTGCTCTGAACATTTCCTCTATTTCTTGTTCTGTATGACGTCAGTGAGAGTGCATATCCTTAAATATGCTCATCTCAGGCACACCAAGTCCTGCCTCATGTGCTGTTCAAACTTTCAGCTTGAGAGGGGCAACCAATCAGAAGAATGTTAGAAGAAAGGGGGAGGAGCATATGTGCAAGTAATCAGGTGTTACAGTTTCTACAATATTATATCCTCTCATATCCTAGGGATAAAAAAATTGTCATCAGACAGTGGCTGTGAGGCTCTGAGCAGACATTCAGTTTTTTATGACAGCTTCATATTATCATGCATCAACAACATATTCACCCTTCAGGCAGATTTCAAAGAATTATAAAAGGTATGACTAGTTGTCTGTGGTGCCTTCAACTCTCTCTCTATTATCATCACTTAGGCCCAGTTAACTGTGAATCAAGCAAAGCTGCTCAAATACAATCCAATAATAAAAATATAAAGATGAAAATGAGCACAATAGGTCATCTTAAAAGCACCAAAAACATCTCGAAATGAAAATGAGGACGGCACTCTGAGATTGTGGCTATATCTCATATTAGGTCATGTACTGACTAGGTCACACTGATGTTTGCTGCACACTGTGAAACTCTGTCTGTGCTGCTGTGTTTAAAACGTGTATGAAGGATCCACATTGTACAATTTGTGGCTTCTTTCCAGCAACATCGAAATCTGAAACAGCTTTGTGTTAAATTAAAATCGGCTTTATTGAGTAAACACATTCGCTCTTAATAGCTTTTAAGAAATTCGTTAAAGACTCCAGTCTAAAGAGGTTGGATGCGAGTTGTTGGTGAACGCATGCAAGCGAGAGCCAGTGATTCTGTTGCAAATGCAGAGATGAGAAAATGCTAAAGTTTGCTGCTTTTGAAGGTAATGACAACCTGTTTTATGATTTTGGAAAAAGCTGCTGATGCTGTGCCTTTTTTCTCAAGAGAACACCCCTAAGGTGAGCTCACATCAACTAATATAAGCAACAGTACTGATCATATCAGAACAAATACAGCTGTAGCCGCAAAAACCCCAGAGGGCAGAGAATTGAACAAAGGTGTATTTTACTGCTTATGATCTGAACTTTTATTTTGATGGAGAAACATTTTATTATTCCCTCTTTAAAGGATTACTTCGTGTCACTTTAATGTTCACTTAGTTGTTATTTAACTGTTATCGGAGGATAATGTCTATGAAAGAGGCTCAAGATAATAATTTGTGTCAGGCCCTCTGTGTTTGAAATGTGTCAGATGAATTGCTCTGCTGTTTGCTCAGTGAAAAACAACTAAAGTGTGTCATCGGTTCACACCGGACAGTGAAAACGTAGCTAATGCAATGCAGAGAGCTACCTGAGTTTAATTAGTTATGATGGCCTATATCATCTGATGGGCATTATTGAACATTTAGAAGCCATCGGGGGTTGTGAAGCAGCCTCACCACCTTCGTTCTCAATTAGAAAGCTATTTTGGGATGTGAGGATGCGCCGATGGATTTTCTCCAAATTAGGACAGGAAGTCATGCCAGTTGCTTTGTGTTAATTATTTCAAGATTTCGGCTCAAATCCTTTGCATCTTTGAGATCTCATTTGATTTTTAATGCATTGCAACAAGGAGAAGCAATGCCATAGTAAACACAAGTTGGTAAACTTTATCACACAAGTAACAAAAAGAGAAATGCACTGGGTTTACAAAGTCAACAAGCTTCTGTTTGTTCACCTTGGGAGGATAAAGTTTCTTTCATGGGTTAGCACTTAGGCTTCATATGCATTACATGTGCGTGTAGAAAAAAAAGAAGTATCGGGAACAAAACAGCAGCACAAACAAACAATTTCTGTAGAGCTAGTAAAAATAATCCATTCTGTTATTTCTCTAACAGTTTAGTACAAAGCAATAGATGAACCGACCCACTAACAATGCTATCTTAGAAGCAGAACTAAAATATTACAAAAACTTTTCTACTTAATGAGCTACGGCTTTTTGTGAGCACCCCATGTGAAAGCAGATAATCTGATTAGATTTAGAGCATTTGATACGTATGGTTACATATTAATAATGGAACAGTGATTACTGTAATACAACAAATTAACACCAGATTTTATGAAGCAAAGCATAAAAAAACGTGTTAATTGATGCAATGGAAAATGGATTTAATTAGTAACAGAGTAACTCAACAATTCATAGCAGAGAGCTCAATAGGTTCCTCACATAGCACAGATGACCCGGTTGGATATACTGCGTACATTTAAATTTGTTGATAATACACTTGTAATATTCCACAATGACTTTCTTTTGACAATAAGTGTGGCTTTTTAAAAAAATGAAATACTGATATTGTGTGGGGTGTGGCATGGTGGTGCAGGGGTTAGCCAGGTTTATGAAACAGGTTTAATAATGGAAAATATCTGGCTCTTCATGTTAAAATTCCAGTCACTGCTAACCAGTTATCCTGGCTCTCCCTGACCAGTCGCTGTTTTTTGCTCTGCATTCAGTCTCTCAGCCCATCATTAGTTAGACCACAGCATCTTGGACTCCAGCTGGCAACGGTTTGACGTTTTCTGTTGTGGAGATCCACAATGCTGCACCGAGCCACTGAGGCTGCAGAGCCAAACAAGGACCATTATACTGTCTATCAGTACATATCTAACTGCTCTCCAAAGTGTTGGAGTTTGAGTCTGACTTCACTGAGGATGCTGATTGGTGCTCGGTCGTTAGCATTACAAAACAGGACTACTTATATATGCAGAAGAGCGTTTTTTTATATGGAGCAATTTATTAATGCTTTTAAGAACATGTCCATGTAACTCCTTTTTTTCCCCACCTCCATGCATGCACATGCCTACACGTGTGTCGTAATCAATGCATCTGTCCACTTAAGAAAACAAACAAATAAAATTATTACAGAAAAAAATGTCGGAGCATAACCCCCTTTTAGTCTGCATACATTTAGCTCACGTAGGAAATCTTGTAATAACTGCTTAAGATTATCGACTAATTAATGTCCTGTATGTCCTGTTTCCCTCCCCGCACAACCAGTTGTAGTACATGGCTGCCCTTCCTTGAGTCTGGTTCTACTAGAGGTTTCTTCCTGTTTAAAGGGTGTTTGTCCTTCCCACAGTCGCCATGTGCTTGCTCATAGGGGGTCATATGATTGTTGGGGTTTTCTCTGTATTATATTGTACATAAAAAAATAAATAAAAAGAACTTGAGGCCACCGTCGTTGTGATTTGCTGCTATATAAATAAAATTGAAATCTTTCAATCTGTAGTTATCTCATAAATGTGATGTCCTCAGTTTCACAACAGTAGCAAAGATGGATTAACTGACCACATTTAACACAAGACCAAACACAGGAGCAACATATAAAATGTGTATTCTCTTTAATAAACTCTGTGTAGTGCCTTTTAATTACATATTATAGCAGTTTTTTAGTTCCGTATTACATTAATTCCACATATACTGTTGCTAAGGGAAGTTTTTTCTACCTTAAATAAAAGTCTGAGGTAAACGTTGAACAATTTAAACACTTGTCACAAAAGTGTAAAAAAGCACAGAAGAATAAATTCGCATAATACGGCTCAAAGGCCTCCGTGCAGAACTCGTTCAGTCCATGTCGACCTTCACAGAACCGTATCAGTCAAGTGCTAATATCAACATTGTTCATGCAACATTAACGCTAATAAAAAGCCTAACGGATTGAAGTGAATTTCTTTGCGAGACAGAGACGCCCAGAATATTTTAAGAGAGCGACAGAGACAGAGAGGGGTGTGGGAGGGAAATAGCAGCAGGTCTGCTGTCAGATCGCAGTGAATAAGTCGTGTGATTTCACAGATGGGTTTTAACAGGAACACACTCTGGCCAGGGGAGTTGTTCTCACATGCCGGAGGATGCTGTTACAGCTCACACACACAATTATACGTACTACACATTTTAAAAAATGACAGGAAGTAACTTCAGCACTTCAACTTGCCAGAGATTTCTTATGGTATGTAGATCATGCAGACGGAATATAAAGGATAAGGCATGTGTTTATAGTAAAAACCAGAGTGGTTTAAATAAACAGGAAAGAAAATCATGGCTCTGGAATCAAACATCAACCTAACAGGATCTGAGGCTTTCACCACACAATGAATCATCATCCACACAATGATATAATTTATATTTTTGGTCTATTTTTACTTTTTAAAAAAAAAAAAAAATAATAATAATAAAAAACAATGACCAAAAGTAAATAAATAGAGAACCGCAAAAAACAAAGAAGCTACAATATAGACATGTAATTAGCTCTGATGAGTAATGTTGTAATAAGTTTATAAGATTACAGAAATCTTTCAGTCTGTTTGGGCCTCATAAAGGCGACATAAGGGGATGAAATCTCATAAAAGTAAAATCAATGAGAACCAAAAAGGTGCTGTAAGTATAGCCCATTTTTTTGGCTTCTATATTTGAAAGTATGTGAGATGTGGCTACGGAGGGTACTGAGTTGGTCATGATTAATGAAAGTAAATATTGTTTTTAAACTGAATTTTTTTCATTTGCGTTTTTGTAAAGACATTTTTTTTAATGAAATTGCTTATATGGTGTGTGTGAGCTCTTTTCTAAATTGTTCTTCTTTAGTCATAATTCATAGTTTAGTCAAACCACATTTTTATTGATATACACAATCAAGACAGTCAAATCTTGTCATTAAGGATATGGGGAGGTCGTCAAATGTCGTTTTAATTGGGAAGAGAGTTAAGGCCGAGACAGAGTATGTGTGTATGTGTATATGTGTATATATATATATATATATATATAAACCAAAAAAAAACACCCATCAATATATATATATATATATAATTAAAGTACAGAAATGTAATTAGCTTTTCATCGAGTAATCTGTAAAGTGTAATCGATTAGCAACTTTCCTAGCAACAACTTTCCCAGCACCGACTGATATTATCCTGCAGCTAAATCCTGGTGTACAGCAGCAGTTCATATGATTTGACAATCTTCATTAACAGAGTTGAATGGATTCACAGCCTCTGTTCTGCTGTGGACACAGCAACGAGAAATTAATAACATGTCCAGTAGTTAAATCAGTGGGCGTGTCCAAACAATTAGCAGGGCTGGTTTAATGGTTATTAGATGTCCGGTGTGAATAGAGGTGGAGAAACCCATCAAGGACGCTGCTCATTAGCTGCTGTTTTAATTAGTTGGAGGTCAAACACGTGCACATGTGTTATATTGAAGTCAGATCAAACTTTAAAATAAATGTGCTGTCTGTTCATTTGTGTTCTGCTTTTCTTGGTTGTGTTGAACAGCGGCAGTAAGTCAACATGTTTCCATAGCGGTGTTAAATTATTCTACTCAAATATTTGCACCTTTGCAGTCAGCTGTCACACATTCCTATCGAGCTTGTAGCTCTCTGTTCACACATTCACTTTACTGCCGGTCAGTGTTTGTATATAATCACTGCAAAGTGAGAGTGACACTCAGATTCTTCCTTTTTGAACGTAACCCTGCTGAAAAAGCAGACACTGCTCCTCAGAAATGAATGCAGTTCATTTCAATTAATCAGCTGTTTTCATAATAAGATAATTAAACATGCCCATCTGGATTTCGTGAAATAAGCTAAGGATGTTTATTTTTATTTCAACATTCTCTTTTTGTTATTAAAATATAACTAAAAGTCATTTTACACACACACACACACACACACACAGATATGCATATGTGTGTGTGTGTGTGTGTGTGTGTGTGTGTGTGTGTGTGTGTGTGAAAGGAGATATTTTTAAGATTTACAAGTGCTCATTAACAAGTAGTGAGAAATAAACACAACGAGTCTCCCATCTTGCAGATTAACTATAGCTCTGTCATCTTGAACTGCAGCTGTCTCTCGTAGTCTTTCTTCTCCTCTGCATGCTTGGCGAGCTTGGTGTAGTTGCACTGTTGCCCTTCCAGCTTGCAGTGATAGTCCTGTTGTGAAATGCAGTCGGTGGAGGTTCTTTTTGGGGAAGAAACGCAATGATATCAGGGACTTCCACTGTGTAGCAAACTGACCAGCAAGCAGGTCGGTAAGGAAATAAAATGACGTGAAGGGCTGGGGCTAGATTGAGTCTCTTCATCTCTGATGGTTAAACAATAAATAAATGAAATTAAACTAAAATAACTCATCATCTGTACTTAGATGACTGTTAATGTACCTTAGCAGTCTCCACTTATTTCATAATGTGAGAGTAGTAAACTGATGCCATTTTGAAACTTCAGTGTGATGTCTTTTTTTTAGATAAACATTACCATATTTGGATGAGAAAGTGAGGTAACAGTGTCAAGCTTGGTTTGGAAGCTGAATTCATAAATTGTACAGAAAAACTCAATACTACCCAGAGAGGGAGCTTGGCAGAGGGTTTTTGCTCTTGGAGTGCTTCTTTTTAGTGAGATCATTTTAATGAAAAAGCTCCATAAAAGACCAATACCTTAAACACAATGGAGAGGTCTAGTTTTGCACTACAGTAAACTGTGTTGAGTCATTCGAGGTCATGGCACCCCTAATTCAGTGTCCATGGATCAATTAGACAAAAACCTCCTGTTCTGTGCAGATGTTACAACAGGGGGAAACTATCCATAGAAACCCAGACCAGGCTCCAAACATGCTTTTTATCCTGTCATGGTGAAGTCTATGGACTGATGACTCACTTTGGGATCCAGACTCAAGTGGCCACCAAAGGAACTGCAGTTTTAAGATTTCTATCTTGGCTCCATTTTAACCCCAAGAGACTGCTGCTTCATTTTAACCAGTTCATTCGACTCAGTCTGACATGAGTATAATCTGCAGTCATGGTTTAACACTTTCCATGTTACTTCAGTTTGTTCTGATTCACCACTGAAGTCTCCATAGGCAGACTTATTGTCAGTGATGAGACACTGGGTCCCGCCTCTGTAGTTACCTCATTCACACTCAATCTGTTTTTATCTGTCACTCTCACACTCGATACACAGAACACACATGCATGATGACCTTTCACCTTGTGTTAGTACTGCTCTGCCTAATGATGACGCTATTTTTAGAGCACATGATTAGCAGTTATCAATTGTCTGAGAGCTGTTCACCCTCTCTGGGTCACTGTGTTTGTGTTGTGCGAGAGAGTGATGTGTTGTGTGTCCTCGACAAAGCTGCTATTGGATGGCTTCACCATTTGAACTCTCTCCAGCAGGCTAGCAGAAAAGAGCCCCTGATTGCAACATGACCAGCCAATTACTGCCCTTTTATCACACCAGATACAGCCCCCCATTGGTCAGCGGACAGAGGGAGGGAGTGGATGAGCTAATTAGGAGAAGCTGGACATTTTTACTGCTTTGTAAGGCAGCTCAATAATACTGCACAAAATCACTCAAATGACATGGTTGATGGGTGTGATCAAGTTCAGAATGGCCACAGTTCTGTTGGCGAGGGAAAAAAGGAAGGAAAGAGGTGGCTGCTTTTACCGAAAAAGTTGTTATGGATAAATAAGAAGTATATGTACTTCTACATAGATACTATGTGGCTGTAAAGACAGTACACGAGGAGCCAACAACCAAATCTGCACAACAGACTTAATGCCAAATGTCACTTAATGCCATAGTGGCATCACCTGTTGTTTTGTGAAGTGTCCTTTGAACATTTGGGGTCATTGTGTTTCGAAACTGGAAGCAAAACGGAGAAGCTCGCATGCTCATATGGTAGAAATGTGTCAATCACAACGTAGACATGACAAAACGTACCGTGTTTTATGAAATGTGCGACAATGACTCATAAAATGAATATGATGTATTATGACTCAGTCATATACAAGTAAAAATAGGACCGCAACTTCCTTACAGCAGCAGCTCTGCACTGGCTTCACATTTCAGACACAAAGGCCACATCCATCGTTTACAAGGTGTACACTTTACAGATTTTTACAAATACAACTTGAATAAAAACATTGTTTGAAAACACATTAACTAAAGCACCTGTGTCTAATGTGTGTCTGGCTATGGGCGGGCTAAAATGGCACCAATGGGTGGAAAACATACGCTGGAACTTTAACAATAGCTGGTAAGTTTTTCTCTAAGCTATACCTGTGGTGAGAAAGTACTTAAACCATTATGTAGTGGATTCAAATGCAGGGGATGTCGAGGGTCGAGGAATGTCGGTGTTCCCGATTTAATACTGAAAAGCTAAATTCAGGCTTAAGTCATGTGCTTAAATGTATTGACTTTTTCCATTACTAACCACTACAGGAGAGTCTGGCAAAACGTTTTACCAAACTAATTCAAAATGTAGCAGCACAGGTGGAAATATATTATATTATAGACCAGAGCCACAAACCCTGGTTTCCTTCTGTGCAGGGTGAGGAAGTCACGCTTCCTCAAACGCACATTCGGTGAAGGAAATAATTACTATCATTTACGAGATAAAGTTTGTGAACCATATGTAATTATAAGCATTTCCAAACTGATTAATCAACAAATATGGTCTGATTTTCGTCTGTAGTCAAACCCAGAATTAACACACTAAACTCTTATAACTGTATACATTTTTATTGAGGATATTGAGGTAGTGGCTCTCAGGGCTAGAGAAAGTAAAGTAAGTGAAAATAAGTGAATTAATTATCAGATGTCTTGTTTTGAGCACCTTGGCGTTTAAAAATATATTTTTGTCCTCCTCCAGCTTCATGGCTCTTGGCTTGCACCAACCAGGCTGTCTAAAGGCGGCCAGATTTTGCCAGTAGCTGTCCTTTTTTTTTCCAGATCCTTGAAAACTGGCCATTCCTCTGTGGAGGGTGTTTGCTTGCTTTTTCAATGCTCAACTGTAAGCTTTTACTCACTTTGTTCTATAAAATGATTGAAAACTATAAACTTTGTATGCTTTTCTTCTTTTAATCTGTCAAGTTGACACATTTTTGAGTACTACATGGAGAGAAGAAAATGTCCCTTTAACTGTATAAGCATATATTATAGGGAACAGAATAAGGTGTGTATCTATTATACTCTCTATAATGTGCAGCACTATCATTTGCAGCAGTATCAGGATCTGTATAGAAAGCTGTGGGTTTTTTCAGTTTACAGTTTACTGCCGGGATAAATTCCTACATTGATAAATTCCTGCAGCATTAATTAGATTTTCTTGCAGGCTTTTTTCTCACAACACATATGCTCGCATTCAGACGGCGGACATAAGGGCTTATTTTCAGAGACAGCTTGCACTGGATTTGGAGAGCAAGGAGGTTTGTTTATGCGATGCCCTTGACATTTCCTGGCTTCTCACATCAGCACGGTCAGAGAATCAAAACTCATATTATTGAACCGTTTTCCTAACAGCCTCCCACTACATTCAGTGGCCTGCTGCACCCTGGCCCTGATAATGAATTGTCCTTGAATCCTGACTCCTGACTTAAACCTCTTCTTCTCTTTTAAGAGCAAATCCGCTGACTTGCCCGCTCCGGTGGGAACAGACTTCTTGATGATGCACATTAATGGTCCAGAGAGAAAAGACATTCCCCTCAGATGCTGTATAAGTCGGACCAATGATATGTTTGGTTCTGTGGCAGAATCAAAGAAGGAGAAAGAAGGAGGAAGGTTAAAGGGAAGGGTGAAGAGAGGGAGTGAGAGACGAGGAAGGAGAAGGAGTGGGCGGAGAAAGCAAAAGCATGTTTGACTTCGATTTGTCATTATCAGAGATAAGAAGGAAAATGCAAATGACTGCAGATGGGAAAGAGGGAAAGAGGATCCTTTAAGAACCGAGTGGAGGCAAATATTTTCTGCACTGAGGGTTTACATGACATGTGGGTAAGATGAGTTAAAAAAAAGACATTTACATGCGAAGATATCGGTTCCCTATAGTACTAAACTATATAATATTCCCAGCAGTTGCTGTTTGGATCTTCCTGTATTGTCAGCTGTCAGGAGGAACAAGGCGAGAAATAATTTTATTATGCAACAGAGTTCTTAAAATTTCAAGAAGCCTTTGTCAAACGATGCCACTGCAGTGTAGACGTATGAATTTGGATTTCTTTTATGAGCACTTTAACAGGCTGAGTCTCCCACTTTCAGAGTGAAGGTGGGTGGTAAATTGGAAAAAAAACCCTGAAATTCTTCTTCTTCTGTTTAAATGAGAAATAACCCGTCATTGCTAATATTATATATTCTTACATATATATGTGACAGCTGCAATTCACCAAGCATGCCAATACATCTTAAATAGCACAGACATACAGTAATAACTGTGGCTTTTGAAACAGTAGTTTTGATTTCTACTTATTACAAAGACAAATTATTACCTCTCCCAATGCAGATATGTTTTTGGTAGTGTGTTCTTGTTATTCTGTCTGTAAACGCAACACTGATAAAACATCATAGGGGTGTAGAGTCTGCCAAGGCCTTCAAGGTCAACTTTATTGGTCGAAAATTGACAAAAAGCCTATAACTTAGAAACTATGACTCTTACAAGTGTGGTTTTCGTTGTCAATATTGAAAGTACTGTATAAAAGCTGTATATGTATAAAGAATCTGACTGCTCCGTCAAGGTCATTGAGCCCGTTCTAATTCTAACAGCGTAATATACCGACGATTTGTCACGTCCCGAGGCGTCCCTCAGGAACGTGAAAGGAAACCTTCCGCGTTCCTATGATATGCGCCGGGTTGTGGATGGAATCCAATACATTGACGCTCCCGTTGGTAATACATGTTCCAGCCGTGTATTATAGCCCTAACTCTAACCTTAATCCTAACCCTAACCATTACCTTATCCCTAACGTTAACCACCACCTTAATGGTGTTAGATAGTGTTTTCCAAAGGGATTAAAGTAAAATAAACGTACATGTGTAGATTGATTCCAAACGGTTCCCATGTTTCCTCATTTTTCCGACCTCGTAATATAGGGACGTGTTGGGTGGCCGAAAGCGTAACACACCGAAGATTTGTCACCTAGCGTAAAATATTACACCTTGGTGAGTGAGAATGTGTTGGGTCATTAGATTGATCTGAAGATCAAAGTGATAATAATACTACATAGAGCTATTTAAAACTGTGTTTCCAACTGTTGTTGTTTGTACCGAGAGCCTCCGACCTCTTTTTCAAGGTCAAATAAGGTCATGGCTTGTCTTTGATCTTTGAAACTGTGTGAAAATGTATTGCCTTTGTTTGTATTTGCAACATTAGTAACATGGGGATTCTGAACCTCACAATATAGTTTGCAACCAAATATTATTTCACATTTGACCTCTGACCTCACTTTTCCATTTCACATCTGCATTTCTTTCAAGTTGAACATATGTTATATCTTTAAAGAAATAATTGTCAGGAGAATGAGTAAATAATATATACACTGTAGCATAATGTTATATAATGAGCTCAAGTTATTCACGGCCATTTATTTACAAATCAATACCTGTTATGCATTACTTACTCCTACATAATGTTTGTGTAATCAAAGTACATCTGTCATGCTAGCCTTATCTAGTTTTACTGCACTACAAACTACATTATAAGAACAAAAATCAAAATGAATATATAGAAAATATTATCCTATTCCCCTAAAAGTAAATACTGCCCAAAGATTTAGATGCCTTGGCAGAGGTTTGTTTCCACTTATGAATCACACAAAGCTACTCTATTAGAATCCAAGAATAAATATATGGAGCTGGAAATGTTTAAAGTTATGTAGTGTCATATTTAGTTTATAATATTTTCTAAATCTGGCATGTTGTGCAATTTATTTGGCTATTTGGGGGAAAACAAATCACACTGATGATGTATACGTCTCAGGTGTCAAATACGATAGACTTTCCATTACAGGGTTATCCAATTCAAGGTCATTAAGGGTTGGAGTCTATCCTAGCTGGCACAGAGTGCACCCCAGGCACGCTGTGAGTCCATCACAGGCCAAATACACTATATATACTAAATATAATTAAAAAGATAAATCTCACATTTGTCATTGTCAGTGAATTTTAATTCTCATTAGTTTGTGCAACACATCCAACCAGTGAGAAGAAAACTTTTAACTTTTTGTGCACCACATGTTAAAGTAACGTGTAAATTATGAGCAGGAAGAGCTAATATGTCACTGATATTCTGTTTCTGGGAAAATAAAAACAATTAAGTGCGGGTATGAAATGTGGTTCCTGTACTGGGCAGGTATCATCTAGCCTGACACACCAGATGGTTTGTTAAAAAGAATGACATGAGAATTCATCCATGAAAACTGATTGGAAAAGGGCAGACAAGTGATTGGATGAACCATCTGTATCTTTCACAGTCTATCATGTGCCAGTCTGGGAACCTGCCAGCCGCTGTACAAGTTAAGTCACTTGATAAGTGAGCCAATCTCTCCAGTTTCAAACGCCAATTTTAAAAACCTAATTTGTAGTCAAACGACATCACTTCCTTGCTTGCATTTCAATGTGTTCCTCTCACATGCAGAAACCAGAAAACCTGTTCTACCTAAAACCTTGATCTCAGGATTCAATAAACATGTTGAAGTTTTCACATAAAATCACCTACGAAAGCCTCTTTCGGAGCAGTCATTGACATTTCCAAACAAACAGATGTTCCATGGTGCCGTCCCACCAAAACACGCCTGTAGATTCCAGTAGTTCCTGTTAAGATTACTTAACTGGATTAACTCGTGAAAATCCAGCTGGCACTCAAAGCAATTAAAAACTAAAAGAGAACAAAGCGGTAATAGAGGATGCAAATATAATATTTTGATGGCTAAATCTGTTCTGATTCTTTAATATGTGTTAGCATGTACTTTCCATTTTTCCACCTGTTCAGCTCTCAGATTTATTTATTTACTGGGTTTTTATGCGGCTGCTTATATTCATTGCCCAGCATGTTTACTCCTTCAGTACATCATGAGCTTCACATTTTTTCCCTGAGTTCTTTTGCCCCATTTTTCTCTCTAACCACACACACACACACACACACACACACACACACACACACACACACACACACACACACACACACACACACATCTACCCATCACCCATGTCACTCTATGAATCCAGACCTCCTCCCAGCATTATTTCTTGTCTCCATGGGGAGCTGAGGGTGGGGTAATGAGGCAGACAGGCCAGATGATGCTCCTCCATGTGAAGAAGATCTAAAGTTTCTTAAACCTGCATTACACAAGAACTCATATCTAACAGAAATGCATGAAAACACAAGATAAAAGCTGTGTAAAGATGTGTGAGATGTTCAGGTATACATCCACATATTTAAAGTGATTTTTTTACATCTTTTTTGACAAGACTTCATAAAAGATGTTGGGTTTTTTTACGACATATGACTTCCCCGTCTTCAGTAAATCCATTTTAAAAGCAACTAGATCACAAATACAGTGAACATGGTTGCAGTAATTTTTGCCATGCTGCTGTCTCCAACATTTGTTTTCCATAGTATGACTCTATCATGTAGCACAGTGTGTCCTCTACACCAGCGGTCCCCAACCCCCGGGCCTCGGCCCGGTACCGGTCCGTAAGTCGTTTGGTACCGGGCCGCGAGAGTTGAGGCTCAGGCGTGAAATGTATAGTTTTCAGGGTTTTTATCGGTTTTCAGCGTTATTTTGTTATCGTTTTTATCGTTAACTCGGTTTTCCTGGGTCTTTTCACGTGTGTTATGAATAAATCTTCTTTTTTTCGGTACCGGTACTAGTTTTATTTTGTTGTATTTATCCGCAACACCTTAAAGGCCGGTCCGTGAAAATATTGTCGGGCATAAACCGGTCCGTGGCGCAAAAAAGGTTGGGGACCGCTGCTCTACACTGTCCATATCTAAAATAGTTCATGTCTGTTAGAGTATGTCTGTGAAATATATCTACAACTAAATGCAGTAAACCCTGACGATGAGTGTCCTTGTTTGACGGTTCACATAGACAGTTGTGTCTGTTTGGGTGACTGATGGGACTAAAAGATAATAGGCACAAAAACAGAGCTAGGGTGGAGTGGGAGGGAGAGTTTGTGCTTACGATGTGTGCTCGGGGATTAGACGAGATAGGGACGAGAGATTTTCTGATGAGATCTGACATCAGCCTAATATTAAATGTAAACGCGCACACCTGCACACTCAGTCCGTCTTATTGACTTGGATACGGAGCACTGGGGATAGAGCTGTGTTGCTCCTGCTCAAACCTACAGACTCTGTCTTGGTCCAAATCCAATCCTGTGTCCTACTCTTTTCTTTCAGTTTGTGTTTACTTCAACCCCTCAAGAAAAATGAAGAAACTTTAATGATCTCTACAGGGAAAATTGTTGTTGCAGTAGCAAAGAAAAAGCAGGACACAGTACAGTTTGAATGAATTAAACTAAAAAACAAAAGTAAACTTCTGGAGCAAATTCAATGGTTTTGCCAACCATCCTGACCATCTTGCAACCGTGGTTGGTTGACTCAGGTACACAAACTGTCAGAAAAGCATTGAGCTAAGACAGTTTAGGTGCACAGCAAGTAAGTGAACAAAAGAGCTGAATAAATAAATAAACAGCAGCCAGCAGTTTAATTAATGACATCCACACTGACAGTGAGCTTGCCTGCCGACGCTCACAGCACTCTTTGTCTTAATTTCAGTGACATTTTGCAGATGCGTCCCAACTCCTGGTTGAAAACGGCACCTCTACTGAGGTCATTTGTTCATGCTGGAGATGAAGAAATGCTATTCTGCAAAAAAAGAAGAAATATAAAACCCTGCATCCCTCTCAAATTATTGGACAAAGCTACAGGGAGTCCAGAGAGCCACCAAAGGAAAGCGTATTGTAATCTATGCGACATGAACATGCTTTATTATTCTCACTAGCCGGGTTCGCCTCATTTGGTAGTGCCGTCAGGATGTCCTTCCGCCTCTGTCCTTTCATGAGATTAATTCTTTCAGACATTTATTGTTACTTCAAACAATATTGAGGGGCATGAGAATAAAACAAACTTTTATGAAGCTCCATTATGATCTCTTCCGTGCTCATTTTTATCCCTGCTGTGCAGCGCCGCTGTGAAGGGAAGCTGGGAGGTTTTCTCCAAACTACACAAAGCTTTGATCTCAATTTTCGGATACTTTAGCAAACTCACACTGCAGCCAATAAGAGAAGAACATCAAGTCAAATAGTTTTAAAGTAATACTTTTGACTTTGAGAAAAATTGGAAACAGCAGCGCTGAAACATTTTTTTATGAAACATTTCTATTGTTAAAAAGTGGGGCCTTCCTCTTGATCCACTTTCTCATAAATGTTGACATAGTCACTGAACAAATGAGAGAACTGGAAAAATGTGCAAGGAAATCTTGTCACGTGAGCCTCTGATCACTGATTTTGAAATATCTGTGTCCAACTGTAGGAGGTCAGAAAGAGAAATTAGACTTAGTTAAACTATAGTGACAAATGAACGCAGTGTGACACCTCAGAGGGTCATAGCACAGCTGCAGATATATCACACATTAATTATTACTGTAGGTTAGTCCAGGTTCTCTGTTCTGACCTGGGCTCCGGCTCGTCTGTATATCACTTTGTACTTTGTGTCTTTTATTGTGTACAATAAAGCCACACACAAGGTCAAGCAAGGCTTCCATTGAATCAGATGTCAACATTTTCTGAATCACTGAATATTACTCTTTTTTTTTTTTTTTTACTCATTTGGGCGATACATGGTGTTGCACTACAACATGGATTTGTTGGAAGACAGGCTGCATGCATGTGTTTTTGCTCAAGTCAAACTCTTTCATTCAGGATGTAAATTTATTTTCATAAACAAAATGTAGAGGAACGTAATAACTGTGTTTGTCATTTTTTGGAAAGACAACATTTATATTGGTGCAATAAAGCCAACGAGACCAATAAGACAGTCAATTTGGAGCAATTCGAGCTTGCACTTAAGGTACAGGGCACAACCTTGCCTAAACTCTCCAATAGGTCAGCATGTAAAGGGGTTTGCAATGATAGTGCTAATGATATTATTTTAGTGTTTAGAAATGCTAGAAATATGTAAGAAATTCTTCTTGTAGTTGAGATGTTCCAATCTAAATCAATGATAGTCAGTCTGTGCACCAAATGTCGCGATCTAACAAGGAGGCGTCAAGATACTGAGACTTCAGCTGACTTTAGATGTAATGTTAAACATATTTACCATCTTGGTTTACCATTTCTTTTAATTATCTAATTTTTTACTGTGTTATTTTTTCTAAACAAGTGGTGTGTTGTAGTGCACAAGGCTGAACGCACTCATGGTCTGCAAAAAGAGCACGGGAGTAGCAATCGAATGAAAAGATAAATCCTAGCGGTGATGGTGGTGATAACACTTGTTACCAGCCATAATGAGGTCAGAGTCACCACTGTCTGGCTCAAATGGAGATTTATACAGAAACGAAGAGGTCCAGCTGTCTTCCAAAGCTCATAGCCTGGCAATAAAGGCAGATCTGCTCGAGAAGCTGGGAGCTTAAAGGGTGACAGCCATGATAAAGAATTCCTGTGATGCTGATGCAGACTGCAGCAAACATTCAGGGTAATTTCACATTGTGGAGAAAAGTGACTCTTTGGACCGTTAAATGAGGTACAATGACCATACTTGCACTCTGCACCTACTGTTTTGATGATTGGACAACTAATGCCTAACTCTGCTTTCACATTGTGAACCATTTAAGTAATGTGTCAATCTCGTCTGCCCAACTGTGGGTGGTAGGACATGCATGATTGCATCCATGTTGGAGTCTGCAGATACACAGGAGAATCACACACTTTTTATTGCTTTGGTATTTCTTTTCATGGGAGTTTTTATGAGTTGACCAAACTGTAGATTTTGGTCAGATTAATGTAGATTTGCCGACTTGGTGTTGACCAACCAGTCAAGTTTCCATTTACATCCTAGAGATGGGTAATGAGTGATGCTAAAATTTCATGGATGGACAAATAATCTAAGTGTCATTAAGTCCAGTATCTAAGAAAATGTGTGTAGATGGTCTACAAGAGTTTTAACATTTAATAATGGCTAAAAATTTAATGTTTAACAATCATTATTATGTTCAATATTGACCTTTTAGATATAAAATGTCAATCATTTCATCACAATTCTCCTATTAGACATTTGTGTGCAACTTTGTTCTCATGTATTAATTCTTAAAAATATGGCCGAAGATTGTCTTTTTTTTTTTTTTACTTTACATTGACCTTTAAGCACCAAATTCTAATCAGTTCCAAGGTTTATACCAGATGCAATGAAGTTCACTCCACATTTTCCTGAGATAAAACATTCAAAAGAATTAAGAGAGTGTAAGAATATCGGTTATTTTGATCCTTCATCACCAAATTCCAGTAAGTTCATCCATAAGTCCAAGTTTTTACGAAGTTTAAAGAAACTGACTTGTGTTATGCAATAGATT
This sequence comes from Perissodus microlepis, assembly GCF_051167445.1. Lineage (NCBI taxonomy): Eukaryota > Metazoa > Chordata > Actinopteri > Cichliformes > Cichlidae > Perissodus > Perissodus microlepis. The sequence goes on along the minus strand of NC_140470.1, from coordinate 26,795,303 downwards.
GTTTAAATGCAAGGTTATTATTCTTTCTCTGTTTTTTTTTTACCGATAGACAGGAAATGACACCTCACATAATTAGAAGGTGTGTTCAGGAAACCAGTTTGGACTTCTTAGGTTTATATTGTTGGATTGTCATTTATGCTTAGAAATATATACTCATATATGCTTAGAGTTATATAATCGATTGCATATCGATAGGATGTCTGATCCTTAGCAGTCTGCAAAGACTCTGTGTGCCTTCCAGAGCACTCTGGCATACACACACATCCTAAGGTCATGAGAGAGGTCGTACCTTCTCTTACTGATTTATGGTATAGGAGGACACCTACTCTGTATCTGTTTAAGTATAAGATCCCTTTGTATAGGTGAACCACTGGACTCCTGGCACCAGCTTTGGGGAGTCTTCACAGGGTCATATCTTGGCACACACACACACACACGTATGCACAGACTGGTACTCTTTGTTCACATGTATGCCTGAGTAAGACGTCATATGTTAATGAACCTATGCATATTCATGTAGCCACAATAAAGAGCAGCGCTTCGAGGGAGCTAACTGAGAGTGACTGGGGTTCGAGCGGCAGGAACAACGCTCGTCTCAGGCATCTCCCTCGTGCACAAGATCACACAAAGAGTTCTGCCTGGTGTCCAATGCTTTTTGCCATTGTAGTAGAATTGTCTCTGATTGTTCCAGCGAGGGGTTTGTGCTAGACAGACCCATCAGGACTGGTTTGAGCTTTGTGAGATGGTGCATTATCTTGTTGGAAGCAACCGATGGGTACGCTGTTATCATAAGGAGATAGACACAGTCAGCAGCAATACTCAGGTAGGCTGTGGGGTTTAAATTTATTCTGAGTTGGTACTAAGTAGCCCAAAGTGTGCCAAGAAAATATCCCGATACCATATAAGAGCGTGATTCTTTGTAAACTCTAGAGATGTTTGTGTGGGAAAATCGCAGCTTCTGAAATACTCGGAGCCCGGCCTTTGTGGCACCAAAACCAAGCCACGTTCAAAGTCACTCAAATCATCTTTTTTTCACCTAATTTTAATGCTCAGTTTGAACTTCAGCAGGCTTTCTTGGCCATGTCTACATGACTGAATGCCCCGAGCTGCTGCCATGTCATTAACTTGTTGGGTATTTGCATTAATGAATAGTTGAGGAGGTGTACCTAATGAAAAGGCTGGGTATGCTGAAGCATATTGAATTGATGATAGGATGGTCATCTGTCAGTCTTTTTCATTTCTTAACTGAGTGCGAAGAACGATCCACAGTAGTTTTGACAAAATATTTGTTGCTGAATAACTAAAAAATAAATAAATAAAACCAGTCAGATGTTTGCTGGTTGTTCACGAGTTAAACTAATAGCAATTTTTTTTTTCCAAGCAAATCAAATGGTAGAAACATAGTTTAAGTAACTTAGACACATCGTTAGTGCTCTTGTCTCAGCTCTACTTCTTCCCATTCACATTCAGGATCAGACTCATAGACTGCTGTGTCTGATGTTACGCAGCTATTACTCAGGGAAAGAATGAAGTGTGAGCAAATTTGCATTATTCATTAATATTTTGATCATCTGAAGGTGAACCCGAGGGCCACACCTGGAGCCAAGTGAAGTAAGTGGTAATAAATAATGCACATTTTAAATAAATAGCTTCCTATGCAGGCTGCTAGAAGGCAGAAGGTAATCCACACTTTGAGGAAAGATGGATTTAGAAATACCTAAAGGGGCTGTCGTTGAACAAAATGTCACCTGGGAAGCAGGGAAAGCTTTGATGAGAGGTAAAATAATTTCTTTCTCATCACATAAAAAGAAAGAAGAAAACAAAAATATTCAGGAATTAAAAAAAACCATCAAATCCCTAGAAGAAGCCTACGTGTCCCACCAAGATCAGGAAACATTGAACAAAATACGCAAAACAAAACTAGAATTAAATGAGATAATTGATAAAAAAAACAACAACAAAAAAAACAAACAGAATTCTTAGTACAAAAACTACACTTACAAAATTATGAACATGGTAATAAATCCGGTCAATTTCTAGCAAACCAGCTAAAAATAAAGAAAGAAAAAACAACTATATGTGCTGTTCAAGATTCATCTGGGAACACAGTATATGACCCAAAACAAATAAACAACATTTTCAGGGATTTCTATAAAACGTTGTATTCACCACAAATAAACCTGTCTAAAAAGGAAATTAATCGGTTTTTGGACAACATAACTCTTCCAAAATTATTAGACACTCAAGCAATGGCACTGGATTCACCACTGACACCAGGTGAACTCCAGGAAGCCCTGATAAACATGCCCAATAATAAGGCTCCAGGTCCAGACGGCTTTCCTGCAGAATTCTACAAAGAATTCTGGACAATTCTAGCACCAGTTTTTTACAGAACGTTGTTGGAAATCAAAGAAAATGGCAGACTTCCATCAAATATGAATTCTGCAAACATTAATCTCCTGCTAAAACCAGGCAAAGACCCTGTATATCCCTCAAGCTATCGTCCAATATCCCTTATAAATGTAGACCTTAAAATAATCTGCAAAGCTCTCTCAAAGAGATTAGAGAAAATAACCCCCCTCTTAATTCATCCTGACCAAACTGGTTTCATAAAAGGTAGGCACTCATCAACAAATACACGTAGATTACTTAATCTGATAGACTACTCATACAGTAAAAACCTTGAAACTACAATATTTTCTTTAGATGCAGAAAAAGCATTTCACAGAGTTAACTGGAAATTTCTGTTTGCAACTTTACACAAATTTGGTTTTGGAACCTCTTTCATTAACTGGTTAAAAATATTATATAATTCCCCAACAGCTTGTGTCAAAACAAATGACCAAACATCCTCCAGCTTCTCTCTCCTGAGGGGCACCAGGCAGGGATGCCCACTTTCCCCTTCACTGTTTGCAATTTTTATTGAACCACTAGCAGCAGCAATTAGACAGAATTCAGTAATTAAGGGCATAAAATGCAAGAACGTGGAACATAAAATCAGCCTTTATGCGGATGATGTGTTACTTTTTCTCCAAAACTCACAAACCAATATCTGTGGGGTGATTGAATTGATAAACTCTTTTGCAAGAATATCAGATTACTCAATTAACTGGTCAAAATCTACAGTCCTCCCGATTAATTGCTCCTTCCATAATTCTTCTTCTACACCGCTGCAATCGGAAAATATAAAATATTTAGGTATTAATGTTTCTCCCAAGCTTGCAGATCTAACTAAATTAAACCATATCCCACTTTTAAAGAAAGTAGAAGGTGATCTGGCTAGATGGAAATGTCTACACATATCACTTATGGGAAGGGTTGCCGCTATAAAAATGATGGTCTTACCAAAAATAAATTATTTATTCTCAATGATCCCAACTAAACCGCCACAAGATTGGTTCAGATCTCTAGATTCATATATGTCTAAATTCCTTTGGAAAGATAAACCCCCATGTATAAGCTTCAAAACACTACAAAAGACCAAGGATAAAGGAGGATTAGAACTACCTAACTTTCAGCACTACTTCTTAGCCAACAGGCTTCAATTTATCTCAGGATGGCTAAAACATACCCTCTTAGATGAACCTTGGCTAGATGTAGAACAAGCACTTTGCAATAATCTAGAGATTTCAGATCTACCATTTATCAGCTCAAACATCCAATGACATGAATGCTTCAAAAGCGTCAGCATCAGCTCTTCTCTGACAGCATGGTGGGAGTTTCTAAAATTGACGGAGTCTTCATTAATCCCATGCAAACGTACACCTATCTGGAACAAACCTGACATATTACAAAACAATAATATGATAAACTTTTCAGATTGGAGTGGTAAAGGAATCAAATACTTAGAACATATATTAGAAGGAACATAATTTATTCCATTTGACAGACTAGTTACACAATATGGGATCAACAAGAAAAGATTTTTAGAATATCAACAAATTAAATCCATAGTACACTACATATGAGCGGGCGGAGGGAGGTTTGGAGTCTTCACACACCCCCGTTCTCTGCGGCCTGTTGGAACGGGGGGGCTAGGAGGAGGAGTTGGCCGTCCGACTGGGGTCTGGAATGTGGGGCCTCCCTGCTGCTGCTGAGTTGGGGCAGTCTGCTTCTCTCCACCCCAGGGAAAAGGGTAACACTACCTGGGTCTGGGTGCAGTTTCCCCCTCCAGGGGCAAGGGTACCTAGACCTGGGGTATAGAGTACGCTTGGGGAGTGTGATTGTGTGTACAGTGTCTCTTTATGTCTGTCTCCACGTTGGGTGAGTGTTGAGTAATTGCATATGAGAGCATGAGGGTGGGAATGGATGTCTGTATCTGTGTGTGCCTGTATGTCTGTGTCTATATGTCAGGTCTGGTATCAGATGCCACCTCTCTAGGGACATCTCAGGCCCTCCAAGGTATGGAGGCCTATCTCCCCCCACCACTCCCCCTGCCAGTGGCAGACGCCCTCAGACATCGGTGCGTTGGTGGTTCTTTGTGTCCGGGGATGGGCGTCCAGGTACACACCGGCTCACTCCTTGGTGGCTGCTTGTCGGGGCCTGGAACCTGGGGCTCGTTCGGTCCACTTCGGGGGTGGGGTGCCCTCAGCCTCTCAGCCTGGGGCTTGGTCACTCTGGCACAGCTGGCTGCTGGCGGAGCTCCCGGGTACGTCACTGCAACCCCCCCTGGCTTCTGCTCCGCAGCTGCTGAGTGACCCCTCATCTGGGGCTCTCCTCAGCTCTTTCTGGGATAGTGGCGCGGCTGCCCCTCTGTTGGTCTTCCTTGGTCTCTTGTGTTCTGGGGGCCTCTGGATGTCTGGAGTTTTGATCTCCTCCATACCTGCTTCATGCCCTGGAGGACGGGGCTGTGGCTCCCCACACCCAATAACAGATCATTAAATGAAGGAACCTTTTAAATACAAGCGCGCTCATGCTCACAGGTGTACACACGGGTGCTCACACACACAAACTACACCCTTTTTGGCTCCTACCTCAAAGCACACTGTGCGCTGTCGATCTTACGTGCTGCACAATAATGTTTAATATTTAGTATTTACTGTTATATTCCCATAGGTCATCTTGATGTTATTTATGTTGCTCTTTTTTTTTCTTCTGCTTGTTTTCTCTTTTCTCTTTCTCAACAGGTGATCCAGGTGATTGATATATGTATTTTTTGTCTGCTTATTTTGTTGGTTTTTGTTTTTTGCCCTTTATCCTCGTCCCTCTTCCCCGCTGTTTTTCTTTCCCTCTTTCTTTCTCGCCTTTTTTCTTTTCCCCAGTCAAGTCTGTCCCGTATTTAGCAAGTGAAAATAAAATAAAATAAACAATAAAAGGTGAATCAAATAGACCATTACGGCAAGGCTGGGATGGTCTATTTGGTAAAGTAAATCCGCTGGGCATCTTTCTTCGCCTTTAGACAATAATTCTGATGGCAAAAAAATAAAAATAAATAAATAAAAGAACAAAATGTCACGATGACAGAAGGAAAATGACTTTTTAAAAACATAAAAATGCTTTATTTTACCTCTGACACTGACAGTTTTCACTAGCAGATGTTGATAATAGTATAAATTAAACTTGCAAAGGTAGAACTTTCCATTACAGCCAACAATAGGAACCAAATAAAACAACCTTTAATTTGTTTTTCGTACAATAGAGCCTTTTTCAGAGGGGATGAAATGTCAAATGTTAGGCACTAAGATAAGCGAAAGGCAGAGGGGTTTTTGTTCTGCTGCCCACCAAAGTGCATAACAGCCAGCCTTTCAGTCATTTTTCAGCTGCAAAACGTAGGTGGCATGCAAAGGAGGTTCATGTGTTGCTTTAAAGTGATTGCAGTGATGGTGCCACAAATAGGAATCATCCAAAAACTTTGATTATTCCACCATTTTCATCCTCTTTCTCTGATTTCTGTCCTTTTTTTGTTGCATTAATTTGCACCACCAGGGGTGGCAAACACTAGGTCGGTCACTTTTGCATAAACAGCTATTGTTCCTATGCTTATTAACAAGACAAGCGACTTCATGATCACCAACTTCCAATTCTGTGGAAGCAGATTATTTTGTGGAGTTTGGGTTCTTTCTCAAACAAAATACCACAGTAGTACTTTGTGAGTCTCGCCCCAGTTGTACGAATTTCTCTGTTTGGACCAGCGGGGAAACTTCTTTAAAGCGGAAAGCAATTAAACACACAGGCTGAACCAATTCACTGTGGCTTTGCTGAAGTGTAGCAGTAGCAGAAGGAGGAGAGACACCAAAGCACCACCATGTCATCTCTTCTCCACAGCGAGAAAGGAACTACATTAGTAGCAGAACAAATACAGAGCGGAGAAAGGACCGGGCTGCTGGGAAAACAAGTTTTCACATTCATCTGGCAGCAGAAAAGTATGGAGAAAAAGAAGTAGACAAAGGGCAGAAAACACAGGGGATAACAGATGGAGGTACAATATCTGGTTTGGAACTCAGCCCACTTTTCCCATGAGGATTGAAGGTGACATTTCACTTGGTGCCCCTTCCACAGGCATCAAGTAAACCGTTCTGCAAGACAGGGCAGTTGAAAGTGCATATCTACAGTACACTGCCAACTTTATTATGGTGCAGTATGGTGAGCCCAACAACATCCTTTAGCCTGTTTGTCTGCAGTGCTGCTGTGCACAGTTATAAACGCCTCTGCAGCAGATCAAAGCAATAGCATTTTTTCCAAAACTTTTAAATCTAGGCCAGTTGAAACCCACTAATGTTGTATTAGACACTGCAGCCACAAGCTATGGTATTAGGGAATCGTGGACCAAATGAGTACAGTCTCTTTAGCAGTTGTTATTCATATAGGGAAATGTGTTCTTGTGTTCAGGTGTAAACTAAATCTCTACTATCCAACCTGTCATGGTTAAAAGCTTCATTTGGGGATTTGAGGAGACACACGAATGGTGCTTTTCTCCTCTGCCGGATCTCTCAAAGTCCTTCTATGGTATCTATCTATTTCTATGTAAGTGTTTTCTCTCTAACATTCAAACACGTTTATAATGGGATTCGTTCAAAGCACCAACCTTCCGATTATAGATGACCTGCTCTACCTCCTGGATGGTGAATTTTTATGTATCAGTGTGTAACTTGTCTTCACCGAGGACACAGTTCAACCCCGTGTGTTTAAGACTTAAACATTCAGTGTTCTGACATCCCAAACTTCAAACTGACTCAACTGCCCTTAAACTGCCATGAAAATACTTGATCGATGGGCTACCGTCTCTTCAGCATTTAATTTTCATATTTGAAATTTGACAGTTTGTGGTGAAAGACTTCTTGTATCCAGGTGTAAGCTAGAGCTGTAATATCCCTGCCATGGGTGTAGTTCTCATGTGAACATTGAGGGCGGCTAAGGGTTAAGGAAATGCTGATGAGCAGCCACTCCATGTCCTCTTTATTTTCCGCCCCTGGGCCACTTAGTCTTTCCTGTGTATTTAAGAAGGTAACTTTCAGGTAACAGTGCTGGAACATTCACACTGTGCTGACATCCTAAATTATTTTTCTGACGGCTCTAAAAATGCTGCGTGCTGCTGTGAGCTAACTCAGCCGTAAGCCTGTAAACAAAGTGAGAAGAAGATTATCAAGCTCAGGGATCAAACATTTAAATTCCTTTGAACACTGTGGATGTCTGTGGGTGTTAGGGGAATATAGTGAATTAAAAGTGCACAAGTAGCATCCTCGCTTTAACACTGTGCAAAAAACCATTACCATGTTACAACACAGGCCAGCATTTTCAAGGTGAGAGCATTTGATTGTGCAGCGTGAATACAATTCATGTCGCGTGGTGAGGCGTGTAAAAGCAACACAAGCTCTGTATTATTCACGATCACAGATTTAATATTGCATGGTGTTTAACTTTACAGTCTCTGCATATTTCAAAACAGTAACGGAGAAAGTGTGAGGGAGCTGCGCGTGAGAGCACTTGGCAGTTACCAGTTTAAGCCCCAGGAAGGATTGGGAAAAAGGGGAATGTCTCTCTCTCTCTCAACAATTACTCATAAGAACCTGGTAACAGCACCGTGCTTCTGTGTGTATGTGATAGATTGGGCGTCCACGCTCCTGTGAGTGCCCAGATGGTTGTTTGCCAGTGATGCAGTTTTTAGCTTTAACCTTCAATCCTTCATCGCACACATCCGCGTACAGTAAACACACGACACGCACACGTGCACATATGCAAGCTCCCCGTTGGGTCTTTCACTGCTCCCCAGCGGTGCAACCCAACACTGAGGCATCATGTTCAGGCATGACTCTTTTCTCATTAACCCTCCCATCTGGTTACAAGTTGTGGCGGTGTTTAAATGGAGGCATGCTTTTCAAGCTCAGTCACTCAATCACCACTTCCTCTCCTCAGTCTCTCTCCCCTCATTCATGCCGTTTTCTTGCTTTCTCTCTCCTGTGGTGTGACGTCACAGTCGCTTGCTCTCACTCTCTAAGCATCTCCCATAACCTCCGAAGTATTCTCATCTCAAAGGTACAGACAGATTATTCAAGGTCATTGTTAATCTGTCCATGGTCCAGTCCCCTGTTACACTGCTGACATTGTCACTGGCATAAGTAAATAAAGTTAAATGCAAGGTTGCTGTTGTTATCCCTCCATCTTTCTGTGTAGTGCCATCAGTCGTTAAAAAATTAAAAAAAATTCCCATCAGCCTCGGCAGTAACACAGTTTTATAATTGTGTACATTAGCAGTGTTAGCATACTAACACTCTGAACTAAGGCAGCGACCAACGACAAACAGACCAATTGCTAAATCGCAGCATGTTACAGGCTTAAGATGGCCTTTTGGGGGGGGGGGGGGGGGGGGGGGGGTTTGAGTCTGCATGGCACTGAACATTTTTACTGGTTACAGTAAAGGCAGTGAGTTTGTTCCATCTTTGATAGAAATCCATTTATTTTCCTTTTATTTCCTATTATTTAAAGAAAAGGTACATCATGCCTGATTAAATGAAACCCCAGTTAACAATGCTGGTTAAAATATGCTATAGGAGTTTTTTCTTTCGCCACAAGTGTGGCAATTACAGCCGTTCAGTCAAAAAAGTTGCAACAAAGTCTAAAATGTAAATTAAAAAAAAACAGTGCAATGGTTTGATGTGTCATAAACGTATATTTTATTCGCAACTGAACATAAAAACACATATCAAGTGTTCAAACTGAGACATTTAATATTTCAGTAAAAATATTTTAAATTTGATGGCAGCAGAGCTAAAAAAGAAACAGCTGGAGGAACATTTTGCTACTAATTATGTTAATAGGCAGCAGGTCAATAATATGCTTGGGAATAAAAAGAGAACATCTTTTCTATAAATTGTGGAAAATTTTCAGAAAAATGTTCCTCAATGTAATATTGCAAAGACTGAAGATTTCATCATGTACGGTTCATAATATCATTGCAAGATTCAGCGAATCTGGAGAAACAGGCGCAACGGGACAAGGTTATAAATCAGTACTGGCTGCCTGTGATAGTTAGCCGCTCAGGTGACACTGCATTAAGAGCAAACATGATTCTGTTATTCAAATTAGTACATAGGGTCAGAAAACACTGCTTGTGAACACAGTTCATCGTGCCATCCACAAATGCAGGTTGAAGCTCTGTCATGCAAAGAAGAAATCAGATGTGAACATGATCCAAGAATGCTGCTGTCGCATCTGCCCCAACGCTCATTTAAAATTGGACTGTGGAAAATCAGAAAACTGGAGACAATCCGGCTTGCTATCAGCGCTCAGTTGAAAAGCCTACGTGTCTGATAGTATGAAGATGTATTAGTGCCTATGGAACTGGCAGCTTGCATATCTGGACCTTTTGCAACAGCATGGCTTCGTTGTAGAAGAGTCCAGGTTCTGAACCGAGCTTCCTGCAATCCAGACCTGTCACAGTTGAGCAGCTACAATGTTCTGTCAGACTAGAATTGGACAACATACGTTCTCAGACATCTACAGACTGTTGTTAAAAGAAGAGGGGATTCTATGCAGTGGTAAACACAGCCATATCCCAGCTTTTCAGAACTGTACTAAATTTTACATTTTCTCAGTTTCATTTGATATGTTTTTTGTGTTTTACTCTGCAAAAGAAGGTAAATAAAATGTGGGTTTTTAACTTTTCTAGAATTGGGGCACTATGTTTAAGCAAAGGCTCATATAGTTGCTAGGTGGACCACAGACTTGTGCAGTACACATAGATGTCAGTTTTCATGCACAAAACCTACACATGCAAAGCAGTTCTGAAGGTAAAGTATGGTAGTTAAAGGTGTCATCTAGGGACCCCGGATGTGAGTGAATAAGCTGTCAGTTTGATATACATGGAGACACTGCAGGTGCTGGGTTACAGAGAAAACAATGGGTGCAAGTGTTCTGACATGTAGCAGATGCTGCTGCTTGTGTGTTGCCCTTTAGTCTTGTAGAGGTTGGACTTTGTTGGTCAGTAAATGACTTGGATCGATGATGATGGTTTTAGATACATTTTGGTTTGGTGAAGCTAATGACCTTCTCATCAGCTTCACCCAATACAGGTGAAGCTGATGATGGCTTATTGATAATATTCCCATGAGTATTCCGGCACATTTCCCAACTCCCAATACATCAAATACTGACATTTTTCCAAAGCTATAGTCATCTCACATATAATGTGAGGGTCATTTTTAAACATGCAGTTTTAATGTTATGAAAGGGCATATTTAGACTTAAACTGATATATTAAGCTCAGCAGAAACTAAAATTAATTAGATACTCATATTAAACATGGCCAAAGTTACAAATATTGAGGTCAAAGTCTTTCTTTTGGTTTTGCCTTTTACTACTCTTTCTACTAGCTCGGAGTCTTTCACTCTTCATGATGTCATTGGCAGCAGATATCCCAAACATGGCCACCCCAGGCACACAGTACTGGGTATGAGCGCAGCGACCCTTCCCACCTGCTGTTCAAACCTTCTGTTTAGGAGGGACATCAGATGAAGGATGGCTTAAAGAAAGGAAGAGGACAACAAGCTAATTCAGATTTTTTTCTGACAGTGGATGAACTGACAGCTGCACCGAGGCCACCAATTGCGCTACGCGAGTAAAGTGCAGGAATAATAATATCGAGCTAGAAATTAGCATAATAGGTACCCAAGAGTGATGGTGATATAGCTGCTTAGTGCTAATTTGCATCTAACATTTTGAATGAAGATGCCTTTTGTATTTCCTGCATTTTCCTCTCTCATACATTATCACAGGCATTTAGGCTGTATGTCATATGTGTGCCAGTGTGTGTGTGTGTGTGTGTGTGTGTGAGAGAGAGAGAGAGAGAGAGAGAGAGAGAGAGAATTGCTGGCAAGCCTGAAGGTCATTGCTGCTTGATGTCTTTTGACCTTAGTGTTCACCACCACCGAAGGGAGAAAGCATCTCATTACTACATTAATCGCTTTTGTGCACGTTCACCTTTAAAAATGTGTTTTGTTTTAGTTTTCTTGTGTTAGTAAGTCTGCACAGATGTGTCGTTTCTGCAGCGCTGCTCTCTGAGATATTTAGTATTTCTCTGTTTTAGTCTTTTTTTTTGGATCGTTGTCCAAAGTCAGCTCTCTCTCAGAGCCACTGAGTGAACATTTGATACCAGTTCTGACAGTTTGCTTGACATAAGCTAATACAAAAATAACAAATGTGAAAAGAATAGATTGCATTGTGTACTACAAGCCTACATTTAATGGGCTGCAATGTGAGTCTTCTGGGCCATTATTGTTGCCACTGAATGATGACCTTGTTACTGGAATGTATTGGATTTCTCGTTTTATTGCATAGCTTGTTATTAGCTCTGAGTCCATAGGCACCCTCTGTAGATTTATCATCAGCGGCATATACAGAATTTACAGAGGCGCCCTGCATTTTCTCCGCTTCCCCCCCTCGCTTAGATAAAATGCAGCAGAGAAGCAGAAGCTCCTCCTGGCATTCCCTGGTAATCCAAACTGACGCTTACCTTTAAGTTGTAAATAACTGCCTGCCCTCCTACTTCCCCCCTCTCCCGCGCCTTTGCTGGATAACTCTGCAAGTATATTGTGTGCTTTTTGATATTTTCTGCATGTCTGAGCTGCTTTCAGCGCTTTCTAAAAATAGGACAAATCTCTACAGTGGTTAGTGCAAGGTAGCGGCAGGACAAAACGTGTCAGCTGTGCGCCAGCAGTGGTGGGACCGGATCGCATAGCAATGAACATGAAATGTTTTTTTTCTCCTAATATATCACATTATTTTTAGACAATTTCCCAAATAATCCTCATAATAACACTGTCAGCTGTCTAAATATTAAGCACGCTTGTGCAATAATCAAGTCAAACAACCGTGCAATAAATCTGACCTTTGTTAAGTTTTCAAAGTTCACTCGTTGGTGACAAACTGTCAGATCAGTTCATTTCTTTGGTAATTCTCTGAGGCTGAAGTTAGTGATGCTCTTGTATTGAAAGGTTATATTCTGACCCTTTTAGAGCTGCAGGGCATCTGTGTTAATAATAAAGTGGTATATTTTTAAAGGTGCATTAATTAATTTTAATTATTTTGACTGCTTAGGGGCAGCAGAGCAGGATGAAAACTCAAAATTTGACATTTTATCACCTTCTAAAGTCGTTGAATGCGTTACATAACAGCTGCCTCCTTTCACATCCAGGAGACTAGAGAGCCACATTTCTCACTGCTTTATGAAAGTACACTTTATTTCCACAAGTCTTCACTCACCCATCCAGATCATTAAAATCAAGTATTCCAATCACTTCCATGGCCACAGGTGTATAAAATCAAGCACCTCAGAATACAGACTGCTTCTACAAATGTTTGTGAAAGAAGGAGGCGCTCCAAGCAGCTCCGTGATTGGATGCTACCTGTGCAACACCTCCAGTAGTGGAAGCGACTGGGAATGACAGCAACTCATAAAGTTGAAGGCCATATAAAACCACAGAGTGGGGTCAGTGGTCTCTGGAGTGAACCCAACACGATAGAACACCTTTGAGATGAATTAGAGACTCCAGGCCTTCTTGTCCAACCTCACAAATGTGGTTCTGGAAAAATGGTCAAAAATTCCCATGAACACACTCATAAAACTTGTGGAAACCCTTTCCAGAAGAGTTGAAGCTGTTATAGCTGCAAAGGGTGGGTGGGCATCATATTAAACACCATTAATTCAGGAAGGGATGTCACATAAATTAAAATATCCATGAGAAGGAAGACGAATGAATGACTTTGGCAATAGTAAGTAAGCAAGTAAGTAAAATGTATTTATATAACACTTTTCACAGATAAAAATCACAAAGTGCTTCACAATAAAACCAGAAATATTAATGAAATCATAATATAAAAAACAATGAAAAACTTAATTAAAGGCTCATTTGTATAAAAATGTCTTCAGCTGCTTCTTAAAGAAGTGTCTGGAATCGAGGCATGAGGTTTCAACAGGTCAGAGATATACTGGGGAGCTTCACCAAGAAGGGCTCTAAAAGTTACAAATCAAATTTTAAAATGAACCCTAAAATTTGCTGGCAACCAATGAAGAGAAGCCAAAACTGAATATTAGACAGACTTACAGTGTAAGTCAGTCTAATATTCACTAAGTTCTAGTTCAGTATCCATGAATTCCTCAGAAAGATGCCTGGCTTTGTCAACATGCACTTAAGCTGAGCATGCAAGTTGCTGATCCATGCACCACTACTTATTTTTGGATGCTAAGACTGCTAGTCACAAGTTTGTCAACCAGGAGATCGCAGTTCAAGTCCTGTTTTGGTTTCTGTGGTCTTTACCCGTGACAGCTGTACTAGGGGAAACACATTAAGTGCAAAGTTTGGATTTTTGGGGGATGTGGCAGCTTTCCTTGACAGGTGAGACACACAGTCAGCTCTAGCCTCCACCTGACTGATAGACTTCAGCTCCACTAATCTGACTCACTGACATCTGCACTATGTGTCTGGTGTTAGCTTCTTTTGTACATTTTAAAGCAATTATCCGAGCGCTACAATGAGCTCAAAGGGGTTAGCAAGCTGCAAGTTGGTGATGGTTTTCTGTAACGTCAGCACTCCAAATGTTAAAATAAAGATATGTGATTTTAATCTCACAAAAACATCCCTGCATATGTTAATAAAATCTCTGCAGGGACTCTACAATACATCTAGAGAGCCCATAACATTCTGTCCATTTATGTTTTCACTGCTTTACCACTGCAGTGGCCTTAAAGTAAAAAAGCTTTTTAAAAAAAGAAGACTGAGTCACAACAAACAAAAGAGTTTCACCCCCTCTGGGATAAGAATATAATGGTCCTGTCATCCCGATGGTGGAGGTCATGAACTATGAAAAGGGGAGGAGATTTCAGGGCTATCCTGAATTAGTTCTTCAGGCATGTTTCATGAAAGCAAAGTTTTAATCAATGGAGGGAAAAAAGCATCTTTAGTTTGTAGGAGTCCTTGAGATCTGCCTCATCACAACAGGCTAGAAGGTAGGACATTGGATTATTTGGTGATAAAAATTCCACTCATCACTATGATTCTTCACAAAAAGGAGCCACCTGAGTGGATCCACATGAGTGAGATTGTCATGAATGGAAGTGTAATACATGATGTAATTGAAATATAGAGAGTGAGGAGGAAGGTTGAATCATGTAGGGAGGAGTGTATAGCTGCAGTGGTGGAAGGAGGTAACGAGTGCATCTTGATCCTAGGCTGTTGTGGCTACTGCGATATCACTCTACTTCCTGCCCTCTTCTTATATCCTGTCCTCTCTCTGCCCTAAACCTTGTAATCCTCTTGTCTCTCCTTTTCCTGACTCATAGCTTTGATTTGCCTCTCCTCTGATACAGACACACACACACACACACACACACTGAGTCATGAATATTCATTTGTTTGCCCAAATCCTGTTCTTGCACTGTTTACTTTGATGCTCTGGAGACAGAGCTTGAGGAAGCCCCAGTATTTGGATGTGTGTGCGTGCACGTGTACGCATGCGTGTTCCCAGTGTGTCCCATGCATCTCTGAGGATGAGCGGATCTGACAGCATCGGCCGAAAAAGAACCGCTGTCCTCAGACCGAGAATCTCCGCGCTCTGCGAGTGTATATGTGCACGCGTGCGTGTGCGGGCACGGTTGTCTTCCTGTGTTTATGTGTGTATGAGTGTGGGTGGACACGCCGTCTCAGAAATCAGTGAAGCAGTGTGCTTCCTCTTT
The DNA here is from genome assembly GCF_051167445.1 of Perissodus microlepis. NCBI lineage: Eukaryota > Metazoa > Chordata > Actinopteri > Cichliformes > Cichlidae > Perissodus > Perissodus microlepis. The sequence continues at coordinate 26,780,137 of NC_140470.1, read as the reverse complement.
TTTAATGCCCTTTCCCATGATCTCTCAGTGTGTGTACGCACATGTGTGCACTTCTGTGACCTAAAACAGATCCTGTTAGCGATAATATTCATCTGTGGGTAGCCGGTCGGAGCCCACGGCGCAGCTCTGAGCTGGGCCTCAGGCTCACAGTAAACCAGCAGCCACCTGACTAAGCTCAGCAGAGGGAGGCCTCGTGGTGCAGCTCTGCCCCCAGGCCCATGCAGTGCTTTCTGTCAATCCAGTGAGTCATAAACTATTAGCTAACATGCTAACACGGTCTCACAAACCGCAAAGACCCTGCGTGGCTCAAGTTCACATTATATTTGCACTCTAAACCCCACACACAGACATTTTCTTGCCATTGTGTGCTATTATACGAAATATTTAATATTTCTATATAATAGGAGATGAAATAAGTATCATATAAAAGACTCTCCAGTGAGAATTGGCAGCAGAAATATTGCATAGAAGCAGACAGTCCCTGCTGCTAATGCACATGGTCATACATTAACGGGCTGGCACAGTTATTCACACATGTACACAAAAACACACACACATACCACATGATGTCATTTGTTGTGTCTAGCTGTGTTTGAGAAGTGCTCTGTATCACACTCAGCTACTTTTCCTCTTTGATGACACTGTCAGCACATATGGTGACATTTCTGCATGTGCAGGTGTTCATCTGTGACGTAGCCCCTGCTGCATTCAAGGGTTGTGGCAAATGTTGAACACTGAAAGATTTTTTGTGTCCATTTGCTGTCTAATGACTTGGCTGTTGCTATAAAGCCAAATGTTCTGGGTTTTTGAACACAGGGAGAGCTCCTTTATTGAGTTTGCATGTTCCTCCGTGGTTGCGTGGACATCCTCTCCACAAGCGTGCTGATTTACTTCCTGGTTAAATAAAGGTGTCTATTATCAGTTTGCTATGTAACGGTTCCCTTTCTCTTATTCTGAAAATTCAGTCACTGCTAAACAGGCAGCCTCCTTGACATCTGGACTTCTTTAAGTTGCTTGAAGACATTTCACCTCTCATCCAAGAAGCTTCTTCAGTTCTAAGGTCAAATGGTGGAGAGTCCCAGATTTAAGCCCTGTGGGAGTTTCCCCCCAAGAGGGACAATTCACCCCCTAATCACACGATCCTCTACCTAATCACACGAGCCAAGGTTTGAAAACGGGTGTAGGTCACTATCAGCTTTCCAAGCTCCTTAGACTACGATGACCTGGATAACTGAGAACCTTCACAGACTCCTTGACATCAGTCCGCTGATTCTGTAGACAGGATCTTTGTGAGGTGGATGGAGTGGAGGGCCACTCTATCCAGATCCTGGTGGAGAACTGGTTCATGCTTCTGTCTAAGGTGATGGAGTTCATCTGCAGGATGAAAGACTCACTGGAGAAGCAGCTGATTATGTTGCTTATATTGTTTTGTTAGATTTTTGTAGGATTAGGATCCAAAATGCAATACACAAGAAGCAGACTGCAATCACTTTCTGCCCGACGATCACTTTTTGGTAGATGATCACTTTTTGGCACAACACCTGGAGCTAAGGGGGCAAAACAATCGCATGAGCGCTGCTGTTTGACTGAGGAAGAATAAAGTAGTCGTGGTAAGCCAGTCACATGACCACTTTAAGATGACAAAGCAACAAGGTGATATATACCAGTTTTTAAATTGTGTTGATAGGCCACGTAAAACCAGAGTCATGATAAACAATTTATACACGGTGTTTTTTCCTCAATACTTTCGCCACGTTTACTGTCTAAGGACAGAGCTAGCAAACACTCTCTGCTTATGAGCAAACAAAAAACAGCCCTTTCGTGTTGGTGGAAAAATGCACCATGTCGACCAATCAAAAAATGATATGGCAACATGACATTTGGTTGTTTAGGAAGAGGGGGAAGCTTTAGGAGTGACGGCGAGAGAGAGAGAGAGAGAGAGAGCAGAAAAAGAGAGAGAGCGAGTTTTGAGATGTGAGACATTTGTGACGTTTAGCGTGTTTGGAGTGTGCCGTTAATGTGTTGTCTTGTGTAGTTAGTGTGTAGTGTTGAGGATAGTTTTGTGTTGTGTGTCAGAACAGTGAGGCGACTGCTGTCTCCAGGTAGAAACAGGAGTGATACACCTGCTGCTGTCAGACCTGCAGGTATCAGGCTGTGATGTTCTCCTTTATAGTGGACAGAAATTATTTTTTTGGAGTGGCACAAATAATTTGTGTGGCATCTTATTGAATGCAGAACAGCTGATTGTTATGTAAATAGTTTGAAATGGTTATTTAAAAAAGGGGTAAAAGGTAAATGACTGCAAATAACTTTGTTGTTTGCAAAACTTGTGCATATAATTTTAAAATTGACAATTTATATTTGCATTTAAAGTTATGAAATATGATTCATTAAACATGTTTGTGGTTGTTACAGTAAAAAATATAACTTTTTCTACTCAGATTTTATGTTTTTTGTCTGTTTTTAGATCAATTGTGTTAGTACAGTATGTCAAAATGAAAACATAACTGTAAATTCAGACATGTGAGGTTGTGCTGAAAAGGATGATACCAAACAAGACAAAGTAAATAGTTTTTAAAGGTGAAATGTAGAGGAAACATCAAAAGTAGTTAAAATGGCCAATTATACCCTGGACCCCAGAGGGTTACATTTTTTTAAAGTAACACAATAGTTACTTTTCAAGTAATTAATTACTTTTAGAATCTTGTAACTCAGTTACCAACTGAGTTACTTTTTTTGAAGAAGTAACTAGTAACTATAATTAATTACTTTTTCAAAGTAACTTGCCCAACACTGGAGACAAGTCATGAGAGACGCACACTAATAAACAGCAGCTTGATATCACGAGTACCGGGGAAGGCATGTTTTTATATTTCCTTCAAAAGTAGAAACTTATCAATGTAATATTTTAAAAATTAAAGACAAAGTTTGTGCACAGTGCACACATGCAGACATATGAGCGTGCACAACACTGTCTCTACCACCAGCATAATCTGGATCTGTGGGAATCACTGGTGTAGGCTTGCTTTACTTTTTCATTAGTGACACAGAAGCACTGAAGTAAAGATAAATGCGTTTGGAACATACTTAGCACATGAATAATTATATTACATACTACATTATGACAGCATGCACATGTTAAATGAATAAGGTCAGCTGTCAGTAACTGAACAAAGGGTCATGCATTACCAAACTTATTAGAATTGATTATCAAAGAAACACGACAATAATGATCAAATTACATGGTAATCCCAACCTGTTCTTCATCTTTGATCGTATGTTTGTGATACCACTGCGCATGCAGAGCCCCCCCTCCCGTGCACTGGACTGTACAGCAGCTGTGTGGTGACACAGGTGATGTCTGTACTAGACGAACCGCTTGAGTATAATGGCCAAATTTCCCGTGGAGCGAAGAAATGTCTGACAGCTGCTGTAACTCAGTCGGTACAATTATAAAGCAGCAGCAGCACCGCTGATCAAGAGAGGAGCCATACTGCAGCTTATTGGTCTTCTCGCTGACACGCTCCCATGTGGGCAGTTATGCATGTCTCACTGAGTGTTCACTGGACTGTGTGGCTTCCAGCTTCACGTGAGCGTTGGACCTATTTAGGCTGATAGGCGTTATATTTAAAACCACAATCATTTTGAAGCTTGTGAAGAAACAAGAAGGTAGGGTGGACGTTTTCGGGCGAGAAGGCTGTAAATAAGGAACACCTTGCCTCGTGCAGTCATTTTCTCTGTAGGAGGTTATGAGACAGGAAAAGAAGAACTAATGAAATATATAAATCAAGAGGGGTTAAATTGGTCCAGGGCTGTCTGCGGCTGAGCCAGAAACAATTACTCTTTAAAGTCACCTGGGAACGTCCAGCCTCACTACATTCATCTTCAACACGGATAAATATTTTTAGTGACAGATATCTTAATAATTTAAAAAATGACTTTTTTCCCCCCCTTCTTCTCTTTTCCCCCATACCATTAGGGCTAATAACTCTAGGCAAATTACAGCGCTAGAGTAGATAAAGTGTTGAACCTTTCAATAAGGTTTCTCTTTTTACTGTGAAATCAGATGGCATGGCTTTACTGGTAACAAGTTAGAGAGGAAAAGAGACCAAAAACTGTCATGAGGCCTCTTTTTCTTTCATGAATGTGATTGTAAATTCGTCTATTCTGCTTAGACAACATATATCACACGTTGGTTTTCATTAAATATTTAACAAGACATTGACTGCTTGAGATTAAGTAGGTAAGTGCTACGATACAAGGCCAGACATGCCATCACCAGTCCAGCCAATCTATCTATACGTTAGCGTCAGGCGACCGTGGCTCAGGGGGTTGGGAAGCTCATCTTGGAAGGTTGCCGGTTCGATCCCCTGCTCTGTCTGTCTTGGTCGGCTTGGGGAAGACACTTCACCTACCGCCTACTGGTGTTGGTCAGAGGGGCCGATGGCGCGATATGGCAGTCTGCCCTACAACTGTAGATCTCCACCAGTGTGTGAATGTGAGAGTGAATGAATAGTGGAATTGTAAAGCGTTTTGAGGGTCTCAAAAAGCGCTGTATAAATGCAATCCATTATTATTAATTCTTCCACTGTTTGTGCTAGTAGTTCAAATGAAATCAGGTAAACAATTCTTGGCAGTGATGTTTGGTTTATTATGGTAATTTCATACAGTTGACCAATTGCGGAAGCTCCATTTTTTTTGTGGGGGGGACAAACTGATCGGAGAAGGGAGAGCTGGGATGCAAAAACGTCTGGAAATTGTTTTATTGTGAAAACTGTAAAAGTTAGTGTGGAAAAAAATCTCACACATGAATATTATTAGGTCAGCTTTCAAGTTGAAAGTGTTAGACTGTGCAGGAAGAAAAAAAAAATCAATTTCTCGCTTTTAAACAAAAGCCTCTTGTACTCTTAAAAAGGGACACTTTCACATTATGTTGGAACTAGAAATACTTTTTTTGTAGTTTGTAAAGGGTTAATGAGAAGAAACCTCCAGTAGCAGTGTACCTCAAACAGAAAGGGAGAAGGGCAGCTCTCAACCCTATTTCATAAAAAGTTGTTTCCACACAACAAAACCACACTTTCTTTCAATTTTAAAGGGACACATTTCAGTTTTTTCTCAGTTTCAAAGACAAATAAAATCTGCAGGAATTTCATAAGAATTTCACCAGTTAAACTGGGGTTCTTATACTTTCTCAATCCTGTTATTTTTAGACTTCATTGTGTTTACATTTTTAAAAAAAAGTCAGAGATGAGTTCAGAACTTAAACGATAGAAATAAACGATGAAATAAACCCTTTCTCAACCTTAAATGTGGTAAATGTTTTGCTTCCAACACATTTGAGTTGTTATTGGCAGCTCCTACAGGGTGACCAGGACATAGGGAGGTCTGCCCTTACAATTTGGACCCGGATAATTTGCAGAAAATGGAGGAAAGTTCAGCTCCAGTTTCTAGGTTGGAATGAAAATGGGTGCATTTTGAATCTATAGTTATATAATTTTGATTACATGTGGTACTCTACTGCCTTTGTAGGAAACGACGCAGGCTACAATTTAGCATCACTGCTCGTCATTTTATTTCATTAACGTTATCGTCACCATTTCCACTCGTACAGCTGAGTCAGAGATGTATTAAGTTATTGCAAATGTAAATCCAACATTTCCTACTGCTTCTAATTCCCATTAAAGTCACTGAACCAGGGACACGGAGGGTGGCTTTTAATGTGAGGCAGCCACTTGGTGATTTTTTATTTATTTTTTTTACCAGGTTAGCGCCAATGGAGAGGAGTGGGAAAACGCTAATTGTGCACATAAAGTTAATTTTAATAGAGTTTGTTTTTAATCGAGCTTTAAGAAACAGATTTGCTGCAGCTGAAGGTTGCGGTACAGTGTGTATTCATGAGGGAGAGTCCAACTTAAGATATTCATTCGTGTCTTAGAGTGACACCAGCTCAGGGCTCAGTATATAATAGTCAGTTTTTCACACTTTGTCAATATTTGGCAGCCATCTGTCTGTCAAACTGTCCTCTGATGAGGAGTTGTTGTTGTTTTTTAAATGCCTGGACTGTATAATTAATTTACATCTGCAGGAAATTAAAGATTCACAGTGTTCAACACAGTCCTTTCTCTTATCCATGATTACTTATCTTTAATGTTTTTAAAAGTGGAAGTAAATGGAGGAAAACTGGAGGCTGACAAACTTGTAGCTAAAAGCAAAATAGCGTCAGCCGCAGTCTGAAGGGTTTAAAATCCTTAGTCAGAATCAATCGGACCAATCCGAAGCTTCGGTTAAAAACCGTTCAGAGGAAAAATCCTACCATATAAATACTGAGTACTGCCAGACTGCCTTCTAACTGTGCATGAGTGCCGTCTTGATTTCAAAGGGAGTGATAAAAGGGCGTGCTGCTTGAATTATTTGGGCTATGATGATCTGAGAGGATCATAAACAAACCAAAGGGAGATTAAACTTACATGGGAGCTAAATTGCAGCTGAAAAGTAAAAGTGGAATCACATCTTTTCTTGGTTTGAGCAACTTTGCCTTTAAACATATCCACTTCTCACAGTTTCTCAAAGTACTTTACAGGTTGGTTGTTCCAACCATCTAGGAGAACTTGTCATATTTCTTCTTTTTTTAAACGTCATCTGTCTTTTTTTCCCTCCCTATAATCCCAGACTGCCTTCATGATGCTGAGGTCAGGGCGCTGTGGGAGCTTCACCATCTGTTGCACGATTCCTTGTTGTTCTTGTGGCTCAAGATATTACTTTATGACTCAGGCATTATGTGATGGGGTTGTTGGCATGCCACCGAGTAAATTTAGGACTGAACAGATGCAAGCCTTAAGTGGTATTGTGTAATGAATAAGAATTTAAACAAAAGTGCTTAAACAGTTTGTTCTATGTTTCATAGGATAAATAACATTATTTTTGTGTGTGGGAGGATGAGTGAAATCAGTAGCTGTAAAACTTAATTTTCTTTAACTTTGCTACATTAAATGTTTTTCACCACTCACCATCGGTGGTGAAGTGGTTAATACTATTGCCTCACAGGAAGTACCGTGTTCGAACCTCCTGGTCTGTGGTCCTTCTTTGTGGAGTTCTCCTTGTGACTCTGTTGGTTTCTTCTGGCTTTCTAAACACACGCTTGTTGGATCAGTTGGATCAGATTTTAAATTGGCAGTAGGTTGTCTATCTGAGAGAGTGAGGTGGTCTGTCTCTCTGTGTTAGCCCTATAATTAAACTTGACCTGTCCCGGATTTACCCTGCAGCTGTTAAAGTCTTCATCCCAATCAAGTTGGATCAATGGTTAAGGACAAGGATGGATGGTTTGGCCGTGCTGTACTCCCATTCCTCTCAGACTACTTTGTCCAGAGATCATGTGATCGTTTCTACTCAGTCCAAGAATTTTTTGGAAGGAATCTCTGTCATTTTTAAAAAGGGAAAAATCCCAGAAACAAATTAAGGAATCTGTCTGATTCCAGGAACCCAGTTACCTGGACTCAGATGCGGCAATTTTCTGTGCATCTTAAGACGTATGTGTCTGATACTGTGATTTACTCATGAAAGTAATGAATCAAACAAATATTTCAGGTCAGGTCTTATATATGGAGAATAAAAAATGCCTTTGGTGAAATTCCTGCAAATGTTTTTATTTCACTGACATTCTTCCATAGGAGCACCTTGATTGGCTATTGTCCATCATCTTCCTGTAACTCTCCCTCTCTTGCTCTCCATCTCTGCCTCTCTTCCCCCCCCCCACCCAGTTAGCTCATGTTTTATTGATGCTAAGTGGTAAAGGATTTACGAGGAGTTTAGTTCACTCATCCCTCGGTGCTTGCATTATTCACACTTTGGAGCGTTTTGTGCCTCTTGGCAATCCCTCCGAGGATCTCTGTTTCATTACTAACTGTTATATTTGTTGTTTTTTAAAAAAAAAAAAAAAATTAATGTAGAAATTTAACATGCTGATATATAGTGTATGCAGTTGCTGTGCTGATGCACTTTATATGGCTGACTCACCACTGTAGTTGTATTTTACCCATCTGTTTTCCCACAGGGGCAACAACATAGGACGTAGGAGTCCACTGGCAGGAGTATGCGCCTAATGTAATTGTTTAGCTGCAGTTCAGATTGTGATTGTGCATTTTTCTGCATGTCACCAATACACGCTAACTCTTTGCCAGTATGTAGAGCTTACAGCTTCAGATCTGATGGATTGGATGCAGTTTATTCGATTACGTTTGTTTCCTGCAAGGTTGTAATGATGCTCTCTGAATAAATTCCACACAGACATCCATAAATATGTTTAGCTGGTTGTTTACTTGCTGTTCTCTGGGTTTGTTTTGTTTGAATTTCAGCGGTTTGTCCTTTTTGATAGGGCCAAAAAAACAGAAGGTTTTTTTTTTCACAGGATAATGAGAAGGTTTGAAGGTATTTCATATTAAAAAAAGCTCTGGTTGACACGCACCATAGTTGCTTCCTTTAATTCTCTTAGCATTCAATCCCAGGCTGCCTGGTTTTATGACAGGGTGAAAGGAAAATGAGAGAGTGCACCGAGGGGGTAGAAGGAAGAGGAGTGTGTAAATGATGTGCAGAGCTTCATCTCCCCTCCTACCCAGCACCACCACCACCACTCTTTAACCCAGGGCATGGTGGGAGACAAAGTCAAGCAGAGAGTGCGTGCATGCATGCGTTCCTGCGTACATTTAAGCATGTGAGTGTGCCATGAGACATGGTCTGTCAGTGGGATGCACAGCGCTGAATGTCTAGTCGGTCTCTCTGCGCATGATTGTGTGTGATGTCAAAGGAAAGTCGTGCACGCATGCATACATACACACATGCAATGTGCAGTTGAATGCACGCAGGCGCACCTTATTAAAGCTGACACACGTGCGCACACACAGGAAATGAAAGGAGGCAGCAGTGTGCTTTTGAGGTGGCAAGTTCAACTGTACTGCATTTTTGTCATTCTCTGTTACATGCGAGAGTTGCTGTGTTTCTGAGAAATACTAAGAATGTAAATGTAGGGTTTATTCACATTTATGCAAGAAAAACCCTGTGAAAGTTTCCCTCTGACGCTGTGTTATGTCATCTTTAGTGCTTTGCTATAAAGTGCTGAAAGACTATCCTGTATTTATCTGCAGCATACAACATTGTGTAATGGTAATCAGGGCAAAAACAAAGCCACGGCTGATGGGATTGCTGGTCATGGTGTGGGCATTTAAGTTCAGCATGATCTAAAATCTGAATTACTCACCACGTGCTAAGTGGAGGGGAGACTTAATATAACTGCAGTAATTCATGTCTAATTAAGGGTTTAACTGTTGAGGGTCAGCTGCAGTAGTATTCACTTTGACTTGTTAGCTGGCATAAAAGTTACTTGTTCCGCCACGCCATTGAACCCTTAAATAAATGTAATGCAGGCTTTAATGAAGTCACTGTATTGTGTCTGACAGTATTTGTGTTAGGAGAGGTGTTGAACTGTGTGAGACGGATTGCGCGCTGCTGTGATTCCTTTCAAAATGGCTGCCTGCCCGCCCAGCGTGAGCGCTGTGTACGGTCGTTCAGATAGTTATGGTTTCTTTTCATCTGGACCGCTCAGACATAGCCTGTATTGATTTATTTATTTTTTTTACCTCGTTGAAACTATTACAGACACAAAGGCGTTTCTTTCTGTCCTCTTTCATAAAAGACCTCCGCTCATGGTGCTGCTGGCTTCTTGGTGAGATGATGAAGATGTCTTCCTACAATCGAACATCTTTAAGAGATGATGATCCCTTGGAGAATTACTTGAAACGCTGCTGTTGCAAAATAATGTTTTGATTACTCGTAACTTTGGAAAGTTGGTGTCAGTGTCACTTTGGTCAACTCCTGATGGTGAAAAATCAGAAAAGTGGGAGAAAAATCAGGGGAAAGTGTTGTAAATGTGTCTAAAATGACACTAAATGCACACGAAACTGTAGCATAATCACAGTAATTAAATTTTTTTCACTCACTGTTTGTCACCTCAGTGACTACGCTGCCTTTGATAATAAGTTATTATTTTTCTCTGGCGCTCCTCCACAGGAAAGAGTGCTGCTCGCTGAGCCTTGTTCTTCTGGAGGTTTCTTCCTCTTAAGCTTTCCCCTTTCCACTGTTGTCAACTGATTTTTTTTTTTTTTATGTTTTCTCTGTATTATATTCTTTACCTTACAACATAAAGCTCCTGTTTGGTCCCTCCATCCTTCCATTTTCTTCCGCTTATCTGGGGCCAGGTCGCGGGGGCAGCAGCCCAAGCAGAGAAGCCCAGACCTCCCTCTCCCCAGCCACCTCCTCCAGCTTATCCAGGGGAACACCAAGGCATTCCCAGGCCAATCTCTCCAGCGTGTCCTGGGTCTGCCCCAGGGCCTCCTCCCGGTGGGACATGCCCGGAAAACCTCGCCCAAGAGGCATCCTTGTCAGATGCCCGAACCGCCTCAACTGGCTCCTTTCGATGTGGAGGAGCAGCAGCTCTACTCTGAGCCCCTCCCGAATGGCCGAACTTCTCACCCTATCTCTAAGGGAGAAGCCAGCCACCCTTCGGAGGAAGCTCATTTCCGCCGCTTGTATTCGCGATCTTGTTCTTTCGGTCACTACCCACAGCTCATGACCATAGGTGAGGGTAGGGGCGTAGATCAACCGGTAAATTGAGAGCTTCGCTTTTACGCTCAGCTCTCTCTTTACCACAATAGACCGGTACAGCGTCCGCATCAACCAGCCAGAAAAGGGTAGAGGGCCCACTCCGGGTCAGGGACGAGACCCTGCCCCAAGTGGAGGAGTTTAAATATCTCGGTCTTGATGGGAGAAGGGAGGGGGAGATCGACGGATGGATTGGTGCAGCGGTTCCTGTTTGGTGTTAAATACAATTCAATTGAAATAAATTAAAACAATCAATCCTATGAGAAGACAATGAGCATAGAGCATTTGACATCTTCCTCCTAAAACTTTACTCAGTTTAGACAAAACCTCTCAAGCACCGTGCTTCTTCTGTCAGTATTCATATGAAAATAAAATCTGTACCAATCCACAGCCTAAAAATGCACTATTTTCCCCTTTTTACCCCTTTATCACCAAAGTATCATTCAGCCCACCTGGACTTATTTAGTAATTTTGGCTGTAAAATTACAGAATTCTCACCTTCCAGGAACCATTTGAATCCTCTTTCTGGCCCAAAATGGTTCAGGGGTTATGGGAATGTGAAGCAGACATGGTTCAGACAGCAGTACCTTGTGATTGCTTTGTGGCATTGTTATACACTAAGTATCCCCATAAAGCTTTTCTTCTCTTCTTTCCGAGACTGTTTGAATTTTGTCCCTAGCACAAATGGTAACTGAGCTACGGTCATTTAAAGAGCGCCTGTAAAATGGGTCCATTGCTGGTTAAAAAAAAGGATGAAGTAATGTTTGGTAAAAACTGCATCTGTACCCCAGTGTTAAGGGTATAGATTGCAACTAAAGAAAGGTTATTATAGATTTAACAATGATTTAGTCACACATTTACAAGCACCTTATTACTTATTAACTAATGCATATTAAAATAACATTAAAACAAATTGTTACCTACGAATGTCATTGACGCTGTATGTAAAAATACATGCAGAATTGTCACTCATTGGTCAGAAATGTGGGGAAAAATGCGCCTTTTCATTAATATTCAGTAAATTGACTCCCAAGCCTCGGATGTTTTTGCTCTGGCACAAGTGGTAAATAATGGAGGTTTGTTCTGTGGAGCTGCGATCGATATATTGATGGGCCAGAGGTCGGAGGCAGTCATCATCAAACGGCCCTGTGCTGCGAGTGGGGCCTGACACCTGGGGGACCGAGGGGAAAGTGTGTCCATGGCAGTAGACCATATTCAGCCGTCCACTGATTTACACAGAGCACTGATGACAAAGCAGTTTTACCGTCCCGGCGTCCTGCCGGTCGATAGGAGCAGACTGGGAAAGCGGTAGTGAGTAGGCCTTTTGCTCATCTCTGCTGGATGAGGTTAGTTTGAGATGATTCCTACGGAGGATGCACTTCAGCTAGAAAGGATGATATAAGTTGAATTCAGATGAGTGTTATGTAAAATGACGGGAGAGCTTCTGGTGCATCACTCAGTTAGTGTGTCACACGCAGAAGGTCTGGCCCATTGATCAGACTGAGCTGCACTGAATGTGTGTGTATATATGTGTGTGTGGGTGTACTCTGACCTGTTTGTGCAGTGGAGTGTGAGGCCAGCGGATGCTGTTTCAGGGTCACTGCTGGTGTGGGACTAAATGGACCAGTCCAGGAGGCTGGCCTGTCACTAGCGGCCGCCCCCTCACTGTCAGTACTACTGCTGTCACATCACTACTGGGTCATATAGAGCAATCAGTTTGATGCAGCCTGACTCTGATGGATTGCTACTATTGGCCTCTGTGGTGTCTTTGCGCTGCAGCAAGCCTGCTCTGAGTGTCTCAAAAACACACGAGAATTGTCACATCGCAGACGGAGTACAAGTCATTTTGACATTTTTGTGAAATTAAATTCTTTTTTCTGTGTGTGTTTCAGGTGCTTTAAAATAGTCACGTTTTGTTGCAGCTTTTCAGAAGTTAGGAATGCCACAAAAAGGGAGCCAAATGGTATAACTTGCTCTTAATTTACTTGTTTTGTATTACGTAATAATAAATTAGAGAGAAGCTGGAAATGCTTAATTGGACTTAAGGAGCACGAAGTACAAGATGGCAGTGTGTAACTCCATTAACTTGCTTACTTTGATCCTGTGTGAGCAGATTCACTTGGCATTATACCTCCTGTATGCTGTAGAAATTAAAGATTAATGTACCCATTAGCCCACCCAGGGACTTGCCAAATGGAAAAATCAGGTCAGGTCATCAGTCTAAAGTCCAAGGATGATCAGACCTGTAGATTCAGCTAGGAGTCTGGTGGATCTGTCATTATCATCTCATTGTGTAAGAAGTATTTGGCTACCTACTGTGGCCTGGGAATATCATCAATCATCAGGAAACAATTAGTGCCCTAATGATTGACCAAATGAGCAAACTGCATGCATGAGCATGCTGATATTAAAAACAATTAAATAATGAATCATTTTGGCCACCTGGGGGAAGCTGAACATCCTGTAAACACACTGCTGATTTTTGTTAGTTTATAGAGTTTGTATTAGCAGGCAGCTCAGTTCAATTGAGTTTTATCTCTATGGGAATATTTCAGAACTACAGTTGTCTGAGGGGGCTTTATATGGTAAAGTGAAGACCAATATTAGAGAGAAAAACCCAATAAACACACACAAAAGGATCACTTGGCGACAGTGAGGAGGAAGAACTCACTTTGAACAGGAAGAGACGTCCAGCAGAACCAGGCTTGGGGAGGGGCAGCCATCTGTTGCAACTGGCTGGGGTGTAAGAGGAAGGAGAAGAAATGAAAGGACAGTATGGGGACACAGAGGAAGAAGACAAAATTAAATGGTATGCAGCATTAGAACAAGTGCTCAGTGCATCATGGGAAGTCCCTCAGCAGCCTGAGCCTAAAGCACAGGATGGTTCACAGTCACCTGATCCAAGTTTAACTATAAGCTTTATGAAGAAGCAAACGTTTAACCAGAATATTAAATGTAAAGGTGTCTCTCCCAAGTGTTATGTTTTTTATATGTATCCCAATCTGACAATGAATGTAAGTCCAGTCTACACCCTCTTGTTGGCTCTGTTTTGATGCGACACACATGTCTGTGAGGGTGGAGTTTGGACTTTGAGGAGAGCACCCAAAAGCCTTAAAATGAAACCAGTGGGCTAAAGAATCCTAAAGACATGGTACAGTTCCTTGAGTTGCAGTTCGAAGAAGTTATTTAATCTATTTCTGATATAAAAATACTGAACTCTACATAATGGCTCTACATAACACTCGTTTCCAGCTCCGTATGTTTTATTCGTTGCCTCATGTGTGTGCCTGAGAGGTCATTTTAGACAGAGTTGTATGCTTGAGAGGGCCACATCTGAGACTGACATCATGCAGAGCCAGGTTTAGAAAAACCTGTCAGAAAGCAAGCATTCAGAAGTCATTTAGTGCAGATGGAGCCTGAGATTTTTATTGTTTTTTGGGCTCATAATCTCAATTACTTCAGACTTTAACATTGTTTAGAAAATCAGGAACAGTATTAAAGGTTGTAAATGAAGCATGGTGGTCTGTTCCAGGCTGTGCTAGTTAAACACATAAAACACGAGTATCTCATTCTTCAGAGGATGTGCTTCTGCAGAGTACTGTGCGGGAGTACTAAAAGAAAGACTAAAAGAAAACTGAGGCAGTGTTATTTATAGGTTAACGTCAGAAAAAGTGCAGTAAAGTTGCTATATCTTTACTTTTAAAACAAAACCAACTCTGTTATAGGTTCCCACAGTTTTTCATGGTGATGCATGTAGTTTCTTCCAAGCAACTCAGAAAACTTGCCTCAGTTCTTTTGTGGATTTATGCTCTCTCAGCTTTATCTCTTAATGCGATCCCAGAGTGACTCCACGATGCAGCAGGACTGCTTGCTCTTTGTCTGGCCAGCAGTAGTTCTTCAACTTTGGTTGACTTTCAGGCCAATGAGACACTTCCATGATAATGCACAAACTATCTGAATGTTTGTTATCATACAGGCTTTTTTTTTTTTTTTTTTTTACCAGAAATCCAGAATCCTCACACTACAGATAGTAGAGATCCCAGTGGATGAGCAGGCGTAGGCCAGGCTTCTAGCTGTTTATGGTTTTGATTGATTCCATGTTCAGTGTGGAGGCAATCTTCTTTAATGAAATGGATGATTCTCATTATTTGCCATGTGGCATGTGGCGTACACCCATATTGTGCCCTCCACTCTGCCAGAGCTTCCCTGGACACGGTGATCCTGTTGGCAGATTCTAAATGAACGGGAATAATAAAAGGAAAAAATAATAAAAGGAAGTGCTTTGTTATTCTCACAGTTGGCCAGGATGTATAGTAAGAAACCGTGTGGAATATTTCAGCATCAGAGGTAGCACGTCTGAAAGACTGCCAAACGGGCAGCTGCTTTGGGATTTTTGAGCCTTCCGTTGATGTTTTTGATGATGATTTTAAAAATGATTTGTGCCTGGAAGAGTTTTCCTTTAATAGGGTAGAGAGGACATTATTTCTGGTTTTACTTCTACTCCACTAAAACAGGGAAATAGGTTTAGGTTAATAGTACAAAAGACAATCAATAAATGAACAAATAAATCATGATATCTTATGTATTAAGATAAAATCGAAAAGACTTTATTGATCCCTTGTCACTTGACACACTTGTGAATTCCCTGCCAGTACAACACTATTGAGTCATTACAATTCTGCTTATTTCCAGCCTTTTGTCCACTGCCTAGTGGGCAGCTTTGCATTATTGTAAGTTTAAAATACTCCTAATTACTAAAATACTAATTTACTTTTACTGGACCTTAGCGCAGTTCTTCAGTTCATTTTCTGTGTGAAGTGAGCTCTTTTAGCACATCTTCTTTCAAGAGAACAAGCTAACTTTCTTATTATTGGCTCCTGGGTGCAAACAGAAGTTTTAAATAGCAGGGGGGTGGTGCTGTGCATCTTAGGCCTTAGACACAGAAACCTACAGACTGGTCAGCAACACCCTGGCAACAAAAAATGCTAGGGAAAAGTGAATTCCCTGAGTGGTTGATAATTGGTTTCCAACGACCAAAGAGCTAGGTGCAAGTAGGGAGACTTAGACTGTTGACCTTCAAAATAAAAGTTGCAACTTTTAAAATGTGTTAATTGCAGGGAGGAGGCGAATGCTGTACATCGTTTGGCCGATTGGTTTCACATAGGGATCAACAACTCCCCAGCCTTTTATAATATACAGTTTTCCCTAGCAACCATTGTTGCTAGGCCTGTGCCTGAGATAACTATATGAAGGAAATCAACCTTCACTGATCTTATACAGAACCAAGAGTAGAAAACAAGCATTTAAAACAGCCTTAATGCTGAAGTCGTGGAAGATGGCTGCTCCTTCCTGAGCATGGTTCTGCCAGAGATTTCTTCCTGTTAATGCAAATGCTTTCTTATAGAGCGTCATCTGATTGTTCAGGTTTTCTCTGTTTTATCGTAGTCTTTACCTTACAACATAAAGTGTCTTAAGGCGACCGTTATTGTGATTTGGCGACATGTAAACAAAATCAAATTGAATTGAATTCTGTCTTTTTGTCCTGTAGCTTTAATATTCAGTCAACAGGGACACAAATCTTTACCCACAAATGTGTTAAACATAAAACCAAAGGATTTGAGCTCAGTGTTTACGTAGTCCATGTACTGTATGTGATAGTAGCATTTCAGTGGTAATACTGTTAGTTTTGTTTGAACTCTAATGAAAAGAGGCAGTAATTGGAGACAGAGACAGTTTTAATTTCAGCAGCTTTACTTACATACATACTAATATGTTGTTATTCAATCTGGTGCTTCTGCGTAACAGCAGCTCGCCATGCACAGCGTGGGTGCAGGCTGACATATATTCAGGATTCAGTGAAGTGTGTGCGTGTGTGTGTGCTTGTGTATCTCTGTGTGCGCTGATGTCATCCTATCCCTGGAGGGGACATCAGTGGGCTATGTGGATTTTCCAACCTCTGCACTCCTTTCTTGGTTGAGTGGACTCTCTCCCTCTCTCCCTGTTTGCCCCCATCCTTCAATGTGGAGACACACAGTAGGTGTTAATAACTGTGTGGTCTTAAGGGACCATTTGTGGCCATAAGTGGAGATATTTGGCACTGTGATACATTGCTGCAATCAGGCTATGTAAAATGTAATTATTCTTTCTTTTCCCCTCCAATGTTTAGATCTTCTCTAAATACATAAAAATGATCCGAAACCTGAGCTTTTGTTGGCTGAAGGAAATGCTAATAGCTTTGAAAAGCAAACCTTGAAGATAGCTTAGGAAGATTTCAGGTTAGGGCAAACAAACAAACACAAAACAACCCTCAAATTAAAAGAAGACAACCCTCCTCCCGCAGCTCTTACCTCTCTTTCTACATATTTAATCTATGGTTCATTTTTGTTTTGGCTTTTTGGTTGGTTAAACATAAATAAATATCCTCAGAGGTCAAACTGAGCTGTTTACAGGCTAAGTGTCAGTAAAGCTGATCAGCTAAAAAAACAACTAAAAATATAAGCATCCATAATTTCAGCTCTGTGGTCTTTTTTCTTTTGCACCATCTCTAAAAGTGAGCCATCTGTTCTTGGCTTGAGTGCTTACTTTGCAGTACAGGTTTGTTTTGATGTCAGCGCTCCTGCTGGCTCAGCTGTCAATCAAAAACATACACCATTCTGCCCGCTCATAGGCTTGGAGGCTAAATTGGTCGGACACAGGCCTCCTAATCTAATGACGGAAAGCTGCATTCCCAAACCAGTCTGCACATTCAACTAGAACTTCAGACGGCCTGTAAAGTCGACCTAGAGTAGCATTACTGTTGCATATGCTGAAAGCCCCTTCCTTCTTTTCATTAACAGTGCAAAATTGAAGTTACTTTAAGAGAATATTTTACTGCAAAAACACTGAAAGACTTGGGTTTCATTTGGCCAAGTGCAGTTCTCTGAATCTGTGGAGATAAAATAATTTAGCCCTCCCACCCAACACCGAAACTGATTTTAAATGAGTCAGTCATGACTCAGGGAAAAGCAAACTTTAACAGTGAAGTTACATCATGTGGGGTGCCTTAAGGCATAGACATGGATTTGGGGGTGGGGGCAGGACAGGACACAGGGGACGTGTTCTCTCTAATATTTAGAAAACATGAATTTGCCCACTCACTCTCTCTCTTAGAGGACTGTGCACAGTAAGCAGAAATCTTGTTGAAACTTACCAAAGTCCAAAGGGCCTTAACGTATATTTATCATAAAGTGAAGCGAGGGGTTACCTCCACAAAGAAAAGATACAAAAGTACCCTGACACCAGGCGGGAACAACTGAATGAGCTACACTCTGATGTCTCCAGCCATCCATTCGTCAATTTTTTAAAAGTCTTATCCAACCGAGGGTCACAGCGAGGCCAGGCCCTATCCCAGCCGACACGGGGCGACAGGCCTCCAGTCCATCACAGACCAAACACAGGGACACTCACATTCAGGCCTACGGTTGTTTAGAATCACCAGTGAACCTAACGTGCAGTCTTTAGGCTGAGGGAGGAAACCACTGCAGACTCAGGCTGATCATATATATCCACATTTACTAAACAGAGCAAAAACGATGTGTGTACGCAAGACCCAGCAGTGTTCACAGGTGTGGTTACTTTTAAGAGTGAAAAACAGAAGTTGTGTTGTTTTCTAAACAAAGGCACAGTCAGTTCATTTCAATACTGACCACAAAAATATAAGAGATTATTTTTTTACTACGTAGATATCAACTCCCCCTTTGCTTTATGCCTTGAGAAAGGAACATGCAATCTTGTCAGTGCGTTTGCACTGCCGCAGCACGTTAAGTCCAAGGTTCAAACCTAGTGAGGCTGGCTGCAGCTATGAGGTGATTGGAGTGACTGTATCAACATGCCACACTAAATGCTGGAAATCACTTGGATGTTGACACAACAATGATCATTTTCATTTAGAAAAGTTGAGAATAATTATTTAAAGCTCTCCAGAATGCAGGAAATTAAGTGTCTGATTCTCAAAATTACATGGAAAACACTAACCCTAACTCACCCACCGTTTGTCTTAATGCATCCCTCTAAGTGCTCACACAAAAATACATTTTGCCTTCAGGACCTTCCAACGTGGTTGCAATCTCCAGTCACTAGGGATAAATGTGTATTTCCTGACAGGTTGCTGGCTATCGCCGGGTCAAGTTGGTTGCAAAACGTTGATTGCTAGCAGATTGTCGCAGTCATCTATAGTTTGCATGGAAGTTCCCGATTCGTCTGCAAACAATGGCCAACTAACCATCGAGTAGTAGTGAAACTTAAAAGCCTGCATGGCACTCCTCACAGTTCCACTCTTTGAGCAGTTTGGCCTGTGTTTGCAGATGTGGTAGTTCCAACCATTTAAAGCCACCAAACGGTCGAGGAACATTTTTCTTAGGCCGAGGCTTTCGTGACTAGGGCTAAGTAGTAGTTTTAGCTGCCTAAATCTAACAAATTCCCTCTGGAAACGAGTCAGCTAAGTTTGAAAAGACTGAGAAACGCTACAAACTCCAGTTTCCTGAGTGAACGGCCCAGTTTTCCCCACATGCTGCTTCCAGTGTAAACTGTCACTCAGAATATGGCCTCACCTGACTATTTCCTAAAGTCATTCTGGTTGAAATCCCTGAAGGCGAACTACTGTACAGTCTTGACTGTTTTTCCCCCTGGTAGTATAGTTCCTAGCACCTCTGTGTACTATAATTGTGGGTAGAAGAACAGTGACTTTCCTCTTAGTTTTTTACTGCCGCCTTGTTTGTTTCACTGAGGGAGGAAGATTAGAAAATATGCACACTCTGTCTCCCCCTCTGTCTCAACAGCAGCGCACTGCACTCTCTGCATAGAAACAATGAGTTAGTCAGTAAAGCAGCTCTCTTGTTTACTTCCCCACCCCCAGTTTTCCTTTAACAACGGGAACATCTTGAGCTCTTCCTTCAGTTCGCCACTCACTCTGATTCTCCTCTCACCCAGAAACTGGCAGAGGACGCTCATTATCTTTACTCTCTGTTGTTGTTCCGTGTGTGCAGAAAGTGGGCAATTATAGTACAGCTCTAGTAGACAGCCAAACCTTTCTATAATGAGAAGATTTCCTCAAGCAGGACACATTGTGTATATGTGTGTATAGCACAGCTTGTGTATGCAAATGCAGGCATTCCATTTAATTCAAAGTCTGACCAATAAACACAACAGACGCAGGTTCAGTTGGTGCTGCTTTTATGCCATGAAAGCAGAGCAGCATGAGCATGATGTGTTTTGTTAATGGGGAATTTGTCCTCTAGAATATATCTAAACAACAGCAAGGGGAGTGATTTAGTTGTTGGTACTGTTGTTTTGCTGTTTAAATGGGAGACGGGAACAGCCTTTTTAGATGAAAGCATCAGAGGAAACGGACGTGTTTGGTTTTGATCTCTGTTTGCTGCATTCAGTGGCTCTCTTGAAAGGATTTAAAGTGGTAATCAGCGGGATAATGGTTTGTTATTTTGTCGCCAGTCATGGTGCTAAGCGCTTATTGCCGTGGTGATTTTTGCACCACATTTCCCACTGATCAATTGTCATTCAAAGCAGCGAGGTCTTAGTTAAATGCGATGGCTATCACTGCTCATATTAAGCGCTCGGTTCTTGTAAAATATCGCTTCCTGTGAGCGTGGGACTTGAATGATTTAAGATGTGTTTCTCTGGAGATGAGCCCTCATTGCATGTTGTTTTTATGCTGCTAAATAATGAAGTTATCATAGTGATGAATGTGCCGAATAAAGGAAAAATGAACTGATACACAGTGTGACAAAATCCTTTGTTGTACACTTGATATTTGTTGTGAGAAAAATATATTTCAAAAAACTAGTTCATAAATGCATTGTGTTTGAGTTGCCCTAGTTTTCTCCCCTCGTCTGAAACAGATCCAGGGTCTGAGGAAGCTCCGGGCTCCATGGTTAAAAACAAAAGCCAGTGAAAAAGTGTCAAAAACTAAAGTTCCTTTTGTGACCACTTGATGCTCAGTACAGAAGAAAGTCAGTCCCTGTAGACGCACTTTATTTTCCTCCATATTGATGTTTGTAACTCACTTTTTACATTTCTTAGTCTTCCTTAGCCCAGCGGTCCCCAACCTTTTTTGCGCCACGGACCGGTTTATGCCCGACAATATTTTCACGGACCGGCCTTTAAGGTGTCGCGGATAAATACAACAAAATAAAACTAGTACCGGTACCGAAAAAAAGAAAATTTATTCATAACACATGTGAAAAGACCCAGGAAAACCGAGTAAACGATAAAAACGATAACAAAATAACGCTGAAAACCGATAAAAACCCTGAAAACTATACATTTCACAGCTGAGCCTCAACTCTCGCGGCCCGGTACCAAACGACTCACGGACCAGTACCGGTCCAAGGCCCGGGGGTTGGGGACCGCTGCCTTAGCCCATCTGCAACTCATCCAGGATGCAGCAGTCACCTCTGGGTGCTTAGCATTATAAGATAAAGACCCTAAAATCAGACAACCTATGAGTAGGCACCTGGCAAAAGTGGGAAGGAAAAACTCCCTTTTACAGAGAAGAAATGGGCAAAACCAGCAGCCATCTCCTGTGACTGATTGGGGGTGAGGGAGAAAGACAAGACATTTAAAACTTTTATACATATAAAGCCCCACATGACCGGGCTCCTGCATATATAGCAGAGCCACTGAGACCATATAACAGCTGTTGGCCTTTTGTAAGTGTGTGTGCTGTATAAAAAAGTTATTATTAATAAAGTTATTATAGACTCCTGTGTTATAATGTTCCTTAGATCAGAAATAATCATCTTTACAGATTGTCACAAAGGCTGGTTTTAGTCTCTGTGGTTCATTTTCCACTTCATGGGTGAATCTTTTTTAAACTCACCTGCAGTTTTGGGTGAAACTCCTTTCAGTGTAACCACACTTTACAGTGCTAAATTCAGCAGTTACAATTATATTGTTACTCACGTTCCAAAGGTTCATCAGTTACCTGCGCTCCAGGTAGATGGAAAGAAAAACGCACGTGTGGTACAATCAGCTGATTTCAGTTTGTATCTGGGAGGAGGAAAGTGGTAGAGCGGTCCTACAGCTGTTCAGGAGATTCCTTTTATTGCACAAAAGGTCAAGAATGTGATGGTAAAGTTCAAACTGCATCCAGGGCAAAACAAAAGCAACACAACTTCGGCTCTTTGCGAAAATATGCACAGACAGCATGCTAACACAAAGCTAACAGGGAACCCAGAGGGATGATGAAGCTGAATGCAGGCCGACCCCAGTAATACTAAATGCCTTTCCTTTTTTAAAATAATAACCCCGCCCCTGCTCATCTGATTAAGCTTTGTTAAGGCTTGAATTTAATGCTTTCTACTTTGAATGCTTATAAAAGTCCCTTCACTCCCTTTGCATTGGTAAAGCATTTTTAAGGGTCTAAGCAGTTTCTGTTCCAGTTTTGTGACTGAAAGTCTTTTACTATGTCACCAATAAATTAGGATTTATCTGTGTGTGAACCCGGACTGTTTATGGATGCATTTTGCTAACTTAGCATTTGAAAAACCATAGTTGGATACTTCTGGCTCACGGCAAACACACAAGTAACCAAAATGGTGAAGTCAAGTGGCTGCAGCTATCTTTTATATACAGTCTATGGCTGTAAACAATGTGAAAAGGGTCCCAAACCCAAAGAGAATTACCAACTGGGAAGCGTATCTGTAACCGGAAGGTCGCCGGTTCGATCCCCGGGCTCTCTGTCCTGGTCGTTGTGTCCTTGGGCAAGACACTTTACCCTACCGCCTACTGGTGATGGCCAGAGGGGCCGATGGCGCGATATGGCAGCCTCGCTTCTGTCAGTCTGCCCCAGGGCAGCTGTGGCTACAACCGTAGCTTGCCTCCACCAGTGTGTGAATGTGAGAGTGAATGAATAGTGGCATTGTAAAGCGCTTTGGGTGCCTTGAAAAGCGCTATATAAATCCAATCCATTATTATTATTATTATTGGTATTTCCAGAAGAAAAAGAAAACTGTCACTTTTGTGTTGTGGACAAGAGATATTTTATTTTGTATTCTTAGGGTGACAATTTATAATCAGAACTATCATTGATCAATCATTCATCATTGTCGAACCAGTTGACAGAATAATCTCTGAATTATATCTATGGTAATCTGAGCAAAATATTAATGTATGCATATTATCATCACTTTAATTAGTCTATTGTTGTTCTCTATCATTCTCTCTATCTGCTTAAGCTGTTGCAAATGGTATCCATATCATTGTATTCACACCTCTCGAAGCTGTGGGTCCAGTAGGGCCTTCTACATTCACCTACACACATATTCAGGCCCACACCAACATGCACATAGAGAGTCATGGAAAGTACGCACGTTCACTCCTGCACGTACTAAGAACAGGGAGGTCGTCTCAGGACAATCTCTCGGTTGGACACACAGTCTCACAAAATTGCACAACATATCACAAACTTGTTTGTCTCGAAAGTAG
This sequence comes from Perissodus microlepis, assembly GCF_051167445.1. Taxonomy (NCBI): domain Eukaryota; kingdom Metazoa; phylum Chordata; class Actinopteri; order Cichliformes; family Cichlidae; genus Perissodus; species Perissodus microlepis. The sequence continues at coordinate 26,757,007 of NC_140470.1, read as the reverse complement.
TATCGGATGTCTATATAAGGAGAACTTTGGAACTGTTATCATTTCCAGTAAGATCTGGCTGTGATGTCATCAGGGTAATATAAGGATGGGGAGCGGTCTGCTCGAGGAAGATTGGAAGATTGTAGGGTTGCTGTTGCAAGTTTCTTCCCACACTGTACTGTGTGTTTTAATAAAATAATTTGTGTTGACCCACTATGGACTTCTAGTCGTATGTCTCTTCCTCAAAAAATTCGAACCATGACAGTGTATATGTAATCATAACAATATAAAAATAAATCATTAGTTGGCGACTTCTTGACAATATTCAGTATAACTAAAGGGCTGAAAAGAACTTTAACTTCATTTCACTTCTTTTTTCACTATATAAAACCTTGACATGTTATTTTTTTCCTCTCAATTCTCATTACCTCAAGCTACTTCAAATTTATGGTACCAATTAATTTTTATGTTCTTGTTTCCTTCCGCAGTCTGCTCCCAGTACTCCCGCGGTGTCTTCGCCATCTTCGGCCTGTACGACAAGCGTTCGGTCCACACGTTGACGTCCTTCTGCAGCGCGCTGCACATCTCCCTCATCACGCCGAGTTTCCCCACCGAGGGCGAGAGCCAGTTCACCCTGCAGCTCCGGCCGTCGATCCGTGGGGCCCTCCTGTCCCTCCTCGACCACTACGACTGGAACAAGTTCGTCTTCCTGTACGACACAGACCGAGGTGGGTGATGAAAATAAACACCTCTCACTCTGACAGCTTAATCACACATTGGAGATGTTTTCGTGGATTCTGTGCCAGCTTGTGAGCATGCTGTACATTAATGTGTTTCTCATCTAACAGAAAACCTTTTTAAATGCATCATCAGTTGATCTCGGTGAACTTTCCTTTGAAATCGGTGAATCTGCTCCCCTCACCAGAAAATCATTACATTCACATACACTGAAAATGAGTTGTTTCCAGCAAATGAAAATCTTTGATATACTGCACAAAGGTGCTTTGCTTGACAGCATTACAAGTTATCGGACTACAGAAACAACTTGCAATCAAACATAAGTGAGTCCTTGAAGGATAAAAATGAGAGGTTGGGTAGAAATATGAAGAGACAAGTGCTGCTTCAAAGTAAAAGCAAGACAGTCCTGAAAGCTGATGATATACAGATCATCTCAGACAACTGTGCAAACACAGAGAGGAAAAGCCACGAACCTATTTCATCACCAAATGCATTAACATTTAATAAAGCAGACAGAGTTTTTAAGCACTGCGACCATATCCAAATGATTTTAACCCCCAGAGAATTGAAGAAGTATTGTCTTCATGAAGGAGGTAAGCTTTGAATATGACCTGCATTAGATTTGTGGCTGGATGTGCAAACCTAAGGGATCTCATTGGAGCTACAGCGATTAAAAAAACAGGATGAGTGTTGGAGGGTAATTTATTACAATGCAACACATTACTATAATTGCATTACATTTATCAATAACTCATTAAACCATTACTCTTTCCAAATTCAGGTAATTACAGATACAAAGTTACTTTCGGTTTACAACCACATTAGCTACTTTCACAATAAACTACAGATCCACCCACAGGAGAGATCTGCTGAGAGCTAAACATCTTCTAAGCTTGTTTTCTGTTTAGTGTTTGCGCTGCTCTGTCCTTCGCACCAAAATAATGAGAAGCTTCTGAAATACTGGAATTGCAGGCTTTGTAATAATGGAGGTGTTACAATAGCTGAGCAGTGGCCTGTGATGCAACATCACCTACTGCCGTGATGATTTGTTCAGCCTCTTTTTCCAGTCTTCCACACGAAACAAGAAATAAAATCAAATAATTCAATTTTAATAAAATAAAAGTGCAAGAATGAAAAGATGCAAGTAATAAATAAGCTGCAAAGTAGAAAATGAAATAAAATGAGTTCTTTGTGTAAATATTGCAGGTAGATCTTTACAAATTAGATGCTGTAGTAGCAGATGATAATAATAATTAGAGTGTGAATGGAGTAATGGCGTGGAAGGGGGGCAGTGTTCATTTCAGGAGTCTGCTTATGTCTTGACCAAATGCAGTGCATCTGTGTCACTCGAGGTTTCTCTTATCTTTGAAATCTACCTCTGTAGTAGAAGCTAAAAGAGACAGTTTCTAAGAACTACAGTGGTCCCCTGTTGCTGCAGTCCAGACACATAAAAAAAGACGGGGGACTATCTCCTGCAGTTATTAGAACAATATAGAAGTTCCTGCAGTGTGAAAGTGGCTCTTTGTTCCCTTAGATATGCCAATAAACCTTGTTCTTACCACAGCATTTTTCACTCATGGATGTTAGTTAGAAGAGAAAGAGGATTTCTGGAGTAAGAGAGAGTGGTGATTGGAGCAGACTTTAATCGACGTGTGGCTGAAGGGGACAGAGGTGATGAGGAGGTCTTGTGTCGGTGCAATGGAGGACAATATGAAAGGACAGATGGTAGTGGATGGTACGCCAAGAGAGTGTTTGTCCTATTACAGAGGAAACAGGACAAACAGACTTGGTGGTAGAATGTGAAAGTGCAAGAAATATCCAGAGGAAGAGGTTAGCAAAGAAAAAGTGGGATAGTCAGGTGGATTAAGAAGGTAGACAGGATTACTGGGAGGCTAGGTCTACAGCAGAGAGAGAGGAGGCAAAGACCAAAAAAAAGCTTGTGATTAGTCATATCTGATTCTGGACTTGAAGAAGAAAAGTACATGTATCGACTGGTTACAGAGAGATTGAGCTGGAAAGGATGTGCAGCTGGTTGGGATGATTATGAATAGAGCTGAAACATATTAATGAGGAAGCCAGCATGTTAAGAAGATGGAAAGATTTAAACATCCGCGATGAACCAGCCAAAGGGACAGATAGTGCACAAGAGAGGTGAAGAAGAGAGTGCAGTGAAGGTGAGTGTCAGGGGTGATTTGTGACAGAAGGACAGAAGGTGACTATGGTGTATGGTTTGGAGATGGTGGCACTGACAAACAGATGATAGGTCGAGCTGGAGGTGGCAGAGCTGAAGAGCAATCAGAATGGACAAGATTAGGAATGAGTACATCAGACGGACAGCTCAGATCGAGCAGTTTAGAGATAAAGTTAGAGATGCAAGGCTCAGATGGTTTGGACGTGCAGAGGAGAGAGACTGGATATATTAGAAAAGGATTTTGAGGCTGGAGCTGCCTAGGCAGGATGGAAAGACTAAGAGGGAGACCACACAGAAGATTCATGGATGTAGTGAAGAAGGAAATGCAGAGCATGTTACAGAGGGGAATACTAGGCACGGGGGGGAGATAAAGGCAGATGGTCTGCTGCAGCAGCCAGAAAAATAAGAAAATAAAGTAATGCATAATTAAAACAAAAAATATTTCTTACATTTAAATAAAATTTGGAAAGGTAAATAAAAATAAACATGCAAACGGTCTTTCAGTCAGTGGCGCACAAAAGTCATTAAAAACATGCACACAGATGTGCACAAAGTGTTGTTTTGTGAGGCAGTAACATTTATCAGAAAGAAATCTCTGAGGTCTCAATCATATCTCCGATGTTTTCTCCTCATGCCCCCTGCGTGGCGAACAGTAAGGTGTGAATGGATGTGCTTCTGAAATAATGGCTGTTTTTTGTCCTCAGTATGTCTTGTGGCCATCGAGCGATCAATATTGCAGCGCAGCTGCTGTTGGAAGTGTTGTGGACATTGTTGGACCTCTCTCCCTCTGGCTCAGTTCCCCACCTGAGGAAGCGAGCTCTGTATTCATCTCATGTATATGTTTCTCACTCTTCCGTGTCTCTCTCCTTTTTTTCCCATATTCCTCCTTTTTTTTCTTTCACCCACCCGATCTTTGCCTCTCAGTCACCACATACACACCGACAGAGTCAATAAGTTTCTACTTTTTCACCCCACCGTGTCGCATTTCCATTACAAGACAGAATGGATATGGACTGCTGCTTGGATCACATCTCCACATCTCGCTTTCATACATTTTCCAGAAGGTAGTCAGAGGGCTTCATTCTTTCTCTCTGCTGCAGTGATTGTTTGAGCAGATTGGCTATACAGGGGCTGCAGAGTGAGGATGATATCGGGACGGCGTCCCTTGAGAACAACTCATTCCCTCCCTCTTTTTCTTATCTGAAGTCATACATGCTTGACTGGATAAAAAGCCTCCACTCCTCTCAACAAAACCGGCATGTATCTGATCAAGTATCCTCCAAAACCACAAAGGTTCCCAGCTGTACGACTTTGCTGCCCTATAGACTGGCTGAGGACACAAAACGTGGCTTTTTTGTGTTTTCTGGAGCTTCGGTCTGGCTTCAAGCTCAGGATCATTGAGACCAGAATTAAGATAACATGCAATTTCAGTATCAGTGGCATAAAAATCACCAAGAGGTGAAGACAATCACCTACTAGAAGGTTAGGAGGTCGTTATAACCTCATTGAGTGAAAGCAGTTCTTTGCTACTGTGAAAGTGAATACTAATGAGCAGTGTTAAAACTGTTTTTGTGTTAAAACAGCAACAAAAATTTCCATTTGAATGCTGCAGGGTTCATGGGCTGTGACATGTGAGGTCCAGACTTTTCTTACGTTACAATGTTTTTTGGTTTGAAGCACCTGATGTCTATGGACGTTCTGCTTCCTGGTTGGTCAGTCATTTTTCAGCATCAAATTCACCAATTCATGTTTATCCATCGAGCACTGAGAGATGTAGTAGGTGTCTCAAGCCTGGCAACCATGAGTCCTTAGGGAAAACTGAATTTTCCCCAGTCAGTTGGTTAGTGGTTGCAAAGACATATATGCTGCACCAAATATTTCCTGGCAATTGCTCTGGTTGCACGTTGCAAAAGTTTCCTTTAGTTTTCCATGGAAGAGGTTGATGTAAAAGTTGTGCCTTTTGAAAAGTGTGGCTCAGTGGGGCCCAATTTTTACTTTGAAGGAAAATGTTCTCCATTTCCCATCAGGCGAATAATAAGCGAGTCTTTGCGAAGAAGTCAGTGTCTTCCGGAGCAATCACAAGGCAACCTGGCAGCAACCAATCCACAGCTCACATTCTCGTTTTGGGAGAAAAAGTTATTTTCTGTGGGGGTTTTTTCATGTGTTTTTAGAAATTTTGAAATCTTTTAGAAATTCCTTCCTGTTTCCAGTGTTTTCATTATAAAATATCTCGACAGGATGCTCTTTTTCCCTAACTCACTGCAGGAGTGACAAATGAGAAGGGGGAGGAGCAAAGGGTGAGCACCGTTTGTACAGATGTCTACTTTTTGATTTGATTGGAGCAACGTCCTGGACATAGAGGGGAGCAACTAAACCTAAAGTATCGATGCAATACAAGAAATGGTACTGTTGATATTTAGATCAATTTGCCTACCCTTCCTACCAATATGAAAACCGAAAACAACCTGTCACCGTGCTGATAACATTAAAAAGCAGGTGATTTTAAAGTACCCATCGGTATTCAGATAATTAATACACAGGTGATCCCAGATCAATGCCGAACAAGGCTGAGAATTTGTCTTCCTGTAGAGATTTAACACAGCCATACTGGATGCCTTTGTGAAAAATTCTGGATACATGCTTCACAACACAAAAGACTATGGAATAAGATGATTAGAGAGGGTATCATATTAGCATGTGACACATGCACGCCTGTCAGAGTTGATGTGGATTGTTTGTGTTTGCAGAAACACAAGCGTATCTGTTCCGGGTGACAGATGACTGACGGATGTCTAAAACTCTGCAGACACACTTGGAAAACATTGCTCAGTATGTGTTGCCCTTTAGTCTGCATTGTGTTCCTGTTACTGAAAGTTAGGGCTGTCGGCTTTTTTTGGAAATTTTCTTTGAAATTTGAACTGCCGCTAACATGATGTTGTGGATATGTTTTTTTTATGTTGCCGGTGTGAGTGCAGCAGGATGTGCCTTGTATTCCAGCAGGTGGACTTCATAAAATGCACAGTTCAGCTGACCCTGCTGTCCTCTCAGTAAAACAGGAGGGTTTTTTCTACGTATACAGCCATTTCCAGCCACACAGCAAGCAAGGTTAAACCTAAAACTTAGGAGGTCCTGTAAGTGCAATAACTGCAACCACTGCACAGACCTGACACAGACCTTTTAATTAACCAAATTAAAACTTTGGTGAACAGTTAATGGTTTAACTGAAGTGCCAACTCTCAGGTACTGGATTTGCTGGACACAACTTTCATATCCTCTATATTATTTTTAGGCCTGTTTCTCATTCTTTTGTCCTCCACTTGTCCAATTTCTTCAAATTTCTAAAGACACACCGCACACCATATGTGAAATATGCAAAGTTTTTGGTTAACAAGTCTCTGGGAATCACCTCACTGGTGCAAAGATATAATTTTATGCCTGTCAAACTGTGCTATCTTTGACATTTCCTTGGCTCAACTAATCATTGACTCGTAGATCAGTGTTAAGTGGCTTAACTTTCCTCTTAAAGTGGTCAGGAGCAAGGACTGAACAAAAACGTAGTGACAAACAGCCAATATCAAAATAAGAACCTTGAGAAAGCTTCAGTAAGGCAAGAGAACTACAGCTCAAGAGCACTTTAACAAGTTCCACAAAGGTGTTTCTAGCTGGAAGCTTTAAAAAATAAAGGGTAGGGCAAGACTTTTGCACAAGACAATATCTTTTCCAAAGAGCAATTTAATTCCAAGACCTGAGATATTTTTCACATTTATGTTACAAAATGGGGAAAACCCAGCATGCTACAATAAGTAGATAATCGTGAACTAATGCTTGAAAGAATCCGAAGCCACTTTCACAGCCTTACTTTCATAGATAAACGTAAAGATGCGTGTCGGCTTTGTGAAGCTGCTCACACAGTTCAGCAGAGACACATTAGCAGAAACACGATCACACTTTGCAAGGTTAAAATTTGCATGCCCACTGAAGCAAAAAGCAGGTGGGACAGATGAACAGCATGGGTGGGGAAGCAGCAGTCCACAAAGTAGAAAATGACACTTTATTGTAAATGTCCTTGCTTTCTGTGCAAACAGTGTCCCTCCTGCAGTTATATATAAATATTGTGAACAAACAAAATCCAGCCTCTCTCACAAAGTCACCCCGTTTCTCGCTGAAATAAATGGCGACCCCACTGATATTTAGCCTCAGATAAGGAAAGCCACAGTTTTATTTTGTGTGTTGCGACTGTAAAATCATCCCGGGTACATTCACATTTTTTTTTATTTCCTTATTTCCTTTTTGTTCTCATGTAATTGAAATATAGAAAGACATTCAAGATTACCATATGAATTCAAAGTGTGGCCTTTGGTAACATTCATCATGTTCATGAAGTTGAATGAATGCAGGCCAATAAAAATGAAATGAAATAACTGCGAAAGTAGCAATAATGTGTGCACAGTGATTTGTGAAAAATGATTAAGTTAGACAAAAGAATGCAAAACCTCTGCTCTCAGCAAAATGACAAAATCTGAATTGACTCAAAGTGATTCAGTTTTAAATTTTGTCAGGCCGCAGCGCTGCTAAAGCTTTTCATATAATCTGTCTCTATTTTTTAAGTAACCCTGATAAAACAAAAAAATACACAGACATTTAAAATGATCAATCACATAACTTCTTTCATAGCAGTGAAAACAAGACCACAAACACAGACTTGGGAATCGGAGAGAGACCTTTCAAAGCCCGAGGGAGAACACACAGGCTTTATAGAGGGATAATAAGGCACAGGTAAACTCAATCAAGGCAACAGAGGAGGGAAGAAACTAACAAAGAAAGACATATGAGGAGCCTTCAAGCTTTAACTAACCTTTAAAAGAAAAATAGAAGAAAACTGAAAGAAAGGAAAAGAACAACATAGACGACAGAAACACAGAAAGCGAAAGGTCCAGGAACATTTGGACAACCGCAAAACCTACCTATGTTACATCAGAAAGCAGCGATCATAATAACAATAATAACAAACACCAAGACACACCGAGGCATGGTAAAATCCACAACTGCACGTTTCATTCATCCCTGGTTTGTGTCAAACTACGATAAAGTGGCAAAAAACCAGACCAAGGGAGCATTTCTCTTCAGTTTAAACTGTCCTGTTTTAACCATCATAGACAATAAAAATGTCCTAACAGCTAGAGTAAAGGACTCTAATGCCCAGCTCGGTAATGAAACAAAGAAAAAAAACATAAACCATCGGCCTTTGAAAAGACACATTGGAAACATCAATCAAAACGGCTTCCTAAGCAATGCATTCCAAATGTTTCAATTAATTATTGTGCTCTCTTTCTTTGTATAGACTTTATGGGTTATGTAAACTGAATGAGAGGAGTTCAGATGTGTTTTCTGATTTAGTTGCACTGCTCTGAGCTCTGTCCATGGTGCTGAAATCAGGCTTCAGCCAGCAATTTAATCGGTTTGCAGACACAAGCTGCTTTCTATCAGTGTGATGGCTTCTGAATGTGTTGAATGTGAAAGTTTTTTCACTTGTAACAAAGCACAAGTCTGAACGCACGCTGTCACATTAGTGGAGAGGGACATTATAACACTCCTGCATCGTGTTCATGTTCTTTTGGTGACCTCAGCTCACCAAAAGACGAGACCAAAGCTTAAAGAAGACGCCAAACTCTTTTGACTCCTGTCTCCTGATCTTATATGGTGCAGACTTGGAGTTGTGTGAGTAAATCCTTTAGGAATATTAAGATAAATATAACCTGTGTCTGAATGACAGAACATCATCACTTTGACACGTCGAAGCAAACTACGTAATATCAATTTGAGATGTTGCTGTCATTTAAAGAATACCTACTATGTTTTTATTGCTTCTACATGCTGTTATTCCCAGCTTCGTGGTTTTATTTTGGGACCACCACTAGAATAGTTTAGCATGATTCACAGTTTGTTTGGGTTTTTTTTTTCTTTAAATCTCTCTTTTCTTACACTTGGCCTTTTTCCCTTCCATTAGGCTTCTGTCTGAATCTCATCTTTAGGCTTTAAGACACTGTTTTTTGTTTCGGTGGCTACTCCCCCAAAAAAAACAAATTACACAGATCAGTTGGTGACTACCTGGTAACCGTTGCTTGCTAGTGAAAAGTGAGTATGCCCTGAATGGGTTGTGAGTGGTTCTAGGAGGTTCCTGGCAGTCACTGTGAAATCAGTGATTAAAGAATTATCATGCAGATGTAGAAACTCGTCAATTATCCCAACTGGTTGCCATGGAAAGTGGTATAATCCAGAGGTTGCTTATGTGAAAGTGATCAAAAATAGGTACACAATGCTGTACCAAAAACCTCCTTGTAATTGCCATGGTCACCAGTAGTTTGCATGAAAGATGCCAACTTTTCTGCAAATCCTCGCCAACTACTTGCTAAGTGGTAGTGAAACTGTGAAACAGAAGCTTCTTACCTTCAGAGTAAAAGTTGCACATTTTTAAACATGTTGGTTTCAGCAACTTTTACCCTGAAAGCAAACAGTCTCTGTTTCACTACCGCTCGCTAGTTACTTGGCGAGTGTTTGCAAACAATCACAAAAATCAATCACACCAAGGTTTCTGGTGCAACACCCTCTTTGTGACCACTTTTAGTCAGTGATAGCTAGCAAACGCTCGGCAACCTGTCAAGGAATACTCATTCTTCCTTAGCAACCAGGGGTTGCCAGGAAGTCACCAACCTGTCTCTAGATGCGTGTGACTGCGGTGTAAACTGAAGATTTGAGCAGCAAATGTGCCTGTGATGACCAATATTTAGTGATATACAATCTCATTACTAACATATATAATTTCAGGATTACTTGTACAGACACTGACTTCGTTACTTGAAATCTATTCTTTCATCAGCATATTTATTACAGAAAATATGGGAAAAATAATAGGTCCACTTTAAATGTCTAAATATCTGTTTATTGACAAATAAACAGCTTTTTTGCTTTAATTTAGGTGTTTTTCATTTCTTTACTTCAGCTTTCCTCGTGCCTTCATTTCCCTGACCACCTTCAGCTGATTATATAAAATCTGTTTTCCTGCCTTGTACAGCATGAAAGCAAATTTCTGCACAAGCACTTTTCACAGACCTAAAAATCACGAGTCCTTATTTCTGCATTGGACTGCAAAGGCAGAAATGCAGAATCACCAGAAGCTCAGGAACCATCCCTCAGAGTATTTCTTTTTTTTCTAAATTTCAGCCATATGTATTATAATACACACATTTAATCCAAGTCCCACTGTGAGTAAGCAATGCGTTCTGATGAAGCAGACTTGCATATTTCTAAACCTTAAATATGTCACAAGGTCTTACATCTTTGTTAGAGGGAATGAATGTGTGTGCAGATACGTCAGCACCGCTCAAGTCTTTACGTACACATTAGTGTTCCCTCTGCATGCCTGTGTTTGCTCTTCAGAAGGCTTTTGGGTGCAGGCTGCAGCACTCTGGCCCGAGGATTTTTCTCACACGCAGGAGCAGGCATTCATCCCATATTGACTATAATGTAGAATCAGCCCACGCATGGCTGAGCTGAGTCAATGAGCGCCAGTCTGATTCCCTGCATCAAAGCAACAGAGATACAAGGGGCTGGATACTGTAACAGTGTGTGTGTGTGATTATAGTGAATGCTGTCCCTGTGAGCTTTCCATCGCACCATAAATACACACACACACCACAGACAAAGATGATAAAAAGGTTAATACAAAAAGAATGGAATAACATAGGAAAAGAAACCAGGAAATGGTTCAGGGAGAGTATAAAAGGAAGAGGGAATGCGAGGAGAATAAATAAGGGTATCGAGGACAGACATAAGAGGAAAGGAAACAAAAGGACGATAAAAAGGACAGGAGAAGAGAGGAAACGGTGATGGAGTAGAGGAAACAAGAGTAGGAGAGACTGGAGAGAAGGAAAGAAGAGATAAAGGGAGGAAACATGAGTACAAGAGCAGAGGAAAGGAGAAGGAACGAAAGGAAACAAGAAGTGACAAACAAAAACCGAGGAGAGGAAACTAGAGATTAGGAGACTAAATTAAAGGGAGTGACATACAGAGAGGAACGAAAAAGGTGAAAACTAAATAAAATGAGACATATAAAGCAAAGGAAATTAAGCGAAAGGAGAGGAAACAAATGGAGATGGAAGACAAGCAGAGAGGAAAGGAAATAAGAGCAGAGGAGACGAGAGCGGAGAGAAGGAGACGGAAGAGGTCACAAAAGGGAAGGGAGCGGGAAGGAAATGAGAGGGGATGACAGGCAAGATGAGAGGTGAGAAAACGACAAAGGAGGAAACGAGGAAAGGGAATAAAATCAGAGGAAACCAGAGACTAAGAAAGGAATTAATGTGATAAATGAGGTGAGACAGAAGAAGGAGGAGAAGCAAGGGCGTAGATTTGGCATGGAAGCAAGGGACATGTCCCCACCAATATCCATATGAGTGCCTCATTAGTAATGTTTGTATAGTCTGCTTAAAATGATGCATAATTTTGCTGAGAGATCTTTTACTTTGTGGTAATCTTAGATGAGTAATTTTATGGACAAAACCCACCAGGTCATTCAGTGTTCCCTTAGTGCTAATGTACATAAGAGAACCAAATCTACGCCCTTGAGGAGAAGGATAGTTCTTCAGCAGATGGACTGGTATCAGCAGTGTGTACTGGCCACGAATAGCTCCAAGCCTCTTTGTGTACACTCTGAAGAGGAAGAAGAGGCGAAAGCAAAGCTCTGATTCAATGAGGGAGGAAGTGGAAGGATGGAGGCTCAGTACACATGCGCTGACACTCAGCGGAATGAAAGGAAGAGAGGAGGAAATCGCACGCTGCACATAAATCCAGATGTGCGCTCACTTTCCTCTCCACAGGCTGCAGCTGCTTCCATCTAGTGTCCGGCTCTGCTCCAATCAGCACAACAAACGTACGCATCAGCCAGCGGCTATGTCTTCGATGCTGATGCTGATTGCAGCTGTCTGCTGCTCCAACTACGACCCCGGGGCCACTCATTTATCAGCTGGTAATCAGCTGGCCCTTTGCACACTTTACTTGCCTCGGCTGCCACTGCTGCAGCTTCCTGTCCCAGCGCTGTATATAGCATGTGGCACAACAGGACACAATGGGATATCATGTTCTTGCACACTCAGCCGCCCTGCTAAATTGTATCTGGTGGGTTTGGGATGGCTGTGTTTCCTGAGTCTGAGAGTTATGATGTAGTTTAAAGGTTTCAGAGCCACTAAAAGACAGATTACTGCTAGTTTTTAGAAAGTTTGGACCTGTTTTTTTTTTTTTAGATATTAGGCATTGAAGTATGCTTCTTTAACATGCTTGCTTTCTAAATACTGAGATGAGTGTCACCAAATCCAGTCTGATGTCATCTTCATTTTGAAACCTTCAACATAGCGAGTGTTCGCAAGGCTGGAGAACAGCTCAACTTGTTGGAGTTAGTTGACAAAAACATGGAGTTAGAACAAAGTCACAACCAATGTCCATAATGACATGAAAACAGTTCATATTGTCAAAGCAGTCTTTATAATGTGTAGATTTAGAATCTGCTGACATCTAATGAACGTCTTCCCTTGATTTGCATATCCACTGATAATGGACCAATATTCAATAATGGATTAGTCCAGTATAAATTACAGTGGTTAATGCCCTTAACAGCAAACATCTGATGCTTCACATCTAATCCAAGGTCCACAGAGCAGAGGACGTTGCTGGGATAACCAGCATGCATTCTAAAAAATAAACACATAGTTTCCAGGAATTCAAACTAAACTAAAATTAAGAATTGGGTAGATTAACTAAGGATTATCTAAAGTCAAAAGCAGTGCCTGTAGAGGCCTAGACCACAGGATGTGAGGTCAAAGTCTGTGTCTTCCTGCTCCAGCGTCACCTTCCAGGTAGCGTCACCTGCATTTTGGCCACTAGATGGAGCACACTCAAGCTATCTTATCTTTGTTTCCAACATCGATATCCTTCCATGTATGAAACATGGAAAATAAATATCCACACATACCTATCTTTACATCCACCTGCTAGGGAAGGAAAATTAACTGAATTTTAAAAGAGTTTATCAACTGACATTCTGTCAGTTACAGTGAATTGAGCTCTAACGTTTCACTTTTGCATTATTCAGAGTAATTGTACAAAAACATCTGGTCATAAAAGCAAACGTAGGTGCTCACCTGTATTAGGCTGTGACCAGAGACTGTAAAATAATCAGTGTAGACAGTTATTTCAGTCTTTCCAGACTCTGAATTTTGTACCTCAATATTAGCATCTTGGATGCAGCCACGCTGTTTTCTTTAGAGCAAGAAGAGACCACATTTGGATGAGGGGGTGGAGTGTTCCACAAAAATCTACAGCTTTTATAATTATAAATGAACTGAACCACTGTTTGTGACTGTCAGTTATTAGCACGTACACTTAAAAAAATGTGTGAGTTGGAGAAAAACGTCGAACAAAATATGAGAAGGTCTAAAACTTGTTACCCTTATCCGTATTTCAGGATGGAATTGCAAAAATGATAACTCATTTAAAGGCTTTAGCAATGACTCCTGCAGCACTCTGTGAGCGCAAATTTGCAGGTACAAACTGCCTTTATTCTAAACTGTGTATTTGCTGTGAAAACCTTGACATATCTATCAGCGATAACTGTAATTGGAGGCCGCAAACTGCAGGATTCGAAAGAAAAAATATGATGGTAATCCTGACAAAAAGGATTTCTCCTGATAGGAGCACACCACTGCGATGACAAACTATTGTTTCAGAACCCGACAAACACACTGACAGGAACACATTGGCGGAGAGCTTAGCTCAAACAGCTTCGGTCAATAGCTGTGTAGTAGCTGCAGCTACCACAGGGAATGATTTTGGCCTCCTCTGTGGCTTCCCGCCCTCCGCACTCTGTCCTTTCTATTATGTGTATTTGTCAGCTGCTCTCTGTCTGCAGGTAGGCACGTTTACCACAAAGGAAATGTTAAGGAAACTTCCTCGGAATATTGACACTAAAAATACACTTAGTTATTCCACCTCAAGGGTAGTTCAAAGTATGTAAGTCAGTCAAGAACTACATTATATGGGCAAAATTATTGGGCCACACCTTTTCAGGTGTATTGCCACAGTTGTATAAACTCCAGCACCTGCCCTATACGTTTTAAAGAGCTCACTGAATTCAAGTGTGGTGCTGCAACAGGACGACACCACAGCAACGAACCGATTCACATCATGAAACTTCTTCCCTCCCAGATATTCCACGATCGACACTTTGATGGGCTGAGCCAGGAATCGAACCACGTTCTGAGTTTCCTGGTTCCAATTTTGTCCTGTTAAAATTGAGAACAAAGTCACTCCAGTGTGGGGTCTGACTCACCAACAGCCAAATTGTCATGAACCAGTTCTTCCCGTAGGAATTACTGGGGACATACTGACACGATGTGTCTGTGTGTGTGTGACTGTGTGTTGCCCCAACCAGCAGTCCCTCCTGGCACAGGCAACCCTCTAATGGGGAGCAAGGGGCTGGGGAGGCGATGGAGAAGGTGGAGAGGGAGCTGGGTTGCCAGAGCACAGGTTAATCCACTAATTGGGAGCAAAGGGAGACGGGTTGCCAGATTGTGATGGCCACCAGGAGGGTCCGTTTAAGGGGGACATCTGTTCCTGCTGGAGAACAGCCGCCCTCACAGCTCCCTAGTTTCCTCTCTGACACTCATCTTCTCCATACACAAACCTGACAACGATGGTCTCCTCCTCCAGAGTCTTGTGTTGCATCCAACTCAGAGAGACTGACGGGACCAAAAGCCAGGATCTGGCTGGAAAAGGATAAAAGCTTCACAAGAGTTTCTTTTCCATGGGAAAGCGGTTGTCTTGCCAGCGACGTCGAGCCAGCAAAAAGCCGGTTTGTGTTTCAAACCAGCAATTATGGACAATATGTTTTATCGCATCATGTGCTTCAACATACCATATTGTGGACTGGAAGAAATCCACTTCATTTTATTCAGAAAACATATTCAGGACTATAATTAAAACACGTTCAGGGAGCACTGACTGTTACTGTAGCAATACAGAGTTATTAAACTCTGCAAGAGAAAGGTTGTAAACCCCAATGGAATTATTTCTGAAATGAAATAATAGAGGTGCTCTCCTGTTGCTCTGTCATCCTGCGGATGAGCTCCAACTCCACCTTCTTGTACTGTGGCTGGTGACGGCTCTGCAGCCTCGTGTGACGTGCTGCAGGAGAAGGACTACTGTCGCCCGTCATGAATAGGCGGGTTTTGTTAATGTCATCCTCTCCGTGGTGGAAGTGAAATGATACTAAGGACCACCACAACAGCAATGTGGCCAGTTGCCAGTGAGCAAGCTAGCAGGGAAAACATGAGACGGGGGATGGTGGGGTTAGCTGATGAGCAGCAGGTGCACTTTCAAAATCTGAGTGATTGGATTGTGGACTTGTAAAAGCACTAAAGATAGAACAGGGGTGTCAAACATGTGCCTCGTGGGACAAAGCCTCATAGCCACCCCTGTGATGCTGTAAAACTACTCACTGCACTGCTGTTCTTTTTGTGAAGATGCCAGTTTTACACGAGAGGGAAACTTCAAAGCATGTTTTGATCATAAAGACATAAAAATGTAAAAAAATAAAAAAAAAAGCCTGAAATGAGAAGTTCATATATTTCTGAAACTGCACTTTGTGCAGATCATTTACTAATCAGATGGGTGGTGGTTCGATCTCCTGCTGATTCAGTCCGCATGCCAAAGTATCCTTGGGCAAGACGGTGGACCCAGAGTTGCTCCCGATAGATTTATCGCAGTGAATGTTTGATAGAAATCACTTACTGTAGAATGGGTGAAGGAGGCTTGCAGTATAAAACGCTCTGTGTGCTCAGGCGGAATAAAAAATTGCTAAATAAGAATCAGAACCACTTAGTTTTTCTTAATATATCTCAGCCTGGCCATTTGTTCTGTAAATAAATCATTCATTAAATGTGAAAAGTAGTTTACAAAGAAATAGCTCCTATTTTATGGCTATTTTTTAGGATAAGGATTCAGAATAAGATTTGTTCCTGCATATAAAAACAATTTTGGCATCCAAGGAAAAAGAGATTTTGGCTTCTGCCAAATCACCTGGACTGTGATTTGTAATACGTGTTTGATTTAAACATGTTTAAAATACATTTTTGTTTGTCAAATGGCCAAAAAAAAAGCAAAAACCAATAATAGGAAAATGAACTGACTTCTGTTAGGTAAATTACACTACATATATATGCAAAACTGCTGTACTTTTGTGTATAGCGAAAAGCCCATTGGGTAATGTGGCTTGGTGGTGTGATGGTTAACACCATCGCCTCGCAGTCTGCATTTGAATCCATGGGCTGGCTCGGGCCTTTCTGTGAGTTCTCTCTGTGCCTACGTGGCTTCTGCTGGTTCTCCAGCTTCCTGCCAGAGTCCAAAGACACACTTTAGGTTAATTTGTAACTGTGTGAGTGAGAATGGTTGTCTGACTCTCTGTGTTAGCCCTGCAATAAAGTTTACTTTTTCAAACTTTCAAAAAAAAGAAAAAGATAATGAGTGATGTTTTTTAAATACATGTTTCGCAGTAATTTTAGATCAAATTGAGGTCAAACTGGACTATATGTGGTCCCTTACCCAAACTGTGTTTGTCTGTCTTCGACTAATAAAAAATTTAAGATGAGCCACCAGACAAACATGGGCACCCATTAATATGCCCGGGCCGAACAAACACTGCATTTCACTCAACAAATATGAATACTTGTCGTGTCTTTATTGAACACGCTGAGTAATCAATCACAGTACAGGCTGAAAACGGTGAGCTAAGCAACTTGTCAAATCTGTTTCAGCAGCAGCAACAACACGAGACATTTTCCTGTGTAAACGCTCGGATGTTCACAGCTGTGAGGAGGAATCTTGGAAAAGTTCTCCTGCAGAGCTGTTTCAGTTCAGTGTTTTGAGGATGTCTTGACTGAACACCTCAGCATCTCAGCTGGCCTCAGGGTCAGGATGTTGACATGATTGTTTTAAACAAATGAATTTTCTTCACCATCCTGTGGATTTTCCCATTCCGTTTATCCAGCTGGTTTTTTTTGTCTTTAGAGTCTTTCATGCTTTTACACATGAGCACATGTGTTATATGAGATTTCTGGACAAACTTTCCTGTTAGATGTGGATTCTTTCTCGTGTCTTTCAAAATTACATGTTGTGCCCTCGGTATGATCTCTGCAGGATACTCATGCTTAAAGAAAGAAGAGGCAGCTTTGAATTTCTTCCACTTGTAGACAGTTTGTCTTATTGTGGATTTGACACAATGCTTTTGCAGCCTCACACAAGTGTAAGCAAGTGTTTTCTTGCTTAGTCAACCAACTGTAGTAGCTCCCGAGCAGATACGGAAAGTGTTTTTGACCGAGTTTCTTTATCACTAAGTTTTGTGCTTTTAAAACCAACAGGCCATAAAAAATAACATAGACCCGGAAAAGGCAGAGGAGAGCTCTCGCTTTTCAAATGCAGGTTCTTAAATATTTAAAATCTAGTTTTACAAATGCTTCATGGGGAAGAAAATGCATTCAACACATTGTGAGGCCTCTAGGAGACACACAGTGTGTTTGGGTGATAAATACTGAATGACAACATAATGTGTCTGATTGTGAGGAAAATCCACAGCAGCTTTAAGCCTTTTATCCAAATTCACACAAACACATGAATGTTATCTGGCCTGTGGGTGAACTTTATGAACACAAAACTTTATTGATATCGCTCAGCTTGTGTTTGAGATAAACAGGACAAAATGCATCTCCGCTCTTTCTTTCTCTCTGCACTATGTGATGATTTCAGCTGAGTTGAGTTATTCTGGTCACAAAAAAAACACATGAAAGATAGAATTGGTACGATGACCATGTATGATAAGGATGATTTTTAGTGGGTAATCTTTAACAGACACAAACTACACACTAACTAATTACTCACCGAATTTATTTGAAAAACTGCATGTTGGCTGCTTGTTTTAAGAGTGTCTAGTTTTGTCTTTAACAAAACTAGAGTAATGGGTTTGTGAAATTCATGAACAGGGTTTACCTGAACGTCTTCCTTCCATGTTTGATCATTTTTGTCCTGTGTGTCTGACTACATCAGGGTACGCCATCCTGCAGGCCATCATGGAGAAGGCAGGACAAAACAACTGGCAAGTCAGCGCCATCTGCGTGGAAAACTTCAACGATGCCAACTACCGGAGACTGCTGGAGGACCTGGACCGGCGACAGGAGAAGAAGTTTGTCATCGACGTGGAAGCTGAGAGACTGCAGAACATGATGGAACAGGTGATGTAAGCTTTTGGCATCAGCATTTGGTTGTTCTTTGTTTTAGCAGACCACAATTGGTCGGTCATCTTTGTCCTTTTTACCTGTGGAGAATCAGCAAATGTTGAAGTTGAATCAATGAAACCTCATGCATGGTTTGTGCACAGCTATTTCCAGCAGTGTACGAACATCAAGCAATGTTTTACTTCTTTTTGGTATCAGATCCTTTACAAATTAATCGAAATGTCTCTCAAAATAAAGGGTTTTAGCAGGACTGTGTTAGTGTAGCTCAATAATAACATCTTTATTAACGTGTGCACAGCTTGGGGTCTGATGGTATTCACAGATGCAGCTGTCCTCTGGAATAACTCTGCGCTCCACCTGAGTCTCAGTCCTCAGGACCTCAGCCACAGTTCAGCTTAGCTGCCACACTTTTTTCAGAGAGAAACCCACACATCAACCTCTGTTTACACTGTATTATTTTTATTCATACATTACTTGCTCCCTCATCACAGCTTCTCATTTTTGAGCCACTAATTTGTGCTGCTCGTTGGTGGAATTTCCAGTTATTACTGAAATTAACTGGCTGTGTATTTGTATTTAAATCATGCTCACGTGCCCGCTTAACAAATCTAACCCTTAATCTGCAGATTAAATGAAACATATGGGGGGTTTTCTAAACAGGGAAATTTACAATTGCTTCAATATGTCATCTTCTAAACATAGATTGCACTGAAGTTATGTGTTTTTGTAGTCATTTCCTCTAATAGTACTTTAAGAAATAATAAAAATAGTGGACCTATTATGCTTTTCCTCATTTTCCATTATATACATCCAGTTACAACCGGGTATGTTCATCCTAAACACAGCAACAACTGCAAATAATAAGGCCATTTTATGTTCAAGTAATCGCTGTAAAACAAAAGCTGTCAATCCTTTCCGTGTCCGGGCCGGGTGAGGTTTCCCGTGTTGAGTCAAATTAAGCCGCAGGCTCCACTCCTGGTGGTGCCCTTCCGTCAATTCCTTTAAGTTTCAGCTTTGCAACCAACTAGGCATCAGTTATGTTACACGTTTGTGCAGTTATATATGTTCTTGGTTTTTGTACTGCTATAAACACTCTGACTGCTATAAACACTCTGTTCCACACTGTTGGTCATCTCAGGGATATACATCTATCTAAGCACAGAAGCTCCACCCACATGTTTCTATATGCAAGGTGCAGCCAATCAGAAGAAAGGTAATTGCCTCTAACAGGGGGAGGAGCTAAAACGGTTCATTTCAGATAAATGCAGATTATTTTTGAACCTTCAATTATGCAGAACTGCTCAAGAGGCCAAAAATGAAGTTGTGGAGCTGGATGTTTTCCCAAGATGTCCTTTTTAAGTGATAATACCTGGGTCTGATTGTGGTTTTTACAAGATCCTGTTATGAATCATTGCAAATATCGGCACATTCAACGTCCTGACAAAATAAAGTCCAATGAGGCAAGAAATGCAAACAGTCAGACTCACAGACAGATTGTCAACAAACCCCCAGGTTAGCCAGACTTATTTGGAAGAGAAATGAAGGCAAATGGTAAAATTCTAACCCAGGCTGTCTGTTTTAAAACATCAATCACAGTTTCCCATGGATGTAAAGCAAGAACTGGGTCCTAGCCTCCAAAACACATTCATGAATTATATGAAAGTTTTCCCTCGGGGCATATAAGGAAAAAAAATGTTTTCTCTCTTTCTCATCTGATTCTGTGTTTTGCAGCCTGCTGCAAATTCCCATTAGCGTCTCTGCCTGAGCTCACCAGCCCGTCTCACAGACTTCACACTGATGAAAGATGGCACTTGGCTGTTGCCTTGCTAGGCCTTGTTTAAGTTTTAGCAATATTACATTGGCACGGTTTAAAAATGAACAATGCAGTTAGTTATACTTGATCTTGTTTGCAGCTTTGATGAGTCCCGACATGTTTTAGAGATATCTCTCTCTCTCATATGCCGCTGCACGGAGTTTGTGTTGCACTATCTAAGGCTGAACACGTCTGATACAATCAAAACAAGCATTCATATCTGTTTTTTGCAGGTTCCTTTAAATTTTGGTGCTCTTAGGCTCTTTGGTTTGCAGACAGGCATAGAAACTATATTGGTTTAAGTGTATGTTTCACTTAGAGCATTTTTTCCAATGTACTGCCAGACCACTGAAAAAAAAACAGTATTTTTACCTATACCATTAATCCATCTACAACTTCTGTTCACCTGGACGTTTCGTCACTCATCCAGTTGACTTCTTCAGTCTCAGCTGACTGCAGGTTTCCCCAATCTTATAAACAGTAAATTTGCATAATGACTGAAATCAGCCCACTGAAGGAACAATGAGCTGTCAGGTCAGTTCGTTGATCATTAATATGCAAATTCTCATGACCACTGATCAACAACCACTGATCAAAGCCCACTGATCAATGGCCATGAGTACCATTCACAGAGTTGGGGAATGCCTGCAATCACAGGATTGTAAGATTGTGAAAGATGTACCCTCAGGCCCCCTCCTCGATTCAGAGATGGTCTTTCCCTTTTCACATAAATGGATTTCTTGACTCCCCACGCAAACCAGCGTTCCTCCCAATGACAACGCTACGTCCAAAAAATAAGAAACAAACTTTTGAATTTACTTACCTGGATGATTGAGCATGCATCAAGATACCTTTTGATGCATTTTCTATGCAGCTTAAAATCCAAAGCTTTTTGTAGTCACACAATGAAGTCGGTCAAAACTGGAGGTCAGAAACAAAGAAAACAAGCAAGCCTTCAGTATTTGCTCATTTTGTTTTTGAGTGCGGATGTGCTAATTAGAAAGTTTTGAATGTAAGAACAGTCTGTCCTGATCTCCAGTGGTGTTAGTTGGCAAAAGCACACTCAGAATATGATGTGCACCTTCCTCTTCCTCCTCCTCCTTCTGCTCATCTTCATACCTTCATCCCTCCATCTTTCCCAGGGGCAACTGGTGTCTGTGTAATTGTTCAATTATTCAGGAGCTCTCCACTCCTGACATCTGTCATAGTTCTAACAATTTACTTTGCAGGTGCACGAGTGTTTGTGTGCCTCTTTGCCCCCACAGAGCCGCAGACATCCCGCTCCATCTTTGCTTGATGTCAGCACACAGGTCGTCTCCCAGAGCAGACGTGATACGTTCTGTCAGATTGAGAGCTTTTGGAATGATGCACTGTTTTTGTGTAGAAGTGGTCAGAATTACTGACAGAGACATAAACATCTATTTTAGCCTGTGTTCATTCCAGCTGTCCTCCCATTAATAGCTTACTAAAATATCCAGATCCAGAATGAGGACTTGAATACATAATTAGACCTCATTAGCTGCTTATCGCCAGCACGGTCAGTTCTCAGTGTATCACAGCTTTCAGATGTTACTTTGACTATCAGAACATGAAATCTAGGAACACAAACCTGCTTCATTTGCAGACGGAGGTGTTGCTGATTTGCAAGATGAGCTGTGCAACTTGTGCAATAGCTGGAAAATAAACACAGGAATACAGCTACAGTTAGCTTAAAGTGTTTTAAAAAGTAACAACGAAAAATAAAACAAGCAGAATTTTGTCCATTGTTGTTTTGGAGTTTTCTTCTTTCAGTAAAAAATGCATTGGTTGCATTGAGTGACTTCCTCCTAACAGGCATTGACCAGTCTGAATTGGGCTGTTGTGATTGGTCAGAATTTTTAAATGCTGTCTTTTGATTTTTTACAAAGTAAAACACATTTAGTCGTCTTTTGTTTATATAGGTAAAAATAAAGCCTAAATATATTGTGCGGATTTGTCCACCTCAAGGTAGCCATACATTAAGCTTATCCTGCTTTCGTCTCAGTTTCCCTCTAAATGGGACCACAGTTTCCAAAATGAACATCCTGCTGTATTAAAGGAGATGTGAAACAATGTGAAGCAACAATAACATCAAGAAAATATTTCCTGAGAGCACCAATTAAGCGAGAAACGATTGTGCAGTCAGGCTTCCTTTTTCAACCAGCCGGAGTCGCCCCCTGCTGGCCATTTGAAAAAAATGCTGGTCTGTCATTTGAGTAACACTATAACATAGCCAACAGGGTGCACCTTTGTCCTGAATTTTGTTACTTTTAGCATTAAACCATGTTGATATATACAGCTTTGTTTTATTGCACATCTATCTATATAACATTTATATATGGATTTATAGTCACTCTTCATGTATATATATTAACTAGTTATCCATCCCCTTTTTATTCCATAATTTATCCCAGCACCTTTAACCTCCTAGGACCTGGCGTCCCCATATGTGGACATCACATTTTGGGTTGTCTAGACCAAAATACCAAATTTAGCTCCACAAGGGCCTGATATCCACTTACGAGGGTAAAAAAAAAAATAAAAATCTGGTGATTCTTTGTTTTTACATTCATCTGGTCCCAAACAGCCCAAATATCAAAGAGAAATTAAAAATGCATGCCATGGAAGAGTTTGGGTCTTAGGAGGTTAATTAAATACAAAACATAGATATGTTATACATGTTGTTCGTGTCTGTTGTCTGTTCTGTTATGTACATCGAGAGTGTCAATACAGCTAATTCTGCTAAGAAGGCAGTCGGTAAACTTTTTTTAAGCATTAAATAAGCCATTAAAAGTTCAATTTGAGTCAATTACATGAATTTTTCCCCTCGTGTGGAGTATTAAAATGAGAAAAATATAACTAAATTAAAATTTGTAAAGATAGTCCTGCACTGACTTCTTGGATCCTCAGTCAGCAATAAATGCCCAGCATAACATTTCATATACAGATGTGGGCAAAAAGGAAATAACTTCAATATTCAGCGTTTCTTCAGTGTGTGGCAGCAGAAGCCTTTATTCGATAAATGATGAAAATTATGCGAAAATCTACTCTGTGAGACGTGAGCCAAACATCGGTCGTTCTCGTGGTTGTCATTAGTGACAGCCTCAGTGCCAGAAGAGGCTTTAAAAGCCATCAGTGATGCAGAGTGTGAGGGAACAGCAAACACTCGTCTTCCTTCATATCATTACTGTCCAGTTTGCTTCCAATTCTTCAGCAGCGAGTCCTTCTAACAACAACAGTTACAGAGTTTATTCTGTAACTACTGTAGCATCTGTATAAACATGTACTATATGATAACAGCAATTTATAACATTGTGTAAAAGAGCAGATGTGATTGAGTTTAGATGTATGTGATTGTTAAATTAGCCAACCTGCATTAGGTTTGTGCTTGTAAATGGGGGTGCACCGATGCAGTACCTTTGCTTTGCTGTCTGCTGATAGAAGTATAGATCTGACATCAGGAGTTAATTAACATTATTGTAAGACTTAGTATTTAAGTCTAAGACTTAAATAACTTGTCCATCCATGTTCAGGGTTGTGGGGGTGATGTAACCCTGACTTTCTTCAAAATATAAGAAATGAAAATATATTCTATATAAAATATAGAATACTCTCACCTATAGTCACATGTCATGGCACAAATGTGCTTCCTCTGAAGAGCGCCTGGGCTCAACTTTAGTGGCATATTGCTAGGAGCCGCAGCAACTGACAAGATGCCAGATATTGAACAAAATCTAGGTTACACGTTTTAGGCATGTCGGTGTCCTCTCAGCAGACCTACAGGGGGTGTTTGGGGAGAAGGGGATATGGCCATCTCAGGCTAGGCTCCTCCCCCTTCCCAACTACAGCCACATAAGAGGTAGAAGATGAAGGGATAAAAATAAGAAACCTCTTGCTCCAGCTTACCAGACCACAGTTTGTGGCTAAAAACTAGCTGCAAAGATATAAATAATTTCACACCTGCTCTCAGTCTGGCAGGTGTGAAATACCTCATACCTACTACCCCATTACTCATCCTATGCTGTCGGCTTTCTCCATGGTATGTTAGCTCCACCATTAGCAACCAGTACACTAAATTACATAGATCAGCCCCAAAGTCTTTGGAGCTTGAACAGGAGGCGAGTGGACTTCTTTAAGTTTGTTGAAGAGGTTTCACTTCTCGTCAAAGTCACCTTCTTTTCAAGCTCCTAAGACGACTGTGTCCTGGATGACTGTGAACCTACACAGACGTGAGCCCCATAGATCATCCTGCCGTTACATGAGCCAGCTTTATGAATCACTGATGACTGATATCTGACCTGGACATCAGTTTAATGCATCCCTACTTGTGAAACTGTTTAACTGTTTTCCTTTGAGGTAACTTTACTCTCTTTATTTCTCTTTTAAAGACTTGTGTTTCCACTTAGACACTCAAGAACTGAAGGAGGATGAAGAAAACCGTCTTTATTGCTAATCCTTGGTGAATTTTTTTGATTGAAGCTTCTTTCTTCTGAGAAAATAATTTGTGGGAAAGCCATTTATAAATATATGGACAGGTCTTTGTTGTGATGTAATCATGGCTTTTTTAAGAGTAATCTTGAATATTGGAGCTGAGAGCGTTCAAACTGATGCTCGGGTCTTGACAGCAGTTAAGCTGCCGGGGACCTGACACCGATCCCGGCTTTTCTCCGGGATTCAAAGCACTTTTTTCTCCTTGATTCACGCCCTTATTACCTGGATGTCCAGTGGGATTTCCCAGCAGATGTCAGCTTTCAAAATTAGTTTTTATCACCACGATGCAGCTGTGTGGTTGTTTGCATGTTGAGTGAGAGCGTTGAGAAGATCTGTCACGTCCCTCGAAGTGTGGAGTGTTTACATACTGACGTGACCGCCCGTTCATTCGTTTAGACGTTCAATCATCTGAGTGTCAAACCCGATGGACCCACGGTGTCAACGCCCATGCACTCACCTGTCACATGCTCATTTAATGTAATTAAGCTTTGTTATGCTGTAATCCAGTCAGATTAATGATGAGCTCTGCTCTGCCTTCTTGCAGATTGTCAGCGTCGGGAAACACATCAAAGGCTACCATTACATCATGGCCAATCTGGTGAGGGACGGACACTTCCTGTCAGGGTCCTTGTTTGTTTGCGTCTCTCTTTGTCCGTCGTATTTGTTTCACTCCATCTGTGGCTTGCTTTCTCATGCTGCTGACTGCCAGCTCGTTGTAATTTAAGTCCGTGTGGTGCTGATCTCAAGACTGTGTGTGGTTAAATTTGAAGACCTTGCTCAGGGAGCAGATGTTAAAACTGATAACAGTAGGATTTTTTGCTTCTGTAGTGCTAGACCGCTCCCGCTGTTAAAATATATTTACAAATGTGAGACTAATTGTGGCAATAACAGGGTTTTCCCTGCTAACCCTCCCATACAGATTTGGCAAAAACCTCCAAAAGAAAATCATTAAAATAATCTGTGATCTTTTTTACTAATTTTTTACTAAAATATATGTTTTTTTTGTTTTGCAAATGGCCAAAAAAATCCACAGAGTTATGTTAAGTAGAATAATTCAGATAGTTGTGATGCTTAGACCCCTTAAATGTCAGATATGAGCTACAAAAAAAACCCACAAAACATAAGTGGCTTCAATAAAAGTCACACAAAGCAAATAACACAAAACCTCCCCTTTGGGCATCAATCTGTGAAACTAGACTGTTTTTAATATATACCACATGGAGCCTTATGGCATATTCAGTTGGGCTTCATGACTTTAATCCAGTATGTATGAACGACTAAGGTTTCCCACTCTTGTAGACTGGAAGTCTGCAGATGCGGAAAGGTGCATGAGGGCCGATTACATTTATAAGAAACTACTTTAAAAAATCACATGTGAACTTGCTTCATTTGATTGTTACAGTTTTACTTAACAGATTAGATTTGGGATGTGACTATCGCCTGGAAGAATCTTTCAACAAGAAAATATCACTTTTAGCTTTGGAAAACTGTTCAAACATCAACTTTATCAGTTACACTTTTCCTCATTTGTTACACGATGTGAACCAGAAGAACCTGAAGATATTTTGTATGATGGCAGTATACTACAGGATCAAAGACTTTATCCACTCCCTGCTTTAAGAGACATTTATAATGACTGTGATCACAGTCTTGTGAGATTCAGCACAGCTCACCACATGTCTTCCTCACTCACTGCCTCCACTGCTGCTGTGATATGTGGCACTCTCTTATAGATGCTGAAGAGTGCAGTAAATAAATTCAATCTGATGTTGACGAGTGGCAGTCAGTTGGTAGTTACCGGCTTTGATATTCCACTTGTTAAGTGCAATACCTCTGCCCTCATCGTCCTTCCTGCCACATGCTTGTTTCTGTCTGCCACTGATGGATCTGTGACTGGACGTGACCGCTCTTTCCCCTTCTTGTCCCTCAAGGGTTTTAAAGACATCAACCTGGAACGCTTCATGCATGGCGGCGCAAACGTGACGGGCTTCCAGCTGGTCGACTTCAGCAACCCAATGGTCATCAAACTGATGCAGCGCTGGAATAAACTGGATCAGAGGGAGTACCCGGGCTCGGACGCCCCGCCCAAGGTGAGTCATGTCAGAATCAGAGCAGAAGTACAACACAAGCCTTTGTCTTAAGCCCCACAGCACAACTAGTTTTACCTGCAGACCTCTAGTGATTTGTAACAAATCCTGTACAATCTGCCGTCCCCATAATTTGTGAAGTGAAAATTTCACTGCAAAGTACAGAAGATGTAGAGATCCTTTGATATTAAAGAAAAGCATTTAGCAACATCAGCACTGCTTGTGTAGCATATTATGAGATGGACAGCGGGCTGTACAGAGCATACTGCTCTTTTTTTAATATGGTCAGCCTGTTATTGTTATAATTAAGTGTTTAGTTGCAAACATCAGTGCCAATAAATTCAAGTAAACAGACTCAGCTTATCCAGTGGATTAGTGAAATTTGATAAATCCACTAATTTCCAGGTCAAAAGATAAATAAGAAAATGCTCAAACAAAAGACTGCTTGTGTATTTAAGGGTTATTTGAAACCATTCACTTCATTCTTCTATAATAAAGTTAGATGTTAAATGCTGGTGTCCCTTTCATAATATTTTAATACTATGCCATATAAATTTTTACCCCTGGACTCCTCCAGTCATATCCTTGGGAAAGATATAAACCCGGACTTGCTCCCGAGTGTGTGCATGAATGTTAGAAAGTGCTTAAGCAGCGATAAGGAAGCACTGTACGTGTGAATGTGTGTGGTAGAAAGTACCCTGAGTGCTCGGTTAAGTGGAAAGGTGTTACATAACACCCATTCACAAATGTTACTACAAATGACTTAGTGTGTACTTAATTTTGTCCTCGTCTTCTCTACTTTGACTTGTTATTGTTATTATCATTATCTGTAACTGTATGGGTCCCGCTGCTTGTGCTGATAGCTTTAGTTCTCCTTTTTACTTCAGTTTTTTTGTGTGTGTGTCTGATTTCTGAACTGAGATCTCAACCAATATAGCGTTTTGTCCACTCCCCCAGAGAATGCCTTTAAGGAAATACCTTTTAAATGATGACAAAATGATGCGCTTCTTCTTTTTCAGTTCTTGTCACTGGCATTTCATAATTTGTGGTGCAAATAAGGGGCTGTTTAATTCCATCTGTGGTTAAATCTCAGAATGAGCTTCTAAAAGTTTACAAATATGATGGAAAAGCTTCGTGCACATTTCTGCCTTTGTGAGAACTGTGGTGATAAATCTGAGAGAGAGTTTTATGCATTTGGGCCCCGGAGGGTGGGAAATGTATCTAAAAACAGATGTCCTGTATATGAACAATAGTGTGCGTGCTATTTGTAGGTAATGGACTGAAACATGCAAAACCATTTTCCTTAAAGAATCCTGCTGGGGTAGTTGAAAGCCGAAAAACAAAATAAAGAGAATGTATTTAAGGATGCTGCCATGTAAGATGAAAAATATGAATGTGTGTTATCATGTTTGGCATCAAAAAAACCCACAAAGAATATCGATAACGCTCCTCCTGCCTCTTCCACTGCGACGTGACAGACTGACCCACTTTAAATCCTTTTCAGTCACACAGATTGCGAATAGCACTGGGGCAAGAAGGCATCACGCCATGTCGGTTAGTGAACCTCCTCCCCCCTCAAGCAGATCCGAGTGTCCAACAAAGATTTCTATTTTAAAAACCAGATGCAGTGGAGTGGAAGTGGTGTGAGTCAAGACGCTAGTGTGTGTGTAGCGTGTGCGTATCTGATGGATTGGGGTGGTTCAAATTAAAAGTTTACACCACAGGGCGATATCACATGACAAAATGTGTGTGTGTTTGTGATATCTGTGTGAGTGTGTGTGTGTCTGTGTGTTTTCCCCCACTCAGTTTCTTGATAAATTGCTCTCTCTCCTGGAAATCCACTCAGCCTAAATTACTCTGCTCCCCACTAAGTTGTCCACAGCCTGAGTCATAGCTAGCCCTTCTTTCTGCTAATATATTAACAGGACAGTGAGTTAGGCCTCCTCCTGGCATGTTTACTCACTTTGCAAAGACAGATGTAAGACTTGGCATTTAAAAGTTCCAGGAGTCGTCAGGTAGTAAATGGGATATTCTTATTCAATGTATTACAGTGAGCTTGGCATGACAAGGACAACACTGGAGATGTTATACCTCATTTACGTCTGGCATTAATATACAGTCTTATTTTAACCTGCAGCGGCAAACACAAACAGCCTTTCAGTGCATTAACTTACTCCGTATCTCTCAGTGAAGCTGCTGTTTTGGTTTATTAGGAGGAATCTGAATATAAATCTGATGGTATGCTTTTTTATAAATGCATTAAATCATAGTCACTAGTTCAATTTCAGTTCAGTTCATTTATATTCTTTATATTGTAAGGTAAAGACCCTACAATAATACACAGGAAATCCCCTATGAGCAACCACTTGGTGACAGTGGCAAGGAAAAACTCCCTTTTAACAGGAAGACTGGGGGAGGAGCAGCAATCTACTGTAACCGGTGGGGGGAGGGGGCAGGACAAAAGACATGATGTGGAAGACAGCCAGAGATGAATAAAAGCTAATGATTAAATGTAAACTGTTGTATAAGCACATACAGAGTGAAAATTGAAAAAGTTTTTATGCTAGTTTTTAATCTTCTTTAAAGCACATCTCGCGCCAAATTTCAGTTTAATTTATCCAGAAAGGACATTATATGAGTTTTCTTACCTAATTTAAATAATTTAAATACACAAGTTTATTTATTCCAATTGCCCTTCCTGACTCATCCAGGGATCTTTTACATGTTAATATGGCTCATCAGTTCCTACAGTGTAACACCTCAGTAAATCAAAACAGATTCGCTCCATTAAATCATGTTGGCTTGCATATCATCTGCATTATCAGTTAGTTAGCACACAGTACCTCAAATCCGAAGCCAGAGGCAGATGTTTTGGGTGTAACTGTTACTTTGATGATTGAAATAACTAATTATTATTAATTAACGCTATTCAGTGAAGCAGTTTATTTGGATGCATAAAGCTGTTTCCTTGGCTAATTTTTGGTGTTACTTTAGTTATATTTATGAGGTGACCCTGATTAGCATTATTCTGGTATAATTGCATTTTTCCAAGTAATTTGTTGCCTCTTTCATAAAATGATAATGCCAGAAACAGATATCGTTGCTAGATGATAGTATTTGTTTCTTCTGTTTTTAACCCATGTGATTTTCTCAGGTCTTCCTGCATTGTGATTGGATATCAAAATGATAACTCCAGAGCTTGAAATTGCAGATTTATAGGCAAAAAGATTCAGATAGGATTTTATACAGTGAAAAACTAAGTACAGGCTTACTGCTTCCATAGCAATTAAAAGCGTAAGTAGCAAATGCTCTTAATGAAAGTCTCTTGATGAACTGATCATCAGCAAATATGACCGGATCTATAAAAGCAGACATTTTGCCACTTTGCTGGTATGAAGCATTCAGATGCCAAAATCTTCCCAAGAGTGGTGATTCCATCAAATTCAGCCCAAGGTCAGACTGTGCAATGCTCAATAAAAGAGAGGAGGGAAAAAAGAGCTACATCTCAGACTCTGCAGGCCTCAGTTAGCATATCAAATGTTAAAGTTCATGAAAGCACAATTAGAGCCAAGACTGAACAAGTGTGGCTAGTTTGGAAGGGATATCAGGAGAAAGTGTCTTTTCTCTAAAAAGACAACGGCAGCATTGCTAAGGTTTTCAAAGTTGCATCTGACAAACCACGAGAAGTCCAGAACAATGGACACGTGAGACCAAAATGGAGATATTTAATCACAGTACACAGGACAACACCTCATACCATCACATGTTGGTAGAGGGCTGATGTCTTGATTTTGTTTTGCAGTCACAGGACTGGGGCACCTTGCACTGCAACACGAACTCCTCTGTATACCAAAGTATTCTAGATTCAAATGTGAGACCATCTATCAGAAATACAGTCATCAAGAAATGACTTTAAGTTATTGCAGTTAAAAGTCGTTCTACAACCTGCTGAGTAATGGGATGTGTTTAGTTTTTATGGGACTGCAGTCTGCAGAGGGTCCTGTAAAAACTTCAACCGAAAACCTGCAATTTTTTTTGTTATTGCCAATAGGGGGCGACTTCTCCAGTGACAGAAAGAAGTGCGATTGCATAGAAATCTATGAGAAAGTGACATTACTGTTAGCGTAGTAACGTCATTAAACCATTTCATGATTTTATGTTCCCAAACACCAGTTTCAGGTCTTGTTGAATAAAACAATATGTTCATTTTGTAAATAATGAGAGTTGGAAAGATTTACTATGCAGGCTATAATTTCAGCTGGAGACAAAAAGCTTCTGTTTCACATGTTTCTGCTGTTTACGTGTGTTTTCTCGGTCAGAGCTACCCCTGGTTTCAGTGGCTTCTTAATTAATACAACAGGATCTTAATTTTGTAAATTATGGCCCTGTGTAGATTAAAATACACAGTAATAAAGAGTGTAAGTCATTGAGATTACACGTGCAGTGCTTTTGGTTTCTTGGTGAGTTACACCCTTTGTTTGTGATGCACAGTTTTCCAAAAACTAAAAAGGCAATCATTGAAATACTCGAGTCAGGACTCGAATAACCTGACATCTCGTCTTTTATGCCCGAGACAGATTATCTTTAAATCTTCAGTAAGGCCAGAGGATTTTCTTTCTCTAAACCAAGAAAGAGTGTCTAACCTCAGATTGCAAACTTTATGTAGACTTTTCTTCATCTGGCCTGGTTAAAGACCTCTGACTTACCAACATTTCTTAAGGAATTCAATTTGTTCTGGTGTCTGTCTGGTTGTGAGCACACAGCTGCAAAAAAAATAAAAAAAAGAAGTTCCTGGCAGCATTCGCAGTGAGGATGAAGATGAGAAGAAGCCGATAGCTGCGGTGACTGTTAGTGAGTTTATCCCACTCCGTGATTGTTTGTGTGTGTTACTTGGGGCAGCTTGTCAAAGAGTAACAGGGGAATGGAGTGCAGCAGACTCTCTGCAGAGAGCCATAATGTCACCGTGAGCAGTGGGCTAATGAATAGGATTCACCCCCAGCCGGAGGCAAAGTTAATGAACTCCTGCTACTCGGGATAATTAATGCCAGACTGCTTCCCGGCTGGACAAAACGCTCTCCTTTTCCCCTTTCTATCCCCCCTCACTCACCCACCCACCCACTCTGCGTCTTCCTGCCTATTCCTCATTCACTCAATTACTTTTCTGCCCTGCCAGAGGTGAGTTTTAGGGAAATGTATTGCTCATGAGAGAGAGAGGCAAGTGCTTTTCTTTTTTTTTTTGTAGACCCAAATAATCAGAAGCAAAGGCAGAGGCAGAGTCTTCAGGTCAAAGACAGATTAGGGGAAATTGGGAGGTTTATACTGTGGGGAATGTGCTCTCCTCCTTTTCTATATCTAGAAAATAATGAGCAGAGTAAAACTGCTACCTCGCTCTAACAGCCAGGCTGTTACCGCATGCTGCTTGGCCCTGCAGAAAGTCAGCACGCTCTCGGAGGCAGCCTTACGCAGATTGTTTTTAAAAAGATCTGACCAGCAAATATTGCAGAACATTTTGCCTGTCTAGCTAAATCAGTATTTAATTGGCCTCATACCTTTTCCCGGTGTGCGTCCCCCAGCACTACCCAAAACAGGCAGAGCAGCGGGGTCGCCTCGGGCTACAAAGACTGTAATTTACAAACCACGGCATCTGTCCCTGCTGGGTTTTATTTCCTTTCAATACAGTCTGCTTCATCCTGAAGAGCTTTTATTCGATGTTAAGTTGTTCTTTTCTAGACACATTTTCCATCATTGACCACATACAGCAGAGGTGGGGAACTCCAGGCCTCAAGGGCCCGTGCCCTGCAAGTTTGAGGCATCACCCTGGGTCAACACACCTGAATCAAATGATTAGTTCATTACCAGATGTGTTGAGGACACATCTAAAATCTGCAGGACACCGGCCCTTGAGGCCTGGAGTCATCCTACCCCTGAACGCAGGATAACATCTCTGATCGCCCCTTCTCGTCTCGCAGTACACCTCGGCGCTGACATACGATGGTGTGATGGTGATGGCCGAGGCCTTCAGGAACCTGCGCAGGCAAAAGGTGGACATTTCAAGACGGGGGAACGCCGGCGACTGCCTCGCTAACCCCGCCGCCCCGTGGAACCAGGGCATCGATATGGAGCGCACTCTAAAACAGGTGAGACGCAGCATAAGTGGAGGTAATCGGCAAAGGTTTTTCACTACTTCCTCTTTGTTCAATCCTTTAATGGAGAGCCCGGGTGGCTGTGAGCCTCTGCTCGGATGTCTGTTATTGAAAAGGAGACACTCTCTGATCTTCACGATCGTTGCCTCAACATGCAGTTGCACTTTTGAAGAGGCTTTTAGATACAGCGGAGCCCCTTAGAGCACAAAGAAGTATATTAAGAAAAGCTTCACTCTCTGAAAAGCGTATTTCCCAAAATATTGAACTATTCTTTAAACGCCCTCAAACCAGTTGAAAGTGTGTTTCAGCTGATGCTCAGAAGACAGAGCTGGCTGGCTTGGTTAAATCAACAATAAGCTCAAAGGAGTAGCGAACATCTGCTTATTAAATAAAATCTCCCAGACTCTTCAAATCATGCAGCATGCAGTGTCATCCCTTGATACAGCCTGCTGCACTTTTTTTCCAACAGTTTTGTGTACTAAAACAATATTTGCTTATGTGGAACTATATCATGTCCTGGTGTGTACATGTCTTTGTCCTCCTCTGTGTGCAGGTCCGGCTGCAGGGACTAACAGGTAATGTCCAGTTTGACCACTATGGCCGCAGGGTCAACTACACAATGGACGTGTTTGAACTGAAGAATAATGGACCCAGACGGGTAAAGCATCACACCACACTGCTTTCATTTGTGTTGTCGATAAATATTTGGCTAACGGTGATGATCACTAGCACATTTGACTTATAAAAACCAGTTTGTTTGCAGACCTACAACAAGCTACACGACTATGAAATCATCATACACCCCATGTGGTCCCAATATAAACTCAAACTTTAATCCATTTTGTGCTGCTAATACAGGCCCTAGTCCTAGGTGCTGCAATCTAAGCAGCTCCAGCTCTTCTGATGGGGCGTTCCCAATCCAGCTGAGAGACACAATCTCTCCACTGTGTTCTAGCTCTGTCTCTGGGTTGGAAATGCCTGAAAATCCTCATCTATGAGGCTCCTAAGAAGCGCCCTCGAACCACCTCAGCTGGCGCCTTTCCATGTGGAGGAGTAACAGCTCCACTCTGAGCACCTCCCAGATGACCAAGCTCCTCATACTGTCTCTAAGGCCTGATTTAGACTTCTATGGGGACCTTTGTAGAAGATATGATGTAACCTACATAAGTGACCTACACTGAGGCCAGCATTTATGCTTCTGCTGGTGCATTACACGTTAGTTACCCTGTGGTTGTGTCCATGTGTTTTATAGCCACTGATGTCATTTCCAATAGTTTCATCAGTCTCCATCCAGGTATTTGCTGTCATCTGAGTCCTTATATTGATGCTATGATTGTCTTTTCTTTTATTGAGATGATGGTTATAATTAAAACATCAAAGCAACAAAGTAGCGAGAAATTGCACAGAAATTACAATGTCTTGTTGCGTTTCTGGGGATGTTACGCTGTAGGGTTTCATTGGGGTTTGCACGTAGATTTCCCACTGAAGTATAAATCCCTAGTACAGATGAGCCCAGCCACCCTTTGGAAGGAAGCTCATTTCCACCCCTTTTTTCCATGATCTCATTTTGCTACCCACAGCTTGTGGCCATGAATCTATGGGAGCATAGATCACCCGGTAAACCGAAAGCCTCGCTCACACAAACTTGTTTTGAATAATTCAGGGAAGGAAGGCACACAACATTAACTTTTGCTCCATTTTCCTTCCTTGAGTGCTGTCAGCTACATGCCTCTTTTCTATTGGTCACGCTGGCAGTCTTCACAGCACAGAGCTGTCAAAGTTCAACAAATGTCACTCCTGCAGTGTCTGAAAGATCTCCCGAGCAGCATCCTGTGCTTTGGCTATTGTGTGGACACAGCACAGGATGGGGGAGCAGCTATGGCTCACCTTTTTAAGCTGGCGACCCAAATAGCAAAGGCTAAAGTCCCCTCCAGACTCCCACTTTGCTGTAATAAATAACAGCAGAAAGCCAAAAACAGAAATAAATAATTTGCAGCCACGTCCTGTGTGAAAGCAACTCTATTTTTAATTTGATTATATATTTGAATTTAATGCAAATTAAATACAGGTATGCATATTTAGCATTTACAATTAGTAGCAAAATAAAGACAGTACTGTAGTTCATATCACTGGTTATCATGAAAAAAAAAATAGTCCCGTTTAATTTATTGATTAGTATTTTTAAAGTTGTCACATATGTATCAGTGACATGTGATCTGTTGCTACCTTCTGAGGAGACGTAAAAATCAGTTTTTCCATCCAACGCTGCGGGATTCACCAAATTAGTGGTTGGAAAATGTTTATGATCCCACGAGGGAACCCTGCCTGACAGCCCAGCGTGTGTAATCAGCTGCTTAACCACAATGTGGTCAGGATTTTATAAAGACAGGGGATTCTTTTAGATTAAAACTGCACTGTGACGTTAAGAATTTGTTTTAAGGTTAGACAGTTTACTCTGCCATACGTGTTATTTATCTGGCTCTCTGAATGATGTGCCTGACAGCATGTCATAACGGGTGTTTAGCTCAACAGGTTACAAATTTTGCAGGTTTACAGCGAGCAACTTTATTCCTAAACACGATGTCGTATAATTTTCAAAGACCCGTCCTCTGGTGGGCGTGCATGCTTGATTATAACTAAATCGGAAACCTTCTTCATTCATCCATATATCATTGCAGATTCGTGCAGACTGCCTTCATGTGAAGTATCTGGGCGAGTGGGATGATACGACATGTAGTGTGCTGCTCTCTATTATCATAAGTAAATTGTGGTGGCGGGGAAGCTGCAGCATCTTTTGCTTGCTGGTTTGAGAGGATGGATGGATGTCTGTAGATGAAATTCAAGGGAAATGGGGGGAAAGAGAGAGAGAAGGCACTTGTGAGAGTGATGCCGAAAGGATGAAATGAAATAGAAAGCAATCAAGGTGGAGGGGAGGGGGAGGAGGCAGAGAGGAGTCCCCATCAATCAAAAGCTGCTTTGGCCTGTCTTCCTTCGCCGTGGCGAGGGTCCCGTCAGGACACGGTCTATATATGTGTGTGTGTGTGTGCATGTGTGGGTCACAGCCTCTCTCCTACATTTTCCGTGGCCCTCAATCATCTTGATGCCTCGGCACACTGGAGGGATCAGCCAATCACAGCTTATTCCCAGCACCTACACTATGACTCACTTGTAGCTGCTCATAAGGGTCGACTTCAGGGCGTGGACAAAGGGGGAATTTGTCCCTGCCCCAATAAAAACATAAAAGCACCAGAAGAATTCATGTCTACAGGGAACCAACCACGCCTCTGACAGGGGAGGGTCCTTTTTCATCAGCAGCAGGTCATTTTTACTCCCACCTGCAAATATGATTATGAATTGTGAGTTCTTACCACCATCAGTAGCTTAGATCAGATCAAAATAAAAATCATGACTAAACATAGCTATGTGAGACGTGTCTCAAAGTACAGAAATGACACTCTCATCTAGAGAACAAAAGAGTGAACCATGTGTCTATTTCTGTGCTGAATTAGCAGTTATTGTAATTTTTTTAAAAGTGGAGAATGATTACTTCAGAGCAATCGAAGGCTATCTACATGTTGAATTATTACCTGGTGCTTGCTGTTTGTGGTTTCCTGTAAGTAAATAAAGGCCTCTTTTTTTACCATAATTTGAAATAAATATGTGCACAAAGAGTAAAGTCAGCTGAGCATGATATTACACCACATTGATCTTGAAACTGGCATCTTGTGTGAAGTATATTAATCTAAGGCCAAATGGTACTGCTTACTGTCTTTAACTGGCTTTCCTCAGCGTGATATGATGATACTTTATGTATTTGTGACGTATAGTTGGACTAAATAACTAAAACCTGGAAGTTAATTAAAAAAAAGTTTAATGTGCTTTTTTAAAACAGCACCTCCTTTCAGGAGAAGATGTCATTAGCAATTAGTAATAGACACTGTACCAAGTTTCACAGCTGTGCCTGGGGAAAAATACTTAAAAATACTGTTGTATTCTTGTATTAATAGCTCAAATAGTTGCAGCCTTACTCTTGTCAACTTTAGTATAAAGGTACCCGGTCCTGGGAATCTCAACCCAAGGTATTCTTAAAAGTGTTTTCCAAGCTCTGGATTCATCAGCTTTCATCATCTTGAGCTGCCTCGTGTGCACAGAGACATATGTAGGTCACTTACACCGTATGTGAAACATGAGCCGTCACAGTCTGCACAACAGCAAGAGATGCATTTCAAAGCATTAACAGAAAGTAAAGGAATCACGGAGTTGTGATTTTGTCACTTTTAACTTTATCCTTGTATTTTTGTATTTAATGGTGCCTTTTCATCCTCTATTTTATAAAAAACTGAAGTGTTAAAACATTTATAAAAGTCAACATTTATAAAAATCATTCATTAAGTTAATATTACTCTACATTTTTCTCTCTATATATAGAGCCCATACACATTATGAATTACTCCAAAAAATAATAATGATTTTTCCTTTATATGTCACACAGTGTATGTTGCTTATTGTTTTATATCACAATATGTGTGTACTACATTTGATTGTTATATTAGCCCAATGATACATGCCTTTCTTTAAGCCACACCTCCCTAAAAGCCCACTTTATTCTGATTGGTTGCCCTTTGCTGGGCTTCCCCAAGCAGTGCTTGTAAACCACACCTCCTGATCTCAGCTCTGGCTCATGTCTGAAACCACATAAGGGAAACCATACACATGCCAGGAAACATGCAAAGCCAGCTGTTAGAGTTTTTGGCTCATCTGGATTATTTTTACTTAAATGCTGATCCCATTGTTTGAAACATTCAACAGTATCCAACAATTTAACAGTATAAAAGTGATAATTAATAAATGGGAAATAATATAATATGATCAGGGTGCCTACAATATGATAGAAAAGTGTCCACTATTTGAACAAATTACTTGTAACGCCAACACTGAGCTGCATAAATTAAGCTTCACGCTGCAGTAAAAACAAAGCTTTCCTCTCCAGTTACATCCACTTGCATCAAGTAAAATAGCTCCCACGGTATTAGGGATTGCATCATCATAATACATAATACATACACCCACCCAACCATGTGGATTATATAGCGTATTATTATGAATCTACGCACGCTTCGGAGCTTGATCTCACGTTTTTGTTTTCACTGCAGATCGGCTACTGGAACGACGCAGACAAACTGGTGCTGATCCAGGACTCTCCGCTGCTTCCAAATGACACTTCTGGCATGGAAAATCGAACCGTTGTAGTCACTACAATCATGGTAAGAGACCGGCATGTCCTCAACCAACGCGCACACTCATGCATGCAGTAATATTCAAAGTAATTTGTAATGCCAGGAAGTGTTATTAACAAGTGCCTCTGCAGATTACACTGATTCATATGCAGAGCCAGGAGTGTCAGATTTAGTGGATACAGATCATACATCACAAATCTCTGACACTGATACGAAAAACACGACGGTCGGCTGCACTTTTTGCTTGCAAAGTGTTTCTGGTTTGTTTTTCTGATGTACTTTTTTTTGTTACATGTTTTAATATATTAAAGGGCATCTTTAGTGGTAAAATTTTAAGCAGCGGCCAGATGAAATTGGCAAGGGCACATATTCAAGTTCAGTGCTCACAATTTCGCACTTTTATAACCCTTAAAAACCTTTAAATTCTGCGCTACGAGTGACCAGATTTCAGAGATAAGTCTGCTTAGTTACAGAATTTTCTATTTTTAAAAAACTCTTAAGGAAAGGGGATTTATTTTTATTACTTCAACAGAAATTTCAATAAAACATAACACAGCTGCAGGACTAACTGCCGTCACTTAGATTTTCCTTTATTGCACCAATAAACATCATAAACAGCTGTCGTTATTGAGGTTTTTTTTTATTCTTATTGCATTTTATAAAGCAGTGCCATACATCTACAAAAGCATTTCACACACACTGAATTGCCTTTGCATGGCATGCGAATCTCAAGCTGTAGCAGCGACTCTGCGGTGGCTGAATAGAGTAAAGCAGCCAGATGTAAATGTAGCATCTGAGGGGAGGAAGGAAGGAAGGTAAGGAAGTGGGAATGGAGAGTCACAGCTCAGCAAAATCCTCCCTCTTTTCAGCCCCTGATGAGGAACCCCATTTTAAGAAACTGATCCCCAGTTGGACGCAAGCAGGATATGAAAGCCCTTAATGGCAGAGTGATGGACACAGCAGCCTGAGCCAAAATGAAGCCCTAAAGACACTGGGCGAGAGGAGAGACACAGCAGCTGTGTTAATGGATACCCTGTTTCAGAAATCTGAACAAGAAATGGAGCCGCTCAGAGCCATAATGGAGTCCCTCGAGAGGATAATAAAATGCAAATGGAGGGGGAAAAGACAGTCCTCTTTTCTTTTCTGTTTTTTACGGACGCCCTCATGGATGGACACCCATTGAGGCCTAAATGGATCCCCCCACTCCTACCATCACAGCATCTGATTTCTAGCATAAACAAGCTCCAACTACACCTACTAATGTGTGTGTGTGGTAGTGTCACGCATTGTCATGCTTGGTGTGTCTGTGTGGCCAATCACAGCTCGAGAATCACCCCAGTTTGCAATTGTAGTGTTTTGCAAAGATCTCCAGAGCCTGAAGCGTAAAGTAAGGAAGTGGCAGTGTATAAATATACATGTTGTCTAAACCTGTCACCTTCTCCTACTACCTGCTCTACCGTACAGTACATTACACACTCCGAGGGCTTCCTGTAAGCCTTAAAACAGCTTAGAAAGACTAATGCTCTCATAATCATCCCAGTTCATATCCATCATGCTTTTGTGCAGCATGATAATATAGTTACATTGTGACGGCTGCCTTTCATTCCCGCTTTTAATGTTTGTTCTGCGTGTTTGTGAGAGTAATGTTGGCTTAGCATAAACTTAATGAAGCGTCCACGTTTTATATTACATCCATCTGTGTCTTAATGCGTTTTAAGAACCCTTTGCAAAGTAGAAGTTTAACATGTCGTGGAATATTCTTGCTGATTATCAGGCCTACACTAGCTGCTCCCTGGCCTAAGCCTAAAATAAGTTTGAGTTTTATGATCTGACTCAGATTTAAAGGCGGATAGCTCCTCTACCCCAGAAACCTGGAGACTGGGGCATGGCTAAAGGGGGGGCATGGGGTGGCACCAGTCCCCTCATGGAAAAAAATATGAAAAATTTAGAGAGGGACAAGAGGGTTTGGTGTAGTCTTCCTTAATGCATCATTGTAAATAAAACTATTCAATTTTCAATAAATTAACTTGCATTCAAAGCTCTTGTGCTAATTCTAGATGTGAAACAATGAAATTTAACTTTTTATCTTAAAATCAGAATGTGTGAGACATTGTTTGACCCATCAGCAGAATAAAAAATCTTTAAGGTCATACCCAGACTGGATTCTGTTCCTTAAATGGTTGAATCATGTTCTTTCATGTGGTGGCCACATGTTACAGGGCAGCCATCTTTCTCACAAAGTCATTGAAATAACTATAAGTTGCTGGTTTGGTCCGGAAACACCCATGCCACCACATTAAATAAAATCCCAGAAACCGTTTAATGGCTCTTCCCTTATCTTAAACTTTTAAGAGTTGTCTGTATTTAAACAACACAAAAAATGACAAGCACACACTAAACCAAACCACAGTTGGAGAATCCATGATATTGATTGGTTTTTACCTTATTTTTTGCCGCTTGTTTTGTCTTCTTAATTTTTTTCTTTGCACAATTTAGCTGTGTGTTGTGTTCCTTCTTGTTTGTCAGATTTGACGGCTGCTTTTGGCCCAAAGCTGAGGGCTTAACTCTGCCCTTGCTTTCACATAATCCAAGCGGGTCCACCAGGTGCCCCCATTCTTCAGACCTGAACCTATCCTGAGGCCATATTTCTGTTGTTTCTTCTCCACAAAGTTATATGATTTTATAAGAAAGGCTTTCTCATAAATAAAAATGACATGACAGTCAACAAGTGCAAAAAATACTTCACCTTCACTTGCCAGTAATCCACATATTTAATGGCAGATACTCACTGCAGTCCACTTGTGGTGCTGTAGCATCTTAAAAAGAGAAAACAACTTTCAGATTTTTTTTAGTACATCAAAGCTGAGCTCCCAAATTAGCATGGCTACAGTCTAATCTGTTATAATCCAGACCGTGCCCTTTAAAGTATAGAAGCTGTGGAGAGTTTTTATGTCTTGTCACAACACAAGGTCATACTGTTTTCAAAGTGGTGTTTAGTTCTCTTTGTCGTTAGCCTAAAGCTTTAAGAGATAGCTAAAAACCCTGTGAAGTCTTTGGCTTCAGCTGCCCAGAGTTTGATGCATATTCAGAAAAGCTCCCGTGGACAAGGACGATGTTTGATTGTGATTATATGGGCAGTAAAAAGGCTGTGAGATTTGATGTTGTGTGCCTTGGCTTAAAACTCCCTCATTACACATCTTGGCACAGTATCAACCTGCCAAAGGGCAGGAACTACAGAGAAGTCCTGCAACAGCGGTGAAATGTTTCGGAAATGGTTTTGCTGTTAGGCTTCACTGTGGTGCTTAAAATCCCTGTCAATCACCTACAACCAGGTCTCATTCAAATTTCGGGGTGTCAGCCCCAAAATTTAGCAGATTAATTTCCAGACTGGATTACTCCAACTTTGTATATGCTGGACTGAGTAAAAGACTGCAGTAGGTTCAAAA
This sequence comes from Perissodus microlepis, assembly GCF_051167445.1. Taxonomy (NCBI): domain Eukaryota; kingdom Metazoa; phylum Chordata; class Actinopteri; order Cichliformes; family Cichlidae; genus Perissodus; species Perissodus microlepis. The sequence continues at coordinate 26,715,532 of NC_140470.1, read as the reverse complement.
TGCTGCTGCAGAAACATCATCATCGTTCAGAGTATATCTTCATTTGGTTTGTTTCAGGTTATCAGTCAGATCTTTTTTATCGTCACATGTCATAATCTTAGGTGCATTAATCAGTAACATTTAGTAATACCAAATTCCTGAATGGCTCTTACAGTTGCAGCTCTAAAACTCTGGAATCACCTTCCTCTTTAAATTATTTCTACCTTCAAATCCTCCCTTATTCTGATTATTTATTGTTCGGTTAACTGATGCATTAATTGCTGTCATGTACTTTGGTCTGTTCTTTTTAAAAGAATTGAGTACTTCTCAGCATTAAAAGAATTTCTAGTGGACCAAATAAGACTGGAAAAATGCTAATAAATGTTCAATTAAATGAATTTCATAGGCCTCTAACATCAGAGTTTCTCTGAGTATTTTGGTCTGAAATTTAATTCAATTCTGTTGTCATTTGAACATCTTCAAGCTCTTTATGCTGATTTTATTTTTTTCCAGGCATTGAGGGAACCTTCGGCCAGTCACCTGTGGACAATTGTGGGGGGCAGCCAGAGTATTTAGAAAGCAGATATCCCGTTTTTGATTTCCTGATCTGTGCCCAGTCATTTTTAATGACCACTTATAAAAGTGAAGATGTGAGGGGTAGAGGTAGTAAAGTTACATGGGTGTAAATATCTGGGCTCAACCATTCAAATCAACAGATAGTGGGCAAGAGAGGTAAAGAAGAAGGCAGGCAGGATGGAGCCGGTGGAGATCAGTGTCAGGGGTGATTTGTGATGGAAGGATAGCAGCAAAAGTGAAACGGATGGTAGTGAGTATGGTTTGGAGATGGTGGCACTGACAAAAAGACTGGAGGTCGAGCTGAAGATGCTCACATTTTCATTGGCAGTGACCAAAATGCACAAGATTAGAAATGAGCAGCTCAGGCTGACCAGTTTGGAGACAAAGTTAGAGAAGCAAGGCTGATTTGGACATGTGCACAGGAGGGAGAGTGGGTACATTAGACAAAGATGTTGACAGTGGAGAAAATTTCTGACAGGCATACTTTAAGCTGCAGGTTCTTCATTGTCAACATTTATGCTGATGAAAATTACCCAGAAATGGATCAGAGCACGTAGCCTTATAAAACAATTAGGGGAAATGAGTTCTGCCTGTATTCGAATTACAACATTCATCAAGCTGAAGCAAACAATTTGCAAACAATTTTATCAGTTAAAAAGTTTTTTTTCTAGATCTGACTAAAGTAAACTAGATGAAAATAAATGAGAGGTTGAGGATAAGAATGCAAAAATGTTCTTGGGTGAGTCACTCTGTGTGATTGTGGGAATGAAGGGCACGTTTCTTAAACCTTATTAATAGTAAATTTGTGATTTATAGACAAATGTTGTCTTTTCAACCACGTTTTACATTTCTAATTATATTTTTGCTTTACTGTTGGGAATCGCAAACTTTGGCTTAGAGTGGCTGAAGCTTTCAGATCCAAAACCCTTGACCGCTGTAGCACCCAAACGCCTCTGCTGTGAACAAAAGCAAAATGGAGATTTGCAGTATATTCTCTGTGTGCGCTTCAAATGTGCTCCTCTTTTCAGTGTCGTACACTCAGTCAAATAAAGTGTGATTAGTGCGTCTAATGGCTGCTGATGACTAAACCCAGACATGAGTCAGTCATGGAGAAGTAATAATGTGTGTGAGAGCATCACACAGTTTGGTTTTTGCGGTCAGGTTTTTGGACAATGGGCCATCATTCTGTTATTGCTCATAATCAAACAGAATGTGCAGCAGATTGTTTGTCCTGCGTAACGTACAAAACACTCACACACAAAGCCAAATGGCCAGATTTTACTAATGTAGACTGTGTGTGTGTGGGTGTACGTATGGATTTGTGACATGCAGTTGGCCCTGTGGTATGTGTGTGTGTGAGAGAGTGTGTGTGTGTTCTAATGGCATGTGTAATTAGTCTCATTAGGCAGTGAGTGAAGCCATGCGGTTGTGATTATTGACCAGCCTGTCAGCCATGTTGGCCTTTACTGTGAAGACCTCTGAAGTACTGCTCTGTTCTTGTGCCAGAAACACTGACTCCCTCTGCTCCTCTGGCTGCCAGCACTGTCATACACCCCGCTATCATAAATCATATGGATTAGAGCCGATTTCCCTCTGATATAAATCCAAAAACACTGGCAGAAATCAACTCGCAGATTAAGTCATCATCAATAAAACGCTTGCGATTCATTAAAAGTGTGACATGAGTTCCATTTAAGAGCCAGCACAAGAATTCCTGATTCCTGTAGGTCATCAAGACTACCAAGGTCCTCAAAGAGGACATTTAAAGTAGAGATGTCCATCCGGACCACAACAGTGATGTTTTCCGACAACACCAGAAACCCTGGGATGGAGGTGGCTTGCAAAGTGGCTTGCAGAAGCAGCATGCAGGCCGAATAAGCTTAAAGACTAAACTTTATGTGAGCTATCCGCTGATGTGGTTGGCTGTTGAGGTAATTTGATTGCTAGCTTACCGGCCAGACCAAACGCTAAGCTCAGTTAAAAAATTTTGACAATGTTGTTAAAACTGGGAATAAAATGATTATCAGTGTTAATCTTTGTGTAGTTCTTGGGGATTTTGTGTCATTTGCTAAATGCTGTTCTACCTCTCAGACAGTACAAAAGACAGACCTGCAGGTCTAAATAGATAGAGGAGTTGGCTGACAACTTCAAAACACTAGGATGGCGGTGGCGAAAGCACTCATCCTCGGGATTTCACAAACTGTCTGTGGTACAGTACTATAGGGTTATCGCAGCAAATATTCAGTCTCCTGTCACGTGGTAAAGGAAAAAGCATGAAAGCCTGTTTGAATGAACTGTTACTCTGTCGATTAGTTGTACCCTGAGCTAGTAGGAATGGCTTGTCCATAAAACCTGTATATAATGCATAAATCTGACATTATTCAGATGTCCTTTGGACTCCATGTCCTGACAAGCTGGAAGTTGCAAAATAAAATAAAAAACAGGAATTTACCATAATAAAAAAATCTAATTAAAACTGCAACAAGAGCTATTTCTTACTAGCTGTACTGGCACACAATGTACTGCTGCACAGAGATGAATGTGGGGAAAAGGTGTTTTCAAGAGCATTCAAAGTGTGTTCTCTCTTTTTACCTGAATTCCTGCCTAATTCCTGTCTAATAATTCTCTCTATACATGCACGAACCGAGTCCCTGGATACTGAAGGATATCAGGATATCTAGATTACTTTGTGATGAAGAGGACATAAATGTGACTTTTAACTATGTTTTTATTAGCTTTGCAGCTTTTCCTCCTGACAAAGACCTCTCCCATGGACATTCATACATTAAGTAATTAAGTAATAAGAATCCACAGCAACGTTTTTAGCTCAGTGAGCTACCTTTTTTTTCCTACATTAGGACACCTGAGGGATTAAATGAGCAGTTAAACTCATTTACACTGGCAGGAAGTGGCGCTTTCACTGATCTGAACCACAATGAAAGTGACAGTTTGACTAACTTTAGCTTGCTTCTTTGCTTCTTTGCTAATGATGTCAATATCAAAATACTTTCCAAAGCTACAGTTTGTTTTTTTACCTTTAAATGAAGACTGTTAGGGCTTGTGTTTGAACTTCGGGGAGCTGGTTATTTGTCGATATTAGTGATTATTGGGCTCCATTATTTTCAGCTGGCGTTAGCTAGTGTAGCTTTCGGGTAGTAGCAGAAGGTATTTATTTAAGTCCTTCATACACAAATTGATCTCCAGGCTGTAAAACTACGGTTTTGCTTCATTTTGTGCTTATCAATTTTGCATTTAATGCAGTTATTATGAGGTCTGTCACACACAGCAAACCCAGGGTAGGATGGTGATTATTTTCTGAGGCAGTCAGCATAATGTGAGGCTAGTGTTATGTGTTCTTTTTCTTATCTTTTTCTTTGACATGTTACATAAATAATGCACAAACATAAAGACGGACAAGGGAATTTGATATGCAGATACAGAGTATGATTGATGCTTTATAGTTGTGAGAAAATGTTAATAATTAGTTATTGATAATTTGTTAAAAGGCTTGGCAAATGATTCATGTTAATATTATTAATGAGTTATGGGACCTTGTAACCCACTACAAGCGTCCTTCACTGTATTTTAGTACATCGTGCCATCATTATGTTGTACAGTAACATCTTTGCTGTGCCGTAGGCTCAGCCGGGCATTTGCATTTTCTCCCTGCCATCGAGTCTTTGGTTTACCTTGCTTTGGCCGGCGGCAATGTCAAGCAAACACATCTCAAGAATAAATTGCTCCCATTCTCAATATGCAATATGCTGCCATCCATGACAAAAGTAATTTGTTTGGAAATATGAGTTCAGAAAGCATGCACGGCTTACATTTAGATCACTTTCCGAGGAACAAGAAATCTAATGATATATAACCTTCCTCTGGTCACAGTGTAGACTGATGTAGCCACCCTGATTATTTAAGTGGTGGCATTAAGTTATCCAGTCTGACTGCATCTAATTTCTCTGCTCCTTTCTGTTCCATGTCTGTACCCCTCCTCTACCTTTTTTTTTGCTTAGTCATGTTTTCTGTCTCTGTGACATGCATCTATACAAATGCTTTGCCTGCCTAAATGATGGTGTGTGCCACATATTAAGAACAGATAGTCTATGAATATCATAGCTACTGTGACGGCTTTTTGAACCGAGACATCTCAAGGTGCATCTGACTGTGAAAGGGACACCGAATGTTTAATTTACAAAAATAACATCACGTTGTATTCACCAGGACTTAAGACTAGAGACTAAGACCATAAACCCACCAAGAAAGCGATTACTGAAGTCGTAGGCCAAGGGAACCGAGGAATTTTTCTCCAATAGATTTCTATACAACTGTAACTCTTTTTACAGCCAGACTAGTCGCCCCCTGCTGACCACTGAAAAGAATGCAGGCTTAAGGCACTATGCAAAGCAAGGAGTGCAGTGACTACAGCTGTTTTTACAAATTCTCTGTAATTCTTTAGACTCAAACTTTCTAGCTATAGCATGTCAGTGCTGTCTGTGTGAACACAAGTTATGGTCTTTCTCCTCCCATCTCCTTGGCACTGATTTTCTGGTGATTTCACGTGGCTAAAAAGTCAAAAGTATCCAGTTTGACATCACCCAAGTGTCAGTGAGCTGTCCTTTAGTTTAAGGAGATTCTGTTTAGATGCCGTAGTTTATAAAAGTAGAAAGTTGTTCAGACCTGATCTTTCTCTCCTGTAGCTGACGTATGAAAACTGCTCACAAAAATAGAGAAATTATATAAATCTTTGTTCCATTTATAGATTATTATCTTTAATTGTGATGTAATATTTCTTTTTTACATTTTAATGAAAGTCATTGATGTTGTGTTGTGAAAGCCAATCAGGATTCTATCACATGGATGATTAAAAAAAATGTGCATGGCTTTCAGGTCTAAAAAGGGCCTTAAACCTGCATTCCTTTTGATGGCCACCAGGGGGTTGCAAAAAGACTTCCAGTCATATAGAAGTCTATGGGAAAATGTTTCTGTGCCGTGATCTCTGTAAATATTTTCCTGCTCATCTTGAATAAAAATATTGAGTCCTTTTTGTGAATTTAAGTCATTCCAACTGTTAGAAAGGATGACTGTACTCTTTGTTTCTCCCAGTTTCAAAGATGGCGAGGCTTCTTACCTGGACTTCCCATTAATGTGTGATTGTTACTGTGACTACGTGAATCTTCTATGCTGTATATGCTCTGCTCATATCACAAACAACTAAAAAATACAGTTAAACTTTCTTACAACTGCAGAGGTTCATGGTTGTTGTTATCTCATCATCTGATTGATTAATAGTCATAACATGAGCTTGTAGTCTTAAACTAACCTTGCTCATTGTTGAAGAACTGAATGTTAAACTTTAAACAGGAAATACGCAGCTTTTCCTGTTTTAAAACTTGAAGCAGAAACGCTGTGAGCACCAGGGATAATGCACTAATTTAGCCTCGTTTCACCTTCTGTGCCTCAGGAAGTAGCTCAGGTCGTTGACTAATCACAGGGTTGGCGGTTTGATCCCCGACGCCTCCTAACCGCATGCTGAAGTGTCCTTGAGTAAGGCACTGAACCCCAAATTGCTCCCAGTAGTCAGAGAAGCACCTCCCAAGGCAGCTGAGTGTGTTGGTGAGTGGGTCCATGAGATCGATTTAGGTTAAAGTGCTACATAAATGCAGCTATTTACCGTTTTTCATTACAGCTCAAGAATGCTGATCGCTCGGTTAGGTCTGAAAATGTGCTTTAGTCTAAATAAATAACTGCATGTATACATTTAAAACAAATTTAATGGTTTCAGTGTTTAAGACTGAAGAAAATTTAGTTTATGTACTAAGAGTCCTTTTTATTTAAAGGGTTTCTTTTCTGTAAACAAATACTTAGTAAGCTGCTTCCAGACTTTGGTGCGCCACCCCAGAAAATTCAAATACATTGTGTTGTTTGAGCATTTTAGGAATTTACAACCTTCATGAGGTCAAAAATATTCAAGACGAAAGCTTACACTGTGTGTATTCTCCCTCTTTCCACATAATCTGAGCTTCAAAGTGCAGTACCCAAAATTGACCAATGGGTGTCGCTTTTTTGCCTGAAAGACACGACTCATTCAGGTCTTCTCGTTCTTCTTGCCCCAGGCAACAATTACAAACAGTGACGGGGTTATGAGATTTCGCTGCTTTGTTTGTTTGTTAGCAGGCTTATTTTAGATTGCTTTGCATGAACACTTTACCAGCAGTGGAGCTTGGCCCAAGATTTGGACTCGATCTAGTAGAACAGAATCTTTACCATTGCAAGAGAAAGCAAAAAGTAAAACATTTCACAGTCCATCTTGTGTATAATAAGTGTATTAAGCTGAAATTGAGAAAATTAGGAGAGATCATGAGAGTAATCCAGATTCAGATGCTTCTGGATCCAGGATTCAATTCATGCATGGTGTGGAGGAAATTATCAACGTTTGTGGAAGTATCTAGTCGTAGGCTCCTCTTGTTTGTTTGTTTCATTTGTCGCTCAGGCCTGAAAATCAGATTCTTCTGTCAATATTTATAAGAATGCATTGTTAACATTCAGCAGTCTGTCTCTGCCATTTCAGTGTTTCTAGGATTTGTTACTACCTCCAAAATTTAATCAGTAAGAATTGTGCGTTTTATCATCTGCATGCCCTATATGCAAACCAAACAGGCACCTCATCAAGCCGTTGCTCCACAAGTACCTTAATCCATCATGGTATTGATGAGCTACAGTTCAGTGCTCTCTATTTGTGTGTCACTGCACAAACCCTCATGTCTGCGTGTCTGTCTGTCTGATGGTTTGGTTCACTGGTTATGGTCCCTTGTGTAGGAGGGACCCTACGTGATGCTTAAGAAGAACTGGGAGATGTATGAGGGCAACGACCAGTACGAGGGTTACTGCGTGGATCTGGCTTCAGAGATCGCCAAACACATCGGCATCAAGTACAAGATTTCCATCGTCCCCGACGGAAAGTACGGCGCCAGGGACCCAGAGACGAAGATCTGGAATGGCATGGTCGGGGAGCTGGTGTACGGGGTAAGAACTTTTGTTTTCAATCTTTTTTGACGGAAATTATCTTTTTACTTTTTTTATGACTCATTTCACTGAAGCTTCAATTTTATGCTGTCAATAGAAGTCAAGATGGTATTTACAGAGAATATGGTGCCTCCTCCAGATCTTTTTGTACTAACAATACATTTGTACAAAAGCTTGGTTTCTGAGAGAGAGAAAAAGACTCTGATCTTGAAAGCTGAAAACTGAAATCATTGATCAAAATCTACATCATTAAACCTCAAACAAAAAGTCGATGAAAGAAAAGATACATCGCATAAAACAAACCAAAGCTGCTGTTGTAAATCTTTGATGAGTATGACATGAAAAAGTCTATATTTTAAAGGCTGAATGATAAAAATAATTATATTGATAAATTAAACAGGCAGATAGTATTTTCTAGACCAGGGGGAAAAAACAATGTAACAAATATAGATAAATTTTGTAAGCTCATATTAGTATTACTAGTATGTATTGACTATGTGCACGTTAGCATATGCTACTTCCGGTGCGGAAACTCCTGTGGGGAGCTTTGTTTCCGGTGTCCTATTCGCGCCTGGTTTACGGTCCAAAACAAGTTAAGCAAATGAATGAATCAAGCGGCGATTTACATTTCTATAGATGTCTTGGGCATTTACCCAATATATCTGTAAATGATGTTCATCGACTTGTCAATATTTTTCCCCCGCGCCTCAGAGCAAAAGAGAAAAGGGATTCAAATGTTATATTTCTCAGCTGTCCCTCGTTTATCGCGGGTGTTATGTTCTAAAAATAACCAGCGATAGGTGAAATCAAGTAGCCAATTTTATTTTTTGACGGTGCAAAACGTTTCGTGGACATACAGTACTGCACTTCAGAGTCACACTGCTAGCGATCGATGCAGCGATTCTGTACAGGAGAGACGTCACGGAGGAGATCGTCTGCAGCGATCAGGACGCAGGACACAATGTGACGTAAAAAAAAAGCATGCAAACTTGCACTAAAAAATCCACGAAACAGCGAGGTGAAAGGTGAACCGCGTTATAGCGAGGGACCGCTGTAATTTTGAAGGTAAGTCACAACATACCCTTCGTAAATACTAATGTATAGAAACCGTTACCAGCAATCATTCATTTTTTGTGTGGCTTTTTTCACGGTTTGTTAACATGCTGTGTAGGTGTGTACTTGACTAGCTGATATCGACATAACGGGGGAAATATCTGGTTTGACTATTCTTCACCTGTAGTTTGAATGCTGAACATTTGCCTGTTTAAATCATAAGACCAGTCATTATACAGAGATGTGCTTCTGAATGTGGACGATGTGTCTTCTGTTGCAGTAATGCAGTTCTGCTTGTGTTGAGTGATGTAAACAACTGATCGATCTAAACGCTTTAAACGTCAAAATTGATCATTAGATTTTTTATGACACAACAGCGGTGAGTGTTCCCACCTTCTGCTCTTTGTAACTTAACGCAATCTTTCCGTTTTCGAGTTTTGGACATGATTTTGGAGTATATCTTCGCAGTAGCGATTGACCGCAAAGTAAAGCTACCGGAAATGCACAACCCCACATCCGGTCTCAAACCAGGAAGTTAGCATTGTCTCGTGCACATAGTCAATTAAGTTCATATTATGCAGTAACTGCCAGGGCTGGAGCTCCTTGAGGCTGCATTCAACAGCGTCAATACATGCAGACTCCTATATTAAAATGGCTAATATTAGTACATTAAAAAGCATTTTTATAATTTGATTTAAAAAAAAAAAAAATCTCTAGAGCTACAACTAAGCAAATAGGAAGTTTTTCTTTTAACTTACCCAATTAATAATGGGTGTGTCAGCTTCCACTTACTGTTAGCTGTTTGCTAGGTATAGCCTTACGCTACAGTCACCGTAGGGAAAACTGTAGTTGGAGACCACGGAAACCAAAACAGCTGTGCCACATGAATTTGCTCCAAAAATTTTAACATTTAAATGACCAAATCCCAAACATAAAGCTTTAAAATAGTACTACACAATCCAGAAAGTGGTTTTATATTAAGTCCTTTTTTAACCGCCTGGCCATTTTACAAGGGCTCTTTAAATTACTCTTGTTCCATTACCGTTTGTTCTAGAAACAAGAGAAGACAATTTTACAGCCGAACGTATAAAATAAGTCCAGGCAGCCTGTATGATACTTGTGTGATAAAGGGTTAACATCAAACGGCATCAACAAAGGGTAAATTAGCAGCAGATTAGCAAACGCGGAACAGAGAGATTATATGTAAAAGCTTCTTTTCTGCCCAGCTAAGATAAATAACAGACCTGTCTATGGTAGGGTTAAATAGATTCCTTAAATCATAAAACGCTCTATATGTCTTTTTCATGCAGAATTGTGCCTTTGCAGAAGCTTTTCCTACAGGAGCGGTTTTTCTTGACCTGCAGAGAGCTCCGTCTGAAGCACTGTATCTGTTTGTTGTGGCCATAATTAAGCCCATCTGAAATGAAACCGCGAACAGTCTCTGGTGTTGTTAATGCTAGCAGGATGAGGGGAATTAGGGGAGCATTAGAGCAGAGCTTTTGGAGGAGAAACACAGGTGTGGAGCTTGTTAAAGAATCTCTGAGGACATTTGATTTGAGAACGAGGTATCTTTCTGCTGCTCACCTTGATGTGGGATCAAAAAAGATGCAAGGATGTGCATGAGGAGTGATAGAGCAATTTCAGGGCCTGCTTGTGGTTTTTTACTTGAATGTTTTTAAGGCGAAAAACACATTTCACTATGAGGAAACATATAGAAACCAATAACAAGTGAAGATAAAAAGGATATAAGTACAGCTGAGGTCTCACTAATGCTTTTCTATTCAATAAATGTGTGATATTCTACTTTCTGTCTGACACTATGATTATTTACCCTTCATCTGCTGAGAGAAAGCTATAAAATTCATTTTTCCCAGAACAAAAAAAGATCCTTTTGATACTTTCACGAGCAGCAAAAGCATTTTGTTTAAAATGTACAGTCAAAAACCAAATCTTTTTTTTTGTGATGAGTTAAGTGGCATTTTCACAAAGTGGCATTTTTCTCGCCTGCGCCTCTTTGGTGCTGCAGTGACTCACTGTGAAGTCGACTGCGGCGAGCGTAAGCAGAGGCACAGTTCGGGATGTGTCAGGACTGATCAAGCAGTACAGTGCACTTTTGGTGTAAAGACTAACCAGGTTGGTCAAAAGCGCAGGAACAAAAAGTGCAGCTCTGTTCTCTGCTATTTTCATCTCTTTAACTAACTGAGAGCAGAAACGCAGCCTGCCCGGTAGAATTGCTTTGATGGGAAGACATGCTGAGCGACATTACTTTAATGTAAATCCCTTAACAGGAAGATTTAAGTGCCGACGTGCTGCTTTGGCCAAGTACAGCTGGCATCACACAATTTTGAGCCATTTGGACCCTTTTAATCCCACAACAGAAATTGTGTTCGTGTACTACGTCAGTGGAAACATAACCAGAGCTAAAAGCTGCATTTTTAGCATCGCAGTATGACTTTAAGGTCAAAGTTGTTGCAGTGAGACTGCAACAAAGAATTTCAGCCAATGTGATGTCATTCATCCATATGTTCGCATTTTGAGGCTTTGACTGAAGAATTTGAAGCATCTTGTATTTTTTTTGAACCAGCTGTCATAAGTGAGGAGCAAAGCTGGCTGAGAATCGAGCACACTGGGGACTTGTCATTCACAAAGCAATCTGGAAACCTATCGCTGGTCTGGTGGCCAACATTTCAGGGCTTCTGTTTTAGCTAGGACATCTGGAATAGTGGATAACAGATATCCAGGCCAAGACTTCCTCTTTTGTCCACCAGCCATTGTTAACTATCCATCCATTCATTTACTTAACCGCTTATCCAGTTCAGGGTTGCAAAGGAGGCTGGAGCTTCTCCCACGTGGCTTGAGAGGTGATGATACACCACGGAGAGGTTGCCAGTCCTTTGCTGGGCCAACACAGAGAGACAGACAACAACATACACTCACAACCAAACCTGTGGCCAGCTTAGAGTAACCAATTCATCTAACAAGTACAGAGATACATGTGTGAGAAAGCCAGAGTAGCTAAAGAGAACCCATCCAAGCAAAGGCTTAATGTGCAAACTCCCCACAGAAAGCCCCCTACGAACCAGGAGGTTTAAATCAGGAAGCTTATACCTTGTGGCACAGTGATGTGGAATTTGCATCTTCTCCCTGTGCCTGTGTGGGCTCACTCCAGATACTCTGGCTTTCTCCCACAGTCCAAAGACAAGCATGTTAGGCTAGCTGGTGATTCTAAACTAGCTACGGATTGCGATTGGTTGTTTCTGTCTCTTTGTGTTGTCCCTGTCCTACCCCATCCCTCACCCTGTGACAGCCGGGATTGTGTCCAGCACACCTGCAACCCTGAAAAGGATAAGTGGGAGAAAACTGGATGGACGGATCCTAAATAACCAACTTGTCAGCAAACATTGTGTTCCTTTTTTTCACTCCGGTGAATCTTTTGTCTTTAACTTTTTTGTTCCTGGTTGTTATACCTGTGAGCAGAAGGCAGTTCCTTGTCCCCCTGAAGCAGCTGACCTTTAGACCTTAATGCCTCATTGTTACTCGTTTATGCCTTAAGGACTTTACACACTGGACGTATAAAATTCATGCAAATATTTTGTGCATTCAGTTAATTCTTTAGACTCACCGATTCTTAATGCAGCCATTCACACTAATTGCGTAATTTCGCTGAATGAATTTGTGGCTTTTATTTTTTCAGATCAAGCTGGGTTTTTCAGATATTTCCCATGAGAATAAATGGGTCAATGCATTTGGCAACAACTGCGCTCGTAGCTCAAAACACACACCAGTACTGATATGGAAATGGTAAAATACTATTTTACCTCAGATACACAACAAGATGCTGCTTCTGATCAGTTGACTCTGTGAAATGATTTCTTTCATTCCCATCTGCCTACAAGAGCTACAACTTAATCAAAAATTAGCCAAACCCTAAAATATAACTGGTTTTATTGTTTGTTTTACTCTTAACTAGAAGCATAATCCACCAAATGAACATGGTGATGTATTCAGTAGCCTTTGAGCTACCAACTAAGTTCACAGAATTCATTAGTGAAGTCATAAATTAAGCTGGAAGTGAGACTATTTTCTAACAGATTTCTAAACAAACTGGGTTTTTTGTAGCTATCATGTGTGTTTGCAAAGCTGGCAGCTTATTCTACTGTTATCATGTGACTTCTGAGGACATGGCAAGTGTCAACACTTCTTCCCTCTAAGGCATTGGTTAGAGGCCATTCATTTCTCCCCCTGCTCTGAACAGGAAAGATCCGTTCTACCACAAAAGCCCCTGCCTCCTTTTAACCCTGCCTTGTATTTTAGTGCACACTAAATGCCCTGAGGCTGTCATCATAGTGCATTTTGCTGAGGATGAAAGAACTTAAATCTCTTTCATTTTCTTTCCGCCCTCCCTCTTTTCTCCTTTCCTACCTCCTTAAGTGCGCGATGGTCATAATAAAACTTTAAATTCTTGCTGATATTAAGCCCTTTGCTTCCCTGCTGGGCAGACAAGGTCACAAGTGTTGCTAAGTCACTAACTGTAATCTGGTTTGTGGATTTTCAGCAAGTCGCTATGCACTTTTTCCACAGCTGCAGACCTCCGAGGTGGCCGTTTCCCTTTTTTTTTGCCTTGCTGTGCTGTAAGCATATTTCTCTGACATATTATTTTATCCTCCCTACTCATTCCCCTGGAGTTTGAGCTAAGCCTTTGAGCATTAGAGAGGATTTCAGAATTTCCTTTTCAATTTCTTTCCCTTCTCTCTCTGTCTTAACTTGATCACTCCGAGATGTGTTCGGCTGCCATCTTCAACTTGATCGCTCAGAGATTTGTTCAGCCAAGGGAGAAATTCATTACGTGAACAATGTCATGAATAAGAATGACACCATCTGAGTAGGAAGAAGAAACTGTTTTTTGTTGTCTGAGGGTTGGCTAGCTATTGCCCTTTGGGATGCATCTGTGACTAAGTGGTGTTTGATTGTTGCATGGCCGGGCTCAGAGAGATGATCCATCATTTGCATTTGCTTATCTGTCATCATTTGGGTTCAGGGAGGCTAATCAAATTCCGCTTTATCTCGCCTCCTACAGAAAGCGGAAATCGCTGTGGCCCCTTTGACTATCACGTTGGTCCGGGAGGAGGTGATTGATTTCTCCAAGCCCTTCATGTCGCTGGGCATTTCCATCATGATCAAAAAGCCCCAAAAATCGAAACCAGGGGTGTTCTCCTTCCTGGACCCGTTGGCCTACGAGATCTGGATGTGCATCGTGTTTGCCTATATCGGCGTGAGCGTGGTGCTCTTCCTGGTCAGCCGCTTCAGCCCGTACGAATGGCACACCGAGGAGCCCGAAGAGGGCACCGACGGTCCGCCAAGCGACCAGCCCCCCAATGAGTTTGGCATCTTCAACTCCCTCTGGTTCTCCCTGGGCGCCTTCATGCAGCAGGGCTGTGACATCTCCCCCAGGTAAGACAGCATCTCGTCAAGTTTTACAAGTATTTTGTTTGCTCCAAACTCTACAGTACTTTGTTAATTTTTTTTTACTCAGGATACAGGCACATTGCACGACCTCTAGGCCAATTATAATCACAATGTGCCTTCACGTCAGATTGGATTGGGTCTGTGTGAGCGTGGATGATCGTACTGTACAGATAACTCTGTGTGAGCGTAGCGTACTTAAATCCTTCGCCTGTCAATCCAGTTAGGACCGTCATCATTAATTCAAACATGTTTGATTGACACAAATGAAAACCGAACGAGTCTCGACACCCTGCCGTGACGAGCAGTAGTCTGTGACAGACGAAGGGGGGGAAAAGAACACATTAATATGTTGTTCGGGCCTCGTGTTTTTAATCACGTTTAATACATCGCTGCCGCTGAAGAACAGCAGTCAGTCTTTTTCAAATGTAGCTCATTTGTGTGTGGGCGTGTGTATTAAACAGGATGGAACATGATTTGGAAATGATAGTTGGCATGAGCGTGATTTTGTCTTTTTTTTTAAATAAAATCTTTATTTACTTCTATACTATGTAAATATTTATGTCATGGATATGAAAACCTCATCATTTAGTACTTTTAAAAAACAAGTCCAGACAGTTTGCCAGCACAAATGATTAAATAATGTTGTTTTGTGTTACTAAGGAACATAAAAATGATCTTAAGAAAATAGTTCAACCTTTTGGGAAGAATTTATTTTTGCCTCCTTTTCTTGATACACACTCACTGCCCATTTTATTAGGCACACCCTGGATCCCAGTTTGCCTTCAGAGCTGCTTTAAGTCTTCGTAGCACAGATTCAGCAAGGTGCCGGAAACATTCCCCAAATATTTTGGTCCATGTTGACGTGGTAGCATCACAAAGTTACTGCAGATTTTTGAGCTCTACAACACATGATGAGAATCCCAAAGGTGCCTTAGTGAATTGAGATCTGTTGACTGTGGAGGCCGTTTGAGTACAATGAATTCACTGACACTGGCACATTATTTGGCTGGAAACAGCCATCAGAAGAATGGTACACTGTGGTCATAAAGCAGTAGGCATGGTCAACAACAATACTCAGGTAGGCTGTGGTGTTTAAACAATGCTCAGTTGGTACTGACGGCCCCGAAGTGTGCCAAGAATATATTGGCCACACCATTACACCACCAGCAGCCTGAACTAGGCAGGAGGGATATGTGCTTTCATGTTGTTTATGCCAAAATATAAAATATACCTGGTTTTATTGTCTATTTTACTCTAACTAGAACGGTAATTGACCAAATGAACATGATGTTGTGTTCGGTAGCATCTGAAACTAAATGCAAAGTCTAGCCTCAGTTTCTTCTTCTTAGATGGCAGCTGCGACCTTCTGCTGCTGTAGCCCATCTGCTTCCAGTTTTAATGCGCTGTGCATTCAGAGATTCTTTCCTACGTTCCTTTCTTGTAAGGAACGCAGGAATTATATATTTATGATAACGAGCAGTTAAACAGATATACCTAATGAAGTTGCTGGTGAGTGTAAACCACTGTTAACTTCTAGTCTAAGAGTTCAAATTAACACCTACCAACATCCATAAAGCTCATGAATTATCGTCCTTTGTGGGGTTTGTAACTTTGTCTTGATGAAAAGCAGTTTGTTTGTCCACTAAGTACTTAACGAAACGGCACACAGTGACTGTGCCTAGCGGCATAAACAATAGCAGTTGTGTTTATGTCTTTGTTTGTATAAGGTTTAAACAAGAACAAGAGTCTGTCGGGCCAGCAGCTCTGTGAGCGTGTGCAGCTTATGGGGAATATCATTAGTTTCAGTGGCTTTTGGTCATAAACCAAAATATTGGGCAAAAGTAGTTCAGAAAACTTATTACAGTTCATCCTGAGGGAGTGATAGATGTCTAGACTAAATTTAAGTTGTTAAGACATTTGATTGAAAACATATAAATGCCCAGAAGTAAGAGAAAAATGTCTGAAACCATCTAACATGTGCAACTACACAAACAAATGTGATAAATATACAGAGTAGGGACAGAGTAGGTTGTCTGCCTCACACAGGATGGTAGTATTTGGGGAAACGGTGCGTCTGTTTTTGCAGCCTTTAAAAGACAGTTTCCTATAAGACCCAGAGGGAGGACCAAACACAATAGCATGACTAATTTTCTGAAGGATGGATTTGTTGCAGATGCCTCAATGAACAGCCTAACAGAGACGCTACCACAGAAACTGTTAGACTTCAGAGGTTATAGCTACAAAGGGGCAAATAATTATTTGATCCTCTGCTGATTTGGAGACACAATTTTCAAACAAAAAACAAAAATCCAGAAAAAAGACTTTTCATGGACAAACTTTTGTTGTCAGTAAGAAATTTCGTGTAGTTGGTCACCAGGTTTGCACACATTTCAGGAGGGATTTATGGCCTAGTCCTCTTTCACGGAAGCTTTCTAAATCCTTCCGGTTCCTTGGCTGCTGCTTGGCAACTTGAAGTTTCAACTCCCTCCACAGATTTTCTATAGGATTGAGGTCTGGAGAATAGCTAGCCCTCTTCTTCTTTAGACACTCATTTATTGCCTTGGTGGTAGGTTTTAGGTTTTTAGGTCATCTTCAGTGTTATGGCTGAGAAAAGGAGGTTATTGTCCAAGATTTTACAGTGCATGGCCCCGTCCAATTCAGTTCAGTTTTATTTATACAGTGCCAAATCACAACAACTGAAGTTATCCTTTAAAATTAATAGAAAAACAGCCCCAAAGCTAAATGTCTCCACCTCTGTGCTTGACTGTGGGGATGGTGTTCTTTGGGTCATACTCAGCATTTCTCTTCCTCCGATCACGGCAACTCAAGTTGATACCAAAGAGCCTGAGTTTGGTTTCATCTGATCGCAGTACTTTCACCAGCCCGTCTCAGAATCAGTTAGATTCTAACTTAAGAGGGGCTTGTTTGTGTGCCTTCTGCTGCTTATAACTTATTAGCGACTGTGGTCCTCACTGCCTTCAGATCATTAACAAGATTAATATTAATTCCTGTGACTGGGCTGCTCCACTACCTTTCTTCCCATGAGGGTGTTGGGGTTTTGTTTTATAGTCTGTGTCTCTCTGTTAAAATGGAACTACGACAATAATATATCATATAATTATTTCCCCCACTGTATACGAAGAAAAACACAAAATCAAAATCGTGTTGAGGTGAGTTTATTAATATGAACAAAGTTTAGATAACATAAGTCTTTTCTTAGGAAAACTATAACAGTGGAGAGCAGACTCCAGGAGCAGTATTCACTTTCTCAGAAAACACCAATAAAAGTTCCTGAAACTAGTGGAAGACTGGAGATCACGTCCTTGGCTCTCTTATGACTTTGGATATATGAAAGTCTGCACAAAATTTTATCCAATAGTTATAGACAGATTAATGTGCCTGCTGGGCACGAGCCCAGGGGCTTCTGATCTCATCCCAGAAACACTATCCATTTCCCGGAAAAACACACAAAGTGAAATGAAAAGAAGTGGAGATGGAAATGAAAAATGGCAACAAAGAAATACAAAAGAGACCAAAATTTAGAGCAAAATAATGGCCACAAAGAGCAAAAATGACAAGAATTTGAAATATGACTCAAATTAAACACACAAAGAAAAGAGGCACAAAATGATGAAAAAAGTCAACATCTTTTTTTTTTTCTTTCAGTCTGGGTATTTTGGTCCTCTATGGGATGAGCGCCTGAGGGGCCTCTTAATTTATAATCTGTCCAGGCCAACACATGTGGATGGATTTCATTGTACATCAAAAATGCTGCACTTCCATTCACAGAGCCGCGCCACTAGCTTGGCTAAAAAAGGTATATATTTTAATTAGCAAGATTTAGAAAACAATTAGACTGACTTAAGTAAATTTTCTTGGCATCCATTTATTTGGCCATTATGCCTCAGACAATGTTAATTGTTCCATTTGTTTCCAGTCTTTTTGTTAGGAGAAAAAGAAGGTAAGCTGCTTACTTACCTCACAAGATGTCAGGTTGACACGCGTCTCTCGAGCTGACAAAAAAAAAGAAAAGCAAGCTTCCCAAAATAATGAACTATTTTCTTTAAAGGAAAACTTTTTCTGTGGTTTCTAAAAAGTTATAATTTTGAGGTTTTCATCTGCCGCTCACAATAAGTCGTACCCCATTAAATAACTGTAGCGTATTTGCATTATGTAAGTAACTGCACAGAATATCCTGTATATTGGAGGTAGTTTGCATGGCGACATAGTTGGTAAGAATAATATAGAGGGGTTAAGGATGAACTGTGTTAATTGCACTGTATGCAGTATGTGCTCCTCATGCTGTGTGTGCACAGTGAAATCACTCTTGCTTGTTTGTGTGTCTTTGTTTGTGGTGTGTTTGTGTGGGACAGAGAAAGTCTCAGCGAGTATTGATTTCCTCCGTCTCTCTCTCTTCCCCAGCCTTATTGTTCTTCACTGCCTGACTCGCATACGCTGTGTTGTCTGCTTGTACGGGAATTAGGCTGTCTTGGTGTCTGTCAAGCGCCGACAGTTGTGACTTTGCACTTGTGTTTGTGTATTTGAGCTCCGGTTACATTAGCAACCGCGTTTCTGTTTTTGAAGCAGCTGTCCAAAAGCCTGCGTGTTTCATTACGTGTCTGTGTCTTCTCTTCCCTTTGTCCAAATTACGAGACCCCCGAAACCCAGCCTCCCTGAGGCTTTCTACCAGCCGATTGGTGTCCAGTATGCATGGTGTACTTTGGAAGGGTAGAGAACTGGAGATCTTTGTTTTTTCCCCAATCAAAGATCAGGCTTCCTCTCTGTCAGCACACCCTGGCATTCTTAAGCTTATATGCTGCCAAGGCCCATAATTCTTAGTGGTTTCTCATTTTCTGTAAAGCCTTTCTTTGCAGTTTGAAAGGCTTTGTCATGCTTAAAGTTCCAGCAGTAGGTTATTTTAAGCTACTGCTCCTATAGTTATTTTAAGTTCTTCAGTTAACACTTCTTTTATCTCTTTTAAGCCCTTATGGATCTTATAGTGTAATAGAGTTAGTAAGATTTTAGGAGATGGAAGGAGAACCAAACCAGCCTGTATCTTTCAGCCTCCCCCACAGCAGAGGAGAACAAGATGGAGGATCCTGAGGTACATTATAGCCCGGCCCAGTCACGTAAGCAACCTATAGAGGAGGCTATAGTGGGCCTGTGACTCTGATTAAGCACCTTCATTTAAAGAGTACGATTGCTTTGTTCACATGTGTGCAGGCCACCCCACACTCACCGCCATAGCCACTCCAGTCTGCCACATCTCCGCCTGCATACTGCAGATAAGGACTTTAGAGCTGCATAACAATGTTGACATCAGAATGAAAAGTCTGCATTTCAACCCTCTGTGTTCTCGTTGCATTTCCACCCGTCACTGCCAGTCCCACGGGGGCCTCTCCCAGTCCATCAGCGCAGAATCCCAAAGCCCGGGAGCCTTTCCTGACATGCAAATCCCCTCACACAGAAGATATTATATGGCATACAGGAAGTGACAAGGCCAAAGGTGAAAGTCGGATGAATTTCGAGTGAGGGCCGTGCAGTCAGGAGCTGGCCGAGCGGTGGAAATCCAGTCTGCATGCAGAGTCTAAACGTTCATTCACTGCAGACAGATTACATAAGAACCCCATAAGCTGTAGACCTAATCTGCAGTGTTTGTTGCTTCAAACTGTTTGGGGTAGCCGGGGTAGCCGGTTCAGCGCAAGTTTTGCGAAGGTTAATTTTGGTCACATCCGCGTTGATTGACTGGGGGTCACATTGTGTCGGCTTTCATTAGAGAAAACCCCACAGCTCTGTCCAAAGCAATACAAGCAGCACGGGAGACAGATACTGGGCCCCCCACTGGAAAATGATTTTCACACATACAAATGAATGCAATTGCCATAAATGGGTCATTTGAACCTGGTGAACCCAGCTGTGACATTGTTCACATTCATAAGGCTTAATTAGCTCAAGTAATGTCCCAAATCACTATATTCGCCTATTTGTTAAGCAAATAAATAAGCTAGACAACAGACTGTATATAAAAGATGGATGTATGCCATCATGATATCGCCTACTTGTTCGTGTAATATAATTTTGTGCCTTGTGTTGTAGACACCTACATAGACTGATTTTAACCATTTGAGGGCAATGGATGCACCGTTATGTCCAAATCACATGACCAATTTAGGATGACATAGCAACAAGAAAAACTATATACTAGTTTTCCAATTGTGTTGATAGGCCAGAGTTTGGATTTTAAAAAATATACAAGATGCTTTTTCCTGAATACTATCACCCCGTTTAGTGCGGAACCAAACAGTAAAAACAAAGCTGATGCTGCCAATGGTAGACTCATCTGTTACGAAGATAAAGACCTGAAGGAACCCCAGCAGCAGGATCAAGGTTAGCGATGACTTAGCCAACCTGGGATGACAGTGGTGCTTGCAAGGAAAAAAACCTCCCAAAAAACAAGAATCATGACATTTAGCGTGTTTGAAGTGGGTAGTTAGGTGTGTTGTCTTGGGTAGTTAGTATGTGGTCTAGTCATTTGTTTTGTTTAGTGTATCAAAACAATGAGGGCACTGCCAAATGTCACGTTTGCTAGCTTAAAAGCCACCCGAGACAGATTGGGCACATCACAGGCTAGAATTTCACTTAGGACACAGACTTCTTGTGAAGAAACATTATTAACTCATATATTATTTCTTTATTTATTTCTAATAACTCATATATTTACATATATTCTTGGCTAATAAAAAAACACCCTACAAAAAATACCACATTCACATCTAATGCAAAGCAGACCAAAACTATTCTTTGCATTAGGCTCTCAGCATGTTTATTTCTCATTTAAAGTTGGATATTTTACCAGCACAAATAGCCATCAACTAATAAAACCCACTGAGAAAGAACAGGAAACTTACAACATGTAATTTTGCTTAATTAATTGACAAAAACTGATGGATACTTACTAATAAATCCTTATATTAAAGTTAAAACGTCCACTCAATTAGTAGCAAGACTTGCTAAAAGCACTCAGACTAATGGTTATCACAAAGTAATGTGCCGATTTAGGAGCCATAATTTCTCCAAGTCGTCTTACCATAACCTTTCAAGGTTATGGTAGATAACTTGCGAGGGAAGCATCCCCATGCATCCCCCATTAACTCTTTACAAAGTTCTCCCTGGTTTTTTTTGGTTTTGTTTTTTAACTTTCCTTAAGAGATAAAGATGACATAAAAGGAGAAGGCGAAAAAGAGGCTGGGAGGGATTCAGAGTAGAGCTGCCTGTTCAGGGGGTTTGGGCACCAGACCATGATACCTTGTGGGCACCTACGAGGTCAGGTGTTGGGAATTCAGTGGTATCCCACCAGAGGAACTGGAGGAGGTGGCTGTTTGAGCTACTTCTTAAAGACCTTCACATACTGTTCATCTAATTTTTCCTTCCTCCACTTGTCCAGTTTCCTCAATTTTTTTTAAAGGACACACAGCACACAGTGCTGAGATATGCCAGATTTTCTGCTCATAGCTTTATGCCATTCAAACTTTTACTTTTGACATTTTGTATAGATTCAGCTAAACAAATGGGAACAAAATATGTGTTTTTTTGCCACAGGCTGTAGACAAAGTGCTTAAAGATAGTGCCTTGTCAAATTGTCTGTTATGTGTAGTCACAACTTTGGTTCACCCCTTGAGTTAGGTGCCTTTTATTTTATGCTTGAATGGCTAACAGATTAACGACTACACCCAAAGCCCATGACTTGTATGTGTCCATCCAGCGTGGTGGTCTTGGCTTTTACCTTACATGTGGTATTTTTAGCTGTGACTCTTGGATGTAATCCACCTACTGTTAGCGTCGACAGTTTGATTCATGGCGCAGCTCCTCCACGAAAGGCAGAAGTTGAAATGGCACTGAATGTCTTCCTCTTTCTCGCTCTTCCTCTCTTAATAAGGGTTAATACCCCCTTCTGCTCCCTCGAGGCAGCCCGTAATAATTAATTCAGTGATTAATATATCCTGGTCTCCAATGGTAATGTCTCTGTGGAAACAGGAGAAGAAGGGAGCTTAAACGAAATGGCGACATGATAGTGGTTTTAATTGACTGCAAATCCCACTTGGATAGAACTGCAGTTATTTTGGTGCTTCCTCTTGAGAATGCAGGATGTCACATCGCAACTCATAAAATGTCAATATAAACATCCAGGCAGCCGTCTGCATCTCCGGTGTAATTGTTCCAGGTGTTTGCAGTCACTTCTGTCTCATTGCTTCAGATGGATTATCTCTATCTCTTCTGCTGAGTCATCATTGCTGAATCACCGGCGAGCTAATGAGAATGCTGTGATTGGCTTGATTAGTCCTGATTAGCTCAGACTGCGTGCATACTGATGGCAGATTTCCTGATGGCTATAGATGAGGCGTAACTTTTAATTTGAGTTGTGAATTTAGGCCAGAAGCAGAAGCTGCGTTTGAAAAAGGGGAAAAATCTGACTTTCAAGTGGTCTATATCCAAGATTTTCATTATTCTATTAGTTCAATACCAATTAGCTTTGTTATCTAGCTAACACAGTGCTGTTTTGCTGCATTGCTTATTGCTCCTGTCAGCAGTGCTTATCCGTCTATGAGGTTGATTTGTTGCACTAATTTAGCCAATTTTGGGCTATGCTGGATGCTGCATGTGCATCTGTGTAGTCGTCATCTTTAGCTTCAAGGTAAAATGGTATTAATGTTTCCCGCTTTGATATTTTGGTAAAAACCTGTCCAGTTACAATTAAAATGTGCATTTGTTGCCTTAAAGGGGGGCTATTGTGCTCTTTCTCACATTCTGTAATGTATATACTGTTACAATGGTGGAAGTTTATATTAAATATTGCTCAAGTTTTAAATAATTAGATTAGCATCTGTACAGCATCTGTGAGCCGAAAGTTCAGGCTTCAGACTGAAATACTTTGGGGGGGAAGCTGATATCCTAATGTGGTTATTCCACACACAGAGCTCTGGATGTGACCTCAGAAGCCTCATTTACCTGACTTTTGAAGGGCAGCCAATCAGAAGGAAGTGAAGTAAGAATAGGACGGCAACCTCCTCACTAGGAAATAATATTGGTAACTAGGTGATTGCACTGATTTTTATTTATTTTTTCGCTGTCAGAACAAAGTTTTGATTGAAAGGTGATTGCAAAGTTTGCCTTGTGGGAGGCAGCCTGTCTCCAAACAATTGCAATCCAGCTTTTAGAGACTGCAATCACTCTCAGACAGACTGGCAAATAACTGCAATCTCATATATAAACAGACAGGTTGCAATAAATCAGAGTCAGTCTGTGCTAATGAGCTCAACTTGTTTGCGACACACTCTTTAAAATAGATGACTCAACTGGTTGACAACTTGGTTGTGTTATGCTTCCATTTCTATATAAAAGGTTGCTGTGTGACTTTGTCATTTTAGGTTAAATCATTGTCCTGCAGCAACAATGTTACTATTTGTGGAGGAATTTCTGAGATAAGCTAAATGTAAATACTTAATGTCAATTCCTGTTTAATGGGAATTTCTGTGCATGTAGATGCAACTTATCACAGTTAATACCTGTATTATCACAAACAAATTGCATGTAATTGAAACAACTTGACCCCATTCAATCCCCATCTGACTCCATCTTATTGTTGTTTTTGAAGGCGGCGCCCAGCTGCAGACCTGGTCGCCTTCTTTGAAGCAGCCAGAGT
Source organism: Perissodus microlepis (assembly GCF_051167445.1). Classification (NCBI taxonomy): domain Eukaryota; kingdom Metazoa; phylum Chordata; class Actinopteri; order Cichliformes; family Cichlidae; genus Perissodus; species Perissodus microlepis. Next base: position 26,691,732 of record NC_140470.1, on the reverse strand, counting down.
GCAAGTTCATTTCACACATTATTTCACATAATTGTAATCGTGTTGTGGTCTCCACCCACTGTTTTCCATTAAAGAGACTGTGGCTTTAAAGGGAGGTGAGCTAAAGCAGCCTGTGTCAGACTGGAAGTGCACCTAGATTGGTCACCAGTTTACATAGACACACTTTACATAGACACAGACAGCCACACCTGTAGCCAGTTTAATAATCACCGATCAAACTGACAAGGTTAGGTGTGAGTCAACTATGCTAACCCCCGCACGATTAAAGTATGTTTTGAACTTTGGATACAGATTTGGAGCTTAATGGTTCCCTTTTAAGATAATTTTTTTCACCAAATGCTTCAATTTCTTTTCCTCATGACCTTTCTGGTACTAAAATTCAGCTAAAGTGGAATTTTAATCCTCTTCAGATGGTTGTAGTTCAATACATTTTAAAAGCCTCATGAGATTTTAAAAAAACACAGTATCTCAGGACAAAAGCAAATATTTGAGAAAAGACAGCGATTTAAGAAGGTTGTAAAGGCATCATTAAAATTATTTAATAGCTCCTAATATCCATAGAGTCTATACAACTAAGTAGGTGATATAAACCACAATATATGTATTCTTTTTTACAGCTAGACAGGTGTAAGATTTCATATATGGCATTTAAAATGACAAACAGAAAACAAAACATCCACCTGCGATACGACCAGGCTTTCTTCAAGGCTGACATCACAGAGCGATCCAGTGTCGGGTATTTAAAATCCCACAGATTATATTTCCCCAGGAGATAATGCTGGAGGTTTGTAATATCTTGGTTACGTGTGGCAGCACATCACCATCTTAATGAGAGCAGATCAGAAATGCCAGAGGATTAATTTACAATTAAAACATGGACCCTTTGTTATCTGTACTACGTGATAGTTTAGTTAATGTAAACAGTTTGTTAGGTTTGCATTTCCTACAAATTTCTGTTATTTTTATATATTTCATTTTATATTTTAGTGAAGAGTTCAACTGTTTTTAATCTTTCCTTTACTATTCTGATATTTTACATCTGGTTTTACCTGCTAATTATCTGCAGCTGCTTGTTTTGGTCATATTTCTTCAAATATCTTTCACATTTAGACTAGCTGTGGCTCAGTTAGGTAGAGTGGGTCATCTGCTAATCATCTACTAAGCCTACTGTTTAGTGGCTTCATACCTGGCTCTTCCAAACTGCATGTTGAAGTTTCCTTGGGGGTGATACTGAACTCCAGGTTTTCGCCTGACATGTGGGTAAATGAGGCTTGTAGTAAGAAAGCGCTCAAATATAACAGTGCTGAAACTGAGTAGTAAAGCATTTTATAGCCTTATTCTGGATGTGTGTGCGTGTAATGATGCGCTCTGTTTTTCACTTTATACTAGTATAAATAATTTATATATTTAAGTCTAGCAGTTGGCTTGGAGTGATTCAAACATCATACCTACTCTCAGGGAGGCTTTTAATTAGAAAAATGTTTTGGAAGTGTTATGCTTATGCTATCAGTGTTAATTAATTGTTAGTGTCTAGAAACAGAGTCCTCCACCTGAATATTAAGAAGGTGTCTGCAAGAGAGATGTACCGGTTTCATCTGAAGTTGATTTGTAGCCTCGAGATATTCCCCCAGAGGCTAAAGTATGAGCTCTACTACACTGCAGGTGTAACCACTAACCTTTAAGAACCCTGTGCTGTAACTTAAGCCGTAACCTGACATGCTTCTTCCTAGATATCTAACTACATGTTGCATTCAAGTAGCAGTAGTGGTTCATTTCTAGCTACTTGTAGAGTTAGAAACCCTGCCGCAGCTGTTGTTGCATACTGTGATGCATGCATGGTGGGCATCGTTTGGTGTTGAATATCTTACCTGAGGTCACTTTGACATGCAGATTAGAGGAGCTCGGGATCGATCCAGAAGCTACTACATGACCCTCTCTATCCCCTGAGCCACAGCTGGCCCAGATGTATTTTTGGAGCATTTCAGGCCTGTATTAGTTAGGAGCATAGCCTTCAGTACGTTCGTCACCTGCAAACGATGAGCTATAGGGCTGTGAGCCTCCGCAGTACAGGTAATATGACCTGGTGTTAATTAGTGACGAGATTTTATTTTGCAAAATTATGTTAGAGATTTAGCCGAGGACAGAACATGGGAGCAGAGACAGAGCTCAAGAGTGACAATTTGTCTGATACGAATAAGTCAAGTACCATGATCTCACCTCCAGGTGTCACCCTGGGAGCAAACTAGCACCTCCCCATTTATTTAGGCTTTGCTCAAGGTCACAACTGTCCCCATCCCTCCACAGCTTTTACTTCACCTCCTCTTCTGTTTCTTCCTCTTAACCACACATGCTGTAGAAATCCTCAAATCACACATCAAATCTGACAGAAGTTTTTCAACTTATTTTTCCCCACATCAAAGGAAGTAAAAGAGCAAAGTGGGGAATGCATCAGATGGTCAGTGATAGTAACAGAGAACGTACCATATCTAATCCTGATAAGAGATTTGCTTTGCTTTCAAGTTGCTTTTATTATCTTTGCATTTTTTTTACTTAAGCGCCACGATCTCATTTTCCCCTTCAAACGTCTCATTCTGTGGCTTTAGATTGAGAAAATGAAAGTTGTTCCACGGAGAGTGACAGACTCAGTACAGTTTATTCTATATGCTGCTTGTTCCAACGGCCCTTTGAAGCTACAGTGTCTAAAATATTTAAACTCAAGTCACCTTCTTCTTCTTCTTCTTTTTACAACCACAGGATTTCATCAGATGTATTCTTGATGTCTTGAAGCATTTCCATGCTTCGTAAGATTTAGATTATTTGAAATTACAGTCAGTGGGATTGAGAAAAACACACAGTACTCGATTTTTGGGGTGAATATGAAAGAGGGGTGCTTTCTGGGGTAAATTTGTACCTTGATCTGAGATTTTACATGTTCATCAATATGAAGATTCGTTACATAAATTGTAAAAACTAAAACTTAATCTAAAATTGTTGAGATTGTTCTCTTTTAGTATTCTTTATATCCAGGGCTTGCCAGACACTCTTTGCTTCAACACTGGAGCCAATTTCTTTTTTGTCTCCGCTTTCTTTTTCTAATACTTCCCTCATCTAGCTTTCTTGTTTCCTCCACTGAACTCATACATCATTACAGTCAAGTTCTCTCCAAGGTTTTTCAAGCACTTTTCCTTCTTTGCAACCTTCCCTTGTAATGAACACGCTCTTCTTTCACTAACTGCAAACAGTATAGCACTTTTGGCCTTTTTCATTAATCTCAATTCCTGAGGAAGTTAATTTGACAAGGTTTCAGTTTTCTGGCTTTTTATTTGCCTTGTATGTACAGAAGCTCCTGTATACACAAACTAATTCACATGCAGATGGTGCAAAGGTCTGTAAACCATTATAAATTGGACTGGGACACTCAACCAACTGAGTAAAGCAGGCGCTGGTGTCCAATAACTATTAAAAACAAATCAATGAGCCACACCATCGCACTAGGTTCCTTTATTATGATGATAAACACGGACATTACAGTTCATTTTCTCACGCACACTGTCCTGTTACTGTAAACACTCAGGGCACCAAATTTAATATTAATCCACTGCAGGAAATGGTCCCAAACAGCAGCACTATTTAATATTGTTTGTGTGGTGTTTAACATCAACATTGCTCAGCTGCTGGAGTAAATTACTGAGGTTAGTTGTTGACAAATACTACAAACATGATATTTTGGTTTATATCGGAAACTAGGATGTGCTGCAATAAATGCCATGTAAATAAGGCTGCTACGAATAAATGAATTAGTATTAACTAAAACAAAAACAATGCACGCAAGAAAAAAGGGGTTAGTAGTGACTTTTCACCTGGTGTCCACATAGAAATTTGGAAATTCACATGTGGAAATTCATGCCATGAAGCTCTCGGTGCACAGTATTTATGCTGATGTTAATGACAGTGGAGATTTGGAAGGGTGGAGTTAGTGAGTGAGCAGTGTTGGTGACTTTTAGACACTTTTTCAGCACTCCGAGACCCCGCTCTGTGATGTTACGTGGTCTGTCACAAGGGGAGCAATTTATTACAGCACCACACTCGACTTCTTGATCTCTTTAGAAGGACTCATTCTTTCAGAAAGGTTTGTTAAGGCATGGCTAGTGTCTGATTTGATACACCTGTGAGATGCCGCACAGTAATTCTGTCCATATAGTGTGGTAAGCAGTGAAAAATGAGGTTAGAGAAATCCATATGAAAAAAAAATGCATGATTTTCAACTCTTGAATCTGCATGATGTCAGAGAAAGAGGATATACCCGCCCACTTGTGGTTTACTAGGGTGAACCAATCAGAAGGCAGTTATCATAAAAGAGGAGGAGTTACAACTGATGTTTTACACAGTTAATCCGAATTATTTTGATCTATGAATTACGTGGAGCCCACAAATCAAAATATGGAGTAAATATGAACACGTGTGTAAACTGCATCACGCATCTTATTAGAGGTGATGGGAAGGTGAGAGTGCTTATTTTGAAACACTTCTATATAATTTTTAATGTGTCACCTGGATTCTAGCATCACTTAAAGGACAATAGAGCAAAAAAGAAACCACCGGAAGCGCTAACATGACCTGAAAATTACCCAGACTCCCAGCGCAGGGCTTTTCTCACCCCACTCCCCCACTCCCTCTGTTTACTGCAGGCCCATCAAGACACAGCAGTGTGTCACAGTAGATCAAAGTCAGCGGTATCAGCCAGCAAACACACAGCACAGACAGTCGGAAGGGATGGCAAAGAGACTCTCCTCTGCTCCCATTATTACTCTCCCACAATCCACTGCTGATTCTATATAAATAAAGCAAGGACGGGGAAAATGGAGAGGCTCTGACACAGGGAAGGAAGGGATTTTAGCGGCTGGGGAAAGAAAATAAAAGGAGACGATAGACATGAGAGGATAGGACTCATCGATGCATCTTCATGCACACCCTCCACCTCTTAAGGTGTTATTTTACAGTTAAATACTCCGTGCTCAAATATACTCCCAAGGAGAGAGGAGACGAAGAGACGGAAGTCATTTGTATTCAAATCCAGAGCTAATACGTCAATAAGTCTATTTCATGGGCAAAGACTCCTCTGTGTGTATGTGTGTGTGTGTGTGTGTGTGTGGAGGAGACATGCTCCACTGCAGCACTTCTCAATTGGAAGCTGCCTTAGCTGCTACAGGCACTTTCATCCGTTCAGACTGAGAAAATGGAGGTTTCCTCAGTGATTCTTTGGTCGGGGTGACGGCTCTGCAGAACTCGTCGAGTAGAAGCACAAAGTGTTTGTTCAGAAGGTTTCTTAGCAGTGCTGATAGTCACGCTTCTTTCAGACGGGCCATAAGGGAACATTAGAAGAGGGTTTCTCATTAGGTGCCTACAGTATGTGGAGTCAGTCGAGGGAAAGGATGCTATCTATTTGTATACTGTGGCTTTTGTGTATTGGGAGCAATGGAATATAGCCAGATCGCAATAAGACACAGTGAAATACCAGCCAAGAACACACTGACTGTTGCAGATGCCTGTCTCCTCCTCCCTTCCTCATATCCCCATCTCTCTCTCTCTCCATCTGACACGGAGGCCTGAGGGTTTTGTATCTGCTGCTGTTTGATTTGCACCGAGGGGAGATCTTGTTTGTTCTCCTCAATGCAGCATTTATGGTTTAAGATTCTCCTCACGACCTTCCGCTGCTCCTGAGCAGCGAGCTATCTGTCTGCCCCGAGTGAAAAAACAAGAAAAGAGCAGTGCTGCCGCCGCTATGCCGGCCGGGGGACCTGCAGCTCTTCTCATCCTGCCAGTAAACAAAAAGAGGGGTTGGGTAAGAAGGGACAAAAGTAACCTGTACCTTTTTCTTTATCAAAGCTGGTCAACAAAAGCATGTGGGATTTTTTATTTTGTATTTTTTGTGAGGCATTAATGAGAGGTAAATAAAGCTCTGGCAGCTTTGAGTGTTGTCAGAGCTCCACCTTGTGGTATTACATTAGCATTGTTGGTTCCATGCTTTACTCATATCTCATTCTGTCTAATCTTTCACTATTGTTATACCACTGACTGTCTTCTGTCTTTTTATCTCACTCTTTTCCCTTTTTTTATCCTAATTTGACCTCCAATTATCATTCTCCTGCTCTACTTTCTTGCAACTTTCCTTCCCTCTTATTTTCATCCTGCCCGTCCTCGCCATAATCCATCCAATCTGTTCCTGCGCTATTCTTCGTCCTCCCTCCTTTCTATCTTTAAGATCGTTATCGGGACGAATCGTAGGAGGAGTGTGGTGGTTCTTCACTCTCATCATCATCTCGTCCTACACGGCCAACCTGGCCGCCTTTCTCACTGTGGAGAGGATGGTTTCTCCCATTGAGAGTGCAGAGGATCTGGCCAAACAGACCGACATTGCCTATGGCACATTAGACTCTGGCTCAACCAAAGAGTTCTTCAGGGTGAGTTGGTGTTACCAGAGTTAGTGACCTACTTTCAGACAGGTATGGGACCCTGTGAAGGCCTACAATCTTTGACACTCACACACGCTCAAAAGCAAAGACTCATCATAATATTGTTTTCTTCTAGTCCCTATTATACCTTGTCAAGGTATGTTACTCCAGTGATTCCCAACCAGGAGGTATTTCTGCTAGGAAGACAAGCTTGGAAACTGAAATTACAGTTAATGTAATGATTGAGTAGACCCAAACAGGTTTGAGTAGAAAAGTTGAAAGTAAATGGACTTTTCTACTCTCCCGGAGTACTCAAAGCGCTCTATACAACACATTCACACAAGCACTGTCTTCTATGCTTTTAAGTGCACACTAACTAACATTCACATACATTCACACGAGCAAATTGGGGTTAATATCTTGCCCATGCAGACTAGGGGGAGCCAGGGAACCACCAACCTTCCGATTAGTAGATGACCTGCTCCACCTCCTGAGCTGCAGCCACCCCATAAGTTGGTTAAAGCATTAGAAATAAGACTGAAATTGGAAATAAAATAAAGACATTTAAAATTAAGTTTTCATAAATGAAAAAAAAAGTATGACAGCATTTAAAGGTATTAGCTGCCTTTCAGCTGCTCAACGAGCAGTTCAAAATGTTGGCTGAAAGTAAACAAGTTTTTTTAGTTTTCCAATTTTGGATGAACGGATGAAATAACAAACTAGAATTGTGGCTAAAAATTGTAAATAATTGACTATGTGGCTTGCACTTGAAATTTATAGCTAAAATTCTGTAAAGAAGAATTCACACCCATAACTATATTAGATTAATATTTGAAATGGTAAACTAAAATATAAATATGTATTGTCTAATGAATTATTAAATAAAGGTGCTGTTAGAATTTCAAGTAGATTGCAAAGAAAATTAAAGACCTAGCTGGTTAAAATTATAACTAAAGAGGTGGATAGTATAGTTACCAAGTAGACTGTTGATAAAGGTTTTGATTAACAGTTGAAATAGAAAGCTAAAAGCTAAATGAGTAGAACATTAACTGAAATTTGTAGTGTTTGTTAGCCACCATTGTAGATATACAAAAAAGTCACACAAACATTTTTAAAATGGGCACCTAAATAAAAGCTGGAAATGATTTTTATATTACTATTATTATTATAAGTTGAAATAGCTAGCTAAAAGCATGGCTAGCAATTGAAATGGTTTACTAGACATACTAGATAAACAGATAAAATAAGGTAAATTATAAATAGTAAATATTAAATAAATTAAAATGGTGGCTATTAGTTTGGGTTTTAATAACATATGTAGACAAAAATATAAGCATAATAAACGCAGCTATAATTTTTACTTAGAAATGAGAGTAAAGAGTTGGAAATTTGTTAGCTAATTATGTTAGCTAATTATTACCTAGCTTTGAGAACAGTTTGCGAAAATATAAACAATAGATCATCATCATCATTGATAATCAGTGATCATGTTCACTAGAAGAAGTTAGAAAAGTTAGCTAACAGTTCTGTTTGTTCTTAAGAATATGATTAAAGATATGAAATGGGCTGCTAGCTGTTTATTACGCTGTACTAAAATTGTAAATCATTAGTTAAGAGTGTGGCTAGCAGTTAAAATTATTTAGCTAAAAGTTTTTTAACAGTTAGAATTTTGCATTAAGAGTAATAATATTTCATTTTAAAATCGTGCTCCCCTCAGAGACGTAGATCATGGGAATAACGGCACCTAATTATTAGTTGTTGGTATAGCTGGAACTACTGTTTCTTTATCTGTGAGTGTGGTATTCAGGCAGGATTGCCTTGAATCATCTTATTTATTTATAGTAAAGACTTCAGACCCAACAGGACACCAAAGAGTACCAAAGACACTGGGGGCTGGGAAAGATGATAACAAGGCTAAACTGCCACTGAAAGTAGTCAAGAATTCAGTTTAAAATGAGTTTATATGAACACGCTTGAATATGAGAAGTGTTGGTAGCTGGTTCCATCTGACAGGGCTTTATTGTTATTTGACTTTTTTGCAGTAAAATGTTTCAAAGCTATTAAACAAAATGTAAATTGTTGAACTGATGCTCCATGTTTTCTCTATTTTGTATTGTATGTGGACATGCTTTCTCTGTCACTCACACATCATCTACCTTTGAACCTCCAAACCCCTCCAAACCCCACAGCGGTCCAAAATTGCTGTTTATGAGAAGATGTGGGGATACATGAAGTCTGCTGAGCCCACAGTCTTCACCAAGACCACGGCCGAGGGTGTGGCGCGGGTCCGCAAGTCCAAAGGAAAATACGCCTTCCTGTTGGAGTCCACTATGAATGAGTACACAGAGCAGCGCAAGCCCTGCGACACAATGAAAGTCGGGGGCAACTTGGACTCCAAGGGCTATGGAGTAGCCACACCCAAGGGTTCACAGTTAAGGTGGGTGGAATAGTGTAACAATATGTTCTACGTGTTGTTATGGTATTCCACCTTCCCTGGTGTGCCGCCTTTTCTATCTCTATCTGCCTCCACATACTGCTTAGTGTTGGTGGGTGGGGCGTTTTATGTGTTTGTTTGAGGGCACAAGTAGCCGCTTAGTGACATCTGTGTTTGTTGCATGCATGTGGGGCTTCATTGTGGGTGGTTTTTATTCACTTTTTTTGTCTTTACAGCTCTCCACAACAGGTAAATGTATGTGCTTGTGCTTGCTGTTTGGGCAAAGACATGTTGGAATGGCATGCTCTGGAAGCTCTCATCTGAAAATGTCTCATTTAGAAGATAATCTGCATTTTATATACAAAATGTAATTGCTCTGAGATATTTAGCTAATGCTACTTTAGTGTTCCTTCACGGTTGACTGGTTCTTTATTTTCAACTAAGTGACTGAAATAGTGCTTTGGGAGCCATTTGAAAGCTCAGCCCTGGGTAACTCTGCCAGACTCTGTCACAGCCTCCCGCTCATAGTGGAATTTACAGACCTGCCACAGAATACAGTGGCATTACAGTGGGGAGTTGCAATTTCAATCCACACACTCATCGATCAAAGCCCTCCAGCAAGGTCTCACTGAGGGGAAAGGATAAATATACTAAAGGCAAAACTGCACAGGGGTGTGAATGAAATTGCATTCAATTTAATTTATTCCTGTGGAGGTATAAGAACACATTTTTGAAAACCAGGGAGAGCACTTTAAGCAATTGTACTGAAATAACCCGTTTTAGAGCTTTGCTATCAATTATTAGCAGTAGATAACTGGTGTTTGAACCCACAAGAGTTACAATTTTTGCCAATTCGTATACATAGACTCCAATATTGTGAAAGTTTAATTCTCCTATACCTCACCTCCCTCACATTTTTAGATCTTTCTACTTATTCTTAATTCATGTCATGTGTCCTGTGGGTAAAATCCAGCTGATGTCTTTTTTCTTTTCTTTTTTTTTTTGGGGGGGGGGGGTTCTTTATTTGTTTTTTATGAGGTGTATTTTATACCTAAATTAAAATTGTTTAACTTCTATTCACTCAGGATAATTTGACATCAGTTCATCTCGTATATTCATGCAGCAGAAAACATTTGACTTTCTAGCAAACTGTTGTTTGCATTCAGTAACTGTTTCATTTTGTCCTCTTACATATTAGAGCAGAACTGAGAGAGAACAGTAAGAATATCAAACAAAGCTTTGTGCCCTGTTAGCGATTTGAACTCCAGACCGCCTGCTCTGGGGCTTTTTCGTCAACATAGTTTAAGGCTATGTCCGCAAATATATGGATATTACTGAAAACTGGACTTTTTTCCATTTGAATTTGACAAAAAAGATTAATGTCAAGGGCATGCCAAAGCAACAGATGGCAATATAACCCCAACTATAGAGAGATTTTGGCCAATCGAAAGCCTCCAAACAGTGGCACAGCACCCAGTCTGATATGAAAAAGGTGACCTTGTCCACACGTAAATGCAGAAATTGAGTTTTTAAAAGCTCTGCCTTTGATGATCTAAAATATCTTTTGTCCCCGTAGTTGTTTTCTGTAAATTCCTCTGGTCACAAAACCTAAAGTAGGGTTTCTATCATTTGTTTGCAGCCAGGCTGGTGCCAGTTTTCAGCCACTGCTTTGACCAGGAAGAGTGCCTAACAGATCAGGGTAGTCCTCCCTCCCAGGCCTCTGTTTTGTTGTTTTGAGGATTATCATCTTCTGTCAGTCACTTTTCCGGATATCAGCGAGGAAACACACCAGCGACATCAAGAGCTGGCAACATTGCTGGTCAAGGCTGTGATTTCATATGGCTCCGAACTGGGATATGAGCTCTGTTGCCTTTTGTTTCTGACTGCTTCTATTTATTTTTTTTCAAAATATTACAAATAAATTAAAAGGATCAAAATGCATGCTGGAGCAAATCTCTCTCCTTCACAATTTTGCTGCCCTGTCATCAGATATCACTATAGCAGCCTTAAAAAGAAGCCATGAAATTGCTACACGCACTTATTTAAAGAAAGCTTTTCATGGACATTTTTTTCATGCCAATCATGATTTTCCAGAGCAGCTTAATGCTCAGCAATCCTGTGAGCTTTGAATTGGCAGCCATACCTATACTATATGCATGTGTAATCAGGTCTAAATTATTTATAGGTCTAGAGCTAACTAACTAACTGGTGCCAGATTTTTATTTTTTATTTTGCTGGCAGTGCTGATGGCCAACAATTTAAGTGCCAAAATGTGATTACTTGTTTTATATATTTTTTCATTTTTGTATTAAGAAACAGTGTACAAAAGGATTATCTACCATACGTATAATTCAGTCACCATGTCTGATTAAAATTAATTAAAGGTATTATGCCTGTTTAAAATAAAGGAAAATACTTTTTACCATTAAACTGAGATTGCAAATCCGGTTAATTTAAATCCCATCTATCTGAATAATTATAGAATGTCTTTAAGATGTAGAACATATAAAATGTATCACATTAATCAGATCTAGATTAGCATACGGCTTGTGTTCTGGATATTTTTTTCTTTTTTTCTCATTTATGTAATTAATCATCTTGTACCCTTTTAGATTTGTATTATATTTGAACTTTTACTCACATGTGGCATCTGTTTGCAATATTAAAAAAATATATTAAACTTTATAGAAAGTTTTTAAAAATATATTTTTTTTTAGCTCTAGCTGGCTAGGGTATGCTAATGCTAATGCTAATGCTACAACAAAGAGTTGTCTGGGAATTGCTAATTTAACTTTTTTCTAGATTATGGTGGTAAAGGTAAACGTGGGGCCAATACTCACATGAGTACCAAATTATTCTCTGGGAAACATGAGTGTCTGATTAAAGTGCAATCTTAGACATCCAGCAAGCTCTAGCTTGCTAGCTCATGCTAATTAATTAAAATGGCTTGGCTAAAAACAAATGGACTACATTACTGTAACATAAGGAGCTTATTTATTGATATCATTTCACTTTGAGGGAGAGAGATTTTGACTCAGGGTGTGTTTGGGTTCTCGAATGGGATTAATGCACTTTTCCACCCTTGTCCCTCTCTTACTGCTACTCCTCCCTTTCCTCTCCCCCCTCTCTTCCTTCCCTCCCAAATTGGACAGCATACTCACGCCCTCTCACCAAATATGTTTTATCGTTTTCAAGAAGTGCAGTAAACCTGGCAGTGTTAAAACTCAATGAACAAGGCCTGTTGGACAAATTGAAAAACAAGTGGTGGTACGACAAAGGAGAGTGTGGCAGCGGAGGCGGTGGCGAGAAGGTTAGCCGCTATGACGCTATGCCCATGTGACCTTGATGTGGGTAAAAAAAAAAAAAAGAGAGATGTGTTTTTGTTGGTAACAGGAGCATCTGCCGGGTCGATCTATACAGTTACGCAGAAGATTTGGAAACTGCGACTTCTAATCTAGAGTGGAGAGCGAGTACTGTGGAAGCAGAAATATTTGCCGTACTGTTTATGTAGCGGTCTATTATAATTATAAATTAACACCAAAATAAGTATTTTGGAATATGATTGTAGCCCGGTTTGGGATGTTTCAGTGAGGGTAAAAGAGCCAATAGTTTTGGTTTGACAGTACTAGCCTCCAGGGTTATTCCGACAAAGGTCCCGGCAGTATGTGCCCGTTCCAGAAAAGCGATGCAGCCGGGGCTCCACGTATATGTGTCTGTTAGCTCTGCCCCTTCCCACTTTAACATCCCCCGATAAACCCGACCCTTTAAAACACATAAATGAGCAAAGAGACACGTAGCATAAGTGGGGCCCCTTACTGGCTTCGTCACTTTGTACTGAAGAGTACTGAGCTGCTCTTGTTGGGCTTCTTCTGATTGAATAACATAAAATAACATGTCCTATGATGTTATTTATGTTATTTTCCCCACCCCACCCTTCCCCGCCCCCCGTGATATGAAGAACGCCCGTAAACCTTGCCGTATTGAAACTGAGTGAAGCAGGAGTCTTAGACAAACTGAAAAACAAATGGTGGTACGATAAAGGGGAGTGTGGACCCAAGGACTCTGGAAGTAAGGTCAGTCTCCACCAGCCTGGGAGCCTCCCCTCCTCTCTTTGTCTCTATGCACACTTTTATAGCGCTGGCAGTTCTGTTATTACAGCAGGCTGGCCGATAAGACACGTAACAGACACGCAGGTAGAGACTCAAGGTGTAGCCTGGAGGATTCAGCATGACAGACACGAGGCATGGCTCGGCGTTTATACAGCAGCTAAGCGATGTGATGCAACTGCAGATGAAGGCTCACACACACAGTTGACTGTCACCTGAGATGGTTGAGGGCATCTTGAGACTTTACTGTATGTCACACTAGTTGTCAGCGGTACTGTATGCCTCAGCTGTAGCCGCACACTTTGACAGTGATCCATGTTGCTGATGCACTGGAGCATGGAGAGAGTGGCCACGTTGTAACAAAGCAGCATGTACGATCCACATCAGTCTTAATCAGATAATTGCAGTGCAGGACACACGCTATCACCTGCAAATGAGACTGAGCATGACAGCCATTCGTTCGTGTTGAGCCAACGCACCTTAAGGATGTAGGTGATTTATTAAGAGGAGATAAATGGCAGGTTGGGAGCATGAGAGATCAGCTGCATACATTTGAATAAACGAGGGGTTAAACGGTTGGAAGAAACTCGAAAGCTCACATTAGCGTAGCTGCAAAGAAAACCACGGGCCCGTGAGTTTTTGGACAATGACACACTTTTTGTAACTTTGTCTCCTACCTCAAATAATCAGAATGTGACTGAAGTGCAGATTTTCAGCTTTAATTCAAGGAAATCTCAGGTTTAGCATTTGTTAATTTAGTAAAACTAATTAATTATCGCAAACCTGAATACAAGGAAAACCTCTAAAATGGCCTGCACAGCTTTAAAAGAAAATCTTATTCTTAAAAATTTATTTATAAAGCTTCAAATCACAACAGCAGTCACCTAAAAGCACTTTATATAAAGACCCAACAATAATACAGAAAAAGCTGCTACAATGAAAATGACCCCCCATGACCAAGGACTTGGCGACAGTGGGAAGGAAAAACTCCCTTGTAACAGGAAGAAACCTCCGGCAGAACCAGACGCAGGGAGGGGCGGCTGTCTGCCATCACCGATTGTAGCTGAGGGGAGGAAGACCGGACAGAAGAAGTAGCTGCACTAAAAACCTGTCAGGAAACACAGCATTCGGTGATGTCCTTCAAAAAATGTTCATTTAGAATTATGTCAGTCGGTTCATATGAGGGACGTGTGTGTAAAAATGTCTGTAATTCCTAAACGGTTAATGCAAAGTTTTTTTTAAAACCCTGGAATATAAACTGAAAGTCTACACTTCAGTCATTAATCACATCATGATTGATGTTTCATTTCAAATGGATGTAGTGATGCACAGTGGCAAAGCTACAAAAAAGGCTGTCATTACCCAAATTTATATGGACTGTATTTACAGCACTACACAGCAAAGGGGATATGTGACAAAAGCACGCTAACTGATATGGAGAAAGTTGGAGATATTTGATAACATGGCTACAGACGAAGGTTAGAGGTAGCGTAGTGAAAAATTATGTTTGATCAGTTTTGTGTGTAAATTTGTAAGTTTTTTTTTTCCTTTTACGCTGTTTTATGTGTTTAAGTGTTGACTGATCTGCCAAAACGATCTCTGACCCTTGTGTTTTGTGTTCCTCTCCCCGCTGGCTACAGGACAAGTCCTCCCAGGCCCTCAGCCTGAGCAACGTGGCGGGGGTCTTCTACATCCTCGTCGGGGGCCTGGGCCTGGCCATGCTGGTGGCCCTCATCGAATTCTGCTACAAGTCACGCAACGAGGCCAAAAGAATGAAGGTGGAGGCCCAGTCCCAATCCCAGTCCCAACACCCCCAATACCACCAATCTCACCGTCACTGCTACCCCTGCCAGACAGGCAGCCCCCGCAATAGCCCCGAGCCTAGCCAAAGCCAGAGTCCCCGGCCCAGCCCCACTATCCACAACTTAGCCGAGTTTAGTGAGGTTTTCAATGGTTATGGCAGCGATGGGGAAGCTGATAAGATGTAGATGGGGTTTTCGTAGAAGGTCCTCCCAGGCCTTTTCTCCCCCCCTCACTAGCTCCCTGCACAGAGACTGTAAGTGAAACCAATCACACCCCCGCTGCTAGCTTCAACATGCTGAGTGACTGTCGTGACCAGTGGCAAACTGCTTCCCACATTTCTGTCCTATCCGCTCACTATGTGGTCATGTGACGTCCTGGTCTGCGTTCAAGCTTTTTTCTCAGTGTGACAGAAGCCATGAGTCATCTTCAGACATGACGTCGACTGCGCTCCTTCGCAGCTTGTGTGGCTGCAGATGTTGGTCCTAATTTATTGAGCTGTTTTCCTGCCAAAATCCAACAAACACTGCTTATACTGAACAAGATATTCATCGTTAATGCTCAAAGTACACGATAAATGTCATTAATGACAACCTTTTTCTAAATATATCACTAGAAACTATAATATTATAATGTTATAATATTATATAATGTATGCTTGGGTAGTTTCATTGGAATAGAAATCTAGATACAGGAGTGTAGAAGATATTTCTAATGTTTTTTAGAGTAAAAAGCTGAACAGCTTTTAAAATCCGAGCCTTACTGTGAAGGTCTGCAGCAGCTGTGGTCATAGTGCTTTTACGCACAGCTCCTTAGACTGTGTATAAATGATGGAGTACCTTTCTGGTTAAAGTAAAACTTTCTTATTATGTCCAGCAGGGGGCGACTCTCAGGAACACCACTGTATGGAAGTCTGAGAAATTTCCCTTCGTTTCCTTTGTTTACACTGTCCTGATGAATTTACTATCCCAGTTGCTAGTTTTAAGCCTTACTGAACCCAACATGATGCTTATTTGGAAAATTATGCTTCCATTAGCATCAAGAAGGAGGAAAAAGCAGGCTGCTGTATGAGATTCCCTCAGTTTCTCTGAAAACACTCATGTGGAGGCTTCTCAACCAAACCCTCAATAATTTATGAGTAATGGCAGCTATGTGCATCTTTTATACACAGTTTACGCTCAGCCTATCACAATTATAACAGGAAGGAAAGTCATGATAAATGAGGACCAATGTCTTACTTGTACACACATGTCTACACTTGTGAGGGGATTTCATCTAAACTGCAGAGCATTCGTGCATCAGACGTCCACTCTGATCCTCTGATGAATATGAAGCCACTACATAACAAAAAAAATCATCTCAGAGCATGTAGGAAGTGTATCTACTAAAGCCATATTTAAGCTGAGGTTAACACAAGTGACACCACCTCTCAAGCTGGACTTTATTGATGTGAACTCTGGATATTTCCCCCAGGTCCCTGACCATTAGACTTTCAGATAGCTCTCCTCGCTCGATGTATATCTGTCCTACGTGGTTATGTGTCCCCCATCAGCACTTCAGCACAAACTCTTCATTAGCTTGACTATTGCTTAGTCAGCTTCCCTGTCCCACTGGCTGCAACTATCACTCACTGTGTAACACTGCTGGTGCTAATGGATTTACATGTAGTATGGGGCTGCTACTGTTCTGAATGGCTGTGAAAGGTGGTTGCTACATTACTGTGTTTACATACATACATATATATATTTATTTATTTATTAAGTGTATAGTTATGGTATACAGTGGGCCCGTTCTAGAAGTTTTTTGCAGGTTGGAGTTTTAGTGTTTGGTATTTGTTATAAGTGAGAGGTTTGTTGTTGGAGAAGAATTAATGCAGCCACTCCTATAACTGCTGTATTCCACCTCTGTGGTCCACTCACACCTTTCATCACAAATTTACAAGTTATTACTTTACTTTTAAAAGTTCATTAACAAATATTGGTCATAAGAGAAATATTACTAAGTAATTAACTTTAAAATCCAGTGACTTTGTTTCTTTTTATAATATCTATTTGAAATATAAGTATTTCCTAGCAGTTTACAACTAAATTACTAGAACCACGCCAAATGGTGTTTACTATGTAAACATATACTATAATTATACAATACAGTACACAGTATTAGACCACCATCTGTCAGATCTATGACAGGTGGTCTAAATTTATTAACATCTGTAAAAATAAAAGATTAAAAGTAAAAATTTCTATTTACATTTTAAAATTAGAATTACAAATTTCAGTTAACTGGTTTTTATTTATTTATTGTAGATGACCCCATGGATCTCATCCCAGTTTATACTTATTTCACTTTATTCTATTGTGATTTTAAAATTCTTGTTTATTACCTTATTAAGTTATTGTATTGTATAGTATTGTATTGCCCTTCCAAACATTTGTAAAATTTTCTAAAAGTCACTGAGTTTTCCTTCCACCTAGATAATCCATGGTCTACTCCTTAAGTGTAATTACTAAAAACAGGAAGTGTTCAAGGACCACAGTGACTCAGCCACTGGATTGGCAGACCACGTAAAATTACAGAGCGGGGTCACATAAATTTATTCAAATACATTTATTTTTTAATGTTAAAAAATAAACACATAGAAACATTTTTTATTAAAAAGAGAGTTCATCCTTTATCCGGCATTAACATCAGTGCAGAGACTGTGCACCAGGAGCTTCATAGCACAGGTTTCCATGGCTGAGCCAGTTTCGTAGGTGGCCCAGCACTTCTGACAGCAAACTGTATATTTTACCTTACTTCTCTTGGCCCACCTGGAGTACCATCACAGGCCACCGGGGGGCTGCAGTGATGTTTAAAGACACATCAAAGTACTGTTTGGTTCAAAGCTCACTCGATAAGTTTGGCAAAAAAACTTTAAAAAAAAATTTATTCTGACTGCATGAAAAACTTGCGTGTTTATTATACTGTATATTCTGCAATAAGCAGAATATACAAGATGTTTTTCTTTTCATTTTAAAGACTTAATCAAAACTTTTTGAGGGAAGTGAATGGTTTCTAGACTACCTCTAAGAAGGTACGATGATAATAAGCAATTTCAGATTTTATTTAAAACTCCAACAACCTAAAACTCCAATTTGCAATGCTCCATTTTTTCTCATCTCCACCTGCTCCACACACAAACCTCTCTCTTCATCTCTTGTCTCCCCAGCTAACATTTACAGAAGCTATGAGGAACAAGGCCCGTCTGTCCATCACCGGCAGCGTTGGGGAGAACGGACGGGTGCTGACGCCTGACTGTCCCAAGGCGGTCCACGCCGGGCCTCCCATCCGCCAGAGCTCCGGCCTCGCCCTGGTCTCCTCTGAGCTCCCGTGAAAACCAAAAACCTCTCAAGTGCCTTATTCCAATAACACCACCACCAACCAATAAAGACCAACAATCACACCGCCCACAAACACAAAGTAACCACAATGACACAGCATTCACACAGCTGACGAGTCTCCTCCAGTGGGCGTGACTGGACCGACAACAAACCCCCGCTGGTTAGAGGCTAGTGGCTCGATGACTTCTCTCCGAAATCTGTGGAAACTTGAGGCAGAACTGTCTCTCTTTTTTTTTTCTTTTAAACTGGGAAGCGTACGCTTGTGGAAAATCCACTGTGTTTTACAGCTCCAGTGACAGAAGAGGAAGAAGAGAGGAAATGAAAAATATCATGATACGTGATGAAGAGGAAGACCAGAAAACTGTAAACTTGAAACTCAGAACTTTTTTGGATTGCTGTGAATCGTCAAAAAAAAGAGAAGAAAACAAAACTGAACCACAATCAAGATTGTTTCTGAACCGTATTTGCTACATAGACACGAGCAGCGTTCAAGAGACATCACCAGATATCAACACGGGAGGGTTGACAGCTCAGTGCGCTGAAAAACATTTGTATTCATAAGAACAAATGAAGTCTGTTGATACTGAATATAAGAGCAAACATAGAAAACTGTGAAAATAATAAATATGTATATTCCGTGAACAACAACACAATGAAATCTTTAGCTGTACATAGGGATGACTGTGCTTGCTTTTTAAACAGATGTATATAGCAGATATTGTAGTGAACAGAACTTTTTTTTGGTAAATCATCTTTAAAAAGATTTTATTCATCGCAATAATGAAAAAAAGATGAAAAAGTGAAAAATGAGATGTATGGAAGGCAAAATGTGTTGAATACTTAACTTCATTATATAGGACTATTCAAACTTTTAATGTGAAGGGGTATCGACTGCCCAAATATTCTGATACCTGTTGGAAATTAATAAATATATTCAATGATGAATGTTAACTAGTGCCACCCCCAATCCTTAAACCACAACCCTCACTGTGCAGGCATAGACCCAGAGAGTCGCTCATGAGTAGAGCTTCATAAATCAAGCCTCTGCACTCAGAATATAACTATTTTTTTCATTCTTTGGTCTATTTTTTGTACTCAGAAACGTAAAAGAAGTAAGCGTCTGTCTCCCGGTTTTAAATGTCGACAGTCAAGTGCTATCTGGGTAGTCCTTTCTAGACCATTATGTTTGCGGAGACGTGACAAAAATTGGACGATGCCATTACTCTCGCTGTATGTTATTTGAAGTGTTTATCGCCAGTAAGACGTCAAACCCCAGCTTACGAAGCCGCCGTTTGTATGTCGAGCAGTGATTAGAGCCCTTCCTTATTTGAATCACTGTGGATCCTCCGGGGGAGGCTGGACACCCTGTAGCAGAAATGTATTTGCTTCGGTCTCAAAGTGTCCTGGTCTCTCCCGGAAGTGGACAATCTGCAATCGGATATGAAAGACGCCACATCTTCAGCAGCACCAGCCACCTTGTCCCTCCCTCCCTTCCCATCAGCGAAGGCTGGGCTGGTTTTCGCTGATTCCTGGTTCGCTCATCTGCTGTAGCCCGGTGTGGAGTGGACAAACCAGCTGACGCAGTCCAGGCCGCCATGCCTTCTTGTTCTGCCATCTGTCTTTAGAGCTGAAGTGTAGTACGGCGTCTTATTTTGGTTCCAGCTGTACATCTTTATTTTGATCTTTTTTAAGTAAAAAAACAAAGAAAAAGAAATTACAAAGTGTGATGTGTGGTGTGATTTGTGTTTTTTTTCAGATCCATGCACCTTTAACTGTGGAATCAGATGTTTGTGTTGACCAGATGTTGTTCTCCTGTGTTTTAAAAACCATTTAACTGACCACGTCTGGGTATTGGGCGGTTCATGCAGGTTTTAACAAGTTGGACTTTTTCTAAATTTCACAGTGGTGCCATTTTATTGGCTTCTGGTCCAGCATTTTTAATCTCTTTGGAATCTGTCTGGGACACCCATTTAATTTCTCCTAGATGTTTGACCTCAGTTGGTCCTGATAAGTTAGAGATGCAAGCCGAGGAGTGGAAATATCAAAGAAAGGAGGATAAAGATGGAGATGCCAAGCGGGAGGAAAAGAGGAAGACTATTCGTGGATATGGTGAAGGACGACATGCAAAGGTTGGTGTGACAGAAGAGGATGGAAGGGAGCGCTCAAAAACAAACCTTCATCTTTAAACAGAAGCTAGTTTTTTTCAAGTGTGTCCTTTCACGGGGACTTGGGGTTTAGAGCTAACAAAAATGGTTCAAACAGCTTTATTGATCAGATTGAATTATAAGGCCGAGAAATGTCCGCTATGCAAGGACACAGGGTCTCAGGAGGTTACAGCTGCTTTGTATAAAGACATTATAGGGTTTCTTGCTGATGCCTTACGCCGCAAGGTCACATGTTAAGATGTGACAAACGACACGCCAATAGTCTTTCCTTGTTTTTTGTTGTGAATCCCAGATTACAGCTAAATACCCAAATTTTCAACTTACATAAGGAAAAGTCTTCACAGAGCCTTTATGTAAGTGAAAAGCGCAGTTCAAATTAATGCTCCTAGTTTAAAGACAGAAAATACGTGGCGACCCCCCCCCCAAAAGCCCGCCGACTTTCTGACATTGCTGCAAATCCAGGACTTAAAACCTCCATTTTCCACACCAAGAATCTCGTTCACTTTCTTTGGGAATTGCTGAGACTTTAAGGAAACGTTAGAATATTGGGGAATATATTTGCTTTTTTGTGCTCTCAGTTGTTACAGTGGTGTGCGGTAGTGCAAATTTTGGTGTCGACCCAATACAAAGTAAATACAGGGCCAAAAATTGCACGGATACTTTTAACCTATAAAGGCAGCTTATGTCGAAGAGGGTTTTCTGAGATGAATCATCATCAGTCTGCAAATCCTGAATGCATTTTAATGACCACACCACGTTTCAGCTTTTCATGTATTTTGAAACTACGTTTTTAGGAGACCTGGAATGTAAATGTGGCTGTCTCTCAAGTGCTTTGGGTTATTTATATAGGCTATATATAAAACAGACGTAACAGTCAACACTTTTTTTTTATTTCCCCAAAAATTATTTATTTAAAACAGTCGTCTACATACTAAACTTAGAGGACAGAAAGAAAGTATTGATACTATCACGCTACTATCGACCCAACACCAACACCACCGTTGGTATCATTACTATCAATATTTGAACGAGCCCAGCCACATTTAGATTAAAATATTACTTGTATAGTTAACCCTTTAAGACCTACCATAGAACCAAGTCCGCCAGAGCTTATATTATATTTTTACATGCTGTGGTGCCATTTTTGGGAGCATTTCAAGTTGCTATACATCAATACAACCATTATAGCCCAAATTTGACTAATATGTCTGCATTAAGTGCATAGTAATTACATAAATTGCAAAAAAGTGCAATAAACAACAAAAAAATTGAAAATCGTTTTTGTTTTTTTAACATATATTTTTAGTTAGAGAAATTTAAGAGGCTTATCCCTCAAAACTGTAAATACAAAAATAGTTGCACAAAATAGTTTCCCACCACAGGAAATTTATTTTGACTGTCTTCATAGTTTTATTTTTGAAATACACCAATTTTTATATACTGCAGGAAAAACGAAAATAAATATTATAGTGCAAATTTGCAAAGAAGCAGCATATGCATCAAAATAAACTATTTCCAGCACTGCAATTTGAGTTCTAAGCATCCCAGAAACGACACAGAAAGTCATAAAGTCAAACATAACTTTTAATAACACCAGTCTACGCTCATGAAGCCCTGATGGTAAAAAAAACTACATTTCCGCGAAAATGACGTCACTTTCGGTTTCAGGCAAGTAATGGCGGACGTGCGAAAGTTCGCCGTAGGAAGTGTTACGAACAGCTGATCGGATCGGCAAAGCGTGTTTCTGGAATGTTATGTTTTTGTTGCTGCAAGCGCTTTTTATGCAGTTTTTGCAAAGCTATATGTGGAAGGAAACCGTGACCTAGGACAAGCTCATGGCATAAGATGTAAGTACAACTCCTCCGGTTTCATATGCAAAAAAAAATTATTGCGCTAGCTTACGTGGTTGCAGAGCTACCGGGATTTAAAAATAGTTACGCAAAACAGAGCGTGCCTGCTCCGACCGGTTTTAAAGGGTTAATTAATATGTACTATATTACCAAAAACGATTTACTATTCTCGGCCAATAAGGTATGATGGAGTATGTTTTTTAGAACCATTCTTTTAGCAAAAAAGGAATAAAAAACTATGAAAGCGGTTCACTGCACAAAAAAATCTGTATTATTGAAAAATTGTGCATAGATTAGAAACACTGAAAATAATTATTGTGCAGAAAAATATTCCCCATCAGAGTAATACTGAGCTGATTTAAACATTTGATACTACATTGAATCTAAAGTATCTACATATTCTAATAAATCATATTTGTAGTTGCCATCCTGTGAGGTCCACATATTTCTGAAAACAACAACAAAATAACAGCTGTTATGAGCTCAATAACACATGCCTACATCTCGATTTTGTTTAAAGTACATTAAAAAAAAAATGTCAACACTAATACTAAATATATAAGCTGAATTGAATCACTGTGTTAAGGGTAACTGTCACAGGGAGATATTGACTGGATACTGATCTTAAGCCAAAATCTAGTTTTTGTACAGCTTTTTTTGTATAAATTTTGAGCATTAGTAACATGAAATAATTCATAATTTCAACAACAAAACAACAGCCGAAAAATCCACGGGTAACTCTGGATGTTTGATCTGTTTTATGATTCACTGGAGAAGACCTTTTTTTAAATGCGTGTTGTGTAACTTAACTCATATGTAAGCCTCATATTTTAATACAGCATGACTATAAAGACCAGGCATTACATCAGGGAAAGGTTGAAGCCACACCGCACATGAGCCTGGTGTCTGTTGTAGGTTCAAACAAAGATGTCTTTTGCTTTATGCTTGTTTTGACCTGACAAATCTACACGGTGATGTGACCCTTTGAAGTTTACCCAAAATCCACTTTTTATTAAAGGTGAAGGTAAAAAAGTGAGGATACAGATGCTGAATCAAAGTGAGATGTAAGAGATTCCCATCACTGCCCTCTGCTGATTAAAAATGTTATTTCACTCCATGTATGACAGCTGAAGTCAGTGTGGGAAATCCTTACTTACCTGCAATTAATATCTCTGTAATCAAAATGTATAATGTTGCTATCAGCTGACACTCATTATTTTATCAGGCTCAATAGCCCATCAAAGTAAGTGTGAGTATAGACGCCCAGCAAAGTAACATCACAAGGACTGAGGCGTCGTTCCATGTCAGTTTCACGCCACCTTAACAATTTCAGATTTATGGGGCGGAAAACACCATGGATAATATACACTTCTTAATAGAAACTGGGCAAAATTCCAGGTCCTTTGTGGTTTTTGGATATTTTCCTAGCTTTTCTTCCATAACACATACATAATATATACAATATTCATAATATTCTTTAAAACTGTCCAAATCAGGTGGACTGGATTCACAGATATTAAAACTTGAATATGACAAAGAACACATTTTCATCCAACTCCCAATGAGTGGAGAGTTTCTGTAAAAACCATCATAAATTGGGGATAAAATATTGTCTCTGATTTTCTCAGTATGAACCTTTGAAATATTAGGAACATTAGGAATTTAAAATGTAATATTACAGGAATTATGTGATGACAAATGACCAAAAAACTGAAACCTTTATGAAAAGCATCTACTAGGTTCCACTTGTTCCTGAATCGGTGAAACACGTTTGTCGTTTCCACAGCAGCAACAGTTTCAGTTGTGCTTTGTTGGAGGCTGACATGTTTAGGCATGTGTTGCCAGGAAACAATAATGCATGCTTAATTTGCCATGAAATAATGAAACAACGAGACCTGGCTGGCTGTTTAACTGGCTGTCGGCTGATGGTCTATTACATGGGTGTTAAACACAAGGCCGGGGGACCCAGAACTGGCCCGGCACAGACTCCAGTGGGCTGGATTTGACCCTTTAACTGCAGGTTTTACAGCTTTCCTCACTCACAGCCATTCATGCTACACCAAATTAACCATCAAATAAACAAATGACAAAAGTTACTGATTTTTCACGACCAACTATAATTTTTGGACCAACTGTTTAAAAAAAAAAAAAAAAAACAAAAAACAAACAAACAAAAAAAAAAAACCTTTGTGTGAATTAAAAACCGTCTGCTCTATAGTTCCAGGACCGTCTGGGTAACGAGCTACCTGAACTGTTTCTTAGACAGATTTCTTTATTGGCTAGAAAAACTGAGACTTGCTGTTGAAATTGCACTTTAATACAATATCTCAAGAATTAAATGTGTAGTTAGGTCCCGATCAGCCCAAATAGCAAAGAGAAATTAAAAATGCATGCCATGAAAGAGTTCAGGTCTTAGGAGGTTAAACTAGACACCACTGAAGCGCTATAACCACTAGTGCACTGGCTGTTCTGAAAAGGGGGGGGGGACTGTGTATAAACATTGCTTTTAATTCCTGATGAAAGTCTGAACTGTAATCACTCGCTGTTTAAATCCACTGTGATGCACAGACACAAAACTACAAATAAGTGTGTCATTGTCTGAAAGCTTACAGTCCTAACTGTAGGTTAAAGCTAAGTGCCGGTCCTACAGCGCCCCCATGACTGTGATCCAAGGATATCCTCTCACTCTGCAGGTCAGATACCCTCTGACCAACACGACGACAATTTTCTTTCCTAATTTCATGGATTTTAAACTGAAATAAATAAAAAAGAAAGAGACATGATTTTCAATTTGAAGTTTAATGTTAATTCCATGCTGTGTTTCAGTAAGAATACAGATGGTACTTGTGGCTCCGGTGAGAATATCCAGTAGTACAAATCAGATTCACTTTACACATACTGAACAGAAGGAGTAGGAAGAAGAGGAGGATGAGGAGAGGGAAGGGACAGAAGAAAACCTGAAAGAGTCAGGGGAGTAAAGATACAGCAGGCCTCTATTTCCCAAACTGTTTTTATATAGTGCCAATGCAAAACTGCATTACGTTACAATCAAAGAGTGTTGAGCAATCCCCTCCCACGCTCACACTGATGCACATTTTGTCTGTTAAAAAGCCATTACCTAACTATCTGCCATTAGCGAAAGCGCTACAGCCTCGCAGCACAAAACTTGGTCCAAAGAGTGGACAAGGAGAGAGGTCAGAGCGATGCTCGGAGGTGGGGGATGTTTCGGAATTTAACTAAAAAAAGAAAGAAAGAAAGAAAGAAAGAAAGAAAATGAACATGTGTTGAAGAAGCAGGTTTAGTAACCACAAAAAAGAAAATGTAAAGAGGGCACTTAGTTCTTCCAAAAAGCTTTAACACATCCCTTTTAAACCTCCCATCACTGCTGTGTTTCCTCAATGTGACAACTGACGAAGCACGGACAAGATACTGATCATCAACACACGCGCGCACATACACCGGAAAACAGCAAAGTATCGTCTTTAAATAAACTCTTGCACGTGTGTTACAAATACAGGCAAGCGTACTTGGCAACAGATGATAACAGCAAAATAAAGCAAAATAAAAACTGTGCAAGAGGACGTGAACCTTAAAGGGGGTACAGGCGTGCAAAAAAAAGAAAAAGTAATAAAACGAAGTGAAAACCCCCAGGGTGGGAAAAACCAGGGAGATGGCGTGCATATGAGGAGAAAAAGGTGGGGCAGGAGGGTGGAAATGGAGGGGATTGTAGAGTAGGAGTGGGCTGCAGAGTAAACCCAGCTGAACACTGTGGCTGGGGACAGGAGACAGTGCTGGGAGGAGGGAGTTAAGAGAGGAGGAGGAGGAAGAGGAGGAGAGCTTGTCTTGTGTTGTTCGGTCTCACTGGGCCTCGTCCTCCGCATCTTGCAGTGCTTCTTTGTTCTGTTCTTCACCTGAGATGGAGACAAAAAGCACCAACAGTCACTGGGCTGCTGCTACACACTTAAAGACATTTCAAAAGCATCACCGGTGACGAGCAGCGTGAAGTGAAGCATGGATATCCAAACTACGGGATGGTTTGCCAGTCACGGATTTAGCCTGGACCTTAAAATATTGAATTTTTAGGCTTTATCCATGGTTGGAAAACTGCCTGTAAAATTAGAAAATGATCAAATACTCACATAAAAGTACGTAACAGCTGTATAAAGAGCAGCAAGTAAGATGACGGCACTAATTTAAAAGCCCTTTATGGTCCAAATGGAGTGAAATTAAGAAGATTAAACAGGGTTTGACATAACCTGTGTCCTGTGGGGCAAGCAGCCTGGCCAGCTGCTGTTCTGTGACAGTTTCAACAACACACAGGTATGATTTCACCTGCGAAGTAACCCATTTTTACCCCTCTTTGCTGTCAGTAGCCTACTGTCACATTGAATGAAGCGTTTGAGGTTAATGAAATTAAGAGGTGTTGAAAACAGCAGGGGTTCAAGACCCAACAGCTCGAGCTTCGTAGAATAAAAACACCTGCAGGTGGCTGGCATGTTTGTGTATGAGAACATTTTTGTACACACTTTAAAATATTTAAATAATATCAGCAAACCAGGAATGGGGGAAAAAAAAAAAAAAAAAAAAAAATGCTCCCACGGGTGTTTTGTGTAATATTTTCCAATATATCCCCTGGTCATCTGCAGTGAGTGTAAGCTGTCAGCCTGCTGTTTACCTCAGCTGTCAACATGCCCAGTGTGAATTATCCACGTGTATTTGCTGTGGAGGATGCCATCAATCTTTGTGTAACGAGTCCGAAAAGAGTTGATGAGTCAGTGAAGCTAAATCTGAGGTGATGAATTATTCCTCTTGGTAAGCGCTGCAGCTGTTTCTAAAGGGTTTTTTTTTTTTTTTTTTTTAAATCTTGTCAAACTCGACCAGTACGTGATTAAACTCTCGTAAAACCTGAGGATTTCCTTTAATTATTTATCAGTTCGAAAGTGTGATTTTTAGGATACTTAAGCCCAACATTAGCTGGTATAATGTTAGTTTATAACCAGCTGCTATTTGTCGTTTTCTGACTGAAAGCTGGAAACAGGAATATCTGTGGCTGAACTTTGTGCATATGCCTTTACAGGAGTTTTCCTCTTTAGGAGGAGTATATTTTAAAGAATCACACAAACGTAGTTTTCTGACATAACGTTTGTGTTCTTCTAAACCAGCGGTGTCGAACTCCAGGCCTTGAGGGCCGGTGTCCTGCAGGTTTTAGATAACACCCTGGGTCAACACATGTGAATCCAATGATTAGTTCATTACCAGGCCTCTGGAGAACTTCAAGACATGTTGAGGAGGTGATTTAGCCATTTAGATCAGCTGTGTTGGATCAAGGACACATCTAAAACCTGCAGGAAACCAGCCCTCGAGGCCTGGAGTTCGACGCCTGTGTTCTAAACATTGTAAAGGTGAGTTTCTAATGGTGAAGTAGTTTGCCACTGCCCCCTCTGGTGGCTATTAGAAAGAATGCAGCTTTGAGGCACTTATGCACAGACCCAGAGACTACAGACATCTTTTAGATACAGTCCAACAAAGCCAGCCATGTATTTAAATAAGGCAACATGTGTAATTTGTCTGCAGCTGTAATGTGATAAATTTATCTAATTTTAAAGACTTATGTCCCTGATTAAACTGATTTAAGTTTAAACGACCATCATTGTAATAAGCGGGAGATGCTCAGATGCTAAAAATAACCCAAACATTTACATACAAACTGCAACTTTCACCAGTGACCGTCAACGTGCAGGCCAGTAAGGAGGAGCTGTGTGCAGACTTACTAACAAGGGCCAAATGCTTTGTGAACCTGTGCAACTGGTTGCTTAGAAAGGTTACCATAGAGACCGCACAGCCATCCGTGTAATGAAGCATTGAGAGGCACAAATAACAAAGGCCTGAGAATCTGTCATGATTAAAATAGAAAGCGTAACGGTGCTCATTAGCACCGCGGCTAACTGTGATGTGAGAGCGCTGCAGGACACGGAGCAGCAGCCTCACATGCTGCCACTGCAGTTCCTCCGTTATGTCACACTTCCGCGAGGCTGCGTTCACAGGTTTCCAAACACCGACCCACACACATGTGATCTGCTGTGATGCCCCAGTGTGCAGGATTCAGTCACACCGACGTGCATTTGTGAAGAAGCAGAGTGTCCGCAAATCCTTATGGTTAAATTAGAAGATGGAGTCATTTGTATGGTCACAGGAGGAAGGTGGGTTGTGTTTCTACATTTCAGATTCACAAGCCCACAACTGTGAGACTGACACCAGTATTTAGGGTGCAAAGCTTAAAAGCTGGAAAATTAACATTATAAAAACTGAAGTTGCCTGGTTCACTTAGAATAACTGATCATGGAGATAATCGTCCAATAACAATAATTTTGAAGGGGACCTGTTACACTTTTCCAATATTTTCTATCAATTATGCAAAGTCACAGTGGTTGAGGCTCATATTAAACATGGCTCACATGATGAGGGGAGCACATGCACAAGGCTCAGGTTTCAGACTGCTCTAAACACTGTTTCCCGCAGTTTTTTCTACTCTTGGCTCTGCATGATGTCATTGAGAGTTTGAGAGGGGCAACCAATCAGAATAAAGGTGGCTTGTTTCAAACCACAAAGTTGTGTAACCATGCAAAGCCATTCTTGTAGAGGATAAGAATTAAAATATTGAGCAAAGGGACAAATAAGCTACATTTTATAGCTAGATTTAGTTACTTTGTGTGACTGCACCTCACTATGATACTTAAAAACCTTGGCATAGTGACGCTTCATCTTTCTCATTAAGACATTTAAAGTAAATGGTCTGGTTCTTATACAGTGCTATTCAAAGCGTTTTAGTAGTTGACCAGCTACCTCCTGAGCTAGAGCCACCCCTGATGTGTCAAACTGGTCTCAAAGACAGTGTGGATATACTTTTGTAATATTATTAAGCACCTAAATATTACTTTATGAAAGGTTATAAAACACAAAACTGCCATTTAAAGTAGTTTAAATTGTTACAACTCCAATGTGAACGTGTTTTACTTCATTTGATAAATAGTTATACTTAGAATCTGACTAGGCCAAGAAGCAGATTCGGGACGTCAGCTGTTTACTGGGAGGTATTTCAGCCTTGTATCTAAGGTTTTTTTTGACTTGCGGACACCCTGAAGACAATCAAACATAGTGCTGAAAAAAGTGGAAGAGGTTAGCAACACAATGCGACAAATTACCGCTCTGTACCCCTAAAAACACTGGACTTGGTGCTGTGAGTAAGTTAGTGAGGGATGTTAGGGTGGTGAGGCAAGATTATCGGCTTGAGGTGGAAAAAAGCCCAAGACAAGAGGAATGACTTACAAAATAGACCTTTAAAAACGGCGAAGAGAAAGGGAGGAGGGCTGTCCTTAAGAATCTACAGGGGAGAGAAGTTAAAAGATTTCGTGAGTATCGACCCTGAAAGGAGGGAGTGATTTTATACACTGCTCAAAAAAATTAAACACTTTTTAAGAGTTTAGCACCAAGTCAGCTAAACTTGGGGGATACTGATCTAGTCAGTTAAGAAGCAGAGGGGGTGGTTAAGGGAAAAAATGCCAGACGCCTCCACCTTTAAAATTCTCATCTTCTCTGGCTGATTTTTCTCTAGTTTTATGTTTGGATAGGGTCACTGTCACTACTGGTAGCATGAACCTATACCTAGATCTTACAGAGGTTGCACAGGTAGTCCAACTCCTCCAGGATGGTACATCAATACGTGCTATTGCCTGAAGGTTTGTCAGACCCTACGCTGGTGCAGTGGGTCCTGGTTCCTCCTGGTGCATGATGATGCTCGGCCTCATGTAGTGAGAGTATGCACACAGGCTCTTTACACCACTGATTGGCCCCAGCATCCGCCAATAGAACAACATTTTGTTTTGGTCCTTCCAATGCTGCCAGACCTCAGACCGCCCAGGAACTCAGTGATGCCCTGGTCCAGATCTGGGAGATCCCGGTGGACACCATCTCTTAAGGAGAATGCCCTGAGGTTGTCAGGCAGGCATGCAAGCACGTGGGTGCAATAAAAACTACCATAGTACCATTTTTGCGTTGCTGCAGTGAAATTCTGGCAGAATGCACTAGCCTGCCATCTTTGAATTTAGCTCTCTGTATGTTAAAAGCTTTCATTTCTGTCAAATGATGTAGCATCCTAACACATTACCATGCCCATATCAATATAGTTATCCAGTAATTTTTTGGAGCAGTGTAGAAACCACAGAACTCAGAGGAAAGGCCGGACGGAACCTGTTTGCCAGATTTTTGACCATAAAAGAGGCAGAAATAAAAAAGGGGCAAACAAAGAAAGCAGAAATACTAAGCCTGAACAGTAAAGTCATGGTTCTCTCACCATCTCCCTGCACATCTGAGGTCCATAGTGTCAAGTTGTCACGTAGCAACTGCATGATAAGCGTAGAGTCCTTATAGCTTTCCTCACTCAGGGTATCCAGTTCTGCAATGGCATTGTCAAATGCTTCCTTCGCCAACCTGTCAGCAGAGAAGATACGAACCAACACAGAGGAGCTGAGGATTCACTTCACACAGTGGAAGCACAGACATATCAAAAGTGAAGCAAATGTGGAAGTGTGACAGTCGGATCCACCATTCATCCATCACATCTGGTGTCCAAAATCTAATTATTTTTCTTAATCCATGGACCATTCTGAATATTTATATGTGCCATCTATTCATTTTCTGCTCCTTATCTGGGTCCAGGTTGCAAGTGCAGCAAGCTAAACCCTGCCCACCTTCTCCAACTTATCTAGATATACTCCCAAATGTTCCCTGGAGGCTCTTCCCATGTCCAACCTGGAAGATATCCAGGAAGCAGCCTGGTGAGATACCCAAACAAATGACCGGCTGGTGCCAGTGTGATCTTTTTTTCAAACTGGAAAACTGCAGTCCTTTGCCGATAAGCTACGCTGTGAGACGAGTCAAAATAAAGTCAATGTGGTTGAATAGCCAGTTCATGAATCATTTCATCTGGCACCCTGGATGGCTCGTCTCCTAAACGATGCTCCTCTTTGTAATGAGTAATGAAAGGCAGTAATGAGAGACCGAGAGTCCAAGCTGCTTATATTATCCAAGTCTTCTTTTTTCAGCCTACCACAAAACCAAGAAATAAATAAACTACTGAACAGCACAAAATTGACTTCAATTTTAATTTCTTTCTATAAATCATTCCATTAAAAAGCATAAGATGACATCCACAAACTGCTTTTACTTTCACACCTTTTTTTTTAGTTTGTAGTTTCCTTTCAGTTCACTAACAATCTTGAAGCCTCACGTGATGTAAAACCCCCGTAGCCCCATCAAAGACGCCACAGGAAGTCCTGCTTGCAGACGTCAAACTTGTTTTGTTGTTTTCGTGCATCCCCCCCCCACACACATCAAAAACAACTCGATCTCGTGCACTCACCTGCAAGCACGGTCCGGCGAGTTGAGGATTTCATAATAGAAAACAGAAAAGTTAAGGGCCAGTCCCAGACGGATGGGGTGCGTTGATGGGAGTTCGATCATGGCGATGTCGCTCGCAGCTTTGTACGCTACCAAACTGTTCTCTGCTGCCTCCTTCCTGTCGTTGCCTGTGGCAAACTCTGCCAGGTACCTGTGGTAATCTCCCTTCCTGAGTGGGGTAAACACAAAGGCCATGAAGAACATATGGGCAATCTGAAGGGTAAAGCCACTTTTAACTGTTCAAAATAAATCAGGGGTATCGGTTAATACTTATCATGGAAAAAGATTTTTTTTTAATAAAAATGAACAAAGACCACATTAGGATCATATAAGTACAGTTAGACCGGCGCCTAATCCCCTTAACTAGGGCACAATTCTAATCAGAGAAGCATCTTTTAGAGAGCAACTAAACAGAGTGAGCAAAACACTCTCCTGAAACAAGCTTGGTTTACTCCAAAGTTTGTGATTTTCCTTCAATCATCTACTTTTTAAATTTAAGAGAGGTACCGTGTACCATTTCATCGTGGGAGATGGAGCCTAAAAATGCATCCAATTTTTCTGACAGGCCAGTTTCTGCACAGTGCATGATTTTTACCCCACAGCCTCCAGACTTCAGCTTCACCTCAACCTTTAATGGTTTATTCTAAATGGGACAGGGCTGCGCTCCTCTAAATAAGGCCACAGAAACGGAGAAAAATACTAAATAATAAATATCAGACTGTCATTTGTGATTAAAAGTTTAGTCTAGTTATGCAAGGTATCACAAACCAACAGTATCTTAACAAAATAAGAGAAAATGTGTTAGCAAATGTTTGTGTTAAATGGCCAAACAACCCGTAATTAACATTTGCTTATTTAACAATCGATTCTGCAACAACAAATATACATTAAAAAGCTCAGATTCACACTATAACAACAACTCTGACATGTAAACCTACTGAATATCCCATAATTTGTAATAATCTGGGCGACCACACCACTTTCCTCATTTTGTTAGTACAATTTCAAATATGAACTGGATACCTACATTTTATAGTAGAAAACCTTAGATTCTCCCGTGGTAGCAGCTAAGATGAGATGCTTGTCCAGTACATCCAGAATGTCATTGCAGATTGATTTCAGCTCTTTCTCAACCTGCAGAACAAAACACAGATGCTTCTGTTAGTACACTATGTTCCTACTCACTCGGTGTGCTTTGAGACCTTTGCAGATATTGGTGTGTTCAATTAGACAACACTAACCTGACAGTGTTTGACAGCCACTCTTGTGCTAGCTAATGCTATAAAAAGTTTTTCCAACTTGTTGTGCCTTTTCTACAGTAACAAATAAGCAGTAAACAATGCCACAAAGAAATAAAGAAATGCTTCCCATTGATGGTTAACTTATTACCTGGACCAGGGACCTGATCTGGTCTCCACTTAAGCAAACAGGGCTTCTTCCTGGCTTTTCACAATAAAAGCATTCATTATATAGTATATGAAGGCTACTTATGACAGACCTCTCTCCTTTATCTTTTTTATTTTTAGGTTATGAGACACATTTTAAGCGCTTCACCCACATTTGCGACTAAAAATAGACCTGCAATTCAAGGCTTCAGAGTTAGATTCAAATCAACACAAAATATATTAATTAAATAAACTGTATTAATATTTGAAAGTACTTTTCTAAGTCTTTTTTTTTTTTTTTTGCACAGCAGTAAAACTGAGCCGCTGACCTGTAGCTGTTAACATGGACACTGAATTACTATTAACATCTACACCATCAGAACGTCTGCAGCAGGAAACTTCAGTTCTGAGAGTGCTGATATGCTCACTTTTCTATACGTCTATTTTCTACAGGCTTACAGGCCCATATTCTTACTCACTAGTACATTCAAGCACACACAGCCACATCCCAAATCGACCTCATCCAGGAGATGAAACTGAACTCTTTTTTGCCTCATGCTAATGTAAGAAAGAAGAGTAAAGGCTGGTTAACTTTATGTCTTAGTGTAGGTTGTAGGTCTATTTGACTTTACTGTGCTGGTGATTATTTAAAAGTAATGAGCTGAGCTTTTTATTTGACTGATATTAAAAACACTGCAGTTCATTTTGAAAGACCTGTTTTTTTTTTATCTCTTGAATATTTATTATGATTATTAAGAAAAGTTTTTCTCATAGGATTACTGGATGGATACGATAGAATACTTTATTAATAAAATAATCAAGTTTTGCAGCCGTAGCATAGAGCTTAGGGGATTTAACTCCAGAGTCAGCATGCAGTTCTCTGAATTCTGCTGTTACTGGGAGTTTCTCTGGAGCATAATTGGGGGAAAAAAAGTGATTTAGAGTCATTTTGTGGCTGCCACCTGCCTCATCATTTTGGGCTGTGAAACCATTTCCTGGAGGAGAGCTCTCATCTCCATGAAATAACTGTGCAGGTACTAATGTCTAACCAGTGCTACCTCAGTCCTGGAGGTTTGTTTTTTAATCACTCTGAAGTAGTGGCAAGAAGAAAAAAATACAATCACTTCACGTGTGGTAAGAGCAGAATCAGAATGAAAAACAAGGACAGCATCAGATGTGGGTTTAAACTGTGTCTGACCGTTTTCCTGTATTCTCGGATCATCTTTAGTTTGTCTTCGCCTCCTTTGTTTTCTTCTTTCTGTTCGAGGCTGCTGATTATCCTCCAGGAGGCTCTCCTGGCTCCGATTACGTTCTTGTACGCTACAGAGAGAAGGTTCCTCTCCTCCACCGTCAGCTCCACGTCCATACTCGCCACGTTCTTCATCGACTCTACCATTTCTGAAAGAAGCAAAATAGAAACAAACGGCTGAATGCCGGGTGAATTATCCACAGGACGAGGGGAGCAATGTTGGAACTACCATGATTTTCCTTTTAAAGCTTTAAACTCAGTTTCAGGCTGTTTTAAGCTTCACCCACATATTAGAGGGGATCCAATCAGAAAAATGCTTTCTGAAGGGTGGGGATAGGGGAGCCCTCTTGTTTTAGACCAGGGGTGGGGAACTCCAGGCCTCAAGGGCCGGTGTCCTGCAGGTTTTAGATGTGACCTTGATCCAATCACAGCTGATTTAAATGGCTAAATTACCTCCTCAACATGTCTCGAAGTTCTCCAGAGGCCTGGTAATGAACTAATCATTTGATTCAGGTGTGTTGACCCAGGGCGAGACCTAAAACCTGCAGGACACCGGCCCTTGAGGTCTGAAGTT
Organism: Perissodus microlepis; assembly: GCF_051167445.1. Lineage (NCBI taxonomy): Eukaryota > Metazoa > Chordata > Actinopteri > Cichliformes > Cichlidae > Perissodus > Perissodus microlepis. The sequence continues at coordinate 26,656,881 of NC_140470.1, read as the reverse complement.
TCCCCACCCCTGTTTTAGACAGTCAAGAGGCTCCACTGAGGCCTAATTTAACACAAATAAAGATTATTTTGAAATGTGAATCATGCAAAGCCACTCTAGGAGAATTAAGGAGGTTTAAAGGGGGGGTTGCTGAAGGAGCTAATACTCCAATATTTGAGCTGAAGTATTAAATTTACTTTTTAAAAAAGGACCACAGAAGCAGTAACTTCCTACTGTTCAGACCTTCTGTTTGCAAGAGGTAGCCAATCAGAAGAAAAAGGTTGAAAAGGGAGAGGAGCCAAGATGGCTTGGTTCAGGCAGAGGGCATATTTAAAATAAATAATGATCACTTTCAACTGTGAATCATGCAAAGCTACTCTAGCAGATTTCAAGATCAAAAATAGGAAATTTGCATAAATGTCATTACATCAGATTGGAATTATAAAGAGAAATTTTCTGCTGGGTTAAACAACAGAAAAGGTAAATGTGAAAATATTTCTGCTTTAATATTCAGCACTGAGTCTTCATTACCGTTATTAACATTCATTGTTTTTAAATTAAAAACAAGCACATCTTCATGCCATTAGCTCAGTCCTGAAAGGTTTCTGTCATCTTCAGTGATTTATTAATGGAGCGCCCGGGATGCTGACCAATTATAAACTCCTTTAATGTAGACATTTACCATCGTGGACACCTACGGGGAGGCGATGGAAACTGAGCCAGAACATTAAACCAGAGGGCTGAGCCAGATCATCTTCAGTACTTTAAAACATTTCATGTTTGATTCATGGCAGCAAAACAAAACGACTGGCACTTATCTCAGGAGTAATTCATCAGCACAACGAGCTTCTTCCCCGAGGAGTCAAATAAATGAGGCAACGGGGAGCCTCTTTAATCAAGAACACAAACACCGAAAATTAACTGGATCTGTTTCAACTTAAAAAGAAATACCTTTATTCTAGCATGTAATAACTTACATAAGAAGCATCAAAGATGGCAGGATGAAAGACAAAAAGTGGTTAAAACAAGCCACACACCACATTAAAACATCTAATTTGGATGTAATTTCTTGCCTTGTCGCCCAGCCCAGCGCTGGAGGGAAAATACAAGTGCTAATCATCCAGTTTGTGACGTATGATCAGATACAGTCAGCAGGAACAATGAGCTGGTTTACAAACCAGGAGGACTCAACATGCTGCTCCACCTCGGCCTGCTCTCAGAGCGAATCAGTGAGCTCCTCGTGCTTTTAAAGAATTTTTCAAGTGAAGCCTCCACAGGCTGTATTTGGACACCAAGTCATTAAAAGGAATCTGCACGAGCACAATAGACGTTCACGACCTTTTTTAGCTGTGCGGGGGCAGACAAAGCTACTCCCTATCATAGTAAAGATGTAGGTAAGTAAAAGTGACATGCATCTCTGTTTGAATACTAAAAAACTCAATTTTTTTATCAGTGATCTCAATTATGTAACACTGTTATTCATTTACTTAAATGCTCAGGTATTCAACTTTGGAAAAAATGAAAGAATTTATAGGAGATGTATTTAACGTGAGGGCTGTTCTACATCTGCTTTGAATCTACACCGTGGGTACATCATAACCACAAACTTTCTTAAAGTCTAAGCCACATCGTGCTGTGCACCTTCTTAGAAACCACAGCTCGCATCAGCCCGGCAGTTCAGTATTGCCGTTTCCTCTAGTGCATTTCTGGCTACTACTTCTTCTACACCCAATTTTCAAACTGACTAGAAAAGAGAAACTCCACCGCCAACTAGGATTTTGGTTGTGAACCAAAACTACATGGGCTCGACACAGCCCATTAAGTCCATCATGTAAGGACGTCCGCTGGTCCGCTCTCAGCTGCGTCTACCATAGTGCTAAATTTACAAAATATACAAAATTGATTAAATTTTTTATTCAGTATGCTGTCAAATGAGTGATTGAGCACATAAAACTCCTCAAAACGAACGCAGATTTCTGCTACGGCTTTGTGACCCAGAAGCTACGTCCACAACCTCTACCAAAGGAATTCTGCAGGTGCCAACATGTTCAACAAGAGGCCTGGAGATCTCCACAGTAGCCGAAAAGTGGATCAGAAGAGAGGAAAGCTCTTGTCCGATCATTGATTTCCAAACACCTGGCGCAGGGGGTGCTGTCGACATTTCAACAGCACTGGGTGAGTGACTCCTCCAGTCTGCATGTTGAAGTATTCTTGGGGCAATATATTGAACCCCGAGTTGCCCTTGATACAACCATCAGAGGGTGAGTGTGTGGAAATGGTAGGTTAAAAGCACTTAGGCATAGGAGAAATACTTCTATGAAGCATTAATTATAGTAGAAGAGCACTGCGTAAGTGCCAAATCCAGTATGCATTAGCCATTATCGTATTTCTGCTTGTTTGAAATTGTTACTTTCCAGCTACATGCAGGAAAAGCTTGCTTTTGCCTGTACTGCAGCAACCTGTTCCTGTGATGTTTTATTCCTTTTTGCCTTTGTTTCTCTTCCTCAATTACTTCAGCTGGAAGCTTTTTATAAGCAGCAGCACCCCAGAAAGACAGACCAGCCTAAAAATAGCACAAACACAGACGTGTTTGTTTGCACAATGATTAACCCATAAAATGCACGATTAAACGCAAATTTATATTGACGGCAGGGAAATTTCTGTGCCCCATCTACAAAAAAGAGGCAGACACTCTGAACCAAATGGCTGCAATTAACACCAGCAGCTGCAGACAAACTTGGGAAATGTGACTTTTTGTTGAGAAAGAGGTTCGTTTTCACACTCTGAACCAGACAAACGGAGATCAGAGAGTGTGGAAAGTGCACAGTTTAACACATCAGCGATGCTTTCACGCATAAACTCCTGCACACAGCAGGAGGTAGGCCATTTTACACCAGGGCTGGGCAGTATGCTGGTCATAATTCCACGCATAGGGCTGCCACAAACGATTATTTTGATAGTCGACTAGTCACCGATTATTTTTGCGATTAGTCGACTAATCAGATCATGCATCCATTGGATGTAAAACGTACAGCTTATTGCACCAGCAGCATCTGCTCTTACATAACTATGATTAGCTTACAGCTTTAAGTGTTTAAGTTATGTGCTAACTAAAAATAAAGACAAGATGATAGTTTATTAAATTTAAATCAAATTTGCAGATTGTTTCAGTGGAGTTTAATAAACTCAGCCGTCTGCTCCTTGCTATCTAAAATATAACAGGACACTGGAGTATATTCTCGAGCATCTCACATTTCTGATAATCAGTTGTCTGCTTGATGTTTATTCAGCTGTGTAAAAACTGTAACTTTAATCTCAGCCAAACCGATTGACTCAGGAACAAATAAAATACTGAAAAAAAAGCCAAACAATAACATTTTTAAGTTATCTAAGTGACTTATATATGTTTAACCTGAGTAGTGAAAGACGGCGGTGGGTTTGAAAACGATTTGCCGGGAGTCCGGTGTTCTCACGGGCTCTAGTGAGCCTTGCCCCCGGCTCGCTATCGTGCTAGTGGGTAACAGACGTCTCTGAAAACGTCGGAGCGCTTTTGAAAATATTTGGTGTCTTGATAAACTGAGCAGATATTTGAGGTTTACACAGCTACATTCTCGCCTGAAAATATGTTAAACGTTTATTTTGTGACCCAGAAAGAATAATAAGAGTAATATTAAAACTAACTAGCTGCCGCCATTGTTGGAAACTGAGCTGGGCTGCGCTATGAAATCTGGGACAAAGCTACTTCTTCTTCTTCTTCGGGGTTTAACGGCAGCTGGCATCCTTGTACATGCAGTGCTGCCATCTTCTGTTTCAGTCCGTTATTACACTCTTAAATCCTACTACTTATTCCTGCGTCTTTTGGGATCTTACAAAGCTTCAAACGACGCGTCGACTATTAAATCAGTCGTCGACGATTTTGATAGTCGACGTAATCGTGACTAGTCGACTAATCGTGGCAGCCCTATCCACGCATGACACGAATCTTTCAAATACTGATAAACTGGAGAACAGCCAAAGAGCCAGCTGTGGTTTCTATACTGACCACCGGGAGCGATGCAGAGCGACAAACCGAGCATCTGTCTTCCACACGGTTTTAGTCATGTGACGCAAGAATTAAACATCCTCTGCTAGCACTCTTAAAAAGGGCAAACATCATGGCACTATAATCTGAAGAGTAAACTAGGGCATGCTGGGTAATGCTAACTTACAGCCTGTTGGAAGCGGCTCCGTCAAAAGTGTGGAAAGACTCCACAATAACTAATTGAGGAGCCCTGCCGTCAGTTTATTTAAAAGGAGACTTGCTTTGCAGCTCTGCCAAAACACAGTAACAAGGAAACAGAGATGGTTTTAAACATGGACGTAGCTTCCACATTGGAAACAAAGGCAATGTCTGCTGCAGTAAATCTGCACCACCAGACAGCGACAGCTGAGCTACAAAAAGACTTCCGGTACTATTGATGTTCATGAGAAATTCGCCGCAAGTACATTCCTGCTCAGTTTATGGGCTCAAGGTCTTGTAAAGATCATTACGCTCATATTTAAGGCTAACAATTAGCGAGCTACTTTGCCAGTAAAGAAGCACCCCTCCTCATTACATCTGATTCGTTTTTAAACCGCGATGGCGAAAGCCTTCAAAATAGGACCTCAGATGCCAATGGGTGATGTCACTATATTTACATCTTTTTGATACAGTCTATGCAGGGAATCAGGTGAGGATAACTCAATGCTAACAGCTGTTTTCACTTGAAAACTTGACTCATTTGTACCACAACATGGAGTTTATACACTAGCAGCAACAGACGAGATGTTAGCTTTATTTATAAACAGTGGCAAAAACAGCACAAACAGACCGCCTCTGTGCTTAATATTAGTTCTATTTAAACAACTTTGAGTAAAGTACTGTTCTAATTGAAGAATGAAATGTGTCATGTATGTGGTGGCTGTTTTGGCTTATTTTACTTGTTGCATGGCAATGTGCAGTTTCTAGAAAGAGGAATTTAACTAAAGAACTGCAAGGCAGGCAATACTAATAAGATTTCCTTGCCTCATGACTGTGTACATTTACTTTATTTTTATTTTTATATATATATATATATATATATATATATATATATATATATATATATATATATTTTATTTGAGATTACTGAAAGGCATTAAAGCCAAACTAAAACTCTTCAGGTACTGGCTCATCTGGACTTCTGATCAAGATTACAGTTTAGGTACAAGACTAACATCTTATAATGACCAGGCTGAAAAACACCTTGTAGTTTGCCAGCTACGGCGCAAATTGTGAAGCCCTTCAGAGAAGAAGAAAAAAGTTGACCCGCACAGAAATTCCTCAAACGTGATTTTAAGAGCTTAATTACATGCACGTTTTCCATTAGACTCACCGCCACACGGGCTTCTCTTGAAACCCTTTGTGGGGCCGATTTGTAAGCAATAACTGGAGCCGTTTTCTGGGGATTTTTCCACTCGTTATTGATCAGAAAGATCAGCGTCAGCGGAGCTGCAGGTCGTGTTTGTCGGGGTGTGGGCACTCGTCGTGGTTTTTCTGAATGGAGTTCGGCGTGACGGGGCTGAAGAAAGGCTAGCCAGCTAGTTAGCCGTTTAATAGCTCGCTAACTAAGGAGAACAGCTTAGCACCGCGTAACTAACACAAATGTTCGCTGGCAGCAGTGCACACCGCGGGACACGCTTTCCAGCACGCTGGCTGCGCCTTCCTCATGAGCTGAAAACTACATTTAAACGTATATTGTTTCATTCGGCTGGGGAAACCTCCGCCATTTTGTCTCGTCTCACCCAACAAATCCATGTGAACTGCTTCACCTGCGTCTCCAAACCCCCTGCGCAGGGGGAAAGAGGGGCCAGGCGGTCTGCAACCACCGATATCTGTCCGTAGCCTTACCGTCATATCTCTCCGCTTGTTCGGCGAGTTTAGCCTGGTATACTAAGTTCTCTCTGTCCGCCATGGTGCTCGGATACTGGGGCTTTTCGTGGCGTCCCAGTGGAAAGGGAGGATTATCGGCTGCTCTGCGATTCCTGGTGGTGGATCAGCAACAGCACTGTCGCTTCGCTGAACCGAAGAGCCACCGGTAGCACTGGCGTAAAGATGGCGCCGCTGCTCCATCCGGGAAATCCACGCAGCGGACTCATCCACGCCTACGGACTCCAGCCAACTCAATAAAATATATTCAAATAAAATCAATAATAAAGGTAGTGATTTAAAAAAAAAACAAAAGTGCGTGCATGAATAAAAAAGTCACGTAAATAAATTTAAATAAAACTGAAATTAAAAAATAAAATTCACGTTATATAAAAAATTAAGGTCATTAAAAAACAAAGAAAGAATATACACGAATAAGTTAAAAAGGTCCGGAATATAAATAAAATTAAAAATAAGCAAAAGAAAATAAATTTTAAAAAAAAATGAAAAAGTAATGAAATACAGTTAATTTTTTTTAAAAAATATATAAGATAAAAACTTATGAAATACATTTAAAAATAAAATAACAGAAAAATAATCAAATAAAAAAATTGAAAAATACATAAAAAACAAGCCTCAAAATAAACTGTCCTCTAAGTAAATTAAGTAAATTCAAAACCCTCCAACACATTAATGTTAACCCCTTAACAATTCACTTACACTCTTCATTGAAGAGTGCAGGTGAATTTGCAATCTAACATGTTAAGAAAGCACAAAGAAGCACTTTATTTTTTTATTATTATTTTCCAAATAACTATATTAATAATTACTTTACCAAGAGTATCATAAGTTAGTAAAAGTGAAGTAAAGCTAAATGTCAAGAAATATTTTAGTTATCCGAAAAAATATGATTTTTTTTTTTTTTTTAAAAAAAGAAGCCTAACCTTAAATAATACAATGTACTAAACCAAAGATAAACTGATATACACCAGAAATTACTCTGTTTTAATGTTAAATTTTTGTCTTCACAACCAGCAACAGGAGGCTTGAGTCCCAGTGTTTATTGATACTGGGATGTCTTTGTGACTGAGTCCCAAATGTTTGTATTATTCCCACCATCCATCCTCTTCCGCTTGTCCAAGTCTGTTTGTATTGTTGTGTAATGAAAACTAAAGCTAAAGCCAAACCTTTTCTGTAGAATGTGCATACAGTAAACTTAGCATTTATAAACCCTGAATGTAGATAAACGGAATAAGTTCACACACCGATAAAGTGCACCCTGACAATTAGGTGTATATTTATTGACTAGGATACATTGATAGATTACACACTATAGAAGATAAAAAGCTAATTTTGACTTCAAAATAAAAGATTTTGACTCATTGTACAATCTCCTGAAAAGAAATACAATTTTTGCTTGTTCTGAAAAAAATGTATCACCACTAGATAAGGTGCATGTTTGTAGGTGATCGGTCTTTAACTAATGTGGCAGAACTGAGTAACAGTGAGGTGAACATCCCAAAAATCAGCAGTAAACCAGAAAAGGAATCACAAACGACCGTTCGAAAAATAAAAATCACCATTTCACACCAGATTTTATATTTGTTTTTAAAAGAAGCTTTCCATTTCACCGCACAATCACCAAGACAGCAGCAGCAGGTTTCATTTATGTCACGTTCCACACAAAGCACTCAAAAATGTCTCCTTTGGGACGTGGAAATATTGCATGGATTTATTAATGCAGCACAAACGGGGCTGTACATACTGTATACGGTTATAAAACATGACATTAATGCAGGTGTACAAAAATATTTTCCATAAATCTGAATCTCAACAAAAGAAATATGAAGGAAAATTACACACAATGTAAACTCAACACAGCTTCTGCACTCTTAAATGTGTTTGAAAATTGTGTCCAACCTCCCCACCAACACACAGCTGCGATCATTCAAAGCACTTTAAGGACCCCCGTAGGTTTTATCACTAAACGTGCCTCTGATGGCATCATTATTATAGATTTATTACCGGTATTTTTAAAGTTCTGATTCACCTTCTTGCATCGTGTTTTGGAGACGTCTGCCTTCTCTTGAATATAAACTAAACTGGACTCGCCATGTGAAGCTCCAAGCGCACAGGAATTCGTATGAAAAGCACATCAGCGACATCTCCTTCCAAGAATCATAATCATTTGTTAACCACACACACACAGAAAAAAAAATAAAACAAATAAATCCCCAACTACTTTGTTGTGAGAAGCTTCATGTAGGGCACTACTTTTTCCTTTCTGCCCAACCACACAAATCTGTGTAGAAGGAAGTGGTGAAAGTTTTTTTTCTTTTTTGGTTTCTTATTTTAAAAAAAAAATGTGTGTGAAATAAAATAAGAAAAAATAAAGCAAACAATAACTAACATAGAGAAGATTTCATTTTTGCTCTATTTGGTCATATTTGTCAACATTAACCACACCCCTGTATAATAATAAATTAAAGATTAAGACAGCCAGTTAAAGACTAATGACTAAAACTACCCGTGAAACCAATAAAAAGCAAACTAACTAAATACTTACAAAACTAAAGTGAAATAAACAAACCCTTTCTGGCTACAAGCTACTAAACTAACGAAATAAAATATTAAAAATCTGACAAGTTACAACCTTTAAGATAGGTATGCAAGTAACTAGCTTACAGATACTGCTGTCATACAGTTACACACAAAAAAAGAGTGAAAGGGAAAAGAAAAAAAAAGCAGACAAATGTTTACCTCCAATTACTCAACTGATCTGTCCCCTCATTTCCCCAAATTTAAGGACAGCGTTTCTTTATTTTTTAAGCATTTCTTTTGCCCCCCCCCCCCTTACTGCACACGTTTGGACAGTAGGGGGCAGTTACCTCCTGGGGGAATGCATTTATGTAGGAAGAGGTTTATTCACAGGTGAAAGTGTAACAGTTACTGTTTCCACATCGAGCACACTACCCTGACACTGGAACATCTGCACGTGTCTGTTTTTGGATGCTCTGAGAGCGACGTGGCGAGTTTAGTTCCATAATATCTGAGAGAAGGCAGGCGTCGCTAACACTGGGGTCGACATAAGTGGTTCTCAAACTGCACAGGTGTGGGCAACAAGGTGAAAAATACTTCTTTGTGTATTTTAGGGAGTCTGTTAGTTGCACTGGACCATCTCCATTGAGATAAAAATTCTTTTTTGGACCACTCTTCCACATTACTGACAAATTCAAACTGTGGGGTGTTAACTTTTCCCCTCCCACAGAGTTTGAGAACCCCAGATCTGTACTGCGAGGTGAACATCTTCTCATCCTCCGTCCCCTAATAACCATAGGAGGGACACGTAGGCATCATTTATCGCTTTAGCTCCAGGGCAGGTCTGAACTTCTTAATTTTGGAGAACCAGAAAGATAACATGCAATTCTGGGTGTGTCCTCGAGACTTCAACTTCAAGCCAGTCACTTCCCAATTTAACTTCTCATCTTTTCCAAGAACAAATATAAGGCAGGTCCGCAGAGGATGCGGACCCTCCCTCGTGACCAAGAAAAACAAAACAAAACAAAAAAATCTATGTGCAGCAGGGGTTCCTGTTTCAGTAAGCACTGCCAGCAATTCAATCTTTGAATGCATCCTGACAAAGATGATAAATGAGTTTCTGACCTGGTAAAAATACAGGGTGCAACCAATCACACCCCCAATTTAAGACTCTTCCCCCCTCCCTCACACACTCACACACACACAGTGTTTTATCAGTCTCAATGCCACTCACCACATTTCACAACCATTGTCAAGTCTGTACTAACGACAAAATTTACAAAAAAAAAAAAAAATCCCAAGTTGCTGATTCCTCTCCTCGTTTCTGAGAACAAACATGTCCTTAGTAACAGATGAGTTTCAGGTTTCTATTTATAATGCCACGGTGCCAGCAGGACTGTGAATGTTTATAAAAGCTTTGTGTGCTCAAGATGACAAAGTTACAGCAAATGCCATCCATGGCACCCTTATGGCACAAGAAACAACATGAAAAAACATGTCCGTTTTAGCAGTAATACTTTTTTTTAGTGGTGGATTTTATCTTAAAAGCGTCTCCGAATGGCTGTCGTATCAGCCCACCAGGAGGACAAAAATAAAATCCCTCAACCTTTCTCCTTGCATCCTTTAATAAAGCAGCCTCACGGGATTGTTCCTTCCTCTGTGACAGGGTGCTCGTTTTGTTCTTTCGCATTTCTGCGTCTTAAAAGAGAAAAATAAAAAAGGTGTACACTCTCTGGCCATAAAAAGTAAGAGAAAATCAGCATAAAGAGGAGAAATGTTTACAGTATTTAGCATGTAAGGTGTGCAATGTATATAGAGTTAATTCTATAATATTATTTTCCACTTTTTGTACATCAACAACAACAACAAAAAAGAGGACTTGGTTTGTAGTGTAGGGTGTGGTAAAGTGGTGACGCTGTCTCCACAGGACAGTCATCAGGTAAAGTCTTTGTTGGTTTCACTCTGAGGTTCACAGTCTAGCACAAGCAAACAAAAAAATCTCTCACAGACACACACATCTGTGAGAGCCGCAGTGTTTTATCTCCCGTTTTATCTCCATTTCCCTCCTGCAGGTGTCAGTGAAAGGTAGTGGCTAGAGATGCACGGATACAACGGGGAGGAGGAGGAGGAGGAGGATGACTCTGCTGTGTGATGTGATGATTTCAATACTGGGATGGAAGCATGTAAACCGGGGTTTGACTGATATCGGTCACCTGTGCCGTCTTTAATACGTTTTCTATTTAATACCTCTGTTAAATAGGAGGTATTAACAGGTTTAGCTGTGTTTGATCAACATGCTCAGAATCAATACACTTGTGTAGCATCAACGCCCTCTGAGCGAAGGGGGGGGGGGGGGGCTTTGATACCTGTATTTTGGCTCTGACATTTCCAGTTTACACAAATTTACTACAAGTACACAGAGCTGAAGTCCACCAGAGTGAAGATACGTCCTTGCTCAAGGAGACAAACCTCACATTAGTGGACTTTGGGGGCTCTGTGTTAAAAAGATGTGGACTTGACAGTAACAGCTGTGGTAACAGGCAGACGTCATCATTAGCTAGTCTAATAAAGAAATGTGTTAAGGTTATTGGCTGGGCCTGATATTATATAAACTGTGCCCAACGGGTGGAAATAAGATTAAAAACGATTAAAAAGTTTACGTTTTAAGGAAAAACTGTTGCATAAGCACAACAAACCTCAGGTTTCACTCATACCAACTACTTTGGCTACCCCATTCTTGCATAATTATAGAGAGTGGATACAAAGATTGATCGGGACATTACTGTGACAGTTTATCTGATCACATGTATTTAAACAGTGGTTTAACTTTTGGATTTGTATTAAAATTAAATATTAGTTACTTTAAATTGGAAAACCTGCACCTGAGTACAACTGCAGGTTTTGGTTAAGATAAAAACCCCATGTTTCCTCCAACCTGAGTGAAAACTTTAGGTGTGTAAGCACGCTAAAGCAAAATCCTATTGTTCTTATATCTTTTAAACTATGATTATACAAAAAAGTTTAGCAAGTTCTTGACTTGTTTGTTTCTTGGTCGCCTCAAAAGGGTTAAATAAAGGCCTTTCTCGTCAAACCGTTAACGGACCTTCCAGTGTCATCCTGGGTGAACCAATACATGCTGCCATGTACTTCAGTGTGTCTGCAGATGAAGGGCAAGCCAGCAGTGATGTTTCACAATGCAGGCAAACCGATATCAGTCCGACCACAGGGTGAACTCTTAATATGACTGGGGTTCATCAAAAAGACATTAGACAAGATCAGCCAACACATCACATGTTGGGGTGGGCAGGAAACACTGACCAGTTTAGCTCAGAGTTTCATATAGTGTGTGCTTGCAGAAATCTTCTTCTATTCCAGCATGACGAAACTGAAAGCGAGGGGATGTGCTGGAGGTGACGGGAGCACCTGCGCTTCTCAGCTCTCGTCGTCTGGATAGTACTGTTCCAACAACCGAACGTGGGTGAAAGGAAAGTGGCCTCGTTTGCCTTTGCATTCACCCTCCCATTGGCCGTTCACGTTGATCTTGGTCACTTTTACGGTGTCCCCCACCTGTTAAATAATAAAAAAAAGAAAAGAATAAAAGTCAGGCATATTCTGCAATCCTTACACGTCCTCTTCACGCTCTAAATAAACTGTGACACATGCAAGTCAAAGTTATCAATACAAGCTCAGCGTCTGATTTCTATCAAAGCCTGCAGAAAGAAATGCATTGATGTGACATTGATTGACCCATCTTCATTTTACAGCTGTAGAGCAGAGAAACCATACAGGCCAAATTACAGGACTTCCACATTCGTCAGCTTTCATCTGATAATCAGATCCGGCCGGTTTGATCCGCTTCATTTACTCAACGAGATGCTGTGTTCATGTTTGGCTGAATTTTTCCTTCCTAGTGTGAGTGACATATTTATCCCATGAAGGTCATTTTAGTGGACACAGAAGCTGGAAATGAGGACACCAGATGCAATTCACATTTTTCATAAATTAGATATAGATTTGGGTATATTGGCCTTCAAAATACTATGAAAGTTAATTCAATATCAGCTAATACATTAATAAAAGGTTTTCTTTTTACTCCTTAGAAATTAGTATCACCCCAATAATCCAGCCTCAGTCTTTATTAAATGCACAAATAGTCTATATTTGGACACTGGCTGCAAAATTTCTGCCAACCACTTTAACAACAGCAGACATTTATAAAACAGTGCAATGCCATCTCGTCTGCTTTACCTCACACCATCTTCCACTTGTGATAATTCAAACACTGCAGTGGCTTCTGTCCTTACCGATGAGAGTCAAATAAACAGTGGATTTTAAGCAGGGGGCTCTGCTGACAGCAGTTCATCCAAATACTGGATGCGCCAAGCAGATTAAATTTACTTTAGCTGTCTTTTTTCTTTCTTTTGGAACTACGCATCATTACTGTTAATTTTTTTTTTCTGTTAAATCAGTTCCAGCCAGTGTTGGGGCTGTTACCAAACATGTAAGTTTTTACCTTTTAAACACTCACAAATTACTTATTTACTCCTTGTAGAAAGTAAATTCTTACACTGCTTATTCCATCCTGTGAACTTCCCAGTTTACAGTGTAACAGTAAACCTTTCATATTGCTGTCAGAGTAATGAGGACACACAGAAGATCTTTCGTTTGGGTGGTGAGGGACACAAAGTCACCCACTGAGGAGTTTTGGGTCCACACTAATGAGTGTTTTTCACCATAAAGCCAGAGTCTCAAGGGAAATCACCGGAGAACAGAGGCCTGGGTGGGAATGAGCTTGCACGCCTCGGGAAACCTGCACAGCAAATCAAAGCAAACTACCAACGGCCACAAGCCGCCAAACACAGACAGAGGGAGAGATCCTCAGTGATCCGGGAAAAGAGGCAGCTCTTAATAAACCTTCCTCAGGTTTTACTTACAGAAAACCTGTGAGTGTTACCTCCTATATATAGTAGGTCTGTATGGTCTTGGCTCGCACTCAGCATTTACAAACGACTGAAAACGCAGCGCTGCAAAGCCAAAAGGCGTTAATACCACACGCAAACAAGAAATCAGAAGCATTGTAAGGAAAATAAATGCAGAAATATTCATATTTTTAAATCCCTGTTCCTTTGTTTTTTAGTTCCATAATTGCTGGAAACAATCGTAATGAAATTAAAATCCAGTTACCGGCCCTGCCTTAGATTAAAGGACGTTATCATGTCGTCACAGCATTTGGCTTTGCAGACCTGCCATCATGCTCGCTGTGGTGGGTTGTTGTTTCTGGCCAGAGCAGTTTGCGCTTAAGGCTACGTTCACACTGCAGGTCTTAATGCTCAATTCCGAATTTTTGATCAAATCCCAATTTTTGCTTTAAGTTATTTTGTTATTTACATAATAATGTAAATAACCTAATAATGATCCTTATTGCTGTTTTAGAGAGGAGCGGTGCTTCAAAGGATAGTTGCAGATTTCTGTCAGAATCTGCAGATTATACAGTACAAATAAAATGTTCACGTTGTCTTCCCAACAGTTTCACTAACATCTACACTGGATGGCCAGGAAGCGTTCGCGATGTCTTCTCGGTCTTCTGGATAATTGGCGTCCGTCTTGTGTCAGTGACGTAATAGACGGATTTAATGCGACTTCACCATTCAAACAGCAGTCGCTTTCTGAAACATCGGATATGTGTCAGATTCAGTACCACATACGAAAGTGACCCAGATCGGATTTGAAAATATCGGATTTGTGCCGTTCACACTGTCATACCATGATCGGATATGGGTCGCATAGGGTCAAAAAAAAATCGGATTTGATGCGCTTTCGCCTGCAGGGTGAACGTAGCCTTACTGTCACATTCTTGCAGCTTCGTGCTATAAATCAGAATCACTCCTCAGAAGCTTCACATCTTTTCTCCTGCATATAAAAAGAAATCCTGGAAATACTTTTACTGTCCGGCGGTCACAGTATTGCTGTTTAACTAGCTGTAATTTCATTAAACTGAATAAACTGTTCATATTCCGAATCACAGACTAATGTAATCAGATTGTAACCCACTGCTACAGGTCAATGGAGCACATCAACTACGGTTCCGTCGACAGACAACGCCGATTATGGTCAACATGCACGGCGATGTGCTTCACTACAGTTTCACATTGTTTCACAACGACCATTTCCAACACAGACGTGTCTGGGCGTGCACACACAGGTTCACACCTGCAGAAACACCATCCATCATCGTCAAATGAGAGAAAACAGCAGGATATTTCTGACTGTTGGACTCATTTAAGCTGGAGATGCTCTCCTATATCTTCTCCTTGACTCTTCCCCACCAGGTATACTTGTCAGTGAAAAACTGAGCTGTGTGTGAGAGACAGGTGAGATCTACACATAAGAAAACAACCCAAACTGGCCATACAGTACACCTATACGAGGAAGGTAGATAAGCATGCTTGGGCCAAACACTGTGCATTATGGAGGGTGGATAACCTCTGCCGCCTAGCACGGATGCTGTTGACAATTAGCAATCCAACACAGGTAACAGGATGACTGGACTATGGAGCAAATCACCCAACCCTGATATCAGAGCTGAAAAAAAAATAAATGGAAAAGCTAAAAGTTTAGTTGGCCAAACGTGTGCAATGTGGAGACACTGAGTCCAGATTACTGTAGAATGTACTATTCAGTACATCACCACAAAGCAACTTAAAAGCGTTGTGCTCCACTGGACCTCAGTGGTAATGAATGTTCAATGCAACTTTCACATTAACCCATTGGGCTGCAGTGTGTGCATGAAGAGAGGCCACTGTAAAGGATCTATGTCTCCACTCTGAATGTCCTCATGCTCGCTGTCAGCCTGCATTTGTAAAGACACAGTGTGCGTGCTCACATGCATGAGTAAGCCATTATAACAATCGGGACAATCTACGCCGCCTCGGCTCGGACCCTTTTGAAAGTGGAAAATAAGGGGGGCGAGTGATTCACAATAAACAAGAGGAAAGTAACTGGTGATAAGATTAATACCTCCAGAGCCAGCGCCGTCTTGTCGTAAGCGTTGGGCACCCGCTTCTGAATTGCCCGGGCATAGACCGGCCCGTTCTGTAGGTTTGGGAGCTGAGTGTTGACCACAGGCTGAGCATACGGGCCCGGTTCCCCCAGAGCGGTGGCCTGAGGAGACCCTGTTCCATCTGTGCTGCCCATTACCCCGCCAACATGGCCGCCTTGTCCGGTCCCTGCGGGGACCGGACTAAGACTGGCTGCAGTGGGCGAAGAGGGTCGGTACCTTTCCACATAAGGCACAGGGATCATCCCGACTCGGCCCTCCTGGTTCTTGGCGTGCCACCACTGCTCCTCTGGTTTCTCCAGCACGCGCAAGATGTCCCCCCTGCGGAAGGGGAGGTCCTCATAGTCGTTGCCAGGGAAGTCAAACAGTGCCCGGACATACTCGGCTTCCTCGGTCTGCTGGGGAGGTCCGACAGCGGGGGGGCTGATGAGGCCTGACTGCCTGCCTCTGTTCACAGGCTCTATGAGCGTTGTGGTGTCCAGGTAGTGGATCTTGTAGAACTCCAGCAGAGCCGGCAACCCATCAAACTCCTGATCCCCAATCCGAAACCGAGAAGGAGCCAATCCTGGTGGAAGAAATGAGACTTTATTAGCTTGCTGAAAAATAAAAAAAATTAGGACAAACCCCTATTTCATAATAAAAAAATAATAATTTTGCCACCTAGCCTGTTTGTTTTTCTTTAATAAACACGTTAAGCTGTGCACACATAACCATTTTAGTGAAAGAGATGAAAGAGAAAATGAAAGTGTGCAAAAAGTCATGTGATCAATGTTACCTAATATAACTTAATAAGCCGTTATATAAATCTCTTGATATTAGAAGACAATAACAGATATGAATAAGACCAAAGGCAGGTAGGTTCCTTTAGATCGACATGCAACATTAACAGCGATGATACTGTATTGTGATCGTAACTGCAGAATGACTGTCCGGTGCCCTTCCCTCCCATCCTCAGAAGTCTGAATTCTCAAGTACATTTGCCAAATAGTGTACTGAGCAAGCACACAAGTACAAACTTGGTGGTGTTAGAGAAACACCCACTGAAGTGGAGCTGTCCACTGTGTTTGTGCTGTTGGTGCCTGTGGGAGAATTTGTCATGTAACTAACTGACACATTAGACCTGAGCAGATTGATTTTTGAGGGATAATAAAATTGACAATGCATCAATAAAGGCAAACAGTATCTAGCCTACTTCTCACTGATTTACTAATTTCCACGAGGGCTTGGTACAGCCAGCTAAACGACAGAAGAGAAGAGCAGCAGAGCAAGTTTCTGCAGGACGTGGATTCAGGAATGACTCAATTATGACACTGTGTCACTTTGAGTTCAACTGTCCTGACTCAAACAGCACCACAGCTGAATTAAGCACTTGTTTGTCATTTCAAAATAAATGTGACAACTATGAAGTGAATCATTTTGCGTACAGTCTCTTTTACCGTCTATGAGGCCATCCCCTGATTTACTACTGGGAAACAAGACACAGGGAAGTTCAGAAAGGACGAGGATTGTGCAACAGCCATTAAGGGCCTCAAGCACAACGGCAAAACCTGCAAGTACGGGTGTGTGTGTGCAATAGGGCCTGATCACAGACATTCCTGAAGCACCAATCTGACCAGTCATCCCCCCGTTGTGACAGCGGAACTTCCCCAGTTCATTCAACCTCTGCAGCAGCAGCAGCAACAGCAGCAGTAATAACAGTTGCTCACACCAGCTCACCTTACCTCTTTACCTGCTGAAGGGTAGTCCTGCTGCTAAACAGGGACAAAGCACTGCCAAAAAATATATTACCCTTAACAAAAACAGTGGCTGAATGACTAAAATGCGGTTGTTTACTATCCTTTAAAGAAACCTCCATCAACCACACATGGGGATTAGATTCAATAAAACTACTCACCTTCATTTTTCAGTTGAAAGCAACACTGACTCACAGAACTTAGTAAAACTATACACCAGTTTTAAAAGACAGCTTTAATAATCACGGAAAGTTATAAACCTACATGTTACTGTTCATATATGTTAGTGGCTTTAGGGAAGTAATGTTAATTCGACAATTCCAGAAAGGAGTTCAATGTTGCTTGAGGAGTTTGTGGGCGGATAGTGGAGATTTATTACATACATGCCGACTTTTTAAAATAGTTTTAAAAACCCAGAAAGATGTAGATTTATAGGACAATTCCTAAAGGTAGTCTGGCTGGCTTGCGGAAAGAGGTGTGTACAGCATACCTACAAAGTTTTGTTTTGCATCCAAGATTTCATTATTATATGAATAATGATTTTAAAACTGAGCTTCAAAAACACTAAAATAAATAAATGTGTAAATCTCTAATGGTAAGATTTGAGTGCTTGTGGAGTTACTCGGATTTTTTTTTAAATTAGACAATTCCTAAGGGGAGTCTGGCGTGGCTTGGGGATCGAGTGGGCGGTAGCGAGGTGTGTAAACCACATGTATAACGTTTTGTTGAACAGAGTGGTGATTTTTGTTATTACAAATACGCCGACTTAAAAATGAAGCCTCCAAAACGCGAAAAGGTTGTAAATTTATTTGGTAAAACCAGGATATATTTGTGGATCTACTACTGTCTTGATCAATTAGACAATTCCTAAAGGGAGTCTGGCGCTGCTTGAAGAGCGAGTGAGCTAAATCCTAGCAAAGCAGGTTTAAAATGAAAGTACTCCTTATGTTAGAGCCAAGGGAACACGAAGAGGGTCAAGTTCAGTTAAAGTGAGAAGTAGACCAACGTTACCTGATCCAGATTGTCTGTTGTTGCTGATACTGTTGATGATATAATGGGACACTCTGGAGTTCTCCGACACGGAGAGCACGTAGTCTCCGGGGATGGTTATCGAGTCCCTCACGAGAAAAACACCATGTCTCTGTCCCTGTAAAAGAGAAACCGCCTCCTGGCGGCTCAGTCTCCCCCAATACCAGCTTGCACGGTCTTCGGCATCAAAATTACCGGCCATGGCTGTGAAGTCCCGTCCAAGGCTTGAGGCCTTTCCCCTTCGCCTCTCCCTATCCGCAACTCATACAAAAACTTTGGTTGACTAACACTCCCGCTGGAAAAACGTCACAACGGCACAATTTTCGTAACGTCTAACCGTAATATCAAGGGGTGTATTTCGGCGGAACGAATTCTGCACCACAAATCCAAATTACCTACTTTTTGTTGTTTAAAATAACTAAAAAAATCATAACTATCGTGCAACAAGAAACTCCAAGGCTGAAATGGCGGATCTAGGGAAAAGTTGACCTCATCTACCGGAAGGGATGCCCGGTCAATGGGAAGCGGTGCGTTCACGCCCATTAAAAGATTGGAAATCTACCAAACGAGCTTTCATCTCCGTTTAAATTACGGCTACATTTAATGCGGATGTCTTCTGTTTATATTAGTTTGCATGTGGGGTTTTTTTTTACTGATTATGTCGTCTTTGTCTTAGCTTACAAATGTACAAATTTTAAATCCTTGACGTGACTGGAAGACAAGCATCGCTCACCGACCGTAAGTTTATGTTGAAACAACAAACGCACCACAGAAGTTAAAAAGCGTTAACATTGTGAAAATCGTAAAATACAGCTTTTGGGTTTGTTAGTTGTTGTTTTTTTAGCATTCTTTAAGAGATCAAAATAAACTTAATATAAACTTTTCTTTATATATTAATACCGTCCTTGAATGGACTTGCACCAAATAAGTATGCCTCTATAAGAAGGAAAACAAAATATTAATAAAGATCTTAAATCTCATTAGCCTTTTTCTCAGGTTAGTTAATCTGATGCTTAATTTCTTCCCGTATTTTAAATCACAAATTAAATAATGAATTAACCTCCGTCAGTTTTACCACCTACACCCAGGCCTGATTACTGCCACATCTATTGAATCAAGACTTGACTTAAACAGAACCTGTCTGGCAAAGTTAGGGACATCACCAATTTAGAAAGGGTTACAAATCCATTTCCAAGGCTTTGGGACTCCAGCGAAACAAATTGAGAGCCATTATATACAAATGGAGAAAACTTGGAACAGTGGTGAATCTTCCAAGGAGTAGCCAACATAATCAATGACTCATCCAGGAGGTTACAAAAGCAGTTCTTAGTGAAGGGTGGCACAACCAGTTATTAGGTTTAGGGGAAATTACTTTTTCACATAGGGACAGGTAGGTTTCCATAGCTTTTTTTGGATTAATTCAAGTTATCTTTGTCTATCAATAAAATTTGTTTGATGATCTGAAACATGTAAGTGTGCCAAAAGGGGGGGGGGGATTCTTGATAATCGCAATATTTACAGTATATTTACAGTAAGTTACAGCCCACATGCACATTAGCCAGTGTGCAGCCTATTATAAGAAAAGGACATTGCTCATTTGCAGACAACGCTTCCTTTTATTACATGTGATGTTTGTGTCCTTATTTGATGTGAAACAGCCACAGGAAACTATATTTTAAGAAATCCACTATAAATGCTGAAGAAACTGTGGGAAGCAGGTGAGTACAGGTACACACACACAGTATAAAACTGATGAACATATTTGTGATTGGCCACAGACAACTGAGATTTCCTGTTAGCTTGCTTCACTTTAGGCTCAAAGTGTTCACAGCACACCGTGGTCAGCGCCGTGTAGGCTTCGGGACGTGCTCTGATTCAAGAGTTATTCAAACTTCTTCAGGTGGTTGTAGAGAGACTGGACGTATGTAAACACACACATGGGGTCTGGCTTGTCCCCCATCTCCAGCATGTCGTCCACCTCGATCAGACGCAGACAGTCAGCCTGCTCTCTGAAACAGAAATAAAGGTGAATAAAACAGAAAGCAGTTCAATAAGCAATAAATGTATTTGCATATGAACAAAAACTAAAACAGCCACTCTTTTTTTAAAGCTCATCCAAATGTGTACGACTGTAGATTATTATGTTTTATGAGCAAATCAATGCAACGTAAAATAGGAGTAAACTAGTGGCTGTTGTTGCCAGTGTCATGTTTACATAGTTCAAAGTTGTTTAGGATTTAAGCAAACAAAAGAACCCTCTCATGTAATTTTTTTTAAAGAGTTAATAAATGTAATGAATAAATCTCCAGTGGCCACACCTTTAACAGTGCTGTTATTCAAAGGGTGATCTTCACTACACAAACAAAGTTAATGATTTATCAATTATTATTAATTTCATGACTAAACTATCAATTAGTGATGAAAAATTAATCTATTTGTTTGGGTATTAAATTTTCCCTTTTTTTTTCTTGTAACAGTCATCCTAATGCTGAAAGTGATGTTGAAACAGGAAGTACTAGTGGGATTCTTGAGAGAGGATGCTTCACTATGGTAACCAAGGAAACAAGCCCACAAAACAAGTGGAAACGGTTACATTTTAACCAAAACCATGAACGTCCTTTTAGTGCTTAAACTGATACATTTATCTTCTTCTTTCGGCTGCTCTCTTTTAGGGCTCGCTACATCATCTGCCTCCATCCCAACTTGTCCCACTGACCCCGCCGTCTGTCTCCAGACTCTTTCCTGTCACTGGTGCTCAGTATGAACCTGCCCGTGTTTGAATCATTATTAACTGATAAATTAGACACTTAGCAATTAGCACTGTGTTTGAAAACATTAGCAAAACAAAGGAATCACCGCTATGATTTCCTATTGGAGCCATGCTACGTAAATGAAATAAGTCAAATTTTTAAAAAAAATACAAATAAAATTTTTTTTAAAAAAGCATTTTTGTGAAACATTAAAATGTGTAATCTCTGGGTTTAACATGATTAATTTAAGAACTATAACCTGGAGGATTTTTAGATGATAAAAACTGTAATCCAGAAATCATTTTTAGAGTGATATTCATTGAGAATAAGGTTATACATTTATGGGGGGAAAAGTCCAATATTCACTGAGACTCTTTGAATTTACTTCTCACATGTAAGGCTTTAAAATTCCAATCTCCCTTGTGTTTTCTCACAAATTTATGACTTTATATTTCCAAATATATCAAGCTTTTTTCCTTTAATTATTTTAATCCAGTAAAACCTGAACCGCGAAATAATTGGCAGAAAATTGTAATTTTGTTTATCAAGCCTTCTGTAAGTATCAGAGTGCATATATTAGTTTTAATTTTTGTAATAATTGCTATATCCAACCACTTGGGCCATTTATTCCTCACAGTTTTTAAATCTTAAACAAACCAAAGTAGGTTAGAGTTAAAAATTACACTGATGATGTAACGTTCTCATAAATTCATGTATCAAATACGATACACTTGGCGTTACAGGGTTAAACCTGGTAATTTTAGTTTTTTGTTGCAAGAGTGTCACCTCTCCTGGCTTCAGCAATTTATTATTCCACCTAAAACAGACCTTTTATCACACTGCACAGTCACTCAGTGGCTCTTCGAGCCAGCTTACTCTGCGGTGGTGAAGGCCAGCTCCAAGTTGTGTTTGCGGTTTGAAGGGTCCAGAGAGTTGTAGTCAAACTCCAGAGGGAAGAAGGAGTGGACCAGGGCGCAGAAGGCCATCCCATCGCTCCAGCTGGACGAGAAGTTCTGAATGTCTATGTTCTGAGAGAAAATAAACAGTCATGTGTTTCTTTTTCATTTATTTATTCACTCAGAGCAAAGCTGGCAATATTCACTAATACACAGTATCTCTTCCTGATGAAATTACCAGCCAGAAACCTCAGGAGGTGAAGACCGCCCGTCCATAAAGTTCAATCTTTGCTTTGCTATGAACCTGTATCTTTATGGATACAGCTTATTAACCAAGCTTTCTAGCGGTAGCTGATAACTTAGCACGCAACCTGAAAAAGACTTCATGTTGGCAAATCGAATGAGTCCAGAGTGCAGCAGCCAGAGGTCAACCACTGGTTTGCCAGATCCCATTCTGAAGCCTTGAGATTGGTGTTTTCAGATCGGTGCTGAAAGCAGTGTCTTTACTGTCTTTAACTGATGTTTTGCAGACATGTGACCACTAACCATGTGACGTTAACTTGTCCACCATTGTGAAACTCACGGTGACAGTGTAAGACCAAGTGACGAGAAAAATTGCCAACCAGCTAAGTGATAGGCGGAGGTTGATGCAAAAATGATTGCCAAAGCCTCTGTCACACAGATCTATAGATTAGCCCCCAACCATCTGGAAACTCCTGTTGCTAGCAAAAGGAATGTATTCCCCAACTGGCTGGCAAAAATGACTGCAGTCATAGTTTGAATGGAAGTGATGGACGTCTCTAAAACACCGTCTAGCTACACTCCAAGCTGTAGTGAAACTTGAAAAAGTGCAACACAGACCAAAAACGCAGACAACTTGCCTTCCAAGTAAAAGCTCCACCTTTTGAAACATGTTGGTTGCAGCACTAAGGTGAAACTTTTATTTTGAAGGTGAACCTTCTTGATTTATGGTTTGCATAGCACTATTTCAAGTTTTACTATTGCTCAGCTACTTGTTAATAAGTATTTGCAGACAAACACAAAAAACTAAAGACATCAGGGGCAATCTGGTCGCAATTAATGCAACCACTAGGAAGATTTTTGTGAAGGACCTTCTTTGAACCTAGTTTCACCCAGTGAGAGCCAGAAACCTCCAGGAAATATTGTCAACCAGTCAGGGAATATACACATTTTTCCATAGCACCAGTGGTTGTATCACATCTAAAACCCTCCTAATAACCGAGGAAAAAAGGGCTTCCCATTGAACTTTGTGATTTCCTTCCTCTTTGGAGCTAAGAGTCCACCCAAACACAAGAGATATCAATGGAAAGACCAGGATGTCTTCTATTTATTCGATCAGGACTTATTAGGATAGCTCAAATAAGTCAAAAGATATAGACCAAAAACAAATGTCCATTACAGAGGACATAAATGAATAGGCTGGTTCTCAGGAGGATACGGCGGGCAACTCTGGAACAACCTCAGTGAGACTAAAACTTATCTCCCCCTGGTGGCTGTTAAAAAGAATGCAGGTTCAAGGCATTTCCACAGATCCATCTTTTCCATCTATCTTTTAGATGTCTGTCGTCCAGAAACCAGTGGGTGACATCATGGTGACTACACCCATCCTTTATATACAGTCTGTGGAAATAACCATCAGATACAGTACTGGAGCAGAATGGTAGTTTTATACCTTTATTTTTTTCCCCAGCTGTCACAAACAATGAAGCTATTCAAATGTTTTAAAAATAATGATAGAAAAATTAGTTTTAGAGCTACTAACTGGAAGAGAACAGAAATGTATATCCAGCTTGTCATACCTGATAGCCAATGGTTTTGGAGCGACACCACTCCAAGAGGATCTGTTTTATACCACTGGCACTGGACACGCCAAAGCTCTGAGACCGCTTCAGTTTAGGCTTCGAGTCTTTTGGCCTGTTGGAGACAAACACAGCTTATTTTATGGCAGAATAAAGAGTGACAAAAGGTGAAAAAGCAGAACTTATTTTGTATTCTGTTACTTTATAGGCTCTGAGTTCATCCTTTCAAACAAGGCTCGCTTTGCTTGAGCGCCATTGGAGCGTGGAAGCGTTTGGGACTTCATCACGTCCTGCTTAAAGTCGCCCCCCAGTGGCTTGTTCGCTCTCCTGTGGAGAAACAGCGGACGACAACACGAAACATCAGGATGGAGTTGGATGAAGTTTGACTGAAGCAGCCATTCAGATTAATCAGGGCTGTTGATTACAACTTACTTCTCCAAATTAGGTGAGAAGCCAGATTTTATGATTGATTTGGAGGGAAGTAATTTTTCTGTAAAAAAAAAAATAGTGGGGGGGGGTGGCAACAAGTAATGAGTAGGCATAACCAGAGAGAACTCACAACCTACTTTTATCTGTTTTAATAGGCCTGAAGAAGTTTTACCTGCAGACTGAGGGAAGCTCACACTTCTCTTTAAACTGGGGCTGGGTGTCTTAAGTACTGGCACTAAATTGAAAACAAGAGTCAGAGTTAAAGGAAGATACAACATAAAAATAAATAACAGGTAAAAATAACTGTAAAAATAATGGAAATAGGAACAGATGAGAAGCAGACGACCTCGGTCAGACTCACCACGTTTAAAGGGATACTCTCCGGGTTTCACTGCAGCGTCCTGTGAAGCTGAAAGGCTTGAAGACTGAACCGTTAAAGCAGACGAAGAAGACTCCGTGTTGGGTTTGGTCATGGCAGAGAGAGGCAAGTGGGGCTTGGCTTCACTGGTGTCTAAAGAGGAGACGAAATAAAGCGTGTTTTAAAAATAGGGGGCCAAACAAAACACCGTTGCTGATACTTCGGCAGTGCACGCACCACGTCTAAATGGATATTCGCCGCGCTTTATCGTCGGTGACTCTGGCATCGAAGGGTTTGGCGCTGAAACCGCTTTGGGATCAGATTTAGATGAAGCAGGAGTGTCAGAGCTGCTTTTGGTTAACACTGTGAGAGGAAGATGGGGGAGAGTCTGAGACACAGAGGCTGACTGATCCTGGGATGCCTGGGGCCTTTGTTCCTTCGCTCCACCTGCACAGATGGAGATGATACAGCATTAAAACAGGAAAGAACCTAAATCACTAAAAAACCTAAAGTGTAAAACACTTAAAGACACTTCTCCACTGTTGGGTTCACAAAGGAAAAAAAAGTCAAGACTAGGTCTTCCTGAACCCACACAGCCCCAGCCCTGATCCAGGCCTGACCATAAGCTTTAAAGAGGAAAGTTTTAATTCTAATCTTAAAAGCAGTGTTTTGCATTTTTCCCTCTGAAAGCAACTGAAACCGTTAATCAAAATAGTTGCTGAATAAATGTTTGTCAATCAGCTAATTAATAAACTAATTGCTAAAGTTTTAATACAAATATGTTACCTTGAAATCAAAATAATTTAACAAACATGACATCTTCTTTCTGTAGAAATGTTTTAGACATAATTGTAAAATATGTAATTCAGACAAAAACTAACTCTTACTTGTGACATTGTAGCATATGCAGGAAAATGTTAGCAAAAAAAATATGTTCACAGTAAAAATATGTCTACATATTATGACGGTAAAAATTAAAATGATGTCTTGTTTCTTAATTTACAGCCACTAACTGTTTCTACTACGGAGATCTACTGTTTTGGATTTTACAGTTTATTTCTGCTGCCATTTTAAAGTTTTTTAACAAACTTTTTTTTACAGTGTCAGAGCTGGCTGTGTTAAAATATGTTCAGAGTTTCTGTGTGAAATCATCTGTAAGCACGACATTTTTGATGATCCTTTTCATATTTTTCATGCTGTAAGTGTGATACGGATTCTCTGCTGCAGGAACATTTTTTACTACAGCTGTTCCTGAATGTACCCAGGACTGAGCGTAAACTTAGAGAAGATCCTGCTTTTGCTGTAGCAGCTCCAAAACTGTGGAACGATCTCCCTTTAGAGATTAGGCAGGCCTCCTCTCTGCCTGTTTTTAAATCACTCCTGAAAACCC
Source organism: Perissodus microlepis (assembly GCF_051167445.1). Taxonomy (NCBI): domain Eukaryota; kingdom Metazoa; phylum Chordata; class Actinopteri; order Cichliformes; family Cichlidae; genus Perissodus; species Perissodus microlepis. Next base: position 26,630,976 of record NC_140470.1, on the reverse strand, counting down.
ACCTCTTTACCCTGACCTTTGACACCGTGTGAGATGTTGGTTTTAGTTTTATTTTAGTTGAGTCTATGTTGCTCTATTTTGTTTTTTAATATAGGGCTGTTTTAATTTTTCATGTATTAGGTGTTTTATTTATTTATTTTTGCTGTTTTCTGTTATTCGATTGTTTTTAACTTATTTTCTGTACAGCACTTTGGTCCTGTGCTGGGTATTTTAAAGTGCTTTATAAATAAAATTGGATGGGATTGAATTGGATTTACCTGATGATCTATAATTTACTATCTAAATAAAAGGAAGTCTTGTTGTTAAGCTACAGCAGCGCAAACTGGCACTGATGTTATTTTTGCCAAATTGCTGTATATATTTCGCGTCAAGCTCTAACGAACGTAACAAGGTGGAAACATCAGCATGTTTGTTGGCATGCCATCATAAAAAGGGGGAAACTATTTTTTGTCAATTATTTAATTAAGTTTTGTGCTAATGCTAGCTATTACCTTTGGATACTTCATGCTAGAGCAATACGCACTGAGTAGCTTTCAGTGTTAAATTGAATGATTACCTCTAAACAGCTGTCCTGTTAGAAATAAATGGCAGCAGTGAGAGTAGAATAAATAGATCAAAAGATTAAAGGTATTCTGCAGTGCTGCTCTCTTGCTGTTCTACTCTCTCCATCACCCTTTGCTGTCTCATTCTTATTTTTAAATATTTTTTTGTGTATCTTTATCCCCTGCTCCTCTGATGATGTGTCTGACTGAAGTAGGCAACACTCAGCAGGCCAATTTTGAGCACATGAACGATGAAATTACACATAGAGCGCTCAGAGCCTGGAACAGAAAGCGTACCCGTTGTCTCTTAGTGTGACTTTAGGTTTTGTCGAGCCAAGAAAAAAAGAATGGATTTGTTGAAAGTACTGCACCTCTCTGTCACAGTATAGGGGTGCAAAGATTGTCTGATACTGCAGACACGGATGCTGCCTCACTCTGTTTTCCTCACTTTGTCGTAGGTGAGTTTGTTTTTGCTGATGAAATCATAACTAAGCTAAAAAAAAAGGTGGATTTTGTAACCAACAGAAAGTTAAATTGATCCAGGAGTTTGTTGAATATCTACGGACCGTGAAAAAAGACGCCACCTCGTCAATGAATTAAAACTAAAGAACTAAAAATGACTTCATGTGTTTATTTTGCACTTCATATATTTCATGGTATCAGCTAAATTGTATATCTTGAATGACAGGTGAACTTCTGCTCTCTGTATTTAAAATCAAGGCCACTTATGCATAGACATTTTCATATTTAATTGAGGACTAAATTCCTCCAGGCGCCCTGACCTGATACTTTTTGTATTATTGGATGGGTCTCCATGTCCTGGAGGTTAGCATCCTAACAAATAATCATAAAGAGAAACTAACTGACCTCTTATAAAAGGATATTCTCCGGCTTCGCCTGCTGCTTTAGGTGCTGCAGACTGAGCGGGTTTAGCTGCCTCTGAACTGGCTCTAGTTGTCATGGCCGTCACCGGAAGATGAGGCTGGGGTTCATCAGCATCTGAAAAAGAAAGAATCCAAAGTCCAAATGGAAGTGATGGCTTTTGTTGTAGATTGTTGTTGTTGTCAGTAGTGTTCGGTTCACAACAGCAGTCGTCTCAAGGTGCTTTTTACTGTAAGGTAAAAAGCACTTTGAGACGACATGTGGGGAACCTGTCTACAATATTAGACAGGTTCCCCACATGGAGCTTCAGAGTTGGCTTTTGACACTGAAAAAACCCCAAAAATTGTGCATTTACAGTTGCCATGCCATGCTAAGGATTTGTTTGATCGCACTCATCTCATACTCAAAACAAGACGAAAATCCAAGAAACTCAGTGAAGATCGAAGAAGGAGAATTGTAGATTTACACAAGCTGGGAAGGTCTCTTTGATTAATTTCTAAACAACTGCAGATTCCAAGGTTATTAGTTCAAAAATTCTATATAAGTTATATGGATGTCCCATCAATGTGCCGAGAGAGAGGAAATTGGTTAGGATGTTCATGAACAAGCCAGGAACCACCAAGGCTCAAGCCTGCCATGAACATGAAACTGTTGGAATACCAGCACCTCTGTCCACAGTGAAACGGTGCAGAGAAAGAAGCCTCTGCTCCAAAAACGATGCCTTCAAGCTTGACCCAAATCAGCAGCTGCCCACGTCAAAAAGCCAACTGACTTCTGAAGAAACGTTTTATGGTCAGATGAGGCAAAGATTAAGCTATCTGGCCACAATGACAAAGAAAAGGTGAAGCTTACAAACCTAAGAATACCGTACCAACTTTCAAGCATGGTGGTGGTAGCATCATGCTCTGGGGCTATTTTGCTGCCAGAGGCACTGGTACATTATAAACAGTGGATAGAATAAGAAAAAAGCAAAACTACCTCAAAATTCTTCAACTTCACCTCAAATAAACAGCTGTATAGTTGAAACTGAGTGTTCCAACAAGACAATGATCCCAAGCACACATTAGAGCTGGTTAGCTAAGATTGAGTTCCTTGAATGGCCTCGCCAAAGATCAACCTCAACCTATTGAACATTTGTGGACTATGCTTAAAAACAAAGTCGATCGTGGGAAATCAACCAATTTAAATGAATTTTACCAAAAAGAGTGGTCAAATATTCAGTCGTGAATGTAAAGAAACTTGATGGATACCAAAAGCAACGTGCATTTAACCAAATATTAGTGAGCATGTATGTATAAATAAAAGAACAGATAAAAAAAAAAAAAACAGCATTAAAAACCACAAATTACCATGACTTTCTTCCCCAAGATTAGTGTACATAAACTTCTGATCACAACTGTAAATACAATCCACTGCAGTGCAGTTTTACAGCTCAGTTTTAATGCCAATATAAATATCTGCAAGTGCAAACAACATCTGGGTTTTATGGCATGGAATAAGATGGAATAAGTATAACCAGTGAGAGGAAATGCATTTTAAAATGGGATATTTTGGATACTGTGAGGTATATACAAAACACTGCAAGCAAAATACAGAAAAATATTTGGTTTTGTGGATATCATTTCGGGTTTTTTAGACTTGCATGCATTTACTTTGTTCCCTGGTATTATAAACTGTTTCAACGTCAGTGTAGCAGATGAAACATAAAAGCTCAAGTTTGAGCTGAAGATCACTTTAAATGTCTTTCTGTAAATCCAACCATAGGGGACATGAACTGACCGGGCCTGCTGGGCGTTTCCACAGATGAAGACTCTGAGGTCGGTTTGGTGATGGCGGTCAGAGCTCGGTGGGACTGAGGAGCAGCTTCTGCAGTCTGGGTTACATCAGGGTCTGCAAAGAACACGAACCCAACAATGAAACCAGCTTGAAGAGTAAAATGTCTGGATGTGCAGGTGAAGCTGCCTACCTTCCTGTTTCTCTTGCGCGGTGGTGGCTACATGAGTGATATTCTTCTCCCCTCTTGCTTCAGTTCCCTGTTTAGGTGAGGCAAAGAAGTCAAAACACCCACTTCTTTTATTTCGATGAACAATTATAAACTAACATTATCATTACTGATGATGTTTTGATGATTAAAGCATTTTCAGGGTTCAATGATCACTTTGAGGGAACGTCCAATAAAATCATCGTTGCTTCATGTGGCTGTGTTTGTAAGAGTGGAGATATTGGACATTAGCATTTTGGAAACCATGAGGGGGTGGGATGAGGAGCAAATGAGTCGATCATTTGCATGTTAAACAAGTTATGCAACATATACAGTGTTTATATTGTGTTTATACATTTGCGTTGGTAACTTTACTCACTGGACCTCTCACAGTTTGCTTTTGTTGTGCACAGCTAAAATTAATTTTATACCTTTATCACTCATCGCAAACTTGTTTGTGTGTGTGCGTGTCTGTGCTCACTTCTCTGGATGTGTGATCTTCAGCTGTTAACGGCTGACAGCTTCTCCTTTAATGACAGCTGTGGCCAACAAACCCGTGTTCCCACTGAGAGGCTATTTTAGATTTTGCAATCAGCCCCTTTGCAAGAGTTTCCGCTGCACTCTTCTTACGTCCCAATATAGCCCCAAATGGATGCTTTGGAAACCAGAGTTAGGTCGAGCAGCTTCAACAGCACCTAAGTATATCAGCACAAAGCTTTGGCCTGTATTCAGTCCACCTCCCACCCCGCAGCCTTTTGCTTTCCAGAGACGAGCAGTGCTCATAGCACAGCGTATATATCCAGTCTGTCATCGAGAGGGAGATTAGCACCATGATCATCTGAAGGCTCCACAGTAGCTGATGTCTGACTCCGTCTGACCCTCGATAGTATCTGCAACCTCTAAATGGGTTTACACCCAACAACCTCCTTCTTAGAAACATGCTTTGGTTAGATACAAACACACAAACACAGTGGTGGCTATCCCTCACAACAAAGAAAATAAAATTATAGGTTCAAACCTCCTGGTCAGCTTGGGCTCAAGTTTGCAGGGGGTGCTCTGGCTTCCTCCCCGAGCCCAGTGATTTACCTGAATTAGCTGAAGATGTGGATGTGAGCATGAATATCTGTCTGTCTCTGTGTTAGCCCTGTGATGGACTGGTGACCTGTCCAGAGTGCACTACACCTCTCAAACAGTCTCAAGTGGGATGGGCTCCAGCCCCCTGAAAAGCTAGCTCTAGAAAAATTAACAAGATGGATGAATGGATGCAAGAAATCAAGCTAATGCACTTTTCTTAACGATAGATTATAACTCACTTCTGGAGTTCCACTCAGCTCTATATAGCATTTTAACTTCTTTAACCTCATTGTTTTGGTTTAATATCCTTTTGATGTTCTCTTTAGTTCCATGTATCAGTCACTTCATTTTCAACGTGCAGTGAGAGTTACTAACAAGCTGATTCATAGAAAACTCATGCAAAGCATTTTAAAAAGTATTTATTAAGTGTGTGTTTAGATTCTTCAGACATCTTCCAGTCGTGTTGTTTCCAGTCTGCCGGGTGTTTATAGGTATTATTTAAGAAGTTGAAGTTGAGTATGAACATCTGGTGTTGACAGCAGAGATTTCCTGCTGGTCACTAAAGACACTACATCTTAAGGCACGTGGCTCTGGCAATAAACAATAACTACTTGAATGACAGCCACTGTTTTCGAGTACAGTCTCTCATCCGAGCGTCCATGGAGCCAGATTTATTTTATCCAGTCCTACTAATTGTTTATCCTGGATAATATGAAGAGTGACGGCAGATCAAGCAAGTTAAGAAGCCATCTCTGAGGCTGAATAAGGAAGACTAAGTTGAAAGTGGCTGAAAACTGCAGGTCCTCTAGTGGCCACTTGGGGTTGCCTCCAAAAGGAAATGAAACCCCATCAATCTCTTTACATCAGAAATAAATAGTCTGGTGCAAAAGAAGGGTTTGATGTTTATATCTAATTTTAGCTAACTTTAGCTAACTTTACTGGGGGGGATTTTCTTTGAATAATGAGGCTTAACATTAGGGGCGTGGCCACCTTTATTGACACTGACACTTTGTTATTGACTGCTGCCACTTCTGGAAAAAAAATTCCACATAACAGCCCCCCAAAAAATGCGGTAAGTCTGCATATCCATATCCAGAACACAGTGAGTGATTTACCGTTAGTTACTTCCATCTTTTATATACAGTCTCTTTGTTAAAGTTGAAAATGATGGAGTAAAGAATCATGTGAGATCATTTAAAAACTGGGGGGGGGGGCAGTGGGGTGGGGTGAACTGCTGTGTGTTAGACTAGTGGGGGATCAATGTTTGGGAAAAGACCAGGTGACCTCAGCAAACAGAAATGCTGGCAGGGCGAGCACTTTGGCGGGACAGCTGGTTGTCCCTCTCAGGGTTTGTGCTGGGGGAGAGTTTATCCGACAGGGATATAGATGCAATTCAACTTTCCATTAGGAGATCTGAAACTCGGACTGGCGGGGAAACAAGATTCCTGAGTGGTTAGAGGATGTGGATTTATTTATACACCTGTCATCAGAGTGTGCATGTGAGTTATATCGAACAATCCCCCCTCGTACGTGCACCGAGGCTGCCGTTGGAAGCGTGTCGTGCAGCGTGCCGTTCTTATTCGTGCCCTTTTCATTAAATCCGCTTCGCCCTTGATTGTGCATCAAGCGATCACTTCAGCGTGATTCTCTTGCTTGCATGTTTGCTGGTGTTTATGTGTGCTAGAAAGTTGCAGTTGTTGGTGAGCATGCAGAGGCTCAGAAGAGCTGCAGCTCTCTTTTGAATCGCAAAGCCAAAAATACACTTGCCCTTTGGAGGACCTGCTGTTATAAAAGCGGGTCATGAGGATGAGAAGGCTGAGAATGGGGGGTGGGGGAGAGGGTAAGTGTGTGTGTTTGTGGTGGGGTTAGTTTCAAAAAGGATGATTACACAGAATCTCATTAGTGCTTAAATTAAACTGAATGGTATTACTCTGTTATTACTGGACTATTAACATGAACCTATTATGCTTTTTCTAAACTTCTGTCATATGTGTTTATACATATAGTAATAAAGTTTTAAATACTGAGATCAGTGAATGTAAATGTAACCCCTGTGAGCGAAAAGCTCAGGCTTCAAGCCGCTCCAAATACTCAATTTCAGGCTGTTTTTTTCTACTCTTGGCTCTCTGTGATATCAGTGACAGTGGATGTCCTAATATGGTCATCCCAGATACACAGCTCTGGCTCCAGCTTTTCTAATCTTTTGTTTGTGAGGGACAGCCAATCAGAAGAAAGCTTAATTCAACAGGATCAATTCAAAGCCTACACCAAAGCCCTGTATAAGATAAACCAGGATTAATTGAACTCTTTCCCCCTTAAAGACACCTTAGTATATAATCAGTGATAACCACTAGACCTCTGTCCTCTTTACAGTGTAGAGGGCTTACTATAGATCCCTCAGCTGTGTCCTCTTCATGAACAGAGATCAGGTAGGCTTACTTCATCTGATCTTTTAAGGGTTATTTGTTTTTAACACCTGGAAAGGAGCAGTTTTCATGATGCAGTCATGGCTGCATAAAATTATTGTACAGAAATGTGATTTATGTTAAGAAGCATCCAGTTAAGAGGGATGTTGCAGCAATGCAAAAAGAATTTTGGAAGGAGCTCAGAGCATTCATGTGGAGAGAGTTTGCTTAACAGCGATGCTGGACGGGGTCAGGCGTGCCTGTCGTTGAGTTCGTCGGTGCCCTCCAACACTAAAAGCTGTCATTTGTGAAGGCAGGTGGCATATAATCGCATTTCAGATGGTTATTTTACTACAGCCTTAAAATACAAAAGCAGATTAGGGGTTTTTCAGTTTGTCTTTGCCAGTTTTTCTTATTTTAATTTGATGTATGTGTGTTTGTGTGTCAAGGTTAATATTCCTGAAAAAAAATAAAATAAAATTTGGAGGTCAACCCCAAGGGGTCACACTCCACCTCTGGTGAATTTCCACGCACATGGAGATGAGTTGTCCAGCTAACAAACAGATAACAGAACCCATCACCCAACCTTGTTGGTGGAGATACTACAATTGTTGCTGCTCTATAACCTGTATGAATGTGAAGAACCTTTAGGCTAGGGACACATTTCTTGGTTCTAGAAGCGTCTTAGTTTGTGACTGGAGTCACCTAATCACCTGTCAACAGGGTGACAGGTGATGCAGGCTGTAGCATGCAGGTAAACAGTCTATGTGGAGAGAGAAAGGAGGACTATCCTTGAAATCCTGGCTACGCTATATGACAAAGTTTATCTGGATTTGTAAACAATAAGTAGATTAAAGAAAAAAGCATCAGGCTTTTTGATTTTATGTTTTTGAAGTCTTCACACTCACAAACGTACCCCTAAAGTCTTTTGTGGTTCCCTCATGTTGTTCTTTTTAATCATCTGAGACCACTGCCACTGCTAATTACTGATCTTACAGGGTTGGACATATTCTACTGGGCATTTCTTTATTCAGTGGAAATACAGGCTGAATACTCACATTAATCTCAGCATTTCTCTTTGCTCTCCACGGAGGAGGGGCTGGGGTAGCAGCTTGGCTCGATCCTCCACTGAGCCCAGACGCTTCGTAGGACGTGGACTGACCCGGCTGGTTGTTTTCAGAGTTAAACAGACCCTTCTGCTCCTCCTGGCTCTTGGATTGAATTTGTATATGGCCGTTCTCTAGTCTTTGCTCCTTGCTCTTCCCTTTCGCCTCAGTCTTCACCCCTGAGAGACCCTCCACCAGGTGGCTGAGGGCCTCCAGCTTGGCCCTGAGCTGCAGGTTCTCTTCCTGGAGTCTGGTAACTGCCTCAGCCAAAGGTCCATTGGAAATGCACATTTCCTCAATCCTCTGCTCAATGCGATGCTTGAAAGCACTAACGTCCACGTGCACCTCCCTTACAGCGGCTTCCAGCGTGGCCTCGAAGTGAACGAGAGCCTCGTTCATCGCTGCCTCCTGACCCTGCTCTGTAGCTTCATCCATGGTTTCTTCAGCAACCCTCAACGCCCCTTAGTTTCAATCCAGAAACGGGGCCTCAGCAAAAATCTCTAAAGCAAACCTTCAACTTCTCCTCTACCCCCTCAAATTAAACCAATCAAATAAGTCTGCACTCTCTTCTCACTCCTTATAAAAGTGTTTCAAGGACATCCGACGTTTTCCATTAAAGTTTTTCCAGTAAAGTCACAGGACGTTTCAAAAGGAGGTCGCAGACAGACTCCTTTGACAGCAACTCACTGAAGTCCCATCAAGCTCCATGGAGGATTTCTCTCAACATGCGTGTTCTCTTACTCTTCCCTCTCATCTGGCCAAAGCAAGAGCAGAGAGTTGTTATTTATAAGTCATGGAAAACTCGTGCACAATGACATCTTGGAAAAAGAGATTATGTGCTGCACGGGCAGATCATTTTCTCAGTGCGCGTAGGAGATGATCAAATTAACCTTTCAAAGGAATTCAGTTGAAGTGGCAAATGATTTTCTGCCACCCTCCTCCATGGCAGGGCATCTACTACTGAATTTTCCTGGACGTTTTACCCTCCCGCTGGCCCTGCTGCCCAGCGTGGTGTATGAGCTAAAATGTGCCTCTTCAGATTGGGAGCAACAGGTTTGTGTGTTTATTTTGGGACATAAAGGGGGCGGGGAAACAGGAGGAGGGGCCAGAATTGTTCAAGTGTTTTGTCTCTGGGGGGGTTGGCGGTGCTGGTGGGGGTGATCAGGGTCCTCATTGGTACATTTTTAAGCTTTATGAAATCATAGTTACTTTACAGTAAATGAAAAATGAAAGGATAATAAGTCACAAGTAATTTTATAATTTATGCTTATATATTGTATAATGTAGCTGATATGAGATAAATGCAACATTTTTTTTTTTAAATGTTTAGTCACAATGAGCAATATCCCTTAAACAGCATGATGAGCTTACAGCTAGAAACTCGAGTTTTTTTTGCCTACGCTAAAATAGCTTTTTGAATTTTGTGACTTTTTCTGTGTAAACAACTTGCTCAGACTAAACCTGTCTTTCTGACATTTGAGGTTTCTGCAGTTTTTATGCTATGTTGGCAAAAAATATCAAATATAACTGTCACACTGTCCTTCCACTGATAGCTTCATTGGTGTAAATGACATTTTCTGGTTGTGTAGTATCAGTTGTTTTTAGAAAGAAGAGAAATAAATATGCACATTACTGCACTTTGAACTGTGTTTTTTTTATTATATTGTATGTAATTGACTGTTTTTGTTTTTATTTGTCTTCATCGGTGGAATTTATGGGCTGATCCAGCCTGTACAAATACAACCTCATACTACCTCAAACTTCATCTTTTTGTTTGCCATCCCTTCAGATATCAGAAACAGTGTACGAAAAAGAACTAAAAGACTCCTGAATCAAAATCTGTGATGGAAACAGTAAGTGCGATCAATTTCTAACTAAAAATTAAAAAAAAAACGTAATTTTTTTTAAGCCTAATTTAAGTTCAAACTCAACAACTAAAATAAAAAATAAATAAATCATATTTTACCCACAGTTCCATAGATGCAGATTTTATGTCACAGTAAACTTCAAATTAAACTCATTTTAGAAAATGTCCCAAAATCATTTAAAATTACTTATTAAAAAAAAAAAAAAAAAAGGCAATTTCTTATGGTATTCTGTTAAAATATCTTTGATTTCTTAACAGTGGTAAATAACTTTAAATGTAACTTAATCTCCATAGCCCCCACATGTAAAGAAGCATACAAATTATGCTTTATTTTAAAGAAGTCCAGCTTTAATGCCTTAATGTAGCCTCTACAGTGCAACTCCAGCAGCTCAGCTTGAGCCAGCAGCACCTCTGGGTGGCCATAATTTTACACTACAACAACATAACCAAGAATGGGCAGAAGTAATGTCCAAAAAATAAAAAAATAAAGCAGAGACTTGTTCAAAACAGTCTACCAAATCAAATTTATTGAATTTTAAAGGGGTGCTCTGAATTCACAAGCTGCAACAATACATGACTCCTCATATTATCTCATAAAACACTCCAGTCTCATTTTCAGATAGGAAATTTCCTCAACCCCCCCCCCCAAAAAACAAAAAAACGAACGGTCACACTACAAAAAAGAAAGGACAGATACATCAATCCTGATATACATGTATGAAAAATTAGAATGTTATCAAAAATAATGCAGGGCAGGAAGTGTTAAAGGTTGTGAAAGTGCTGCATTTAAGTCAATCAGGAAGGGCCAGTGATATGGACAGAAAGATTTCAATCCAAACTTCTAAAACAGACACATCTCGCTAAATCGATGAAAACACTGCAAACAAACTTAAGCCTATGAGAGACATTTGAATGGTTCAAGTACTAATGAAATACTATAAAATGCAAAATATTAGAATATTTATTACATAAATGCCATAATTTCAGCAGGATGAAATAAAGTGTACTGAAGACATGTCTATATACGTGTGGTGGTTTGTTTCAGATTGTTTAAAGTATGCTCTTCCATATTTTCTGTCATCTATTTTCTTTGCTCTTAACATGATCAAAGTTTGAATAATTATGTAAAACAGGATCAGTTTTGCTTTAAACATTTGGTTTTAAAATGTTTTTTTTTCACACCTGGCTGTGTATGATCTCATTGGTGGACATCCCTAATATGGTAAGTAAAGAAGCCCCACCCACTTGTGGGAGGGGAAAAGTTCATTTAAAGGGGCAGGAAGTATCACTGCTCAAGAGCCAAGTATACAACATATACTAATTATTTTGAACCCTGAATCATGCAAAGTAACTTGAGAAAAACATAAGAATAGAAATACAGACGAGCATCACAGGCCAACTTTATACCTTCTGAAATCTTGCTTCTATTAGATATGTCTTAATGATTGCTGTGAAGACCAAAAATAACTGAAATATAATTTCTCTTTGAGGATGACAACAACAAACATGACAAATACAGCCACAACCTGTAAACACTGCCTGCCATCTTAGCTCTTTTTTTAACTGAGTTTTTATGGGTGTCACAAATAGATTTTTCACAAGGCACTGGAGACCAAGTTTGGTTCACTGTCCACAGATCAAAATCAGTACCAGCAACACAGTTTTCCTTTTTGCAGTGCTCAATATTCTAACCCGTTCAGTATCTTTATGGTTAAATATATTTTATTGACATCTCATCAGAAGAAACAGCAAAATATTGTTTTCTAATGTTAAATTTACTCCCAAATCCAGCACACATAATCTTCATCTAAATTGATGAGAATATTTGGTTAGAATTTAAAAACCCATCGTAGCTTTTAAACCAACAGTTTATTTTAAACCTCCTCCAGCTCCAGTCAGAAAGAGAAGGTTTAAACCTGATATATGGATATGTGAGACTAAAGAAAGCAGCAATCTACCACATCCTCTGTCACAAGACCTGAAGAGACCCCACTGTCCTCATTTGTATTTCAAGAATCCACAACTTTGACCTTTAAATAACATGAACATGATAGTAACATAGAAATTGGCCGCTAAATTCTCTCTTTAAATAACAAATTAGTAGCCAAAGCTAAATTATTAGCATGGAAACTTAACAGTTTGCGAAGACATTTAAGGGTTAACTTGAAGCTTCAATCACTCACAGTCTACAGCCACTCAATATTATAGCACTGTTGTGTATGTTAAATGATTAACATGGAGTATTCTGTCTCGAACAACAACATTTAAAAAAAGAAAAGAAAAAGGCAGCTATTACTCAGCATTATGTAGGACTTTGTTAGCTTTTATCAGCACTGGCTTATGCTAGCATAAGAACATTAGCCTATGCCAGTATTTGCCTATGCTATCACTAGCTTATAGTGGTTTATGCTAGCATTACTTTAAAAAAGCATTAGCCTATGCTAGTGTTAAGCTATGCTACCCCTAGCTTACAATGGCTTATGCTAGCATTATTTTATAGCAGTGTTTGTCTATATTAGCTTGAAATCATGCTTACCATCTGCTGCCACCAGCTTATAGTGCATCCCATTGTACTTTAAAATTAGAAGTCAGAATTTTCAGCTGGCCACAGCACCCTGACATCACATTATCAACTTGGAAAGTCTGAGCAGCCCCAACAGGGCTGACTTAATCCAGGGGAATGTAAAAAGTGATAAAACTATGAAACTTTTAATGTGCGCTGCCATTGTTGTACATAGGTGACTCACTAAATAAATCATATGCAGAGCACTGCTCAAATTGTATGCATGCAAGTACAGCAGTGGTACATTTCCCTGTATTGCTATTGAAGTATGATTCTACCTTACCAAAGAGCAACACAAATCCTTTTTTTGTCTTGCTGTTATGACTTTACTACTGGAAATGACATCACTCCCAGCTCAGACTTCCAAGACAATAGAACGCACTATACTGGTATTAGCCTATGCTACCACTAGCTTAGACGAGCGTTAGCCTATGCTAGCATTAGCCTGGGCCAATGGATCCAGTGTTGTTCAAAGGTGGATTAAATGACCATATTCCCAGTTTAACCATAGAACAGGTGTTTCAAGGTTAAAATACAACCTTACATATAAGAAGTTAATATGATTTTTGTATTAATGCATCCAAACATAACATTAGCAATGACTTTTCAGCCACTGTGCTAAAAAGATAAAGCACATTGCTCCCAAAAGGTCTAGGGTCACTTCAAAATGCTTTTGTTTTTGAAACAAAGTACCTTTGTTGAGAATCTTTAGGCTGCAGTCGCAAAACAGCCAAAGAGAAATAGCTTTCTTCTGAAACACCTCAAGAGTATTCTAAGTCGATTGATTCACAGTTTGTATAAAACAGAAAAGCTGAAAACAGCTGCCTTGAACAGAACAGAAACAGTGAAAAAGTTGTGGGAAAGCAAGAGGACAAGTACATCAGTGTCTAGTTTGATGAACAGAAACGTCTTGTTTATGTAATTATCAAGGAGATTAAAATGATAAAACCTTGCAGTTACACTGAAGTAGAATTAGTACAGCAATGCCTGGTGATTGCACTGAATTTTGCCCAGAGGTTAGGCATGCAATACCCTTAACTCGGGGATAACCACTTTGATTTCAAGCAGATTGCACCTGGTGGGAGGCATCTATTAAACATCATTAATAATTTATGACTAATGGGGGTCAATTGTGCTTTTCCTGATTTTCTGTCATAACAATGGTGCTCATGTTAAATGTCGTTCAGACATTTTTTTTTTTTTTTAATTTACCCTTGAATGTTACAAAACAAGGATGATTTTGAACCGTGAATCATGCAAAGCTACGCTGGTGGAGCCCATGAATAAAACTATGGAGCTAAAAATTAGCTTTTAACAAACTGATCCCAAACTTCTGCCCACTTTTTGTGAACGCAGAGGCTTTCCTCCAATACATCCCAGTGTTGGTGAGCTTATAGAGAGGACGACAAAATGGGAGGTTAGTTAGGTTTTTAGTTGGGGTGACATGTGGGTAACTTTAAGCCATTAAGACAAGACTGAAAAGAATCTGACTATAGTTACTGCAATCAGTCTTTGGTTTACCAACCCTTAGAAGCTGAACAATCACAAGCCATGTCAGGAGGCATAAATACGAGAAAAATCTGAAAGGAAAACTGATGCTTTGAAAAACATCACGTAGAAATAAACAGCACACTGTGATCCTCTTCAGAATCAGTCTCATAGCGTCGTCATCTTACAGTAAACCTCTACATTACACACACGGTTTCCTAACAAGTTCATCAAACCCTGAGCAAAGAGGATGAATTTATGATCTTCTATAATCAGAGCCTACTTAGTGATAGATGTAGAAAGATATGCATTTATACTACTCATGATTTCATGTGGCAGTGATGCTCTCAAGCAATGAAAGTAATGTGGCTTGTTGTCGCCTGGCTATGAAAAAACAAAAATAAATGAGCCAATAGGGGATGAAAAACAGTTAATAAAGGATTTGAGGTTTTGAAATTGGGGTCAGTTTTATATAAGGATACTGGAATGTTTATATATTTTAATTTTTTAACATTTTAAAACATCTTTCCCACGCTTTCAAAACTAAGACTGTATTTTATTAGTGAAGCCACTAAACTTCAACATCCTGTTAGCAGAGAGGCCAAATCCAGGCAAAAAAAAAAAAAAGCTTCAGAACAATCTTCTAAAAGTCTTCTTAGGAAAAAGAAGATGGCATTTATGTAAGCTATGAAGACAGGCTCAACTTTAGGGTATCACACAAAAACCCCAAACAAACAAAAAAAGCACACACTTTCCCACAGCAAATTCTTTCTGTTCCGTCCCCTCCTCCAAACACAAGAAAACAAATGTACCTGTCAGTTTTTTCCGCTACATTTCGCGGAGGGTGAGGTCACGCTGACTGAAAACTTGAGATATTTAATCTCAACTGCACAGCCTTCAGAGTGGACAAGCAATGGATGGGCCTGACAGCAGAGGGCGGCAGAGAGGAGGTGAGGGCTCATTCTGCTCTGCTAGCTTCACAGCAAACCAAGAGATGGGGCTGAGTTCAAATAAATGAAAGGAGCAGAAACAGTGGGACAGTAACTTTAAGTAGAGTGGAACTTATTGATTGTAACTGCAGTGAAAGTGGAGACTTTAAACCAGCTGTTAGACTCAAGCCCAGTTTATTAATCTCAATCTCAGAGGTCATCCCAGAAGCAGACCAGACACTGAGGACATTTAAGTGGGGAAGAAGATAGTCCACTGAGACGCGTCTTCTTCAGTGTAGGGTGCTGAAACAACAACGTCCTATTATTAACACCTCCTTGCAGTGTAAGAGACTAGATGCACTCCATTTTTTTGTGCGTGAGAGTTGTAAAGTTCTGAAACCTGAATCTGGGATAAAAACATCCACAGTTCTGAACTGTAGTTCTGTCTTTAGCATGAATATAAACACCTTGTGTGTAAATACATGCTGATAAGCGCGGTTTTACTTGCATAGAGTTAAGGTAGCCCAGACTTACTGCCTTAACTGGGGATGGATCTGATTTTTTTGGGATTTGGAGAATGTTTAAACCCTCTACATGTATGTAAAAAAAAAATAACAGCTGCTAAACTGATATCGTAATTCTTTTAATACTATTAGAATCATCAAAAGAGATAGTGGGAGAAATTCAGCTGAAAGATGCAGAAAAGCAACACAAAGAGCGAGGAATGTTTGCAGTAACAAAAGCACCCTGACGCACTCCAGCCGACCTCGACAAACAAGCCCATCATTCAGCTGCCCGGCTCGCCTCCTCTTCCCCACACTGCTGCTCAGCTAACAGGCTTCTTCTTTAGCTCCCCCCTTCACAACAAGTTGTGATGATCAGACTCAGAGGGAAAATATTTGAGCTGTCATGCAGAATGTGTTTCTAACACGAGCAGTCACTTTGAGCCCATCAATAATCTGGGCAAAAGAGTTCAGAAGCTTTCTGTGCTCCAACTTGTACTACTGTTACATTATGTTTTATCATTTATACAACAGCTTGGCGGAAGCTGCCAAAAAGAGGGAGACAACAATTTAGATTTTAAAGCAAAGACACAAAAACTCTGGATTAACATAAGGCGGTTTGCTTCATGCTTGTTAGCTGTAAGCTGCGCCACGTTCCATTTAAATGGATTTTTAGTGAGTTTTGATTCAGCTCTAATGTGTCCGTGTGCACTAAAAGAAACTAACAATGAATATGAAGTTATTTTTAATCATTACGCAATTATAAATAAATAAAAAAAAATTAAAACAACTAAGACTCAGTAATAAGACTGAAATGTAGAGCAGAGATAAACACAGATTCCTAGAAAACTGTGCAAAGAGCATATCATATGAGGGATGGATGAGCTTGATATGACCTGATGTTAGTTCAGTTATACATGCACCAACATTTGTTTTGCATAGACTGAATTTACAGGAAACAAAAAAAGGACATTTAATGCATAATACGCAGAATTCTTTGTTTTCTGATTTGATTAATTCGTAAGAAGTTTCATTTCTTTCATAACTGGAATTTTGCACAATAAAATGATCCTCTCTATTCTAGTCAAGATATATATTTAATTTAAGTGATAGTTAATGTAACTCTAAAAACCCCTATGTGATGAGTGCAACCCCTGATACACAAGTGCATATAAATAATCTGAAGTATTTGTTTGATTGTTTGTGGTTTGTTTGGCCCGATGAGCCACACCCCTCCATTTATCACTCTGACCTTGCCCCTGAGTTCAGCTGGGAGCCGCTTGACCTTCATCAGGCCTCATGGTACCTTCCACATCACCCCATCAGACTGGACTGAGTGACGTTGAGAGGCAAAAAACAGAAGCCCCCCACCCCCAAAGAAATCATACCTGGCATAAAGTTCACTGGTCTAATCTTACCGTTCACCTCGGTTGGGGCCTGTTTCTTTTTCTTTCTTTCTTTTTTTTTTTTTTTTTTTTTAAAATCACTCACTGGAAGTCCTTTCCTGTCCACTCACGCCTTACTGTCAACCTCAAGGTGAACAAACATCAGGTTTTCTTTTGAATTGATCCAACTTTTTTGTCAAAAATCATAACTGGTGAGAAGAGCGGGACGTGTAGTAACAAGGGAGAAATAACAATAATTTTTGTGGACGACCAAAAATGTCCCCAAAGGATCCTTAGTTTGAACCCTTTTATTTTTTTTAAAGTTCTTGTTTACCTCTCATTTGGTTATTTCCTGTTTTACTTGGATGATCTGGTGTCTTTACTGTCCTGCATTAGCTTTACTTCCTCTCACGTCTCTCACTGCAGGAGAGCCACCACACATGGAGGAGGAACAAGTAGAAGTGGCCAGAACTTAAATTTAGGAAAACTCCATGAGAAGAAGACCTTGAAGAGTTTGACCAAATTTAAACCAGGTATGATTTTTTTTAAATTTTATCTGCTGAGGAGCTGAACTTCACACCTGAGAAAAAATGATCTCAGGGCAAGACATTACAATATTACTGTTTTCTTAAAAAAAAAAAAAACCTGTGTGAGAGAGGCCATTTCTTAATCAATCATGGTGTCAAAAATAGTTCCCTACAGATAATGGAAAACTATAAACCTGAAAATGAAGGGTGGAAACACTGTGATGAAAATAAGAGAGTGTAGGTAATGGCGTGCACTATGAGAAACTGGTGAAAAGTCAGAGGCTATCACATTAACCAGGTAACGATGTAGCTGCTTGGTGACGCGTATTCCTCATTTCCTATCTCTGCTAATACTGCCTGAACTTCCATGCCGCCCACCACAGGCCCCAATCCTTGTCACCAGCGTGACAAATAAAATGATCTGAAAAGAAATTCAACTATCTGACATGTTACTCTTAAAGGAAAACCAGCCATAACACCCACAAACATACACTGTAACAGGACTTTCCAATCAGCAGCTGTAAACAGTAGGAGTAAGGATCACATCTCCTCTTTAGTTTCTGGTACGTTTGCTCCACATTTCACTCGCAGTGCAGCAAACATGATCTTTTTTTTCTTCTTCTTTTTTTTCAGTGCTGTAAATGTATTCAGACACAGTGAAGCACTTCAGCAAGATCCAGGCCAGAGTCACATCCCAAAAAAATTAAAATCACTAAACTTCAGTAGTAGAGTTAGATTGGAGGTGGAGAGGTCCACGTAGGCAGAGGAGTTGGTTGAAGTGTGCGGAAAATGCCCGGGAGTTGTGGAACGAGAGCAGGCAGTCCTGGTGTACTACAGTACGATGGTTGGGCTGAGCGTTAGTAGCTGAGTGTGTGGCTAGAGCGAGCGGTCGTGGTCCGCGTATCAATCATCTTTTGAACTGTCAGTGACGGCGGCGGTGTCGGCCGTGGGAGACGAGGCCGGGCTGCGGCTGCGCTGGTAAAGACGGTAGCCCTTTCGGCACAGCAGGACGAACCAGTAGACCTGCGGCGCCAAGATGCACGAGTTGCCCAGGTTGGCAGACAGCGGCAGGTGGAAGGGCACGCTGTAGAGAGGGATGCCGTAGTGACGGCCGTACATCCAGTACATGAACGGGAAGAGGGCGATGCGGCACATGAAGAAGGTGAAGAGGACCATCCCGCCATTGAGCTTGTGCAGCCAGGAGTCCTGGAGGCTGAGCTGGAGGAGAGAAAAGAGAAAAAAGGGAATTGCAGATGAAGAGATGCGTTCAGAGAGCACAGCGAAAACACATTTTCCAAACTAAAACTGTTTTTGATGACTCATCCACACATATACATTTGGGTCTGTAAAAAGCAGACCTGTACTCTAATGTGAGGCCGGAGATCTATTAGAGATTACCCCAACTTCCTCCCACAGTCCAAAGACATGCATGTCAGGTTAACAGGCATTTCTAACTGGGGACGCACTGATCTGATGAGGCGGTCTGATCCTGACTCACAAAGCTTAGTGACAACGAGCTGATCCACACCTGATCCATTCATTTCAGTCGCTTTATGACATCGCAGGCGGCCGTGGCTCAGGGGGTTGGGAAGCACATCTGTAGGTCGCCAGTTCGATCCCCGGGCTCTCTGTCCTGGTCGTTGTGTCCTTGGGCAAGACACTTTACCCTACCACCTACTGGTGTTGGCCAGAGGGGCCGATGGCGCGATATGGCAGCCTCACTTCTGTCAGTCTATCCCAGGGTAGCTTGCCTCCACCAGTGTGTGAATGAATAGTGGAATTGTAAAGCGCTTTGGGTGCCTTGAAAAGCGCTATATAAATTCAATCCATTATTATTATCACACATCAGCAGCAGCGGGAGTGCTAACGTAACATGGAGGAAGCTAACAGCAAAGCGACAGCAGCTTGGAGCTACTTAACTCTGACTATATCAGTGGCTTTTATGACCTCCCCCAAGGAGGTTAGGTTTCAGGTGGATGTTCGGTACTCTGCCTGTAAACGTGGTAGCTTTGAATGGATTCTGATAAATCTTTGTAGGGGTGTAGAGTAGGGGTCATGTTAACAGTCTATTAAAATATGGCTTACATCTGCAAATGTTTGAAGGTTAACTTCATGATTTATTGATCAAAAATGGCCAAAAAGCCTTATAACTTAGAAACTATGATTCATACAAGTGTGGTGTGCACTGTCAACATTTAGAAAGTAGTGTATCGAGTTTAAAATGTCCTATTTGACCTCTGACCTCTCCTTAAAGGTCAACAGTTTGATTCAAAAATTAAAGTGATAAAAATGCTATTCCCTTAAAAGTAAACACTGCCCAGCAAGCTGCTCAGCAGAGGTTATATATATATATTTATATATATATCACAAAAATATATATATTTGTGAAGGTTTTCATTTATGTGTCAGTCTGTGCATGTAGAGCTGGGGACACCGAGGCATTCCCAAACCAGATGACACACGTAATCTCTCCACGGTGTACTGTGTTTGCCCCGGGGCCTCCTCCTGGTAGGACACGCCCCAAACACCTCACCAGTGTGATACCCAGGAGTCTCCAGAAGCCCAAAGGAATTAATAGTTCCTTTGTAAAGTTTGTAAAGTACCATTTACCTTGAGCCTCACAGTGAGGATTACTTTAACTCTGGCAGATACCTAAATCCGAAAAGGAAAAAGTTGTATCGGGACATCTTTAATTGTTAATTGTCCAGTGTTAGACTGGAGACATGTCCAGGAAGTACCCTGCCTCTTGCCCTTGGACAGCTGGGAGAGACTCCAGAAAAGTTGCTTCAAACTGTGCACAAGTAGGTTACTGTAGTTGAACAATGCAACACTTTTTACTCAGTAACATTAACAGCATTTTGGTGTGATGCATATTAATTATTTGTGGGATTTCATGCTTCACTTTTGTACCCTAATACACTGAAACGGTGTTAACAGTCTGGCAGAGGACCTGAAAGCAGAGAACTTAAAAACTCTTTGTTTGATTTGTATTGTTTATTGTCATTTATGCTTAGAAATATTTAACCATATATGCTTAGAGGTGTATAATCGATTGTGTAGTGATATGATGTGTGATCCTTAATAGTCTGCAAAGGCTTGGTGTGCATTCCAGAGTGCTCTGGCATTCACACCCACATCCTGGGAGAGGTCTACCTTCGCTTATTGTTTTATGGTAGGATAAACGTAGCTATGTCAGTTTTAGTCTAAGTGCCTTTTGTTTAGATGAACTGTTGGACTTCCAAACCAGCAGGGTTAGGGAAGTCATTTATGGGGTCACACTCTGACCCCCCCCCCACACACACACACACTTACACAACACACAGGCAAGGTACTCTTTGTTTGTATGTAGACGTGTATGTTAATGAACCTATGCATATTCATGTAACCTCAATAAAAGAGCAGTGTTACGGGGGAGCAGATAAGAGCAACTGGGGTCGCGCGAAGGAACGGCGTTTGCCCAGTTCTCTCCCGTGCACGAGAAACATAAAGAACTTTGCCTACTCGTGTCTTGCTTTGCTGTGTAATTAAATTATCTTGAACGTTCCAGCAAATAGGTTTAAGCTACAAACCTATCACTCTTCAGCCTTGCTAATGACTGAGCTTGCTTTATAGACATTATATACTATACTTTTAATTAAGCCACAGTATCTACTTAGTAGTTTTAATTTATTATCCTGCTGCTTAATTCTTTTGATACATTTCATCCATTATTGAAGTAAGCAAATAAAATAAGGCAAACTTTATTATTGTAAATTTTTCAATTTTTGCTGCTTGCTTAAAGTTAAGTTAAAGTTTAGCTTGTAGTTGAGAAGGTTACTACATTTTGTCAAAAAAACAAAACAAAAAAAAACCAAAAAAAAAACCCACCAAATCCCATAATTATTTTTCTCAGTCAAAGGGATAGGAAAACTGAGACAGGAAAACAGGGCCATAACATCCAACAACAAAAATCATATGATCTGGGATCTTCTCATCTTTAATTTGAAAGACTGGATGTTCCCTTTTCCACACAACAGCAGTCAGCACTGCTGATGAGAGCAGTAAAACTGTCTGGTGCGGTTTCTGTTAGTGCTGACTAAGTCTAAAAGTGGTCAGCAGTGAAGAATTGCTCTGCTCTTTTTGCCACCGACACCAGATGTCAGCAAAGACCTGAGAGTCCACGGTCCACTGGTTTCACTGAGCTACACAGTAAGGCTCTTCTATTCTTAGAAAGGATGGTTTGTAAGACACTGGGCCCTTTTACTAAAGTGTAGGCTATAGAGCTCTTTGCATGGCGAAACTAATGAACATTAGCTGAAACAGATCAATTCAGGGGCAGGGAGAGCGAGCGGTGCCTGAATGCTGCTGACTGATGTGGGTTTTTTTGGTGAGCCATGCAGCTTAATTATTGATAGAACAGTGACAAGCAACATCCCAAATGAAATGGAGATACTTGGGTTTTTGCTGCTGCAGTGCTCTGCAGATCACCTGTGCAGGAACAGCTCGGAGAAAAGATGAATGGCTTTGTTTTGGTTAAGAGAGCTAAGGCTGTTTTGCTTAAGTTCATATCATACTGTATATACACCGTACATTTATGTGTGTCTGTAAGTGTATAAAAAATACAGTGATGAATAAATATTTATCTGAAAAACAACGCTAATTCATGGACAGCTGGATGCTGTTTAAATTCGGATGCAAATCTCATTCACTCAGATTTTATTTACAATACAACATAGAAAACATTTGAAATATTTCAGCTGGGAAAACGTACCACTTGTGGATTTTATAGCGGATTGTGTTCATGGTCAATGATTTCTGAGCCCATGTAGTGATTTCCATGACAGAATCATGTTTGCATTTAATGCATTTCTGCCTGAAAGCCTGAAGATCACAGGTACCCAATGCTGACTTGTGACTTTGTCTGTTGCACACAGAGATTTCTTCAGAATAACAGCGATCTGAAAATGTTGGGGAACCTTTCCTGTGTATGTTTGAGGTTGTTATGCACACTGAATTAGGGATCTAATGTCATCTAATATTTTCTATTCTGTTTTTAAGCCACTTGTTTTGCTGATTTTTTGAAATATTTGATTGCTCCATGTTATATTATTATTTAATAAATATATAATATTTTCCATAATATATTATGGACACTTATTTTGCTTTATTTTGTTTTCATTTGATGAGTTTTTACATTATTAAAACATGTTTTGTCACATTGTATTTCATTTTAAAGAACCATAACAAAAAAATTTCTCAAATTTGGGATAAATAAAGTACCGTATTTTCCATACTATAAGGCACACTTAAAATCCTTTAATTTTCTCAAAAATCGACAGTGTGCACCTTATGTATGAATTCTGGTTGTGCTTACAGACCTCGAACCGATTTTATGTGGTACACGGCGCTCAAAAATCTATCAGAAAATGTTTTTGTACGACTTTGGTTAGCTACGAAGCTGCACCTCTTGATGGTGTCGGAGCATTACGGCTACCGTAGTCAGGAGCCTCACGGAGAAATCTGGGTCCAAAACTCCGTCCTCTTCAGGTCCCAAAGTCAAAGGAACACTGCAGCATCACTGAGAGTTAAAAACTGTCTAAATTCTTTCATCTGTAATAAAATTATCAGTTTTGCTGCTTTACCAGGTGTAACAATTAGTTTAACATCCAGGCATCCATGAAAACAGAATTTATTAAATTTAACAGAGTTAGAAGTTAGCAGGAAGTTAGCTCGCTAGTTTCCACCTAGACATGATATAGCATGTTCTGACTGAGAGATTTCTGAAAAAATTAAAATGTACAGCTCTGCTACCACTTAAATGAAGACAGAAAACTAAACAGCAGTGACTTTTGTAGGGTTACTGAAGTTGTACTAGCTGGTATATAATGATGTGCTACGTGATCGCTAGCAACACAGCTATGTTAGCATAACATAAACAGTGAAGCTGGAGGATGAACGCTAACGTTTTTCCACTTGATAAAAGTTAACAGGGGGTTTCTGATGGTTAGGGACAAATGCTATCACATGGCAGGATGCTGTAAACAGACCAAACTTCAGTCAGGAGAACAACTGAGATAATCCATTCACAATACGAGGTTAGTCATTAATATACTGCAACAACATGGGAATAGAGCAGGTGCGAGAGAATTCACCATTAATGAATCAATGTTACGGAAGTGGAGGAAGCAAGAAGAATGAGTTGAGTAAAAAAAAAAAAAAAAAAGGTTTCTCCACATGATTGCGCTTTGCAAAAGTACACAAGTACAAATCACTCACTCAAGAGTGGCATGTTACAACTGTGTGCCTTCTGGTCATTATTTCTTTTGATTATTAACCTTACTCATTCGGTTATGAGTGGCCAGCGGGGACAGACTGGCTGTCTCCTCCATCACCACTGACCTTTGTCTTCAATCGCAGCTAATTATTAGTTAAACCATGTTTTCATTTGTTTTTATTCAAGCCTGAATACGATGGCCCACTGTCTGTGTTTGAATTCTTCCACTTTTCTCCTCCTTATACTTATTAAATATGCATATTTTTGTTCAGCACTGTTGACTGTGTTTGGTACAATGATTAAAACATTCTGGGAAGATGTCAGAGTGACCCGTGAAAGATTCTCTTCAAACAAATTCCACTACACACAAAAGTCTTTCTGCGTGGTTATATTCAGAAGAAAAACAATTATAATAATATCGAAGACGAATCACAATTAAAAAAAACTGCAATAAAAAATAAAATAAAATATAACCTCCACTTGCTGAGGGAAATTTATGTTCCACAAGTGGTTGCTGGCTGTTGCGAGGTCAAATTAGACTCTCACGGTGACCCGTAGTAAGCATGATATGTATAGCCATAACTTGCCTACAAACACTTGTGAACTAACCACCGAGCTATAGGGCAAGTTGAAAAAGTTCAATGCAAACTGGAAACAGATTGCTGGCCTTCAAAATAAACACATTTCAAAAGGTGCGGGCACTTAGGAGGTTGGCAAGTGTTTGCAGACAAGTTAGCATACTTCATGCAAACTATGACCAAAGTGTCTGGTGATTACGAGCATCGAGAGGGTCCCTGACTGGTCTTTAGACCTGTGTGAACCAGACAATAGAAGACAAACAACAAACCTTGCTTTTGGTCTACTTCTCTAAATTACTGTGAACAATGGAGTTCATTCATGTTTTTTTATATTTTTGTAACTGGTGAGTTTTGTGTGTGAATTTTAACATTACTTCAGACTGCACAGCAAATTCAAAGCGTTCTTCTTTTTGTTGTCAGAGGATGGATTTTCCCATTGAAGAGTTTGGGGTTTTTGTCAAGGGGAGTTTAGTGCCAAATAATCACACGTCTCCAAAGATATTAATGTTAGTCTATATGTTAGCAACCAGTTTTAAAGGTTTATACTAACCAGTAAACTGGTGTTTGTTTTACCACTTGATAGTTGTCAAATTATTGCCATATGTCAAAGAAGGAGGGCATAAAGTCTTTAACTGTATTTTTACCTACACAGACATAATCTGTGGCCTGTGCCTTATGCAAAAGCAACCAAGGAAGACAAAAAAAAAAAAAAAGTTCTTCGTATTTAATTTCATAACAGAAAAGTTTATTTTTCACTGTTCTCTTTTTTACTCAGAATTTCTGTTATTAATATAAATAATATAGTACTTTATTTCTTACAATATGAGCCCAATCAGCTGTGCTTGTGGGTTTCTTAAATTTCTACAGCAATATTTCTTTATAACATAGAAAAACTGAGATGTGTATGAAATATACATCCCAGGGTGTCTTTTATTAAAAAAAAAGAAAAAAGAAAAAAAAAAGTAATAGCTTCACTGGTCTGGCTCACTTTATTTAAAACTGTGCTGTGTTTGGCCCCTGGATTAATGCACTCCTTGCAGCAATGCAAAGCTGGGCAGGCCCGAGCCTATTTGCAGCTGCTAACCTGCTCAGAAGTAGAAGTTTGGCAAATAATTTTACAACTTTGTTTGCTCCACTACTACACAGCAAAAGATCTGCATCTCTATGATATCTACAGACATACGCATTTACCACGAAAAGGACTTCAGAGTTTGTTTCAGGTGAATGCTCATGTGCATGTGCCATCTCACCTGAATAAGTATCTTCCCCAGGGACACGAAGGGCGTGCTGAGCTCTGTTAGAAACAAGCAGCCGATGAAGAAATCCCCCTGGTCCTTTCTGAAGAACTGAGGAGCAGACAGAGCACACACAGACTGAGCAAACAAGCGCAAGCATGGAAAACACACACATACACACACACACCTTCTCGAACAGTCTCAGCGGAAAAATACTTGAAAAGACAAGGAAAATATCAGACTTTAATCATGTGTTTACACTGACTCATACAGCTGGACTGGAGCTGCTTTTAGCCACCCTCATGTTCCTCTTAATTACCATAAAATATTTGTTTATAAGTAATAATTTTTCCTCTGTTATTTTACTAAAAATAGTCTTAGCACTGCTTCTGTATCTTTCTATAATATTTTTATACATTTTTATTTTATATTCTCTTTATTTAGTGTTTTTAGTATTTTTCAGTCCGTTAAGGAAGGACGCTAGATCAGCGTGGATCTGTTATAGCAGGAAGGCTCTGACCAGATTTAAACAATCTTTCTTTAGTTATCGCTCAGCAGCAGCTCTTTAAAGGCTTGGTGCACCTGAGACAGACCTAAATCCCCAAATGGCTCACTGTAATCACCCTAGCCTTCAAGTGCTGCTGTTAGATAAACAGCCAAAAGCTCCAGGAAGACAAAACTGACTGGATTCATTATTTCTTCACCTAATTCCTCATAGTTCATGGTGCAAAAGCACTTTGTGATTTGGGCTGTTGTGTGTAAAGTGCTAAAAGTCAGCATGTGCCAAAAATGAGTTTGAATTTAAACCCAGGTTTATCATAGGTGCCTGAAATTCTGTAGCTACTGGAAAGCTGCATAATTACAACATAATAATATAATGACAATCCTGAACTCCTTCCATAGTATTAAATGGGAGGATGCTTTAACATAGCAAGGTTTTACAATGTGTATGTTTTTTGTGGGTGTAGGTAAGGTTGAGAGGTTTTAGGTTGTGTATGTATTTGATTATATCACTTGACATTTATCTTATATCTTGGATATATACTTCTGTTTTATAGCCTATTTAACCCTGTGTGTACCTGTCCAGGAAGTGCAGAAGTACATAAGCTAAAAGCTAAATCAGGTGAATGTTTCTGTGCATGATCCCTGAAAAACAATAATAAAACTAAAACTAGACTGTAGTGTGACGGAGTGACGGTGCAGGTGCAGCAACAGGTCTAATGGGAAGACCCTGGTTCAATTCAGTTGAATTTATATAGCACTAAATCACAACAAGTCACCTTATACTGTACAGTACAGATCCTACAATAACAGATATTGGGTTTGGTTGTTAATAATAACAGCTTGTCCCACTATGAGGTGCAGCATGTGCTTTAAGTGTTTCCTAAACAATTAGACCCATTAGTGAGAGAAGGTAAAACCACACTTTTTTTTAATTATTTATCAAGTAATATTATATAACAAACTACATGTCCAAGGCAAGCAAAGACTACCACAGTAGTGTGGTTTGAGATGGTGGTGCGTTAGTACTTTCTAGAGAGGTAGCTGAAGAATATCCAGAACAGTCATGCAGTTTTATTTTTTATTTTTTACACCTGCAGAACAATGCTGGCTGGCACGGTAGTCATCAGTTTACTTTCCCCCTTCCTCATTTAGGGCTTTCATTAACAAAGAGAGTGCAGCCAGTCCGGCAAGTGACTTTGAACCGGTTAAAATGTCTAAGGTTAAAATTCAAAGCTTACATACTAAAGAGGCTAAAGGAAAACCCTTTTAACTGATAATATTATCGCACCCTCCTCCATTTTTTTAGTACAATCCCACAACCCCAGCGGTTCATATGTTACTCTACCACAATTTCAAGATGGCCAAAAAGGGAGGGGAGGAAGTAATGTTCTGTACATAACAAATGAACAAAGCTTTCAAATACTGACCACCAGCACAGTCCCGTGTGGTTGGGGCTGCCACCCTAGAGTAGATGGAGTCAGTTTAGATGGATAAAGAGACTCCAGACAAAAGACAAGCACTCTCTGGTAGCCCAGCTTTCTGTGTGCCGTTAATAAATAAAGCATGAGCAGCTCCAGACGTGGCTTTGCCATCTGGCCACAAAACAATGACAGAGACCACAGAGGGGAACCTTACACCACACCTACCAAACTACCTGGCTACCTCATCCCACCCCAGCGGCTGTGGACATAAGTGTGTTAACTTTATGCAACATGTCACTTTCAACATTACTGTGCCTGTATTTCCCCCTCAAACACCAGGCCTGTAATGCTAAAAAAACACCTTTTTTTGCATCAAGTGCTATATCCTTTTGATATGTAGATTCTTATAGGTTACACAGTATTACTCAAACTAGTCACAAATGAGGAACTGTATTCAACCAGAAATAAGACAAAAAGCCCTCCAACAGGTGGTCTGGCACCCATAGTCCTGATTTCAAAATTACACCATCAGTTCAGGGCAAAGTCCTTCTAGAACAAAATCTTTCCATGTGTCAACCATCTCAGTAAAACCTCCAGGCCCTCATCCGGGCAGCATTATTTAAAATAACTTTATTATTAATACCAAGAGAGACAAAATTTGCATGTATAGAATCACCAGTCAAATCTGATCCATTGACTTCGATTCTAGCGTTACAAAGACAGTGAGATAGTGAGACTTTCTTTGTGAAAGTTCTCAGACATGCCTGGAACAATCTTCCTGCCAAGGATGAGAAACTCTTATTTACTGCACTTTGTATGGAGTTAACTGGTAGATAACATTTTGAAAACGTCATCTTGCTAAATCCACTGCCTCTAGTTTTCACACAGCTACTGGCTATAAAGGATATAATTGTGCTTGCTACAATTTCATACAACATACAAGCGCCTGAGTGTGTGAATGCACTTGAAACAAGAGAAGCTGTATGACCACACCTGCAACACAATGCACCATCATCAGCATCAACCTACGTGCTTAAATGTAGGGCTACAGTATAATGATGGCAAACTACGACAGTCTAGAAGTGCTTCTTGGTACTCACATCCTTATTCCGAAATGTAATAGAGACATTTAATAACTGCCAAACAGTTGTCCTGATCTCAGTACATAAATCAGGGATGGACTGGATTCAAAACCAAAATTGCATCTGAACGTAGGCTTCCTATACTGTTAATTTTGATGAGAACGTCTAAGAAACTGAGTCCAGCTGTTTCAGAAGTAGGAGGTAAACCTTTACGTTACAGCGAGTTAGCTTGTCTGTAACCTGATAAGTTTCCTGGTTCTACAAATGTTTACAGGAAGTGCAGTACAATAGAATAGAATAGAATAATCATTTCATTGTCCCACAAGGGGAAATTTGGGTGTAACAGCAGCAAGAAAGACACAAATACAAACAAACAGTACACAAGACACAGAACAGAAACGTACACAATTTTTACATATTTACATCAAGGACAATGGTTACCAAAAACAGAGTACTGTACCATTATTAAATTAAATTAAATTAAATACAAATAAGAGGCAAACTCTGGTTATAGTGTGAATAAGAAGAGAAAGAGTTTAGTTTCCAGTAACAACAAACAGAATTTTCTGGTTGACTAGCATGACTAGCATGTAGCTGCAAAGCATTGAAGATTTTTTTTATTCTATCCATTTTCATCTCCACTATTTTAGAGTTCAAATAGTTTGACACAAATTTCTTTGTCTCCATGACTCCCGAGTACCATCGTGCTGCTTGACAATAGTGTTCTCATCTGGAGGACGGCACAAAGCAGGCTGCTTGTAGAAGTGGTACCTGAGACCTTATCACTCACTAGATTCTGGGCAGAACTTTATGGGAGAGCTCTGTAACAACCAAACATGTACCAAGCACTAAGGTTCACAACAGGCTTTCCATAATAAATTTGACACACTTTACACTACTCGTGAAGCTCACAGCAAATATCCAGAGAAGAAGAGGAACTACCACCACCATCTGTCTGCCTGTTGATAAAGAAACTAGACAGGAAGGGCCAGGGCTAGCTGGTTAGAGGTGGTTGTCCCTTCGGAACAGAAGCAAGGAAACTGCTCATTAGTAAATAAAATGCAGATGGCATCATTATGTTAAACAGATGAAAAAACTACTAATTGTGAAATACACTCAGGAAAACCTTAATATACCTCCATGGCCACCCTAGTAAAGTCTGTACACACCGATATTATCACACTGCCATTTTTGCTGATGCAATAGCTTTCATGCATGACATGTCATAACCTGTCAAAACAAGAACAGCACAAGCTAACAATGCCAGGCCAGTAACCATAACGCACAAAAACTAGACACTTAAACAGGTACACCTAAATGAAATGCTGTTCTTCCTCCTGCACTCAACAGCCTGCTGAGAAAACTCTACCAGCTCACGTATTACATGTGCAGGCCCAACTAGTGTGGTGCTGATGAGTGAGGGAACTGGAGAAACAAAAAGGGAGGTGAGGAGAGTTTAGAGAAGCGGGAGGATGACTGCAGCTGGAGCTGAATAATGTAAGGTAATGTGATCTCATGTAGCCACTGTAAACAAAGGCTTAGGTTTCCACTGCACCTGGCCTGCTAACCTGGGATACTACTTGGAAAAGAGAGTGGCTATGTTACATGTTCTGTAAACTCTGGAGTTTGGAGAAAGAGCCTGTGCAACATAATTCAAATGTTTATACAGAAAAAGAAAAAGAAAACAAAAAAACAATCCTTGACATTTACTCCAGCAAAATTCATATTTTTGTTTATTAAATGGTCAGAAATAACAAGAAATAATTTTTAAACTTCAAGTGACAGAGTGGGGTCGAATCTCATTCTATCATTTCATTATATTTTGTAGTAGTCAGGCTATCTTGTCATTTTTAAAGTGGTCTTAAAGAATAGTTCTTTTCTTTGGACATTGGCTGCTTTTTTCCACTCAGTCCTTATAAAAGACCGAGTAACAGAGCAATGCGTTTATTTTTTATTTTGTTTATCACACCATTGAACACTGACATCCAAATCATTTGATCACAAAAAAGGCACCTAATTCAAGGACTGAATCAGTGATATGTCCACACATAACAGTCAACTAAGCAAAGAACTAATTAGTTTCATAGTTTGAAAAATGCAATTAAACAGTTTCACAGATATAAAAAGCATTTTTAAAGCATCAAGGTGATTCCCAAAGAGCTAAAAAGAAGAAGTGTCAGGCGGGAAAAACTGCAGCCATGACAACAGGTCTTGTGGAGTGATGGATCTAAATGTGAAATTTTTGGTTCAAATTGTTGGAGGACGTCAGGAGAGACGTTACAGCCATCTGTAAAACAGGAGGTTCTATCATGGTTTGTGGCTGCATTTGAGCCGGTGGTGTTGAGGATTTTCTCAAAATGGACGGATTTATGAAAAAGGAAAAGTACTGGCAAAATATGATGCACCATGCAGCACTACCTGGAAATTACAAAACAGTGGCAGCTGCTTCATTTCTCAGTCTGACAACACACTGCAAATGGAGTAAAAGCAAATAGACAAACACGCAGTGGAACACTACCCATCATGGATTGGTTCCCCCAGAGCCCAGACCTCAAAATTACTGCAGCAGTGTGGGATCATGTTGACAGACAATGGAGAAAAAGGCAGAAACATCCAAACAATCCTTCAGGAAGCCAGGACGTATTCCCGAAGACTACTTGTATAGTGATCACAAATTTTCCTGCCGTGGGCTCAATAACGTCTTATCTTATCTCATATTATCTTATCTTATCTTTTGACCAATTCAGGCTGTTGAAAAGTGGACTCAAGTTTAAAAGTTCAGAAGTTTGCCAGTCACAACTGCATTGAAAGCCTCTGGTCAGCTGCCAGCTTCCTCCAATAACCCATAATTCACTATATATTCAGTTTATATATTTCTTACAGGCCTCGGGTATTTTTAATGGCACAGAGATTTTTTGCCTGGCTGCCATTGTTCTCCTTACACTCATATTTCAACAGAAAATAGACCAGTCGTTCTTATTCCACGTCCCCACTTTGAAACGCTCACAATTCAAGGATGCAAAGGACAAATAATACATTGCTTGCATTTGTTTAAAGAAAGTAATCAATAATCACTAGCTGGGTGTTCTTTCTTTCCCAGCTACATATTCCCACTGGAAAAGCACTTGTTCTAACTTGAAACTGGTCTGCATCCTCTGAATGGATCAAAGAGTTTATTCAAGTAGTAGAGTTTAGGAAAGAATGCTCATGAATACAGAGTTGATTTAGTTTTGTATTTCTTACTTATTTATGCTTTTTATTGTGTTTTAAGGTGAAGGATGTCAGTGGGGCAGTTTGAGCTCTTGTTGGCAGAGGTGAGAACACATGTGAGTAGGGAGAGAACTCATTTCATAGAGTCGATCGACCCGGAGCAGCATCTAGCTGTGTGTCTGAGGTAAAACAGCATTATTCTACCATTTCCATCTCATTGTATAGTCACTACTGGTGCAGGTTTTGAGCTACAGCGGACTTGTTCCCAAATGCAGTCTGATTGGTCAGATGTGTATTAGAAAAATGTCACAAAAATGTATTAAGATTAGGGGAGTCTCAAAAATTACTTTTAAAGTGAGAATCTTTTTCACAGATTTTACATGTCCGGTGTGCAAAGGTCTTTAGTTTTAGTTTTTGTTGTGGTGACATGGGTGGTAGTTATCCAACTGTAAGATCTAAGAAGTTGCACACAGTATAATATAGCAATACAAATTAGTTTATGGGTGCAGCCGGCTAACAATATTTGCTTGTGTTAACTTATAACTTGGCACTCCACCCTTTCACCAGACTATATCGCACCCAGACTTTGTAGATTTGGGTTTACATCCTATTCACTCACAACAGTCACCACTATACTTAACTTTAACTTCAACATTACCAACTTCAATATTAGCAACATCTTTTACTCCCCAAAAGGCATCTAGGAACAGCATCAGTAACTCTTTACAATTATTTCCATTTTGTTGTGTCACATAAAAAGCTGTTCAGCACTGACTCAGTACGGCCTGTGAAAGGACTCTTAATTAGTTTAAGCCACCTATTTGTAACAGAACTGACACCATCATTGTTTCTGTGGTTTCCTTGGTCCTTCTAAAGAGGAAGTAAAGCACTCTGCATCACAGCTTTACTGATAATGATGCTTTCAGACACCACTATGGGGAATTCAAAAAGACACAGATGTTTGGTTAAGTATGAAAATGTTGTGTTGAAAATTTGTTTATACGTCTGCTTGACTCCATAAGCAACAAACAGCCTTAAAAGTATGTGCAGCAGTTCTGAGCTAGTGTTTACTGTACATTAACAAAGCGGTGAGATAACAGATGTTACATGGAGGTGGATTAGCATGATGACGCACGTCTTTGATATAACTGCAAACCACTTTCCAAAGCAATTTTTTTTAATTATAAAGTGCATTTTTCCTCTTAATTCCAAGCAGAAGTCCATTTATTGTCCATTTATTTCAACCGAGGTTTGAAAAAAAAGGACATGCAGAATGAAATCTATTTTTTGCCACCACTTAAGTAATCATTAGGAGATAATGCAGCTTAAGGCAAGGATTGATTTGAAACCACTGCACAACATTAGAGTACTCAGTAATAAAGTATTACTGGCAGTGAACACTTATTAAAGAAGACTGAAAGAGAATACTAACCCCCTTTAAGATGAATCTAGTGCTACACTGAAATAAACTAATGCCTGACTGAAAGTACAACACATTTAACATCATTAAATTCACAGAAACATAACATGAGTTCTGTGATTTATTAATAATTTAGAGCTGGATTCCTCAAATCACTGAATATGGCCCATTTCCCTACATCAATAAGGAATTTAATTTTCTATTATGGAAAATAACAGGAAAAGAATAAAGCCATTATATGTTAAATGCCATTTTTCCTTTAAAAAGTCCACCCACAGGCAACGTATCTCTGACCACTCATTTTTTGCACGTTTTAATTGTACTTGTTTAATTCCTCTGAGACTTTACTACTGAACAATGTCCTCGCTCTTACTTTGAAAGGTCAGTCTGCTAAACGGTGAGTTCCAGCCTTTCATGCCCTTCTCGTGTTTCCCTCCCAGGTGGTTTGTGCTTCAGTTTGCAATTGAGGTGCAAACTGGCACACATTTCAGGTGGATCAGGATGTTGTGTCAAACATTCATTATTAGTGCACCAGCACAGAAGTTAATGAGTGAAATTTGAACTTACTATATTAGCACACAGCAGAGGCCCTGACTCAGGGTGAAGAAGACACCAGTGCAGATGCCCAGCACTTAAAGAACTATCAGTGTAATTTATGGAAAAGCTAATAGTTTTATGGCTTCAGCTGGACCAGGGATGTCAAAAGTCCACTGCACAATGCTACTGACCCGGTTATGCTAGCCACTGTCACTGTCTGAAAAGGAACACCTTCACAATCACAGCACCAATGTGGAGGTTTTTCTGAGTAGTGTGCTCTGGAAAAGTCGCAAGCTCGTGCAGCACACCTCAAGCGCCAAATATAAATGCCCACGGTGTCACTAACCAATGCGGTGACTTAACATGGTGATGAGGAAGCTAAAGAGGCTCTTGTAAAAAAAAAAAA
Source organism: Perissodus microlepis (assembly GCF_051167445.1). NCBI lineage: Eukaryota > Metazoa > Chordata > Actinopteri > Cichliformes > Cichlidae > Perissodus > Perissodus microlepis. The sequence goes on along the minus strand of NC_140470.1, from coordinate 26,597,078 downwards.
AAAAAAAAAGAACACACACCCATTCTGACAGATACATGGCCTATCAAACGTTCAATCTGAACCAGAGGCAGTGACACTCTTTGTTGATAGAGGCAAGCTACATACAAATGGGGCTTTCTGCAAAACACAAAAACTACAGACCCCATGCTAGGTTCAGATGCTGTGATATGCTATCAAATGATTCTACAAGCAAAAGAAGTGATAACAGATGATACTGAGGGGCTATTTCTCACAGATATGAATCCAGGTGTGTCTTATAAGTTTGGCTTCTCTTTGAGGTACCATTGTGTTGGAAAAGAGCTAATTATATATATTCCTAAGCTAATTGTATATTCCTTAAATTATCACATATACAAATATAGCAGTCTATCACTAATAGTACTTGCATGTATTAGTTATCTTAATTATTTATCTGTGGTACTAAATGCCATCTCAGCCCCTCCCTAATTTTTCCCCATCAGCCCTCCTCACCAGTGTGACAGGCAGCAGGATGGTGAGCAGAGCGATGTGATGCAGGACCAGCAGGAACTCCTTACGGACAAAGGAGTTTATGGTCCTCAGTGAATGCTGCTTGTAGTCCTCATGCCCTTTGATGTGGAAGCGGTAGTAGTGACTGAGGTACATGGCAAAGATGTCGTACGTCATGTAGGGGACGCCGTACCAGATGACAAAGTAGGTGGCCAGCCAGTGCCTGAGGAAGACAAAATAAAATTGTTATCAGTGTCTACAACTAACAGCAGAATCACCCACAGGAATGCCTCTATCGAAAATGGATGACCATGATGTTCAAATAATTGAATACTCATTAAGAAGTTGAGCCTGCTATCACAATGCAGGTAAAAAATATAACCCCAGACCTTTCATGAGATGCAACTCGTTTTGACCAATTGCCTATTTTACATGGTGATATGATCCCTGAAAGTTTACACAGAGTGAGCTTTTTGACATTTTCTCCAGTGAATGATCTGAAAACAGATTAAACATCCAGGGTATCAGTGTCTGTCTCCATTTCTCTACAACATAGACACAAAACTGAGGAAGTTTTGCCACTGAAACTATAATTTTATATGACACAGGCTAGTGAAATTAAAAAAAAGTGCTAAACAAGTACATTAATTTTACTTTTGTTTGTAACGGGTATTAAACTGATATGGCTAGATTTTAAAGTTTAAAGCTTAAGTGTGTTTTTCAGACCTGAAAATGTTATATGACTGCGCAGTTTGCTTAAGAAGCTATAGAAACTGAGGTATATTTAAAAAAAAAAAAAAAAGTCAAATACAGACTCGTGCCCTTGCACTCTGAGAGTCTGTAATGTGGAAAATGTTCAGAATATAAAAGTAAAACTTTGCTTGGCTTTATAAAATTCAACAAAAAAAACTTGCCTGATCCTGAGAGTCAGGTGGAAGGCTTTAAATGTTTTTTTTATGGAATGACCCATGTATGTTTGATTTATTTAAATAAAAATCATGAAAAAAATCTTTACCAGAACTATAAAACCATATTAATCATTTACCAGTCCGACATTCACAGGTCACTTTGTTAGGAGCACCCATTTAGCTGCTCATTTACACAAATATCATGGCCACAGTTCAGCACATTTATGGCTCTTTTCCACTCACACCAATTCAACTCGACTCTATCCGATATTTAAGTGATGACATATGAACCCTGTTTCCGGGACCAAACTACTCTGTGTTTATTAAGGCTGTTGTGTTTTTAACATGTTTTAATGCTTTGTATCTTGTCCTATTTAATCTCAACAAGCCCCTAAAAAGGGCAGTGATCACTGTCGGCCTCTCTTGGTTTTTATTATCACTGTTCATTTTAAAGCTCAGGTTTTAAAACCTTACAATGTAAGTACAGCCCAGCCCATGCAGCAGTATATTAATGACTAACCTCGTATTGTGGATGGATTATCTCAGTTGTTCTCCTGACTGAAGTTTGGTCCGTTTACAGCATCCTGCCATGCGATTGCTTTTGTCACTAACCTTCGGGAACCCTCGCATTAACTTTTATCAAGTGGAATAAAGTCAGAGTTCATCCTCAAGTGTGTTTATACTGCATTATGCTAACCATAGCTATGTAGCTAGCCACCACGTAGCAACCCTACAAATGTCACTGCTGTTTAGTTTCCTGTCTTCGTTTATGTTGGAAGTGATAGCAGAGCTGTACATTTAAATTTTTTCAGAAATCCCTAAGTCAGAACGTAGTATATTATGTTTGGGTGGAAACTAGCAAGCTAACTTCCTGCTAACTTCTAACTCCATTAAATTTCATAAATCCTGTTTTCATGTATGCCTGGATGTTAAACTTAATTAAGCGGTTGAGCAGCCACACTGATCATTTTATTAAAGATGAAAGAATTTAGACCGTTTTTAACTTTCAGTGATACCACAGTGTTCGTTTGACTTTGGGACCTGAAGTGGAGTTTGGACCCGGAAACGGCTAATGACGTCAGACTTAAAGACCGGATTCGACTCAGCTCAGTTTCAGTAATTACAATTGATTGCCACCTCAATGTGGGTGGGGTTGTTATAGTAATGCGGTGTTAACTCAGGGAGCTTGGAATCCCAGTCAAGTAGGTACCAAAAAGAAGTGCCCAGTAACAGATACTACTACCTAAAGGAAAATCCTAGTAAGGCCGAGTAGGTGCCAGTGAAAAAGAGGCATTAGGAATTTGGTTAAGGGGAGCTGCTGAGATCCAAATGGAGTAGGAACGAAAGGTGATTTAACTGACTTTGTGGTGTGGTGTAGTTGTTGGTGCAACGGTGCGGGGGATATTTACTTGGAAGACTTTGGGCCCCTTAGTACCAATTGTGCACTGTTTTAACACCACAGCCCAGCTGAGTATTGCTGCTGTTATTTGCATCCATTTACAACCACAGCACACTAATTTTCCAGCAAAATCCAGGAAATCCAGCTGCTTCCAGCAAAATCAGATGCTGTGTCACAAAGCTCAAATGATCTCAAACTGGTGTCTTGAACATGCCATTGATTTCATTGTAATCAAATGGCCTCCACAGTTTCCAGATCTGAATCCAATGGAGCACTTTTAGGATGTGGTGGAATGGGAGAGTCACATCCTGGAAGTGCAGCTGACAAATCTGCAGCAACTGTGTGATGTTATCATTTCAATATGGACCAACATCTTTGAGGAACGTTTCTGCTCTATTAGGTACACCTTGCTAATGCTGGGTTTTACCTTTACAGTGGGCAGTGAATATAGAACAGAAGGAGGCCTAGGCACTATCACAGCATTTAGTCCTAGAAAAAACACGTCAACAACAAGACATTTACTTTCAGTAGATTTAAATAAAAACCTGCACTTTTTTTAACCACCCTCTGTCCCGTGCAAAGCATCGGAAAGCTTTAAGACAAGCTTGTGTAAGTACAGTAAAATCAACAGCTTGGATAGCTCCAGTAGCCTAATGAGCACTGATTACTGTGATGGTTAATTATGTGGACAGAAAGGAGTGAAGCTGCAGGGTAAAGCTGAGCTACTGACCCCTGACCTCTCACTGGCTTCTCTAGCTTTTAAGGTCAGTGGATGGAGATTAAGAACAGTAAGGCACAACAAACAGCTTAGGGAGGAAAGAAGGCTACATGAGCTGATTCTGTAATGTAATGTATACATAGCTCAGTGCATTCCTAATTTTGTTTGTCTCTCAAATATAAAGTATAGAAAATATTGTTAAATGAGGGAAAAAGCACAACCAATTAGATAAACAGTGTTACCAGATCATATTAACCACTTTATTTGGAGCTAATGTTAGAGTCTGGCCAATCAGGTGAGTTTGAGCTACTTTAGTGGTTCTATTGTGCAGTTTATACAGTGAACACCGCCATTTCTGCAACTTAACCACTAAAGGCTAAAAGAAGGGACAGGTTGCGATGGAGAATTAGAGTATTTGTGGGTCTAACTCTGGAGCATAAACCCCCGGGTTGAGCGCACGTCACAGGACAGCAGAACTGAGCAGTGTTGTGGAGGAATTAAGCTCTGTGGGTGATTTGGAGTGGGGGGGCGCAAGAGATTAGCAGTCTGAAACTGGGACTGCCAGGGTCTGGTCGCTGACTCAGTGAAGGATTAATAGGCTGGCATTAACCTAGCGTCACACTTTCCTCAGCTGCACAGAGTGGCCAGTGCTAACGCTAACAGTAACTCATTGCCAGCTGGCTGATGTGGAGGCAGCATGATAGCAGCTGGTTCAATAAGAGAAACGGGCAGACTGCTGCCCAAGGAAAGATACTGACCTATCAATCACAAAGGAAGTTAGTCTGAAAATCTTTAACGTTACATGACTGCTTGCATCATATTCAGCAGCAGGGGGAGTGTTTCATGCTATAATCGCAATGTAGGTACCAGATCTTCTGATTTATAACCAATTCCCAATAAAGTAAAACCATTTAAATATGTGCTGATGAGGCTCTGGTGCAACAACCCCTCCGACATCACAGATTAGCGCATTTAGTCTTCAGACGCTTTGCTGAATGAGCAGAGCCGTTAAAGGTAAGAGCTATCACTCAGATGGGATGCAACAAAAAGTCCTCTCAACATTTCTGCTTAACCTCCAGGACAGCAATGCTGCTTCTATTTCCTGGATGACAAGCATGCAGTTTCCCAGTTACACTAAAACACCCAAATAATGTACTTTATATCTGTGACGTAAAAACAGGAAGAAGAAATCTCAGCAGCTAAGGTTATGTTAATGATAGGATGTTGTAATGCTAGCAGGCAAGTGAGCAGGCAGCCACAGATTAACCAAAAACAGTTGTTAAAAAAAACAAAACTTAAAAGCAACTACTTTAAGTTAAGTGAGCCAAAAAGAAAAATACTAGAACAATCAAGGATTGAAAGGAGAAGGAACAGTAACAGTAACCGCGGGAGAAGAGGAGACAAACAGGTCTCTGAATAAAGCGAGGAGGAGCGTGTCGATCAATTTATTTTAATTGTGGATTATGCAAGTTCACACTTTAGACTGTTTATGTGTGTGAGGAACGTGAAGAATTAACAGCACGAATGTTATGTCAAAGACCTCAGCGAACTGTGTTAGGGCCGAGTGATTATTCGCATTTTCACCTCACAAGCACGCCGAGATTGTGCAGCTTCTAAGACAGATTAAGCAACTTTGTTCACTGTTAGCAGGCTGTGACTAACATTTATGTTTGAGTCAGTGAATCAAAATTGAGGCCCGAGTCTTTGGAATAACAGATCCCACCAAAGGGAGGCCCAGGAAGCATAGCTGCTGTGTTCATGTGTTACCAGTGATAACCAATGTTTCACTAAAGGGGTTATTTACATGAAGTCTCACCTGTCATTAATGACGTTGCCGCAGCACGATGACACGACAACGGCTCCTGCTGTGGTTGCCATGGCAGCATGGATAGAGGACACCAGCCTGCAAAAAGGGAGAACATCGTCACTTATGCACTGGATGGCTTTAACATGTAATAGAAACTTCAGTGAAGCTGATAAAAGTAATATATGTTCAGATATTTATTGTCCCGATTGTGTCTTTAGAAATCTGTCCAATCTCAATATGGCCAGCACCCCAGAAGGAAAACAAAACTTCTTTGAAGTATCTTAATGTTGTTCTGCTGGCCCTGTTAGTCCAAAACTTTAATTCCTTGGTTTATGATCAACATAGCCATCAGTTCAGCTGCACTTTGTTTTTAGCACTAATAGGCAATTGTTAACCTGCCAATATATTAACACACAGCTAAGCCCAGGGGTTTTTGTGAGTCACCAGGGGCCTTTGGGGGTGATGAAGCACAAGTGAGGTCTGCATATAGTTTATGCATGACTACATTATGGGGGTTATGCATTATCCTGTTGGTGCTAGCCAAAATATTTTTATTACACTTTTGGTGAGGTTTCATCCCTTGCCCAGAAGGAGGACCACCAGAACAATTGTGTACACACAGGAAGCTTGTCGGCCATGGCTTTCTAGCTGACGGTTAGTTGCTGGCGGACCTTCCAGGCTCCAGTTTCCTGTGTAACCCTGTAACCCCAACTTGCTGTGAACTGCTTACTTAGTGGACCCTCCTTGACCCCAGAAATACACCAGGCCTGCATCAAAGCCAGAGATCATCACACCCACTCAAGCCAAGCCAATGCTTGCAACTTCACACGGCGGTGTTTCAGAAGGGCATTCATGACACTTAAATTGGCGCTGTGTTTGTCTTTAACAAAAGCCAAGTCAAGCTGCAGAGCAGGCAAGGAAGTCAGGAAGTCAGACACAGCCATAGTTTTTCAAACAAAACCCTTGTACAGACACAATGCCAAAGATACTGCCTGATATGTCTAATAACAGAGTTTCATAACAGCAGATATGGTGATAGTTCTGATCTTAAACAGCCAATCAACAGGTGACAGTTTCACATGTGTGGCAGCAGACATATCTATATGTTATCATAGCAAAGATACATGAAAGTATGCTTATGGAATTTCTTCACCAACTATTGGATAAGGTGTATTACTATAGCAACTGTTCAGTCCTGTTGGCTACAGAGCTTGATTGCGTCAGCCGTCTGGATTGAGCCACTAATGAAGCTACAAAGCAGCAGTGTCATTAAGTAAAACCTACATGGATAAAAAGTTTCAAAAACTTATTCTGGGGAAATTTCAGCATACTTGTGAAATGGTTTTGAGATTTAATTGGTTACCAGTGAAAATGAAGTTATGTCTCTCCCGGGGCTCAACACTAATTACCTAAAGAACTGCCCAGAGGTGCTGCCAAGATGACTGCCTAGTGCCAAGACTTGTTTCTATAAGCACTTTGCTTAGAAGATTACACCAATGTAATACAAAAGTTAATATTTGTGTTACTACACTCCCTATTATTATCATCATCTAGTTTTAAAGTTTGATCTTTGCTACAATTATGAATAAACTCAAAATAAAAAGGCAGGTGTTGGCTTAGTTTTTTGTGATGCCATGTGGGAAATTATTGGGTCAAATAAAATTCACTCAGATCTGAGCTGGTAAAACTGCATGCTACAAGAAAATTTAACAAATTACTTAAATCCAAGTCAAATTATGCGTGTTTTCAATGTGATTAATAGCTCTAGGACAGGGCAAAGCCCAACAAATACAGGTCAGTTTTACACAAGTGCTGCTTCAGGTGAGCCGCTTAAGATCAGTGTACCGTGATGGGATTAGCAGTACTTGGCTTCAACTTTCCTCATCTATAAACAGACCTGTGACATAGGAGAACTTGGTACATCTTTATTTGAAGTGTCACTTGGAGTGGAGTGGAGAAAGGCATGCACAACATTCACCGGCCTCGCACCTATGCAACAAGTAACTCCTACACTGAGATCTAACTTGTGTTTTATAATTATTTGCTTACGTTTATAGCAACTTCATTACAACATTATTTTTAATAAATAGTGGCTGTGATGTTGTGACCTTGATGAGTGAACAATCACAGAGAAATTGATTTTTTTCTCTTGGTTCAACAGATTTATTTTGTCCAATTTAAACAGAAAGCTGGATTATTTCACCAATTAAATTTTTGTGTGTGGGTTGGTTTGTTTTTTTTTCAAACTATGAATGACTTTTGCTCAGAGAAGCTCGTTCCCTGGATGCTCTCCAACTTGGCAGCACTGACACTAAGCTGCTTTGAAATGACAAAACATGTCCTTTATTCCCCAGCAGTCACTGCAGCCATGACAGACAGCCGCCCATCTAACACAGCGCATTGTTGACTGATTTTCCCGATGGGTCTGTTTTACATCTCCACCTACTCATCAGGAGACAAACACATACTACCAGGCTATGTGTGTTTTGTCTGCCTATGTTTTCCCCCCACCACCCAACAGACGGTATGTACACAGGAAACACATGAACTGTAACTTGTTACAGTTACATAACCCATGTTATGAGTTTTCCAGCTGATCAAATCGTGTATTTACAGCAGGTGCAAACAATACGAGATGCAAAAGTCCAAATAAATAAATAATAAAGCAGCTAAATAAGGGGAAAAAAAAGAACCTGAGATGGTGTACATGTAGGGCTGAGCGATATGGCCTAAAATTCATATTGCGGTATAATTTGAAACACGTGCAGTAACGATATATATCGCGATATATTGTTTTCTTCTGTATAACATATTTTCCACACTATAAGGCACACTTAAAATCCTTTAATTTTCTCAAAAATCGAGAGTGCGCCTTATGTATGAATTCTGGTTGTGCTTACTGACCTCGAACCGATTTTGGCGTGCAGAAATCTGTTAAAAAATGTTTTAGTACAACTTTGGTAAGCCGCACTGCTTGATGGATTGTCAGAGCATTACGGCTGCCGTAGTGAGGAGCTTCACGGAGTAATCTGGGTCCAAAACTCCGCCTGCTTCAGATCCCAAAGTCAAACGAACACTAAGAGTTAAAAACGGTCTAAATTCTTTCTTCTTTAATAAAATGATCAGCGTTGCTGCTTTACCAGGTGTAACAATTAAGTTTAACATCCATGCATCCATGAAAACAGAATTTATTAAATTTAACGGAGTTAGAAGTTAGCAGGAGGTTAGCTCGCTAGTTTCCACCTAAACATGACACACCATGTTCTGACAGAGATTTTTGAAACTAAGTAAAACGTACAGCTCTGCTACCACTTCCAACATAAATGAAGACAGAAAACTAAACAGCAGTGGCGTTTGCAGGGTTACTGAAGTTGGACTACCTGGTATATAATGTTGTGCTACGTGATCGCTAGCGACACAGCTATGTTAGCATAACATTAGCACAGTGAAGCTGGAGGATGAACGCCAACTTTTTTTCCACTCGATAAAAGTTAACGTGAGGGATTCTGGTGGTTAGGGACAAATGCAATCGCATAGCAGGATGCTATACACGGGCCAAACTTCAGTCAGGAGAACAACTGAGATTATTCATCCACAATACGAGGTTAGTTATTAATATACTGCAACAACATGGGAATAGAACAGCTGCGAGAGAATTCAACATTAATGAATCAATGTTACGGAAGTGGAGGAAGCGCAGTTTTTGGCTTTCCCCATATTTCAAAAGTGCTTCATCTCTTTGCTATGACTGTCGCCCGGCATAATTTGCAGATGATAATGGTTGTAGCCGCTGCGATGCTTTCGACCAAAACAGGCGCAGCTTGATGACATCATCAACATGCGCTATCACGATAGAGCGGTATAGTCAAAATCTCTATCGTTGGCCAAATTTATATTGTTTCCATCGCCCACCCCTATGTGCATGTGAAATGTACTTAAGGAAAAAGAACATTACTATAATTTTATTTATTTTATTATTTATGGTTTTAATATTATTAAAGTATCCTTCACATCATTGCGAAAATTAATAACACTGAAATACTGTTGAACTGCACTTTTATTTGACACCCAGTTGTTGAAATCGTCTCTAACTAGACCTCCTTAAATTGAATATCTTGTGAAGCTACAAGTGGGATAATTATTTAGCCCTTGTAAATAATAGATGAGAGGCTTGAGCGAACTACCAAGGAAAATGATTACATATTTCTTGAGAACTGGGGTACTTAACACTGCACAAATTCTTGGCTATGGACTTTTCATTTTCAATTTTCCAGCAAAGATTAATCACATGTACATATATTAACAGTAATTATATTGAGGTATGGCAAAGATCTAGCCTTTACTAATGCAGTGTTATAGAGTTTACTAAGATTTATTGACTAATTTAATTATTTATCCTTTAAGATATAAGTCAGCTGACTGTTTAACCAAGCTTATTGGTTTCTCATAAACTCCTTCAGTTTCCAAAGGCAAACAAACACTAAAACCATCAGGCCATGGCTGTTCTCCCAGGTGTTACAATAAAGTTTAACATAAAGGCATGTATGAAAAATGGGATTTACAAAGTCTATCTGATTTAGAAGTTAGTAGTTTAAGGCTAACAAGTTGACATCTTAAGATGATATACTGGTTCTGTCCAAAGTATTTCTGTGAGGGGAAAAAAGCAGTTACTGACAATAATACTCGAATGGTTTAAGGTGGAGTAGTTGACAAAAAATATCTTCTGCATTGTGTCCAGCTACAGAATTAAGCTTAGGTTAATACAAACTGTAAGATGAGGGACAAACTGTTGTTACTCTATAAAAGTCCCTGCTAACGCTTTCATAATGGGCCAACAGAAAGTCTGAGATGAGCTCAGTAATAACATAAGGCTAGTTATTAATGTTGCTGGATGAATCCTGAACCTCACCAGAGCTGTCAGATTTATCCAGACAGCTCCCCAGCAACTTCAAACAGAAGAGTTGGCCCTTATATCAGAAATATATCGATTCTCCTTTTCCTCTCAAAAACACTTTGCTATTTCTGGAGAGAAACACTGAAACCTGCACTTACACTGTTCCATTAGTTTACTACTAATTTGTAAACTTGATGCTTTGGGTATATAAGATTTGTTAGTACTGAAATGAACTGGCTGAGTCTTGGTTTATTAATTAGCTCTTTGCCAGTAAGCCATCCACAGAACCTTCTACTCCCATTTGAACATTTGTGCAATAGCAACCTTATGCTAGTCGACTTAGTAATGTATAGGATCAGAAACAGTTCCTCAGAATGAGTCACATCATCAGAAAAGTGTTAACAGAGGTCAAAGTCAAGGGCCTTTTTATCCATAGACTTCTACAGGACTTTTCTGCATCCACAGGTATCATCTCTGGTTGCCTTTAAAAAGAGTACTTGACCTTTCAGAAGCTAAGTCATTTTTTTAAGTGGATGAAGTTGAAAAGGGAAGCAAAAAATGCCATTCGTGCATTTTTTTTGGGGTCATGATTATGATGATAGCACACCTTTTAACGTGAATTGATAGCGAGTTCCCATAGATCCACCAAGGTGTTACACATACAGCCACAAAGCACCAAATTCCTTTAGTCTGAGTGAGTAAGTGATTACAGTTTGCACCCAGACATACTCAGGCTAGTTTTAGAAGGTCAAAAGACTGCTTTCTTTCTTTCTTTCTTTTTTTTTTTAAAACAGTGCACTAACAAATGGCAGTGCTGAGAAACAAAGAGTATTTGTGGTTTCCTGCTTGAACCTGCAGTCAGCTCAAACCGGCGGGGGACCACGGCCATGATACCGGCATCAGCAAGTGAACAATAGCCATGTGACACGCAAGTACAAAAACCACAGGTCTGAGCTAGGAAAACTTAACAGGCCTTCTTCTCTCTTTCCCCCACAAACTCAATCCCCTCACACCGGCTTTACTGCCTTCTAAGGCTGTATGGTCTCATACTCTGTCACAAGACTCAGTTCATACAGCCAATTCATTGTGCGTCCGCCAATAACCCCCTCTCTCCCCCCTGCAGCTGAAAAGTTGAGTTCGACGGGGTGAGGAGCGTGAAGTGGGGGAAAAGGGCAAGAATTCTTTGTTGCCTTGTTCGGTAATGTTGTCTTTTCTTCCCTACTGTGTCAGGCCAGCGAACAACCTCAGCTTCCCTTTCAGTGTTACCAGGTCTTCGCACTGACTGTTTTGTTACACATGGACTACTTGCTCTTTCGTGTTCCGTCTCTCGCTCTCTCTCTCTCTCTCTCTCACTCAAACATACACACACTCACACACACACACACACACACACACACACACCCACAGTGTCTGACAGCAAGAAGTGGTGTTTTTGTTCCTCTAGTAAATGGGCTACGTAATGTGTAGGTCCATGGGCACTGCAGCAGAGCAAAAGAAAGTGACAGCAGAACCAAAAAAAGCAAACAGGGTAAAGTGCATTTCATGGCAAGAAGGAACTCTCCCACTCTTCCATCAGAACCCCTTGATTGTATAAATGGATGCTGGAATGTCACTGGCTGCGTATATGGGTATATGGGTATGCGTATTGAGTTTAAGCCAGGAGAGCAGCACATTTCCTGGTGGCTTGACGGTCATTTTGGTCAGCCACTTGATATGCAAACATTTAAGCACTGTAACAAATCTAGACATTACAGGTATGCACTTGTTCTGATAACATCTCCCGCTCTCTTTCAAATAAACTCCTAGTGACAACTATCACACATATTGCAGGGGCAAAATAAGACTTGTTGTTTGGCATTAAATTCCAGTAAACAGCTTGCCACAAGCCTTAGTAACTCAAGTTTGTGTGCTTAATTATATTGTATCCTCCCTTGGAGAAATAAATGGGGGTGCATATGGGTTGTGTTGATTGGCGCAGACTGACTCCAACTGTAATGTGCTGCCTATCTGTCTGAATTCATACATTTGCAAACCTTCACAAATCTATCCAAGAGTGACTCCAGTCTGGACAGGTAAGACCCCAGTTGTACGGAAACAGGCAACCTGTGTAACCAAAAGTTGCCACCGAGAGGTTGATGGTGCTGCAAGCAGTTGCTGAGAGCAAAAATTCAATTCAATAACCAGGCAACCACTGATTTTTTTCTAGTCTTGAGGTTTTATTATTTGCCATTTTTTCTCTAGTGTGACTGAGACTTAGGTGAGTTAAAATGCTTCAACTAGAGAAAAAAGTTACATCCTACGGGAACATGTCCATGTGTATATACACCCCATGGGCATGTGCCTTGCAGCACACAACAGGAGTTTTACCCGCACCTTTTCGCACAGGACATATGGGAAAAGTGGCATATTAAAGCTCATGTCTGATTGTAGGTCATAGTCGGCAAATGTTTGATCCATCTCTTTGTCCAGTAATGTCACGAAAAGTTCAGCCCCGCATGTGTTAAATCAGCTAACAGAGATGAGAGGGAAAGCGAGAAGCTGGAGGTAAACAACAGAAGGAACTGGAGTCCCCGCTGAGCTCTAAAATCACCCCGATGCCGAGATGATCATCTCTTCCACACTTATTCCATTAACTTGTATTTACAGTCAAAATAAAGCTAACTGTTTTGTGTTAACACACACAAATCCTTCAGGTGTCCAATTTATGCTACTTGGAAGCCTGTGATACAAAGCATGGTACAGGCAGAAGATGTAGACATTAAAGGCCAGTTTAGTGGTTGAGGGCGAGCAGTGTGACAGCCTGCAGGCACTGTGGCTTGTAAGAACGATGTTTTCCGATAGCTGAGCATTTGTAAATTAGCAGAAGCGTTATTCGGCAGTAGGCTTCGGTGTATTTCAGTGCATAGCTAACTCAGCAGTCGGCCCTGACCAGAGCTCAGAAGAGGATTAGCTAGAGTGACAGCTTACAAATGAGCGCTGAACTGAACTGTGCAAATGTGAGCAAGTCACACTGATGCCCCCCCCCAACACATTTATAATTAATACTAATGACATCCAAAGTTAAAAACGTTTCTAATGTAATGATTTTATCGTTCATTCACGTGGCTTGTTCAACTCTAATAAAAAATGTAACTTCCTGGGATTTCTCTGTGACTATTTATTGGAGTGAAAGTACTAGAACTGAACTGAACTGCATAGTTGTGGTTGGCTGATATCAGTAGATAAGCATTATTCTAAGGTGTAATGAATGGGAAACTGATGTAATTAAGGATTGTTTTCTACTCCCCCAATTTTTTATTTTTTAATTTGAAAACTGCGTTATTGTTTTTAAGAAACTAGATGCCATTTAAAAGCTAGACTGTATATGAAAGATGGATGTGGCAACTGAAATGTTTTTGAAGACTCAAGCTAAGCATTTTAAAACAGAGTTATTATAAAAACTAAACCAAAAAGAAGTGAAAAAGCATTTTAATTAAATTAAATAGAGGTAAAAACTAAAGTCACTTTTTAGACCCAGAAGCTAAATCTAGTATTTATAAACAGTCTATGAATACTGTCTAACACAGTGGTCCTCAACCTTTTTTGCACCACGGACCGGTCTTTAAGGTGTCGCAGATAAATACAACAAAATAAAATGATACGACCGAGACAAAAACTGTTGTATTTTGTAAATATAATAATAAATGCAAATTCACTGTGTAACTTTTTTAGTTGCGTCCTCCTGAAATGCGCCAACAAAATTGAGAGTAACATTCTCCGCTCTGCCCCTTAATGCTCTCTGGTCGCTATGGTAACAGTCCGTGGCCCGGGGGGTTTGGGACCACTGGTCTAACCTATTCTGTTGCATATGCTGCATAAAATAGCACTATCCGGTCTTAAAGTCTGATGTTATTAGTCATGTTTGGACCCAAACTCTGCTGCAGGTCCCAAAGTCAAACGAACAATGCGGCATCACTGAGAGTTGAAAAACTGTCTAAATTCTTCAATCTGTAATAATATGATGGCTGCTTTTCCAGGTGTAAAAATTAAGTTACCAGGCATCCATGAAAACAGAATTCATTAAATTTAACAGAGTTAGAAGTTAGCAGGGCGTTAGCTCGCTAGTTTCCATCTCAATATAATATACCATGACAGAGATTCCTGAAAAAAATTAAGACGTACAGCCCTACTAACACTTCCGATATAAATGAAGTCAGGGAAGTAAACAGCAGTGACATTTGTAGGGTTACTGAAGTTGGGCTAGCTGGTATATAATGATGTGGTACATGATCGCTAGCGACACAGCAATGTTAGCATAACATAAACACAGTGAAGCTAGAGGATGAACGCTAACGTTTTTCCACTCAAAAGTTAAGTTGAGGATTCCAGATGGTTAGGGACAAAAGAAATCGCATGGCAGGATGTTGTAAACAGACCAAACTTCAGTCAGGAGAACAACTGAGATAATCGATCCACAATACGAGGTTAGTCATTAATTTACTGCTGCATGAGCTGGGCTGTAGTTACTACGTATGGTTTTAAAAACGGAGCTTTAAAACGAATAGCAGTAATAAAAACCAAGAGAGGAAGACAGTGATCACTGACTGTTTTTAGGACTTAAATAGGACAAGATACAATCATTTTGATCTATGATTATTATTCCTTACATTGAGGTAAAAATAATTATTCTTTCACTGATAAATTAGCAAACTGCAGCAAAAAAAGTAGACAAATGCTTAGGAGGACTTGACAGCGCTAGTTGTGGGCTGCCAAGCTACATGTAGGCTGTATCCCAATTCAGGGTCTGCAGCCTTAAAGGCCGCATTTTAAGGCCGATTACGTCACAGCGACGCGACGAAGGCTGTCCCAATTCGAAGGCTGCTCGAAATGCGGCCCTCAAATGTGTCCTTCATTTCCCTGAATTTTAAGGATGTGGCGGTGTAGACTTCGTGGCCCAACATATCCCAGAATGCATAGCGCGGCGGTGGGTGTGGATAATTTTGCCGAAAAAAAACGACGGATGAGGGGCGCCCGAAGAGTAAACTTTAAGTAAGTACTGAATATTATGTCACTTATTTATGTGCAAATGTTTAATAACGAAGAACATTAAAACATTACTGTTGGCCACATGTCGGCAAAGTTATGTGACAATAGTGACGTTTGTACTAACTTGGTTTTAAAGCCTTTACTTTAAAATATACGCCGTTCAATAGCTGACCTTAATCTTACAGAGAATGATCAAAGCTCATGTAGAAACAAACAAACAAATGAACAAAAGATTTTCTCCTTCATTTCTGTCAAACAAAGCTGTATGACACGTTTCCAGCTGTTAGTATCATGGTTGCTAGGCAACCTGGCCAGCGCGACGGAGGCCAGACCGTCCCATTTCACAAGCCTCGCACTTCCGGCCTTAGCGGTCTTTGAGTACGCGGCCCTTGAGGACCGTTAAGGCTGCGTACTTTAAGGCTGCAGACCGTGAATTGGGATACAGCCGTAGTTACATCTCCAGCGAAGTGCATAGTGTAGGTTATGTCGTAGGGTTTCCATGGGTTTGCGTATCTACGCCAGTGACTTGAGACAGAAGCATAAATCCTTTGTAAGGCAAAAGCAATGTAACAAATAGTGTAACAAATTACTTTCTTCAGAGAGATGTATTATGTATGGAGAAACATTTTTTCTAATTGCTGCATAGTGGACAGCTTTCTGTATTGAGCAAAAAGAAACTCATCTCATCGATCAGTGGATATTACAGTCACACTGTAGTTAGGACCATTTTATATATGCTCTGGTCAAAAGCTTACATGCAATCATTATGGGGATGAAATTCATGATAAATTTGAGCTTTTAATGATTTCCTTGAACACTACTTTTTCCAGGGTGCAATGACTGCACAGCATACATCTTTAAGGACTTTAAAAAACAAAAGCTGGGTGCACAAGTCTGAATTAATTTTGGATTTTCTCTAATCCACACAGGGTCAAAAGTATACATACATCCCCACATGGTTAAAAGTCACCTTAGGAAGGTGCACATCAACCAGATGTTTTTGGTAGGCATCAACAAGATTCTGGTATAATTCTGGCTAAATATTTGATCCCTCTTTTTGGAAGAATTGGGAGTTGATTTAAATTGATTGGTTTCCTGGCACTGACCCGGCTTTTAGGCATAGTCCACAGATTTTCATTAGGGCTGAGGTTTATCTTTGGGAAGGCTATTCTAGCAGCTTCATGTTCACCTGCTTTATCTATCCCAAACCATTTTTGATACGTGTTTGGGATCATTGTCCTATTGGAAAACCCAACTGTGTCCAAGTTTCAACTGTCTAGCAGTTGGTTTGAGGTGACATTGAAGAATTTGTAGATAAACCTCCGTCATTATTATTACATGAACCAGTACCACTGGCAGCATAACAGCCCCAAAGCATGATGCTACCACCGCTACCGTGATTGACAGATGTTAGTGTTCCTAGGCTGGAATGCGTCACCTTTAAGGCCCCAGTACAGGGCTTTGGAGCGTGATGTCACGGGGGTGGGCGTGGACAGGATTTTGGCCTGATGCGCCATTTTCTGGGTCCAAACAAAGCGCAAGCGAAAAAGGACCGAAGGCACACACAACAGCCAGGGTTCGTACTTGCTGTGTGGTCGGCTGCAATGTTCGATCGCTGGAATAAGCTTAAAAAGGGTTTGTCTTTTTATTCTTTCCCAACCTGGAAGCAACATGAGGGAGCTTATATGGCGGACCTTACAAAACGAAGGCGTTTAGCCTGGATAGCAGCCGTGAGACGAGCTGTTATCCAGTTCGCTTCCATCTCCAGATATCTGTTGGTGTGCTCCAGACATTTTCACTCCGGTAAGTTCTATATATGTACATATCACTCTTTATAGCTTAATAATATTATTGTTGGGGCTCTCGGAGGTTATAGAAATTGCGAACAAACATAGAATTGAGTGACTGTGCAGACATACGTGCTATGTAACGATTCGCTAATTATTTCGCACAACTGTAGGGAAGCCTGCCTATGAAATGGATCAAACAAATCCAGACTGGGTACCAACGTTACACATGGGGCACTCCGAAATCCGAACGTGAGGGTTAGGATTAGGGTTAACAAGATAAGTGAAGATATCGGGGTAGGACAGTGGTGGTAAGTTGTCTGGGTCTTTACTCCACTGCCGTATTTCATATAGGTCCACATTTGCGGTGCACTCTATTTTTTTCAAGTACCGCTGCTTCACCTCTGGACGCAATCGGTCTCTATACCGTCTGTTTTCTTTTGAGCTGCTTTTAAGCATGTTTCTTGTCGTCGTTGTTCCAACAGTGTGTTTGTTTTGATTTGTGGACCCGGAAAATGGCACCGCGCTCCCACAATACATTGCAGCGTGACGTCAACTCCAAAGCCCTATACTTGCCACCACAACATCGTCTCACACTCACTTGTTTTTATACGCGCTGATGCAGTATTCTCCTGAACACTAGGTGTCGCCACTCAGACGATAGCACATCACATGAGAACTGATATAGGAGAAGAAGTACATTGTTGAGTGTTTTTTCCACAAACTCCTAAGTGTTGACTCTCAAACTGTTCCACCATCTCCCTCTGTATATCTATACGCCTCTGAGCTTCTGTACTGGAATATTAATATGGCAGTAAAAACCAGCACGACTGCAGACTCTTGTCTTTAACCCAGCTGTGGCACCCACAGCACAACGCACCATGTTAAAAAAATCGAGATGTGCATGACCAGCCATAGCGCCACAGGATGTGATGTCAAATCTGGTGAGTGACACACAGGACAGAGCAAGCATAATGGCGCATTACTTCTCTAAACATACTTGCTGTCATTGTAGCTAAATCTTTATTTCATTTGATCATAAAGTTTTTCTCCAGAAGCCATTTCACTTGCCCGTGACCCTAATACGAATATCGAGTAGCTGCAAACTTTAGTCAAGCTTGAAGGCGTCGATTTTGCGGCAGGGGCTTCATTTTTGCTCAGTACCCTGTCACTTAACAGCGATGTAAAACTCATTTCAGTATAGGACACTGCTGTTCCAGAAGTTTCCAGTTCACGGCAGCCTTGAGCCCTGGTGGTTCCTGGGTTGTCCCTGAACACCCTAGCCAATTTCCTATCAGCTGAGGGTGATAGTTTGGCCTTTCTCACTATTCTGAGTATTGGTCAGTCCAATAAGTACTGTCAAACGAATCTTTTTTTTTCCTTTGCAAAGGGAAACTGCTAGCTGTAGTGAATAGTGATCATTAACAAGTTAACAGACCATGATCTTGTCAATTTAACACTGTAAACCTTCACTTATTAAAAGGTGTAAGTAAATGTATGTATATAATATTTAAACCTGTATGGATACTTTTGTGTGTGTGGATTGGAGAAAATCCAAAATAGATTCAAAATTGTGCAACCAATTCTTGTTTTTTAAAGTCCTTAAAGATGTATGCTGTAAAACCATTCCACGTTGGAAAAAGAACTATTCAAAAAAATCGTTAAAAGCCCCATGACAATCATGCGATGATAAGTACATGTAAACTTCGGACCACAATTGAATGCATGTTAGTGCACCTTTTTAAGCACATTATATCATCGATTTCGCAATCATGCAAACAAATAACAAAGCACTTGGCGCATCATGCTTACAAAGACTCTTTTTAAAGCCTGCTGTGGTATTTTCCTACAGGGGACCCATAGTTTGGATTTGCTGTATCTGCAAATCACCGTTACAAATACTCTTCGTGATTATTGAGCCCAATTTGCAGAAAAAGGAGCACAACAAAAATGTAGAAATAAATAGAAAAATATATTTCGCTTAAAATGACCACACTGGCTACTCAACATAAATAAGTTTCCGTCATGTATGAAAAAAATACAGCACACCAAGGAGCTAACGGGATGAGGGAAAATGTCCGTAGCTACAGAGCGGGGAGTAAGCTAGCACCGGGCGCTAGTTAGTGAGTTTGTGTTGTATAAAGTGGTGAGTTTAAGCTGGGTTACCTCTCGCTGACCAGTACCACGTCGGCATCGCTCCAGTGTTTGAACACACACGGTAGGATCTTCCTGAAGGCGAAGAAGAGACCGGGGAAAACTACGGCGCCACACGCTAAAACTTGCAACATCCTGCTCATATTTTCCTCTCTAGCCGCCCGGACACCTGACTCTCTCTCTCCCCTCCGCGAGCTTCGACTGTTTACACGCGGCTGTGAGGCATTTTTCACGCGGCCGGGTTCGGCGTCTTTCACCGGGAACAGTCCACCATCAGCACACACACTCGCACATACTCACACACTCGCACATACTCCGCCAAGGCTCAGCAGCAGCAGCAGCAGTACCAGTGTTGAGCTAACTGCAAACAGACGTCAACTACCCGTGGAGACTTTCAAAATAAAAGGCTTGACCTGCGTGTTTCCCCTAGCGGAAGCGGTAATATCGCAACACAAACACCACTAGGCTTTTATTTTGAAGGTCATTCTTTTCGCAGCATTTACGGTAAATTTAACAACTTGGAATTTAACAGTGTTTTATTAAAATTGCGGCTTGTGTTTTCAGCTTAACTTAAATATAGATCTTAATGCCTTTGCAGCTGTTGTGTATGTGTTATAGCACATAGACGAACTACCTCCTTTAGCGAAAGTAGTCATACAACAAAATCAGTAGTTGCGTAAGCAGGCATTCAATTTTTTGTTTCTCCACTTGGGGGCAGTGCAAGTGTTATATCATCACCAAGTTTGTGTGACGGATGTGTTATGGAGCACTTGTCAGCAGATAGAGCTAAATTATCAGATAAGTAAGAGACGTGTGTAGTATTCGCCCTCGGCTGAGCGACTGAGTAAAGCCATGTGTGGCATTTAAATTGTCCTCTGTGCTCAGCAGCTCGTCAGTAATTTGTTGCTGTTGAAAGCAGCCTTCTGCCATTGGAAATAAGGGGTTATGTAAATGATGAAAATCCTTCAACAGCAAATTAAAAGAGGTTAAAGAGCCATGGGGCTTAGAAAGAGAGATAGAACCTTCTGCCAATGAATTAACACCGGTGACTCTGTCTCTGTATCTGTCCACCTCTCATCTGAGGTCATCAGTCTCAGATACTGCTATCAGCTGTCAAGTAAACACTCTCTTTAAAGTCAGTTAACCTGACTTCGCTGAGCTCTGTCAGGTAGTGTCTTGATAGCTGCTTGTAGAGTGTCTGGCATTGAGATTTTATCTAATCCTTTATTTCTGTGTGTTTAACTAGTGCAAACAGTGGTGGTGCTTTTTCTTTTTAAATTTGTTATTCAGTCCTGTGAAAAAGCGATTTAAAGATGTGCTTTTCTGTGTTACTGAGCACAGAACAGTAAGGTTTTCCTGTATGTGTTTTTTTCTATATATTTTTTGCTTTTATTTTGATAATGAGCTTGTCTGTATATGAATAAGGGGATATAATTGGTGTTTTCTTCTAACTCTGGTATTTTTTTTAATCAATTTTGAGCAAAAACCCATTAATGTACTCTCTAATACATATCTTTTTAATATAATATCCTCTATTAAAGTGCCTTTTTCTTAGAGAAACAGAGCATTGTTTATTGCATATTTGAATACTAGCATGGAGGGTCCGGGAATGAGGGCAGCTTAGGATATCTCAAAAGGAAAAAAAGGAATTCAGTTTGAGCACAAGCTAAAGGGTCATACGGCTTATCAGAATGCAAATATCAGATGGTAGCTGCTTTCCTTATCACTGTCATAGACACATAATATAACCCCCCCCCCCTATAAAATACTAATTTCCATATTTGCCACACCCAAATTCACCGTCCTTGGACATTCCACAAAGTGGATGGAACTGTTAAAAATGTAACCATTTTATTTGCATGAAAAACAAAGTGCGGGCCATGATTCAATACCCTGCAGAACCACTTTTAGATTATCAAATTCTTGAATATATTGTTTTCTGCATGACTTTTTCTCTCACATTGTTGTGGGGAAATTTGGGTGGCTTCAGTTCACTGAGGTTTGCAAGTATTTGTTTATGCAATACTGGGTCAATGCATCACCTTGACACTTTTCTTTTTCCTGTTCGGGATCATTGTCCTGTTGCATGAACCAGTTTTAAGCAATCTTTAGCTGTCAGACAGACGGCCTCACATCTGACTCTAGAATACTTTGGTGTACAGAGGTCAATTCAATGACTACAAGGTGCCCAGATCCTGCGGCTCCCTCCACCACCGTGTTTATGCTGTGGTGATCATAATCCCTGTGGCTATGCTGTGTTTGATTGTGATTATGGCCAAACCTCTCCACTTTGGTCTGCACAGGTGACATTGTTCCAGGAGAGGTGTGATTATCTTGCTGTCATCTTATTTTAAGAGAGAAAAGGCTTTCCCCTGGCAACTCTTTTAAACAAGCCATGCTTGCTCAGTCTTGTTCTAATGTACTGTCATGAATTATAATATTTAACATGGTAATTGAGGTCACTAGGGTCTGAGGTGTAGCTCTTTGGTTTTTAGCAGTTTCTTAGAGAATTACACGGTCTGACTTTAGGATGAATTTGCTGGGACATCCACTCCTGGGAGGATTGTGACTGTCAAACTGCCCAAACCTTTTATGTGGGTAGTCTCATTAGCTAACGATCATTAAATCATGTGCATTTGTTTAGCAGCACCTTGATCTCTTAACTCCATTTGGAACAGTAAGACCATGCTTTTACAATCCTGCACAGGTACCTGTAAAATTCTTTTCACATGATCAACTATATTTTTCCACATGATCCACACACCAGCTGGTATTGATCAGGCTATAATATGTGCATTCATTGGCATGAATGTCAATAGAATAGAATTCAGATTAATCTAATTAAACCCTAAAATTAAAACGTGATGGCGTTAGGAGGGACAGAGGAACTCACAAACAAGATGCCAAAGCAACAGTGCTTGAGATGATAGATTAATAATAAAAATAATCACTATCTGACAGTTATATACAAGTATTATATACAAGTAAGTTGTAAGTTATATACAAGTAATCAGTAAAATAGCAGACTTGCTATGAAGTATCAGATAAACAGAAAAATGTCAGATCCGAGTTTCTAAAACCCACAAGTTGCATCTTTAAAAAGCTCCACCATGACAACACGCCCGTGATTCCTTATTGTAAATGTGACCATTATGAGATGTGTTTCATTTCCTCTGAAAATGTGTAACGATGAATAAAAAGTGAAGAAATCTAAAGTGTAAATTCTAAAGTGTGCGTGTGGCTGCCAGATGAGTGTTTGATTGTTTCAGAAACAGGCATGACCTTTGTCAGAGACGTTAAAGATCTTTGAAGTGTAAGTGTAATGAGGAAAACACATCCGTCATGAAAGGAGCCATAAACGCTATCGGCCTTCCACAAGGGGTAATATTTGTAGATGACTTAGTTAAATCGTACTTCAGTATCAGCTTAGGTAACAGGGAACGGATTTCTCTTGGCCTGGCTTGTGCAAGATAAAGTGGCTGGCGATTGGTTACACCCTCGTGCAGCAATGAGGATGTACGCTGTATCACAAGACACGATAAGACAGCGGATCAACTCATTTCACTAACTCATCTACACATTACAGTACTGTAATAGTATTTTGAGTATAATCTTGAAATTTCAACTTTAATCTCAAAATGAATATTCTTTTTCTTAATGTGGCCCTAAGACTCCATTGTAGCCTTTTCTCTAGAAAACAAGAGAAGAGAAAATCTGGGAGGCAAAGAAAATCTAAAAACTGTTGAAACTTTACCGTGCTGTGTCCTATTTGCTGTCCCGTAAGCGGATAGTAAATAGTTTTATAGGGGTAGTGGTAAATGTGTCTTGATCTTATTTCTTAGGCCACCGTTATCGCTGAGTGACATCAAAATACTCAGAATTCACTCACAGAATAGGTGGAGTGTACCAGTGCCACATCAGGACAGATGCTGATGTCATTTTAGAGTGAGTGGGTGAAACAGTGTAGATTAGGCCATGTGCAGACTTGTTTTGGAGATTTGGGTGGATTCTGTACAAAATAAATTCCACTCAACAAAGATAAAATCTAATGTCTCCAAAAGTTGATTCTGTTCATCTGGACGTAGCGTTTTGTGGGAGAAACGTGTCGTCACTCATCCAAGTGACTTCTTCAGTCTCAGCTGACTGCAGGTTTCCCCAATCTTATAAACAGTACATTTGCATAATGACTGAAAGCAGCCCACTGAAGGGACAATGGGCTGATGGGCTGGGAGGTCAGTTCCTTAATCTTAATTATGCAAATTCTCATGACCATTGATCAACAACCACTGACCAAAACCCACTGATCAAAGACCACTGATCAATGGCCATGAGTACCATTCACAGAGAGTTGGGGAATGGCTGCAATCACAGGATTGTAAGATGTCGAAAGATGTACAAGTCTAAGACCAGGCAACAAAGGAAGTTTGACTTGCTTGTTGTACGTCGGAAACCACCGCAAAATACGGAGCGTGTCCTCAGTGACCAGAAGAGACAAGGATGCGACACAGAGGATGTGGACAAGTGGGTGAAGAATTTGTCTGACAGACAGCTCACCCAAACAAAATACAAAATAAAATGATACAACCAAGACAAAAACTGTGGTATTTTGTAAATAAAATAATAAACGTGAATTTACTGTGTAACTTTTTTAGCAGCGTCCTCCTGAAATGTGCCAACAACATCGAGAGTAACATCCTCCTCTCTGCCCCTTAATGCTCTCTGGTCGCTATGGTAACATGTAAATATTTCTTTCAAAATGAGACACACAACTACAAAACAGGAAAAGACCCAGGAAAACAGAGTTAATGATAAAAATCCTGAAAACCATAAATTTCACACCCGAGCCTCAACTTTTGCGGGGTTGGGGGCAGCTTACTTAGATAACTTAAAAATGTTATTGTCTGGCTTTTTTCAGTGTTTTATTTGTTCCTGAGTAAATCGGTTTGGCTGAGATTAAAGTTATACTTTTCACACAGCTGAATAAACATCAAACAGAAAACTGATTAAACAGAAATGTGAGCTGGTAGAGAATTTACTCCATTGTCCTGTTATATTTGAGGGAGTAAAGAGCAGACTGTTGAGTTTGTCTCCACCGAGACAATCTGCAAATTTCATTAAAAGTTTAATAAACTATCATAATGTCTTTATTTTTAGTTAGCACATACCTTAACACTTCAAGCTGTAAGGTAATGATAGTTATATAAGAGCAGGTACATGCTGGTGCAATAAGCTGTATGTTTTACGTCCACTGGATGCATGACCTTAGTCGACTAATCGCAAAAATAATTGGTGACTAGTCGACTATCAAAAAAAATCATTTGTGGCAGCCCTACTGTTGAGATGCCATTCTTAAGGAAGTTAAACAGGGAAATGCTGATGTATGCCAAATTACATAAGCTGGACTGAAAACCAGTGATAACATGATTGATTTCCTCCTTACAACAGTGAGTGTCTACAGTCATCTGTAAAACACAGTGGAGGCTCTGTCACGGTTTGGGGCTGCGTTTCAGTCACTGGTGTTGGAGATCTTGTAAAAATTGATGGAATTATGAACACAGAAAAGTACCATCAGATTTTGATCCCCCATGCTGTAGTATCTGGAAAAATTCTTATTGGTAACTGCTTCATTTATCAGCCTGAAAATGACTCTAAACACACTGCCAATGCAGTGAGAGCATACACGGAGAGAAAAACACATAATGAAACTCTGTCAGTGATTGGTTGGCCTGAAGAAATCCAAAGTGTAAAGTCTAAAGTGTGCGTGTGGCTTTGAATGTCCTTGAAGAAACCTAATCTGATCACTGAGCTCATTTTATATGACCCAACCTGTTAGCCTTTAACATAATAAGTGTGATAAAAATAACTTTAATTTTATATTTTGCCCCATAAAAATATACCCTTTGCCTCCTTCATAATTACTATAGATATTACTTTAGAGGGTTTCGCCTCTCTGACATAATTGTGATGTGATGATCTGAAGAGTTATAGGAATTTACTTGATAGCTATACAAAAAATGTAGTTAAGACTACAATATGTCTCTATGAAAAGTAGAGAGCAACTTTCTCTTCACCTAACAGTACAAAGTCCTGCACAGCCATCCTTCATCCTTCACTGATGTATAACTTGGATGTGGTCCAAGAACAAATTATCTTCTGTATGTTTGCATTGTTCCCTGGAAAAGATCCAACAATCATAATCCAGGCTGGAATTACATTTCCTGAAAAACGTAACTAAGAACGCAAACTGCATAATAATGAAACTGACTAGAAGATGGGGTTAATATTCACACATCCCACATCATAGTTTTCATGTTTAATGGAAACTAATTTTCACTCAGGGGTTCCACAAGGATCCATTCTCAGACATTTGCTTTTTTAAATAATTGCTTTTGCTTGGTGAGTTTATAGACAGTACAATTTAACACCTTTATTCTAGTGACTTATTTCATCATGTCGCATTATTTTTCAATGACAAAGTTATATTTTTATTACACATTCTCCTCAGGTCAGAGGTCATTGGGTTAGAACTGAAGTGGCACTTTTGTTTACACAGCTTTTATGTTATTCAATCTTTTCGAGCGGCTGCTGTCATCAGCGTACAGACTCGATAGTACCGATAGTTTTAAATCATTATATAGAGACCTTTACCTCACTGGGAGTGGCTGTGCATCAGGAGGCAGACCAGGAAGTCTTCTAACCGGAAGGTTGGTGGTTTGATCCCTGGTTGCTCCAGTCTGCATGCCAAATATCCTTGGGCAAGATACTAACTGCAGGAATGTTAGAAAGCACTTGAGCATAGAAAAAAGTGTCCAATCAGTTTCATCCTGTTTTTGTTTAACAAAATAATTCTTAGTTGGTGGCTTCTTTCAAATACAGGTCGGTTTAACCTCTCTGCACTTGTTTCTTCTTTCATTTGCTAAACAAGCCCATTTGTTACATTTGTTTGTGAAGTTCTGCACTGATATTTGGATGAATGGTGTTTACACTCAAACAAAAAATGTAAGAAATTACTTTTCTGGTCATTTCATTTATTTGTTTGTTTAGTTTCTTGGCTCTTGGGTGATATGGATCACGGAGCCTGTTAGAGTTTCTTGTCCACCTACTTGTTCACCAAGTCCTTTGGGCTTTTGAGCATCCAAACTTTCAGTCAACAATGAGCTGAAATGAATATCCACTGCTCACTTTAAAGACTTGAAAATACAAAGAAGCCTCATGTGTGAATATCATTCTGGAAACACACACCAATTTCTTTTTCTTTTTTCTTTTCTCTCTTTTTCCTCGACTGTTTTGTTAAAGAACAAAAACAAGAGGCCTCGGAAAAAGTCAAACCCAGTTTATCCCTGCAGCAAATCACTTCTGTGGCTCACAGTGAGATGCAGAAACCATTTATAAATTCTACTTGCGGTGCATTAAAGCACTTAATGGTTTGTCTTGCTAGCACGCTTGCGCTGCTTAAACCCAATCCAATAATAGCAGATGACATACAACTGAGAAGAGAGCACAGATCTGCTGAGGAAGCTCTTGGCTCATGTAGCCGAGCAGCATTTAAAACTAGATTTCCTTTTTTCCTCTTTCCCTTTTCCCCATTTAAAAAAACATATCTTGCTCTGACACACTGGGCTCAGGTGTTGCCAGTATCACCGGTACCTGCAGATGAGAAGGAAAGCAGGGCATAGTGGGCCATCACATCTCCCCATCTGCATTGTGCCTTCAGAGATGCTCCTCTGCATACAACACCAACAAGAAGAACTGACTCTCACTGCATATTTCCTCCTTTTTAGACCGTTTACTACAAAGCCTAAAGTTTTCAGTAGCCATGCTACATTGAAAGTCACTTAAATTGCATTTCTAGCTCATTCTGATCCCCAATTTGCTTGCTTAACTTTTCAAAAGTTTCCAAGAAAACTGGAAATTCAAGAATATCAAAAATCTCAAGAGTACACTTGACATATTGCTCTCTAGAATGTAGTAAACTTTTAAAGTTCACACATGATCATCAAAAGTGGGCCTTTTTCACCGGCTCAGAAAAAGTGAAACTCTCCCATCGCTGCATTTGTTTTGCATTTGTTGTACAGTTGCTAGTCACTGTGGGGGGAAAAAAACACTGGCAGCTTTGACTCTTTCACGCCAAATTGTGTTAAGGACATGCTGCTGTGCTATAGTGACGGTGTGTTTTCAGAAACAGTCGGCTGGACAGCTCGCCAAGCTGAGCAAACAGGAGGCAGTGACCATGATTTACCCGGCTCTGTAGCCTCTGTATTTAGTCTTTCCAGCCACCACTGCTAGCAAGTGCCTCAAAGATAAGGTGAGAAGAAGCAAGTAAAAACAACGCAAAGACCTCGTATGTGACGTGCTGAACATTTTCAGGTAAGTGTAACTCTGTAGAAACGGTTGCTATGGCTCCCTCTTTTTTTGCAAGTTTTCCTCAAAAATACATAGTAAAGCAGATACAACACGAGGCGAAATCGAGGGAAAAGTTAATGATTATCGAGTACTAATAGGAAAATTGTATGGAAACTATCAATACCAGATTAATTTGTAACATGATTATGTAATTCCGTTCTTGCCTGTGAGAGAAAAAAAGGAATTCGGCCACAACAGGTGCCTTTCAGATGACCTTCCCTTCTCTTAAAGATAGCCTGTTTTTGATGTTACCACTTGCTTTATTACATTATAGATTATCTGACATCCTCACAACTACTTTCTATAAAGGGCTTGGCTGCATTCATGCCACATATTATTCACTTTTCTGACGGTTTAAGACACTCAGGTGAAGTTAAAAACACAGACAGGACTAAAACGTCATAAGCTGGGCTATACTGCTTTGCCTGCCCACACTCCTAGCACCTTAGCTTTACTATCACACAGGAAGAAGTACTTCCTTATGCAGGTCCATGCACTAAGCGCACACCAATTACATCTCCTTGGAAAGTATTGATAATCCTGTACATGTTGCAACACTATCCTCCAGACTGACCTCTGGTAACATGCTATTATATGTGGGAGGGCTGGAAATGACTGGGTGGGTGATAACAGGGTCATAAAAGTAGCTGTCTGAATATATCCGATGGGAGGCAGAAGGGAAGCAAGGCATCAGTGACATCCTCTCAGGTGAGTAAGTCAGTTTTTCTCTTGAGGTTTTCTTAAATCTTTTGGATTCATTCATAGACTGCTGTGGCATCGGGGTAAATACTCTTATTACCTTTGATGTGACCACGAATACTCGCTTGAGAGTTTTTGTGTTTTTTATAACTGTATTTACAAATCAGTGATTTCTTGGTGATATCGAGCCATGAAATGTAAATTCATTTAGGCTCAACTGGCATTTATTTAAAAAGATATTTTTTTTATTATTTTTGCCTTGTATAATACATTATACCCACATATTACTGATGACTGAGTTTGATTGAAGTTACTCTTATCTGTCTCACATGATAAATTCAGGATTCATGATTTTCTGTCTGCAAGTGAGAGATTTTAGAGAAATTAATCACCGTCATGTTTGTGCTTTTGTGTTTTTCATGCAGCTTTTGACCTGAGGAGTCTCTTTGACTACGTCAATTTATTTCAAAGCACAATGAAGCTGAGTCTTGTTCTACCGGCTTTTTGCCTTCTTACCACAGGTAAAAAAAATTACAATACATAAACCTTTAAAAATGATCCTTTTAGAAAAGGGAAGACAAAAGCTTTTTTTAAAGAGAGTGTGAAGAGAATAACTAAAGATTATTAATTAACTGTTATTCACACACAAAGCATCACAACAAGATTATCTTAAAAACATCTCTGGCCACTTTGCCCTCAAATGGAAGCTGACTGAAATATTCGGCATATATACATCAAATAACTTTGTTTAATTCATAATTTATGATTTTTTTTTTTAAAGTTGAAAAAGTTTTTATGGTTAATTTCGGCCACATCTATATCTAGACTGACCTTTCATTTTTTGTGTGAAGGATGATCTGTTTCATGGTGTTAGCATAGAATCTAATCATAGTCGTAGCGTACCATCGTAGCGAATTTTAATGGTGGTGGACCAAAGTTAAAGCATTTCCCGGTAATCAAAGGGAAGGTTGATGGGAGGCCATGTAGACAGAGTAGGAAATGTTGAAATTCTTGAAAGGGTTAGGCCTTCGGGGGGTGGGGAGGGGGGTTCAATAGCGTCATTAGAGCAAAGGTTGAGTTTATTATCTATGACATTCTCCCATTAAGAATGCAAAGCTGAACTCCATTATCTTGATACTGGATAATAAATGTCAACGGCTGAAAACTGAAATCTTTAATCTGGAAACATTTTTAATAAATTTTAGAAAATTTTTTGTTTAAAAAAAAAACATGTTTTAAGTCAGAAGTTGTGACTAGTTTCTGTGAGCATCACAGGAACAGAGGTTTGTTAACCTTTTGAGAAACCTTTGTATGATCTTGCCTTTTAACCCTTTTTGATCTTCCTGTCAGTATTTCTGTGTGGAGGACAGAACATGTCATCAACTAGCATCGCGCCAGAAACCACTGCCTCAACTAACGTACCCAACATGACCACAGACGGCGCATCCAACACCACCATTATCCCCACCATTATAACTAATTCTACTGAATCAGTTCCTACAACTGAGATTGTTAAGGAATCCAATTCAGGGCTTTCACCGGGCGCTATAGCGGGCATCACCATCGGCTCCATTGCCGGTGTGGGAGCAGTTGGTCAGTACTACACACGAGCATGAATTTACCATCATTTCTGCTTCCTCAATCACATATCATCTGTTATTCATTAACCAGGATGGCATTGGGGATGAGCCATAGCAACCGAGAATATTATTTACAGATACAGGAGCCTATTGGCAAGGAAATATGCAAATATAGAAGGAAATAAGTTGTGAAAATTATGAAAATGTATTAGTGATAGTTGTAAAGGATTACAATATTCTTAGGAAAGAAATTGGTTCTCTAAGATAAATGACGTGATAGAAAATAATAATTGAGACTTTTGTTACAGTGTTTCACAATTTTGAGTATTTAATCAGTAATTTCTCGACTAGTCTTGGACTCATATTTGTTTTTGCAAGACATTAATAAATGAATAACAGTTAATCCATTTTTATTGCAGGTGGTGGTATCTTTGGTATATTGAAGTACACAGGGAAGATCTAAGACCAGCTGTTGGACAATAAGGATCGAAGTGGATGTAGATCGTCAGATGAAACATGTCCTATCCTGAGATCAGACTTAATCCTGACCATGCTGAGTGGATAGAGTAAGGCTTAAATGTCTGAATGGCTCAAGAAGGAATAAACTGATATATGTATAGTATATGTATATTCAAGATTATGATCTCATGGGCCAAGAGGAAGACATAATAATGTCTGTTTCACCACTTTGCTATTTTGATTGCTTGACTGATGGCCAGAAAATAATCCTTAGCTGATCAAAACATTTACATAATAGTATGAAATGTATTTATATTTTATCTGATATGTTTATCTTATTGACAGATACTACTCATCTAGTGGGTTAAATGTATTTAATTTTATGAGTTAATCTTCCTAATGTCCTTTACATTTGATGTTTTGTTTCAGTATAAAGGGTAGACTGTTTAACTATAAAAAAGGTTTTTTGTATAGAAACAAGAATACATAAGCTTTTGTGTTCATTTATAAAGGTAAAAAATCTTTGTAAGTGAATACCGATATTTCCTTTAAGCTAAATAATTTAATTTTATTGATAACATTTTCTTAAGATTAATTTGGCA
The DNA here is from genome assembly GCF_051167445.1 of Perissodus microlepis. NCBI lineage: Eukaryota > Metazoa > Chordata > Actinopteri > Cichliformes > Cichlidae > Perissodus > Perissodus microlepis. The sequence continues at coordinate 26,566,175 of NC_140470.1, read as the reverse complement.
TTTTGCTCAAATACTGTAATTTCCTAGTGAAAAGCTTTGCAATCACTATGTTGTAAATAAATAAATAAATATAAAAATATAATCTGCTTTCTATAGCTGTCAAATAAAAGAGTTGCTTGAGCCATCTAGGCTATTGATTTATACACATACTTCCTTTAGTAGCTGAGTTATTTGCTTAATTTATGAGTTTATGACTTTTCCACCCATCTTAGGCTTGGTGCTTCAGTTTATGGTACAATGATGGTTAGGATTGAGAACAACAGTCTATCAGTGAAAACAGATTGAGAAAATAATGTTTTGTTTGGGACTAGCTAAGATTTTTTGCAAGCTTTCAAACACCTAGTGTTTCCTCAATAATCTGGGTCTTGCATTGTTTGGTTTTATGCAGTTTTGTCTTTGAGACACTTGCCCAGCTCATGCTAGCTTGATGAAAAAGAATTTAATCTTTGACAAATAACAAATACAGTCAAACACAAAAAACAATGAAACTGACATGAAATATATAACGTTCTAGTGTTAGCTAGCTAGCTAGTGTTAGCTAGTGACCAGCAAATGTAGAACTTTTTTGTGTATAATCTACAAGAAGAAAAGAAAACTAAAAGTAATCAAACTGTACTTGAAGTAAATCCAAAATGCCAACTATGACAATTATGTGCCCAAAACTTTGGTGTAAAACGGTTGATGCCATACCCATGGTTATGGTAGGGTGACCAACTGTCCTCTTTTCCCTGGACATGTCCACTTTTCACGTTCTGTCCGGGCCATCTGGGAGGATTTTTGAGATCGATGAAAATGTCCGGGTTTTTCTATAGGCCTACCCATATGTGTGACGTCATCCCGAGCTGCTGCTTCGTGAGTGGTTGTTCTGTGCTCACAGACGGGACAGACAGCGCGCTGCTGTGCGCCTGATGATGTTTAAAAGATGCCAAAGCGCAAGTGAAGCATTTCAGATCAACTGCAAAAGAAATTTCCTCGTAAAGTCCCAGTACTGGTAAAAAAAAAAAAAAAATTATACAGATGAGGCCTTATTTCTGTACCATTATTTAATTTGAGGTGTTTTTAAGTTAATTTTTAGCACTTGTTTACTTGAAAAAGCCCATATGACATTTTTTATTTCAACATTCATTAACCGCACAGAGAAGACATTGTTTAAATATGTTAACATTTTCTTTAAGCAAACAGTATCATTAAAGTTCTTCATGACTGGGCCAAGTGTCCTCTTTTTTGGAAATCAAAATATGGTCACCCTAGGTCACCCTAAGGAAGATAGTCAGTGGGTACTGTTAATACCAGTACTTTCTCAGATAAACATTAGCAAAAAGGCTGGAAACGGGTGAAATACAGCCTAGAAAATTATGCAATTAAATTGGTGCTGTCAGCGTTAATCTCGTTAAAATGAAGTTAACGGCATAACCACATTAACGCGGCAAATCTCAGTTAGCGAGTTAATGCGGATCGCCCCGTACGTGGGGCTGCACGGCGTTAGCTTGTTAACGCGTTAGCGCCGTGCAGTCCCACGTTAACCGTTAACGTCATTTTAAAAAAATTAACGCTGACAGCACTACATTAAGTGAAATATTCTGTTTATTTAATCTACACAAACACTAATTTAAAAAAAGACTTTTTGAATAAAACAGGTTTTTAACATGTTTGAATATTTTGCTAGTTCCCTACAGTCAACTGAGAACATAAAAACTAACTCAGCAGATTTTATTTTATTTACTTAACATTTATTTAACCAGGATACTGTCCTGGATAAGATAGATAGCAGTACAAACTATGATGGTCGCACACACTAGGAATACAAATGCACGCACAAATAGACACATCAATCCTCATGTGAAATAGCCCAGTAAAATACAGGAATGACATCACTGTCTGTCTGAGGCTAACAAACAGGGAAGGCAAAAGTTAAGTTACTACCACCAGGTCATTTAAAATCACCTTAAATTAATTTGGTTTAATTTAGTGGTGTACAAGAGATAAATAAGTTGGTGAGTTATGTCAGGCTTAAAGTCACCATGATAACTTCTGCTGAAAACAAAACTGGAGCAGGTTATGTTCAGAGTTTTAGTTTAAAATCATCTGGAGGAGCCACTTTTTACCAGTTCATCATTTTACAGCAGGTTTTAAGTGTGACCCACATCCTCTGCAGGGTGACTATATTTCATGTGTGCAAGTTATTAACCCTACCTGTTGGACTGCAACTTTTAATGTTTCAGTGTATCCAGTGTAAAGTTTTAGAGCTCTAATGTGAACCGTACATCACTTCAAAAATAAGCAGCAGCACTGAGTGCTCATTCGGCAATAAAAGTAATTTCAATTAGAATGTTTATTTTACTGCTCTATGTGCCAGATTAACGATTTTGTGGAGCATTACCCCTGCAGTTTTTTTTGTGTGTTCTAGTTTACAATCATATTTTTATATTCCTTATAGATATTTTATCACTACCGTTATCAGATAATGTCTCTGAATTGGACTGGGTGTCACTCATAGGGATCATTTTGCGAGGAAGAAGAGTCACATAAAAAAAAACCACACGAGTGTGTACACAGCCTGAAACAGATTAAAAGGGAATGTTAATAACGACTACCATCGCTGTGCCCATTATCTCAGGCTGGGGTTTTTAGGCCAGCTAACAAAAGAAAGCCAAGCAATATTTAACTGTTTCTAGTATTCCTCTCGGCTCCCTAAGATTTAAGCAAATCTGCTTTTTCCAAATTCAGCACCAACTTTCAGGACAGTGAGGTACTATTCAAGCAAGAATAGTTGCCTTTAGCTAGTCTCAAAAGACAGAGAGGACGAGAGTACAAAGTAAAAACACAGTTATTTTATTCACCAACTGCTAAATGTTTAATGCAGCAAAGGGAGAGTCATCATTTACAGCTGCTCAGTATTTTTATTGAGATCTTGACTCAGCCTCAGAGTCATGGACTGTAGTGATACAGTTTCAGCTTTAAAAAGTCAACATGATAATCCTCTTTGCTAGATTTACTCATTTTACCTCTGCGCACCAAGTGCAGATCGCCCATATCACAGCTTATATTCAGCTACGGATATGTTCTGGTAAAACCAAACTGGAGATCGTTCCACGTTTCAACATAAAGTTAGTAGAACTTTAACTAGCACTGGGGTCAGATAGTGCTCCTCCTACCACTTTGAACACTTAATGTGAAGTTAATATTCAACATTCAAAGGGTTATTTATTGTTAAAGAATTACTTACAATAAGGTCATTATAAACATTACTTATAAGCTGACCTCAAAGTAGACACTGATGAAAGCTGCTTAATCTAAAGCAATGGTCTTGATATAAGTTGAGGTGACCGGTGGGCCAAACTCCCACAGTGTGAGGTCTGCATTGTAAAGTGGACTTTAGCCCAGGTGACAGCTTCATCATTTTATGGTATGCTCATTTGCTATGGAAGTGTCAACACTGGGAGTGCTTGGTAACAACATCTAAAACAACACTTCTCCCCATGCAGGCAAATAGCTGTTAATACCCTGAGCTGTGTGATCAGCCCATATGGTGAGCATGGGCGCCAAAGGAACTGCGTGTGCATGGGGGAGGGGAGTGTGTGTGCCTGTGTGTGTATGAAAGTGGAAAGGACATTTTTTACTGACTATGGGCTTATATAATGTTGTGTTATATTATGGGCTCGTTTTTCTGACAAGCAGTTATAAATAACTAAACAACCAAAGAAAATCATCATTCCCACAGATGTCACTGGCATATCATCAAGTAGATCTGTAAGGGTTGATTTATGATTATTTATTTTTCTCGTTTTGATCCTCCATCTAAACCAGGGTTGCAAACATATGGCCTGGGGCAGCCAAAACTGGCCTGTGAAAGGGTCCAGTTTGGTCCAGTGGTTGGCTTTGGAAAATGTGAAAACTGCAAATGAGGAGGGAATAAATTATGGACTTTAAACAGTGTTTTCTGCAGTTCTACAAAAACATGATCCATAGTAGTAATAGATATACAGTAAATGACAGAAATAGAGATGTTTTTCTTGTTATTATTCCATTAAAATAGTAACAGAAAATATCCTGTTTTTTCATCTTGCTAATATCAGGCTAGCAGTACGCTACAGTACCAGCAGAGGGAGATCTTTTATTTCAAGCCGACATGAAAATGATAAAAGGATCAAAGAACAGCCTTTAAAGAGACATTAATAACACATTTACATGTAAATACGTATTAGCCCCCTAACTTAACCGTTTCTGGCATCGAAGGACCCTGGAATGTACTTCATACCTTCCTTGGTCACTGTTGACTTCTTGGCTTTAAATACTGTATATTATCTCCCACTGCTGATACTACAGCATCTGCATGTGTGTCCATTTCACTCTTTGGAGAGATCAGTGTGTCTATTAGACATTTTGCCGTGATATCGATATCAATAACTGGGGAGATTGTACCAGATACAGAAGAAATAAGCAAGCGTCCAGCAAACAACACACCAAATCCTAATCGCTGTTCCTTTCATTCATATCCCAGATGAGCCCCCACATTTGTTACCAGTCCCCAAACTCACACCTCTAGACCTCTTCGTGGGGATGTGACAGAATCTCCAACTGACAATGAGCCCCGACATTTTTCTTAATTTCTATTGTCTAATTTTGGTGAACTTGTGTGAATTGTATACTCAGATTCCTTGTGGCACCTGGTGTGGTCTTCTGCTGCTTTTTCTCTGGTAATAACAAGACATTTAAGAGAACTGAGAACTGCTGCTGACTGGATATTTTGTATATATTTTTTTCAAAAATCATCTTTCTTCACTATTCTGATGCTCAATTTGAACTTCAGGCCATCGTGACCATGTCTTTATTCCTAAATGCATGGAGTGGCTTGCACAGCTGATTAGATATTTGCGATAATGAGCAACTAAACAGTTTTACATGGTCATGAGTGTACTTCTGTGTTGTTTTGAAAATTCATAAGAAATATCAGGGATCCGATGTCCATTTGAGGTTTTTAATTGGGCAGTAGTTGCATATGGGTCTACCATACTTAATCTCAAAGGGGACTGAATATTGCCCACAATGTAAGAAGAGTTTGGCGCGCCTTATCTAAAGCCTCAACATGCATTTTAGATACAACCCAAACTAGTCTGCTCATAGATTCTTCATCATTAATTAACATTTACACATCAGATAAATCTATTTTTATTAACAGGTTATGTATCACCGTTCTTCAATATTGTTAGTTTAGACTTTACCCAGATGTTTTAGACCCATATCAAACACCTCTTTTATTTTTAAAGAATTTAAAAAGGCTTCAGTTTAATCACATAGACAGGAATCATCATCAAGGGTTTGATCAAAAACAATCAGCATGAAACATTTACTCTCATTTCACCATGAAGCTCATTTTTTCTCATGCACTACAAATCAGGAGTATCCCTGTCCTTAACAGTGAAGCACTTTCACCCTTTCATAAAAGCCCAAACTAGCTCAAAGCACTACCTGAAACAATCAGCAGGACAAAGTTGAAAAGGCTTAATGATCATAACGATCAGTGAATGAATAATTTTCATTAAATGGACCACATCCAATTTATAACAAGCTGATAAATACCAGTCCCCATGTACCCACAGCTCTTGTCTTCAAGGCTAACGAGGCACTGATCCCTCTGACCGTGTGTGCTAAAACTCAGTTTGTGTTGCAGTGGTGATAACACTTAGGCCTGCTCTGATAACTTTATCTTTGCTCCTCACAAACTGGCCCAGTCACAAACAGATCATCTGTCCCAGCCCCTGAAACCTAATCACACGCACGCTCACTCACTCACACACACACACACACACACACACACACACACACACACACACACACACACACACAGCTTTTCCTTCAGGCGTTAACCTGCTCAGTGGCTCAAGGATAAGAGTTTAAGTCAAAGTGGGGGAGAAAAGAAGAGAGGATGGTGGAGGTGAATACAGCAAAGGTTCCCATCCCGGTTAGACCGATGTGTTAGTTTGATTATATATTAAAAATAAAAATTACATATTTAATAATATTAAATATTTTCCTTTTTTCACGAAAAGTATTGTTCCCATTAAACAGAATAGATTAATTGCTTCACAGCAGAGACAGTATCTGCTGAAGGTTTGAGAATTGCTTCAGAGGTTCCTGGATAAACTTCTTTCTAGTGATCAATGAATGTTGCACGACTGCGCAGAGCTCCCTCTAGTGGGGGAAGACCTACATGATGAATGTGGCTTTAATGTGGGTGAAAATGGTCATTCACCCTGCAGTTTTAAGCCTCTAATTGATATTTAACACAGAGGAATTTTTTTGGGTAAATTACTAATATTACTTAAAATCTTATAAAGTTGGTGGTAAATAGAAGGATGTTGTGTTTTTACACTACTAGCACACTCAGAAAAGTAGGTCATCTTGCTTTATGAAGCTGCAATTCCTTACATAATCTAATCTAATCTAATCTGGGACTCTCCGCCGTTTGACCTTAGAACTGAAAAAGCTTCTCGGATTAGAGGTGAAACGTCTTCAAACAACTTAAAGAAGTCCAGACGCTTTCCTTCACAGACAATCTAATCTGTCCTACAAGCAATACAACTTAGAGCTGCACCATTAAGCATCATTTATATATCTAAGAAATGAAATGAGCCAGAATGGTAGGAAACTGTGTCACGATTAACTCTGAAAAACATCAATATCTCCAATCTTCGTCAGTTTCAGGGTTTTTTTGAGGTGTGCCACAGTAGTACGAGAAAGGTTAAAAACATGAAGAAAACTTAAGGCAAATGAATATGATTCTTTACTATTTTAGGGAAATTAAAGAAACAATACTTTGCAGACTCTGTTTTATTGTGTTTGTTTAAATGAAATGCAGTTTGATTCTTTTTTTATTGTTTAAAAAAATGCATTGAAGTAATTTTTCTGCCATGTTTGGCATCTGAAGCAGGCAAAAAAGAGGACATTAAAGGGAAAATCTTACTTATTTTCCTCTGGACGTTCTGTTTGATTGTTTTAGTAAGATTTACCTGAGTTTTGGAACTCAGCTGCAGAAATAAACCCCTTCTTTTGATTACAGTGGAAGTAAATGCCTCTTACCTTGTGGTGCTCAAAGGTAATAACATTTATTTCCAGAAATCATGACCCAGTTGTTGAAAGAGAAAATTCAAAGGTTCTCCACTCTTACATCAAAACACTTTCATCAAGGTTTGAGGATCTCTTTAAGTGACTGGGTAAAATGTATGTTTTGGCGAGCTTTGAGCATCACAGTGTAAGTGCCATCTGTCATTATAATCAGGGGAATGCAGCATTTCTACAGCTGTTATCTATAAAAATGGGCACAGTTTAGATCAGCCCAATGGATGGCTTTGCAATATATTAGTAAGATCTAGTGCCTTCTAGGTCATTTAAAATATATTTTTATTCAGCACTGCTGCCTCTCGGGGACATGATGACATCATCAGGACACACTTGTTTGTTTTTTCTAATTGTGCTGTTATGAACTTTAACATTCAACATGAGCAGTGCACAGCAGTGCACGGTCTACCACGCACCTGATTACCAGGAAAACTAGCAAAACCTCTGCTTTGATAGAAGTGCTCACCTGCTAATCAGTTAATAAAGAGCATTTGATCATCAGCACCTGAGTGCTACTGTCAGCTGATCTTTTGTCAACTGACCAGGCAGCCCTGCATGTTTTGTTTTGGCAGATTTTTAAGCCAGATGCCCTTCCTGATGTAACCCTGAGAGAATTTATGTCTCTGGCTGGACGCGAACCAGCAGCTTTTTGCTTGCCGAGCAAATATGTAAACCTCTTTGGAAGGAATGAAGGTGTAGTTGATGATTAGTGGATCACAAGTGACTGGTTAGACCAAAATGATACTCTGGAAGGGAAAGTGTTGATTAACAGGAGTTGAGACACCACTAGTCTGGATGGATTTATTGCATTAATTTGACTTCAGGGTCGCTGTAAGGCCTAAAGAGCCACTTGTCTCGTACGATGTACACAAAGGCACTGCCTACGGTGGCCCCGAGAGGCCAAACGGACTGCAACTTAAGAAACTTAAGACAACACCAGCAATAAGACAAACGCTGCAAAAGCACACAAAACACAATCGAAATAGAAAAACGACAACGGAAACAGGAAAAAAAGATTTCCAAAAGCACAAGGGAAGTGTTTCTGGGGAGACAATAACCCGACGGACCAGATGCAGGAACCCAAAACATGCTAGGTGTGTTTTATCATGATTCATATAATACTGATGACAGACTTTTAGCCTAATAGTTAGGCTAACACACTTACCTTTCATCTTTTCTTTTCTCACAAAACCGATAGATCCTCCACTTCTTTGAAGTGTCTCCCAACGCAATTCTTAGCATATTTTGGTTTCGGCAACTGGTCCGTCAGGTTATTGTCTCCCCAGAAACACTTCCCTTGTGCAGGGCCACCGTACACCGTTATGCAGAAAGTCTTAATCAGCACACACTGCTGGTGACTTTCTACGGGCTCTTCTGTGTATTCAGCTCATTCTAATTTATTCGACTGGATCAGCAAGTGTCTGCTGCACGTGACACAGGATTTCTGCTGTGAAGTGTGAAAATAAAGGGTTAATTAATAAAAATCACACGTGCAGGGCAAGTTAGTGATGGATTTTAATAATTTACAGGCGCTGGACTGTCTTAGGCTTTAAGTCAGTCACATTTCTTGGAAGAAGCTGCTTTGGTATGTGCTTGGTGTGACTTTTCCACAGTACAGTTACATTCGCTGTGCTGTTGATAAATACTGTACAAAAATATAATAGGACGTTCCCTCTGCACTGGCAGAGAGGGAAACCATAAAGCTTTGTTAAATTATATATACACATAATGCACGCTCAAGCTCTGACATCATATTAAATAGAATAAATTATATCTTGCGTTTGGTGTGTGAGGCGTGCTTCTCTAGTCTCTGTAATAACAATAAATGCTTAACACTAATAATCTATATTCAAAAGAGAAAAAAAAAATACACTCAAGTGACAAAAGAAAAGCTTCAAAATGTCCTTTTTGAGTGAAATAAGGAAAGAAAAAAAGAAAAAGAAAAAAAACATGCTTGCATATTGCAAGCAGTGTATTGCAAGTTTCGCACTTTTTACATTTCCTCCCACTGTTGTTTCACTTCAACCCAGCCAGTGAGCGAAGCTTTCAATCCTTCAGTGTAAATATGCCTTCACATCCACCGTTTGGCGTCTCGGCGCTCCTTTTTCACAGCTTGCATTGGTAGGACTCTCTCCACTAGGTGGAGCCATCTCCCAGCAGGCAGCGTCTGACTCCTTTGTTTTTCCTTTCCTGTTATCAGTCCGAGTTTAGCACAGCTTATCGCTCCTCAATGGCACCTAAAGCCGACACGTCTGATATTTGCTGTGTGAAGGGGTGGCCAGCTCGTAGAAGAGGACGTAGGCATTGCTGCTGCGAACCTGGCTGGAGGACATCGGGCTCACCCTGCACAGAGAGAGCACACGGGAAACACTGAAGCGAGGGCAGCTTAGCACAAAGTTAAATATTTGCACATTATGAACCAGGCTGCAAACATGCACACTTTGCTGTAAAGCAGTAATGAGGTCAGCTTGATGCAATTAAGATTAGGTCACTTTCATCTGACAGCAGGTATATACAGCTTAATTAGACTTTAACCCTTTCTGCCAGTCTGATAAGATGATACGCTAAGTAACACGATGATGCGAGAGCTGATACCTGGAGTCATTGTAGCTGTACCACTCTCCCAGAGCTGGGTTTTTGCAGTAGGCTGTGTAGTGGCCTCCCAAAGCGTTTCCACTGTGGTTGGACACTGCATAGAGGTTATACACAGGGCGCTCTGCAGAGAAGAGACAACACAGCTGTCAGTCAACACAGTGGCAAAGCTAAAATAGATTGATTGTCCTTCTCTCCTCTGGAAAATACATACCGCTGGTTTCTGAGGCAAACTCCCGCAGGTCCAGATCTTTAAGAGGGAAGTTGACGTAAGTGGAGAGCTTGCTGGCTCGGACGTTGGAGTCTGAGAATCGTTTAAGGTCTGAGGGAACACTGGGTCAAGGATCAAAACTGGTTCAAAGATAGCTTGCATCGATCATGCAAGCTACAACCGACTGGCAACAGGCAGCAACTTCCAGGGAATGGACATTTTTTCCTAGTGAATGGAGATTACCAGGGTGTGAGCAGCCAGTCTCCATGGCTAACTAAACCACTAAAGACACTTTATTTGACACTGAACACTGATTCACTCTGCTCAATATCTTTATCGCACAGGGCATCATTGAAATCTCTCTGCTTTCTGGAAATGTTAAAATGCAAAGATGTGAGGAAAGGATACGAAGTACGAGGACCTGAGGGAACTTCTGGATGCTGAACCTCTTGGTGCATTTTCTTCTGGCTTTGCATTTGGTACACGTCTAAGAAAGAGGTGAACACGGTGTAGGCAGTGTAATCAATACATTGCATCATCTTTATAGAGGAAAGTGAGACTTGGGTTATTTATGCATTGCCTCTTACCGGTCTCTCCTCTCCATCCAACACATCTTCCTTTGTAAAGAGTCTCAAGCAGTCTTTGAGAGTCACTTCGCCTGAACTCTTCTGTGGAGGCAGACAAGTGTTAGAAATCAAGCACTGCGTGAAGACTTGCCTAACGCTTATGATTAAGATCGGTAACCTCTACAAAAATTACATTTACAACGTGGATATAATTTTTAAATCCGTGGCTTATGCAATGCGATAATCCAAGACCACAACAGGCATTTTACCTGTGCAATAGGTATCGAGAGGTCCCAAAATGGATCAAACACAGTGGAGCGGAAACCACAAGCTGTGCAAGTCAGAGAGCTTTTCAGCTGCCCCACAAACAGATCTATGAGCAGGATGGAGGGCCACGTTAAACATTTATATTCCTTTAAGGCTTGTTTAAGATTTATTAAGCAGCTATGGGTTAAAAAATAAAGAAATCACTCACCCACTACTTTGCTGTCCTCTCTCGCCAAGTACATGTTCCACATCCTTCTGCCTTTTTCGTCATCCCTGTAAAAAACAAAAACAAAAAAAACCCAGCAAAGTCAAACTGATGTTATGTTCACCTGCAAACCAGTGATAAAAACTTCAATTAAAGCCTCTTTAAGATCCTTTGCAACTCAGATATTGATAATTAAACTCATTGTTAATATTAATTCACCAATTTTGGGGTTTGTTTCTCCTCCAATGGCCACAAAATGTCAATTACACGATAATTATAGATGAAGGCTCGCTATGTTGACCACTGCAGCCCAATCAGGGATACAGCAGTCACCCAGACAGGCTTTGAGTGTGAGGCCACACTTACGCGAGGTGGTCAAAGTCCAGGACGGACACTTTAGGGCGGACCGTCACCCGGTTGACTTCATTATGGAGACCGTCCAACAAGAAGCGGAGAAATTCCTGAGCATCCTGTTGGCTGTAGAGGGAGACGTTTTTACTTGATTTTACTGATGTGCACGGCTTCAGGTTGACTTTAAAAGAAGGCGGAAAACTCACTTGCAGCCAACGAATTTTGGAGCACACCTCTGGACCTGGTTCCTGAATTCAGAGGGACTGATGGGCTCATTGTTTGCAGAGGTCCACAGGCTCTGAGTCAGCTTTGCAAACTCTGAGGTAGACAAATTGCAGAAATCAGACCACTATCTCAACTTGGTAGGGAATTAACTCGACTTAAGATCTTCAAAAATAAGTCATCGTACCTTCGATGAGAGCAGTGTTTGACCTGCAGTTGTTGTTGAGGTCTGTGATGTGGCTGTTTCTCAGACAGTAATCTCTCAGCTCCAAAGTGTTACTCAGACACTGGAGGATGGAGTTCATGAAGCACTGCAAATCACATCAAACAGAGAGGCCCGGTAATTATTAAAGTGAAGACTAAACCGAGTTATTTGCACTTAAAGGACAAAACGTGACACTTACAGTGTTACCCAGGTTCTTCAAACCCACCAGGCCCTGAAGACTCTTGTTCTGTTCACAGAAAAAAAGAAAAGAGAGATGTCAACATTAAAGATTTACATGACAGTAAATGTGTTTTTCAAATGACAGAGCAACTGATCGGAGGCACTGCTACATTTATTCACAAGCACTTGGTAGTGAGAAGGACAGTAAACCAGTGAAAGTCTGACCATGCACAACAAAAATGGAATCGAATGGAATATTCAAAATTATAGTGTTTTTTCCAAACATGTGTAACAACAGGTCAAAATTCTATAAATTGCATCTATAACGTGTTAAACACAGCAACTGTTCTTTCAAGGCACTGGCGACAGTAGAAAGGAAAATCTCCCTTTTAACAGGAAGAACCAGGATTAGGGAGAGTCAGCTTGACTTTGAGTTTGAATCCTAAACATATTGTATTGTTTTTTAATATTTTATTTATCCTCATAAAAAGGCTAATCGGTTAAGTTTTGAAATAGATCATGGTTTGGATTAAAACACAGTTGTTGCCACTTTTAAATCTCTATTTTCTCAGCTCTGTGGTTAAGTGTCACCATTTTTACAAGAAAACAAGTGCTGCCTACTCAAAATGCACTTTATTGTAATGAATGCAAACCTGCTAAAAAACAAAACAAAACAAAGGCCGAAGAAGCCAACAGATCTGCATGCACCATCAGTGTGATCAAACCACTGTGTGAACAGCAGCTTTGTCAGATTCCTTAAGAGTGAACGAGTCTTAAAAGACAGGATGGCATTCGTGCAATGTGTGCGTTATGACGGTCACATTGCTGGCACGGGTCTGCCGCGGCTATCGGCTAGGGTTCCACGTGCTTAGATTAGATACCACGGTTCGCTGTGACGCCTCCCCACACCCGTGACTGTGGTGAGCCCACCAGCTCACGCCAACGGTGACATAACGTGAGCATGTGACGCTGACCGGAGGCAAAAAGTCCCCCTGTGGGTCTGCAGGAGCGCAGCGTGGCTTTCAGTTGTTTCTGTAAAGTTTCACATCACTGCCTGAAGTCACGGATCAGCTGGTTTAGTTTTGGACATAACTCGTGCCGCCGTAGGTTGGAGTAAATCATCTGTGGCCCGGGATTGATGCAGGTGTCAAAAAAAAAAAAAAAAGTCTGCTGTGCATGAGCTGACAGGATCCTTTTACAGAGCGAGACAGCTGATGTGCGATTATGACATTTTTATGCTTTATTGACTTTTTTTTTTTTTTTTAATCCCCCACAAAGTATGAGGGTGGAAAAGACACTCAGCTCAAAAACCTGAACATCTGCAACATAATTAAACAAAGATAATGAGTCAGAGCTGATGTTGCTGCTCGGTTCACAGTCAGCGTGTGCGTAAAACTTTGTGCCGCCTATGTTTCCGTCAGCGCCCCGATGACGGTACTTCCGCACGCTGCTTCTGTCAGCAAAGGCGTCGATGCGTGACAGTGCCGAGCTGCTCTTCGACATCATGTCACACTCTTATTATAATGTTCCCTCATGCAGGACGGGCTACAGGTCACAAACCTGTTAACAGCTATCATGCATGTCAGAAGAAACATTTATGACGTTTATTAAAGAGCATGAAATCCATTTAAGGAGTCCATTTATTTCACATTTTTTAGTATTAACAGTGTCCTGGAAGAGCCAAAGACTGACACTTAAATCTAGTTTGTAGCTTGTATCAGACCCAAAATGAACTTAAAGCCTGATGGTTTCTTTCTTTTTAAATGAAATGACATGCTGGGGTTAGCTTGTGGGACTCTAGTCTGTTTTTAAGAGCCGTCTCCACAAAGAACAAGCAAACTAGTTGCAACTATAGTACACTAGTTACATTTATGCATTTCATTTCTGCAGCCCATTAAGTATTAATCCTCTAATAGTACATTTTTAATCCATATTAAAGGAGCACAGGTTGCAGGCATTCTGGGTTCTGGATTACATCTGGATGTAAGTGGTTATATAATCAGAGCGCTCCCTTTAAATCTCCTGATGGGCAGTTCAATTCAATATTGTTTATATAGCATCAAATCACAACAACTGCCCCTCGAGGTGCTTTATATTGTATATCGTAAGGTAAAAAGCCTAAAATACCACAGAGAAAACCCCAACACTCACATGACCCCTATGAGAAAGCACTTGGCAACAGCAGGAAGGAAAAACTCGCTTTTAACAGGAAGAAACTGGCTGAACCGAGCAGAAAGAGAGGGATTTTGGACATTTGAGTCGTGCAGTTTTTAGTTCTTGGAAACAAACGTTTGCAAGAAAATTCCACGTTGTCTTTATAGCGTCCGGTGGAATTCTTCCGTGACAACCGGATTATATCTGCGTTGCAGTGCTTAACCTTGGAAACCTGAGCCGAGCAGGATGAGTGTATCTGATTACTAGTTAGTAATGCTGAACATTAACAAATCTAATATATTTGAACAAAGTAATGTAATTGTTCCCGCCTTTCCTCCCTCTTATGTGCCGCTGTGATTATAAGTACTTCTAGCTGAGAGCTTTGGTGCCTCGTGATCACTGTTTCCATCCCTCAAAATAGAAGTATGACTAAACAAGCGATTAATTCCCCTTTGACTAAAATCTTTGTGTTTCTCTTCCTCTGTGCACTATTCGAAGGTGACCATATGGTGTGGGCCCCCCATCTGCTCCGGTGAGCACCAGCCGGCGGGGCTCGGCACACTCAGCGGGCACCTTTTGATTTAAACGACCCGTCCAAAAATCGGTGGAAGCGATGCGTTCATGTGAACCGGAGCTCGCCACGCTGGTCTTTGTGACTTCAAAGAAAAACAGAGAGACAGAGAGAGAAAGCGCAAGAATGTGCCCTAAAGCAGCTCTGCATGCCTGCACAAGGCCATATAACATGTGATGAAGCAGGCAGCCCTCCTGCATACGCATGGTGCCAGCTTACGCCACTCCCTTGGAAACAGTATGAACATAAATCTTTGCTTCATGAAAAGCAAAGCTGGGAAAAGTCCAGAATACTCAAGTAGAAGTACTATTACTTTCCCTAGACTGTGCTTAGGATACGAAATAATGAGCAGGAACACAGGAATTTATAAGTTATCCGATTATTATTTTTTAATGAACAGTCAGTTTCAGATGTTTGAAGGCAGCTGTGAAAAGCTGCACCCTGATGCTGCAGATAAGCTCCTGCTAACAGCTCCCTCTGGCTGTACTTTGACTTTGAGTTGAAGGCTAAAGTCAGCTAAAGCATGCTGATATGTTTAAAGTAAAACAAAAAAAAGAAAGAAAACCCAAGAAATTCTGACTTTGAGTGGCATTCACTGCTGCTGGCATTTCTGCTACAGTCAGCGGATAAACTAATCAGCTGTAGATTTCTTCCCACCTTTTCAGATATTCAGAAAAAGTCCTGCAAAATATACTTCTGCTTTTTTTAAGTGACCATAAACTAAATATGTCTGATGCCATCATCACAAACAAACAAAACAACCCAAGAACGTCTTGACCAGGTTTTCTTGGGCATCTGTTCGGCAGGGTTGGGGATTTCACTGAAAGCCAAAATATTAAAATACGCCTTCAAAAGCAACTTAATTAGAGACTTATTGACAGTGTAAACACCGACACATGCACTTTCTGAGTAAACCAATAATATCCCCCATCAGCGAGGACTGGATGTGTGTACGTTGTGACCTCAGGTAAACACCGCAGACCCACATGGACCCACATGTGCAGCTCTACATGTGAACAAAATGTCCTGCGTAGATGATAAGTGGACATTCCTTATCAACAGCTTTTCTTCCTATTACACAACCAGCTTGAATAGTAAATAATGATGATGCAGGGGTTAGAGCAGCCCTTAACCCCCCCTACACCTGCCCGCTTGTGTGTGCGTGTGCGCTTTCAGCCCAGTACTTCTCCATTTCGACACCAATGACTGGCTAAAGGTCAAACTGAGACCTCCACCTCAAATCCTCTGGCTCTTCACAGGGTTTACAAGTTTAATGACTAAAGGCTCAAGAGCTGTTAAAACTGACTCCTTTAAGTCAGTGTACCTTATGCCTCACTCACAAATTCCTCTAGTTTGCGTGATCCTCAAGTATCTGCTGTCTATTTTGCTCTTGTAGTCCCATTTCTCCTCATTTATCATCATATTTTTACTCTTTATGCATCATTGCTAATAATTTCATTGCAATATCTGTGCAGTAATATACTGAAACGTTAGCCTCGTCAGGGCCTAGGCCCCCTCACGACCATATATCGTGGTGACACCCCTGGAAAATCAGTTTAGGACTATATACAAAGGCATAAAAACTTTAGTTCTTTATATATTTTCAGAAAGTCTGTTAAATTCAGAGAGGCACCAAAATAAAATCATGCAGAAGGAGGATGCTTTGACACAAATGAGACAGATCCAGTGGGTGCTGGACTCACCTTGGCCTGGTTGATGATCAGACCCATGAATGTGGACACCAGCACGGACCGGGACAGCGGGTGGCTCCTGCGCCTCATCTCCGGTCTGTCACAGGGGAGAGCGGCCGGGTCCTCCGGCACCGTCACGGTGTAAGAGTGTCGCAGAGACGGCATGTTCGTTGTCCGATAGAAAGATTGTAGCGTCATCCAAATAGCAGCTCCAAATCGCGCACACGCAGGTCGTTCACTGAAGACGAAGTCAAGTGTAGGTAAATGGATGCTGAGTTGACGCGCGTGGGATCCCGCTGTGCGTGCGCAAAGTCAGTATGTCTCTTCTGTATCTCACCTGCACGCAGATCTCCTGTGTTGTGAGTATCAGAGCGCGTGAGCTGGAGTTTTTACTGCGTGCGTCCCCTCCCACTCCGAAATGACTGGTGCTGCCTTTACGTGCTGTGGGAAATCTGATTACCTCTACTTTGCGCATCGACAGGTGTGAAATAAGCAGCTGTGACCTTATTCAAAAACCTGTTTCAGGAAATCAGTATGTAAAGCATTGCAAAGTCCGTTAAAAAATGTACAACTTTTGTATATTTAATGAAGCCATCCCCAATTTTACCTTCTTACAAAAGCAAAGTTTTCTAAATTACATTCCCTTGAAGTACACAGGAATGGGTTGAAATTTGGGCTCCTCATAACTACAGGAGATCATCAATCCATCCATCAGCTGGAGCCTGTCTCAGCTACCGTAGGGCAAAGGGGGAGTACATCCTGGACAGGTCGCCAGCCTGTCGCAGGGCGACACAGAGAGACAGACGACCAGTCACACTCACATTCATACCTGTGGGCAATTCACGATCAATAATTAACGTAACTCACTTAATGTCTTTGTTCTACAGGAGATGTCTGAATTACATTTTCATGACTAAAAAGGAAAATTAAGCTCTGTTAAAAACTGCAAGCAAGTTCATTTTTGTTTGTTTCTTTCTTTCTTTAAACACGTGTCACAATCTCTATTTTTTAATGCAATTATTATGACCCACTTTGAGCGTCATTATCATGGGTTTTGTCAGAGTTTCAATAGCAAAACTGCACCAGTTTTAGAGCACTAAATACTAATGTATGTATGTCATTATAGTAACTTACTATAATAGCTTACTATTAGTAAGCTATTTTACATTATTCTTAAAGTGACGCTTAATTTAAGTTTTACTTTTAATGACAATTCTTAAAAAAGAACCTGCAACTCTGCGCAGGCCTACTGCATACTGCCTACTAACACTTCATACCTATATATAAATATTTTATGTGAGTAATGTGTGACTTGAAGTGCAAATGATAAAATCTTTTACAAGAAATGTTGTTTAATGCTGAATTGTGAAAATCGCCAATAATGCTGGCCATGCCAACGCATCATGTTATCAAGTCACTCTAAAAAAAAAAGCCTTCAGTTACAGGGACTAGAAAAAGAGCGCATATTTCTTGCATACTGGCATCTTGCTTGCGGTTACTTGAGTTTCAGGCTCCAGTCCTGTGGAAACAGCTCCCAGTTTGTGTTTGGGAGACAAACACCCTATTTACTCTCTACTTAGTTTGTCCTATGGGCGTAACTTTGTGCTGAACATTGAGGGGGTCGAGATCTCTGTCTAAATAAATAAATCTGGGTAAATTCCCAGATGATTAAACATGCAACTATTTTGCTGATAATTACTGAAATGAGTAAAGAAAATCAACAGCCTATTTATGCAAGATAATTCAGAATTTTTTTGGGAGGGTCATAACCCCCCTAACTTGTTTTTCTTCGTGTTGTCTTGTTCTTATGTATTTATGGGTTTTAGTTACTATAACTATCATCCATACGTATACTACGTATACTTATACTAAGTACACAATATATAAGAAGGAGCTTTACATTTTATGGCCACGTGGACAAAGGTAATGTTTGAGCTTGATCACAATTTCTTTCAGCCTATCAGCTCTGATAATTCAGACACAGCTCAAAGAGCAGCTGGTCTCTTGTATTGTGTGTTTTAATGAAGGATATTCATCAACAACAGCATAAACGAGGAGGCAGAGATGAAAGTATTTCTGCTTACTGCTTTCTAACAAGATGTTTTCAACACCACACAGCAAGGAATAGTTTGCTGCACTGCTATAGAAAAGAAACAGTCGTGCTTTATCTCGATGATTTTGGTTTATAGAAACTATATAAAACAGCTTTGAGTTTGATAAGAGGCTTGTAAACTTTAACAGGTCCATGTTAGCTTCTATGATTTCATCTACTGGCTGCAACGGCAGGACCATTAAAATCCTGGAGCAAAGTCCGGTGGCCTCATAGTCACGTAGCGCAATGCTTAGCTGGTGAATCAGATTTTATACTTATATGTAGCACTGCATGAGGAAAAGGTGAAACCACGCTTTTAGTTCCACAAATGATGTAATTTTGAAAATGACATAATTGAAAATGTGGACAGAAGAGATAGAAGAGAGGTTGAGGGAAGTCCATCATTAATGTCCTCTGGATTTTATGAGTATTAGCTCCACATTTAATGAGAATCTGACCAATTACATAACATTCAAACATGCAGCCCGATCCCCGTCAAACTACCACACTGTGGAAAAAATGAATGTGCACTAAGTAGGTCAGTGAGGCAACACCTGAAACAATAGCAAAGCAAGCACAGCTAAAAGACAGAGTACAAGAATTATTTTTAATCAACCCTATAATTAAACTCTCCATATGCACAGGAAGAATGAAGCTTCTTGACATTCCAGCCATGGATAATTGTTACTGCATGTTAAACATGACACACATTTCACTGGGTAAAGCTGCAGGTTTATCGGGGAGAACTGGCTTAGTAGCTTTCGATGAGAGGGTGAATTTAGGATGATAATCTGTGAGATTTTCAGTAATTGTTCACTGTCTCGTGTGCTACTGTACTGATGCAGCCGGTATAAAAGAAAAAAAATAAGAAAAATGGTTTTTTTTGTAGTTTTTCTGCTGATTAAGTTTGAGCTTTTTTCTCTTGTCTAATCTTTTGAACTCTCTGTAGCAGCACACTCAGAGAGAAACTGTTCACTCACCCAACCCACCGAGTCACAGTGAGTCACCTGGAACAGCATGTGTTACGTTTCCCATCGTCACAATCTGTATTTTGAAAATGACCACAGACTTCAGGTGAGGATGATGAAAGTGTTGCAGATGTTTGGTCCAAAACCAACCTGTGAACCCGATACGAAGGAATGGGTTTACTTGAATCTTTACGATAAGTGTTCAGATATTTAAATAAGGACTACATCCTGAGGGTAACATGTAAATAAACATACCTGAAAAATAAAACCGAAGCTGTGAGGTCAACCGGGCTCCAGAACTGAAAATGAAACCAACATTAAAATACCCAGTGACTCCCAACAACCAGTCACCAACTGGTTGGGAATACACAATTATCTACAACGACCAGTGGTTGGCAAGGTGGTCACCAACTGGTCTAGTGACCAAAAGGAAAACAAATGTGTGAAATCATTTTGATGAGCTTTTAAATGTTTATTTTTGAAGTATCTTAGTTTTTCCCGTGTTGCACTTCATAGACGGCCCCTTAGGGACTCGTCTCACAGCTGATTACATAGAGACCAGTGCTGTTTGTCCACCTCAGATAAATGTTTATAGGTTGCCTGCAGTTCAATTCATATATATTTATTTAATATTTAATAATTATTTAAACCTAAACAATCAGACGACCCTGTATAAACAAGCATTTGGTGACAGCAGGAAGGAAAAACTTCCTTTTTCACAGGAAGAAACCTCTGGCAGAACCAGGCTCTGGGAGGGACAGCCATCTTCTACCACCAGTGATGGGATAGTGACAGGATAAAAAAACATGGTGTGGAAGAGAGCCAGTTGGAACGATGCATCAGAAATTTTGATTATTTTTAATAATTCTGGAAGCTTGAATCAGTGAAAATGTTGAAAATGTTTCCAGCTCTGCCGATTTCAGAACTCCAAAATTACAAAAATGGCTTGACTTGCCGTTATTTGTTTACTATCTGTTATTAAATGTTCACTTCTTACTTTGAAGCACCGAGACCCTAAATAGTCAAACAACCGCTAAGATAGCAGCTAATTCATTCAGCATCTAGCTGGTGTCTGCAGGGAGATTAGCTGCCCACACTCTTTGAATCAGGTTGTGTGTTGCCAGGTTGCTTCAACAGATGGGTGGAAATTGTATTTAGCAAGCGGACTGTTGATTAATAGCAAACCAGATGGTCCCTCTCCTCTTTAGTCCGGAGGGATTGGTGTTCAAGTTCTCCACAAAGAAAACTTGGACTCGTCTGAGCACAGAACAGTTTTCCACTTCGGCTCAGTCTCTTTTAAGAAGACAGCAGCATTTCTGGATCATCTTCACATGTGACGTTTTCTTTGCATGATAGAGCTTTAACCTCTGTGAATGACACAGTGTTCACAGACGATGATTTCTGGAAGTGGTTTTTAATGCAGAACACAAATTTTCAGCTTTGTCTCTTAGATTTCTCCAGATGTTCTGAATCTCTTGATAATTTTATAGACTGTAGATGATGAAATACTCGAAGTCTTCACATTTTCACATTGAGGACCATCACTCTGAAGTTGTTTCGCAATTTGTAGAGTTTTCATTTATTTATTTTGCTGATTGGTGATCCTCTGCCCGTCTTCACTTTAAGATCCTCTTTTTATATCGAGTCATGTTACTGACCTGCAGCCAGTTAACCTGACCAGTTTCAAAATGTTCCTCCAGCTGTTTCTTGCTTTCTCTTTCAGCCTTTTGTTGACGCCATCCTGAGTTTTGTGAGACGTTGCTGCCATAAAATTCAAAATAAGCGAATACTTTCATGACATAGTGAAACGTCTCAGTTTAAACATTTGATCTAATTTTTTTTTGTATTGTAAAAACAAATATGGGGCTGTAAAGATATATTGTATCCTATAGGTTGCATTGGTAGGTTGAAAGCCTTAATTTCTAATGAGCTACCGTCGTGTGTCTGATTATATGGGCTGGATGTTGTGGTTTAGCAGGATTTATATGCGTTCAAATAATTTGATTTACTTCAAGCCTGTAATAGATGATTAATTATTAACCTGGCTAGTTAATGAAGGAAATGTACATTCCTACTGTGCACAATCTCATCAGCGTTGAAGCGTTCAAGTATCTCAGTTTGAACCATGGTGAATTAATAACAGGGGGAAATTACACTTGATAAAATTCAGATAAGAACCGAGCACTGGGATAAGACCTCTAAGTAATAATCATGCCTGAAAGCTGTGTTATGCAACCAGCCAGAGCACATGCATGCCATAAAAATGAATTAACTAAAAAAAATGCACGTTTAAGGTCGGCACTGTGAGGGAAATTCACCCTGCCAGCTCTGCCCCAAATAATTATACAAGAAATAATTGCAACAAAATCACACCCTGTTTTAAAGATGGCATTAATCCACTCGTGCAAACACTTCCACTTTGCTGCTCCACGCCCAGGTGAGGCCTTTGTGCCTGTGGAAATACTCGTGCCTGAACAAACCCAGAGAATCCTTTCTTATAAACTATGCAATTACATAAAGTTTACACTGAGTCACTCACTTGG
Source organism: Perissodus microlepis (assembly GCF_051167445.1). Lineage (NCBI taxonomy): Eukaryota > Metazoa > Chordata > Actinopteri > Cichliformes > Cichlidae > Perissodus > Perissodus microlepis. The sequence continues at coordinate 26,544,238 of NC_140470.1, read as the reverse complement.
CTGCTTTCACAAAGAGCAGCAAATAAAGAACAATGAAATACCAGCAGCGTTATGAAATGAGGAACAGATGCACGCTGAAATGCTTTGGCCTGTTGTGGTTGGTGACTGTGGAGGACAGCGTGAGTAGAAATGCAATACTTTTACACCCGCCGATCACTTTCTGAGGTGCAGCTGTTCTTCAGCCTCTTATTTCAAACGTCTTATGGTCACATGGCAGCAACTCATGCAGACATGATCAAGACGAAGTTCAAACTGTCAATCGGGACAAAGGTGATTAGAGTGTCTTTGAACGTGCCGTGGTTGCTGATTGTCTAAATATTTCAGAAACAGCTGATTTTTCCACCCAATCATCTTTAGCGTTTCCAGAGCGTTGACAAAAAAAGAGAAAATATCAGGTGAGCAGCCGTTCTCTGGAGCAAGCGGTGTAAAATAACCAGACTGCATCAGGCTGACAGGAAGGCAATGGTAATTTAAATAACCACTCATTACAGCCAAGATGCAGAAGAGCATCTCTGGATCCAGAAAACATCAAACCTTGAAGCAGATGGGCTGCAGCAGCAGAAGACCACACTAGCCCACACTTCTGACAGCTAAGAAGCTATACTGGTCACAGATTAATTCAAAATGTGTTACTCAGTTAGATTTAGGTACACAAATGAGTCTGTTAGGTTTACACATTAAAACTACCAGGTTCTTGTGATCATGGCTGGCACTTCTTTCACAGGTCTGTCCCACATTCGTACTGCAGACAGGAAATGCACTGATGAAGACCTGCTGCAAGAATTACTGAAGAAAAGAAAGGAGGAACCTGACCGCTTAACTCTTTCCACCGCAAAGACAACATTTCACAACCCTCCCAGTACCCTTCATGGCAAGTTTTGACACCTCGCCATGATAGGTGTCAAAACTGTCATGGCGAGTTTTGACACCTCGGTATATACCAATAAGGACGTGGTTTGAAGGCCAGTAGAATAGTTTTCAGGTTTTTCCAAGGGTAGCTGCATAGGCAGAGACCACGCTCAATAACTTCTAATTCACACCCAGTCTATAAACAGGCCTGCGATATGGCAGAAAGCGCTCTGTTCAGAAAAGAGAAGCAAGGATTAGTTACTGCTCGTTGGCTTTCAATGGGTAAAGAGTTAAATGGACCATTAATTGCATAATAAGTGTTTGCATTTTATTTAGATGGAATGCAAATCCAGCTGACGGAGCTCTGCACACTGTCGCACTGAAAAGAAAAGGCCGGTTTTGTAACCCACAGCGAGGTAAGGCTCACTGTACAGATAAGAATCTGCTTATCTGCTGAAGTAGCAAATACACTGAACATTCCTGGAGGAATTTCACGGCTCTCTGGACACTACTACCCTCTCCAGTTTTACCCATCCATCCAGTTTTTAAACTCCTAAATGGTTAAGTAGGGTTGCAGGGAGCTGGAGGCCCCTTTTACACCCTGGACAAATCAGAGGGCAGAATATGTGCGTGCCTCTGGTAATTAAAAGAAGGCTTTAAGTGCAGAATATATTTAGTGACAATAGGTAACAATTTTATCTGGAAGTGTGATTCACGAGCACATGTTCACACCCAGAAATACACACTCCTACAAACTTACATAACCATGGACACAGAATAGACTTTGTATGGGAGGGAAACTAGGCCTCGCGCTTCAACTTTGTTTTCACTAGCAACATATAAACAGAGCACCTTTGTATGACATTTACATAACCAGTGCCCCGACTGACCTGCGTGTGGCAGAGCAGGTCAGCTTCACCTTTTATCTCAGGCATTTTCCAGCTTCCCTTCTGCTTCAACTAAAAGCAAAATTAAAATCAGCAAGTTTACCAAATTATTCTTGCGAGAAAATATTTGCTTTGAATATTTGCCAGGTCAAAACGCCTCTGTGGGCACTTAAAGGTTGTCGCTAGTAAAGAAAAAGAGGATCGTCTAGAGTCCTAAATCAGCTGTTAACTGCAGTTTCCGTCTCTTTTCAGTGTGAAATTGTGTCTCCTTGTGCAAAGTGTTTCCTTAATGTGTACTCTTACATCAAAGCACTTGTGTGTTAACAAGTGCGGGGTGAGTGTGAAGCATTTGGCAGCTCCTCATGTGTTGCTGGCAGTGCTTCACTTTCCTCTCAGCTCAGTTGGTACTTGGACTTTATGAGGAACTGCAACTGCTTCAGTCTTCAGTTAAACCATTTTGTGTTGAAATTCATAACTGAAATGCCAAAAGCTGTGTCCTCTGGCTGTACTCTTTAAGCTGCCTTCCTACCAGAGGGGCACAGCGTGCTGCAGGAGCCACTGGACTCACAAGGTGACAGCAGAACTTTGCAGCTGCATGCTAGCTTGTTAGCACACCAAAATCAGAATCAGAATACTTTATTAATCCCTAAGAAAATTATCTGGGTTACCGTTGCTCCAAAACAACCTTAAAGTAGACCTTCTACTCTAATTTTCAGCTGCATGTTTTTTTTCTTTGGTTCTGCCAGAGTAGCTTTGTCTGATTTGCAGTTCAAAATAATCCCTGTTTATATTACTGAGCTCACAAACAGAAGGTTTGAAGGGGAAGCGCAGAGGCAACAATGGAGGGAAGGCAGGTGGTTTAGCCTGTGTCTAATGCCTAAGAGTATTACTTTGTGAATTGGCTATAAATTTCTAAGCCTGTGCTTTGCTTGTGTGCTTAAATAAGTTTCGCCTCACAGGTCACCTGTTCTCAGCATACAGGTGAAATTTCATTTAAAGGGGTCGATATGAACCAGACCCTACCTGAAACAGGCCCAGTAGCTCATCGCTCTCTTTTTTTATACTCTTAAGGCAAATTAAACGGATCAGTTGATGGTTTGTTACTGTCTTTTCTGTCCAACTCGTTTGACAGCTGCAGCCTCACCTTCCTCCATCCGCCTACATCCTCATTAACAGTCAGCTGCAGTGAGATGTCACTGACAGTCAGCGGATGACGACAGCGAACAGAAATCCTTCAAAGGAGCGACTCCCTGCACTGTGGAAAGAATTTAAACAGATCCTGACACTGGAACAGTCATGAGTGAGGACTGGATGACACATCACTTAATTGTAGCTGGAGCTTGTTGCTAGGAGACAGCAGCTTGGAGTGGATGTTTACTCAGCGTCAGGAATAACTTTACAGTGAAACAACCAAAAATGTAGCCTTTCAATTTTTTTTTCAGGTGACAAGTGATGTTTTAATGCTGTGTTTATGAGTAAGTGTCGCCTCTGACCAGCAAATGAAGAGCTCTGCTTCGTAACCCCGAGCTCTCTCGCAGGGCTGCATGTTCTGCATGAAATAATGCGTGACTCACACTGACTTTGAGAACGTCTTCATTTATTTATAGCAGGGTGGTGCTGCTCTCAAAGAATAAAACACCTTTTTAGTCACTTAGTTTTAAACAACACACACAAAAAAGATACCGATTATTTAAAAAGGTCAGCGATGACACAAACCACCAAACTGACCAGGACTGTACATTTGTACACAAAAGGCAACAACTACTCTGTTTGCTTTTTATTTTGTGTAACTGCACCAAAGTGTCAGAGTTTGGAAGAACTTTGAAGGATCTGTAAGATGTGTGGTTGACGTTTATTGACATTTAAACCTTTAAAAGCAGCTGACTGTGAGCTGCAGATAAACTATCCGACACCTGCTCCACTCCTCAAACTGAATTCATGCAATGAGTGTTAGAAAGTACACTGAAAGGCACGAGAAGACCGAAACTAATTAGTTCAGAAATGACACGAAAACTGGGTTTTTAATGGCACAGCTAAACTCATTCCCTGTCCCCCTCATCCTGGGTACTAACATAAAAAGGTAAAAAATTACACCAGTAAAGCAACATCATCAAAACCACTCACGCAGGTGAAGTGAAAAATATTGATCAACTAGTTGAAATGCAATTTTTTGATGGGAAACTTTGGGTTTCTTTAAGAAAAAATTAACCGTCAATTGCAGTTTGGTTAAATTTAGGCAACAAAGCAACTTTTTATGATTTAGGACAGACTGCGGTTCTAATCCACGGTAGCCCCACTCGAAAGCATACAGACGCCAAAGGAGTCAAAGTCCCATTGCCAGGCACTAGAGGGCGCCCCCTGAGGTGCAGCGAGTCAGATCTGTGCACAACATCAGGCGGGTGGTTTTAATGTTGTGGCTGATTAACATTTTAAACAGAATTCATTTTCCCAGTTGCTCTCTTCACACATAAATACTTCACTTCACAATGCATCACCCTTTCACACAGTTTTCTTCTTAGATAATCCCTAACCTCCTTTTCAGCCATAACCTGCTGTAGGTTTTATTGGTTTAGAGCAGGGGTCCCCAATCCCAGTCCACGAGGGCCGGTGTCCCTGCAGATTTTAGATCTCACCCTGGGTCAACACACCTGAATCACATGATTAGTTCATTACCAGGCCTCTGGAGAACTTCAAGACATGTTGAGAAGGTAATTTATCCATTTAAATCAGCTGTGATGGATCAAGGACACATCTAAAACCTGCAGGGACACCGGCCCTCGTGGACTGGGATTGGGGACTGCTGGTTTAGAGCAATAAACCGTACAGTTAGGAAGCAATTATATAAGATAAAGTTTGTTCGCTCGTTTCTGGGTAAAGGTTTGCACTCTGACACAGATCTGCAGATGCTCAGTTGCCAGCTTCTTAATGAAATCTGTACAGTTTTGCCATTTTTTTAAGAAACAGCATGTTTAAATGTTACATACAGTAACCTCAGCTCTTCTTCCTCTCTTAAGCTTCTCATCAAAAAGTCACACCTGAGCCGTAAAGTCCATAAAACAGCATCATACTTTTGGGGAGACTCTCAAAATACTAAATGAAAGTACATGATCACATGAGTAGCAGAGTAGCGCCAACCTCAGGCTGAGTATAAAAGTGAAGCCCAGGGAGTTTAAGCTTAAGCGTCAGGAAGGGGCTACTGTTTCTGGATGGTTTTCAGACCAGGGTATGCTTTAGGTCAGGCCCAAGACGGGATTAGCGAGCCCACGAACATAAAGCACATTTGGTTTTTCGGTCAGCTCCACCCTTCAGTCCTCACACCCAGTCTCACCACACCAAGGCGGCAAATCCTCAGTTCAAGGTTTCAAAGACTGGACTTTGCCATGCCCATCTTTTATATATAGTTTATGGTACTTATAAACAAGCTTCTTTCCCATTTCGATCCAAATGTCATGAATATGTGACCTCGTGACCCCTGAATGACGTCAAGTCAGCACAATAACTATTAACTGCTTGGTTTTAAAATGTAATTTAATTTTAAAAAAAAAATCAAATTAAAAGTTTCTATTTTACTTTTTTGTTTCATCTGATTATCAGTTTAAAATATAAAAGGTAACTTTAATAAACCTCTCCACTGAGAAACAGGAAATTTACAGTTATTTAAATGTAATTTATTCATAAATTAATAATAAAATAGTTTGATGTTTACATTTTGATGGCTCTGTAAATCAATTAAATCACAATCATGAGGGTTTCTAGTTGTTGCACCCCACCTACTCATTAAGATCTGATCACAGTTTGGACAGAATGGGATTTATGAATAGCTCACACTAGAGTAAAAACAGTCAAAACTGATGGTTGCCTGATTACTGCTGTGTTTTGTTGCTTTTTTTTTTTTACTTTTTACTTGCAAGTACTTAGTGCAAACATATAGTTGATTTTCTATTGCAAGGTAGTTGCAAACATTGCCTGGTGGGAGGCAACCTGTCTCCAAGCAACCGATCGCTCTCAGACAGATTGGTAAACGTTTGCAAACACAGACAAATTGCTAGCACGCTGTAATCAACTAGTTGTATTCTGGTTATAAGCAGCAGCTACGTCGCCGTTTATGGAGGAGTGTAGTTAGTGGGAATTTCTGATTAATATAAGTTTGATTTGAATGTGATTTGCAGCAGATTGATTCATAATCACTATATTATCACAAACAGACTGAATGCAGTTGCCAGTTTGAGTGCATTCAATTGAACGATAGCAGACTGACGTCGTCTTATTGCTACACTAAGGTCATTTTAAAGATGGCATCTGACTAAGTGGTCATAGACCCGATCCTGCCTGTCTTTGAAGGAACAATTTCAATGGCAAAAAAAAAATCGCAAGTTCATTGCACACAGTCGTGATCTCCAGCCACTGCTTTCCTTAGTGTGACTGTAGAATAATATCAGGTATAAATACAAACAGGTGGGATCACATTTCACATTCCCTGATGATTTACAATTATGCCTTCTTTAACTAATCAGTTATATTACTGTTTCTTTTTAATTTAGCCATTGTCTTTCCATAAACATCACTGTGTGATTTTAGCTGTTGTACCTTCAAGTTTGTATGTCTAGGATTGGAAAATTAATTTCTTTGGCACCATCTGGTGGTAGCATGCATAATATGTTAATTTCCTATAAAGAAATTTGTAAAAATATGTTATAATCACATGAAAACATCTACACATAGTGGCTTTAGGTGAGTGATAAACAGTGGGAGTCCTGATAAATGTAAATAAGGGAGCAGATGGGGATGAAGAAAAACACAACAAAGCAGTGAAACTGACTGACTGTCCATGTATCTAGAAAACTGACTTACCTTTTATCAATGAAATGTGGAGACAAAAATTAGTCGGTGTACAGTATATTCTGTGTTGACTTTCTGGCTGAAACACAGCTGATCTACTGGCTAATCAATGATGATACTTTGTGCATATTCAAGTCTTTTTGTGTGTTTGATCTTTGTCATTTATTGCCTTCTCTTAGCTCACAGAGCGTTAGGAGAGGAGAAGAGTGTGAAGGTGAGCCAGGAGCACGGAGATCGCAGCGCTGACGCTCAGCAGAGGAATCGCAGGTGTGATGTTACTGCTTGAGCTCACGGCTGGAAAAAAAGAAGGGAGTATGACAACATTTGTGAAATGTGCATGTGGTGGAAATACTGTCTTAATGCTACTGGTTTTTACAAATTACCAGTTTAGTTTGTGTGCAACATGCAAAAGCTACAAGAGTTATAAATATATGGAATTCATATGAACCAATCAATTAACTAATAATTAAGTTAAACGCCCTAACTTTTATCATTTAATGCACAGAAACTTGCCCACTTTTTTAGTTGCACCGTTCAACTGCTCATTAATGCAAATGTCCAATTATTTAATCACACGGCAGGAACTCATTATATTTAGTCATGCAGACATGAATCAAACAACCTGCTGAAGTTTAAAGTGAGCATCAGAATGGGGAAGAAAGGTGACTGAAGTGACTGAAAGGGGTGTGGTTGTTGGTGCCAGACTGGTCTGATTATTCAGAGACTGCTGATAAGCTGGGATTTTCCCACACAAGCAGTTCTAGAGTTTACAGAGAAACAGTCTGAAAAAGATACAATTTCCAGTGAGTGGCATTTCTCTAGCTGGAAAAACCTTGATGATGCCAGAATTCAGAGAAGAAGGGACATATTCTTGGCACCGTTTGCTGCTGACCACGCCGTTCCTTTTTGACCACGGGCACTGTGGTTATAAAGGGATACGGCACGTGAGTTCTCTGTATTCAAAGGCCTCCACATTCGCCAGATCTCAGTCCAGTAGAGCACATTGTGGTGGAGATTGACATCATGGATAAAAGCAGTTCTGAAGGCATAAGGGGTCCAAACTGGTACTTACAAGGTTTACTTAATAAAGTGTGTAGTGGCTGTATCTACAAGACTTAAACTTTATTAGCTTTGCTTCAATCACTCCAATTGTGTGAAACATGATGGAAACTGTAAAGTATTGAGAAACATGCAAAACCTGCTTGGTGACCCTCATGTGTAGTTTCTGTTTTTCTGGGGCTGATATTGCTGCGGTTTAGGTCATGCTATGATTCAATAAGGCTTAAAATTAGGTATTTGTAGAATGTATATGTGTGTTTTTGATGTCCTTACCCCGGCAGCTCTTCCCATCTCTTTGCAGCATCCCAGTCACACAGCTGCAGATGGGCCCAGCGGCCTTACTGGTGCAGATTTGCTCACAGCCTCCATTGTTCTCCTCACACCAGTCAGACTCTGAAAACACATCAGAAGCTAACCTACGGCTTTTTGTTTTTCCATAGATTACTTAAACAATAAACTCTAAAGCGTGTATTTTACCCATTAAGCTATTTTCTATCTAAAACTATGCTCACCTCTTCTTCTTATGGGTCCAACAGACAGTATGTGCTCTTTATGGTCACTGTCCTCTGAGTACATTCTTCTCTTATGTGGACAGTTCTGCACACACAGTTCATTGATACATCAACACCCAAACACACAGCAGGACGCTTTCTGATTTTTATTGCTCTTCTTGATTTACTCACCACTTTGCAGGCGTTCGTCTCTGAGTCGCACAGAGAAACGTCACAGTGCAGGTGGACTTCATCGTAATCCCCGATGAACTTGAAGACGGTGACGTGAAAGCGGCAGGTGAGTGATACGCCGTTCTCTGCCATGCCAATGGTATTGTCCTTAATGTTTGGGCACCTAGAATAAGCAAGATATTAAACGTGCTGTAGTCAAGAAGGTGGGTGTGGGACTTGGGAGGCAGAACGGTCAACAAAAGGTGAGCTTTTAATATGGATAATGTAAACATCCAAACTAAACAAAGTCTTAAAAGGGAGTCCAAACACTGATCACAAATGCAAAGCACAAAAGGCATGACAAAGACCCGAGCATGCGTGTATAACTAAGAAGTACCCGCAGGACCAGATAGATGACACAATGAAGACAAAGTAGAGGGCAGGACTATTTATACACATACATGACTAAGGAGATAACTCTTGAGTGTGTATAAATAGTCATGGAAGTAGTGTTCCTTGGAAACAGGTGAAAAGTCATACAGGAAAGATGCAAAACTAAAGCAGGAAAGGAACAACAACCATAACTGACGCAGGGAGGGTTTAGAGCAGCGGTACCCAACCCCCGGGCCTCGGACCGGTACCGGTCCGTGAGTCGTTTGGTACCGGGCCGCGAGAGTTGAGGCTCAGGTGTGAAATGTATGGTTTTCAGGGTTTTTATTGGTTTTCAGTGTTATTTTGTTATCGTTTTTATCATTAACTTGGTTTTCCTGTGTCTTTTCACGTGTGTTATGAATAAATCTTCTTTTTTTCGGTACCGGTACTAGTTTTATTTTGTTGTATTTATCCGCGACACCTTAAAGGCCGGTCCGTGAAAATATTGTCGGGCATAAACCGGTCCGTGGCGCAAAAAAGGTTGGGGACCGCTGGTTTAGAGGACATGCTGAACCTGGATGAACTAATTCAAGGGGAAAGAAAGACAAAGTTATTAATACAAAAAAGAGGGGAGGGAAGTAAAAGTAATGCAGGGCATAAACAGACACTCAGCCTTCAAAATGAAGCAGGACGTGAACAAAAGACAAATACTAATCACCGAGTTTAGAAGACTCGGACAGAAGGACTATGGACTAGAATTACTATATAGTAAAAGTAGGGATCAAAGACTTTACAATCGTATAATAATAATTATAATAATATCACTAGAAACAACACTTACTACTACAATAATAAAACAGTAATGGATTAAACAGGAACCCAAAAGTTACAACAATAAAGAAGGAATCGAAAAATAATGCAAAACCTTTAGGCCGTGACATTCATAGTGCTTTATTCTAAACACCTCAAGCACGTTATCTACCTCACGTAAATTTAGAAAAACCAATTTAACTAACATGCCGTGGCGTGGCCTGTTGAGGAAGTACCCGGAGACACTGCCGGCACAGTGAGGGCATGCAAAGGGCATGCACAGTGACTGTATCTATTACTTCATTTTCTTTTTCTCAAAATGTGTGGATCAGACTGTAAAGCAGCAGACTGTAGTGAACCCATAGGCTTCATAAAGAGCTACATAGTTTACACCGATCACACCTCAACTTCATCTTGGATTACATAAAGAGAAAAGGAAGGCCAAAGAAAAACTGTTTAAAATATAAAATAAAATCTTTTTTTTCCCCACCTCTCTTTTGAGCATTTTTGGTCCAGGACTAAATAAACCTCACCCTCTCTCAATGATGATGTAGCGGAGTCGATCACTGCTGTAGCGCGACGGCGTGGCCCAGCACATATTCACTATAAGGATGAGCTGGTTTTCATCCGCTCCTTCCACAAAGACGCCTACGTACAGGATGTCTCGAGTGCTGAGCACCACCTCCCCCTCTCTGTATGGATGGCGGTACGAGGAGTTTTTATACAGAGCCATCTTGGTAATGAAGTTTCCTTCCTGGGTCGGTAGGGTGAGGTTAATGACGCTGGAGAAAAAAGGAAAAAGAAATGACTATCCAAGCGGTCAGCCGTTGTGCCGCACTTGTTGGTGCATATTTGTGCTCTGCTGCCTGACCTGAGCATGGGTTTGAGGACAGTCTCCAGTGAGATCTTCAGGTCCAGCTCATAGGCGCAGGAAAACTCCACGTTGATGGTCTTGTCTCTGGTGATGACGTTCCCAGTGTTGTTCACACTTTCTATCCACACAGTGTTTTTATACATGATGTGTGTGCCGTTGGACTGTAAGAGAAATAAAGCGTAGGTGACTCATAATTTCAAATTTCTACATTAAAGGAACAAATTATCCTAGCTGCTGCTTTTGATTTCACCCATACAAAAAATGTAAAACAGCGTACAGACAGAAGACATAATAAAAACTAATCATTTAATAATAATAATAATTAAATTATTAAATAATAATTTATTCACCAAAAACATTAGCCAGAATTAGCCAGAATTATGAGGATTTAAGAGCCAGGAGCTGCTAACGCACATCTATAAAAGCAGAAAATTTGACAGTTTTGTGGTTTGCAACATTCAGGTGTGTTAATGCGATGAAGGGAAGACATCAGCAATAAATATAAAGAAGCAACATCAATCTGAGGAAGTTATAAGACTCTGTTGATCACTTTAAAGTGAAAAAGATTATTCACATGAGGAACACATTCATGAGTTGCCAATCTTCCCACAAGTAGACATCAAATTTGGAGTGCATAAGATCTTTTACACTGATGAGCAGGGGTAGACAATCGAAGGGGCGGGTCTACCAAACAATTTTCAGCCAGTAGGAAGGGGGTAGGTTGTCTGTGCTAGTGCCACCTAGCCAGCCAGCTAGCAGTGACAAAATTATTCATTGGCACGTGTTGTAGCAGTTTCAGTTAAAATGCTGCAAGTGTCGCTTCCAAGATAGTGTAGACCAGGGGTCTCAAACTCCAGTCCTCAAGGGTCAGTGTCCTGAAACTTTTCCATGTGTCCCTGGTGCAACACACCTGAATAAAATTAGTAGGTCATTAGCAAGAATATAGAACTTAACTGCATGCTGAAATGTCAACCCCTAACCCTAATCAACTAAATTTAAGTACCGTATTTTTCTGACCATAAGGCGCACCGGATTATAAGGTGCATTAAGTGAAACTAAACAGTCAGATAATCAAACTTTACTCAACTCATTCTTCTTCCTGCCTCCACTTCCGTACCATTGATTCACTATAGCTGAACTCTCTTGCAGCTGCTCTATTCCCGTGACTAATGACTAACCTCGTATTGTGGATGGATTATCTCAGTTGTTCTCCTGACTGAAGTTTGGTCTGTTTACAGCATCCTGCCATGTGATTGCATTTGTTCCTAACCATCAGGAACTCGCCCATTAACTTTTATCGAGTGGAAAAAGTTAGCATTCATCCTCTAGCTTCACTGTGTTTATATTATGCTAACATAGCTGTGTCGCTAGCCACCATGTAGCAACCCTACAAACGTCACTGCTGTTTAGTTTTGTGTCTTCATTTATGTTGGAAGTGAAAGCAGAGCTGTACGTTGGTATTTTTTTTTTTAGAAATCTCTCAGTCAGAACATGCTACATTATGTTTAGGTGGAAACTAGCGAGCTAACTTCCTGCTAACTTCTAACTGTTAAATTTAATAAATTCTGTTTTCATGGATGCCTGGATGTTAAGCTTAATTGTTACACCTGGTAAAGCAGCAACGCTGATCATTTTATTACAGATGAAAGAATTTAGACAGTTTTTAACTCTCAGTGATGCCGCAGTGTTCGTTTGACTTTGGGACCTGAAGCGGATGGAGTTTTGGACCCAGATTGCTCCGCGAGGCTCCTGACTACAGTAGCTGTAATGCTCCGACAATCCATCAAGCAGTGCGGCTTCGTAGCTCACCGAAGTCATAGTAAAACATTTTTTTACAGATTTTTGAGCGCCATATACCACGTAAAATCTGTTCGAGGTCAGTAAGCACAACCAGAATTCATACATACAGCGCACCGGATTATAAGGCATACTGTCGATTTTTGAGAAAATTAAAGGATTTTAAGTGCGCCTTATAGTCCGGAAAATACAGTAAATGTAAGTGTTTGGAAAAATTTACTTCTAAAAGTACTTTTATTGCACCATGTTCATTCACTCATGAGCTGCTGTAACATGAACCAAATGGCTGAATTGCCACCTCAGCATGCAGTCAAGTTCTATAGTGTCTTGGAACATGGAAAAGTTTCAGGACACCGGCCCTCGAGGACTGGAGTTTGAGACCCCTGGTAGATCGTGTTGACGACTACATTTTAGTGTCTAAAAGTATCCAAACTGAGATGCAGGGAGCTTTATCACATTTCGAAAGTGATGACGAACACGCTGGAACACAGACGAATGCAAACTGACCTGTACAATGGAACCGCAGTGTCCCTTAGTGTTGTTAATGTGGAAGGAGATGAAGTCCTCTCCCTCAATGCCAGCGCAGTGCTCGTCGTTGATCCGGACATCTTCCCGTTCAAAGCCCAGCTGGAAGAGCTTACACTTGGAGATGGAAACCTCCATCTGAGCGTGCTTACAGGTCACCTCCGCTTGGATGATGTCATCCTCGCCTAACAAACATCAACGTGAAATACATGTTTTTGCATGTTGCAAAAACATGTATTTCACCATAGTCATGATTAAATAAAAAAGTATTTTTTAATAGCTTTTAAAATGTATGGCGAATCAAGTAACACTGAGATTGTCAGATATTTAAAACTGAGTGATTGCAGCTGGATGAAGCACTCACCTTCAGTGTTGGTGGGTAACTCCGGACAGCCACACAGATCGCCTCCATTCTCCAGCTCACAGGTGAAGTTTGTGCAGATCTCTCCTGCACAGGGGTCATAGATCCATTCTGCTAAAGACAGGTCCACACACAATGTTAACTGTCACACAGATGAAGGCACAAAGTTTTTAAGAACATGCATGTATCTAATACTGACTACTGTATCTAAGCAGTCAAACAAATTTACATTTCACGTCTCATTGTAGTAACACAGTGGTCTTGATGGAAGGCAATCTGGAAATCTTAGCAAACTAAGCTCATAATGTGTGAATCAATAATATATGAGATCCAATACTTTTAGTACGTCTGGTAAATTCAGCATTAGCGCTGGTTTATATTTGTGTAAAGTGCAAAGTTGTGCTTATTTCCACAGTGGGCATTGAGTCTGAGAGAAGTTCACGGTGCCCTTACAGCAGTTCTCTTGGGTGATCCACTTGGTCGTGAGGGTGCCCATGGACCGGCAGGCTTCTGCATAGGCGGCCAGTGATCCACAGACCTGAGCCTTGCGATGATTGTAGCAGCCATCCAGGTAGCAGGACTGGTAGAAAGGACGGGGATCCAGCAGGCCGTGGCATGGCTGGAAGAAGCCTTTGAGCTGGGTGAGCTTCTGACAGGCATCTTCACTCTGCAGAGCCAGGATGGCCGAGTTGTCGCAGGACTGAGCCAAAGCCACGTACTGGGTCTCATCACAACTAGAGGAGAAAGACCAAAATCCAACTGTCAACAGTATTAGGACGCGAGCAAAGAAGGAGCAAATGCCCTGTTAGAATTGCTCCGTTTGCTATTATCTGTATAAATGATTTGCATAAGTGATATGTTTGAGCAACAGCCAGTTAATATCCAGGGTTTAAGACATGCACATGCTTGCAGACGCATGGCTTATGGATTAAGTAACCTTAACTTTTCCTTTTATATTTTGGGGATAACAGCCAAAGGTTTTTACAAGAACTGGTTATATGGACCGTAAATTCCTCCCCATCTATGAGCCTCATCTACCTGTTCTGCATGCCGTTGGTCTTCCAGCTCTGTGCCAGCTCCAGGGCGCTGACAGCCGGCTTGCCCCTTGAGGTGATGTAGTCATCATTGGGGTCCCCATTGAAATTCCCACAAAGGCCGCACACCTTGTTCTGGAGCCGCTGGCCCATTGTGATGCTCAGGGTGTTAAAGTGGTTGTAGCGAACCTGGATGTCCTGGGGTGTGTCGATGACAATGAAACCCTCAGATGTGGACAGGCGCGTCATCAGCCCTGTTACAAATGGTACGGATACTGGTGTGCCATTAACCTGTGAGGACAGGAGAGGCAGACACATGTAGATTTTTGACTCGGGACACAAGAAATTTTTATTTAAGTAACCAGTATTAAGGCTACGGAGGGCCTCGAGTGCTAAAATGCGTTAAATAAATACATAATTAAATAATTAATTAAATGTGTTAATAAATTTAAATTGGAATTAACTAATTAACGAAATACATAAATTTAATTTATTTCATTTAAACTTTTTAAAAAATTATTTAATTCCTATTGTATATATTTAATGACACATTTAATTGTTTCACTATTTAATAAATTTGTTGTCAATTTTAAAGAATAATTTCATGGTTCCAGTGCAGTATGGAAGGCATCCATACAGATGATTAGAGCAGCTCTCTATATGTTATAATGGGAAGAACAGGAGGAACTCAGTAAAACAGGTGCAGATAGCAGCAAATACACTGGTCCATTCTGGTGTTAGTTGCCACTGTATCAGCGGTGTGGCCACACTGGGTGGCAATGAGTGGTGTTTTACTTGGTGAACAGTGGCATCCTGGGCAGCGTCTTTCACATTTGCTAGGTTCTACTAGCTTAATGTGGCCTCAGAGCCCACATGAGCTTCAGCTGTTCTGCTGCTGGCTGACCAGGAAGTTGTTCCTTGTGACAGTACTGGTACAAGTCATCTGCATTGTTTACTCCCACTGGCAGACAGGGGGGAATGAATCAGAACAGAAGTTACAAAGGTAACTATGATTCTCTGAATTCCAGGATGACTGTCAGACCTGCTGGCGGCTAAAAACGTCTCAGTGTGAGAAGATTCCCAGAGACCAGATGTAAGCTACCACGTAGTATTTATAGTATACACGCCTCAGTAGCGTACACATCATGCACGCGATTTTATTTCCGGACCTGCGCAGATCACGAGGAGACCCATCTACGTAGTTTCCTGCCATTGGCAGTTATCTGTGAATTTACAGAACTATAGTTATATTTGTAACTTCCATTAGCAAAGGTGCCACTAGAGTGTGTCAGGCCACCCTCATGGAACAAGTGCCAGAAACATGCTGGAGGTCATTTTGTTAGATACTTCCACTGTCACGCTCCTCATTGCACAACGGAGCAAATGCCAGCCCTGCTTCTGGGTGGATGTACTCCTGTGGCCTTGTCTAGCTTGTGTAACAACCTATCTCCTGGTATCTCCTCCACACCCTCGAGATCATGTTTGGAGACACAACAACAACCTTCTTGCAGCGGCGCACAACCTAAATGCGAAACACGTGTTATCTTACGCTACCAGCAGGGAAAAAGGACACCAGCTAAAAGCAAAACTAGAGAAAAGATCAGGAAGGATAAGCAGAAAGCTGTGGTCTGTGACCAGCGCCTGTGAAACCATTTCCTTTCTCGGGGTTGTCTTGTTGTTGCCTCTCTGGTACATATTTTTATCAATTTATTTTGAAAGGACAGAAATAAAGGGACAACTGTTCCATTTGATACAAAGTGGGTTGGAAGATTAAAGCAAAGCAGTGTCACCCATGTTTGTGGTCACTTAGACTACAAAGAGTTCAAACTCCTTGTTATTTCTGAACTAGCTGGTCTAAAATGTGATAGTAAAGACTGAAATATTTCTGTTTATACAGTTAAAAATTCAACATATTGAAGGATTGTTGAACTACAGAGCACCTCAAACTAAACCATTTTAAATCCAGGAGGCACTCCTACTTAGATGCCCTTTTCTGCTTACATTTGGGGATTTAGGAGGGGTAATGCTGGGTAAAATGTATTGTCAGCACTAACTGATATCCATTATGTCCTAAAGACAGCATCTCTGAGAAGCCAAATGCAAGTAATGCATTTTTTGATAATTTCTAAATCATTTATATAATATTAGCTTTACAACTAACAGCTCATGTTAAGCATGTTTTGTTTTGTTTTTTTAATTATGGGGCTTTCAAACCTTAAGATAGAATATCCGAGTAAGAAGTTAAAAGTTATTGCCCAGGTAGTTTAAGAAAACTTTGTTTCCTGTAGTTTAGGGCTGCATGTGTGAAAATGAGTATATAATAGCATGAGTAGTGGTAACACCATGTGGCAGCGTTTTAAAACCTCTGCAAGACAATCAAAGATGTACATTCCCCATGTTTTTGTAGTTATATTAACATAAATACATTGCCATGTTACTGACATTGAAGCTTAAACATGATCACCTATGAGTGGGAAACAAAATTGGGCTGTCATTGGTATAAGCTGATTTCATTCTTATACAAAGATTGGCTGTTAGGATAAAACAAAAAAGAACAGAGACAGTCCGAAGCAAAGATTGTGACAATCTGAGCCTCTTCAGGGCATTAGAACTAACGCCAACATGCTTCTTAAGGCAGTCGATAAAATTAATGAATGTTAATGTTGGCGCACTCAGATCAGGCAGGATTAAGACCCAGTGGGAGCTGCAGTTTAAAGTAATCAGTCATTAGCTACCTCTGTGACTGCACTTACAGCTGACTGACATGGCCTAAGTCCAGAGCTGGAGGAGATATAATAGGCTATTAGTGCCAAGGTAATTGGTAAATTGGGCTGCAGGAACTTTTTCAAGTATTTGGGAAAGAAAGAGAGACTTGAATCCGATCTGTTTGTTGAGGTTGATTAAAGCGTCTTTGACCGCAGCCATATGGCCAGCACACAGTAACTCGATCACATAAACAAAAAGGAGAAATCTCCTGATGGAGGCAATTTTTCTATTAAAGCAGGATTAAAAGAGGAAGAAACAGTCGTGCAAATGAAAAGCAAAAAAAATAACCTCGGTATATAGAGTGTCCATTTCATAGTGTGATGGTTTTAGTCACTTTATGGTCTCTAATGGTAAACGAACTGGTTCTTATATAGCGCTTTTCTACTCTGAGCACTCAAAGTGCTTTATACAACTAATTCATTCACCCAATCACACAAGAACTTTTGTTAGTGCCTATGTAACATTCATACATACACAACATGGGGTTAGTATCTTGCCCAAGGATGCATGCAGACTAGAGGAAGCCAGGAATCGAACCACCAACCTTGACCTGCTCTACCGCCTGAGCTACAGCCACCCCATAATGTGGCCAAGTTGTTGGCTGCATATTTCTGTGTAAAGTTAATAACCTGTTACGACTATCTTTGACTATGTTTCAACATGTACAATTATCCCATAATCATATTTTTCTTTTTTTGGTCACAGTGTCGTCTTGGTAACAAAGGTAATCTAGGCATGCTGATTTGGTCGGCACCAAAGGTGCACAGAAAGGGTGGGAGAGTTTGCTCTCTAAATGTGACCACAGAGAAGAAAAAAACCAAAACATAAATAACATTTAATTGGTTGAAACACCAGTTTGAATAAAGTGGCATCCCATGATTTTATATATTTAATGTTATATAATGATTCAGAAACACAGGTAATGGCCGATAATGCTTTAAAGATTAAAATCATCCTCTCAGATCACGACACTGATGAAAAAAAAGAAAAGATACAGAAATTAATGTCAAATATGGAAAAAAGTAAAACAAACTTGGGCAATAGCAACAGTTAGTGCAAAGTGGCTCCATCGTGTAGTGATTTACTCGTTCAGTTAACAAGTGAACGATCCCCAGTTCGATCCTGGAGAGATAAACAAATCCCCTTTGGATCTGTGACGACTGCTTATGAATAAGTAGCTGAAAGTAGCTTTCTTACGGCAAAGTTGCAAAAACTGGTTATTTTTTCCTCAGAACCTGGCTGCCTAGCAACAACCAACAACCCAGGACACTAAGCTACAGAGGAAGTTTACTAAAAACTAAAGTAAATGATTTTCTTCTTCTTTTTGGCTACTTCCTTTAAGGAGTCGGCACAGCTGATCATCTCACCCTATCTCTTGCATCCTCCACTGTCACACCAACATGCATGTCCTCCTTCACTGCATCCACAAATCTTCTCTTCCCTCTTTTTCTCCTACCTGGCATATTTCACATCCTTTGCAGAATATATCCATTATACTCATTTCCAATACAACTTATCTTCAATATTGTTTCACTGAAACAACTTGCTACATTTAAGAAGAGAAACCATAAGAAACATGATTCAAGTAATCCTGGGATAAACGTGCACGTGTCAAAGTCACAGAGTTAGACAGCTACACAGTGTGTGGCCTCTCTTTATGCTTATCTTCTGCTTTACTTCACCTAGCCTCTTACCTTGACAGTGCTGCCAGAGATGAGTATATTCTCCTCATTTATATACAGGTAGACATGCGAGATGGTGGTGAGGTTGGGCGTGCTCCATTTATCAAAGTTGGCAATGAGCTGGAAAGAGAGGTCGGGCAGCTTGTGACAGTTTGTGGACAGGACGAAGGAGCACGAGGCCGGCAGTCGCAGCGATGCCCCGTCGAATGTCCTGAACACTCCGCCGCCTGATGCCACGCAGTGCTGGGAGCGGCGGGCAAAGCAGCCCCGAACCCCGTACCGGAGGGTGCACTCCTCCTCTGCCTTGCATCGCCTTGGATTGCACTGAATCAGGTTTCGTCCGATGCACTGGCAGCGTTTGGTGCAGTCGGCGTTCCAAAAAAGCTGCTTGGGCTAAAATAAAGAAAAAACTCTTAAGATTTTATATTTGCAAATAGTGTTTTAACCAAGGTTACATGCAACTTCCAACTTATTTTGGACTTTAAGAGCTTAATGGTTGCACTTACTGATAGATCCAGAAAGGTCTAGTTTAATGTTTTCTATATACTTTCTATATTTCTACTGCTCAAAATAACCCAGACATTTAAACATTTATAATATATTCATGCACGTAGAGCTTGGTGGGAGACTGACCTCATAGTATGTGCCATCGGTATAGCAGCCACAGTTCTGAGAAAGGATGCAGCTCTTGCCGTTGAGCACGTAGCCCTGGTCGCACTGGCAGCCCTCCACGCAGTCCTGGCTGCAGTCCCTCTGGCCGCGGGCTGGTGCACACTGGGGCGGGCAAACTGACATGCAACTGGAGTAATGGCTGTTAGGTGGACAGCTCTGGACTGGGAGCAGGCAGGTTGGCAAAGATATTAGCTAACAGTGGCACTAACTCCACTCTAAAAATGTTTGTGGTGTTAATAAATATTTAGTGTTTAGGGGTAAGAAACAGCTGGCCATGTCAAGAGCTCATGCAGATGTGCAGCAGCTGTTTGGCCCTTTGGGTGAAATATATTTTATCCATATTATTTATTATTTCAGAGTGTAAGAAAGTTGAGGTGGACTTCAAACCTGGTTATCCCTGCTTAGAGAAAACATCCAAAATAAGAACCTATTCCATATAAATGCAGTTTTAAATGCACTAATTATCATGATGTAGCTCATTTCCTTATAGAATAAATATACAAACACAACTTAAAAATTACAGTTTGTGGTTTTAATGATTTTATCTTAAACCTGCTTAAGGTGGGTGGGTGCATTTCTGGTAATTATCTACATATCTCTCTGATGTTTTTCAGATGAGCTACTTTCTTTGATTAAAACAGCCATTAATGATGACACGCTGTCGCTTCTTCACAACACACAGTCTATTTTTCCTAGAGGCAGATGCTCCAGCTCCAAGTCTGGATTCATGGAGCAGAAACTCTCTTTAAACTTAACTTAATAGTTAGGATTGGATCAGGTGAGTGTAAACCATTCCTTACTTCCTCTGCAATTAATCTCTGCAGGCAAGAAAAAATGGTTTTGGTGCTACAAGTTTTCTGGTGTCCTTTTGCAAGCTTCCCTTGCATGCAGATAAACAATCTATGTGGGGAGCAAAACAGGGATGGTACATGCTGAAATGCATCAGATAACTATTATCTGCTGACGAAGTTTTACCTTTTTTATTTGGATTTTATCTGGTGGTTATACCAGCTAAGTCAGCATAATAGCCTGTGGGTTCTCAGACTCAGGCCGGCTGGAGGAGCTCCCATGATGCACTTCACCCCTACTTTCCAGCTTACAGCCATCACACATTCATATGCTATTATTACATTTTTTTCTCTCTTCATTCTCTCCTCATTAGAACCTGCCTCTCTCTCAGTTTGGTTCTGCTGGAGATTTCTTCCTGTTAGATGTCATTTTTTTATCCCCACTGTCTCCAAGTGCTGCTCATAGGGCACTGGTTTCTAGCTACGTCCGTGTAAATATTATTCATTTAAACTGGCCTTAATTTTAATTATAGATTCTCTCCAGTAATGGTGCACACAAACCTGAAACTTAAAAAGGTGCCTGTGACTTTAAGAAGGAGAATACATCTTGTGATAACACAATGGGAAAAACTCTACAAAAACATCTCCTCACCACACGGTGTGTCGCTCCTCCAGTCGGTGACATGCACCCCCTGGGTCTGACAGGTGCTGGCATAGATCTGCAGCCAGTTACAGATCGTATCCTGAGCTCCCTGATCCAAGCAGGTGTCCTGGAGGCAGCTTTGATAAAAGAACGCTGGCGCCACCTTGCTGTGACACCGTGCAAACACGCCTCCCCGATCAACAAGTAACCCACACAGCCTCACTGCCTCGGGCTCCACAAACACATAGAGCCCGTCACCCATGTGGAAACGTATGCCCGTGCTGACTCCATTTGCTTCATCGTCGCTCCCAGCGTTCATGTTGGCATCAGCCACCATGAGAGGGGTGTCGTTTTGGGAGCTTTTCTCTCCGAGGCCACAGCGCGGGCAGGAGTCACCGCAGCCCACCTGGCAGAAGGTGTCCCTCTCCGCCCAGGCCATGCCCCAGTCGGTAGTGGAAAGGGTGGGTGGGGACAGAGGCACGCCCTGGCAAAGGCCACAGGTGGAGTTGTAGAGGTCGCGGGGTAAAGTCAAGAGCAGGAGAGTGTTCCAGTCAAAGGCCACCTTCAGGCCAAAGTCTGTCTCCAAAATAAGGTGCATGCCAAAGGTGAAGATATTGACCTTTCCTGGGCCCAACTTCAGGGGAAGGTACAGTCGCTCCTTATTCACCTGAGTGAAGAGAGAAATCATGTAAAACTGGTTAAAGATTTAATATAAGATCCCAACTAACATAAAATCATTCCTACAGGAGCAACTTCTAGAAACAGAAGTTCAAGTCTCTAATCTAACTGACTTGTATATTTTCCAAGTATGTGGGGAAGCCCAGGTGGTGAACAGCTACTATTAAGACTGACTGAAAGAGTGTCTGTGAATTCCTCTCAGTATAATTGTCAGAGCGAGAGCGAAACGGAGAAAATTAAAGAAAGAAGGGTGTGTGAGCGAGTGTGTGGGTGGATGTGTCATTTATGTTGCTCCTCAGATCTTTTAGTCGCTTTGTGAACCTGGTCCAAATGTCGCTCAGGGTCGAGGTTTCGTCTGAGCCAAATCCAGCCCGATAAAAGATGCCCATTGAAATTAGATCCACCTTAAGCCAATCAAAGAGGAATTCACCCTCTGCCTGGTTATTCTATCGGCTTGATTAGAAATAACATGTCCTCACAAATGCAATAACTTCGACCTTCACAGGGCATGCAAAAAAAATAAAGTCTGTTGAAGATTACCTCATTGCACAGACATTCTCATATATCAACCTAATGCTTACCGTGACAGTGTTTCTGTAGCTTCGAGATGCTTCAATTTCATACTCGTAAACCTCCAGCACAAAACCCCTCACCCAAATTGCTTGGCTTGTGTCTCTGTCCTCGTTACGAACCGCCAGTTTAAACGGAGGAAAAGTTCTGGTGATGGGTACGTGCGCCGTGTTCCCCCTCCCACATCTGGTGGTGACCATCCTGAGAGTGCAAGAGCTCTGCAGCTCGAACGGCACTCCGCCAAATGGCAAAAAATGTCCATAGCCAGCTGCCACACACAGGGCCTCAGAGCGCGGCTGGCAGAAATACAGGCCGTCATTCTCCTGGCAGTACTCCTCAGGGTGACACGGCGCGAGCTGACAGTATACGGTGTTGTCAGAGCCATTGCAGTAGCAGCGCTCCTGGCACTCCCAGTCTGTCCAGAAAGTCTGGTTGGTGGCCAGCTGACGCCTGTGGTAGATGCAGCCACAATCTCTGCGCGCCACGCACAGGCCATCCCGCAGCGCGAAGCCGTCTTCGCACTGACACCCCTCCTGACAAGGCAGGGGGCACGGCTCTTCGGGTTCGTCCAAGTTGGCACAGGTCAAAGGGCAGGCGCTGGTGCACTCATCAAAGTGACTGTTCTCTGGACAGGGAAGAGCTGAAGAAGAGTGAAGGTCAGGGAGAGCAAGACTTAAGCCAATGTTCACTCAAATATCTTACATGTGTTTTTATGTTATCCTCTTTATGTGTAGTACAAAATACACTGTGTATCACAGTCACAATACAAAATCACTGTAACTGGTTCCAGTTTTACTTTCCTTCTAACAAGATAAAACAACAGCTCCAAACAAGTGAGATGATAGAAAGAATCTAGAGACCATTGCGACAGAGGAAATTAAATATTTAAATATTAGGTTAAGTTATTGTTGGGGTTTTTTTTAAAAGAAAACTTATAGTTTGAGCTGAATCAGGTGACCCTCAACCCTTCCTTAGTTATACTGCAGTAGACCGCGGCTCATGGACACTTCCCATGATGCACTGAGTGTTTTTCATCTTCACACACTTCGTTTCGCTCTCTTTGTTTATACACCACTCTGCATTTAATCATTAGTTATTAATAATCTCTGGCTCTCTTCCACAGCGTATATTTTATCCTGCCTCCCATCCCTCACCCCAACCAGTTACGGCAGATTGCCGCCCCTCTCCGAGTCTGATTCTGCTGGAGGTTTCTTCCCGTTAAAAGGGAGTTTTTCCTCTTGGGACAATCCACTTTTAGAATTCTCATGCAAAATATATGAAAATACCCAGTCGCATTATTATTATTGTTACTGGAACAAAGTTTTCAACAGTGCTGGTGGTAAAACTCAATAATAACTTACAATAAACAGGAGGGTTAAATGTGTTTTCAAGACACATTATACATTGTTGTGCTCTGATAACTCAGAGCCCATCAGCAAGACTATGTTTTTACTGTGTTTATTTTTGGTTTTTGGTTCTCTTTTTTTCTACTTTTTTAAAGTCATGATCAGCCTTCGTTGTTTTAAAAAAATATGAATTTAACTTTTTAAATTCGTTTTTTAAACAACAAAGGGGTGGAACAGTGGTGCAGTAGTTAGCACTGTCGTTTCACAGCAAAAAAGGGTCCTGGTTTCTAATCCAGCTTGGAGCTTTTCCGTGTGGAATTTACCCTGGAGAGTACCTGTATGGTTTCTCTCCAGGGACTCTGGCTGTCTCTCACAAACACATGCACATTGGGTTAATTGGTGATTGTAAATTGGCCCTAGGTTTCAAAGTAAGTGTGCATAGCTGTCTCTCTCTCTCAGTTCTGCGAAGGACTGGTGACCAATCCAGGGTGTACCCTGCTCCATGTCCTATGGCAGCTGAGATAGTCTTCAGATCCCCCCTCCTTATCCAATATGGATAAACAGAACAATATTATGGATTAATAAGAAGCTTAGCCGCTAGCTAGTAATGTATATTTCTTGCAGAGTTTTGGCAAAGTCCTAGAATACTTTAGAATTCATTTATATGTGTTTGGGGGTAAATAGTCTGGACACACTGCAGGTTATTTATACCAGATTTTTACTATAGACACTGCTGCTCACAGTCTTTGATCACAGGCTCAGAATGTCTTGTTTTTTCCTAATGAAAGATTAAAGACCTTGCAATCTGTGACACCAAGACTTTAAAACAGTCTCCCAGCCCAAATGAAATTAGCTGACTCTGTGGACTTCTTTAAAAAGCGATCTTAACTTGATTTTGTATTGCTATTGCTTTTCGATTATATTTTACGATGCTTCATCCCAGTGTTTATTTATTTTGATTACATCTTTTGACTGCTTGTCTGTGAAAAGGCTTTAGAAATAAACTTTAATTACTTAATTATTAGATTTAGTCTGTCTATGCATCTCTGTTTTGGATCTACAGAGAAGAGTTTGATAATCGACAACTTGCTGATCTTTCTAATGACCAGCAAGAGGTGAGTGCTCTGATTTCAACAAGAAATCCAGCTGTGTGAAAATCTATAGAAAAATTTTCTTCAGTGCCCTTCATTTGTGCCTTAAGTAATCACTTTTATATATGTTTATGGCCTCAGCTGCTGCTATGAAGTCATCTGGACTAAGTTTATGGTCCCTGTTAGCCTAAAAATGAAAGATGATGCAGTGTATAGTTTAGGGGATGCCTTGATTTTACAGTCATTTCCCGCTGTTTGTAACATGGTCTTTCAAAACAACAAGCTCGCCAGGGAAAATGCTCAGTTTGAGACCTGACAACAGGCCCTCACTAGCCAATGGTTGACGTAATGGTCCATCTTTTATATAGATGTAATAGCCAAAACGGTTACTCACGACAGTTGGTGGTGCTCCTCCATGAAGCAAGTCCTACTTGAGCATCCTGACAGGCGGTGGCGTAAGCCTGCAGCGAAGAACACAGGGCTGAGCGGTTCCCTTCCCTCACGCACATGTTATACAAACAGTTCCTGAAGAATGGCGAGGGGTTAACCACTGCGTGACACGCAAGAAAGGAACTATTCCCGGGGTCGTTGATATTGCCGCACATCCAAGGGCTCTGATAAAGACGTAAGTCTGTGCACATGCGATACAGGTCGTCGCAGTCACCGTTGCAGGTAAGATCATCAGCAATGGAGCGCCAGCCGTCTGTGAACTGTTCGATTGACTCTGCCTGGCGTCCATTGGGTAGGCGAAGGTCATCGGTTGCATTGCTATTGAAAACACCACAAAGACCACAAGTAACATTGTAGAAGAGGGTTGAAAGGGAGATATTGAGGAATCCTTGATGTGTGTAGTGGACACGAAGCAGACCGCGGGACTCCACCACTGTTGCATTGCCCGGCGCTCTGTAGATCATCATTGTCTCCATTGGATGGACGTATGGGAGCAACACTAGTTCACCATTCACCTGCAAAATAAAAAAGTGAAATATATTCAGGTGATTCCAAGCCTCATTTTCATTGGACTCAAGAAGGCCTTCATTAAAAAACCGTTCATGTTCCAAAGTGCATTTATGTGAACTTTAATAAATGCCAAAACCAGATGCCAGTTTTCAGACTTTTATGGTCACACTCTCATATTGCCTCAAACAAATCTCAAGCCTATTACAGGTGATTAAAAGCAAACAAAAATGATAATATGCTGAGATCATTTTTAAGTCTTAACATCAGCCTTGCTCAGCACAAACATTTTTTTTTTCTTTTAATGAGGCTCTCTAATGACTGGAGAGAGATTGTGGACTGCAAACATAGTTGTGTTTTTTGCTTCTGGCTGTTTGACTTTATTAAATTTCTGCAGTTTCATAGCGTCCAACGATTACACCTCCAAAGAAAGAGAGCTGCTCTCTTGTTTATTAATGTGGCACAACAGCAACTTTATTCTTGACATAACGGTAAATTAAATACTACTTTTTACAACTGTGACAAACAGTCACAGTTTCACTGTTAAGTCATTTGTTATGAGTTCAGATGTTTTGCGCTTCATAAAGCTGTCAGGCATTTTTGTTTTAAGTTTAACTGTTAGTAAGTCTGGTCCATTTATTTAAAAAAACAAAACAAAAAAACAACCTCTTAAGTTTTTAATTTTTTCCTTTGAAATCAAGGTCAGTATTTGCAGTTGTGATTATTGTGTTTTATGAGTATGGATGTCTTTATCGCTGGAACCTTTCTGATTTAAATTCAATTGTCTTTTTGGCATTACAGTTTTACAAATAAATATATAACTATTGTGTCAAAGGATGCTAAAGTTAGATACATTTTTCCATGTTTAGGCTTTAATAGGCTAATAAGCTAACATTTTTGAGCAACACAGACAGCAGAGATGTGTACTATGAAGCAAGATTTTGTGACTAAAGTTGAAGACATAACCCGCTTGGGGGCAGATTATGTTTGAGATTAGAGATCAGAAAATCAGAAGATATGAATTCACTGCCTGGTGACCAATCAGCTCCCTGGATCAGAATTTCCAGATATCTCTGTGCACAGATAGTAAGAGGGTCTTTTTTTCTGTTTCTGTTATTTAAAGAATTCTTCAACAATTTTATTGTTCTGTAAGCATTAATATAATATGATAAAACAAAGTTTTCTCAGTCGTTCAGAAGATAATGGAGGCCTTTTATCTATTTCTTTTACCTAACAACTTCTAGTTCATTTTAGCTAGCTAGCTAGCTAGCTAGTATTCCTTTAGTTAAAATATTGGTACGTTGTTTTTTTAATTTGCAGATAGCCATTTTAGCAATTAATTTGTTCATTCATAGTGTTAGCTAACAGTTTACATTGCTAATGCAATCATTTCCCAAGCACTTCAGACAACTTATTCATTTTCCAAACACCTTTAACTGTTAGCCACATACAACCTCTTTTAACAACCCATTTGTTAACACTACGACTATTCTTCTTCCTCTTTTGGCTGCTCCTTTTAGGGATCTTTGTAGTGGATCATCTGCTGCCATCTCACCTCATCTCTAGCTTATTAATCTGTCATAACAACCTCATGCATATCCTCCTTCATTATATCCACAAATCTTTTTTCTTTGTCTTTGGCCAACAGTAGCACAGTTTCCACCGCCACTCTGCTGGCAACTGGAGCACTGGACCTGGCCAATCTGGTAAGAAAATGGCATTCTTTATGATCCCCATTTTTGATTTGGTACAGATTTTATTCCAGGACCCTCTTTCTGTTGCTACTGTTCCTGTTTTTCCAGATATGGGACTCATAGTAGATGTAGGCTTGACTGGCTTGTAGTCCCACTGTGGTTGTGTTCATTTGTTTACCGGATGACCATTGCTGGCTGATAAAAATAATTAATGCATTTATTTTTGCTGTTTATTTCTATTGCTACTTATGCTTGGGTTTGAATTAGTTTTTTCAGCTTAGACCTCTACCTAAATCACAATTCCAGCGTTTTCAGTTTCAATAAAAGCGAAACTACTTGCGGCAGTGCAGAAGTCTCCACTCTGCTATTTTCCCAGTTGTCAAAAAAAAAAAAAAACCCCACAAGATTTTTACTTTTTATGAAGAAATACTAACCTTGACTGTATCAAAATCCAACCCTCCCATCTGTGCCTCCACGTTAGCTAGCGTAACTACCACAGGTCTTTTCCAAGCAGGCCCTTTGTTGACCAACCGCCGGCCTAGCTTCACCTCCACCATCGAGCCGTTGGCTGGCACTGGAGCGCACAGCTTCAGTAAGTAATAAGAGCTGTCATCTGGGAACGACAGGAAGGTGCCATCGAAGGAGGATGTCACTGAGTTTTGGGTGACTGAGCAAACCCCTTCTCTTCGAGGGTAGCAACCCAGCAGGCCAACCTCTGCCTTACACACCTCACCCTCCTTACAGGACTCATTGAAACAAGAAACTTCCCCAGCAGGCCCACAGGTACACCGGAGGGTACATTCTCCTTCTTCACCGCTGGGACCTACCCAGAAAGTCATATTAAGGGGGTAATAGAGGCCATTATGCTCACAGCCACAGTCTTCACGCTGTACACAGCGGCTGCCACTGAGAACATAGCCTGGGTCACACTGGCAGCCCTCAGTGCAAGGATGAGCACAGTACAAGGGAGCGGTGAGGTCTGAGCAGGAAGCTGGACAGGCGCTTGTGCACAGTTGATACTGGCTGAAGTCTGGACAAGACCAAGCTAAGAAACAATAACGGAGAAGAAATTAATTCTGATTTCATATGGTAAATAAGTGCTTTCATGTCAAATTTAGCATCAAGCAAACTGAATCTCACCACAGAAGGTGCGAGATCTCCAAGGTCGTATTGTGACACCAAGGGCCTGACAAGCCAGAGCATAGGCCTGGATGGCCTGGCATAGAGTAGTGATGTTATCCTTGTTGCTGCACATATCATAAACACAGCTGTACACAAAGGCTGTAGGATCCACAACAGCTCTGCAGTCCCTGAATGGTCCATCAGTTTTGTTAATTAACCCACAGTAGTCAGACCGAAAGTAGAAAGCTTCTGCAAGAGGGTCACACATGCTGCAGTTCTGTGCACATCCATCTGTACACCTCCAGTCTGTGTCCTCTGCTCTCCAGCTGCCTCCCAGCTCCACTACGCTTTCTGCCAGAGTGCCATCAGGTAGTACGGGATCATCGGCAGGGTCATCATTATAGTTGCCGCAAAGGCCACAAGTGTTGTTGAAGTAGGAGCTGGGTAGGGAGATGGATGCGTAATGTTGGCCATCGTAAGTTACCAAGAGTCCAAAATCAGTTTCTAAAGCAATGGCAACCCCAGATTGGTACACCCTGACAGCACCAAGCTGGAGTTGGACTGGTAAAGTCTTCACCAAGCCATCCACCTAAAGAGAGAAAAAAGGATGTTTTGGTAAGGGAACAGGTAGAAATCATTAACCAATATCTAGACAGTGTATCCAGGAGGAAAGCAGCTATGTGCTTACCTTCTGTATCCATAGATTCTCACCTGGACTGTTCCAAAACTTCCTTTTGGCAGCGTAACTCGGTGACCATACACCTCCACTGTGACGTCTCTAAGCCAGGAAACAGAGGCAGCTCCACGGTTCTCGTTTTTGGCCTCCACACTGAAGAAGGGCAGCCCTGCTACCTCCCAGCAGGGCCGAGCCAGCAGGTAGGAGCAGGTCCCCTGGAAGTGATAGAGGAAGCCATCGAAGGTGTGATAGTGGGGGTCTCCGAATACCACGCAAGTGCTGGTGCGAGTGGGCTGGCAGTAAAAGGCTCCTTCCAGCTGCTCACAGGTTTCAAGCTGCCCACACGGAGCCTCTTGACACTGCACCTCATTATCGATGTCGAGGCAGCGACACCGCTGTGAGCATCTGTCAGACAGCCAAAAGATCTCCCCCCGTCTGTAGTAACGGCCTGGAAAGGATGTAGAACAAAGTAGCATTTCATGGACTAATTTTAGTGAAGAATTCTTTGCAAAGAGTCAGCCTGCATGCACATTATCAGTGTTTGATGTTTGACTTGCCATTGTAGCTGCAGCCATTGGCAGGATTAATCAGCTCAGTGTCTACACGGAAGAACCAGCGCCCAGGAATATTTACATTAGTTGTTTGTTCAATGTTCACTACATCATTTGACCGCGATCCCGGCAGGTTGAAGAAATGGCCAATATCTCCACCATTAAAACCTGACTAAAAAGGGGAGAGTTGTGAGGCATATCAGATTGAATGTCCAGAGGATAATTTCTGTATACGAAAAGCCTTATTGTCCTTATGAAATTAGGAGGCACAGTGAGAATACCTGAGCTGTTGTACCGCCCAATCCTGTTAATGGATCTCCACCACTGGCTGTTCCTGTGCTCCATGTGATTTCGCCGTAGTTGAACATACTGAAGAATGCCACGCCATCTGAGATGAGTACAGTTTGGAACGTGTTCACCTTTAAATCAAACAATGGGATTAAAAAGATTTTAAGAAAGAAGAAAAGTGAATATACACTAAACAAATGTATAATGGATGAAAATCTTTTTTTTCATGTAGTTAAACTGATAAACTATTAATAAATATACCTGAAAAGGTTTTGTTTAACTTTTGCTCCTGCCTCATGATTCAATTTGTATTAATGTGCTATCTATACAAAAACCTATTCATGTGATAGAAAAAGGCAGTTTTGGCTGGTTAAAAACATTATTGAGTGGTGCAGGTTTTACTGCATGAGCCCCTTTTGCACATATACTATATGGACTAAAGTAGTGGACCACCAACACACAAACAGGAGCTGCTCATCCACTGAATGAAGTTCCCAGTGACAGTTTTTGTGCTGATGTTAATGGCGATTTGAAGCTCTGCATTCACTGAGTCATCAGAGCGTTGGCGATTGTTACACAGTTTGTGACACTGCTCTGTAACTTTACGTGGTCTGCCACTTCGTGGCCGTTGCTATGGATCCTACAGACATGTTTGGTGAGCTGGGGATGAATTGTAAGCTTTCGAATTAGTAATTCACTCTGCAGCTAAACCACCCAAAACACATTAATTACATTTAAATTGCAAAATAACTGTTTACTTGTCCAGAAACAGATGTTGGCTAGATTTGAGAAGTCTAAAGTAAAATATAGCAAGCTAAGCTGGGTAAACTACATGCATCTAACAAAAAAATACAATATAGCTACAAATAACACTTAACCTAACGTATTTACATTATTTTATCTTCCTCATTTTCTTTGGGATGGTAAAGAAAATTGCATAGGGACTCCTCAAACACACGTGTATAGCATTATGTCTGAATGGCATGTTAGTTCTTATAATGAGTGTGTTTGAATCATATATGGCGACCAGGTGGCAATTATTGAGGCTCACACATTTATATACAGTACCAAAGTCTGTGTACACATGAGAAATACAGCAGATGAAGCAGATGCACGTGGGGCATATTTTTCCCTTTTGATCAGCCAGTTCCTATCCACATACTGGTGGAAGTGAATGACCAGAATTCAAACTATGCCAGAGTTAAAACTTTACCGGAGTTGTCTGGCTTCCTCCATAGAAAGTGACTTGGTGCCATGTTGCAATAAAGACCCATGTGGCAGTGAAGGTGGGCATGTTTTTGAAATACTTCCGGACATCTTGTGTTGCCCTTTCGAGAATTTCTGGCTCGGTGGTCTCCCGGTAGTACACGTCTCCGCGGATGCCATTGTGCACATCTGCCCAGAGTGGAGCAATAAATGACCTGCTGTCACTCAGGGGAAAAGCCTCTGGTGTGAATTGGCTAACCTGCACGTTGAAGGAGATTACACCATTGTTGTTGACCTGTGAGAGGAAAGAAGATGATT
Source organism: Perissodus microlepis (assembly GCF_051167445.1). NCBI lineage: Eukaryota > Metazoa > Chordata > Actinopteri > Cichliformes > Cichlidae > Perissodus > Perissodus microlepis. The sequence continues at coordinate 26,513,121 of NC_140470.1, read as the reverse complement.
TTTATTTCAGTTTCATGGTCCAACATTAGTTAGCTTTAAAGATATTGATTGAAGGACCGTGGAATTCAGGGCTTACATAGATAGAGCGGTAAGGGATATTGAAGAAAATAAAGGGGATGAGTAAAGTAATTTCAGGAGAACTTCCATCGTCCATCTTTGGAGTCTCTAGATCCCTATGGCCAGGTCCATATGGATACAGCGTATCCTGAGTGTTACCTTGAAAAATAATGTACAAGAGCTCATCAAATTGTAAGAGTTGAGGAAGAGAATGGTATGCTAGCTCAATATTTGCATGTCTTATACCTCTTGTGTGTGCAAAGATGCTGAAGATATGGAGCAGAATGACTGGACAGCCTGGCCTGACCATTCTGTCAAAAAAGCAGAGACACAATTTAAAGTGGTGTTACTTAATCTGTGCTGCATTTTCCTTAAAGCTAATGGAAACGCAGGAAGTCATGAGTCATAGGACAACTTCCCATAAGCAAGGCTGTGAGACAAAAGAAGTGAAGAGGTAGAACCAACGAACCAACGTCACGTTACTTCTTTAAAATCAGGCTCCCAGGGCTCCCATGAGGAGCCCTGAAAAGGCCCTATTATGCATGCCAGAACAATGTGTCAGGATCACATTTGCCTTAAAGTCCCATGTGAGCCTCAACAGTGTACCACAGGCCTCTCTGTGCCTGAGTTCCCGGCAGCTGACAGGACCGGCCGGCTCTGCTCCAGAGTCTCTCTGTCTGAAGCCGCGAGGCTGCTTAGGACCTCATTACCACTTCTGTTTGGGACCTATCCATGTCTTGTTGGCTGAAGGGAGAGGAGCATAAACGCTAGGGCACTAATGGCTTTAAGTGAGCAGGTTTGAATTGCTAAGGTCCTTGGAGTAGCCCTTAGGGGCCTGGTTTGGCAAGTTTCCCGTTGGCAAAATCAGATGTACAGCCAAGTTGGCAGTCTACAGTCATCGTATAGCATTTAATCTTAATTGTTAAATAAACTAGAATGAAACTCCAAAAAGAAGGTACTGACTCTATAGTCAGCAATCAATTAGATAGTGGTACAGCTAAAATTGGTTCCCTCTAGATATCACAGGCTTCAATAGACTTTGGTTTTTCTAGCCAGCGTTCGGTACAACTGCACAGCTTTCATGCTTCATTAAAAACTTTTTACCAATTAGCTGCCTGCAAGCTACAAGAGATGGTTACTTTCTAATGACCACCTAATAAAGAACAATCTAATCCCTGTAAGCCCTTTGGTAATTTACTGATAACAATGATGTGTCTGTTTTGTTTTAAACATAGGATTTAAATGACTTCATGGATAAACGAGGTTAATACCACTCCAAGTAACTTGGTTTGGGCACTAGTAAATAGTTTAAAAGTTTGCATATTTCATTGGGTAGTTCAGTTTGTAAAACAGTGTTCACTGTAGCTGCAGGCTAGCAGTTTTGACATATATAGGCGCATTTATTGAAGCATTTATACAAATATTTATAAACCATATAATTTAAAATGAAAAGATATGGTTTTATTTCATTATACGTGAATGAATGAAAGCTATGAAAACCTAGTCGACCAACATGGCACGAAAGTAAATCTGGAGCATCTCTGCGCTATCGACCAAAAATTAAGAAAACTGTTATTTTTGATTTTTAATGCAATAAATAGACCTTAGTATGATCTGGGAATCTTTATGTGAATCCCCCCCACAGCACCTTCTGCACGTAACCGATACACAACGAATGCAAGGCCAATTCGAGACGTCTCCCAAATCTCTCTAATGTGTGAATTCTGCTCAGGCGGACATTAAATCGCATTCAGGTGTGCCAAGGTTAGTGGGCACTGCTGAGAGAGGTCTTCTGTAATGTCATCAGCCTCTCATCATACATTGTTAACAGAAAGATTAACCACAATTGCTCTTTTCACTCTTGTGACTCACCATGTTATCTGACTGGCATTAAGTCCTTTTAGTGGCTTTTAAGGTGGCAATTAAGATAAAGCCCGAACACAACACTAAAGGGTGTTTATCTCTTTATCTCTGGGGTCACACTCAAAAAGAGACCAATCATGTTGTATTAAAGAAACATTAGAAGTTAATTCACTCAATGAGGATTAATATAAAGATTTTTAGATAGATATGATTGTCAAGATCAAACAGTGATCAAAATGTAACTAACAGTTTTTTGGGGGCTTTTTTGTACTCAGTTCCAAAAGTGGAAAATAAAGTAATGTCAAAATCAAGAATTACATTTGAGAGTTTAAGGTTGTTTTAGGGGGGGAAATAAAGGGAAAAACAGGCATTTTTACTCATGAAGTTTGCAACCCTTTAACGTGAATCCAATACTGGAATCATCACCAGAAGAAAACACATGATCCCAACAATTTTAGATAGAAAGTGTTATTTTTTTACACTCACCCCCCCCAAATAACTCCTGTGACATACAGGTATAGTCTGTATGTGCAGCATGAAAACATGCTGATTTAAAACAGTACAGCTTTGTTGTTATAACCACAGTCAGGTTATAAATTCAGAAAATACTGAAATAGAGTGAAGGACAAAAATGATGGACTCACCTGCCTTCAGGAGATGAACATCTAGCACCTTACTAGTCTAGTGGCAATCTCCACAGAGCAGTATCCCATCCAGGGAGTGATGGAGGGAGTAAAGAGAGGCAGTCGAAGTGATGAAGAGCAGCTGGATGTCCTGATGGAAGAGCACTTCTTGTCCGCGTCCAGCTCCGCAGGAATTACCGGCAGAACCAACAGCGAGCTAGAGTTTTTTTGTTCTCGCCTAAACTGGGAATCAGTGAGAATCAGTGGAAGGAGCTTTGCCTAAAGAAGCAGGTGCAAACTTTACCTGGGATAGTGTTCACGTTAATCTGAGATCAGTGTTTGGGGACGGGGTGGGTGCGGAGGAGAGGGGACTTGAGAGGAGGGACAGCGGAGGAATCCGGGAGAGAGAGAGGGAGAAACTGGAAACAGAGTAAGAAGAGCAAGAAGGTGAGAGGGGAAGTCAGAGGTGGAAAAACAAAAGAGAATTACTGTCTGGAGACATGTTTTAAATACCACAGAAGAGGAATGTTGTGTACAAAGAGAGGCTCTCATGGGATGAATGCAAGCCTCTTTGGGCAGGATCGGTCATCAACAGCAGCAAAGTGCCAATTGATGATAAAATGTGTCTGTGGTGGACGATTTGGTGGGAAACACTGTGGCTTTTATAGGGGTTTTTTGGAGGGGGGGTTGAATGATAATGTGTCCTTCACCACCTGAAGCAGCAGTTTAAAATGTTTCTCTCGTTTTGACTGGTTTTTGTGCTGAAAGTGTAAAAGAAGGTCGTCTTTGGATCAGGACTCGGTTGTGGTTAGAGCCTTACCAGAGTTCACTCAGTACAGTTAAATCTCAGAGCACCCGAGCACACAGACTCACCAAAGGAGTACAGTCTCACTCTGGGGGCGTTTATGGACCAAAACCAGAAGCACACACACAGTCTGAGACCTAGCTCTTTAGCTCGGCGGTAGCTAGAATTACAGAATTAACATCAGTCACTTTGGGTACTCTGTGTAGCCCCCTTTTTTAATTAGGTACAGCCTCATTTACAGGGTTATACAAGACACTTCATTTCCATAGATGCTGGAGAGATACTGAGGGGAAATCTCAGGTGGATCCACGCTGATAGGGTCTGGGAAGGAGAGGGCAGTCAGTTGGGTCTTTGTTGCCGGAGGACAGTGGAAGTAACTGGAGAGGCAGGGAGCAAGATGTGTGAAAGGCTCCAGGACTGAGGGCAGGCCCTGGGCTCCCATTAAGCAGCACTGCGACTCTCTGCGGAGGCTTCTTTTATACCTCCCACGTCTTGTTGTGTAAATGGTCACATACTCTTAAGCGAGCTGTGAAAGAGAATGTCATACAAAGAGGGACAAAAAAAGTCAGCAGTTACAGGTGACCTAGTGGGCTGAGGGAGCTTCCTGACCAAGGGTTTGTGTTTTGGGAAATGTCGTAGATGGAGAAGTTGGAAAGACCTAGATGGACCGATTTCTTGTGATTGCACTACAGATAACACTTCTTTTTCCTTTGTATACGAGGGTGGTCATGTCACACGACCTCAATGTAATTATGCTTGTTAAAGGGCCCAACTGTGTCATAGAGCACATTAGGATGTTATATTTGGGCTAACTGCGAGCATACAGGTCTGTACGGAAGCCCATTTCCGCCACTAAAAATCCCCCAAAAAAACCCAAGTATCCATAACTCAAAATTTCAAGTTATTTTCTTGACATTTCGACTTATTAACTCGAAATTTGGAGAAACATAACTTGAAATTTGGAGAAACATAACTTGAAATTTGGAGAAACATAACTTGAAATTTCGAGTTACTTTTCTCCAAATTTCAAGTTAATAACTCAAAATTTTGAGTTAGGTCTGCCAATCAGTAATCTACGTGAATGAGGTCACTTTCTTGTTACCTGGAAGCATATGGTGCAGAGTAACGCACACTCAAAACCGGATCGCAACAAATTGGTGCTTTCGCAAGTACGTTTGCTGATAGTAACGCCATGTGATTCAGATAATAACACAAGGATTTCATCATTTTTGAAACCACGCTGAAAATACTCAGCAATCTGTGCATTCATGACTGGATGTAATACCGGTAGCTTAGCTGTAGCATTTGTACCTGAGGGCTTCAGCTTCTGGGTAACAAGGAAATGATGTCATTCATGTAGATTACTGATTGGCAGCACTAACTCAAAATTCTGAGTTATTAACTCAAAATTTTGAGAAAAGCAAGTCGAAATTTCGAGTTAATGAGTCAAAATTTTGAGAAAATAAGTCAAAATTTGGAGAAAATAACTCGAAATTTTGAGAAAATAACTCAAAATTTCGAGTTATGGATCCTTTTTTTTTTTTTTTTAGTGGCAGAAACGGGCTTCCATAGATCTGAGACAAGAATACAGTTTAAATTGTTTAGATTTTCTAAATGTAATTTGACAGAATGGGTCATTTTTTTATATCACACATGATCTATGAGTTTTTTGCTGTTTTGTGACAGGTCCTGATTTCAGACCCTGGACCCGGAAGTCCTCAAAAAAGTTAGAGGAACCCGTACCATAAAGATGCCAACATGAGCAAACCCCCTGCTCTTCAAAGAAAGTTTAATTATTCAAAAAATAATTGCATTCATTAATCTGAGCACAAATTACAGAGGTGAAGACTGGAAAAAAACAACCAAAAGATGAACAACACCTTAACCCAAGCCATAAAATTTAACTGAATGACTCGACTCAAATCAAATCGAAACAAAACTGCAGGTTGAACCCAACTCAACTAATACATAATAAATCAAAGCTGCAGAAGCAGTTAAACATTGAAGTTAGTGCTGATGGAGTGCAGAGAGTTAATGATTTGATAGATACAATAGATAGAGACAACAGCACTAAGCAAGAGGGGAGAGAGAAGGAGAGCATGCATCTTAACTTAATCTAAAGACATAGAAAATGATTAAAACGAGAATGTACTGGCACACTGAGGCATGCTTAATACAAAAAACCTGTATTCACAGTTTTACACTGTGAAGCATGTGAGTAACTTGGAAGCTATAGTAAGACCACCAACTTCTTCACAAAATCTCTCTGAGTGGTGGTGAAATCAGAGATGAAGACAAAGTAAAAGTGCAGTTAATTTTTGAGAAACCCCCACCTAGACCCCCACCACTTGGAGAGTAGATGGCGAGTGTTTGCAGACAAGTTGGCATGTTATATGCAAACTATGGTCAACTGCAACAATATGAAAGCCACCAAAGCAGTTGCAAGTCGGCATTCTGTGTTAAATAATACATATTTTTCATTAGCAACCAGTTTTGGTTAACTTGCCTCCAGGTCTGTACGACTGGAGCTTTATCAATTTATTTCACTTAGGGATTAAAACTGTTTCTAACCAGTCAAAATAAAAGAAATGGGGAAATGAAAGTACCTTTACAGTGTATGTACACACTAACATCATTAAAACGTTTTAAACCATTTGTATTATATAATATCAAAGCATCTTTCAACCTTACCTTCAGATTTCCTAGTGATATAGAAACTTTCTTAAATGTTGGACACTGAAGCTGTTGTAACATCATCCTTGCATCCTTTTGGTAACACTAGTGCTTACAGATGGTGAGAGGTTAAATGCCACTGGTTGAAACTACTTAAAAGAAAGCTGGGTGGATCTGAAGAACTATTTTTACTCATGTCAGCATATATTTTGGAGTTTTCCATCAACAGCACACTCAACAATCATGCCTCTTTGAGAATGACTGGTCATTGTTCAAACTCAAGGGCTGTTAATCTATTCCTTTAAGAGTTTGTTGGCGGACAAGCACTTGGCAGCTCCTATCAAATCTCTTGGAGAGTTCCCCAGTACCAGGTTAGAAATTCAACTAAGGATCCCCAACATGCATAAAATAAATTTTTTCCTTGCTTAAAGTTGGTTATGAGACATAAGGTAGGTCAAAGGTTTCTATCATCAGGAGGGCATTGTGTGGGAACAGGTCAAAGTATCTAGCATCACAAGTTTTTGGAGAATCCATCAAGCCTGACCTTCACATAAAAAGGTCCTGGACTGGATACCCACTGAGCTCTGTTTAGCAGTCACCTAATCCTTGGTGCGGGCCACTTTAATTCAACCCCTTATGCCCAGCAGTTGGCTCTGCCCTGCCCTCCTCTCCCTTCTTTCCATTCACAATGGTGGACCTCCTTCCAGTAACCCAAACCTTCTTACCCCAATGACTCCTTCATCCTACCAAACAATAGGCCCTGTTTAGCCTTCCTGCCCTTAGCCCCACTTCATAATGCAATGGGGCAGATCAAGGGTAGATCAGAGTACCAACTGCACAGCCAGGTCCTGTTTACACAACAAAGTGCTTTGTGGGATGGATGCACTGCAACAATCTTCCAACTTCAAGTACGTTCATATTCTCAGGATGGTGCATCTGCAAAGTTAAATTGCAGATGACATTTGTTCATACAACACTGATTGAAAACTTGCTAACTATTGCTTTGTATTGGTTTACAGTATCCCTGTTCAATTCTATCCAGGAATTCAATATCCAATGGGTTGATTGGTTGATTCCCATTACAATAAAATTTGTTTGAAGAGATTAAACAATTCACTTAGCCTAAGGTAATAGAAGTTTTAAAATTACCAAGATAAAAAAATAGAGGTAACAAAAATTTTAAAAGGCCATAAATAGTTAAATATTCTTACATTTATAAGTGCATGTGGGGGTGGAGGGTGTATGTTATGCTATGTTATGAGAAGAATAGCGTTGAAAGCAGCGGTTCAAGTGACAAGGTTTTAATAACAATGTTGATGTTGTAACAATTGTGCATCAGGATCGCTACTGAGTGTCTCTAAACGTATAGAGTCAATTTTTGATGTAAGCCGTTTTAGGTTCCTCAAGCAGGACAGAACAGAACAAAACACCCCATGGATCCTAAACGCTCACATACATGCTGACGATGAAGCAGTGAGGCTACACTAGGAGCCTCAACTGGACATCCTGCATACGATGTCCAGTTGCTTGCTTGCTTGTTCTGCAGGGTATACTTTACCATGTGATTGAAAGTATGCTAACTTATGATGTTAGCATGCAGTATCCCATGGTTTGTCAGACAAATCCTTCCATCTCTCGTGTATGAAAATGGTTTGAAATAGCAGAAATACACTAACCAAACAACCATCTTTCATAGCGTATGGCTAGAAGCCAGTCAATTGTTAGGTCACTACCTAAAAGCCAAGGGTTTCCATTCATTCAGTAGGATGAATACTTGTAAAAATTAAGCTAAATAAACGAAATATAATTGCAGTCTATCCTGTTAATATCAAGACTTTTCTCTTATAAGCAATAACTCCGTGGCTTGACGAAGGCAGCTCAAAGCATGATGTTGTCGTGGAGATACTAACCTTAGGGTGACACTGGAAACGTCATTGGGACAACCCAAGTTGCTGGGATTCTTCCCTAATTATGTTCATGTGATCCATGTAATTATTGTCAAGACATTTGAAGTTGTGACCCTATGAAGATCTTAAGACACCAAGAAATGTGATAATAAACATGGCTGCCAAAGGTCAGTACAGCCAATGAGTTGAGAAATGCAGACAAAAAGTATAAGAAAAAATAATCTCGAAGGGAATAAAAAGAAAATACAGCTTTCTAACTACAGGACCAAATGCCTCCTTGGATCCCAGCCATTGACAAGTTGTTCTTCATGCTGACAATGTGCTGAGGAGTGGGTAGTGGTGGTTGGCAGAGATATCCTACACAGGATTAGTGCCATGGTTTTGGAAAAAGACGAGGAGGAAATTAAGAGGGAATGCCCCAGAAACACAACACCGCCTGACACGTATGGAATGGACTTTTTGCAGCTCGACTGAAACACTCCAGCGATAAAGAGAAGGTCTGCAGGATTCCTCCGATCTTCTCCAGGGCCAAGCATTAAGAAACAGAGCTGTGCACGCTGATCTCGTGTCCCTTTAGCTTGTAACACGAGCAGTGTGCCCACTCCATCCCTTGTCTTTCAATCAGGACGGTGAAATGTCAACATGTAAAGAGGCCGGTTCATATTATTAAACTAATCTGAATATCTGACACTTTTTATACTAACCAGTAGCTTTTTGCAACAGTTGGAATGACAAGTCCATTTGTACTTTTTGAGATAATGAATAGCGATATAGGCTCATCAATTAGTCTCACCAGCGACAGTTAAATGGCAGTGGGTATTAAAAGACAGACTTGAGCATTAGCTCACACAGCTAGCACACATCACAAGAAGACTTACCCAAACAATTTGTCTGCTGTCCAGATGTAACAGACCACAACGTTTTGGGACACTGAAAGTGAAAAGAATAAAGTGGCTGTGCAGGTTTGCAAACATATGACAAAAAAAAAAAAACCACGACAAGTTCATGAGAAAAAATAGCAGTATTCAAGATCAAAACTGCCAAATTTATGACAAAAATGCCAAAAATATAAAAAGGGGCAAATTAAAGAAGAAAAAACTAAACTCACTAGACAGGAAAACATAAAAAAAAAAAGACAAATTAATAATAATAATAAAAAAGGGCCAGTTGCTCCCAAAAGTCAAATTCATAATGAAAAACTGATAACTTCATAAAGACATGTTCTACATTAAAAAAAAAAAAAAAAAAAAAAAAGTATATTTAAATACAAAAAAAGCCAAATAAAATGGGGACATTCTGGGAAAAACAGACTTAATTGTCAAATAAATGACAAAACAAAAAAAGAAAATCTGTCACATCAACCCACAGCAAGGAGGTTTGAATCCACCAATCAACTGAGGCCTCCCTGTATGGGTCTTAAAGTGACAGATGAACTCATTCATGACCTCATTGTGGTATTTTTTCATGCTAGAAATGTTTCCTACAGTTGATTTGTGTATGTTTGCTATAGTGTCCATATGAACTGGATAATGAACAGTTGTGGGCGGTCATTTAATGTCCCAAATTAGATAAAAACAAAAACTAAACACAAAAAAATCCCCCCACACACTATAGGTATTGACTATTATTGCAGAATTATTATGAAAAAAATAACACTGCAATTAGGTGGAACAATCAGTATTTATTTATTTTATTTAAGAGAAGTTAAAGCACCATTATACAGTACAGGTATAGAAAGATTGCAGTAATGCAAACGAGAATTAAAAGTGCACGGAAGAAAAGCAATACAGAGAGCAAACGAAATATAAATTAAACACCACACACTCTAACCAGCACAAGGCAAAGTGAACATTAGATCTACTTTTTTTAAACTTTTTAAAATCTGTAAATAAACTCTATTTTGGTATTACTGAAGGATAGATATAAAGGTGACAGGCGCAGTTAATATTCTAGAAATGTCAAAATTACAAATGCCCATAAAACAACATCGTTTCCCTGAAATGACACATCTTGCAGATGATGAAATGCTGAAAGAAACAAAGACATATGAGACTGTGCAAACCAACCTCACAATGATCCAAAAAAAACAAAACAAACCCCTCACACTTATCCCAGCACTTCTCAACAGCCCACTCATCATAATACAGATTAATAAAAGTCAATAAAACAAAGAGATCTCCAGTCATCTACTACACAAAGAAAATCTGTCAGTCCAGATGGCACTGTGAGCCTGCCGCAGGACAAGTGCACCCTAGCACATGTTCACATGCTTGCATAAGCACAACAAAACACTTTATTTGCGGACGCTCAAGACAAGCATTTTGACCTGGGAGCTCTAATTAGAGTCTAAATTAGAGAAAGAACCACAGCAACAATGACTTAACTCCAAATAACTTCACTTGCTACCAACGAACACGTGAAAAAAATGCACCATTATTGTTATGACACATAGTTTAAGTGACTACATCTGTAATGCTCCAGCTGGTAAAACACAGCAGACACCAACAGCCAAAGTCTTGACAGGTAAAATAAAATAAATGTTCAGGCGATAAGATAGGTTGAAAAATTCCTGCTGAAAGCTCACAACACCAGGACCTGCGAAACAGCGCAAACTACAAGTTTGGGTGTCTGTGAGATGGAAATGTAAAGGAGAGAGACTCGGGTGGACCGGTGAGGGCCAAGAAGCTGTTTGGTGAACCTGTTCCAACTTAAATCCAGCGGAAGTGTCCGTGACACAGCAGCTGGTGTGTGGTTACCATACAGAGTGAGCCTCAGCGCTTCTCAGCTGCTGTTGCCGCTCCATTCATGCGCAGGACAGCCAGAAGACCTGCGGTAACTTGAGCATCAACACTCCTTCTTTTCTCTGTCCCAGACCCGAGCTCACCTCAGACATGTCTCGTCTTTCTGCCAGGGCGTCTCGACTGAGAGGTATCCGAGTGTGTGTGCGGGTGCGCGCGTGCACGTTACACCCAACACATGGCATTTATGCATCAGCTTGCAGGTTATTCCGGGATATTTCACTACAATCGCGTGGAAAAAGTCTAAGTAGGGAATTACATGTGCTGCTTATCTACAAACTCTTCCTGCAGGAAATCAAAACAAAACAAAATCTTCTGCGCTTAAATAATGGTTAGAAAAGTAGAGCAGCGCTTTGAGGCTGTCATCATCATGAAAATGTAAATAAAACGTAATTTTTTTTAATGCAGTGCAAATATGGATGGTACCCAATTTACAAAACCTTGGCACTACAAAAAAAATCAAGACCATGTTTAAAGCCTGATTAGTTGCAATCATTGCAGTATGATTATTATTATTATTTATTTATTTTTGTCATCATGGTTGCTTCTAGAGAACGTAATAGGTTGGAACAATTTTAGCCCAGACTGTACAAAATCTCCTGCAGCCAGTTTATAGTGAACAGGCATCAATTCATCTTTTACAAAAGAAACATGGAGAAAAATGACAATGCTGATCAAGGTGTAATCATTACGGAGGAACAATGTGCAATGAAAGTGGCAGAATGCATTCTCAGAAAGGGCATTTCTGATATCCAATGAATTTGAATCTGAAATCGTGTATAATTTATATTTGTCTCCTAATTTTAATGTATTCACTCTTTAAAAATACTAATTCATTCTCAGTTTGGTGCAGAAATATCAACAGTAGGGATTAGAAGGTCTGTTTTAACCCTTCAAATGCTTTAATTATAAGGTGATTTTAGTTTTGAAATTGGTGTGCAATTTATGCATTTAATTCATAGACAGTTGTATGAAGGGAAGTATGATCTTAATGTTCTGCAGCCCCTAAAAATCTAAAAACACATCAGATATAAATTTGGCTGAACTCCCCTTCGAGGTCGTGTTCTTGTGCCTATCCCGATCACGTTAGCGCGGTGGCTTTCTTTGGATGCGCCCGCTCTTACCACCTGCACTTGCCTTTCTTTGGACTTGCTTAAACAAACAGTTTTTCAACAAACAGTCCAGTTTTCAAGCCTAAAAGTTCAACATCAGGTAAAAATAGCAGAGAGGAGGATGCCCACACGTTCTTGGCATCCTCCAAGGTCAGCCAGTCCACTATTAAAGACCATGAGATCTACTATAATGTCTTGATGGACAATATTCAAGGGGAAGGACCTGGATTGTAACGCATATGACATATGCATGGCACATGGCTCTCAAGTCTACCAGCTCTGCCTTCCTGCAATTTCCATTGTTTTCCCAGAAATTAATTTCAAGCTGAATGACTGCTGTTTTGACTGCAAAAGATATCCAGCAAACAGAAAAACAAGTGGAAGTGGTCATAACAAGACTGATATTTATCCAGAGGTGCACATGTGGAAGACCCTGAAGGGGAGGACGGCCAAATTTCAGGTCAGGTATGTTTTTTTGGCCATTAAGGGAGCAGTCCTAGAACTTTTTGATCTTTATGCTTCATCAATAAGATGTAAACTGCACTTGTAACTCAAGCCACATGAAGCATAGAAATGTGCGACTTGAATTCAAGGCTTTGTAAATATCGAACAACTATGTGCAAATGTACTATTGCATAAATGTGATCAAGATTTTAGACAGCAAACCTCTTTACCATCAAAAACACCCACCCTTTTTTTGATCTCTAAAAAAAGGGTTCAAGTCAAAAGCTTAATATCCAGTAATTTATCATTTCTACAATTCCTCCAATCCAAGTCATCCAAAAGTGGAGAACCTCCCGACTCAAAGACCCGAGGAGCTGCAGCGGCTTTTGTCCCTGGGCACTACCAGGATCTCGTCCCCGTCTCGAATGCCGTAGGAATGCAGGGCCCGGGTGCCGCACTTCAGCTCCTCTGGTCCAAATATTGAACACATCTCTCGGTCGATGTAGAAGAGCCTCATCCCATTGGGCAGCTGCAGCAGACCCTTAAGGTGTTTTTTTAGGTCACCCACCGTTTGCTCCAGACGGAGGCTGACTGTCTCCACCCTGTCACCCCAGCGAACAACCACCATGGTGAGGCTGGGTCTCAGGTCTACCTCAGCCAGTGGAGCCAGGTGGCCATATTTGGACACGAGGATACGATACCTGCAACAAAGCAGAGCTCGTGTTATTTTTTATTTGTTATCAGCTCAACTGAATGACATTAGATACAGCATACAGCAAAGACACACAAACTCCTACAAAACATACACTTGAAATTTCTCAGACATGGCAGTGATTACATAGTCTCTGAAAAGTGAGGCCCTTGCAAAGTATCTCAGGGTGTTTTAACACCTCTAGTTTCTTTAGTCTTAATCAGCTGATGAATTTGTAAACTTGTGGCTTTTACTCATGGCTTTGTTTCTTTTTACAGAGAGAAAACTCCAAGTCAACCAAAAATGCATCACCACAAACCATGGTAGAATAGGCATTCTGCTTATTGGCCAATGAAGGGAAATGCTGTCCTCTGGACCCTTGGTTTATTCCACAGCTAGCTGCTACAGTTTGAGCTCTCTACATGTGTATGGTCTTCTGCCACATCCTAGGATGCAAAGCACATCTGACTACGAGGAGGCATTTAGCACAAACTAGCAGCGCACACCTGGTAGTTGGGGTTGGATGGAGGTCAGATTATGTTCTGACTATAAATTAAATAAAAAAGACCAGAATTTGATTTACATGGCCTAAACAGTGCAGGTGTGAAAAACCCCTTAAATTTTCATTTTTTTTATAATTGCAATGAGGTAGTGATATCTATGACTGCAAAAAGACTGGTACCAAATGAGTCTATGGGAAAGCAGCCCTCAGGCTTGGCCTCTAGAAACACTTTCCTGCTGAATTCATCCACTCAGTTCAGGTCATTCTGAATAAAACATTAAGACCCTTTTATAAATGCACCCATTCTAAGTTTCAGAAAGGAGGATTTTCCAGGGTATGCTAACCGCTAACTAGCTCATTATATGCATATAATTTTTGAATATTTGCCAAAACTAACTGAAAAATGAGTTTGTCAGACATGCCTTCATGTTATTCTACAAATATATGGAAAAATATTTGCCCAAATAATCATGATAACACATAATGGCATTTTAAAGGTAGACCACAGTGTCTCTTTGCCTCCCCCCTGCCCCCATTGTTGCTATGGTAAATAACATACACCCTGTACCAATGATAGGATGTAGACTCCTGTTTCAAAGGCTTCATTTCGACATTAAAAGAGCAGCTTGGTCTACGGCTCCACCCTGCCCTCTGATGGAAAAAGATGATCAGTCACAATCACACTGTGTTTAAGCACTGATTTACTCTAAATTGAATCAAAATCTAGAAATTTAACAACAAGCTGTACAAAATAACACTTAAAACTAAAGACAGAGATGATAAAGTCATTGTGAAAATGCTTCATGAGGTCATGAATCAAGTTAAAAGCAGGGCAATCTTCTTATAGACTTGTATAGGACAAGACTTCTCTTTGTGCCCTCTGCTGGCTGTTATGAAGAATGCAGGTAAAAGGCTGTTCAACACTGGCTTCACTTTTCAGACTCACAGGTTATACATCCTCTTTTTTTCCTTCTTAGATGAAGTACAGGTGTGAAATAGAAACAGCAAGTATATTTAAGATATTTCAGATTTTTTTAAAAAGACTTTAAACTCCGGGTTATGGAAACAAGCTATGAGTGTTTAAGAGGCAGAGAAACACCGAGTTGTCTGCCACTTGCTTGCCGTGAGAAAGCTCTCAGCCATCTCAGGGGAATGCGTGTTCGAGATAAGGCCCCAGGAACGATTAAATAAAATCCAGGAGAAAAGGCCTGTGCTTTCAAAGCTACTGTAACAGCTGGGCCAATCAAAGCAATTTCACTTCCCTCCCCAAAACTCCTCCACAAAGCCGCTGCCCTGGCCCTGGGATTTTCTGGCCAAACTTGCAGTCCACCCTGGGAATTCTCCACTAAGGCCACAGTGCACAAAGTGCCATTCTAAGAGAAGCCATTTACCAAAGAGGCTTCATTTAAGGTGGTAAGCATGGTATAATGGGGCAAACAATGCTGCAGGTGATAAGAAGCCGACATTCCAACTGTCATTTTGGCATTCTTTGATTCCTGCGGAGGAAATTACAAAACTGTGGAGCCAAGAGACACCATGTAGCTGAGCTCTCCTGTTTTGGCATTTCATCGACTCATTCTCTCATTTCTCCAGTTATTTACTTGAACGTATGAGCACCTCAAAAAGTTAAAATGTTAACTTTCCCACGTCTTTCCCTGAGACTGTGGCTCTGTTTAGACCCACTAACTGCTAACTTCACCGGATACGCCGACTCTCTGGTTTCTTTTTTAACCCTTGCCTCTACTCTTTCTCGCCACTAATCCTTCCTGCCCAGTGCTGTTTTCTTCCCTTTCCCATTTTTTTCAAGGAATTGTTGGGGTGTATCCATCTCAGTTAGTCCAGTTTATGGTTTGAGAACACGTTTATAGTTACTCAAAGCCAGGCTGTGTCAGATGTGTTCACTTGAGAGGCTGTGACCCACCTGCAGAGCTCTGATCTCTTGGGGTAGCGAGGCCGCAGCCTCATCCGAAAGGAAAGGGGATAGCTGTGCGCTCACTGCCTACTGAGTGTGTCTGACACCCCGATAACGCCCGCATGCACATGCACAGTCACGGTTATACCCGACCCTGGACCTACACCGAACCCCTCCCAAAACAACACCGCAAACGCAACGCTTGATGGAAGAAAATAAAATCAGAGCGATGAAGCTGAACACAAAGAAAATGAAGTTTTTAGATGGCGATGAATGTGTTTAACATAGAAATAAAATAACTATTAACTGCTCCTGATGGACAAACAAGTTCTGCCACAGTTAATAAAATAATTTATAGCCAGGAGTGCTGTGACAGCTCATGTGACATCAGAAAACAAATCAAATTTCTCAAATTAAGGCTTCAGGTTGACAGAGTAGGTGTATACATAAAAAAACAACCTGCTACCTGGTGTATCAGTTTTCCCAATCAGAGAATTCCCAGCACAAAGGACTCATTGAGCAGGGAGAGAGTGGTGGCATTGTCTCCCAAAGGTTAGTTTCCCCCAGTCAAGGACTACACCTTCCTCCAGAAATCCCTCCCCAACATTCTGCTGAGGTTAAGTGGAATGCAGTTGGTGAATTATTTCACCCCTGCGAGCCCCCCCGAGGAAGGCTTTCAACCTCCCCCCCGTAAAAAAAAACATATAGTGTGCTGGACCCAAACTGAGGACAGGGATGGAGATTGGTTGCTAATGTTATGAGTTAGCAGGTGTTCCCATATGAATATAATGCAAACGTAAATGCCGCTTAGCTTTCTAAATGAAAGCCAGTGCTGGCACCTTGTGCTCCATATTTAAGGTATTTAGTGAAGACTTTCAATATGAATTTTACTCTAAATGTCTCATTTGAATGTTGTAATGAAGCAATGATGAAAACAATCTGATGTAAATTTTAGAGCTGAAAAAAAAAAAAACAACAACAACAATTTATTGATCAACATAATACTACACAATAAATTTTTTAATTTATCATGTTAGCTATTTACTCAAGCCAAAGGATGTCAGTGCTGTAGTAGCTCATCAGGCTCACGATCCATCACCGCTCAAGGGTTACTGCCCGCAAATCGATAAATGTGACTTTGATAAAAACTTCAGTAAAATCTGACCAACACTGATTCTTCTTCGCAATGGTTTAAACTCAGCTACATTCAATTCAGTTCAGTTTTATTTATATAGCACCAAATCACAACAACAGTCGCCTCAAGAAGCTTTATATCGTAAGGTAAAGTTCCTACAACAATACAGAGAAAACCCCGACAATCATATCACCCACTATGAGCAAGCACTTTGGCGACAGTGGGGAGGAAAAACTCCCTTTTAACAGGAAAAAAACCTCTGGCAGAACCAGGCTCAACCATCCAAAGTAAGTCAGTGCACAAGAGACTTGAAAAACAAAGTGCAGTCAGGGTGGAGTGTCAGGGGTGATTTGTGACAGAAGGTATGAAAGGCAGCACGAGTGAAAGGGACAGGGTTTTAAGATGGTACCGAGAGCTGCTATAATGTATGGCTTGGAGACAGTAGCACTGACAAAAAGACAGGAGGCCGAGCTGAAGATGCTCAGGTTTTCACTGGCAGTGACCAAAATGGAAATGATTAAAAACGAGGATGTCAGAGGGACAGCTCAAGTTCAGCAGTTTGGAGATAAAGTTAGAGAGGCGAGGCTCAGATAGTTTGGGAGAGAAGAGAGAGTGGATACATTGGACAAATGATGCTAAATATTGAGCTGCCAGGGAGGAGGAAGAGAGGAAGACCTCACAGAAAGTTCATCGATATAGTGAAGAAGCACATGCAGAGGAGGACGCTAGGGATAGGGTTAGATGGTGATGACCCCTAAAGGAAACAAGCCTTTGAAATTTAGTTACATGTTAATTTTCTACCTAGTTTTAGGATGCAGATCACTAAGTTAACAAACTTAAATGATCCAAAAAAAATCACTCAAAAAGTAAAAAAGAAGAAATAAAGCTAATGGCTAATTTTATTTAACGATAAATTCACAATTCACACAGTTGCCTAACGCCAACTTCTACCCACGCATCTTAGCTGGCCATCAGCACCACTGCATATGCAAAGTGTCTTTTTGAGACTACATATTGTTCCTCGTCCACTTCTACTAGTTACTACAGCGTCAGCGGTCAGCCGCAGCTTTGAATTATTATTATTATCCATGAGTAAACTTATTCACTATGATTATGTGTGCAGTGAAAAATGTATGTGTGGATGATGCTCCACCTCTCGGGACGCTCCTGCTCTGGACAGTCCTGGTAGTATCTGATGAAGAACCTCTCAGCATCCTCTCTCTCACCATTAGACACGGCACCCCCGTTCAGCACCATTACGGAGGGCAGCCTGAGGGCAGGTGCAGCAGTCGGGTGTTAAACGTGCTCAATGAGTATTTCGATGATGAAGTTACTGAACAAACGAGCACACAGCTTCAGACTTACTGTGCTAAAAGGAGGCTACGTCTCTCCTCGGTGCTGTAAGACTGCAGTAAAGGGATTCCCTTTGCTTTGACCTCCACCAGTTTGGGAAAGAAATTCAGCCTTTCAATGTCGATCCATTTACTAAGACCTGAATAACAACAACAACAACAACAACAATAATAATAATAATAATAATAAACATAATGAGTTATAGGGCTATTTGTTCACACCTTGCACTGAACACAGACAGATTAAAAGACTTTTAGGACTCTGACCTGAATTGTTGAGGTTGATGCTACGCAGGTTGGGGAAGAGGTGCTCCAGTGTCTCCTTGGTGTCTCCCACAGAGTCCACGCTGTTATTGGCCAGCACCAGTGTGCTCAGACTGGGGTACAGCAGCCCAAACTTCCTCACTTCTGCCCAATCCTGCAGCTGGTTATCTGTAATCTGCAGCAGGCGTAGCGACGGGCATGCCGTCCGGGATTCTGACACGCTGTTGTAGCCGTTCAGACACAGGAAGAGCTCCTCCAGCCTGGAAGATGAGGTGCAAGGAAACTGGCATTTTTGAGGACATCAAAGATTCTTTGTATAATCTGTGTAATATGCATTAAGGTGCTTTTGATTCTTCAAAAGAATAAGGCAGCTGTTATCGTGTTTCCAATTGTCACCATATGTCCTGAGTTCTCTACCCTGTTTACAGCTAAAGACACTAAAAAGCCCTGAGTACATGGCAAATTGTTTCTCTAAGCTGCCAAGTGATGTGGTTTTAATTACATGCTGTTAAATAGTAAAGCAAATGGATTTGTATGAGGGGAATCAACATAAAGTAAAAAAATGTGTGTGCAGGGAAGTAATCAGGGTTTAGAAACTAGTGCAGTCACGATTTTTTTCTCTTAATGCCTCATATTTATGGTACCTTGGCTCCATTTATGAGGATAAAAGGAGGATAGAAGTTACAATATAACCAAAACCTGATTCTGAAAACTGTAAAGAATTTTATTTTATAAGATTTCTATATATATTTCTCTCCCTTTGCTCTCAGCGGAGGCGGCCGCATCTTCTCCTGTCTCCTCTCCCTCCCTTATCTTCCTGCTTGGCTTCTCTTGTCTTTGTCTAGTCTCGTCTAACTCTCAGAGACTCTCTTCTGTCTTGTTCTCTAAAAACACAACAACAAGGAATTATGGATTTGATCTCTAAAATCTAAAGCGCCTTGAGGTGACTGTTGTTGTTGCAATTTAGATTTATATAAATAAAATTGGACTGAATTATATTAATAATATATTAACACTATTGACACCCTCTCGACGAGAAACCTGGGTGCGGGGGAGCCTGATCGTCGGAACATTTGCTGCTGGATACACGACAGTCTTTCAGTGGAACAAGCCTGGCAACACTCACATTGGAGGACGTTGAAGACATCTACCTATTCAGAGCCATGATAACGAAGCTCCTGCTGATTGGAACTGGCACAGCCCTGGCTTGTTGACGAAAATTGAAAAGATTTCTTCTTTTGTGGCTAAACCAACCATTACTCCTCATGCGTCAAACCAACCTCCCTAAACATGGCAAGGTGGGGCATAACTTCCTGGAATTCCTGTTGAGTCTACATCTGTGTGCTCAAGATAAAGAAGGAACGCATCACTAATCTGCTCGCTAATGTTTTGAGCAACTCTGAGTGGTCAGAGTGGCACAAAAAACTAAGTGATTCAGTATGACTCAGTAGCTTGTAGAGCCACATTAGCAACAAACTCTTCTTTACAACATTGAGGTCTGTGGGCATTCTTTAATACACATCTCCCAACACAGCTTGGTTGAGTTCTGGACTTTGACTCCTTTGAAACATCTTCATTGTTTTCTTTTTCAGTCATTCTGTTGTAGTTTTGTCAACTTCAGCAAACCTAAACATTCCTGCCATGTTTGTTTTAGAGTGAAGAAGCCCAGAAACCCTTACTAACAAGTTCAGTTTAAAAAAAATTGTGTTGTCACGAACTTTCCAATTTTACACACTAATTGAGGGCTGTAGAGTCTGAGATGTAGCTCTTGGGCTTTTATCAGTTTCTCTGAGTATTGCTCAGTCTGGAGTGAATTTGCTCAGACATCCCCTTAGCAGTAAGCTACCAAAACATCTGCTTTTTCAGAGGTGCTCACATTTGCTTATGATCAGTTAAATGTGTCCCATTAGCAACTGGCTGCTACTTATTCTCATACCTCCCATGGAAGCAGTAGGGGTGTACTTAGTTTTTCACAGGACTGCAGAGAGAACTCTGAAAACACTGTAAATCTCTATATATGCAGACGGTTAGACAAAAATATGCAAATTCTCTCATTGCCACAAATAAAAGAACATAAAACCTTTTTCCATGCTTTGTCACTTACTCTGGTGTGTGCTGCGTGAGTGTGTGAACAGTGTCCCAGCTGACTTGTGTGTTAATGAGGACCAGTCGTCGGACCCTGGAAAAAACCTCTGCCATGTTCGGCTCCAGCTGCACGCCGCTTAGCGGGTTCATGCTCAGATTGAGGAAGTCCAGGTGTGGGATGCTGGAAACGATGGTGCCGATCTGGCAAAACCAGAAGCATCAGGACACAGAACAAAGAAAAAGAAGAAACAAGTTGCAGAGCTTTTCAAAACACTTTTACTTTGAAAACCATTATTTTCAGAGCTTGTTGATTAGCTAGATAACTCTAGTACACATAAATAAGCTGTATAATAGGATACAGCGGTTTAAATTCTAGGTAAGTTCCAAGTCATCCATCGTTAAATATAACCCATAGATAGTCTTGAACAGGCATATTTTTAAAGTGTTTCTGTACCGTGTTCACATTTTCCTTCATTCTGTTTAAAAAGCTGATAATTAAACCACATCAGTAGCGTCTGGTTTAGCTTCACATTGACTTGTTTTCACTCTAGATGAGCTAGCACCTTTGGCTTCTAGATGGCAAATAAAATACTTAATGCTAAACCCATGTGACTGACAGAAGAAGAGATTATTATATTAAATGAATATGTGGTGTATGTATTTATTGGTTCATGCAAAAAAATGTATCCAACCCTGCTTATTAATAAATAAGTACTCCAGTTAACCTGATAGGTACCAGGTGTTCCAGCTGGCACAGCAGAAGGGAACTGTGCCTACAGCCCTCATCACGGTATCACTCGGCTGAATAACAAACAGCACTGTGAGAGGAGGATAACAAGGGCTGTGCAACTTTTTTAAGGGGCCTTTGTTTTGTAGTCACGGCTAAATGACAATGCAGCACAACCCAACCTTAAGAACTTTATTATTAACAGTACATATGCAAACAAACAAAAAGAAAAGAATGATGATGAATGGAGGCTAGATGGAATCAGTGAATAACTTGAAAATCTACATGCTTTCCAGTTAATAAAGTCCGGGGGCACAATCGACCCGGCAAAGACTCCAAACTGGCCAACTGGATGGCTTTGGAAAATGTGAAGGAGGGCATACATTTTTGGACTTTCAACTGTATTAAGTATAGCTTTTCCTCCTGATAAACACCTCCCCCACGGCCATTCATACAATGCCAAAGTAATAAAGTGTGGTTAAACTTGTTATTACTGACAGAAAGGGAAGTTTTACTGGTTCAGCCCGCTCAAGACCAAAGTGGGTTGTTTGTGGCCCACAATGTAAAAGGAGTTTGACATCCCAGGCTTGCATCCTTACTAACAATAAAGAGAGATTAACTTCTATTTTTTTTTATCTGTATGTGTTGTATTCATTTTTTAATACACCAAAATAACCATCAAAACAAAGACCTTAATCTTATAACTGTGACTAGCATGTACTAGTGTCCACTTAGGCCCTTTTAACTGCTGACATGGTAGCATACAGACAGCACTCCAACTAAATTGTCTTGAACAAAAGCCAGATGGCTCTGCTTTTATGAAAAACCTTATTAAGTTCAATTAAAACTCCAAGACACCCACCTCTCCCCAGTCATTCAGCTGATTGTGGGACAGGTCGAGCTCTACCACGTGGGCGCAGGAAGCAGCGATGTCTTGCCTGTCGCCGGCTTTACTGATTCCACTGTCATTCAGAACCAGTGCGCTGGGCAAGAAGAGGCGATCTGCAAACAGGAAACTCGAGTCAGTTCAGACCCTCATTCAGAGCTCAACACTCCAAATAAAAAGGCAGATATGCCGGGCTGAACTTATCACAAGTGATACACTGCTCACGTGGCATCATCACAGCCCTGAAATAGCTCACTCTGTCATCTCTCACCTTTGACAGGGGATCCTGGAGGTCTGGGCAGAACAACCACTCCTACGCCTTGGCCATAGGGGAAATTCTCAGGGTTATACTTCTCACTGAGGACTTGAACAAAGGTGCGCACCTCATCTTCATCAGAGGACTCCATGGCTCAAGTCCTGAACAGGTATCCATGTAAGAGACCAAAGGGGAGAAAAAAAGACGCTTTTAAGATTAACATGACAATTACAGCAGGACAGCTGTTACATATGTCTTTTAAAGGATAAAGCTGGAGATATTTTACACTGTTTATCAACAATGTGTATGAAAAACAAGTTTCCTCCCAAAACATATGTGACCCTACTGAAGTTTTAGGTCTTTAAGTGTCAAAATTGTGTTGCTTAATTTACATGTAACCTGCATGTCTAACGTGGTGTTTAGAGAATTCTCAGTGTTGGATTTTTGGGGCTGATGTCTGTTAAGGAATTTAGAATGGGACATACGTTTAGCAGGCGTGGTGATCTAATTCTAAAGTTCTAATCTCACACAGTGTTTTATGGGCACAGTCACCTCCCAGAGTCTACTTTTCCAGATTTTTTTCTTTTTTCCCCTTAATTTGTTTCTATTTCATTTTTCTTTTTATTACTTTTTTTGCAGATTTTGTAGCTGTTAATAAAAGTCCTGTATAAATGAAGAAAACCATTGGGATAAGCTTTTCATTTGGTAGCATCTGCTTCTGTTTTCACCTATGCTGACATTCTCCACAAACAAACATACTTTTGGTGCAATGTACTCAAAGCACAGCACAGCTCATCTCTCACAGTGACTGTCCAAAAAATCCTCAGCACTATGAAAATGCTCCTTGTACACAGCTCAGAGTGACCATGTGGATTAAATAATTTACCTACAGGAAAGGTCTAAGCTGACATCTGAAACTGTATTTGTGAAAGAAGCTGGAGAAGCATAAAGTGCCCTCTACTCTGGACATTTGTCATTCAAAGCCCACATATGCAAAACAAATTGAGTGAGCATTTTCAGAAACATGACAACAGTGGAACCAGGTGAACTAGTACCACCAGCAAAACTATTAGAACTATAGTGGCAGCTTCCCTGAAGCATTTTAGGGTTTCAAGTATTTTGTACACAACAAAAAAAATCACCTTTCTATCACATATAACAGGGGTGGGGGAACTACAGGCCTCAAGGACCGGTGTCCTGCAGGTTTTAGATATCACCCTGGGTCAGCACACCCAAATCCAATGATTAGTTCATTGCCAGGGCTCTGGAGAACTTCAAGACATATTGAGGAGGTAATTTAGCGATTTAAATCAGCTGTGGGAGTTCCTCACCCCTTACCTATAGGTATTAGTGGCCTGTCGCTAACAGGAAGGCCATGTGCAGTGGTGGGCAATTCATTTTCTCCACAAGTTCACATGAGAATCTGAAAATGTTGTGCAAGGTTTCACCGATAAGTTCAGAAAGAGATGAAATTAAATACTGAGTTCAGCTAATTGGTGCCGCCTTCCACAGCACTCCCAGTTTCTCATGTGGACCCTTGGGGAAAATTGCCTATGCTTGGTGGACGTGCTTTAAGCCTGTTGTCTTTTAAATGGTCACCAGGGGGCGATGGCAGTGGTTCCACAGTCATTGTTCCACCTCAGTAAGCACTTTACTGACAAGTTCACAGATCAATCACTAATTGCTGCTCATATTGAATAAAAAAATCAGTTCTACTTTGTAATTGCATGTGATTCGAAAGCTCAAATTAGATTTCTTGAATCTTTGCAGAGCCTGCAGACAAGTGGCTGACACCACGCCAAAATGTAGTTACAACAGAGTTCCATAAGGGTATATAATTATGACGTACCTACGGTGTAGATTTAACACATAAGTATAAACTGAAAGTTTAAGAAGACGGGATTACTCGGGGTATGAACATCGATTAATCACTTGTGATTGCTCCAAATCCCGTTAAGGCCAACCAGTGCCTGTGCATGGCATTTTCCCCATAGTGTTGGGTTGTCCTTCATTCAAAGTGCTAAACAAAGGGACACAAATGTGCTACCACTGACTTCCACTTTAACCACCTCAAACTTTAGTCCTGCTCCTCCTGCTGGCTGACACTTCTTGTCTATGTTTTACATTTTTCTGTGCACGTGTTAAAAGATAAAAAAAAAGGTCTAAAAATAACCCACGAACATCATAGAATAACCTACAAATCACAGACAGCTGAAACGTGAGAGGCATAGCAACACTGAGGAGAGCAGGTGCACAGCTGTCAGCGAAGCCACCTGTTCCTACTGAAACCCATTTTCTGATTACAATTTCTGTTGCCATTTTTGCTGTAAAATGATTAATCTGATGAGTAACTGTTTAACTCAATACAGAGAAAATGTAGCTTTTTCAATGTGTGGATTGGTTTAAAATCCATAGACAAAAAACCCTCCAGGCAGGCTCAATAACTGGTAATCATACATCACAATAACATACATTCTCGACCCTGCCTGTCCACCTTGCACTCAACAGCCTCACTTTAACCCCGATCAGCCCTATCAGTTTCAGACAAACGCAGTCTGATCATCTTAAACTGAGCCCACCTGAAGTGTGTTTGTCAAAAGACTGAGTGTTTCATCCGGACTCTGTCTGATGTTTCTGTCATAGATCGTTTCTCATTACACAGATCCCACCTGATTCTTACCTCTGATGTAGCAGAGACCAAAGGAAAGATTGTTTTCAACACCACATCAGATCACATGCCTCGGTCCCTGCTGTGAGAAAATGACGAGAAACATAAGCAGGGAAAACTTATTTTTAAGCTTGCAGCCGTAAAATAACCAGAATATGTGAAAAAAAATGCAAAGAAAGACAGAGTTGACACCACATCAAAGGTGGTGAAACTTGCATTTATGTGACAAACAAAGGAAAGGTAAGCTGACAGTTGGGTGCTTGAGACGAAAACAACTGTTTATGTGGTATAACTGGGGAGCAGCCAAGCCCTGAAGCCATGCACTGAAATGAAAAAGTTCTAATGGACATATGTCATGACTAACCTGAGGTCATTGTTTTGTACAGTTTAAACACACACTTTTAAACCCCTGTTATAATTTGTTACTTTTTTCTGGAATCTTTTTGTTTCAAATGTTTCTTGAGCACCATTTGCTCAGTTCGGCGTACACAATGGGCAGGAAGTTAGATTTTGTAATATATAAAAAGTTAAACATTATCAGCTGCTCGCTACTGCTCACAGCGGTGAAGTTCAACCTGCAATGCTACCAAACTGTCAATAAAGATGACGTTTTGCAGAAAATAACAAACAACGAAATGGATTAGTCCTACCCGAATTGAACGTCAACCCACAAAGAGTCATAAAAAGGTCAAAAGTCTTACTGTAAACCTTGCACACAGTTGCTGATACGCGAAGCTATTTTAAACAGATATATTTTTAACAGGGTCCGGGGAAACGGTGTTACAGTCAGATAACGAGCGTCGTTTCGTGGGGTGGGGGGCTGACTGCTCAGACGGAGGCCTAGCTGTATGATGTCGCTAGCTTAAGGATAATAAACTGGAAGCTGAGATTGTAACAGTGCAACCTGGTGTGTTTGAACATTTTAGCACAGCACGAGCCAACGACACTACTGCCTACCTCCAAAAAGCGTGCAACACGTTGGCTGTAAATTCAATTCGGTAAAAACATTTCTTTGAGTGTTGGATCAAACTCACTATCTGGGCCTCCAAACTTAGCGAGACAGGTCACTGCGCGTGCTCCATTTGGCACCTGATACGGTACATTTTTGAGAGTGCAGAACTCACCTTTGGCAGAACCCCCCTCTGCGGTCGGGTTGTTTTTGTTGTTCTTCGGTTAGTTGACAGCTTAAACCACGCCCACTCTACCGGAAGTTACGTAGTTTAAATGTCTGTTTTTTTCCTCTCGTCTTTTCTTTAAAACGGAAAGGAGCTAAGAATACATGCTAAGTATTAACTTATTATTATTATTATTATTATTATTATTATTATTATTATTATTATTATTATTATTATTATTATTATTCGTTTTTACGATTTTTTTTTGTAGCTGGTTACTTTAACGGACAATTTTTGAAATTTACTGATTACGGGCAGTTTTTTAAAAGCTGAGTTCAATTACTCTCACGCCTGGTTATAGCCCGACCTTGTTGAATCAAGGAAGCCTATAGGCTACAGCCAGTTTGACGAAGTTGCAGCCTCTCTGAAAGGGTAACAGATCCATTTCTAAGGCTTTGGGACTCCAGTGAACCACTGTGAGAGCCCCAAAAGTTATCTGGATGACTGAGCATGCATCAAGACACTGTGAGAGCCATTATTCACAAATGGAGAAAAGTTGAAACACTGACGAACCTGGCCTAATCAAAGTCTGCACTTAAATCCTTTTAAGATGTATTGAGATGACATTTAACAGGCCGTTCAAGCTCCAGTGTAGCTGAATTAAAACAATTCTGCAAAGAAGAGTGGGTGAAAATTCCTCTAAAGACTCATTGCCATTTATCACATATGCTTATTTGCAGTTCTTGCTGCCAAGGGTGGCACATTTAACAGGCTTTTTCACACAGGGCTAGGTTTGGATAATTTTTCTTTCCTTGAATGAATGAAATGTTGAAATGTTTTTTTATGATCTAAAACATTTAAACGTGACAGAAATGCAAAAAAAAAAAAAACCCCCAATAATTGATTAGGTATTGGGCAAATACTCAGATCACTGTATGTATAAAATATATTTTATAAAACATTTATATACAGTCTGCGGTGTATACCAATGCTTTAACACTCATGTAGTTAACAAAAAACCCACGTTTTTAATGATGTGCATCAAGTGATGGGAACTGACACACGTTTATCACATAAAATAAATTATTTACTATGACTGTACATTAACGACATGTGTATGTTAGATTTAAGTTCACTTATAAAGCCAGTTTTGATTTATGATTATTGTACAACATTGCTTACATTTTTGCCTGCACAGCAATAACTCCTAATAAAGTTCATGCCATTAAATGGCATTTAATCAAACTAGTTTTCAGTTCTCTAACTTTATATAACTGGCAAAAGAATAAAAGGCATGTTTGTGTCTTTTAGTGAGTTCATTTTTTTCTTCATTTAGAGTATCACCTGCAACATGAATATGTCAGCATCACTGGAGTTAACAGGCCTACATAATGTTGCCACCAGATGGCAGCCATGAAGTTTTGTGGGCTCCTGTGGAAGAGAGAAGTTTATGAGTTGTGTGAAGCCAGCAGGGTATCAGTTCACCCTCAGCTCCTTTTCTAATACAGACCCGAAATATATGTGACAATGAGGCTCATGCATGAAAACGTTAACGTTAAAAAGCAGTGGTTGAAGATGTGTTTAGGTCCTCAAGACAAAGCACCAATGCAAGAATTTGAAAATGCTCCATGCAGGTGAAAGCCCTGCATCAGGCCATTACAAGGTAAATCTACTTTTCTGTCAACATCTAAAATACTCATTCTGCAGGAAAACTGGAAAAAATGTATCACTATGCAGTGTAACGCTATTAGATTTACACAGTGCAGCACAATGCTCCACTGAGTGAGTGGGGCCTTTATGGGCCTGACTTTCCTCTCTGTGCCTCTGTCGGTTAATTTTCTTCAGTTTTCCTCACACAGTTCAAAAACATGAATTTTAAGCTGAGTGCATTTGAGTGTGCCTGTCCCTACAGGATTGAATTTTATCATCATGCCACATGACAGCTTTAAAAAAATTAACAATACAGCAGATGATGGGATATCCTTACTTAGGAAAAAAAAGGCAAATGGATGAATAAGTCATCACAGTGATCGCTATCAGTCATTGATTATCGTCAGAAGGCTCTTACTGAGCTCTCATATTTTTCTTTTGCTATTTTACTACTAAAAGCAGCAAACTGTGTATAGACATATTAGCCTTTTTTCTTTCATAACTGTACCAACTCATTTCAATAATAAGTTTGTTTTTGGCCTGAAAGTAGAGCTTTTAATTGATCAAAAACAAAAAGGTACATCATTTTTAATAAAGTTATGCACAATTTCACAGTAAGTTTGCCAATGATATTTAGTCTTGAGCTCTGTGTTATACCAGCTCTGTGAGACCAAAGCAGGCTATCAGCCATGTGGAGGAGTCTTTGGCCCCCAGAAGATCCTCAGCAATAAGAAAATTGAAGATTTTAATCTGATTCATCAGCGCATATGCAGCAGTTTATGGCTGAAAGGTCGAAATGTACCTGGTTTTACGTACTGTATGTATTTTATTTTGGTAAATATTAAATAAATAAATAAAACACTTGGTACAAAGATTTAGTTTTAATTGATATTTAACTGTGTCTCAGTGGAGACTGTGGCTCCCTCACATTGATCTGGACTAAAATAACACTTCAACTCATATCTGTATTTCTATGAAGCTTTATTTAGTCATTTATGGATTTACCCAGGAGGATGTTGACTTTTCCAACTCTATAAATGTTCTCTCACTGTCAGTCTTCTCCCTTTTTCCATATAATTTTTAATAACTTTAACTATAAAATCAAACACCTGCTAACATAGCCCCTTCACCTTTAGATTACTTCCGAGACCACCGTGCTTCTAAATGGAAAAAAAGAATCTGTGGTGTTATCTCTTTCTGCCAGGAGCTGTTGTGCACGAATCTGTCCAAAGTCCACCCGTGGCTCAAATAATGCGACTGTGCCACACCGCCAATGAGTTACAGGGATGTCCAAAAGTTTTGTTGACCCACAGAGTAGTGAGTGAGCCGTCTGTCCGCCGCTGCAGCTGTGGGAGTTGCACAACAGCAGACAAAAAGCAGCCAACAAACATAGCGTCCCTCTCGCTCCGTCTCTCTTTAGTTTGCCACATTTGTGCTACATTCAGATCATAACCCTGGGGTTTACATCATATCTCCCAACAGTAAATATTTCATACAGCCATGATTATAATTCGGCTCTATCCGTACACAAGCATCTGCAGCTCCTCCAACCTAACCACAAACACTGTGGAACAGTCAGGAGAGTTTGGGGGGAGAAACAAACTGTGATTTGGACCAATTTGTGAGTAAGTCACGCTGTTGCACTCTTTATTCAGTGATCCTGGAGGAGCAATATGTAGTTCGATGTGTTTATTGTTACTTTACTGATCTATATGTCATAATTTACTTTTAAATAGCTTTCGTATTTTATAACTTTGCAGAGGAAGAACATGAAGACAAACAGTTAGACGCAGCACATTTGCTCAGAGTTTACTCTCATCATGGGCACGGATGTCATGGTAGTTTGGGGCTTTTAAGGATTTCTCTGAGCATACATCTTTAATGACTTTTTAAAAAAAAAGAACTGGGTTCAAGAGTTTGAATTTATTTTGGTTTTTCTCTCATGCACACGGGATCAAAAATATAGCATAGCCAGAAAAGGCCATTTTGCCATGTTTTCATCAATAAATGTTCACATTTATCAGGCTCTAAACTCTTGGTGCATGCAAGTGCTCATGAAGTGGAGATTTCTGGATCAAAGAAAAAGCTCATTTGGAGGAACCATTCTTTTTTTTAACCACTGTGAAACATAAACTTTACCATTAAATACAAAAATCAACATGAAATTTGTAAATTAGCATTCTTTGCATTTATTTTCTTACTTTAGTCTTTATTGCTTTGTAAAATTATTTTTGAATGTGCACACCAAAAGCCATTTATTCCTGTCAGTGATGCCAAACTGGCTTCTCTCCATTACATAGTGGTTTCAGTACTTTTTCATTCATTCATGAGTTGACGTCAGTATTTTTTGTGGTTCATCCGCCAATATTTACTCACCTCTCACTCTTGCTGGTGTGACAGAAGAACAGCAGGAAAGGAATGTTTACAAGATGGAAGTGAGACCTGCTCTGATGTATAGTTTGGAGACCGTGGCACTGACAAAAAGGTGGCAGAGCTGAAGATGTAATGGTTTTCACTGGTAGCGACCATTAGGGAAGGTTCAGATGAACTGAAGATGTGGAGAAGAGTAATAGTGGGTAAACTGGGCAAAGAAAGATGTCTGACTGAGTTACTGTATATGTTTTAGACTGAGTATTAAATGCCAACATTTTCGGTATACATTAAAATATTTCTACGGCAAACATGATGGAAGCTGGCTACTGAAAAATGTCAGATTATAACTGATTTCAGGGGTTCAACTCTTAAATAAAACAGCAGGAGTTATATGAAGGGACCGAGAGAAACATCACTTAGAGGGGAAAAAAGCTTTAGATAAGAAGAAATGTATTAAAATGAAAAATTTGACAATCAGAGAGCGGATTCTGTTCATCAAACACAACAGCAGCACATATACGTCTTCTGACTGCAGTGAGCCGAGCTTTCAAATAAAGACGCCTGCTGGGAATTATGAGAGGCGGCAGTCAAGATTCTCCACGATCCCCACTGTGATTGAAATGTTTACAAGACAAGTCATGCCCTGGATGTCAAATAGCAACTCCTAAAGAAACAGAACCACTTCTGCAACTTCTCTACCATTTTACCTGTCCTTTTGTTTCCCTTAAAACCGAGA
Organism: Perissodus microlepis; assembly: GCF_051167445.1. Lineage (NCBI taxonomy): Eukaryota > Metazoa > Chordata > Actinopteri > Cichliformes > Cichlidae > Perissodus > Perissodus microlepis. The sequence goes on along the minus strand of NC_140470.1, from coordinate 26,482,487 downwards.
GGCATGCTCCAGTAAACCATTAACACTCAGTGTATCATCATTATTATTATTAATAAAATCGTATATATTAATATTTAGTTCATGCCGTGTTTCAAAACTGTTCATCAACAATAATCACCAAGTGGTTCATGGAAAAACTGTAACAATGGGAGGAAAGCCGCCATTTCAGAGCTTGTATGGGGTGTGACAACATAACATATTGACACACAGTTAAAGCAAACAAACAAACAAACAAACAAACAAACAAAAACTAGTTCTGAATTTAGGAACTGGTGTAAACACACCATCAGGAGACTGAGCTGATGTAAACAAGACCAGAACTTTCTGTAGGCTATAAAAGGAAATGATGTCATCATGCATCACCTGCAGACATTCTGAGAAGACTGACAGAACTGACCTGGGTAATATTAGGCTAATCCTCTGGATGTTATTTTAGGACAGGGATTAAATTGTAAAAGCATGTCATGCATGTGCAGATGAATCTGTGGATTGAGGCCTACAGGAGTTTAGTTTGTGTAATGAGAGTGTTCAACAACTTAAACATTGTGTGGCCCACAGTGCAAGTGTCTGATAGAGTAATCAGTTCAGAAAGAGTGATGGGGGGGTTGAGAGAGGGCGTGGTCTCCTAATCCAGAATGATCCTCTGAATCAGTGTCCTGGTGAGAGCCAGATTAATCTACCAATACCTCAATATCCGCAGGACAGAGGCCATATAAACCCAGGCAAAGGCCTCCAACAGCAGAGTGGGATCATACAGTCTCTTAGACATAAGCAAGCCTTTTGCTCCTGGATTATTATCAAAGCAAATTAATAACAAGAACAACATCCGAGGATTATGGTGCTCCTGAAATCAAGCTGGTTGTGGAGACAGAGTAAGTTTTTTTTCTTCACAAATTCAGGGAATTCTATAATAAAATTAGTGCTAGTAACTTAAAGGTTCGATTATTCGGTTCAGTTAATGTATAAAAACATGTAGGCTTCATTTTTTGGGTGCTTTAAGAGACAAGACCTACAGGACAAGACTTGTCTTATAATTAAAATAATATTCACCCATTTCACCTGTATTTGTTAAGTGTAGTGATAAGGGCCGTTGCATTTTCTTTTACTTTTTTCACTTTTCTGTTTTTAAGGAGTTTGACTAAGTATGAGCATCAACATCTTGACTAGACATGTGACATGTAGCATGTTACATGCACATTTTACCTCACCTTTTTGGGTAAATGTTAAACTGCATTGAATAAAGTGATAACACTTAGCACAGTGAAATGTATTTGAAACCTTTTGCATTTTTGCAGATTAAAATTTTGTCGTGGGACAGGCAGTGTGCTGGATATCTCTGTGAAGGCTATCCTTTGAATTTTAAAGCAGCTCACTAAATACAGCTGCCTGCTTCAAACTGCTAACTGCTCGGTTAGATGCTTTGTGTCTACAGATGACCAATACTGCATTGGTTCATAACAACATCCCAGAGTTTTAAAGCTTTAAATTCTACTAGGATCATTTAACATCAGCACATTTATCAGCATAGCTGATTTATTAGCTTTATTCTAATCATAGCTAATACATGTGGGTTGTTTTTCATGTATGTTGTGTTGTGTATTTGTGTTAGTGACCAGATTGCAAACTCCACACTGAGGATTTTCTAGAAAACTTCACGCATTATGAAACTCTACCCTTTGTAACTTGTAATCTCATTATTTGTTCTTGGCCATGCCTTTAAGTGGCTTATCAAGGACACTCAATGGAGATACACCTGCTTGGTGGGAGGGGTAGGGGTGGGACTATATTCAAAAGCAACTACTAAATCACCTGAGATGTGAGGCCTGCAACAGAAGGATGTTAAACTGAAGTTTAAAGTTATCCCAGCACCTTACCATGCACTAATTTTACAATGTGGCATGTGTCTCCTCTCCAGCTTCTGTCCTAAAACGCTGGAAGCTCAACTGGTGTGACCTTTGGATCGATGGGAGTCTTTGCTTCTACAAGTCAGACAACCGGCGAGAGCTGGAGCATCGCGTCAGTCTCAAACTAGCATGCATAGATGTGCAGTCCGGTCAGGAATGTGGAGGTACAGCACAGATCTGTGATACAATTATACCCAGAAGCAAACATGTTCCATCACTATTTAAGTGTGAACACTGACACACAGAAGTGCTTTAAATGTGCAGTATTTTAAAGACCATATTGGTCAGACTGTATAGAAGTTTAGAAGAAAATATCTCATGATAATAGATTACCATGTCCATGGCAAAAACATGTATTCTTACAGTAGGCCTGGTCACAGTTTGCTATAAAATAGGAAAGAAGCTTTAGCTCATTCATTCTCACCTTTGGTTTACCTTTAACAAATATGGGTAATTTACTCCTTTAATTTTACTCCAGGTGTGACTCCACCAGAGAGCAATCCCAGGGAGAATCTCGTCGTGGTTCACCTCATGGACGGCTCAACACTCAACCTGTGCGCAAACAGTGAAGACGAATCAATGTAGGTACTCACGCTTCGCCTCATTATTCTCTGCTTTACTTCACAACCGTCCCTTAGTTTCGCAGTCCTGCTTGTTTATTTTTCAGAGCGTGGAAACTAACTCTGCTGCAGACCAGAAGAAACCCGGTGAGTGCTTCATGCTTTCTGTAAAAAGCTTAAACACGATCAGCAAGCTCTCAGATAGCGTTTCCACCACAGAGCTAAAAGTAGTGCTTTGCTTTTTTCACTGTAGGTGTTCACATATGACCCATATGATGACTCCTACCAGGCTGTCCCCCTCAATAGCCGCCACACTGTCTACATAACACCTGGAGCAGGACCAGGTAAGATATCATAGCTTAACACAGAAAACTAGACTTATTATCGACTTAATATAATACATAGTACATATATTATAATATGTAGCCATTTTTTTAAAGTATGGAAAATTATAATAGTTCCCTTTAATATTGTAAATTTAGGACAATAAAATTAACCAAGTGGAGCATTTTAAAGAAGCATTTAGCTCTACACTAAATAAATCTAATGCTGTGGTCTATATACTGGATCAAAAACAACAGCATTCATTTGCATTTATTATCCTAGACCATATCCTATCAAGCAAAAACAGGCTGGCTTATGAGGGCTCTTTTCTGAATCCTGTAAACAACAGGGAATTGAAATATGGCAGCTGTCTTCTTCTTCCAAAGAAGCAGACAATTCAACAGTAATCTAAATAATCCATAACTGCTTTGGTTGCTGCAGTATGTTTTATAAAACATGGCACACCACAAGAACTGAGCACTTATGACGTAGCTGGTATGTAGCCTGTGAGGAAACAGTCAGAAAACCCAGAACCATTCACTGCACTTACCTCTGTATAACCTCATCATGTGTGATAATGCATATTTTTTGTATGGTTTCCCACATGTGACATGTGTTACTCTGAGTACTCTTTCTTGCTGCACTGTTTGCCTCCACACATCTGCTCAGTTTGTGAGCTAATTGAATTCTGGAGCTAGATTTAGGGCACTTGATGCTCCTGCTGGGCAGTGCTTTGAATCAGCAATAAATTTTTTTAAACATGACAGTGAGCAGTGCTTAGACTAATAACAGTAATTGGTATGCTAATAACAATTTTTCTTTATGATGTTGTAAGTGTTTTATATTTGTGTCCACATTTAGCTGGACACAAGTCCACGCACCTGCTCTGTAAATGAGCCGAGAGGCAGATTAGTGGGGCTGTGCACGCATGAGTCCTTTAAATACTTCACTTAATTGGGTTTTAATGATTTTCTTTTAAAAGTAAAAGCCTATAGGATTTTACTTTGAAAGTATTATGCCATGTGTTTTATACATTCACTTCACTTATGTTCGCTTTGCTAGCACTGGGTTAAAAGGCCCTTTTGGCTTTGGCAATGCTTTAATTCTTCATAGGCATGGATTCAACTAAGTACTAGAAACATTCCTCAGACATTTTGGTCCACATTGACAAGATAGCATCACATGCTTCAGATTCATCAGCTTCACGTTCACGATGTAAAAATCTCTTGCTCGGCCACATCCTAAAGCTGATCCGTTGGATTGAGATCTGTTGACTGTGGAGAAAGTTTCAGCACGATGAAGTTGGTCATGTTCAAGAAAACAGTTTGTGACGTGGCGTGTTATCCCATGGTTGTAGAGTTTTGTTGAGCCTGTGTGAATTGTATTGTCATTTTCTTGGGCCTAGCTGGGCCAGCGTGGTCTTCCGCTGCTGCAGCCCATCTACACTCAAAGATGCTCTTCTGCAAACTTGGAATGTAATCAGTGGATATTTGAGCTACTGTTGCCTTCCTAACAGAAGTCTGATCATTCTCTTATAACCTCAGGGAATGTTTAGGTATTTTCATCCAGAAATGATGCTTATGCTGTTTTGACTTCACGTTTTTTGTTTATGCATCGATCTTGCCTTTAAATTTCCAGTGGAAGTGGTAGATACGCGCATGCACTGTGGTTAGTTTTTGCACAGAAGCCCATCGATACTGCAATACCGGCACGCTGTATGCCAGTTAGTTTAAGTTCATTTTAATAAGCACAACTCGGATTTGACACGAGCTGATACTTAAATTCGGGACCAGGAAAAAGGCCTTTGTCAATAAATGAGCTCAGTTTATCATCGGTGCACAATCCACCACACCACAATGATCTTCAAGGTGTGGACTATTCTGACATTGTCCCTTTTTACAACCCTGATCTGCCCTTATTTTTCTAGACATTCAAAGCAACCGTCATGTTAACACGAATGGTATAAGTGTCTTCTTTCTGTTTATATTTTAGGAACGCACCAGGTTGTTGTTCAAAGGGACCCGTTTGATGGCGTGGTGGAGCATCTAGCACTGGGAATGTTAGCAGGAATGGCAGCCGGGGCAGCCATGCGATCCTTCCTTTGGATGCCCTTGTTTTTTTGCTGAGATGACTGACATTACTGAGAGGAGAGCAAAGCCTGCCTGTCACCAAGACAAGGGAGTTGGACATCTAACGAGCATGTGTAGAACAGGCTTTCCCATCATACTTGCTCTGATAAAAAAGCTGCTTCAGTGGTTCTTCTGTTCTTTATTATGAGCATATAAAACCTGCGTTGTCATCTTAAAAGTGTAAAACACTGTCAGATGCTGCTCCCCTGTGTCGTCTGTGTTTTAAAAATACTGGCTGCCACAATATTAGAAGAACAAACATTACTGTTTTAAAGCGTACATACGAGAACGTGGTTTTTGGGAGCTTTGTGCACTTTGTTCTCACTTGTCTTTTGTAAGTTTTGCTTTTACTTGCTGGTTAAGTTTAAGCACCAAAAATTACTTGTTTAGATTTATGCACAAAACTCTTGGTATAACACTACACATTGTACTGCAACAGCACCAAGGTTGTAGAGTTTTACATCACCACTTATGAACGTTTGCAAAGCAGGAAGTTGGTTTTATATACGAGTTATTTTACCAGTGGAATTCTAGGCAAAGTGTAGTTTGTAAGAAATATTAAAATATTAGCACCTCACTAGAAAACAAGTAGATATGTTAAAAATAAATTATAATATACTGAAATTCACTTTTGTTTTCACTGCACAACAGTCCTAGCTATACAACCACTAACTAGCATTTTTCATAGCTCTCGTCAGTAACGCTGCCTCGACTACCTGAAGATGGACAGATGACCCAAAAGCTCAGCAGGTCAAACTTCAAGGGACTGAAGACTGCGTCTTAGGCAGTCAGCTTGCCTTTAGGTCAAAGTGTTTGATGAAACCATGGGTTTAAACTACAACTGCAAGTCCAACAACTATGGAAGTTTGAGGAGTCCACCAATAAGGAAAACATTTGATACCCATGAGTCAGTTGAGTTATTTAATTTAAATTTTGAGATATTAATCCCAAGCAAAAAAGAAGAAGTAGTTGTTTTTGGAAGTGGAAACAAGCTTCCATAAAATACAAGCTCTTAAAATAAAATAAAGAGACACTGAAAAATATTTGCCCAAAATATATTTCAAATTTATTATTGTATTAATATTTAAAAAAAAAAAAAAAAAAAAAAAATATATATATATATATATATATATATATATATATATATATATATATATATATATATATATATCTATCTATCTCTCTCTCCACATTTGTAGTCTGTATCCATCAACACACTGACAATGATGCTAATGTAATCTCAGCAAAGACTGACATGAGCTGTGTGATCTTTCGGTGCATACATTTATTGCAGTTCTATGTTGCATGCTACAACTATAGTATTAAAATGCAAAACATGTATTAAATGATCACTTTCAACTCTTCTCTTGTCTTTATAACCACAATCAGTGCGCATGAAAAAAAATCCTGCAGAGCTCGAAAAGAAAGAACCAAGAATATGGAGTTGTATGCGTCACACCACATCAGTGCTTTGAGGGGGATGGATGTATAAATGCAGGTTGTTTAAGATCCATGTGAGGGCTTAAGAATAAATGAACCACATGTGGCACCCATATTTATCCCACAAAACTTTATTCCCTACCGAGAGGAAACTGCCCAGTATATATCTATAAAACACATTTTCTACGATTTTTAAATGTTTCAGAATTTCTTTGACACTTCTGTTGGCAACATCATTTTTAACTGTTAGTTATAATCTTCTCAATATTTTAATTCAATTGCAACAGAAGACACGACTTCTGAAAAATTAAAGTTAATGAGGCTTCTGCTGCTCTTCTGTTACATTTCTTATGACTCTTAAAAAAATAATAAAAAGCTGGAAGTGCAAAGTAGGCATGGCTGATTAGCCAGTGTTTCAACTTTTGGGTTACTCTGATTTATAACCTGTCAAATAAAAACCTCTGGCTACAGAGCCCTGTGAAACCAGCCTCAGGTCTGGTTTGTGACTGAAGCAGCTCCAGTAGCTCCAGCTTTCTGGTGATCCTCAAGTCTCTTTGCTGCGCAGTTCAGCGGTTTGCAAAAATCAGTTACACTACAAAACAACACCCCATCTCCAGATGTTAGTCTGAGCGCCGGTTGTGATTGGTATGTGTGTGCAGTCCAACCAGGGGCAGCCGTTTCACATTCAGTCATTGCTCCACAAGAACTCAATTCTTACAAAGGCTTATTTGGCACATACATGAACTCCAATTACTCTCCAATACGCAGGGCTTTAACAAATTGTCTTTACAAAAATAAAGATCACTTTCTGAAATTATTCATAACCCACGTACTGTTACTCCTCCTTACAGGTAACTCCCCTCTGAGCCCGTTCATTCACTTGCCCGTTAGGCTTCGCTTCGTCATTTCCCAACTTTCCCTCTGCTTGAAGTTTCCTGATCAGATCATGGGGACCTTTCCCCATCAGAGCTGATGGGTGCCTGTAGGAGCCTCCCAGGCGGTCCCACAGAGTGAAATATTGACCGTAGTTGTAGTCGAAGAAGAGGTGGTGGTCAGTGTGGTGAGCTGAGCCGTTGATGACGCTCGTCAGAGCTCCGGGTACACGATAGTCGCCGTCGTGGATGGAGATGGTCCAGATGTTAACGAAAACATAAAGAGCCAAGTAGAGCACCTTGTGGAGGGGGAAGAGGAACGGGTAGATGTGGTAGGGCATTCCTTGCAGGAAGCCGTCCACTGGATGAAAAGCATGACTGGCAAAGGGAGTGGGGATCTTCCAGATGTGGTGTGGTTTGTGAAACAGCTGTTGGGGACAAGAGAGCAGTGAGGTCAATAAAGTTTAACGCACGATAAAGACATTTCCACTATTCAGCAATTGTATATTGCCAGTATGAAAAAACACAAGTGTCCTCACCTTGTAAATAAGCTTATGGTGTAAGAAGCGGTGAATCCAGTAGATGCACATGTCAGTAAAGAACAGGAAGGAAATCATACTCAGGAAAAGGCTGGGCCAACCTGAAAGCACAGAGGTCATGTCACCGACAAAAACTTGGTGCGTTTTGGAAAATTTGAAACATTTTCTGCTGCTTCTTCAGCTTACCGAGGGGCGAATCGGCGACATGATCGTAGAGTTTGCTGTAGCCTCTGACTTCAGCGAAAAACAAAGCCACAGTGGGAATGCTGATCACGGGCAGAGAGGTCATCGCATATTTGATTTCTCGCCATACCTGATTCTACAAATAACAATAAGTAACATTTTTTTAAATATGTAATAAAATTAATAAGAATGAAGAAAAAAATGAAACCAATGTGGCGAATTTCTGTTATTAACTTTGATGGACAAAATGATCCAAGCGCATTTCAAACAAAGTAGTTTGGGGGCTAAAAAAAACAAAAATTAATCTCACCCAGCCTTAAAAGACACACAAAGGCCTTCATGAAGAGACCCTCACCCCAGTTAAATGGCCCAATTAAAGCACTACATGTCCGTTAGGCAGGAAAAGCATTAACAACACTACAGGAGGTGAAACCAGTAACATAAACAACTATAAAATACAGTTAGTTTCACAATAAAAACACTATTAATTCTTGGTTTTGAAGCCATAGTGTGCACAGGACAGTAATTTGCAAGTGTTCCTATAAATCTGTACACCCTTTTGCAGATACAAAGGTCAATTGATTGCAGGCTTTAGCTCTGCCAACACTCAGTCATAAAAACAAGATATGGGCTTTATACCTCCAAGAAGTGCGGGTGTTTCATCAGATTGTGGTCGAAGATGAAGTAGTAGCTGATGGCTCCCAGGCCCAGGTACAGGACTGCAGCTCCGAGGTTCGTCACCACCAGCAGGCTGATAATCTGCCGCAGGGCTCCGTCTTCAGGCCACGACGCTGGGTACACGTACGGCGTGAAGAAGTAGTAGTCAGCGACATTCAGCACAAGATCCATGGCTGAATCTGTAAAAATACAACAAAAGAAAGTCAATTTATATCAGAGCATTTCCTTTTAGTAGTTTTTAAACAGACGGGTCAGTAGGTGGACTGCTTCTTCATAGTGAGAGGAGATTTGGGTCCTCTAATCTCTTACAGGAGTCAAAAATCCTGACACTGCAGATTGATTTGAAAGTGCTGGTTTTGATTTATTTGCAGTTTTCATTCTGACTCCAGATTTTAAATTAATTGTACAAAGGCCTGTAAGGTTTCAGTCTTTATATTAAATTAAAAAATTAAGTATTTGAATCTAGATTTTTGTCAGTGTTGAGAGGTTTAGTCTCCCTTATTCACCTTTAATTTTCTCGCCATCCATTATCTTTTGCTTATCTGGTGTCAGGTCATATTGAGCATGCCAATTGAGGCATTCCACAAATCCTTCTTCCCAGTTGCCTATAAAATATCCAATGGAGGGTGCACAGAAAGTTCCTAGCCGAGTGCCCGAACCTCCACCTCCACTGTTCATTTTCATAGCTTCTAAATTTTACAGCCGTTGCCATCTTAGAGTGATGCAGAGATGGAAAAGTCACAGACTGTATGCCACTCCTGGTTCAGTAACATATGGTGATTCATACAGTGGCGTGCTGTTGCTGCCAGGTAGTGAGTTGGTGGTTTTCCATCAACACCTCCTGCTTAATGCTGATAGGCCACCCTTGGCTGCCAACTGAACATATTCAAATTTAACACCAAACCTGCTACTCCTCTAGATTCAGTCTTAACTGGCAATGTATGCAAACAAATGGGCTTAAAGTCACAGACTGCTGAGTTACTGTTGTCTTCCTCGTAGTTGGGTTACATGCTTTTTGGAAATGTTAGAGCAACCACAGCACTAGTTAGTCTGGCAGCTCGGGAATTTCATAACTAGTTTTCCAATAAATATCAGACAGATGTAGCCAAGATGCAGTCATCTTGGAAGGCCTCCTGGCACTTCCTTTGAGTCATTACCCAACTTAAACTTTATTTTAGTGGATTTTTTAAAAAGTGCATGTATAAAGTCACATTTGTTGAAAAACGCTTAAACTCTTAAATTCATAAATAAGGCTTTAATTTTTTCCCCCCATCTGAAAGTGGTACTTTTACCACCTTCTTTGCAGTTTGCATTTCTCCCATAGACTTAACGGCAGGTGCCCATCAGGCGTGTAAATCAGACTCATAGTTGGAATTCCACCAAAAGAAACACCTGACGGTGGCATGTACCGCGACACCAAGCGTGCCATCGGCCGCCTTTCTTTGATCACTTTTCCTGAACCGGTTAGTTCAGATAACATAGCCTAACTGTCACATACACATAACGGTAAGTGAAAGAGCCCGGAGTTTGTAAAAATCACAAAAACCACGGGTGGCCGAATAAGCATTTGCATTGTCCGTCTTTAACATTAACCGTTTCCGTTTCAACCGAAACGCGTAAAGTATTTCGTCACAGCTCCACATCGCTCACTTTCCTCTACGAAAATTAAAAACGGGTATTTGAAACATGAAAAATAAAGGCTGAATTGATGGATGTACACTGAAAAGTTTTGCAAAGCACATACATGAACGCAAAAACATGACAATAACTACTCGTTATGCGCAGAAACCCCGTTTTTTTTTTTCAAAATTTTGCTCCACTAAAGGGACTCCAAAAAGGCTTCATCGCATTTAAATATAACTAACCTGGAGCGTCACACTATAAATATAAAGTTACAGCACTGTACCTTTTCTTGGTTGCAGGTATCCCGGAACAACGATGGAGGGAGCCTCACTCAACTAAAGTCGGGCAGACGACCAATTAACAGCTAGTTTCCCAAAACGTCACACGAAGATTCACCAATGAGCGACGAGTTTCTCATCACGGCAGGGTTGTTGTGTTTTCCTATTGGCCAGTCGAAGGATCTGATCATGGCGTTACTGAATCAGAGCTAAATGTCCTGCAACAGCTGGATCACCAGGACAGAAGATGAAACACCTTAAAGGAAGTTTTACCTGAACGACAAAACGCCCCGAATGCGCTCCATTATAACTTCTACAGAAACAGTAGTAGCAAAATTCATTTACAAACTTTAGGTACTGAAAGTCATTCAGTGTTTTTCACTTCCCTTGTATTAAATGGAAGGATTACATAAATGTGGGAGCCATTGCTACAATTCGGCATCCTCCAGCATCTGCGCTGCACTTTAAAAAATGACTTAGTAGTCTTTCCATGACTACACTAGTTTGCTTTAAGACAAAACCCTTACGCAGATACAGCACTGAGAAACTGTTAAACTGTGACATGCACAACATAATTGGAGACGACACGTTAACTAAAGGAATTAAAATTAAACCCAGACAGATGCGTATTTTAATGCAATTGAAAAGCAAAATTATATTCCAATATGAAATAATTACATTTGGCTTGCTGGGATACTAGAAATACCTCAGGCTGCACTGTCTTTAAAATAACTTTCCCAGCTTCATACCTCTCTTGTCTGACTGTGACAGTAGATAAAATATAGCAACTTTTATTTGTCCCAAAGGTGGGGAATTCCTACAGCACATATTCAAAAACATTAAGGAATAACATAAATATGTGATAAAGTCAATTCCCAGTTTCAACAGCAAAATGAAAATGAGTTACAGTTTTTCTCAGTTGCTTTGGTGCATTTCTCACAACAGAATTAAACTTTGCACAATAGTTAGTTCAACCTCCACAACATGTAGTCGTTTTGGCACAACCTTGTGGCGGTTTCATGTTCATTTCATTTCATGTCCAAAGGCAGGACATGAAGCAGTTGAGTAAGTACAAATATCTAAAGAATGGTCACTTTTGACTTGCTATTCATCACTATCTCCTTGCTTTTATCATGAATGTCACAATTATTTATACTTGTACCGGCTGAATAGTCATTGTCCTTACAACTAATAGTCTTCATTTCATTGCTTGTGTCAGTGCACTCAAAATTGTTGAACAGCTTGTCAAACAATTTGTACACCCATTTTGAAAACCCTATTTTTAAGGAGTTTCCATGAAAATCTCCATAAATTACTTTTCGCAAGTGAACCTTATCTCACACTAATGAAAATTGGTGTGTGTTACTCTTACTTGCAACCAATGAAAAGCCTCTTCTACCCAGTCACAGGTGAATCGCGTTACAGTATCCCCTACTCTACAAGTATATATATAATGTAAACCAACAGACAGGATTGGCATGAGGTGCATACTGAATCTACAAAACTGCAGAACATGGAACGTCAGCCTTGTGGAAGAGGGGTGAGGATTGGTGGAGGACGAGGACAACTACTGTACTCTACTGAGAACTACTGTAAGTTCTATTATTCAGACATTTCGTCGGGAAAACAGGTGAGCATACTGTAATGTAGTTATTCAGCACAAACTAATTTGCTCTGCACTTTCACAGTCATACAGGAGACTTGCATTCGGACATGACCTTATAGATCTTTACATATAGACGTACTGTAACTGAAGCGCAGACTTGGCCCAGGTGTGGCATAGTGTGCTGTGGTACAATACAGTAATGCTGTAAAGAAAGGAGTTTTGAATGATAGTCCTGTAACAATTACTGTAAGCATGTTTGCGCTTATTTATGTTTGTGTTTTTTCATCTGCATCTCAAAAAGGACTGCCAGACAACCTAGAAGAGGTGGAAGAGGTCCACTTTTGACTCCGCAGCAAGAGGAAAGAATTTGTGCAATGGTGGCTGCAAACAATGCTTTGAGACTGAGAGAAATACAAAGAACTGTCGTAGAAGATGACACCATCTTCGGAAATATTCAGTCAATATCAATTTCCACCATAGACAGAGTCCTCAGACGGAACGAAATGTCCATGAAGCAATTGTACAAAGTACCATTTGAACGGAACAGTGATCGAGTGAAGGAGCTCCGTCACCAGTATGTACAGGTAAAACATGTTTGCATATGTACCTCTGTTTACTGTAAAAATTTAGGCCATGTACTGCACTTACATTTATGCATGTTACTGTAATCCTATTTACAATTCAAACTGTACAATCTGTTGTGCCAAATGCACCATTACAGACTTTTTTATTCTCATCCTTTGTATAGCGTATCCTGGAATTGGAAGCCAGGGAACCCCTGCACACGTTTGTATATCTTGACGAAGCGGGATTCAATCTCGCAAAAGGCAGACGGCGTGGACGAAATCACATTGGAGAAAGAGCCACCATTGATGTCCCAGGCCAACGAGGAGGAAATATTACAATGTGTGCAGCAATCTCAGAAAATGGCGTTCACACCCATATTCCTCGTATTGGTGCATACAATACACAACACCTGTTGGCTTTTCTGGACGCTCTTTATAGGGACCTAATCCCACAAAATGAAAGGGATGATCCTGGTGACAATCGGACAATGTATGTAGTGGTTTGGGATAATGTTAGCTTCCATCACTCTGCTGTAGTCAGGCAGTGGTTTGCAGCACACGACAGGATGCTTATGGAGTTTCCTTCTCCTTACACTCCATTCCTAAATCCAATTGAGGAGTTTTTCTCTTCCTGGAGGTGGAAGGTATATGACAGGCATCCACATACCCAAATGACCCTGCTAGCAGCTATGGATGCAGCTTGTGATGACATCACAGCAGAGTCCTGCAGAGGGTGGATTCGACACTCCAGAAGATACTTTCCCCGATGCATCGATAGAGCTGACATTCGCTGTGATGTTGATGCAAATATGTGGGCAGACAGTCGGGAGCGTCTAGATATCAATGATTGATATGCAGCAGTGTCTGTTTTTCAGTTGGTTTTTTTTGTTTTATAACTACTGCAGTAAGGTTTACTGTCTAAGTGAGTTTATGTTTGCTGTGAAATGTTTGATTTACTGTATTTCCCCAGTTGCACAATGCTGTGAACAGTTTCAATTAAATATTATCAAGAGTGCATATGAAGTGTCTTGATTTTCCTTTACAATTTATGGTTTTCAACATGCCATGCATGCTGTCCAGACTTGACATGTCATTGGGAAGCACCTACAAAGAAATCCGTCACAATGAGAACATGTTCAAACCATTTGATTTTGTGACCAAAGGTGCTGGTGTAATGACTTGTAATTGTGACAGCCCTGACACTTTGATTGATATAAGTACTTGCTTTTGATGAATATATTATCTGTTTTGATTAAGGGACTTGCTTTTGAAGCATTGACTACTTATTTTGAGCAACTGACTTGCTTTTGAACAACTGACTTTTCTTTTTGATGAAGTGACTCACTTTTGCAAGTTATCCACCATGTTTTGCAGTTTGCACTAATTGTTTTGAGAAGAGCCTTAGTAGTGGTGCAGAGATCAATTCTGTTGTGAGAAATGGACCAAAGCAACTGAGAAAAACTGTAACAATAGCTTACTGGATGTAATCCATGTTTTCTCCTTCCAGATGAGTATTGTGCCTTCAAATTTAACTTGAAATGGAAAAAAAGTATACAAAATGATGCAGTTTGATGTTAACATCAGTGGTGACAAATTGCTTTTTATTGTGACAGAAACAAACAAACAAACAAACAAAAAATAAACCCTGACGCCTGTCTAACCACAAGATGTCAGCAGTGCTCTAATGTACAAGTGAGAGCAGCCTCAGCCGTGACTGATATATTACTCATGACTGCAGGCACTATGGGAATATACAGAGATTTTATGGTAGCACCACTGGACGTTAGTGTATTTTAGTGTAACGCATGGATTTATTATCGGACACACTATTACCTTCATTGTGAAAGTACAGGATTATTATAGGAAAAAGCAGTAAAATGGTTATAGCATAACCCTTCATAAAAGCTTTTATATTATATTATATTATATTCAGTAGGTCACTTTTTTTTATCAAGATATCTAATTTTAAATAATCCACAAATGGAGAATCGGAGTTATGTGTCTCTTCTTTAGTTGTGATTTTGTTCAAATTCAGCTGTTTTGCTTTCATGACATACACCTTAACAGAGCACACTGCCATTTTCCATTTAGTTTTCATTATGTTTATCATACATCTTTATGGTTATATTACTGCATGTTATATAACATGATATTCACGTTTATATACAATATTAATAATTTATTTGTGTAATATAAACACAAATAACACCATGTTTTACTGCTTGCAGTGATGAGTCACTGAGCTTCAGTCCAGTTCTTGTGTAATTTGGCATACCTCACCCTTTTCCCTGTTTCCATTTCTTATGAATGGTTTCTCAACATCTACCATTTCAATGAGGAGTAGAATGGTGGATGTGAACAGTAGATGGATCAATGGAAGGACCAGATACATCTCTGAGAGCTCGTGTCGAGTCTTTGCTGGATTTTCTCCTGTTTCTTAAGGACGTGACTTTCAGATACTGTTCAAGTTTTGTAGATGAAGTTTGAATTTTTTGGTCTGTTGCTCCTTGTTTCTTACTCAACTTGTCCAGTTTTCTGAAATACTTTACAACACCCTACCAAGCATGCCGAGATATTCCAGGTTTTCGATTAATAGCTCTTTGGGAATCACCTTGTGGGTGCAAAACACTATTTTTATGCCTGTCAAAGTGTGATTATTGGCATTGTTGCACTTTCAACAAAAGAAATGGGAACACATTGTGTTTTTGTAACAGGCTGCTAGTAAAAAAGCTGGTTCTTTGCTAAGTTGTCTGTTATGTGCGGACACGATGCCGATTCATCCCTTGAGTTACGTCCTTTTTTTTATGCTTGAATGATTCATAGGTCAGTCTTATTGTGTGTCACGACAAATAGCTTAAATGCAACACAGTTGTGGAGTAGCGATATATATAAAAATAGACGATAAAGCAGAATTAAAAATGTCTCAGTAAATGTAGGAGAGACAGCAACAAAGTAGTTCAGTATATCACAGTGGACAGTGCAACAAAGTGACAGTTTACACAGAAGCCACGGCCACAGCAGTTTTCATCCTCAGCTGGAGGGATGTATCAGACATTGCAGGTGTCTGAGCATCATCTAGGTCTTTAACACTGCTCTCCTCTGCCAGGGTCAGCTCATTGTGTCCACACCTCTCAGAATTGTTCCCTTTGTGTTACTGATTTTAAAGCACTGATATGCCAGTTGGTTCTTGGTCAGTGTTGACGTTGGGCTTTGTTGTGTGTAACCTCTTTCATTGGGTCTGCTGTCATAGTAGGCCATAGCCCGTTTTCTCAACAGACTCCCCAACGTCTGACTCCAACATCACTCTTTTATTATTATTATTATTATTTTTTATATGTTTTGACAGATACAACTAGTGCCTGCTTGAACCGAATACATCAATAATAATATGTTGCGTGTATGAATTAAGAGACTGAGTCGATTTGAGGGGAACTCACTCTACTGTAGAGGGAAGTTGCTGTTTTAAATACACCAAGAGTTGTCTAGCAGGCTGTGAAGTCATCTCCCTCTGTGTGCTGAAAAACACGCACCAATCAGGATATCTGCAGAGAGGCAACCATCACGCTGAGCTCCAGATAACCTGCTGTTCATCATCTCCTCAGTAGGCAAAAACAGTGGATGTGTCACTTTGAGAAATGTAATCAAAAACTGGAGAAACTTGCTGCAACACAGTCACAGATTAATGTTTCAAGTCATAATATATTTGATTGTCTTGCCACTTCACTGGTTACAATTCATGTCTGCACTGAGCAATTGTCATTATCGTTATCAGTAATCACAAACTTTTTTTACTCAGAAAGATTAATTTAACACTTTTCAGCAGCTCCCAGCGTCACACTGGCGAAGCTGCATATATAAACCCGAGTGCACCTGAGCCCGAATAAACTGGATATATTTCATACTGACACACGAGAGCCACTTAGCAACATGTCAGCCTGCGAGTTTCAGGTTAAAGCGCACACCAGATCATTCTCAGAAGAACACGCCACCAAACACTTGTGAATGTCGTTTCTTTATTGACCAAATGAATCCACATCTTGGTCATATTCGTCGAGAGGTTTGTTGGATCAGACCGTCCTGCGCGTAAACCATCCAAACGGTCACGAGGACCACTTCACCTCCTCTTTTGGATTTGGTTACTGCAGGCCACAGCTGCTGCTGTTTAGGCAGTTTTGGGACTGTGGCTGCATCTGCTCATAAATAACACAGTCTCATAAAATTTAATGAAATGAGAATTAACTATGACACACGGATTATGCTGTATGAATACTGCAAACATCATTTTCCTCTACTTTTTGAATGGATTCATGACAAAAGCATTTTTCATCATTACCATTCATAATGATGCACATTGCAACTTTGGCTTAAAATATTTTTTTAAATGGCTGGAGGACAGAAATAATTCAGCTCAATTTTATTTATACAGCGCCAAATCACAACTGTCTAAGATAAAGACCCCACAATATAAAACCACAACAATCAAATGACCAAGGACTTGGCAACAGTGGGAAGGAGAAACTCCATTTTAACAGGAAGAAACCTCCGACAGAACCAGGCTCAGGGAGGGGCGGCTATCTTTGTGAGCAGTTGGGAGTGATGTGAAGAAGCCAGGACAAAAGACACACTGTGAAAGAGAGCCATAGATGAATAATAACTAATGATTAAATGCAGAGTGGTGTGTAGACACTAGTGAGTGAAGAACAAACACTCAGTGCATCGTGGGAAGCTCCTGCAGCGTAACTAAGGGAGGGTTCGGGGTCACCTGATCCAGCTCTAACTACATGCTTTATCAAAAAGGAAAGTTTTGAGCCTGATTTTAAAAGTAGAGAGGGTGTCCGTCTCCCAAATAAAAAGCTGGACCTGGTTCAACAGAAATACAACAACAAGCCTGGAGGAAAGAGTCTTGATATATTGTAACTACTCACATCCCGTTAAAGTGTTTCTGGCATTTCAATGCAGAAAGTGTCCACAAACTGAATCTTCAGCTGAACCAGCTATTCTGAACCATTATTGTTATTGACCAACTCGGACTTGTTTTGCATTGGAGCCTTTTTGAAGAGCGTCCCAAACTGCCCTTATCAGCTCAGCTGTAATGTACAGCGTAATACATTCCTGTTTAAAAAGCTATCTGAAAGACTGCAAAAGCCATAGAAATAATCATGTTGTGATAAATCAGTTACAGATGGGTGGCTGCTGAGCTATTAACCTAATAAACAATGCTTGGGCAGGCCTGCACTAAAGAGTGTGAAACTCTCGCAGCAGCAAACTGTATTTACTACCAAACAAAGTGCTGTAACATAAAAATTATGCTTGTTGTCATCGCCTCTACGCTAGAGCGTCCTCTGTTCACCTGTTGAATCCCAATTAAGTACTCAGTGGTGCTTTAGCCCCGGTTTGGTCTGCCAGCGTTAGAGGAAAATGTCAAACTCTTTGGCTTGTGGGACATTTGACTGCTCATTCTCTGGCCAGGAAACACATTTCCGTGGATTGGTACAATTTTACTGCACATATTTACAACATAGGATTTTGCAGAGACCAAGGACTTTGTATGCTGTGTGAGATGGCCCATAATTAAAAGCACTTTGCAAATGAGCTGGTGATAAATGTTCCAGTTAAACTGTGTTAAATGATGTCCAAGTCTTTTTCTGTAGACTTGTTCCTGTAGGGGGGGTCACCACATGAGATCATCTGTTTCTATCTCTTCCTTTCCTCTCCATCTTCTTCTGTCACATAAGATTCTTTCACCACATCCATAACCTTCTTCTTTGCTTCCCTTTTATTTCTTTTCTTTCCTCTTGCAAGGGAGCTTTAGCCTCACCATCCTTTTCCCAGTACACCTGGCGTTTTTTTCTCTGCACATGCCCAGTGCAGTTACTTTGCCCCTTGCTGCATGTATGTCTTACTAATACATTTAAACTGATACTGAAGTAGGCGAAATCCTAATAAGAACAACACATATACTTGATTATAAATCCCTAAAACAGTCTTGTTAAAAAGGTTTGATAAATGATACAGTTCTCTCATTTTAACTTAGCAGTACACCAGCTATGTTCTACAATAAATAAAGCTTTCTGTGAACTTGTAACATCCTATTTATTAAGTTACAAAATAATGTCTACTGAGTTAACAAAGTATCAACTTAGTAACCTAATAACATCAAAATGAATTATACTACTCAGAGATCAGATGTCTAGGGAGGTTTGCTGTCCCTTCTAAGGTAATGTTTCACCTGAAGCTAGGTTTGGGGCATATTGTCCATCTCTGAGCTTTCTCTCTGATGTACTCATTCCTAATCCTGTCAGTCTTTGTCACTCTCAGTGCAAATTTATTATCTTTAACACAGCAGCCATTGGTTGCACCTCCTCCCTTTTCATCAGCACTGTTACCCATGTACTTTGCCTGCTCTCACTACCATTTTCTAAACCTTTTTTTTCACTCTGTTCTTTACGTACACTGTATAAAAGATGGCCATAGTCTCTGGGTCTGAAAACTGAAGCCAAAGCGGGGTGGCCTGCAGGAGGCGACTCCTGTGGTTGCCAAAAGACCTCTGGTTTTATAATTTGTTTTGCTCTGTGACCTCAGTAATTATGCTCCAGATGACTTTACTGGTTTAGTCATGAGTTTCAGGTCAAATAACATGAAGTTATTTTAGTAAATTTTGGTCATCTTTCCAAACAAAAAGGAGGATTATCCAGGGTTTGCTCACTCTAACACCCATCATCATTAAGATTTTAAACAGACTTCATCACAGGACCTAACTTATATATGTGTAACAATACGATGGTTTCACTGATCTTATGCTGTCTGCGCGTTTTTACTTCTCACCTGCACCCTCGTTCTTTGGACGGTTAAGCTGAAGGACTTAAAGTTAACCAACTTCATACCCCAGCTTCCTGCATCCCCATCATTTCACTTTCCTCTCTCTCATTCACACAGATATTTTCTGTCTTGCTCCTGCTGACTTTTCATTCCTCTTTTCTCCACCTCTCCAGGAGCTCCACTTTCACTACAGATATCACCTGCAAACATATAGCTCATGCAGGCTCTTGCCTGATCGTATCTGTCAGCCTGCTGATCAGCATTGCCGACAGAAAGGTTCTTAGCGTCAACCCTTGGTGTGATCCCACCTCCACCTTGAACCCATCTGTCACTCCTACTGCACACATCACTACTGTGTCACAGTGCTCACGCATACGCTTAAACAAAAACTCTTATTTACATGACAAACACACGGCTTCATATTCTGAAACCTTAAAAATTTAAAGGGATAAAGGTAAGGTTGTAAGTCCAAGTTTCTGTGTCATGTTGTTGTGTCATGTTTAGAATGATTTCAGGGCACCAACGGTACAGCATGACATAGACACTGGTAGTTAATGGGGAATGTGACACGCCTAAACTGAATCAGGGTAATGAGACAAAAGAAAAATCACAGAATGCAAGATTACCATAAAAACACCAAACCTAATCTGTAGAAGTCATAAAAGAAAGCTCAGGAACAATACCAAGTCCACAACTCAAAAACACTCGGTGAAAAAACCCAGGACCATGACAGTTACATCGTACTTTGCTGTGATTTGTTACTAATAGAGGAGATTAAGCAATTGAGGAGCCAGTCTTTCTCATTTAGAAAGATCTGAAATGTATTCTTTAAAAAAAGAAAAAAGACTAATCCTTGTAACTAACATGCATCAAAAACTACTGGTCCTTTTTGCTTCCAAAACATAGGGGTTGTGTTTGGGGCTCAGAGAGTTAACAGCACCTTTTGTGTTGGTTTAAAGAGCAAGAGACACCTTAGTTAACATGCACAGGGCACACAGATGTACTAGCCGATGTTATGTATGCTAGAGATATGCTGATCAATGCCTTGTTAAAGCACTCTAATCTCATGAGATCTTTAATCTTTAAAGATGGTTCAGGTAATGGGAGTGATCAAGTGTAGATGCCTGCTGTATACACGGAAAAAAAAAAAATCTATTTTCCTCTCATTCATCCAATTAAAACAAAGATTTGTTCCAGCCAAAACATTAAAAGTCTAAGGTCAGAGATATTCTTTCAAGCCCTGTTCTGCACTAAAGAAGGCTAAACTTCACTGTGAAGTTATTGAGCATCCTAATTCAAAACATTACAAACTGGGATGGGATGTGCATGGTGTAAAGCTCTGCAGCAGGTGATTAACAGTGCACAGAATATCACCGACACCAAGGAGAGGCGTCTGCAGAGAGCCCAAAGGACACTAAAAGACAATACCCATCCGGGCCACAGCATGTTCACCCTCCTGCCATCTGGCAAGCGGATGCAGTAGGTTGTGCTGCTGCATCACCAGATTTCAGAGAGGTTTCTTTCCTCGGGCTATGAGATTATTGACATCATTCTACACACTTTAGCCTTTTAAAATGTTTTATTTTTTTATTTAGTAGCATGAAGCGTTTTCATCTACAATCTCTTTGCGCAACCACGTGTTTTTTCTTTTTAAGAAAAACACAAGATATCCTACTAAATTGAAACCCACTTTTAAATAGCAATAAATCAGTGTATTCAAGCTTTTTTTCCCGCTAATATCACTTCATGAACCCTGGTCCATAGATAACGAATGCTGCTTTCAGGTGAAACTTGTGAGGTTGTGTTTTCAACATGAGAGGTCAAGAGCACGACACGCTTTCTATTCAGTCGGTTTAAGTTGTGAGATCACTGTTGCTAGGTGACTGGCAATCAAAAGTGAACTTTGCCTTGTTACCTTTTCAGAAACGGTAAACTGATTGAGGTTTCTTACATTTCAGAGCCTTAAAAAAAAAAAAAAAAAAGAACAAAGGAAAGAACATGTCATATTCATAAGCATCTGTAATTACTGTATAAATTAAAGTGAAAAATTTACTTGTTAAATCTGCACATTTTCATATATTCAACACCATGAGTACAATGAGCCTGTGCGAAAGCGCTATAAGCCTTTCTAAGCATTTTTCAGCATGCTGTAGATTATTATCATTAGTGAACTCTTCAGTGATTGAGTTTTTCCAGTGTTGAGAACGGGTGCCTGAAAATATTCACAGACCACTGAATTAAACGCCTTAAAACATATTTAAATGCAAATTACCTTTCAAGACACAGCATGCTCCACCCATTCCACTTTGATGATTTAAGTTCACTCATCACATAGGTAGCGCTTTCATCTCTTTGAAGCTATCTATTTGTAGATCCTGCACATCCTGAGAGGTACAGTCTGATGTAATTCTTCCTCACGGAGGGGTAAAGGAAGGTGCTTTTTGAAGGGGGTTCTCTCAAGCTTTTAAGTTGCTTTGCTCGCTCTCCTTTGTACTCTTCTAACAGTGAAGGCCAGTTCACAACCAAACACGTTGGTATTTGTTTTCACTCCAATTCGGACGAGCAAATTAAATGAAGTGTTACCATTCCTTTAGATGGTAAAGGAAGCCTTGGACTTTTCATTTATTTGAAATAGGTGCTGCCAACAAATACTAACTGAAATGGAAATTAAAAGCACCTGAGAAAACATTTATATTCCAGTTATTTTTGCTCACAGATCTCTACCATAGGTGAAACAGGAAATAGGTGAACAAAAAAAATCCTGCACATTTATGTAGTTAAACAAATGTTTGTGATGTAATGAATCATCCTAGTCATTTAAAGCAAATGTTTGATTTAGTGCATTATATTTAAAATTGACTTTGCTAGTTGAACACTATTTACTGCTCTCCAATCAGCTCTTTGAGAATTCTTCAGTTTCCTTTAACTTGAAGCAGAAGTAAACATGTTTACAGCCTAATAGTAAAAGTTTTGGTCTCTATGGCTTAGCTGCTGCTAGCTGCTTGTCAGGTGTGACCTTAGCAAGGACTCTCTACTTTAGTCCTTTTTAAAAGCAACAGTTTTAGACAACTTTGATGTGTGGGAAAGTTCACTAACTGAGAAATCTATTGTTTACTAAGCTAGCAAACTTAGCAGGCCTAGCGATCAAAAAAAAAAAAAATTCCTGCTGATTTCTGGCGCTTGCATTGCTAGCATGAAACTGATCATAAAGGTACATGGTGCTGTACCCAAGACCTCTTGAGATTGCTTTGGTTGCCACAAGTTGTTGCCATTTGCACAGCAGCTGCTGACCTGGCTGCAAACTATTCGCCAGATGAAAAGTGCAACGCAAATCGGAACCAGAGGCATTCAAAGTAAAGTTTACTTTGAAGGTTCAAAAGGCACAACTTTAAGTTGGTACAACTCACAAAGTTGTGCCTTTTGAAATGTGTTGTATTGCCAACATATTTCAAAAGGCAAAACTTTTACTTTGAAGGCATATGTTTTCCGTCTTTGGTTTGCAAGTTTTTCCTCTGAAGGGTGTCTGGGCTCAGCCTCAGAGATAAGGTGAGGAGCTCGGTCATTTGAGAGGGTCTCAGAATAGAGCTGCTACTCCTCAAGGTAGTTCGGACATTTGACCAGGACACCTGCGAAGTGTTTTGGTCGTCCCGCTGGGATGAGGCCCAAAGGCAGTGCAATGACACACTGGAAATTATGTATCTCAGCTGGCTTGGAAATGCCTCGGTGTCCCCAGAAGAGCTGGGTGAGTCGGCTGGGGAAAAGTACTTCTGGGCATCTTTGCTCAGACTGCTGGCCCTGCCACCTGGACTCTGATAAGGAACGGTTGGTATTTTTAGCAGAATCTAAAATCGCGGCATTTACTTTCATTTACTTTCATTTACTTGATCAAATCACGACAAGAACAATGATTAAAACCAAGTGAGATGATTCTTTTGATTGTTTTATTGAAGTAAATACTGCTTGTTGTGGCATGCATCATCTCATTTTCACAAAAGACATTTCAATCAAGAGGTACAAGAGTCAGAAAGAAGGAAAGAAAGAAGGCAAACAAAGACAGTTCACAGTGGTGCAGCATCAGAAACCAATTCTTTCTGTGATGCGGTCTGGTCAGTTTACAACAAAGGGTTAGGATGAAACAGACTAATTTTGCTGTCATGGCGGCCCTTTCCCAGTTTTACAGCGTGAAAGTTAGAGCCTTATTTTGGTTAGATCTGTAATCACTATCCAATCTGCCTGGAGGAGAAAAAGAAATTTAATTTGACAAGGAGGTAATGAACCCATGCAGCCATTATCTTAGATAACCCATTTGAGAGACTGGTTGAGCACTGATGAAAATTCTATTAAACATAGCTGGCTGATTTCTCTATTTTGTTCAGTGGCAGAAAAGCCTTTTTTACCCTTGGCAATTTACTTTGAACTCTCAGAGTTGCCAAGGATCATTATATCAAGGAGCTTCAAACACTCACCCTTTCCTTAATGATTCAAAGGCAACAACCCCAGACTTTGGGCTAATAACCTCTGTGATGCATACACAAGATACCTAGGCAAGTGCGGCAAATACTTTACTTTCAGTTTCTGTCTAGAGTTGCATTCAGAGGAGGATTCTTGTGTTAAATACAGCTTTCTGAGATGTTTTTTGTTTTTAAATGCACTTTGACCCTGCTCAGTTAAAAGCTGATCCAACTTTGCTTCACTTTTCAACAAACCTTAAATGTAAATTTCCTCCTTCTGGATAGTCTGTTTACCAACAAGCATGTTTAATACACACTATATATGACACACACACACACACAGGCCCAATTACCATAAATATCATAATATAATACATTTAATTATTTTTGTTATTTGTTTGTAGTGTTTAACTTCATTCTCTAAAAAATTTGTTTCCCAACTTTTTGATAGAGATATCTTAATTGAAGCACAGTTTTGGGACACAACCCTCATCAAAAGTTAAAGACAGCATCAATTATTTCTACAGATTACATACTGGTTATATCTCTCCAAATGACACCCTTCTCATAGTAATTATCAGAGAGGAAGTAAAGGAAAAATCTGGGCAATAGAAAGAAAGCTGAGCATCTCTGCTTATCTTATATAAGTAAATATACCCTTTGCAAATACCCTTTGATAGATCCTGATATAACTCAATACTTTAACAGTGGCTTAATCTAAGAGAGTGCAAATAGACTTAAAATTACATGGTAATGCTGTAGTCATTAGCTCCTTAATTACTCGTGATAAGAGAAAGTGATACAAATTTTCTCTAAATGAACTCTTTTTCAACTGTAACAACTTGGTGGCATCTCATTTGTATTTCCTGTCATTTTCTCAACCTTACCAGAGTCTTGAGTGGGAGGATGCCAAAAAAAGAGGGCGATTTCAAGAAACACATTTAATGAACGTGAAATTGTTATCTGAATCACTGTCACAGGCACGGCTGGATCATCTGCCAGTGGGCTCCGTGTGTGTGTTTTGTGCCTGTTTGTGCAAAAGATGCAATATTTAAACAGTAAGAATAAACAGTTGCCAGTGTTCATGCCATTTTGTTTTTTCCATTTTTTTCCCCTGCTTACCGTTACATTACAAAGTGCACTTGAGTTTTAATGAGTTTGTGAAAGTTTTTATTGTTTAAGTTTGATCATTTAATGTGCTTGAAAGAAAAATAGAACTCTTATTAACTTGGTATTTTCTAAAAAAATGTCTGCCAAATACTCATGTTAAATGAAGCGGTATATTGGGTTTAACACTAATTAACAAACGTTATCATGAAAATGTTTTACCGTGGTTAGTGAATATTATTTTTATGAACTTTAGCAACCTGACAAAGCTAGTGTACCTGTAGACTCCCAATCTTGCAGGAATTTGTTTGTTTCAGTTCTGATGGCTGAAACAAAAGGAGAGACACTTCAGTACCCCTGTGTGGTGTACAAGCATCACAAGCGCAGGCATCCCTGGAACAGTTTACGGCCCACGCTCCATTTAGTTGACTTTGTGGAGTCTTTAAAAAAAACAAAAAAAACCAGGAACTTTTTGGCTTCATCAGGCTTTGTATTGACACTCTTTTGTTATATTTGATATAATTTATTTTTATTATTTTTTTCCTATCAGTAAATTTATTGTACAGCCTTTTGTGACTTTTGTACGGTGGCCCTGAGAGGCCAAACGGACTGCAACTTCAGAAAACACCTGCAAAAAGAAAAACGCTGCAAAAGCACACAAAACACAACGGAAATAGGAAAAAAACACAATGAAAATGTTTCTGGGGAGACAATAACCAGTTGCACGAACCAAAACATGCTAACAAGTGCGCTGAGACTGGGAGACACTTCAAAGAAGTGGAGGAGAGGTAAATGTGGTGTAATAATATGATTCTAATAATACTACAGATATCTGGAATATACATACATGTTTTGGTTCAGGCACAAAGCATCTATCTAATCAGTGCAATGAAAGAATTAGTTAGCAATGAAAGAATCATTGCTAACTAAGCTAGCTAGCAAAGACGATAGTTGCTAACAGATAGCTTACATGAGCTTTACAGCTAGCTTTGCATGGGTAGTAAAATATTTTTGTTTTTTGAAATCATTCAGACAAATACTATTGCTTATGTTAGTTTATTTAGCTGTTAAATTGTTTTGTTGTTCTTTGTTGTTGTTTTTCTTAATTTTTTGTGCATTAGAAGGTGCAGTACAGTGCATTGATAATGGCTACTGTTTTACCAAAGTTTGTGACAGTTAGCTAAGATTAAACTCAGAAGTAAAACTCTTTATGTTAACTGTAATTAAAAAAAAAACCAAAAAAAAAACCATCAGTTAAAAAAAACTTGGTCAAATTTGATAACACAAACTGCCTCATTTTTCTAAATGCCTTCACAGAGTACAGTGTGTTTTAATACTTACTTACTTAGTAATGCAATTCATTGGCATTACTGGAGACTTTGGGGGTCCAGAAAACTCCTTAGACATAACTATGCCCCCTCAGCTGAATTCTACCGATATATTTGGCTGCTATTGCTAGCATGATTGAGGAGGAGGCTGACTTTGGGGCAAATGGGGCTGTGCAGGTCAAATACTGTACATATGTGTTTGTAATCATGCTTACCAATTCATGATGTGATTTAAAGTAGCTTGTTTATCCTTTAATTTGTTGTGTAGCCTACATGTACAGGACTGCCTCGTAGAGTTCATTTAAATTTAAGCTTTGTTTTGTGGAGTATGTGAAGCACAGCTGCACATATCAGTCTATTTAACTACTTAATCATTATGAAGATTTTTTGTATTAAACCCACATGGAAACAAATAAGAAGCTGTTTTATGGTGTTACTTATTGAAGTTTCTGGATCAACAACAAACTTTTAACCAGAAACTGAATTCATGACACCTAACCACAGCACAAATATGATGTTTGTGAAGACGTTTCTTGGTCTCCTCACTTGGCTGCTCAACCTGTTCAAACCCGAGATTAGACCTTGGCTAGAGGCCTCACAGCATGAATGTTCAAATTATGAAATGGTAAAATCTGAAGCCATGTGTGCTCCATTTAATATTTATCAGCTCCTGGATGCATGTCAGTATTTATTTGTTCCTTGCCTCCTTGTATATTCATGACATGAATAATGCCGTGTATGTTAATCAGATGCCAGACCAAGAGCAGTGTCTCAAAGCATCCTTCTGGAAAATCAATCATCTGCACGGCTCCTTAGCATCAACCAACTCTGCTGCTCCCCAGACAGCACAGCTGAGAAGTGTACTGTCTCCTTTTTTCATATTGCTGGACTAACCACAGGCACTGATTAGCAGCATCCCTCCCCCCTGATAGATGCTTTGTGCCTGATTTTAATGAACTGCTTTGCATTAGTGAGCGCTTCTCTCCTCCCTGTGCACTTGCCTTGACTTGCTCTCTCGCAGTCCAGCAAACCAGGGCAGAGCTACAGTGAAAAAAATAAATAAATAAATACAAAATACAAAAAATAGTCAACACATCTATCAGTAAGCAGTGGGCCAGGCACACTCTGAGCCAAGACAGAAATATTGACAAAATGTCTGCTAGCCATCTTATTATCTTGCCCAGGGTTGCAGTTGGCAAAATAGCACATGCTGGAGGCAGCGGCGGCAATGATGGTGGAGGGGTGTGTGTCTTTCCATGTGTGTGTTCTGCCGGTAGAAAGAAGCCAATGTTTGTAGAGCTTGCAACCCCGACACCCTGTTGTTGTACTGCTGGGCTTTGAGTGCTGCACCATCATCTGTGGAATTAGTGTTTCTGGCTGTGATAGTGAGCTAGAAGCAGATACCAAATGAGAACACATCTGATAATGAATCATTCACTCACTGCATGTCTGCTCTTGGTATGAATTGATGGTATATTGCTGTGGCAACATGAGCCAAACACCAGTTGCTCGGATGAGACTATGTCCAAAAATTTAATGAAATGAGCACAATGTTGTCATTAAAGGCTGTAATACAGGAGATGGGTCAGAAACGGAATTTGTTTCATACTGAGGATAATGCTGTGCAGTGAAGAGTAAAGGCCATTTCATCTCGTTCCAAAGAATATTTGGGTTGATAATAGCTGTTGTCCTAGAAATGGCATGTATTACTAAGCTGTTTTCCCAAATGTGTGTTGTGGTGATAGATGTAAAATGCATTTATAAACATCTCTAACAACCTGGCTTTATGATCTGACATCCATCTGTGGTTATTATTAGACCATAAAAAGCATGCGGGTTAAAAATAGGATATCTGCCTCCTGCACCCTAAAGACAGACCCTAAGTCATAAAGACCTTTGGTCACTGTCTTACTTCCTTTGTCCTTTAATTTATCTAAATTAGTTTAATCTGTGTTTTCTTGGTCTTATGTTTCCATTTCCTGATTAACTCCTGTGTGTATTTAAAGCCTCAGTTTGCATCTGTTATTGTCGAGTCATAATGTCTTCCTGTTTTCCCTTCCTTTTGGCTTTACAGACTTGTTATTTGCTGCCTTTTGGCTTTCTTTCTCCACCTTAATAAAAGGTTCGTTGTTTTTGTTTATCAAGTATGCCTCAGTCTGCATTTGAGTCCCTTTCCATGACATCATCCCTTTATTAAATTAACTGTTGGTTCTAAGATTGTATCCAGCCACCCACCACTAGCCAGGGAGATATAAACAAGCAAGATGTAAAATCAGACTGAAAACAGTGCAGTTCTCTTCTTTGTGACTAAGTGGTGAAAGTGCTCTACTTTTCAATACCACGCTATTGCATGTCATTAACTTTGTCTCTTTTCTTTTCCTGCTCCATGTCTGCATATATCGCTGCTCTGTCGTTGACCTGCAGTTACTGCATCCATCAGCCTTCTAATTGTGCATCTAGAGTGTGTAAAACAGTTGACCAAACCTGCAACAGGCTGCATTTATAAGATATTAACCTTTAATTTGTCACTGACCATCAAACCACACACCAAACGTGCCGTCCAAGTTGTTGTTTTTGCAAGCTCCTCTGAAGCTTTTGAGTAGGAAATTAAATAGCTTGCTATCATAAGCTTTAGCTAATGTTTGCTATAGTGTAACTACCTCTTAAGTGAGTTAGATTTCTGTTAACTAAAGTAAAGTGTTGTTAGATTAAAATCTTATTTACGCCTCGTTTTCAGCTCCATGAAATACAACCAGTCAAACACATTAATGCAAAATAATCTGCTGGAGAATCTCACACCGACTCCACATGAGTTACGGCGTAAGAGGACATTCGTTATTGACACAATGCCACACTAGTCAGCATTATGTTAATCCAGTTGGGAAGAAAAAATGACCTATGCTGTCATTTCTAAATTACGTTTTAGAATTTGTGAGCACGTAAAAAGAACACATTACTCACTCCAAACTTTGTAGCCAGCGACATCTGAATACGGCGACTGCTTTGAGTAACACATACAGTTTGCTGTTCCTGAGTTGGAAGCTTCAATTATTTTTCTCAGTGAAAGTGGAAGCATGGTCTTTGACAAAAGCGGCATATACAGTACGGAAATTGTTTGAAGGACCGGCTTTGTGTGATTTCTCACAATGACCCTGGGTTAGGAGGAAGTGCAGCAGTGATGCCCTTCACACTGAAAGAACTTCCTCGGGCCACAACTTAAAGGGCACTCTTTTTTTTTCTAAAATGAAATGTTCCTTTCCTCCTCCTTGACATCTCGCTCGTTACTTTCATCAAAACGAAATAGAGGTAAGAAGAGGTCAAATCAACATCCAAACAATGGAAGGATGAGGTGGCGAAGGTTCCAGAAATGGCAAAGGGTGGACAAAGTAGCAAACCTTTAAGAAAAATGTTTGAAAAGGCTCTTTGTTCAGGAGTTTCAATGTGTGTTTTGCTGATAAATCCTTCAACAGCACACCCCACAAATGAACTGGCTTAGTAATTGAAAAGGTGGCAGCTAAGTCCAAGGGCTGTTTACATGCTCAATGGAGAAAAATGTGTGCTGACAAATGAGATGCAAATTATATGCACACTGTAAGTTGTGAGAATCTTAAATAAATTAAAGCATGATAAATGACAGCAAATCTGATAATAGGTGCATAGTTTTATCTAAAAGACTTAAATGGATTTAAAGGATTTATGATTCAGGTATACAGACTGTACAAACTGTAACTACCCCATATATTGTGAATTTAGAAGTGACAAATACCACAGCACTAAAAGTATTAAAGTAGGTTTTATTTGGTAAAGAACTAAGGGTTTAGTAATTGTTCAGTGACAATAATCTTTAATGATTTATTGACATACAGTATTAGCCAGTATGAATACAAAGCATCTGCGTACTTTCAGCCATGCAACAATCTTGGCTCTGAAAATAGTGACGCCAGTTTTTCCCCACTCTGTCTGTTGGTTGGTCCAGGCTGAAATATGTCAACAACTATTGGATAGATTGCCAGTTTTGCATTGCCCACGGGGTGAATCCACTAATGCCACCAGCAGTTTGACATGTTTGGCTTTTAGAGAAAACAATTTCCATAAATTTTACGTCCAAACATTCAAAACTGATTTTTCCCCAATTTAGCTCACTCTCTTGTTTTCAAAAATAAACCTAACAAGGAATCATAGGTTCAAACTTTACTTCATGTCATACATTTAGAGAGACACACAAGCTGGAGCCATCCGTGTGGTGCAGCAGATAACTCATAACATTACTGGGAAATTGCTCACAGGTGGATACAAGTACCAAAATTTGTATGTAAACTGTGTTATGACTGCTTTTGTGATAAAGACCATTAGAAAACCCAAGATGGCGCGATGTTTGTGATGGCTATTGACAAAATAGATTTTTCTCCCATAAACTAGATTTAATTTTTTTAATGCTATTATGGAATGTGAAATTACTAGTTTAATTTATTTAGAAATAATTTGGTGATGTAATGAGGACTTGGCTGGCATGCCTGGTGTTTACCCTTTAATTTGTCATTGACCATCAAACCACACACCAAACGTGCCGTCCAAGTTGTTGTTTTTGCAAGCTCCTCTGAAGCTTTTGAGTAGGAAATTAAATAGCTTGCTATCATAAGCTTTAGCTAATGTTTGCTATAGTGTAACTACCTCTTAATTGAGTCAGATTTCTATTAACTAAAGTAAAGTGCTGTTAGATTAAAATCTTCTGTACGCCTCGCTTTCAGCTCCATGAAATACAACCAGTAATCTGGCATGCCTGGTGTTTACCTAGTGAGCCGACACACTTTTGGGCTGACTGGTTAATTGAAGGGCCGCTGTGCACTGGCTGTACAAGCACTGGCAGCAGCCCATTCGTCCATTTTCATTCTTGACACTGTATTGTCATGTGCTGTGTGCAGGAATGGTGGATCCAATGTGTGGACACTGAAAAACGGGATCTCAAACAGCTTTATTGCTGAGACCCAGTCTAACTAAACTGGCAGGCAGGATGGCACACAGTGCAAAGTTGAGGACAAATATGAGGGTAGATCACAACACAGTCAAAGGAAAACACAGGGCTTAACTACACAGAGGGAGCAATCAGGGAATAGGAGACAGGAGGGAAACACAGCTGGGATAAATCAGGGCTAACGAAACAAAGGAAGCAAAATCAGATACATTAACATGAGACATGGACTTCCAAAGTAAAACAGGAAATGTAATACAGAGATGCGGACTAGACAAGGGGATACAGCAGACAGGGGAGACAGAGCAACCATGGAACACGGAGACATAAACCATAAGACAGAGAACTCTAACAAAGAAACCAAAAGACTAGAAATGATAAATAATGACAAAATAAAAGCTCAATAATAATGTAAAAGTCAAAACTCTGGGTCGACGACCCAGGTGCCCTAACATGTATTATCCAATCAAATCTCTTAATGCAGCCAGGCCCTCCCCTGACTCTGCTCTTCAAGGTGCATGAGAGGCATAATTAGGAAGGGAGTGATTCGAGATTTCTGGTAAAATGAATGGTTACTTTAACCATTAGTCACTCCTAATAGCTAGTGTGGCTTTTAATTGTCACATGCTGCAGTGTAGTACAACTAAGATGTCCTAATCCAACAACAACTGTACCAACTTGTTTCAATATCAATAATCAAACAATATGAAATATATACAAAATATGTGTAATATACATATGTATGCTAGGGCCGATTTTCTGTCCCCGATGTTCTGTCCCCTGTTTGCTACTTATGCTCTCTACTCATTTGAATAAAGAAACGTCCTTAAAAGATACTAAACCCCAGATACTGATGTTTCCATCTCAGTTTGCAATTGTGCCCAATGTTAAACATGTGTGTGTGGAGTGTGTGAAATGTGAAAAGTGCCAGAAGAGAAAAAAAGAGTCTTGCATACGTTGCAGTCCATTTTCCCATGGAATCAACAAGGAGAGTGAGGGAGACTAACCTTACAAACTTGATAGTGTATTTGGATTAGTGTCATGATCCAACTACACTGTAATCCCAAAAGTTATTTGCATTCAAATGGTTTAGCTATAATCACTGATGGTAATTAATTTTCTTTGTAAAACTAAAATCATATAACTGTGTCAGACAGAACTCATTGGTGGAAGCTTTTTGCACTTAACCTATATTGTTTTGCATGTGATGCACTAAAATGAATACATTTAACATGGTCCTTTCTATTTTAAGTTTATTCTAATAAATAGTTTAAGTTCAATTTTTTATAAGAGAATAAGTTTTAAACTCAACACTCAAATAATAAAAGTAAATTTGATGTTTACTGATCATGTTTAGTTGAAAGCACTTTCACTATTTTTAAGTTTTTGTTGCCCCGCCCATATTTTTCCCGGCACTGGAACCGAAGAGACGTCTGGACTTGTTTGTCAGGAAAAATTAAGACAAGTCGTTTTTGGTGGTTTTGCCTGGGATTGGACATGTTTGTTTCAGTCTACAGTCGATAGGGAGTACTTTTCCTCAAACCTCCACGCAAACTGGTGAGTTAAATCTTTGTATTTCAACTTTAAGCAAAAATAGTTGCATGTTACATTATGCAAATGTGCACGCTAATTCAGTCTACAGTGAACCCTCGTTTACCGCGGGGGTTACGTCCCAAAAACAACCCGCAATAAGTGAAATCCGCAAAGTAGTGAAAAGTATTTATTATAAATGTTTTAAGGCTGTAACCCTCACAGCCTTAACCCCTGCTCATGCGTAATGGTTCTAGCATCTTCCTCGTCCATCCAAACCGCGCGGTTCCATTGTGTGATGTGAGCACATCCAAACCGTGTTCAGGGTTAGCCCGGGTCCGGACTCCGGCCCCGGTCAGAGGAGGAGGACCAGAGCACGGCCGGGCACCTCCAGCCGTTCACACGGACAAATAAACCTGTCATTATTCTCTGCACAGCCGCGCTCTGACGCTCAGCCCCTCGCTGAGGCTCGAGGGGCTGAACACCGCTCCTCTGCACCTGTACGGCCTCTCGTAAAGTTTACTTTATTAACATGTGCGCCGCTGCAGCGCCATACAGAGCTGAGCAGCGTCTCGTCCTCGGCCCTCGCTGCTCCGTGCGGTACAGCGTACTGAACTCTGCAAACGGGACTCGTGTTTCAGAAAAACTCGTGTTTTTTCCTCTCTCTGGACTTAACACTTTACTGAGGTTTGGATGTGACAAATAGCACTTCATTTGACAAACTGAAAGCATTCTGTGCCGTACAGGAGTCACGGTCCTCAGCCAATCAGAACGCAGAACACGTCGTGCTTCATAAACTGTAAAATAATGCATTCAAAATTGCACAAAAAAAATCTCTTGACGGGTTGCTGCCTTATCAACATTGAAGAATGGGTCAAATGCAGAGGACAAACTTCATTATACAGTTGTATAATGACAATAAGCCTTACAGATTCCCCAAATTTTCCTGTTTTTTTATTTTTTTTATTTGAACAATTAACTTGTACTTAAATAATAAACAGCATTTATAGAAATACAATACTTTGACCTTTTATACTTGTGTTAATCTCCACCAACAGGTTAACTCACAGTTTTTCCCCCCCCTCTGTAGAATGCTGCTGATGGTGACCTTGAAATCCCAATAGGAATCATCTTCAATGGTGAAAACGGAAGTCCAGAGCAAGAACTGAACCCCTCCCAGCTGGGGATCCTTCTAGAGGGCAATGTGGTAATGGATTCCATCTGCAGTCTTCCTTTGGCAATGTGTCTCCTGTTTGGACTGACTTATGCACTCCACTTGGAGTACCCAAAGTGCATGAAGAATACATTCCTGTTTATCCAGCAGATTATGCTGAATCTGGGACGAAACGCTCCTCCTCCAAAACTCCAAAGGCTAAAAAATGAGCTTTCAATGTGTGCATAGATACATTGAATGTTCACTCTTCATTGAGCAGCTTTTTCTCAAGTTCAGGAAGTCATTATTGTGTTTGTAATTGTCTTTTTTTGTTTTTAGTGGATGGCAAAACCAGGGCTTAAAGGAGTAGTTCACTGATTTTACATACTGAGATATGTTCTTACCTTAGCTTTGAAGAGTTGATGCATACCTGTCTTGTCTTTGTGCGAGAGAAAGGCTCTCCCATATATTCCAACTACCTCCACTTTTTGCTCCTTTTAGAAGCTACCGAGCTCCTCCACGTTTTCCCTATTTATGTAAAATTACATGAAAAGTTACACTAAGTTTTGTTTCACTAAATTTAACGTATAGATTTTTTAAGCCGATAAAAAGGGGCACTATATTACGAGCGCGCAGTAACCCTAGTGCACTCTGGAGCATAGACTGAGTTACTGGGGGGATGAAGAAGTGCTCCTACAGTGTTATTACACCTTGTAATATAGTACCCCTTCTTATCGGCTTAGAAAATCCACACGTTAAATTTAGTTAAACTAAACTTGGAGAGTGTCACTTTTCATGTAATTTTACATAAATAGGGAAAACGTGGGGGAGCTCGGTAGCTTCTAAAAGGAGCAAAAAGTGGAGGTATTTGGAATATATGGGAGAGGCTTTGCTCCATTTGCATGACTGAGGGCACGCACAAAGACAAGACTGGTACACATCAACTCGTCAAAGCTAAGGTAAGAACATATCTTATTATGTAAAATCAGTGAACTATTCCTTTAATTTCATTGTCTCGCTGGGGCCATTCCTTATTCCATAGTTTTTATTTTTCCAAGTTAAAATATTTGTGAAAATAAGTTTTACTGTTACAACTTGTTACCCAGAGTGTCGCACCAAAGTTCTTTACTTGTGATACACAGTTTTATCTGTTTAAAAGGATTGTTTTAAAGAAAATGTTTTATTGGAAGTCCAATTGTGCAAACAAAAAACTTACTGTTCAAAAAAAACAACCTCAGAGACCACAAATAAATTCTTGTCAAAAAGTGGCTAGGAACAACTGAAATATTGTGTTTGTTTCTGAAAGAAATGTCTTCTTAGAAGCGCCATGTGTAAAAATTGGAATACTGTTCAAAGGAAAACAAAAGTCTTGTTTTGTTATAAATAAAGTAAAAAACAAAACAAAAAACACTTTAGTGGTCTTTGGTTTTGAGTGTGTTTGCCTTGACATATTAAGTTTTAGTAATAATA
This sequence comes from Perissodus microlepis, assembly GCF_051167445.1. Taxonomy (NCBI): domain Eukaryota; kingdom Metazoa; phylum Chordata; class Actinopteri; order Cichliformes; family Cichlidae; genus Perissodus; species Perissodus microlepis. The sequence continues at coordinate 26,446,958 of NC_140470.1, read as the reverse complement.
ATACATTTAATTAAAAGACGCTTTTAATTAAACACTACGCAAAAAAGTGAGTTTTGTAATATTAGCACCACTTAAACAATTTAGTTTTTTCTATTAGTATTAAGTTAACTGTACTTAAACAAATTATTTTTGAAATATTGAATACTTAAACACTTTAGGTAGCGATGACTCAATATAGTAAATTGTGACAATTTTACTTTTAAGTTTACTTGACTAAATCAGTTAATTTTTTGTTTTGGGTTGATTACTCAAATCATTTGAAGGGAATCGGTTTCCTCAAACGATTTAAGTGTATTGAACTTATCCGGGTTTACAGTGTAGTACGGCAACACTTGGGTCGGTCGCCTGCATCAAGAAGGTTCTATTTATAGCCATTTAAAAACTTGAAAAGTCAAGCTGTTCCACAGTGACTGTCAGCACTCCTACGGTCATTTTTAGTATCTGGTTTTGCATGTGAGCATTAAAAATGTGTCTGTGGGTGCAGCTTGCAGCTTTGAGAAAGTGCTCTATACATTACAGTCCTTTTCTGGCTTCCAGTCCACTTAGAGTATCCAGTTTAAACTTTTACTACTTGGTTTTAAGAGTCTCAGTGGTTTGGCACCATCTTACTTAACTGAACCTTTTCAACTTTAACCTCCTACAGTACCAGAGCACTGAGGTCTACAGTCCCAATACTCTTGAATATTCCTAGATGCAGGCTCGAAAGCAGGGGTAACGGGACCTTTTCCGTGGCGGCTCCTAATATTTGGAACAACCTAATTTCTTGTATAATAACTGCCTGGTGTCATTCATTTTAAAAAAAACTGTTAAAGACCTACTTATTATCGCTTGTTTTTAGTTATAGTTTACCAGGGTCCCGTGACCTTTATTATGCAAACAGGCTTTTTTACTTGCACAACCTGGACAACACTTCAACTGGTCCATGTTTAATGTGCTATAGAAATAAACTTCGACTTGACTTGACACTCACTAATCTAGAGGGTGGAACATTAAGTAACCGGTCGCCCAGAAAGACGGTTGTAAGTTTGAACCTCCTCAGAGACCTGCTTGTCAGATTAACCGGTGATCCGTAAATTGGTTGATGGGACAGTAAAAGGCTCTCTCGTTCTCTCCCTCTCCATGGTAACTTGTTAAAAAAATAACTAGTTTGGAGGATAAGATGTGCCATGATGAGCAATAAAGAGGGATAAAAGACACAAATACATAAAATTCATTGACTCTCGCAAAAATAAATTGGGGCCAGATGAATGTTAAATGCCCAAACCAAGGTGCATGCATCATAGTGCTATCAAAAGGGTAAAAGGGTAACCTTTAGTCTGCACAGCACTGTGCAGCTATAACCGTATTGCACCTGTGGAGCAACATGTAAAGCACGTGTGCCTGCTATGTTTTGCTTGAAACAACAAAGCTCTAAAGATGTTTTTTTAAGATATAAATTTCACTTTCTGATGGTCAAAGGATACAAATCAAGAGTGAAACCTTTTAAATTTCATCCACAGGTTCAAATTTTGTAGTAAGACAGCTGTTTCCTCAGATAGACACTTTAAAATGTTTAAAATTCAAGTGGCTTTTGGGATTTTACAAATTAATAGCTCGAAAGTGACAGACATGCAAATTTTGGTGCTTGTGTCCACTTTTGAAAGAAAGTACCAACCTGGCTAGTTTATGTTCATGATTATTAAAAGCATGAATGTTATTAAACCCATCATTCTGAACTTGTCAGGAGTTATGGTAACGAGGTCTTTGGCTATTAAATAAGCTGATGACAGTAGGCTTTTACTAAAGGCTTGAAGGGGCATAACAAAGAAAAAAAACAAACCCTACTTTTAGAGAGGATCGGCTTGCTGTTAGAGGAACTGCCGTCCACAGATTGCTTCCATCTATACCAGAAGTTTTGCATCTGGGCAACTTTAAGTCACAGTCAGCATTAGCTGATTCAGCCAGACCCGAGGTACATATGTAAACAGTGACAAATTAGAGGAAAAACCTAAAACCTTGACCCCCCAGGGGCTCCAATGGCTTGTGTTGTGCTGCTGTCAGAAATTTGCTGGCATGGTTAAGAGTCCACTGCAAATCAGCACAAAGTTTTTCTGAGGTGCACATTTTCGACCTCTCAGCACAATAACCCCCTCCAGTAGATGTGGTTTGGTGACTTTGAAGGCAATGGCAGGTGAAAGAAATAAACATCCAAAAAAAAAAAAGAAACCCAAAAAACCTGAAACTACGGTTGATTTTAGAACAGCTGAAGAAAGCTGCATTAATTAGGGAGATGTGACCTGAGTGCTTCTCAGAACTTCCCTCTATTTCCTCTGGAAGCCAGTCACTTGAGATGCCTTTTGGGAAGCTGCCAAACGCTGCAGGGATAATTGAAAAATTTAGGGCCTGTTTGAGTCCCTGAACAATGTAGAATTACTGTCCACACACTGCAAGGTCCTGCTGAGAGTTGAGCAGTCACTACATCCAACCAAACATGAGAAGATGACAGCTTATTGATTCCTAATGCTGGAAAAAGGGCATTTGCTGCAAGAGCTCCAGTAATGTGATATAGAAGGAAGGAAAGGATATAAATGCTACTGCTTCAAAAACATTAAATTATAAGACAAATCTGCAACCACACACAAAAAAATGACTACAGATAGTGATCGTATAGAGAGAAGCTGTAACTTGGAATAAGTAAGGAATTGTTCTGGGATTTGTTATGCAAAGAGTCACTTCGCAGTAATATATATACATATAACATGAAATTGCAACAGTCATACAAACAAAGATAAATGCTTTCAGCCCTTGTGCTTAAGCCCCTGATTCTTTGATAACAGCTGGGTTTAATCTTGTTTACTGTTGAAGAAAGCTATAACAGAGATGGAGATTGAGAATAGGTTTTTGAGCCACTATCCCCACGAATATCAGATTAAAGTGAAAGAAATAACAACAACAACAACAAACAGAGAGCAAACATTCTGATTTTGTTGTTGTTTCTTGTTATCAGGCCCATTCATTGAGTCAAACTTGGCAATCTAAAGCTACACTTCTGGAATTAACAATGATGCTAGCAGCGAGGCTCGAGAGATGCCGCCTGTCAGTCAGTCTGTCAGACACTTTGGTGAAGTCTGAATGAGCTTCACAGCTTTTGGATGGACAGCAATAAAATTTTGTGCAGATGTCCCTCTTTTCTCTTTATAGCCACCTGTACGTTAACAGTTTGGTTTTATAGGGCAGAGGCTAACAAACTCGAGCTAGCTGCTACAGCACACTAAGCATGGTTCGTTGTATTGTGTGCTTGTTTCATTGGTGTGAATGTTTCCTTTTTCATTCAGTTAGGTTCACAGGTATTTGGACAAGGACTTTTTCCTGGTAATTTGACCACAGTGCGTTTTTATTCAAATGACAGACTTTAAGCTTTAATTCAAGGGGTTTTACAAATATTTTCCATGAACTGTTTGAGAATTACAGTCATTTTTAAACATAGACCCTATCAGAGGCTGATATGTAATAGTACAAACTAACATTTTCAATACAAGGATCGATTTTTAATTTGGGGATGAAATATTGAAAGAGTTCCAACAAATGAATTCGACACTTTAAATCAGGTCCAGATTATTATCTACTTTAACTATCATCAGAAAACAAGAGAAGAGGCTTCACCTGAGGATTATGTATAAAAATGGCTATAATTCCTAAACAGTTAATTCAATACTTTTATTTAATCCCCTTCATTGAAGCCGAAATTCATCATTCACAACTTTATTAGCATTATTATTACAAAAGTAAAATAATAATAATAATAATAAAGTGCTACTGTCCAAATACTTATGGAACTAACTGTATATGCACTTTTAATTATACAGATTTAAGATTTATAGCAACTAGCAGAGCCCTTGGCTGCTGGTGGCAGACCTCTGGCAGTCCTTGGGCTGCACTTTGACAAGCATTGTTGCTGGGAAGCGTGACTATTAGAGAGATTACCATAAAGTTCCCTTTTCCTCAGAAAGATAAAAAGCTACATTCAGCTGCTTCGTTATTCACAAGGAGTCGCCGCAGTGGTATGTCGGATGTCCTTCCTGATGCAACACCCAAGAGATCCGTGTCTCCTCTCGGGATCAAACCAGGGATCTTTCACTTGTTAGGCGAAAAACTTCCTTTAATGTTTCCAACTAAGAGTGATTTTCATTTTGTAAATTTTTAGAGATGATTAAGCAGAGTTTACTTTAGAACATGGTGACCTTGTGACTGACACTGTAAGTAGGCACCGAAAGGATGTGGACAGTGTCCAGGTTCTCATATAACTTCTTCCTCCAAAAAATGCAAATAGTGATGGCCTAATGCCAATCTCAAGACAAATCAATGAGTGACATCATGGCTACAACCTCTTCATCTGCAGAGACTGTGTTACATTTACATACTTTAGGGGTTTTAGAAGAATTTACTAAAACATCAAACTTTGGGTTATTTTTCAGTTCTGCATTAAAAACAGGACCGATGTTTCATCTCACTGTAAACGAATTTGTTCATTTTTGGTCTAAAAAAATGTGTCCATGGTGTACAACTTCACATCGGACGGTGTGCAACAGGACGCTACATGTATCTCAGTTCTTCACTGTATGGCGTCATGAAACCAAACACGCTGCACGTCCAGTACAGATAGCAGCGCCGACAGCCAGCCAAAGCTACAGCTCTCGAACAATTGCTGTCTGAAACAGAAACACTGAAGCAATGAGTACGGTTGTATCCCAAAGGCTGGAAAAAATGAGCATGCACCTGGAAAGTTGCCAAATGAAATCCCTAGACTGCCAGAGACAGTCTGGGAGGAGAACATGAATGACTGGTGCTTTCTGTGTTTGTATAGCAGACAATACAAATAAAGCTTAGGATGAATTGGACCTACTGTGAAATTTGATTGGGATGAATGGACCTTGATGTTCTTTCTCTCTGTCCCCAATCTCTTTTAATTTACTGGTGTTGTGGAGGATATGGTTCTCATCATTAATCAGCAAGACAAATGAATCCCCAGCTCGGTGTGAGAGAGAGAGTGAGCACTGGAAACACACAGAGAGGAAGAGAGGTGGAAGAAGAAAGGAAGGGGTGGGGTATATAAATCAAGTATGCTTTGATTAATTCACCTTGGTCTAGAGGACGCGGCTAATAAGATCCATTGGATCGATATACAGAATCCTCATGTTTTCAGCTGTATGTCAATAAAAAGCAAATCTGCTAGATCACTCAAAATGGTTAATTACACCCAAGCTAATGAAAATCTTTACATTTACTGACACCAATTAGTAATGTTCAACTCAAATTACAATCATTTTCAGAGTGGGTAATTAACAGACTGAGGTTTTTCCTTTCTGTGAGGTGCTGGTAAAAGCTATAAATCAAGTAATAAACAAAAAGACAAATTTAGTGCTGAAAATGGCACTTTCTCAAATGTCAATCACTACACCGAATTGTGGTGGGATACGTGGCTGTGCATTTCTAAATATCAAACTGAAGCTAGAGCTGTGCTTTAACTGTACCTCGCCATAGGTCTTTTTTTTTTCCCACTTTGTCCATACTTCTTTAGATATAATATTTAATCCATGTGAAGGAGCAGCTGTGCACTTCCCTACTTGTCCACTAAAAGGCACTCTAGCGCCTGTTTCAGAGCAAATCTGTGAGTCAAAGAAGGAGAAGCATTTCATATGGAAGTCTAACAGGCAGAAGAAGGGTTGCAACATTTGAACAAAACCAGATGAAAACAACAAGGTCCCAAAATGTACGCTGTGTTTAAAAGTTAGTCCACTTTTTAAAAATATCTACTTTCATTCAAACTGATCAATCCACTGAGTTTAACACTAACAATGTGTTTTCACTGGAGACACAGAGGTTTTCTTAAAAAATAATTCCCCTAATCTAGCAGACATGAAATCCCAGAGGTGTGATCTAGATGGGGCATTAAAAAATACAAAAATGCAAATGAAAAAACCCCCTGAAAAATTGGGTCATTAATGACAAGCGTCAGGTAAAATCTCTCACAGGAAAACTGTAGGGAAAAAGCCTCAGCAAATTAAAATAAGATTATGGTAAGCATTTAATTGCTACAGCTGTTATTAATTGCATTTTTTTTTTATTTCAGTTGCTTGGTCATTTTTGTAATTTGTCTAGTTGGTTTCACATCAAAAAAACAAATGGTTCAGTCAGCAATTAGGAACTATTTTTTTTGGAGGGATATCAATGAGAGTTTAAGTGCAGAATGACACATTTGGCTAACCATGCTAATGTGTGGAATTGCATCTGCTTAAATAAGATTCCTCTTCAATTAGTGTAGACAGAGTAGCTCAGATTTCCTTCATTAAGAGAACCCTCAGGACAGACTACTGACAGCTGACTTGTTGTTGGATTAAGTTTGACCTGAGGGTTAAATACTACATCTTACTCCAACATCATAGAAGCATGTCTCGGGATTTCTTCTCCTTCTCTTTAACACCAAAAGTGCTCTTTTAACATGACTATATCATTAAAAGTCTGTATGCAACAAATACAGATACACTTCCTGTGAGGATTGCAACCTTTGGGACCATTTCGTTTGCAACCCCACTGCGAGGAGCAGAGATATATTAAACCCACGGGCGAATGAAATCCATGGATTAAACATGGATGTTCAAGACCGTGTCAGCTGTCTTGAATGCCATAAAGGCAGTTCAAACACACAGATGGCACTGACTGAACTGTACAGCCTTATTTCATACCTGTGACCAAGACCATTCGGCTTAATTTAGACTTTCAGTGGGTGAGAACATGTTCAGTCTAACACAACACACCGTGTAATTGCTTTCAACTCTAAGATGTTCATATGTTTTGTCTCTTTAACTGCACCCACACTTCCCTTATGTAAGGGGAGGGGGGAGACACTGGGTGCACTGCAATATAATTCAATACAACACCAACACTTATTCCGGGCTCCATAATAAACCTACTCAGACAGAGTGTCAACAAATTTAGAATATTTAGTTTAACAAAGGTAATATTTGCCACAGGGCTGTGCTACTCTATGACTTGGTTCTTACTGATGTAACTATTGTTTAGTGAGTGTAAGAGTATAGGCTGTGCAAAGCATATCTTGCAAGTACCATGCTTTTAAGAAACAAATATATATATATCTATATATATAGACACACACACACACACACACACACACACACACACACACACACACGATCTTAAGTAGTGAAGCTTTTCTTTTGAAAAGCTGGAAATGCAATTTAACAAATTGCTGTAAAAACAGAGCAAATTTGTACAATCATTGTTCAATATAGTTGTACATTATCTTGTAAATGCTGATGCCTTGGAGAAAAACGTTGCACTTACATCTACCATTTTCATGGTAGAAAGACCAATAAAAATGTAAATGTCTATGCTCAATCATTAATGGTTCACTATCTTTAACATTGCTGTTTTGATTTAAAGTATGAGGCTTAAATGAAGACCGAAACAATTTACTGTGAATCCTGATAAGTTTGCCAACAAACATCATGGTAAGTCAAAGTTGAGCACACGTTTCTGAAATGGTAGGTACATTTTAAGAGGTTGAAAAAAGGGGGAAACTGGACTTCTTTACGTTTGTAAAGACATTTCACCTCAAGAGACTTATTTAGTTCCCAAAGCAAAAAGTGGATAGTCCCAGGTATCTAACTCCTAGTGGGGGTTGCTCCCTTTGGAGGTGGTTGTTAAATCACTATTGATCATGGGGGCCACCACATAAGTGAGCATGGTTTATTACCATCACTGAGGGTTAGGCCTAAAACCATTGACACCTTGCCCTACCCTACCATGTGACCTATTTAGGTCACCTGAAGCAAGGTGTGAGGGTTGAAGCACCTGGGAAGAGATCTCAAGACTGCCCTGTAGGTGGCTGATAGCTGGTCTTGGAAGCTGCCAACACTGTTAAATGAAGGCCATTCACAGTGGACATAGATAGCCTCCTCTACTCCTGAAACCACCTGTTTTCTAGGTCTATAATGTGAACACTGGCATTCATGAAAGAGAAAAGGTTTACTCAGAAACTGCATGGGTTTGTAAAATAGTAGGATAGATAAGATTGTTTGTAAGATAAAAGGACCTGATGTATTCATCCCTTGGTTTGGGGTTTTCTTCTTGTTCTTTATTTCCTGTAAAGTGATTTATGTTCAAGTTCTGTGATATGTTTTGTTGCCTTTGAAATTTAGTACCGTAATTTTTTTAAAATGTATTTTATTATTTTTTCCAGCCTGTTTGAATTCCTTCATTTTTAGGTTATCTGTGATTTGGGTTTCTGTATTTCTTGGTTAGTCCATATTTAGATTTCTTGCTATTTCTGTTGTCGTTGCGTTGACAAGTCTTGTTCGTCTCATGTTTTGTATTCTTCATGATTGGTTTTCTAGTCCTATTATTTGAGTCTTCTGTTTTTAGTTGTGTGACCCTCGGGTTGTATTTAGTTAGATCCCATATGCATGTCCATTTTCTGCTTCTATTTCTGTCTTTTATCCCTTAGTGTTTTGATGTCTAGTCTTTCTGTCTTCCCCAGTGTCAACTTAACCCTTGCTTCCCCAGTCAGTTGTGTTTTCCTGTTTTATTTCGGTAACTGTTGTTCTCTCAGCCTCTTTTGAGTTTACTTCCCCCATCTCATTATGTCTGTCTCCAGCCATGTATCCCACCTCTTATCGATCCCCTTGTTATCATACATGTGCATATATTGCTGCAGTCTGCACTTAGCCTAGGTCTATTTCTCCCTATTGCAAGTCTCAAGTGAGTTTATATTTCATTTTCCCCCCCAATGTTTGGATTCTCTTGTTCAGTTCCCTCCTTATTCCATGAAGTCCTAATAACAGGAATCCAGAAGTGGACGTGGACCACAGAAAAACATGGCTAGCACATAAAGAACATATACTGGATAACAGGGAGACTAAAAGAAAAAAAATAAGAAGAATAAAGTAGCAGGCATGACTATCTTTACACACTTAGATCCCAAGTATTTATAAAACAAGTCGATGAAGATGTGGAATATTCACTCAAGTAGAAGTACAGATACTTGTGTGTTTGGTGCAAGGCCAGCTGTCCAGTGTCATTTTCTGTCACCACCCCTTTGCTTTGCACTTGTTTCCAACATTTCCCCCCCTTTCTTTTTTTATCTCTGTATGATTAACATAAGTTAATGCAACAAATTCCTGTGATGAATCCACCAATAAAGTTATCTTTCATGTATTGCTTTTTCCTCCATTTACAAATCTATTTGATGCTGGAAGAAATAATCAATAACTCCCCCTCAGTTGTGTTAAAAACTACTGTAATGAACCTGTTTAAAAATGTAAGTAGACAGTACATGCATTTATCCTAAAGGAGAAAAAAAGTAAAATACCTGAAAAACCTAGTACAAAGTATTTCACCTCTAACTAGAACTGAACAAAACAAGATTCCTTCAAAAAAAAACGACCAAAATAAGCAGAACAAAAAAAAATGATCTATATTACTCACTTGGTAAAACACGATGTGATGCAACATCTAATCCACAATTGTGGTTTACACACTTCATTATGTGCAGGACCATCGTAGTAAATTGGGGCCTTCGTTAATTTCTCTGAACTGTTCTTCTTCCAGGTTGGAATGCGTGCATCTTTAATGACTTTAACAAACAAGAACTGGGTTGCACAAATCTATTTATTTTGGAGCCCAACAATACCATGACATTTTTGCCCATTATGAGCGACTGTAAACTTCTGTGTGTTAAAACAACATCTGTACATCTGTGAATTTGTACAGCAACCAGGTTTGACCAGGGAGAAGATGGCAGGGTTTTACATGTGTTTGCTTAGAATATAAAATCAAAAATTCAGTAATTTCCTAAAAAATCAAACTCAGATACACAAAAGTCCCGGCACCATAACACCTCAACACAAAATGAACACCTGTTGGCTCCTCTAGACTCTCTGCTCATGATTTTTGCTCTGTAAATTTTTATTGTATGTTCTCACATTCACAGTTACCAGCATTTTCCCTTTAGGAATTTCAGAGCTTTTGCTTAAACTTGGTGGTTTAATCGTGTAATCTCAAGCACTTACTACCCACAGAGCAACAAAGTGCTTGAGACAAAAGTTGGAATTCAAAAATGCCAGAGCTAAAGAACGAACCCTTATCTGAGCATGCTGGTGTGTTGATGGCTTAGCAAAGCCTATCCAGCTGCTCGTGTGGTTTGCATCCTTTCTAACAATCGCAATCAGACGACAGATATCCATTACTGCTAAAATTAGGAGATGCCTACTTCCATATCACTTGAGCCACCAGTGCACAGGCGCCTACCCAATCAGCACAAAGGAGGACAAACACTCTACTCCACCTGATGTAGAAGCCTCATGGAGATAATTGATCTGCAGCGAACCAGGAGTTTGTCTGACATTTGAGGGGAAAATGTGAAACCAAACCATTTAAAACTGGTTGAAAAATGTGTAAAAATTTTAACTGTAAAAAGACATTTTGCCTCCATGAACATGTTAGGAGACAGCTCAGTAATCATTTCAGAGATGCATTAAAGCATAGTAGCTCTATGATGGTGTAGTGGTTAACCCTATTTGCCTTACGTTTAAACAATTCAAGACACACACACCCTCAGAGGGTCAGAAGCTTGTGCCCTGTTGGTTCTTGTTCTGGTCCCAGATAAATAGGAGAGAGGCAAATCTCGGAACATAAAGAATCAAAAGACTCGACAGCAAGGCAGTGGTGCTAACAGCATGCAGTGTGATTAAAGCCTCAAGTTTGTTTTATTCTGTGTTAAGCTGAAAAAATAAACACAAATGTCTCAAACATCATCTGTTTGTAACTGCAAATTAAAGTGCACAGCAAATGATGAGTAATTTGTTAGAGTCTTAAACTGTTAGAAGGCTGCACTAAACCCAGCCGCAGCGATGGATATGAGGGGACTATGTTGTCCAAAACTTAAATATGTATCGTTTTGCATCTTTAATCAGCACGAGGATGTACAATGCATAATATTATATCTTTTTAATCGTTACATTCATAATGATTTTCCTGGAAAAAAAACCATTTTTTTCCCGAAAAAAATGGGAAAATTTGCGCATGGTAGTAACATTAATCTTTTCCCTTTTGGTGCTGCTTTTAGGCGTTGCCACAGCGGATCATTTCAACCCTCTGCCTCGTATCTTTTTGTCAGCGTCACCATCGCCGAAGCATCATCACAGTAGGTCTCACTACAATCTTGTAAACCTTCCCTTCCACTGTTGCCAATACCCTTATGTCACAAATCACCCCAGAGATCATCTCCACCCACTCCACCACTTGCTTTTTCTTCCTCTCTCCAGTGCATACCTCCACCTCTCCAGGCTGTGTTCCCTAATCTGGCAACCAGGGAACCAATCAAATGAGAAGGGCCACATCAGATCCTGGATGAAATAAAAGAAAAAAGAAAAGGACAAAAAAAAACCTTTAACATTAGACAAAATTGAGGCATCTTCACAAAATATTGGACAGATGGGAGAAACCCCTTAAAAAAAATAAATGATAATTTAAAAAAACAAACAAACAGTTGTGTCATTCAGCAAAACTTTAGTTGTCAAAAGTTTGGGTTCTGTAGATATTTTACAAAGCATTTTATCACTAAAAGTCTTGGAAATGTTTGAGGCATGGTGGAGGACTAAAAGTCAATGAGACCTTGTTTGAAGGATGTTTATAAAAAATGCATGCCATGTCTTTTCCTAAAAACATTTCTTTGATCATAATGAAAAACATCAAGCTGAAGTGAAAAAGAAGTTCACAAGGAGACTCAAGAAAATCTGATTGCTCTTACACTAGGCTGTGTCATTATGTAATGAAGGTTGTTAAACATCGCTTCAGCAGCGAATGTGTAAATGTATTATCTCGCTTCCCTTCGCAGACGTTGGTCCAGTGTATCTTCCTCAAGGGGATCAGAAATTAAGCACCAAAGCAGACTTTTACCAGGTCTTATCATGACTGCCACTGAGATACTTCTGTAATAATTCACATAGTCAGAAACCTTTCATTGCAAGAACACCATTTGACCGCAACCCTGCTCACAATCAGCTGAATCCTGCAGGGAATTTCTGCACTCTGGCAAGCTTTTGGGAAAAATACAGCAATAACAAAACTTTTAAAAGCAAAGTATTCTGATGGTGTAGAGGTCATAAGGATTCAGTAGCAGATACAAAGGTTTGCACAACTCTGCGCTGCTAACATCAGTAGGCAGTACATCAGTATGACCAAAGCTAAATGTTAAGATAATTTTTGTTTGTTTTGAAGATAACTCCACAGGGTTCCTTTAAGGTTATAGCAGCACCAGTGGTATTGAATAACTAAAGCAGTCGACAGGACCCATCCTAGAGTATATATATATTTACTACTATTAGATATTGCTCTCACAGCTTCATGAACATTTAAATACCATTATCTGGGGGTGTTAGAGGTGAGGTCATGGTTGCGGTGGAATAGCTGGTTGCTTAGGAAGGTTTCTAACCGGTAAGGTTGACCAGAAAGTGTCTAAATGGCAGTCATAAAAAGAGCTGGTCGAATTCTCTAAATGTTAAGAAAGGTGCTTCAGTGCTTCCTCTATTACCTCCTATAGCAGAGGATACACTGCACCATCTTTGAGTAAATGGCTGATGTGCTCCTTCTCTTGTGCTATAACTTGCTAATGTGCAGCTATGTTATGAACTTTCGGCGATTTGTTAAACACACAGCTGAACTATGAACGTTACGCTTCACTGAAGAAAGCTTTTCATGAGGCTGCTGCGTCGTGTGAAGCACTTTTTAACACAGGCTTTGAAAAGTGCCCCAAGATGATAATAAGCTATATTTGAAAGATCAAAGTGAAGGGCAAGTTGCATTGGTCATGTCGTTGTTTTGAGCATTTCTTTCGGGATTTTATGATAATCGTAATTCATTTAAGTTACAGATGCTAAAAGTAGCAGAAGAGGAGTTAAAAGCAAGTGGACAGTATTTTATTCATTAACATTTCCTTTCATTGTCACAATGATTCACCATATTCTGATGGGAAACTTGAGAGAGACGACGACAAGGTTGCAAGTTTGAGTCCCTGCTCTGGTGTTGCTTTCTCTGAAATTATCATTGAGGTGTACAGGATTCCCGACAAAAATAATCATAATAAACAACTTGAATTATTTTCTGTGGTAGGACATGCCAGGAATACCTCACTTAGGAGGCATCCAGGAGGTGTCCTAATCAGATGCTTGAACTACCTCAACTGGCTCCTTGAAAATGTGGCGGAGCAGCGGCTCGACTCCTCACCCCGTCTTTGCTGGGAGAGCCCAGCCACTCTTTTCTGACACTTGGATCCGTGATCACGTTCTTTCAGTCACTACTCAGAGTTTGTGAGCATAGGTGAGTGTAGGAATGTGGATTGATTGGTAAAGTGACAGTTTTACTTTTACACTTCATCAAGAAAATGGGCCTCACTTGGCGCACGCTGCCCCAATCCGTCTATCAATCTCGCATCTTATTCTCTCCTCACTCGTGAACAAGACCCTGAGATACTTATACTCATCCACTTGGGGCAGTATTTCCTCCCTGACTTGTTCCCTCCACGAATCGCCATCTTAGCCTGGTGGAGGGGTTTGTGTGTCCCAGTGATCCCAGGATGTTTTCTGGGGCGACTTTCCCCTGGTAGGGTCTTCCATAGCAGATTGGTCCTGGTTGAGGGGCCCTTATGCTGCAGAACATTTCAAGGGTCCAGCAAACCTTGTCCAGAATAGGATTACCGGGGTCCTACCCTGAAGCCAGTCCCAGGGTCGAGTCTCAAGGGCATGCATCTAGTGGCCAAGCTCTGGCACATGTTGCTCGCGTGGACTCAGTCTGAAAAAGCAACATGGGCATCCTCAGGTGGGAGTCAGAGGCAGAGGTCCTGCCGCTCTGATCCTCGGCTTCCAAAACTGGCTTATAGTATGAAATGTGCTAAATAAAATTGTCATTTTCATTGAACAAACTAATATTAATCAAACTTATTTGTTCCAGTTAGTACGTAGCAGTTGCATGATGGTTTCTCACAGGTAGGTCACTGAAGGAATGAACACCAACCAGCCTTTTCTGTGTTTTAGCTTCCTTCTGGAGGGTGTCAATGCTCATCTTCTGTATGAATGCCAGTTCAGCAGTTTTGTGGTTGCATGTACTGAAGATACTTATACTGCTGCAACAGTAATTTACTAAAACTCAAAATTAATTATTCTATTAATTTAAGGTTCTTGACTTGTGATTTTCATGAGCTAAATATCACAATCATCAAAATCAGAATCAGAAAGGGTTTTATTGCCAAATGTTGAGCAGGTTTACAACATTAGGAAATTGCTGCGGTGCTTCAGTGCAACAAACTTAATCAACTTAACAAACTTAAACAAACTTAATCAAACCTAAATCAACAAACTTAAAACAATAAAAAGGTTTGAAATATTTCATTTTTTCATAATATTCTAATGTTTTGAGATGCTCTAGTGTGTTGCCTCACAGGTATGGCAGAAAAATGGGGATAAAAGAACAAAAAGAACTAATAAAAAATAAAACTGATAAAAAAAAATGTTAGTGATTCACAGCGTTATGAACAAAACACTGTCTGGTACTTGAAAACAACCTGCCTCCCCTTCCTCCTGCACATCATCATTGCGCTAACATTGCCAGCCAGGGTCTGTGCTAAGTCATAAAGACTGGACGGGTAACCAGCTTAGCTCGTCTCACTTGGCTGTTTCATAAAAGATAGAAACCACAACAGAGAGATGTAGACAGATATCCAATAACAGCCCAGCTGTCACTGAGCAACATAAAACCAAAGCAAGCCTTTCTCGATTCATAATCTAATTTATTTAACACATTTTATATACACATCGACAAGAAATGGGACTCAAACACCAGCCCCACATAGATTTTTTTGCTGCAGTATAATACAAAATATACATTTTAAAGATGCCCACCTGAAAATCAAACTGACCCACTGAGCACAAATTGCAGCTGAAAACAAAACAATCATAACAAATGCTGAATGTCACAGAGCAATTTTCTGGGGGAGTCAAATAAATAGAGGTGCCGTTTTACCCGGTAAGTGGCTATTGCTCACAAATCCAACAATGACAACAACTCAAAGAGAAGGGACTTGTGGCTGAATGGAAGTTATATTTAAACTATAAAACAAGCATGCGTGTGACAGAAGGGTAATGCATTAAACAATGTCTGAAATCAAAAGTGACTGAAAGTTGTTTTGTTTTCGAGATATGGTGACAAAGGTGGGAACATTTTCAGGTGAATGGATTTAAAATACAAAGAGAGAACCAGCAAGAGCAAAGAGGAAAGCAGGCATCATTGTTCTCTCACGATCGATACCGACTTCATGTCTATGAATTTAACTACAAACCAACAGGTGGTGCCTTCACTGCTGCACCCCTGATGAATGAGGCCCAAAGACTGTATAAAAAAGATGGATGTAGCCGAGGAGCCATCACCCACTGCGTATTTATAGTCTGCGCTTTGAAGCTACAGCCATGTTGGTTTGTGGAGCCAAAAATGTCCATATTTGGAAATTTGTTTTGAGATTCTTTTTTATTTTTTTACATTTAAAACTTTATTTAACCAGGAGAAAATAAACTTTTGTGGTTAAAAATCTTGCTTTAATCTATATATAGGTGTAAATCACTTTCAAATACCTTTTAATTAGTATAATTTAAATATAGTATAAAAGTATAATAGTATATAATTAATTAAAATAATAAAAAAAATCCCAGAAACAAAACAAAAACATGGGCTGCACCACACAGCAGCAAGGCACCAATGACACAAACATCATTGAGAGGTCCAGTGCAGTAACTCTAGTAGTGGCTTTGAGGCTGATCAGGCAGTGATAGGCTACAGCTTTTGGAACCAGCCATCAGTTTTATCTATATAGCACCAAATCACAACACTTGCCTCAAATCACTTTGTTTTGTTAAGGTAAATACTCCACAATATTAGAGAAATAAAAACCCAACAATCAATCTATCTATTAATAAGGACTCACAGATAGATCAAGAACTCCCTCCTAACAGGAAGAAACCTGAATCAGTTGGGGTGTGTGGGGACTAAGACAGGACAAAAGACCAATTTTTTTTAATTTTTTTTTTTTAAAAAGAAGGGTAAAGAAGAAAAACTACATTATGGGAAACTGCTAGTAGCCATAGTGGCATAAAAAAGGAAGGATTCAGGGTCACCTGATGCAGTCCTTGTCACAGTCCGCAGAAGCAGACTGTATGTATTATGAATAAAGGACCCAAAAGCAGATCAAAAACAGAATGTTAATAAGGCTGTTTAATAAGGCTGATAAGAAAAGTTGCAAACAAAAAGCAAGACCTAAACTGGGAGAACTTAAAAAAAAAAAAAAAAACAATACAAAGAGCCTTGACATGGACATGGAACTTGGAAACATGGCAAGAAATAACAGACGACCTGACAATGAATGAAAGAAAACACACAGACTAAATACACACAGGAGGTGATCAGGGGAAGTGGAAGCACATGGGGAAACAGCTGAGGCTAATCTGACATAAGGAGACAAAGGAAGCAAAGCCGACTACACAGACATAGGACACATACTTTCAAAATAAAACAGGAAACAGCATGGAACGACATAGAAATCATAACACAAGCTTGACAAAATGGATAAGAAGACAAGAAATATGACAGACTAACACAGGAAACCTAAGTGAAACATAACTAAACTTAAGAACTCAAAACCTAAACTGAAAATGCTGGATCGCGTCGGTCCTAAGTATACATTTTATCAAGGATGAGAGTTTTAAGCCTAATCTTACACGTAGAGAGGGTGTCTGTTTCCCAAATACAAACTGGGAAATGGTACTATGATGTTCTATGAGGTCTTTAAGATAAGGAGCCTAATTATTTAAGACCTTTTTCAGCTCAGGTGGTTCATGTTTGATTAAGAACAATTTGCAACAAATTTACACTCTGTTGATGCTTCAGGGCTGTGGCTGGGTTTAACTTATCATACATATGTGCTGTTTTTTGATTGTCATTGCCATTGTGTGAAAGGTTAGTTAACCTAAGCCTGTTATTAAAAATAGCAATAGTAATAAATAGCTGAATCTTCATCATGAATCATTTTTTTAACAAAGCTGCTAGCAGCCATGTTTGGTCTGTTTATAGGAACGTATTTACAGAGGGAAGTGAAAGTGCCGATGATACGAGGAGCTGAACCTGACCTCTGCCCTCTGTCACTATACAGACACGACAAAAGCCTGAACTGAATGAAGCATGTGCTCATTATAGAGCAGTGATTTGTTTTTGTTTTAATCTAGTTGTTTACTAAAACAAACAAATAAAAAAACTACACAGGTCAAGACCTCAATGACTGACACCTTGCTGCTGGTTAGGACACCCTACAGTTACATAAAAGCTGCAATTTCACTGGCATTAAAGACATTGAGACTTTAGGCAGTTATGGTTAAAAATACTGTGCAAACAATTTGAGCAGCGCTTCTTTATATTTTTCAAGGAAATGGGAACTAGGTAAAGTGATTTACTGAAGCATGTACAAACATACATGGAAGTACAGTATATAAGGCAAAAGCAGAGTCTGTACTAATGAGCTTGAGATTCTGTATTCGGTCTGAACTCTCATTGGCAGCTTTCCTGTAATTTTTTAAAGCAGTCTTCAAGAGTAGCTCTGGAGGCTAACAGTGACTCTTCTTCAGATGTTGGTTTCTTTTGTTTTGGCTTTTGTCACAATGATCCTATGATGCTTCATTAATGTTGAGGTCCAGGCTCTTAGGCGGGCAATCCATGACTAATGTTCAATCGTGCGTTTTTCTATCCAGGTATCCTTTTACTGCATTGGAAGTGAATTTCCTATTTCTTCAGGACGCGACTTTGAGATGCTTTTATTGTGCTGTGGATAGTTGTTCAGACCTTCCTTGTTTTGTCTTTCACTTGTCTGCTTTCCATTTTGAATCATCTTGTTGGAGCTAAAATATATAATTATATGTTTTAGTGACAGGCTGCTACTAACAAAGTATCAAAAGATACAATTTAAAATTGGTTCTTTGCTGAATTTACTGCATCTGGTGTGCAGATACAACACGAGGTGATTCCCTGAGTTAGGTGTTTTATGCTTGAATAACTTGTGTCAGCTTTAAGAGGCTTAAGAAAAAAAAACCCTTCATGAAAATTAGGGTTGGACAATAAATGACTGAAAAATTGGCCAATGTCTAAAGAAAATCTACTTTAATAAATTCTAATGCTCACTGGAAGCAAAATACAAACAATTGAGGGGTGGTTTGTGAGTTTTGCACAGTACCATGTATGTTCTTATAATGTATGCACTTATAATTGATGTTTTACAATTTGTAATGACTCATGAGGTAGCGACAGACCAAAGTCTGGCTTGCTGCTGGCAAGACTTCAGAAATATCAAGATTTTCATCATGGTGTGTTTTTCTATGCTATGCGGGATTTTAAAGACACAAAAATGCATCACATTAAAATGATGATTAATAACCAAATACTCCAAATAAGCAAAAAACTGTATGGGTGTAAAATTCCAACAAGGGGAGAAAACATACAAATCCTTAATTAACATTAATATAAGAGGGCAGGAAAGAAGATTTGCATAGAGGCTGGCGAACAAGATAAGAGAGAAGATGGGAGTTTATATACACACAGATGCAACTGGATAACAAAACACAGGTGAAAATGAAGCGTCATCCTAAAGGTGGAGGGGTTAAAAAAGATGGACATGACCAAATGATGACTTGACTATAATAGGAAGAGAATATGACTGAAACATGGAAAGTACAGAAGAAAAGATGGAAACACAGACCAGGAAACAATAGGTAAAAATAGGTAAGGAAGTACTAAAAGAGTGGAAAAGAACTAAAGAACTAGACACTGAGGACTACAACATTATGAGGACATTAGTATGACTTTATGCTTCATTTTTGTTTAAGAACTTTTGCAGCCTATATTTTCTCCTGGGAAATCAAAAACTGCTTAAAGCCGCTGCTCCTGTGGTGTCAGGGCTGTGACTCACAGGAGCACAGAGAGAGATGGAAAGGACTGTTTTTCCCAACTCATCACACATGTGTTACCCTTTCACCCCCTACATGATATAGGTGGCAACACGAGCCCTCCAGAGTCTTTTGCCCTGTGCCCTTGCCTCTAGCTGGCCCAAAGTAAGGCCCATTTTCTTGGTATTTGCCTCGAGGCATCTTGACCGGGTGTTTTTTGACCTCTTTCCTTGGTGATTCCATGTCAAGGCCTATCTTGTGATGCTGGTTACAGCGCGTGCCCAATCGATCCTTGCATTCTTCTTCCAGTTTCTGGCATTTGTTGAGAATTTTCTTCAAAGACAGATGTTACTCTTGTCTGGGAATGACATCTGGAGGATTCTTCTCAGACAGCTATTAATAATCGTCTGCACTCTGTTGAGCACAGTCTTTGTCATCCTTAATATCTCAGCTCCATATAAAAGCACTCACTTGATGTTGGAGTTCAGACGATGGATTTCTCTTTTTTTGTCATTGTGACAAAAATAAGAAATTCCAGATGTTCTTGAGTTCTTGCCAATCCTTGCTGTGACATCTGCATCTGTGCCCCCAAAATTGATGATGATACGTCTGAGATAGATGAATGACTGCACATGTTCCAGGGCATTTCCTCTGGTTCTACTTTTGGTTGGGATGCGCTTGTAATGAGATGCTCTACACTCATCAAGCATCACCTACAGGTTCATTCCAAACCAGCATCTTCTGACACTTAACCAGTGTTGGGGAGTAACAGAATACATGTACCGTCGTTACGTATTTAAAACACAAAATATGAGTAACTGTATTCTGTTACAGTTACCATTTAAAAAGGTGGTATTCAGAATACAGTTACTTTGTTGAAATGAATGGATTCCACGTCGGTCTTTTCCTGTTTCATTTGTTAAGTTGTCCCCTCTCTATTTTTGGCAATTCCACGCTGGTGGAAACCCAAACAAAACACGCACTAAGAGGCTCTCATGTCTGTGTGTCAATCTCACGGCCCATGTCACCCCGGCTTGCGGCCCACATAATGACGTGAAGAAATATTTTTAAAATTATTATTCAAAAAATTATTCAATATGAAGCTAATAGGCAGAGTGTTACAGGCATCGCCTTAAAGAATGTAGCCTCATGGGCAGTGTAGTCCGTGCTGCAGGGAGAATTCACTGCCATACCCCTCATGTGTCTGTGAGCGCGAGGAGGGAGAAAAAGGAGAGTCGAACAGTACGAGTTGTCACCGAGCAGAAACAGGAGATGGAAGCATGTAAATATAATAATAACCACTGCAGCCAAGAAGAGTGCCTGACGGGCCCAGTTGTAAGTACGCTATTAAGACTCGACTGTACAATGTGTTCGTGTTTTCCTCTGAAACAAGTTCCGTTGGAGCAGCCTTTCAACACCTCTCTCTGTCTCTTGCTAGCAAAGTTGACCCACACAACAAAGTAAAGCTAGTTTTCGGCTACGAACCCGACATGGAACCTGACCTATTAGCCAGAGGTCCCTTTACTACAGTTCGGAGCTGCGAACCTGTTTTATATACATAGTTTTCTATACGAGATCGCTGCAAAAAGTGCAGCCTTACCTAATGTCCACCTACTGTTACTCATTTTATATTAAGATTTAAAAATCTAGTTGCTATTGGTATGGCGAGTAGCCTTCAGTAATAGTAATAAATCACACAGCAATAGTACATTCATGAAGTTGTAAAAAGCATGTTAATATATTAAGTAACCCAAAGTATTCAGAATACGTTACTCTCAATGAGTAATTGTAACATTACAAAATACATCTTGGGGCATGTATTCTGTAATCTGTAGTGGAATACATCTTAAAAGTAACCTTCCCAAAACTGTACTTAACCAAGGATCAGAAGTTACATGAAAACAATCAGACAGGGCAAATGGTCCAAAAACCCAGGTCTCTTGAGATGAAACTTAACCACCCTGCAGTCTGCAGATGTGGCTGGTTTCTGTGAGTGTCTAATAATGCCACAGCTGATGTGTCAAAGCCTCAACACCAAACACCACCTCATGATGCCAGCAGCATCTGACAGAAGAACCTGACACCCTCAAATAAGGTGTTGGTGTGTGTCTTTAAAAAAAAAAAATAAAAAATACCATATTAACTGTTTCTTCTGGTCATCTTCAATACACAGAATAATAACACTGAATTATTCAGTTGCTTTCAGCTGTGGAGCTCCTCACTGATTACTGAAAGAGCTCAGAAGTAGTGAAACAAATGAGAAATCCTTTGGTTCTGGAGTAATGGATTACCTACATTCACACATATATATGTATTTTATTAAAATACATCTGCTGCAATGATCTGAACCACAGCTCTGGTTGATGTTAGCACTACTGCAGTTGCTACTTTGCCAGACTATCTTAACATTATCTTGAGTGGAATGATCATGATTTATGATTTCCTCCAATGCTCTGGTTGTTTTGCCTGGAGCTAAATTTGCTCAAAGTATGTTTTTTTTTTTTTTTTTCTAATTTGTTTCCAAGATGTAATATCCTAAAATAGTCTAACTTAAATCTCCCATGATGCACGATGGGGTTTCTTTGTGAAGAAGTGAGTGAGTAGGATGATGCAATAAAGACAGAGTGGCACTAGTTATAGAGAGAAACTGGTCAACAGAATGAAGGAAGTGAAGGTTGCTGGGAAAGAAGAAGGCTGAGGAAAGGGAAAGGTGAATGACTGCCGAAGAGTGTTTGTTAAATGAACTACGAGTATGTCTACACCGGCTGTTAAATAAAGCACTGCTTTCTGATTGAAGAGAGCAGAAAAAACAAAGATAGTTTATGTTTTCCGTTTTTCTTATCTTTGTCTTTTGCCTTGGGCTCAATAAAGAACTAATTAGCCATGAAGGAAGTAATGTTCTCTTTTCAAGGAAAGCTCACAGTAAAGAAATCACACAATAACTGTGCATTATGTTTTCAGATTATGCAGACCAAAGAAAAAACTGTTTTTATATTATTATTAAATATGTATAAATTCATGAATATATAATTGGTCATCCTAATAATAACTTCAAATGCACATGTTTAGAGACTTAACATGTGCATGGGATGCACTTATTATAAAGGGGAAAAGGTCAGAGGGTGCACTGCAATACTGTAATGATATCATTACAGAAATCCTGTTTCCTGGTATCATATACAGAGAGTAAACCCAAATGCAGGACTCAGGGAAACGGGAATAAACTAACAAAAAAAACCCCACAGCTTTAACGCAATAAGCTGTTAGCCTACAAGAATACACAAGTCCAACACAATGCAGGACAGAAGCAGAGAATGTGAATACCAGAAAACACAGGGCAAGGAGATACAATCATGTGGGATGACACAATAAAGAACAAGAGAAGATTTTGACAATATAAACACACACATGATAAACAGGGGACATGTAACAGGTGGGGACGCACCTGAGGTCAATTAACCTAATGTGTCAAAAAGGATGAGAATAAAACTCAACACAAGATACAGAGAAAAGAATTATGATGATCCATATTACAAAAGGTGTCACGGCGAGTGAGATGAGCCGTGTGGAAGAAATAGAGGAGGATCCAAACGCAGGCACTTGTAAAGGTGTGAGGGTGGTTTATTAAACACAAAATAAAAATGGGCAAATGGCAAAAGGAACAGAAGGCTATCTAAACTGAGAACAACTACACTAGTGAACACAAACCAGGACATGAACATGAAGGAGGATGAGCAGCGGAGAATGACGACGGACAGCAGGGAAAACACACGAGTGAGACATGGTGGATACACAGGCGGAGCAGCAACTACAAAGACAGAAGACGCGACCTAAATACACACAGAGAAACAGAGAGATTACACACAGGTGGGGACACAGCTGGGAGTAATCAACAAGATGAGACAGAGGTAAACCTGAACACACTCACGTGAGACGCAGACCTTCACAATAAAACAGGAAACAAGAGATCACTACACGAGGACGCAGACAGGACACAGAACTAAACTCACATAAAACATGAGAACACAAAACCTGCGGACAAAAACCCTAAACCAGAATCACAGTAATATAATATATCACAAATAATCAAAATACCAGACAACCCCAAAACACTCCAACATGCAAAATAAACCAAAACATAAGGAACTCAAAATACTGGGTCGAAACTGACCCAGAACCGTGACAAAAGGAGCAAAACTTAAACATAAACATAAATAACTATTAAGTAACTATTAACTATTAATACTATTATGACTAACCTGACTAAAGTTTGGTCCGTTTACAGCATCCTGCCATGCAATTGCATTTGTCCCTAACCATCGGGAACCCTCACATTAACTTTTATCGAGTGGAAAAAAGTTAGCGTTCATCCTCCAGCTTCACTGTGTTTATGCTATGGTAACATAGCATTGTCGCTAGCGATCACGTAGCACATCATTATATACCAGCTGGCCAAATTCAGTAACCCTACAAATGTCACTGCTGTTTAGTTTTCTGTCTTCATTTATGTTGGAAGTGAAAGCAGAGCTGTACGTTTAAATTTTTTCAGAAATCTCTCAGTCAGAACATGCTATACCATGTTTAGGTGGAAGCTAGCAAGCTAACTTCCTGCTAACTTCTAACTCTGTTAAATTTAATAAATTCTGTTTTCATGGATGCCTGGATGTTAAACTAATTGTTACACCTGGTAAAGCAGCAACGCTGATCATTTTATTACAGATGAAAGAATTTAGACAGTTTTTAACTCTCAGTGATGCCGCAGTGTTAGTTTAACTTTGGGACCTGAAGCGGACGGAGTTTTGGACCCAGATTACTCCGGAGGCTCCTGACTAAGGTAGCCATAATGCTCCAACACCATCAAGCGGTGCAGCTTCGTAGCTTACCAAAGTCATACTAAAACATTTGACAGATTTTTGAGCGCCGTGTACCACATAAAATCAGCTTGAGATCTGTAAGCACAACCAGAATTCATACATAAGGTGCACCGGATTATAAGGCACACTGCCGATTTTTGAGAAAATTAAAGGATTTTAAGTGCGCCTTATAGTGCAAAAAAATACAGTAATGCAACAAAGATATATAAGCGTCTGTAAATACATAACTTACTTTGAGTCAGGTGGGCTACAACAGTAGAAGACCACACCAAAGCCCTCCTTTCCATTAGTACCTGTTCGGATTGACTCACCACAGTTTTCAGGGTTTTTCATTAGGTCATAGTACCTGCTAACAAACTAAAATAGTAACTGCTCTGCTGGGGTTACAAAGCGATCCAAGCAGGTACTAAAATGTGATGCTGTCAGACTGCGTGCCACCGACTGGCTGGTCAGTGGTATCACTCGATGAATCATGGAAGCGTCTCATTCACGAAAATCAAAACGGCCGTTTTTGAAAATCGGCAACAACAGAAAAGGCTACAAAAACCACACGTAATATTGCGTGGAATATTTTCTTGCCACACTTTGGGCCCCTTGGCACCCACTGAGCATCATTTAAGCACCACAGCTTACCTGAAAATGTCCTTTATGACCACATCTTCTGATAGTTGCATCTTGCACGACAGCACACCATGTCACAAAGCTTAATTCATCTAAAACTGGTTTCTTGAACATAACACTGAGTTCACTGCAGTAAAATTACCTCCACAATCACCAGATCTCAAGTTAGTAGAGCGCCTTTGGGATGTTGTGGAATGGATGAGTCACATCATTTATGTGCAGCTGACAAAGCTGAAGAAACTGTGTGATGCTATCATATCAGTATTGACCAAAAACTCTGAGTAATGTTTCCAGCACTTTGTTGAATCTGTGCTATGAAGAATTAATGTCGTTCTGAAGGCAAAAGGGGGTCAAACCCAATACAATTAAGGTTTAACTAGTAAAGTGGTATTTTTCAAAATACCACAAAATACAAAAAAAGACCTTTTATTAGGTAGTACACCAAAGTCCCAAAACAAAGCAAAAGCCACTGAGGCAATAACGCAAAGAAACTGGAGCACATAGGCCAAGAAAGCAAATACTCACAGAGAACACATAAGAGACAGAGACAGGGTTTTAAATACACTGAAGATTAATCAGAGCAATGAGACACAGCTGGGAAAACAAGGTGCAGGTGAAATTAATCAATGACAATGAGAAGAAGGAAGCAAAAATAAGGCTATGGTATGAGCGACAAAGGACTACCAATATTAAATAGGAAGAAACATAAGATGGAAATAGCTAACATAAAGATGTGGACTTAAGAAGACAATATAAGGAAACCTACACCTACAAAATACTATATAAAGAAAAAACAGACCTATGGCTAGTGATAAAACAAATTGTGAAACACCTAAGTCTTAACTGCAATTACAAACAATCTCAAAATGAAAAATATAACCTATGGACTCACAGACCATGACAATGACAAGTATAGATATCAGCATTTACACCTAACCATAAGTCCCAATCTTACATGTTCTGACATGTCATGATTCCTCAGAAGGAAAAATAAATGACAAAAACAAATAGTATATCAATGTAAATTCAACAGACAGGCTTAAATACAGAGCAGAAACATAAAAACTAATTATTCACTCAATTATTGCATGCAAAAAGGATGTCTAAAAAAATTCCCTGCATAATGGGGACCTGGTCTGATTGCAGAGCAAAGACAAGTAGCGTAATTGTTGACCTTACAGACAGCCTAATTTCCCAAGTAGCCTTAAGGGTTGCCATTACCACCAGAGTTTATAGCTCTGCTCTTTCCTGCCCCTCACGATCTCGCAGTTACTAAATCATTCATAATCACTTCTTGTTCACCTGTTGATACAAGGCTATAAAGGTTTACTTTGCAGAGCCTCCTCATGGCCTTCTAATCTTAATGGCCTCTGGGTAGGTGCTAAACAACCAATCCCCTGAATAATATGCAAATGGTAACAAGGACATTTTTTTAAAGGAGTTCATTAAATAAGAATCAAAACACTATCTTGTGATGACTTAAATAATAATGTCATTGCTGCGCGCAAGTAATGGATAAATAATGTATTCCTTATTGCAGGATATCTATATTAACCTTTTGAGCATGCAAGGTTAACACAAAGAGATAACACCGCACCACTGACCTTTTCATTACTGTGTACAAAACATCATCAGCGAGGACATGAAGGGTTTGACTTTGCTTTATTAGGACGGAGCTATTTATGTAGAGAGTCTGTTAAAGTGTAATGAATAGGATTTCTTTCTTTCAATAGTTATTTGAGGATATTGAGTAATGATTCCATAAGAGACCAACTGGCACACACATTAAACATGAGCTCAGAAGTACATTTTCTATGACTGATAGCCTGCCTCGGGTCTTAACTTTCTAATCAATAGCAGTATCACCTTTACTTATTTATATATTTATATACAGCACTTGAGGTATAATGAGAGCCTGGGGCGAAATTGTAATTAAAAAGATAATATCGTCTTCTACTCAAGTCATCTACTGAATACTGAATATTACAGGTCTGTTAACGTGTAAAGTAGAGCCTAAATCATGAACATTAAATATGAATGGAGGACTACATTTGTCTGTGACAGACAGTTCACCTCACACCAACTCTGTCTGTGTTGAGATCAATGATACTACTTTCATATATTTGAGATGTTGATTTAAAAGAGTCTAAACCTTGCCAAATGTGTCAAAGCTTTCATGGCACTCTCAACATGTTACACTTTGTGTTAATTGATAGTACTGATTTTATACTCCATATTCACACTGGTTTATGCATGTGATAAAGATTTCATGTCATCTCCTCTTGCCAAGGTTTTCACTTTCAAAGAATAAGTGGATGTGCAGAGCCATCCCATTACACCTACCTTTGTCTCAATCAAAATACACTTGTGATAGTCATCAACACTGCTCAGCAAAGCTGAACCTGTGTGGATAATTACGCTTTTATGAGACATTTCAAAATGAAAGTAAGTGTAAAACCCCCTCCACTGTTTCCTGTAATGGAGTTATGTTCATCCACCAACAAAATTACGACACTCTAAACATCAAACTTGTATTCCACTGCGACTCGCTTGTGACACCTTTTCTCACAGGCAAATGTGTAATTGTCACTTAAGAACCTCTGTGTTTCTCTTCATAGATGTCAGGTTTTTTCTTTGACAGGCAGCAGAATGTTGTCTAGTAAAAGTCTGGATTTAGTATTCACCAGCAAAATTGTGGGATTTTTCTAAACCACATCAAGTCATTTTTAGTCTCAACCCAAAAACGTGATGTACTTTGAATTAATGGCATATAAACTAAAAATACATGATGTTTGAAACTCTTGTATGACATGTATGACCCAAGCTTAGGTGCAACCCCTCAAGTCCAAATATAGAGTTTCTGCTTTTTACAAGTGGTAAACATTTATTTTGTGTATACTGACATAAATCAGAGCATATGAGACCGGGCAGATTAAAAATCATAACCAGAAACACAATAATAATTGTGGGAAATTTGTGCTCAGGAAGACACAACCTGTGCTCCCCAAGTCCTCAGTCACGCAGGCTAAGGCCTTAGGGAGACCTCAGCTTGTGTGTATTGCTGTGACTAGCTGAAGTGGTATAGTCCTTTGTCACAGATGCCCATACTTTGCATGGAAGATGCCAAGTTATCTGCAAATGCTAATGGAGTAGTAAAACCATGAAGGTATGATGCAAAACAAAAGTTGCATCTTTTGACACAATTTTGTTATAGCGGTAAGGCACAACTTTTATTTTCAAGGCAAACATACTCCAATTCTGGTTGCATTGCTGTTTTTCAAGATTCACTACAACTCAGAGAGCAACTAAAGCAATCAATGCAGGGGTGTTTGTCTTTTAAAAGTGCAAAATGTCAATTTTGTTTGCATTGTCATGAATCAGTATGTGATATATGAAAAATCACATTCAGGAACACAAAAATAATGTGGTTCATCTGCAGGAACAGCCTAAGGAGCTTGGAAAGGACTTCTTTAGGTTTCCTTGAAGACGTTTCACCTCTCATCCGAGAAGCTTCTTTAGTTCTAAGAGCGATTGGTGGAAAGTCCCAGATTTTAAGCCCTATGGGAGTGTCTCCAAGAGGGTCATGGATCCTCTACCTACGTCAGCAACGTTGGCAAGACCAAGGAGCTGGTGGTGGACTTCAGAAGGAGTCCTACAAGGAGACTACAAGCCCATTGTCATCAATGGAGCTCCAGTGGAGAGGGTGCAGTCCTTCAAGTATCTCCTCAGGCCTGACATGGTCTGCCCACATTCAAGTCCAGTCCAAAAGGGCCAGTCGGCACCTGTACTATTTTAGACAACTGAGGGATTTCAAAGTCCTTTCAGTGATCCTCAGGACTTTCTGTACAGCAGAACGCTACAGCAGGGCTGCTCTCCCCTCCTTACAGGACATTTACACCAGGAGATGCTGGTCCAGAGCAGCTCAGATATTGAAGGGCCCGTCCCACCCCATCAATAACCTGTTACAACTTATGCAATCAGGCAGAAGGTTCAACACCATCTGGGCAAAAACAGAGAGGCTCAATAGGAGCTTCTATCCTCAGGCAATTCGGTTTTAAATCAGGACATGCCTGCTGAATCTTGAACCACACAAGCCAAGTTTCTGGTGAACCCGAATTGCTCTTAGAACTGAAGAAGCTTCTCGGATGAGAGGTGAAATGTCTTCAAGGAAACTTAAAGAAGTCCAGGTGCTTTTCTTTTCAAGCTCCTTAGACTTCGATGACCTGGATGACTGAGACCCTTCACTTAAACAGTTGTAAAAATCTGTGTCCAGAAACAGGAATGAATAGATAAATAGATAGAGTTTGTGTCTACTGGGGAAGACAAAGAAGATGCTAGGGTGGACAGTTGTTGTTGTTTAATTCCAAAGTAAATATTACTGTATGTATTGCTCTGCGCCCATATTATACGTATAGCATTTTACATTTAATAATTCACCTAAAGTCTATTAAAAAAAACCAATGCCAACACTGATTATTTTGGACATTTATATCTTTTCTCTTTTATTAAGACAAGAACTCTTCATTGTTTTGTAAAAATGTCTATTTATGAACCAATACAAAATGTGTATGGGAATGTGGAACTCCTCTTCTCCATTAATACACATTAACATTTCCCAAGTACAGCAGAGAGACAAAAATAATCAATCTGAAAAGAATGACTGGTGAAAGAAAACTTTTTGGGAATCAAAAGGTGGTGGTGCGTTGAAATTGACAGAAGTACAGCCACAACAAGTTTCTGATCCTGCTTCATTCCAATAAACATTGTACTCTTTAGTACCTATGTTAACACAAAGCAATACTTAACACATCTTTTACAGTGCACCAAATATTAAGAAAAATACATAAAACATGTACAACATAGAAGCAAAATATCTCACCCTTTTTGCTTTGGGACCTAAACTTCTGTTTTGTACTTAATTGTATTTAATGATGTATTGTACTTGCTTTTATGTCATTGATAGGTGGGGCCTAAATTTTGCATTCTACCTGAGATGCAGTCACATCAGTCAGCAAGGCATGAACCTGAGACAGGACACTAGCAAAAGAATTTAATGGGAAGAAAACAACCTCAGTTGCACTGTAAGATAAGACCATAGTCAACGTTTTTTAAAACTTCACTGGGAATAATGGAAAATAAAATGATATGTACAATAACCTTATCGTTCTGTTATGCACCTAAGATTCAGAATAATTAAGCGTACTTAAATATATTTTTTTCACTTTCTTATGTTGGAAATTTGGGAGAACAAAAAAATATTTTTATAACATAAAACACTCCTGGCATTCCAATCTGCAAAAAGTTTAATATTCACAAATAAAATATTAACGTATCAGCCTTAGGGAGAAGACAATATTCAGTTCTATTCCTTTATTGGCAAGTACATATTTTGAAGTCTGATTTAAATCAAAGCTGCCACATGTCACTGAAGCGAAATAGTGCTCACTGGAAAATACAAATCACACAATATCAGTCTTACAGATGAAAGTGACATCTGCTCTGTGATTCATAAAGCAACAATAACAAGTCAATTAATAGTTTAATCAGACACCAGACCGTGAAACATTTACCAAATCAGTTCCCCACCCCACCCCCACCCGTCCATTTAACAAACACAAAACAGTGTCATCAGCATACAGTGTTAACTTTGTGATAAAATTACTTTGTGAGTCCAGAACTAATGAAAATGAACTCAAGTTTTAACAAGAAACAGATGGAGAGAGTTGGACACAACATCTTTGATTTTTGTCCGCATCGTCTCTCCTGTAAATCCTATCTACAACTACCACATCCAAAACTAAAAATAACATATCCACAGCTCCCCCCGTTCCACTTGCTGTGCTCTAAAATCACCCCGCCCCAAAACTTAAACGTTTTTAAATGCACAGATGGTCAAGAAAGTGTAATTTGCGCTGTGGATTTCACAAGAGCTATGTCTAAGAGCCACCCCAAATCTCAACATGGAAATGTTGAATGTTGTCTTCATGCATGACCATGAAATATTAAAGCTATCACATTGGTAATGTGTCGCAATACGAGCTGCGCATTAACAAAATCCAATCAAATGCTTTAACATAGCAACACAGTGTTAAATCATAGTGAGTGTACACATGGCAAGCAACACCATTAAGTGCCAAAGAATCCATAAATGCTCCAAACAGTGATGAACTGGAAAAGTGGTTTTCAGTGTCTTGATTTATTTATTCCAACATCTTATTGGTTTCTCTCAAAGAATGCATTTTATGAAGCTTAAAAAACATTTTTTCCTATTCAAATTAGAAAGTAATTTTAACAGTTAGCAACCTGCAAAGGGAGGCAAAGTCTGACCAAAGTGTTTCAAAGTCATTTTGAAACACATTTCCATCTCTTTACAAAACAAGGGAAAGGTAAAGCAGGTTTAAGATTTGAGATTTTTAAACAGATTGCATTCATTTTATTTAGAAGCGTAATTCAGAAATCAAGCATCATCTTACGCTTACGATGCACTGGCATTACTTTTCAAATTTCTTGAAAATGGATTTAATGCAAAGCTTAACTGTTCCAATTCCACAGGTGTCCCATTTAATAAACAACAACAACAACAAATAATGTATATCAATAAACAAGCAAACATTAGTAATTCAGATTTTGAGCTGAAATTAACAGTATGTGGATGGTAGATAAACACTAGAAATCAAACTGCCACCCTTTCCTTGACTAATATGATTTAGTTTGTCCTCTTGACTCTAGTTTTTCAACATTAGACCACCTTCACTTTAAAAAAAATAACTGCTACTGCTGATGTTGGGCACATGCTAACTTTGACAAATCTTTGAAGTGTGATGTAATATCACAACAGAAAAAAGCCACGAAATAAATATGCTTTCAATGTTTCAAACTCTTGAAATTGTACACGGCATCTGAAACCTCCAGCTTTATCCACCCACAGCTGTCACATGGAGAAAGGATTCATTAAGCGTGTTGCTTGCTGTGCGAACACATAATAATGAGAAACAATGTCACTGGTAAACCCACATTGCCATGTTGAAAAGCCAGAGCAATAATGCAAACCATGGATTAACACCAAGGACCGCAACGTGTGTAATATGTCATCTTATGAACAATTAATTACTTTTGGTGTCCTCAGTGCTCCCAAACTGACATAGCGAAACAGATTCTCATTGGCTTTTGGCAGGTTGTACATAAACCATGATAGAGAAGCAAAAACAACGGGTTCTAGCATGAGCATACATGCAAAATTAATATTTTGGTGTTCAAAAATGAATGAATTTGAGCAAAATTACGTACATTACATGGACAAAAGTACTTGGTCACCTACTTATTACACCTAATGGAGCTTCTTAGTGCCATGAAGCTCCTGGCACACAGATTTGTGCTGATGTTAATGCCAGAGGAGGGCTGGAGCTCTATAACTGTATGGCTAAGGTCTTGTGGTTTCACTTAGACTAGATGTGGAATACCTAGAAGGGAAGAAATTTCACAAACTGACTTATTGCACTGGTGGCACATTGTTACAGTACCACATTAGAATTCAGTGAGCTCCTTAGAAGAACCCATCCCGTCACAAATGTTCGTAAAAGTAGACCGCACGGCTCGGTGCTTGATTTTCTACAGCTGTGGCGACCCAAAACACCTGTACTCAAAGATACTTTTGTCCATATAGTGTATGGTGGTGAATGGCTGTGAATGGTTTGTCTCTCAGAACACTCTACTTCGAAGACATGTACTTTCCATAACACTTCCATATTTTACAGTTTGACAAAACTGACAATGAACGTGATACAGTAAAATCCACACAGGTACTCCATTGTAATTCTAGTAAGTTGTAAAAAATATTTCTTAGTAAGGATTAGTGTACAATACAGTTGTGATTCCATTGGCTTGATTTACATTGGACTGTGTGTCAATGAGATAACGTGAACCTGCTAATGGGAGGACCTTGACTGCTATGTATCGTGTAGCTATGTACTGATTAAATGCAACTTAACTTTGAATGGGCTTCAGTTTGGAGTTATATTAAGGCTGGTTCTCTACTTGGAAAACTTGTTGTATGGCGTACACTACACCAGCAATGTCAGCTGCTGATTGGCAAATATTAACACCAAATATTTTTTTCCAACAGTCTTTTATTACGGAGGCATCTTGACTGAGGATGTGTCAAAACAATTTTAGGACAATTTACATTTTCTTACTTTCTCATTTATAATAAAAAATATTCTAGGGTGAGAGCAGATGGAAATCAATTGAAAACCAACATTACAATTCAATAAAAGCCGGTGGGAAGACAGGCCTTCCATTCAGCAAATAGAAGAAAAATAACAGAGCAGAGGAAGAAATCAAAATAATGAAATGGCAGTGCAGCGAGGAAAAAATAATGCACTGCTTCTTTTCACTAAGGAATGTAATGCCTTAAAAGACAGTAATACAGAAGTATATCTGCTCTGCAAAAACAGAACCGAGGTTTTTAAATATGAATTTTCAAACTGAACCGGCCTGTTGAAATGGGAACATCCTTTTACATTAGCCTCTGTGCCTCTGTTTTAGTCGCGTTTCTTTCTGTGGTGTCGCGTGTGTGGTCCAGTACTACAAACCTGTTTCTCTTTTATGTCCTTTGTACAATGATATGTAAAGCGTTCCATGCATTTTTAGAGCTGTCAAAACTTCAGGGAGAAAGAGAAGAAAGTAATGGCTTGAGACAAATCACAGTATACTGGAAAGAGTTTTTGTTATGCAGGAGAGGATCCGTTTGTGCAGACACATTAAGAGACATTAATAAAGTGGCTGTGTAATTTTACCCTCATACAAAAGCCAACAGCACACTGATAATTACGAGGTGGGAAGATGAAACGGGAAAAAGGGGAGCAACGAGGTTATGCAAACGATGATCAACACAAATGCAAAATATGGGTAGAACCAAAAGATTTCGAACAAGGCACAGAATTTTCTGCAAATGGTTGAACTAAATAAAATTTGTACCAGCAGTTAGGGAGGTGTTGAATGGTGAAGCTCTCTACAGTGATTTCTGGCACACCCTCCCACCCTCTACCCATCCCTGTATACTGAAAACCCCAGACCCTAACATTTTTTATCCTTTTTTGATTTTTTCTTTTTTTAAACACACACAACATTCCATCTACATCTGCAGACTAGACTAGACAACGGCTTAAAACCAGGCCTTTCTTTAAAATCCCGTGTCTCTTCTACCCCTCCACCGAACCGAATCCAACCCCTCTGTCAACCCCCACCTTTTCCCCCTCTCCCCGTCCCAAAAAACCCTTCAGTGTCCCAAGCAGGACATTGGAGGTGAGGGGTCCTGTTCTGATTAGATGTAGTACTCCTTCTTTTCATCAGAATTGGTGTGGCCACCCTCGGCATTGATGATGGCTGTATCTGCATCCGCTGCGTCGTCTGCTCCTTTGGCTTCGTGTGTGAAGTAGGTACCTGAGGAGGACAGGATGGAGGACAGTGTCACGAACTGGATAATAGCCTGCTGCTCAGATGATACAAAAGATTAAAATGTGGCTCTCCATCTCACCGCACCCAATTATGCAAATCCTTCACTGTGTGGCCATTTACATATACCGAACACCAGCAAGCGGCGATATTCAGATTACACAGCGTTTCCCCTCGCTTTCCTTTATGATTGGCACACAAAAATCAGGGTTTCAAAATGATCTTGAGTGTCAGGAAGAGTGTTGCTCACACCTTCAAATTAACCTTGTCAAGTTCACACAAAAAGGGACTAGCCAGCCACTTCAAACCTAATTTACAAGAGTTATTCACAGCCTATCAAAGTAGAGGTGATGATGACAATATTTTAGGAAGAATGAGGGACAGTAGTGCCACATTAAAAGCACAAATGCTGCCTGAAAAGAGAGAAACAAGGTGCTGGAGTGCTGCGAAAAAAGGCTGGCTGGCATATTATGCAGACCTGAAAAAGAACGTTTACCCTGTCTGTTCTAAGGTTTTACGTATCAGAACACAGTAAACAAAATACCATCTAGTCCTTAGCATGTATTAAATTAATTCAAATGTAACCTTGACCTCAGATGAACAACATCGTCATTTATTTAACAAAGATTGAGCCAAAATCCAGAAGTAGTGTGTGAAAAACTAAGTATACCTCATGATTCAGTAGTTTCAAAAACAACCTGTTAGCAACAATACCGTGACGTAACTGATTTCTGTATGACTTTGTCACCTCTCTCATTGCCAGGAAGGAATTTTGGATCCACTCTTCTTTACGTTGCTTTAGACCAGGGGCCAGCAACCCTGGGCACGCGTGCCAGGGGTT
This sequence comes from Perissodus microlepis, assembly GCF_051167445.1. Lineage (NCBI taxonomy): Eukaryota > Metazoa > Chordata > Actinopteri > Cichliformes > Cichlidae > Perissodus > Perissodus microlepis. The sequence continues at coordinate 26,412,141 of NC_140470.1, read as the reverse complement.
AACTGATGGCACAACTGTAGCTGGACTGGCCATCGAGCATACCGGCCGATGTTGATTTTTCATTTTTATGGGCCGATGTTTTGTTTTGTTTTTTGTAAACAATGAAAGGTGGTGGATTGGCCAGATGCTGGCCGGTGTGTAAAAATAACTTGTTTGGTGGAGGCTGTGGTGGAGCTTCCACAGAGGCCAGCAGGTGGATGAGGGAAAGGGGAGGCAGGAGGAGGAGAGACCCGAGGCGGCCGCTGGTCCGAGTGTCCGAGAAGTTATGACCTGCAGTCTATCTGGGTCAGATATAAGTTTCTATACAGCTGGGTGGGTGCTATGATGTTAGTGATAGTGAAATTTATTCATAAGGTTAGTTAGTAGAGTTGCCGTCCCGTAAAAAGCGTAATCGTTCCGTATTCAGAGAAAATATTATGCGTTTTGTATTGAGCTGAAAAAGAACACAGTTCGTCCCGTACTGCAGCTAGAATGGAAAAAGACACAAAGCTGGAGTTATTCTGTCATTATGCTGCAGCTGCCTCTTCTTCTCTCATTCTCTCCCCCTCCCTCTCCTGTTACTACTTCAATCGTGAAACTGATCAATGATCAGCTGATCGGCTTTTGTCTCTTGTTTGTTTATCGCCCACTTTGCGCCAGTAAGAGGAAACCAGCAGATGTCGCGCTAAACAACAGCAGCACGTTTAAGCTTGATCAGCTGTTGTTAGAATTGATGTAATATTAATTTCTAGTATCAGCTGATGTTTGCTGGAGCCACAGCTGTAAAAGCTGCTGGTCATGATATCAGTTTGGTTATCTGGTGAGAGGGAAACATGAAGATGAAACCAGGAGATGTCCTTACTGAATCATCAGAGCTGAACAGGTGATGGAGAAACAGGTTTACCTTTTAGGTGACATGAATGAGTTGAAGGGAAGTTATGAACAGTTTCTGAGAGATAAATAACACCAAGATCCTTTTCTAAGTAGCTGACAGCTGGTAACTGTGCAGGGGCGGGTCTAGCAAAGTTTTGCCAGAGGGCCAGGTGGGGCATTAACAGGGAGATGTCTAGCTTTTATTAAATAATTATCTGAATCTTACAACCAAAGTTTTTATTTGATGTAAAATGTATAGAAATCATCTGACCATCTGCTTCAAGATCTGTCCGCTCAGCGCAGCATCAGCACTGCGGAAATACACGGAGAGACAGAATTCACAATGTGTTTTTGGGACTTTCAGGTGTATGGACCAATGTTTTCTTTTCTGATCAAACCAGAAAGCTTTAATGAGCAGCTGGATTTGCCTTGCATTAACTGGCTGGACACAGAGGACATCGAAATGCAGCTGATTTGACTTTGTGGGGGTCAAAGTTTGCAGAACTACAAACGCAGCTGGATTTGTTGCTGTATTTGGCTCTACATATCTGAGTGTCCTCAGGTAGCCGTCTGAATGCTGGACACTCGGAGACCTGTATCTCTGAGAGGGAGACCAGAGATCACATTAACATGTGTACTTCTGTAGTAACAAACATGCCACATTGGCCCAGTTTATTTTTCTTATCATTGGTGTGAGGAGACCATAAGTAGCATTTGTATTTTCTGTTGTACAGTCCATTTGCTGTTATGGATAAAAAATGTCTCATGACCCAATTTTGGCCAAGCTTCAGTTGTCTAACAGATGGTCTCACATTTGACTCTAGACTACTTTGGTCTACAGAGGAGTTCATGGTCGACTCAATGCAATATGGTCAAACATCTCCACTCTCATCTGCCCAAAGGACATTGTTACAGAAGTGTTTTTCAGAAGCAACTTTTCACATCTAAGGTGTGCTGCCAAACAAACTGTACTTGTTCAGTCTTTTTCTAATTGTATTGTCATGATCTTTGACATTTAACATGATAACTGAGGTCTGTAGAGTCTGAGATGTAGCTCTTGGGGTTTTTTCAGTTTCTTTGAGCATTGCACAGTCTGAATTTCAGATGTCCACTGCTAGCAGACTGGCAGCTGTCTTGGATGTTTTTTTGTGAATAATCTTTCTAGCTGTAGAATGCCAGACTCTATATTATTCGGAAATGGACTTATTACCTTTCCCAGACTGATACAAAGCAAAAATTGCTTTTCTAAGATCATTGCCTTTTTTTTTTCTCCTTGGAAATGACACCTTTATATTTCCAGACCAGAAAACCGCCAAAAACGTCTGCTTTTATAGAGGTGCCTCCACTTGCTGATGATCAATTAATCAAGTGCATTTGATTAGCAGCAGCTGGCTACTACTTACCCTCTTCATTTCTATGGAAGCAGTAAGGATATACTGTAGAGGTATGTAAGGACAACAAGAGAGATCCCAATATTTTACTCCAACTTTAATCTGGGCTTCAATCACACAACTGAACACTCAAAGCGCCAAAGGCTAACCCTCTCACTTCCCCTCACACTGGGTGTGAGTGGAGCCACCTAGTGTTTTTTACACTGCACCCATGTGAAAACTTTTTCTTTTATGCTGTATATACTATAAAGCATGTATAAAGCAAGAAAATAAATTGAATATATATATGTGTATATATTAGGGCTGCCACGATTAGTCGACTAGTCATGATTATGTCGACTATTAAAATCGTAGACGACTAATTTAATAGTCGACGCGTCGTTTGAAGCTTTGTAAGATCACAAAAGACACAGGAATAAGTAGTAGGATTTAAGAGTGTAATAACGGACTGAAACAGAAGATGGCAGCACTGCATGTACAAGGATGCCAGCTGCAGTTAAACCCCAAAGAAGAAGAAGCTGTGTCCGGTATTGTAGCTGTGTCCAAATTCAGGTTGTGCCTGCATTTGTAGGCCGATTACGTTACAGCGACACGACGAAGACTGTCCAAATTTGAAGACTCCGACAAGTGCGCCCTTCATTTCCCCAGATTTGAAGGATGGGTCGGGTGTATACTTTGTGGCCCAACCTATCCCAGAATTCATAGCGTAGCCCAGCTCAGTTTCCAACAATGGCGGCAGCTAGTTAGTTTTAATATTACTCTTATTATTCTTTCTGGGTCACAAAATAAACGTTTTACATATTTTCAGGCGAGAATGTAGCTGTGTAAACTTCAAATATCTGCTTGGTTTATCGAGACATCACATATTTTCCAAAGCGCTCCGACGTTTTCGGAGACGTCTGTTACCCACCAGCTCGATAGCTAGCCTGGGTTCAAAGCTCACTAGAGCCGTGAGAACACCGGACTCCCGGCAAATCATTTTCAAACCCACCGCTGTCTTTCGCTACTCAGGTTAAACATATATAAGTCACTTAGATAACTTAAAAATGTTATTGTTTGGCTTTTTTCAGTATTTTATTTGTTCCTGAGTAAATTGGTTTGGCTGAGATTAAAGTTATAGTTTTCACACAGCTGAATAAACGTCAAGCAGACAACTGATTATCAGAAGTGTGAGATGCTTGAGAATGTACTCCGGTGTCCTGTTATATTTTAGATAGCGAGGAGTTTATTAAACTTCACCGAAATAATCTGCAAATTTCATTAAAATGTAATAAACTATCATCTTGTCTTTATTTTTAGTTAGCACATACTAACTAAAACAGCACATACTGGCTGTAGCTCTGGCAGCCACTAACCAGAAGGTCGGTGGTTCGATCCCAGGCTGCTCCAGTCTGCATGCCAAATATCCTTGTGCAAGATACTAACCCCATGTTGCTCTCCGATGCATCCATCGGACTGTGAATGTATATGAATGTTAGATACTTAGCACTTAAGAGCTTAGAAGTGCTTGTGTGACTGGGTGAATGAATTAGTTGTATAAAGCGCCTTGAGTGCTCAGACAGAGTACAAAAGCGCTATATAAGAACCAGTCCATTTACCATTTACCTTAAAGCTGTAAGCTAATGATAGTTATATAAGAGCAGATGCATGCTGGTGCAATAAGCTGTACGTTTGACGTCCAGTGGATGCATGATCCGATTAGTCGACTAATCGCAAAAATAATCGGTGACTAGTCGACTATCAAAATAATTGTTTGTGGCAGCCCTAGTATATATACAGGGAGTGCAGAATTATTAGGCAAGTTGTATTTTTGAGGAATAATTTTATTATTGAACAACAACCATGTTCTCAATGAACCCAAAAAACTCATTAATATCAAAGCTGAATGTTTTTGGAAGTAGTTTTTAGTTTGTTTTTAGTTTTAGCTATTTTAGGGGGATATCTGTGTGTGCAGGTGACTATTACTGTGCATAATTATTAGGCAACTTAACAAAAAACAAATATATACCCATTTCAATTATTTATTTTTACCAGTGAAACCAATATAACATCTCCACATTCACAAATATACATTTCTGACATTCAAAAACAAAACAAAAACAAATCAGCGACCAATATAGCCACCTTTCTTTGCAAGGACACTCAAAAGCCTGCCATCCATGGATTCTGTCAGTGTTTTGATCTGTTCACCATCAACATTGCGTGCAGCAGCAACCACAGCCTCCCAGACACTGTTTAGAGAGGTGTACTGTTGTCCCTCCTTGTAAATCTCACATTTGATGATGGACCACAGGTTCTCAATGGGGTTCAGATCAGGTGAACAAGGAGGCCATGTCATTAGTTTTTCTTCTTTTATACCCTTTCTTGCCAGCCACGCTGTGGAGTACTTGGACGGGTGTGATGGAGCATTGTCCTGCATGAAAATCATGTTTTTCTTGAAGGATGCAGACTTCTTCCTGTACCACTGCTTGAAGAAGGTGTCTTCCAGAAACTGGCAGTAGGACTGGGAGTTGAGCTTGACTCCATCCTCAACCCGAAAAGGCCCCACAAGCTCATCTTTGATGATACCAGCCCAAACCAGTACTCCACCTCCACCTTGCTGGCGTCTGAGTCGGACCGGAGCTCTCTGCCCTTTACCAATCCAGCCACGGGCCCATCAAGACTCACTCTCATTTCATCAGTCCATAAAACCTTAGAAAAATCAGTCTTGAGATATTTCTTGGCCCAGTCTTGACGTTTCAGCTTGTGTGTCTTGTTCAGTGGTGGTCGTCTTTCAGCCTTTCTTACCTTGGCCATGTCTCTGAGTATTGCACACCTTGTGCTTTTGGGCACTCCAGTGATGTTGCAGCTCTGAAATATGGCCAAACTGGTGGCAAGTGGCATCTTGGCAGCTGCACGCTTGACTTTTCTCAGTTCATGGGCAGTTATTTTGCGCCTTGGTTTTTCCACGCGCTTCTTGCGATCCTGTTGACTATTTTGAATGAAACGCTTGATTGTTCGATGATCACGCTTCAGAAGCTTTGCAATTTTGAGACTGCTGCATCCCTCTGCAAGATATCTCACTATTTTTGACTTTTCTGAGCCTGTCAAGTCCTTCTTTTGACCCATTTTGCCAAAGGAAAGGAAGTTGCCTAATAATTATGCACACCTGATATAGGGTGTTGATGTCATTAGACCACACCCCTTCTCATTACAGAGATGCACATCCCCTAATATGCTTAATTGGTAGTAGGCTTTCGAGCCTATACAGCTTGGAGTAAGACAACATGCATGAAGAGGATGAAGTGGACAAAATACTCATTTGCCTAATAATTCTGCACTCCCTGTATAGTTATGAAGTTATGATGTGGAATATATATATTTATATTCCACATCATAACTTCATAAAATTCTTAATGTGTCTCAATTTGGCAGAAGTTTGAACAGTAATATCAGACTTTTGTGGTCCTCCAACCTTATCTTCAGTTAATACAAATCTGCTGCTTCACTTGCTCTCAGGGCTGTGGGTCCCTTCAGGTAAGTATGATGTTGAGTAATTATTGGAAAGTTTTTAAAGAGGTAGTTAAAAGTTGCCTGAGACAATATTTCTGTTGTAATTCAAATATTTTCTGAGTGGCTGCTGCAGCCTCACATCTCAGATTTACTCGGCATAGGTGTAGCCACCAAATGACACCGACCCCCCCAAAAACAACAAACAAAAACCTCCCTCCTCGTGATTATTATTATTGTTCCGTCATGAATATTTATACTTGGCCTCCAGGCACTCTACCTTGTAAACACTTTACCTCTCATAATATACACAATTAGTCAAAGTGGCCTGAATTTTATTTGTACTTGCATCTTATTGCTGTTTTATATTGAAAACATGTTGCGAGTCGCCTAAGAGGAAAGCAGCATTGTGACAATAATTCCAAAGTGAACACTAAAGGATACGTCCAGTTTATTACAGCTTATATTTCATAGTTTTGCCAGTCAGTTTCAATATCTCTGCATGAGCCAAAGTAACTGCTGAGATCTGGAACCAGCAGAGACAGATGTGTCAGGACTCATGAACAGCTGGATGATTTGGCAGGGTGTAAAATGCCAAAAGTTTAGCAAGACTGTCCAAATCATTTTATGAGAAGTGGGCACAAAATAGGCCCGAAGTGAACCTGTTTTCCCCTATTTTTCCTTACAAAGGTCCCAATTCCACAGTGGGTCAAAGTTGAGGAAGTTGGTCTGTGAGGTGTAATGGATGTTTGGACAGTAATTTCAAAGTTGCTTTCTCCTCTAAATAAGTTTGACCAACCTGGGGGGGTTGTTTGTGACTTCTCTGATTGTCTGACCGCACCTGTTTCTTTCTCCCTCTGACGCTTTTTTCTTTTTTTTTTTTTAAAGCAATGTTTCTGCACCTCCAGATCTCAGTATTGGATTATGGATTTCAATTCTTTTATTACTGATGAAAATGGCTGAAAACATTATATACAGAATAACAACCAAGTTGTAATAAACTAGAGTTATCCTTTAAAATCTGCACTGCTGCACTCGGTAACACAACAGTGGGACTGCTTCACATGGCTGTGTGCCTGGTCTTCGGTGTCAATAAGTCACGTCAGTCAGAGTCAGCTAGACAGAGGCTGTTTTTTTGTGTTGATCTGGGAAACAGTCGTACGAATCACTGGAGCTACTGCAAACCTCACTGCCTCAAAGTTTCACTGCACCGCTAAGATCTACCAGCAAACAGCTTGCATGTTGCTTCTAGACACAAATGTGAGGAGCCACTCAGAGTTCAGCACCACTGAAATAAGAGCACATTTCCTCTATACTTTTAATTTGCCTCATTTACTGTACTTCCTCTCTAAAGTGGTTAATGTACCCAATTCATTTCCCCCCGCATAAGAAACATCAAAGTGTGAAATGTGTTATAGATTCTAATTATTTCTCTGTTGTGAGGACGGCATACAAGATTTGTTATGCTATGCGGCAGGACTGCATGAAAAATGTAATTTTACTCATCATCAGTAACCCATAGCCTTAATAGCTGTCTTTCCATCATTTTGATAGCAACCATCCATTGATGTAATAAGTCGTTTTTGCAGAAACAAAGTAAAGAGGCCACACTTGACAAACTGCCTGCTGGGACAGATAATGCTTAAAAGGAAAGCTGCTGTGAAATAACAGGTACTTCTTAAAAATGATACACAAAATTTAAATGTATCATATGGAGCTTTTGGGTATGCCTTGCTAATAGTGGATTAGATCCCCCCTTTTGCCGTCAGAACTGCCTTCTTCGTGGCATTGATTCAACAAGGTGCCGGAAACATTCCTCAGAGATTTTGCTCCATGTTGACATGATAGCATCATACAGCTGCTTCAGATTTGACAGCTGAGCATCTATTATGTGACTCTCCTGTTCCACCATATCCCAAAGGTAAATGGTAAATAGCAAAAAGACTTGTTCGTACACAGCAGCTTCGCTCTCTACTTGAGGACTCAAAGTGTTTTATACAATTCTTATTCACCAATTGATACACGTTCAAACAAGCACTGGTTTCTATCTGACATTCACACAAATTTACACCCAGATAAACGCATCGGGAGCAACTCAGGGTTGCCCAAGGACACTTTGGCATCTGGTCGTTAGATGACCCACTCTACCTCCAGAGGCACAACCAGCCTTCAAATGTGCTCTATTAAACTAAGGCCGTTTGAGTACAGGGAATGCATTGTCACGTTCAAGAAAAGCAGTTTGACATGATTTGAACTTTGTGGCATGGCCGGAAGTAGCCATCAGAACACGGGCACACCATAGTCATAAAGGGATGACGAGTCACGCTGGTAGTGTGTGTCAAGCCTGAACTGTTGATACAAAGCAGGATAGATCCATAATTTCATGTCATTTACTGCATATGTTATCTCTTATCCAAATGTTGCAACAGAAATAGAGACTCATCGGACCATATAGCATTTTTCGAATCTTCAATTGTCCATGTTTTTTGAGCCCATGTTAACTGTAGCCTCAATTTGCTGTTCTTAGCTGACAGAAGTTGTGCCCGGTGTGGTCTTCTGCAACTTTAGCCCATCTGCATTCAGAGATGCTCTTCTGCATTAGTTGAGGTTTGTTTACTGACTGTTGCCTTCCTATCAGCCTCACATCAACATGAGATTTTCCCCCAGAGCACTGATGCTCACTGGTTCTTTTCTCACCTTTGGACCATTCTCTGTAAACCCTAGATATGGTTGTGTGGCATCTCAATAAAGATGTTTCTAAAATACTAGAAGACCAGACCAGTCTGTTTGGCACATTGTCCAGTTTGTGCTTCAACGGGTCATCTTGACCATGCCTAAATGCATAAATGTATTGAGCCATTTGATTGGCTGATTTGATATTTGTGCTAATGAGCAGTTGACACAACTGTATCAACATTCAAACATTTAGCAAATAATTCGACTTTGTTTTTAGACATTTCCTATATCTACTACCTTTGTGTCTTGCAAAGTAGCGTCCCAAGACAATGAGTAGACAGAGCATAGCGAACACGACCACAGCCACCACTCCTCCGATAACTGCATGGTCCACTGTTCTGGGTGCTCCTTCTCCGGCTCGTGAATCTGAATGGGAAGAAAAAACAAAATCAGTAACAGTGCTACTAAAACTTCTCTTGACATTGAGAGAATAGCGATCAGCCACCAAATCCCTACCACACAGTCTGAGATTTAAAGTGATAGAAATGAAGATTATACTTAATACAAGGCATTTAGATAGAGGAACTTTGGAGCAGCAATGCCTAAGATGCACTGCTTTAACAAAACCGAAGATTTGGACTCATACACTCCAGTAAATCCAGAGCTGCCTGGTTGACTGTCATGACTGTCGCTCTTGTGTTTCAAAAGAAATGAACTTAATACTACTTTACTCTTCCTGAACGAGCTCAGTGGAAGAAATAAACACATGCAGACACAGATGTCAGCAGTCTTGCGCAGAAATTTAACGTATGTGTTTTTTGGTGGAAAAACATGTTGACACAGGTCCTTTCATAATCATATGGAGGTCCAGAGGGTGTACTAAGAAGCAAGTTTGACATAGCAAGTGTTTCTTTGTGTTAGCTCAGTCAGACATAATGGGTATCACAAGGGTGGTTATCAACTTCCTTTGTTAAAGCAGGCTTTCTGCTTCAGGCTCTGCACGCGCTCACATAAAAGGGGGGCGTTTGACGCGTTCGACATTTCTTCTAAATGGACCGATCGAGACCGACCAGCTTCAGTAAGAAGGAACAGTACAGCCAGAGTTATGAAGAATATTAAAAAGTTATTACTTCGAAAGCAACAATGGTGCTGCAAATAACGAGAGATTGTTCATTTTGTAAAATCACAGGTTAACATATATATTTTAATACTTAGTGTACACTTACTGACATTTATTCAACTTTACAACTGTACTCAAGAAGGGCAATCAGATCTGGTGCGATCCCTTTAATGCAGGCGGAATCAAGGAAGCCAATTCAGTTTTTGACCAAATCAGCTTACTACACTGATTCGTTCAGCGATCACACACACATATGGCTCAGTAAGCTACATGTTTAGATATTGACAGGATAAGAAATGGTAAAATGTGATTCTTACAGGTGAGCTGTTCAGGGCCAGGATGCATGTTTAGCTTGTGACACTTACAACATACCACGCTTCGATCCTATGTTAACAACACCAAAGTCACAATTATACCACAATTTTCCACACTGTACTCAAACTATGTGTCCAAACCTCATCAGCAGTTTCAGTTTTTAACTAGTGATCTTAATGCCTCTTTTATGTCGTTTGTTTTTCATTAGCATGCTGAGCTCTTTATCTTAAGTAGAATTTCACTGCATGTATAGTAAGACCTCTGAAGTCATGGTCACGATATGTGATAACCCTATATTTTAAATAACAAATAGCTAAAAATGAGTTAATAAATAGTTTTTAGAACTTTTTTGTTCTAATTACCAAGACTTGCAAGAACAATTGATTGCCTAGGGTTGGACTTGGTTATAACCAAAGGGTTAATATAGTGACACACATCACGCGTTACACTGTGCAATTTGTGTTGTTTTGATTGCTCCATAGTTGCTCTCCCACAAGACAAAGCAAGACTTTTTTCTTTTCCTGAGTTCAGTCTGGCTCCTTTGTCTCTTGCTGACATTTTAATAACCACTGTACGAAATTGCCACAACAATAACTGTTTGGATTGCAATCAAGAATTGATTAAGAATAACCATAGTCATACCAAACGAGAAATTATTCAGTATTGTACCTTTCATTAAGGATCTACTCGCCACGGCTTGTGTATCGTTGTGAGTTTCATGATTAGAAAAATAAGTCTTTAAAATGTTTTTTTGTATGCAACTGTGCCTAAACAAAACAAACTTTCACAAATTATTAACACAGTGGGGATAGTTAATCAAGTTTCAGAGCAGGAGTTGGGTTAAAAAACAACACAAAAAACATCTGTGACTGGACAACAGTCCCCTAACGCCCTTGGTTGCAATGCTGTGTGAAAGCTATTGATCATGTGTAGGGATCCATGACAACCCCAAGTTAATATCCATTTGCCGACGTGATTGGACCTTCATGGGACAAAGCATGAGGACATTTCTTTCCCCACATTATGCCCCAGGAAGGTGAACGGCTGCTGGAGAGAAGATTCACATGGCTGAACGCTGCACTGAGATGTGACCTGGGCTTCATTGTGTATTCATGAAGCACATTTGTATTCAACATAATATACACGTTACAGGTACATTTACGTGCTTTTAGCTTATTTTGATACCATTACACCAACCTTCATTTCCACACTAATGCTTTCTTTCTTTTCTTTCTTTCTTTTTTTACTGAAAATATTTACAGAAGCCTGGAAACTGAACAACGTCCGGTTCTCAGCATTCAGTTCACACATGGAGCAGACCTTCAGCCCCACCATCCATTAGCTGAAGTAACTCACTAAAAACCCCTCCACATGCTTCTCCAGCCTAGTTCTACACGGGGGATTTGCTGAGTGAGCTCCAGAAAACAGAAAGAGCCAGGCTGCAATTGATTAACGAATAATAGAAACAGAGAGAGAAACATCATGGATACCATCCCTACACACCTGCATTACCCAACCTGAAGGAATGGAGTCGGGAGTGGGGAGGGCAGCGCAGTGCTACCTGTCAAACTCAACAAAACATTACCTGATAGATCTAATAGGTTATTTTGACTTCAGATTTTCTTTTTTAGTGCTGGGCAGATTCAATTAAACTGAGCAGGAATCCTTCTGACATCCAATTCGCTCTTGTCAGGCTGCAAGAGCTTTGCTTTAACACACTTTCCTATTACGATGTTAATGTGGACTTTGGCTTTCGGGGAGGGGAGATTACGTGTGTGCGGCGTGGTCAGGGTGGTGGAGGTGGATCGGATGGTTGCAGAGGATCAGTCCTGATTGTCTATATCAAACTTTCCTCCTTTAAATTAATTTAAGATGAAAGGAAGGCAGAGAACATCAAAGTCTCCACAAGTCTTTGCATAATATTATGTTGCTATTTAGAATAATAAGCCCTGCCTTATGGATTTACATGCATAAGATGAAGTCTTTTTCCTTGTAGGAGGGATATGTGTAAACTGTGGTCTTGCACTAGAAAGAAGATTTGGGCTTATAAAACAGCACTGCCTTTAATTTATTAGAGCGGGCATTCTGTTAATATGTGTGTCTTGCAGTATCTCATTTAAACCCAGGCCGTACTGAATAAATCAGTCTGCGCCGACAAGAGCAACTTGTCTGCGATTTCTTTACAGCAGGAGACAAAACTAGTTGCCAAACAGTTGTATTCTGGTAGTATTGCTATATCAAAGCTAGGTCTCCAAGCATCTATGCCATTTTGCAGTAAAGTTTCAACCCTGCAGAAATTGTGCCACTTTGTTGAGAAATTTATGTTAATGTAACGTTTAATTCTGTGTCATGTGAATGACTGTGTCTTTCACTAGCCTGGCCCATGTCCTGATTTTATGTTTGATAGTGTTTTAGTAGGTAAAGGTGAATAGCTTGGACATGAATTGAGCTGCAGTTTGGGGAAGGCCTCGAAGGGGATTGGCGGTGGCTACCGGGCCGCGAAGAAGATAATTGAAGAAGATAAAGAATTGAAAAGGCAAGGGAGGGTGGGGCACGTAAACGGGAATGACCACTTGTAGGACTGAGGGAACCTATATAGATGAGAACGAAAAGGAGCGTGTTTGGAGGCGTGGTCCGGCTCCTGAAATTCCGATACTTAATCTCCAAATAGAAGTTAATCACGGTATCATCACAAAGAGATCGTGTGCCATTTTATCCCATTCAGCTGCAAACTGATAGCAGAATAACTCCACCCAGTTGCTGTTTTATCACCATCTTGATACATTAAAGTTGCCAAAAAGGCAAAAAACTGTGAGTTCTCAAAGATCTGGTGTCTGTCTTTAAAGCAACCATTTCAAGAGCAATAACGGTGCAAGCTCATTGCACACATCTGCAGTAATTTTGGCTGTGCTATGACACAGCACAATGGGTTTTGGTTCGTTTTACCTACTAGTTTTTCCCTATTTGGCAATCTTCTGCCCTGTCCTCATTATTTTCTTTTCTGTTTCCCCAACCCCAATTACCCCTGTGATTGGCTATATAGTCTTGTCTTCCCCTGCATGTTTTGTCACGTGGATTCTTCTTGTTCCCTTTGCTTCTTTGTGCATGCCTGGACTTCTGGATTTATACCTTTCCTTTTACTCAACCCTGAGGAATGTTTTCATCAGCTATTAAACTTGCTATTTGTTGAATTATTCAGTCTCCAGTGTCCTGCATTTGAGTCCACTCATCCGTGAATCATAACAGTCGCAGCAGCATTAAGTTCTTGGTAGAATGACAAAGCCAACAATTTCTGTCTTAATCAAACCAAAAAAGCAGAAAAATGTTCTGCTTTTAATGAAGCCTGTTTGCAAGCCAAAACTGTGTTAAAGTGCTGTCAATTTCTGCAAGCACTCAGTCCCAGTCATACCATACAAAGCAATTTGCATGTCATACCAGTGAGTATCACTTATGAGCAATTACTGTCACCCAGTAAAATACAGTACATTTGCGTTATTATCTCACATTGGAAGTCAAACTTTAAATTGCACGGATCATTGTTTTAGCAATCAAAGGAGTGCAAATTCAAAACAATTTCAAGTTTTGCCTTTCCATAAAAGTCACTTCTGTCACGAATAAATAGCATCTGAGAGCCACATCAAAATGGGAATTGTGACAGTCTATTCCCTGTAGCTGCAGAACTTTGTATTAATTACAAAACAAGAGAGAAACAAAAGCATAGTTACAGTAAGCACTTCCACAAACAATAATATCCCAAAGCAACCCCAGCCATTTATAAAATCATATTAAAGAGCCAGCTCTCAAGTCAACCAAAGTTCATCAAAAATCCAGTCATAGTAATGCCTCGAGGGCCAGTGCTCAAGATAAGGTTTAAATCCTGTATTTCCCTGCAACTTATACTTCTACTACATGTGTGCCGCTTAAACAATGCTACAGCTTCAGCAGCATCCATCCATCCATCCACCCACCCACCCATCCATCCATCCATCCATCCATCCATCCATCCATCCATCCATCCATCCATCATCTTCTGCTTATCCAGTTCAGTTTCTCTCTATGTGTTAGCCTTGTAACGAACTGGCCACTTGTCAGTAAAGAAATATGTAGAACAAAGAAATATAAAGTACACCTACTCATATCTTAACAAACAGCCATAAAACAGAGACATATGGCTGTCACCAACACAGCTGGTTCTTTGTCTATGCAGATGAAACAATTGCAGTCTTTGCCTTTATAAAATTTACTTATCGATTAAAGACTCTTTGAGTGTCATGTCTCTCTCTTCTAATGCCTCTGATCCATTAGATATATATTGCTGGGGTTACAACCTAAAACAGTGTTCAAATTTCCCACAAAATAGCCATTCACACAGAGATGGTTGTTCCTTTCTATGGTTTTGATACCAGGAAAAAAGCTCATATTAGATGATTCTACAATAAAAATACATTGCGAGAAAAGGTTAGGGAGTCAGAAGCAAACTCAGCTGCTGTCCTTCAGTTTAGCTCCTATACTGCAGCAGCACCACTAATAAAACCTGCAGAATCTTTTAAATCACTGGTGAAGCTGTTTAGTGTGTTGATGAGGCCAAATGGGTTATTAAAGGGTTTAATGTAGCTTTACTTGGTTGCTGCAGCACATTCTGAAAAAGAAACATTCATCTCAGAACGGAACAGCCAGCAGAGCCACCAAACATCATGGGGAAAAAGCTGGAGTACTACTTTATGTTTAGAGGTTATGAACCATGTACTGTGCTGTCACTTCAGAATATAATTATGAATGGTTCGTCGAGGATGGTTTATCAAACAAGGTGTCCGAAGGGCTAAACCGAGAATGCAACTGTCAATCAAGCGTGGTCATTTTAGAAACATCCACCTTATTTGGAGATGTGAAGTATCTCATTTCATAGGGCGTGTTGACAGAGGCTTGATTTGAGACAGAGGAGATCTCCTAATTGGATCTTCTAATCTGCTAATTAAGCATTAGTGATTTCACTGGTGTGCCCATACTGCTTGTAGATAGAGGGGCAATCAGAATAACAGCAGTGCTATGTGGGTGGGGTGTCATAAGAGCACATTGGCTTGTCAAGATCCACTTCCATTGCCAACAACACTCTTGGTTAAAGAGTGAATGTAATTAAAGTCCCAATGAACCCATTCATTGAACCTATTTAAAAATGTCAGTTAAATCCTTTGCCTCTCGGGTAGCGAACCACACTGCTTACATACAGAGTGACTTGGCCTAAGATTTATTGAGTCTTTTTCGAAATGTCAAAAAAAGGGGTGTCATTTTATACAGACAGCAGCACCATTAGAAATACAGAGTAGAAAAAGAAAGTAGCTACGGGGTCGTATAAAGTTGAAATTGAAATGATTATTAACACTGTCATAAAGTTTTTCTGACGTTTGATTTTAGCAACGATTCGGAGACTTCTTTGGCTTTAATGACCTCGGCTGACTCTGCAGCATGTTTGTGATTCAAAAGTCCTCATTACTTTTGATGTATGCTATAGTAAATGAAAAGAAAACCTAAAAGACTGCTGGAGGAGCTAAACCGCATATATTGTGATGTTCAAAGAGTACTTCAACAAAGTTGGAAGGCTTGTCGGCAAGTTTGAAAGACACAGAAATAAAAATACAATGGTCAAAATCGACACAGCAGAGCCTGAGATATCCTGACTTTTATTCCTTTGTATGGGCAGGAATCCAAAAATAATGGATCGAACACACCTACAATACAACCTTTATATTTTCATTTATTCCACTACCAACTGAAAAGCCTGATGGCACTCCCAGGGACATTACCTATTCCACATCGACATAATGGACAGAAGAAATGTTCTGATGCCTACTGGTGTAGGCAGCACATTTCAGACAAAGATTTTTTCTGCTATTCAAATTTCTTGAATAGCACCATCACTCTCACTATTTTACTGGCAAAGGGATCTGAGGGAACACTGTAGTGATGAACACTTGAGAATAGAAGCAAAGTCTATAAAAGTTGGGCCAGTACTAGAGGTGGGAATCACCATACATCCCACGATACGATATTATCACAATACTTAACACACGATACGATATTATTGCAATTTTTTAAAATATTTTGCGATATTCAGATTCTGTACATAAAGGTAAACTTTATCAATATTCATTTTATCTAATATCAAAGTCTCACACTCAGTCTTTCTCTCATTTCAGTCAGTTTTATTGTTGACAAACTGAACAGTTTGTATTACAGTCTAGTCCAACTTAACTGAATGCAACCATCTGGTACAATTATAGCTATTCTGAACTATGGAATTTATGAAAACTATGCAGCCCATTCAGCAACTGAAGAATTTGAAAGTAAATTAAAACAAAATATAATTTTACATTAAATAAAAAAGTTTTAAACTTAATTAAAATAAAACGTCTTAAATTAAAATAAGTAAACTGTCATGTTTATTTCTGCCAAAAAAAAAGTTAAACACATTTGGACAGTGAAGGAATGTCAGGATTCTTGCTCAGAAAAAGGAGCTGATCAACATGCTCTGAAGTCAGAGCATGTTCCAGTCCACAAAAACTTTTTTTGTAACAAAATATCGATTTCTGCTGTCCCTGTATCGATACATTATTAGCAAACAAAATATCACGATACTACACAGTATCGATTTTTTCCCCCACCCCTAGCCAGTACCACAAAAAAGATAACTCCACCATGGTGAAGACATCTCGAGGGCATTGCACACTGGCTGGGTATAACCTCATTCAAAAGAAAAGTGCCTATATCTTTCTAGTAGCCCTTTTCTAGCCCAAATAGAACTGTTTTCCTTATTTCTACCATAATAAAAGACAGGTGCCAAAAAGATGGCACACAGAGTTCTGGCTGACTGGAGATGGCTCGGACCTGGCTTATCGAAGAAAAAGAAGCGGCTACAGCTGTTCAAAATCCCATAAGGCTGACCGCCATGATAGACGATTGGCAGGGCTGCGAGTACTCAGACTGTGTTTTGAATGCAATATGGATAACATTTTGTAGAAGAAGAACAGGAATTGAGAGAATTGGTGACCAGTGATGGACATTAGACCAACTGTAAAAATTGGATGCAGTTGTTCGCACTAAACCCAAACATTCGCCATCTTCACTTATGTGGCTATCCCACTGGCGCCAGCTGAAGGCCTGCCAAGGTCGAAGCTGACTGGAACAACAAAAATTCTCCATGATAACAGGATTGTTGACAGAATTCTTTGTCCCTCCTTCAAGGCCACCTGGGTCCACTGGAGAATGTTGACCTTCGCTTAATTGGGCGTGGTGACACTTAACTGAACATGGGATACACACACACACACACACACACACACACACACGCACGAAACATGTACACTGATACTGATACACCCTCACTATCACCCTCCCTCCCCCGAATCCAACGCCTCCTCCCATGCTTACCTCCCATCCGATGTGGACAGCGGATCAGCTGGAGGCGCAATCGAAGATTGCTGCGGTCCCAGATCCAGCTGTACACACTGGAATATTCTCCCATGTTGCTTGTCTGTGTTTTATTGTGTTGATATCTGTGCATTCCTGAATTATCCTTTTGTGTTACACATTTTGATGTTTTTTTCCCCTTGCTACCTAGCCTGACCTGTCTCCCCAATGTGATGTTTTTGTTTTGTATGTACGGTCGGCAAGGTCTGTCATCTCGGTTGCGGGCAACTGCAACTGACAAATAAAGGCATACATTCAGATTCCAGCAAGAACCTCCAAGAACTGACACAAAAAAATCCAAATGTTTTCCATAAATAGTGAAGTAGCTGCTGACACACATGTTCAGCATCCTATATAGGGAGATAACCTGAACACAGCCAGTTGGGCCAAGTCCTCTTTTGCACAGAAGAGTTGTGCTCATTGCTGCAAACTGTCTCAGATCGATTGCAATGTGTTGGAAACATGCCTTTATTTATAAATGGTGATTATCTGCAAACATTCAGTAATCTTGCTGAGAGTGATTGCAGTCTGTCTGAGTTGCACTGAGACTGTTTGGAGACAAGTTGCCTCCCACCAGGTGACTGGTGTTAGTTTGTCATTGTAACCACTTGCAATTGGTCGGTGCAAGCAAAAGAAATTCAGTGCAAACACTGACTTTTCCTACTTGCAAGCAGGTTGCCCTGCACTATGTTGAAACCGGCACTGTGAGATGTGTCACTGTCTGTTCCATTCTATCAGGATACAAACTGCGACACTTCTCAAGAGCCATCATTTTATCACAGATTTGCACATTCCTGCTCAGGTATCTTTGACAAAGTGTGCACTATAGCCATCGGATGACAGAACACTGCACTGAGCTAGTATTTGCTTCACTAGTCACAGTGCAGATGTTGAACAAGTACCTATGCAAAGAATTCTAAAAAAAAAAAATACACATGCTACAACATGGCAAATGTTGTCCAACCAGCATGTAACCAGGTATTCTACTTTTGTGCCTTTTTGTCTCTGATCTCACATGCTGATATAACTTCAGGCAACAGGCAACTTGCCTGCCTTCGCTTCTAAACAGTGGCAGAATGGTACACTCACATAGTAGTGGTTGTGACACCTGTCATCAAAGGGGCTGTGTTGTGGACAAAAAGCTGAAATTGGAATTTGCCAGTAATCGAAACTAAACTACCCAACCATGACAGGGTTTCTGGTACTGCTGCCATCAGGACCTAAAAACACACACAACTTCCAGACGAATCACACAAGTGCACAGGCAAGTTACAAAGCTTTCAAATTTGTCCTTTGGAAGTCAAAAACATATTATTTCTACACTCAGCTGCACCTGATGCTGCTCAACTGTCGTGTAACTGCGTCGTGCAGTTTCCAGAAATCAAGTCCGAACATCGTTTTACGGTATTTAAATAAAAGACAAAGACAAAGCAAACGACAGTGCAATTTATTTTCTTTAATTTCTTTTGACTGAAAGGTGTAATTAGTAGTTATACTGGGGCGTTATCTGCTGAAAATAACACACTCCCACTGTTCAATTTAAAGTCCCTTTCTTGGCACACACTTCTAGGCGCAATTCTAAAATAGAAAGCTCAAACCTATCTGAAAAAGAAACTTGCTTAATGTTTAAACAGAGACTAAATATCATCTAATTTACACCTAGGGTAGAGATGTGCGTGGGAGAGTAAAATGAAACAAAAGAAGCTGGTATTCCTTTTTCGTGGTGTTTCTTGTGTAATGTAAACCTTTGTCTGTGTAATGAATTCCATTTTCTGTGTCAAACAATATCGTCTCGAGAAGGACAGGAAATGTTCCAAATACTTGCAAAAATAAGCCAACAGTGCATCATCTCCTTAGAAACCTTGCACCTTTTTTTTTATCTGACGGAGCTATTCATCATTTATCTAATCATGGCCAGTCTTCATCCAAAATGTAATATAATTATGGTCTATAACTGTTCTCAGGATATTAAGCTGTATCTAGGCCACGGCTAGCTCAATAAACACCTTCTAATAATGGCTTTTAGTGGTCTCAGGAGTGACTTATTCTAACACAGTGAGGACTCTCTATGGCTCCCAAGGCCACACGAGTTTGCAGCTTGTTGCAGAGATGCACATCAGTCCTTTTAATGGGGACACTGTTTTTTTTTTTTCTTGGGGGGGGGGGGGGGGGGGGGGTAGAGCTTCTTTCCAACCAGCAGACTGCTCGTTCTTCTTTCACACGAGATTATCAAACTCCCCCCTGCTCCGCCAAACCTACGCCAACACTCTCCTCCCACCCCGCTGTCACTGAGCGGCCTCCAGCCTCGGCCATTCCAGCGACTGTTGAAAAGCTCATGAAGAGTTATGCTTGTGGTTGAAAGGTGGCCAGAAGCCTGGTCTGTGCACATAAGCTCGTGTTTGATGTATTTTTTAGAACTTCACATCTACTGAATTAAAAAACATCTCTGACTTTGTCAGAGATAAGGTCAAAATAACTCAATGATATGTTTATGATAAAGAAAATGCCAAAAACACAAGCAACAAAAAGGAAAAAAAACAGCGTAAATGATCCAAAGAGAAAACTCTTGTCAAGGTCAAATTCACAGAAATAGCAGGTCTTGAAATAAATGGACCGCTGAAGTCAAGTCCTGTGTCTCCTCTGCTCTTGGCATATTGATAATAACAACAGAAGAGACTCTGTGTATCCTGGTGTTGTGAGACAGAATAGTATCAGTGAAATGACATCGGGTGCTTTGTGTGGATCTGTGTACACAGCAGACAGAGCCCTGGGTGAAGGAACTGTGCCAAGAAAATGAAGGGCTAATCCTAGAAAAGAAGCCAAGACAATGGCTACATTTACATACATGCAGTAAACAGACTCTAGTACATTCTCTGGTCAAGGTTGTACTGAGAAATGAGGGGTTTACATAAATCCCTCATAGCTTACCTCATTGACTCTACCTTTCAAAAAAATAAAAATAAAATAAGGACAGTTCTTTAAAAAATTGAAAGAAAAAAGTTTGAGGTTCTTTTCAAAAGCCAAAACTCATCAGTGCATTTGCTGGTAATTTAAGGGCTCAATGGTTAATGTTTGGTTAAGTTTGGTTGGCTAAAACTTATTCAAACATGCATAAAATGCATGTTGTGCACAGCGCTGCAGAATCAAGAGACAAAATCACAAGACTTTGGGTAAAGATGGATGCCAAGCAGTGTATTTCTTTGTTATCACGGTCCCTAATGCGTGCTTCGTCATGCTGTTATGGATGTCTTTGAGGAGCAATGTTGTGGCACAATCTCTGTGAGGTGTAGCAACGCCGACAAAAACCTGCCATGATAATAAAATCCTTTAGCAAGGCTGAGTGTATGGTGTCGGCCTCTAATCCAAGCCTCACCTCAAAGGAAATTCAGACCGGCTTACATGCATGGATGGTGTTAGGAAAAAGAGAATGAAAATGTGCTGCATTTCACACACAGTGCAGCTCACACTGTAGCCAGAAATTGTATCAGTGCTGCTCAAAGTGAGTAAAGCCAGTGGCAAGGGATAATCTCAGATACTGGGGTTGTCTAATTTGCATAAAATACTAAGATTGCAACCTGTTCTCACTCTGAACCCGTCACATATAGATGCTTGCCCAGTATGTGATTCATAGGCATAGACGTTTTGATGCAGCGGGTTCCTCTTTAGTGTCATTTTTCTATGTGCAGGGTAGTCTGACAAACCAACACCAGTCTGTCAGAGTCTTTCAAATACTGCCCATTTGTCAAAAGTGTTGATGTTTTAGCAATACTCCCATAGTGTCCTTTTTCACTGGATCTTTGGAGCATTCATCACAACACTGAGACGGGGCTCACACCTACATATGGATGCTTCTTAAAGACCTTGATGTCATATTTAAACACAGTGGGTAGGAGTATTTTTTAACATGCAGGGTTAATATTGTAAAGGGATAACTTTGACTTCGTATAAGGGAAAAATATTAAATGTTTTTGAAACATGGTACAAAACACAAACCTTCCAAATTGTATTCTTTCTACTTTTAAATGTGGGAGAAATTACTCTTAAAGGCCTCAGATACACAGGGCCTGAGACCTGTTGGCAACCATCTGGCAGTCCCTGGTCTCTAAAATGTGTTTCCTGACCAGTTGCAAGTGTTTGCTGTGGATTACAAGGTGAAACTGAATGCAAAGAGGTACAACCCAGTTGCAACTGCTTTAGCTCCTAGCTGATTGTTGCAGTCGCCTGTAGCTTGCGTCAAAGACACCAATTTGCCGGCAAACACTACTTGCCAAGCTGCAGTGAAAAGACAAACAGAACGTTCACCTGAAATATGTTGACTGCAGTGCTATGCCACAGCTTTTACTTTGAAAGCAAATACACTCTGTTTCTGGTTGAAACCCCACTATTAAATTAAATTAAATTTCAATTTAATTGTATTCATATAGCGCCAAATTACAACAGCCGACATATTTGCTTATTAAGCACATATCCTGGTCAAAGACTTCAAGATTCCTCACAGTGTTACTAGAGGCCACGGTAAGTATCTGGTTAGACCCCACGTTTGCTAAGATTTTTAGGGGCAAGTACAATAATCCCAGTTTTATCTGAATTTACAGATACAACTACACTACAGCTTGGAGAGTAAACGAAGAGTATTTGCAGACAAGTTGGCTCTTCCATGCAAACTACAGGCAATTGCAGCAATCTGCTAGAGATTGAAGCAATCACAAGGAGGGTTTTGGTGCTACGCCCTTTTTACCTCCGGCAACCACACAACAACTGGTTGGGGAAAGCACATTTTTCCTCAATCATCAGAAGATATCAGGGTTTTCTTGCTATGTTACTGAGGCCTAAAAGAGGATCCTTTGTTATCCCATTGCTGTTGCATCAAGACTAGCATCAAAATGACATCTTGTGTATAGAACGGCATAATACATGTGGTAACCAAGGATGTGGCGATAAAGCGCGAGTATATTTTAATCCATCCATTATGTTTTACTACACATAAGAATTTTTGTTCCCTAAACTAAGGAAAACAGCTAAAGAAACTTAAAAGTCAAAAAATAAAAAAGTAAAATTAAAATGTAGAAATATCACGCTCAGATAAGACTCAAACATCCCTTTTCTGGTTAGTCATGTGATGGTGCCATGTGACACCACACTTCCTAATGCAGACTCGGTTGTTGTGCTTCTTCAGTTGTCAAAATAGTGTTCTGAAGCACTGCTGGCACTATGGAAAATGATGCTAAAGGGGACAGCTGGGATAGGCGCCAGCCACACTGTGACCCTGCATTGGATAAGTAAATGGACGGATGGATGGGTGGATGGACCCTGAGCAAGAGTCAGCATGTGATAGGAGTAAGAATGTGTCGTAAACAAACGTCTATTGGTGGGTTTTAAGATCTTGCGACGACAGATCTCGGGTTGGCACAGTGTGGAATTAAACTGGGAAAACATTTACTTTAACTTTGTGTGCCAACACTTGCACTGAAAGCCAAGTGAGAGAAAGAGAAGCAAGTGAGCGAAGAAAAATGCCACAACAGAGTGGCCAGAGCCTCGGAGAGACCTCATGGGCGAGAGCTGCACGTTCCATTTAGAAAAGGAAGGAGGAAAGAAGGCGCTGTTCACCAGCTATTAATAATCAATTTCAATTTCCTCTCAGATCTCATTTTTATTTTTTGAATATTAAATAATAGATATTCATTTTAGATGTGTTCCACACCACTGAATAAAGGTGTTTCTCTACAAAATCCAGTCAGACTGTAACTTTTCGCTCCCTGGCCTGCCGGCCTGCGTTCTCCTTGCCAATACTGGATGAGTCAAACTCAAAAAGAGTACAACTGTCTCAGATGAAAGTTTTAAGACTCAGCTGCTGTCATGGCAACACTAGTCCTACATGCAAATTGTAATAAGAGCATTCAAAAACAAGGAACATGCAGGTCAAATGCCTTGGGATCCTATTTTGTACCACATTTCATGCTCACCACCTGTTTTCTCAGTCTGCTAGGAGCTGAGAGTATCAATCCATTCCTGGAAATTAACACTTAAGAAATGAATTCAATATAATTCATTATTCTACGAATAAATCGGAATACTAGATAAACGACTGACATGCTATCCAAGAAATATTTTATCATGGAAAAATACACGAACCTAAAGACAAGTTATTTTGTGCTAATTATGGAGGGTCGTGTCTGCTCTGTGTCTTTAATGAGCAGTACTCACTGCAGCACCTCGTGGCTCTGCAGTCTAGTGACATGCACTCTGTGTCCTGAATTGTTGTCCTGATAATGGCATCTGACTATGGGCCTTAGCATTTACAGCTTATCTGCATTGTGATAAGATCCTAATTTGCATATTATTTAGGCAAAGGTTGCAGAACTGTCAACCAGCACAGTCACTGCCGAGTAAAAAGAACCAATGAGGGGCACTTTCAGTGGGCTTGTATGATGTGCTTTTTCACTGTGATGACACATGAAGGCAGCAAAAGGCTTATCTGTGGGCTACCCTTGGCCTAAATAAATATATTAATGTTACTGATACAGTAATAAAGGTAAAGTCAATAACTACTAGTAGGTTACTGAAACTATTTTAGGGCATCAAATTATACAACGATATTAAAGTCTACGCAGAATTAATCCTTATGTTTTAGATGGCTGTCAGATTTTTAATAATAAATGTAAACCTCCTGTTCCACCACATCCCAAAGGTGCTCTATTAGACTGACTTTGGAGGAAATTTCAGTACAATAAACTCATTTTCACATTCAAGAAACCAGTTTGATGATGTTCATGATGGCATGATGTGTTATCCAGCTGGAAGCAGCCATCAGAAGACAGGCACTGTGGCGATAAAGGGATGGACATGGTCAGCAGCAATACTCGTGTAGACTGTGGCATTTAAACATTGCTCAATTTGCACTAAGGTGCTTAAAGTGTGCCAAGAAAATGTCCCCCACACTATTACACCACCAGTAGCAGCCTGAACTATTGATTCAAGGCAGGATGGATCCAAGCTTTCATGTTGTTTACGCCAAAATCTGGCCCTACCATCTGAACGCTGCAGCAGAAATCAAGACTCATCAGACACGGTACATTTTTCCGGTCTTCTCTTGTCCAATTTTGGTGAGCCTGCGCGAACTGTATCTGAGTTTCCTGTTCTTAGCTGATAGGAGTGGCACGTGGAGTGGTTTTCTGCTGCTGTAGCCCATCTGCTTCAAGGTTTGACATGTGCATTTATAGTTCCCCTTCTTTATACACATACTGCATGTAAATGTCTGTTCTTTCTTAATGACACTGGCAAATGCTATTGCAGTTATTGCTTGGAAACAGGAACCATTAAGGGAGGATGTCTTAACCAATATGAATATAGAATAGCATAATGCTATCTTGAGTAAAATGTATATCAGTATAATAAAAATAATTATTCACACTCAGACCAACTGTGAATAATTATTTAAGCCACTTAACTCCGTTCACTCCAATTCATTGAGAGCTATTGAGTGTCCTCTAAGTGAACTGCAACTAATTTCGGTGCACTGGGACTAATAATAAGTGAACATGATCTCCATACATCAGATCTGGTGCTGAGCAGCTTTCTATTTCTTCACATAGTTGTTGCATTCTCTCAAAAAATATTTTCTTCTCAAGTTTACTATCAAGCCAGCCCTTCACCCAAAGAGTAAACAGTAGCTGCAGTGGAAAACAGAGGCAGGGAAACACAGCTCCCACTGTGTTTATGCATTTAGCTGTGACACAGGTGCTAAAAGGAAGCCTGAGTGTCTACTCAGTACATGAGGAGAACATGCAAATCCCAAACTGCATAGTTACTCTAATAACGTCCAAGCAGGTCATTATACAATACAACATACACGGCCTAAAGGGAAACAATAATATTTTTCATAGCCAAATTTTCAAATTATGAGGTCAAGTTATCCCTGCAAGGCTTCAAAGTACCCTAAATGCTCATTTTGCATCAAAAAGATCAACTTTTGGATCTTTATGATGCGATAGAGAGGTATCCTTGATATCGTCATTGTCAGGCTCAGAGTTCTGGCTGTATGCACAGCAGCTCCACCTGCCTGCTGTTCAAACCTTCTGTTTTAAAGGGGTGGCCATGCAAAGGAAATCTGCCTAAAGGAAGTGTGGCCTAAAAGGGAGATGAGGTAAAACGCTTGTTTTATATTGTGGATGAAATAAGGTGCTGAACAAGGATTCTTTTATTAATGGAAATAATGCAAAACTACACTATTAGAATTCAGGGGTAAAATAACGTAGCTGGAAATAGGTGTAATAGCTCCACTTTGAGATTATGGTTTATTATAATCAAGCCCCCAATGAGAAAATAACTACTTACCCCTTACATAAACAGGTGATTCAAACTTGTACACAGTACAGAAATCGGTGGAATAATAATCTCGGACATATTACACGAGGGCTTGAATAATATCATTGTTTTCGTCTGTAATAACGCTGACGTTTAATGTTATTTTTTATATATTATTACTATAGCGAACATGCAAAACTTTTCCTACAAAAGGTTTAAAAGGGGCTTGATGTGGTAGCAGCTACTGTGAGGCTGTTCCTGTGTTGCAGGTGTTCTCACTTCAGCAGGTAGCAGACCTGGGCGACAGATGGGGAAGATTGACAGTTTGGATTAGTGTGAAATAATCTCACTGATGTGTGCACATCTGGTGGCCCTAATGGTGTAAGCAGCAAAAACACATACATTAACAACACGATAAAAAATACATAGCGTGAATATTTTCAAGTGATAAAAACATAATTTTAATAAAAAATATTTGAAACAGCAGTGCACACGGGCCTAATGCAGTATTTTCACATTCTTCAGTTTGGAAAAGAAAACACGAATGCGAGACGATGTTTTGATGCAGGAACGAGAAGAGGCTCGAGTGGCACCTGCTTTATATTTATGACTGACGGGTCCTAAAACGATTGCTATATATCTCAAAAATTGCCTCTAAAGTTGTTGCACTTATTGACATTGCTTAAAAATTTCACTCCACGCAGAGTGAAAGCATCACATCTGTGTCACAGGTGAGAGGAATAACCGCTGATTACACTTTAAGCATTTCAGCACTTTGCTGTTTATTTCATCATAAAAAGCCAGAAAGACAGACAGAACCTTAGAGGTTAACTTTCCCTTCATGAAAGGAGGGTGACTTATAAAAGTAGATATGCATTTTTTTTTAAAGTCACATAGAGGGAGGGGGCTGTTTGTCACCTGTCACACTCAGTTGTGTGCCTAAAACTAATTAATGCAGCATATGTGCCTCATTTGAAAAGAGCCCCAAAGGCAGGTTCAAGCCACTGAGTGCCAGCCTCTAATACAAATGCATCTATCTGTAACATACACACAAGCACTCGCAGTGAAGGTCTGTGAGTCTGTCAGCTACAGTGTCCATTGCTTAAAATCACTACAGCGTCCTTCAGTCTTAACACTTAAGCAATTCTTACTTTTACTTACTTAGAGTTAAAAAACAAAATAAACAACAAGAAAAAGATGTTCACCTGGATTTTGATAACCCACCAGAGATAAAATCCTCCACAGGTGAAGTGAAGTACATTAATCATCATATTAAGGTATGATGTTCTGTTGGGAAACCCTGAGTCTTGGAAGTTATTTTGCCGTGTACCGCACACCTAAACATTGTTGCAGACTGATCCCGCCTCACCAGTCTGCAACGTCCCTTGAAGATCACGGTAAGGAGCCAAAGACACGTGCTCCTCGTTCTACTTGAAGCCCAAAAGAAATGATCTGCTGCCAACTCCTGGTTTAAGGACACCCGCAGGGATCTCACAACCATGCCACTGTTTTGCCAGGTGATCTCAACCACTCTCCAAACAACCGCTGCAACCGCTCTCAGACAGAATGATGAAGGTTTGCAAATATCTGCCGTCTGATTTAAAAATGCAGAGAGATTGCCAACACGTTGCAATCAGTCTGACTCACATTACACCAATGAGAGCAACTCGCCTGCAATGTGCCTCTTTGCAATAGAGGACTTGATTCAACTGGTTTGTACCTATTCTTGATTTACTTGTGTAAGTCTGCACAGTCATGTGTGAACCACTGTTAAATGTATTACTTCACTGTGCGTGAAATAAAAGACTGTATACTACTTGTGCTTCTGCACTGGTTCTTTGCCATTCTGGTTCTTCTCAGACATTATTGTCAAAAGTAAGATAAGATCCATTTATTAGTTTTCATACTACAAGTGCTCTTTAAATTACTGTAATTTTATTACTATTTCTGATTGAGATAAAACTCACAGTTCCATAAAGAGGAGACGATGAGTTTTAGTCAGTGTATCACAATAGCACGAGGTCTGAGCTCAGACAGAAAGATTTTGCCACATGTGCTTCAGATTACCTTGCCTAACCATTCTGGGCTAGAGAGACAACTCAGATGGTTCCTGAGGGACGAAAATTATTATTTAATTTTACAGTGAAAATTACAAAAGTAAGTCCATTGAGCCTGTCTAAGTCTTGGTCAATAAGTATTTGAACTGTTTTTCCTATTCGAGCTCCTATGGAGTGAGAGATAGCAGACAGCTTGTAAAGCCAGTTTGGAAATATGAATGTCTTTGGTGTGTGGGAGGGAGTACCTGAGGAGAACCCACACTGGTACAGGTGCAAACTCAATCTAGAGAGATCCCAGCAGCACAGCTACGGTTACACTATACTTCTCAGGACTATCACATCTTGTTGACAGCACTTTGCCAGTTTCTTCTATATATACATTGGTTACCATCGTGATTTAAATACAGATGGACAATAATGTTGCAGTTCCACCAAAGGTCTTTCTTTTCCTATAACAGCTTGCATTTTGTGTAACACAACAGTAACGCTGAAATAGCTAAAACTATATCCTGTTTTAATGGCATTAAGTCGAGATGTGAAGCTTTAAGAGAGATCTTGTTAACATGACTTCTAAGCAGATATATGGAAGTTTTTCTCTGCCTGACATCAAAGATTGCATGTTTTCCAGAAGTCCATCTGTTCAGATCTGACTCTTAAAATAATTCTAATTACAAACCACATTATCAGTATCAGATCTTTTAAAAAAACATTTTTTTTTTTAGCAAAAACAATCATCAAACCAACGATGTGCCAGTTAAAAACCTGCCACGGTGTCCCTTTCACCTACCAATATGTTAAGTAGTCAGTGATGTTGGCAGTGCCATCTGTGGCTTTGATAGTCAGTCAACCCAAGATCATCTGTGCGCGGCTGTCTGAGCTTTGCACCGACCTGTTCCTCATGTCAAAAGATTTGGAATTCTGCCAGAGTTTAATACACATGTCTGTCCAAATGATTTCCACGTTCACGACAAACGAACATACACGCGGCACACGTGGAGCCCGCGGATCAAACGCGCAGCAGACAGAAGCCGCTCTTTAAGGAAAAGAATTCCCACAGCTAGCTGCCGGATACTGTAGCGATCAAATTCTGAAGTCACAATCACTACATTTGTTGCACATCAGTACCCGAGTAATCTGGCACACCGTGTCCTTGTCATTTAATGAATTCCTTGTCTCTTTAATGACATTCAAATGTGACAGCTTAGTCCTTGGATTAAAGAGAAAAGTTCTCTGGTTCACCCGCTGCAATCCCACTGTGAGCAGAGTGGCCATTATACTGCTGTATTCCTCTCCACTATTAGGTCTCTGAGCGCAGCTCAATTATCCCACTACTCTCACATGCTTGCTGACAGCCGTGTTGGCAGGTGTGTCCTTTCCAGACGTGCTCACCTCTCCGGATTGGAAATTAGTGAGTGCACCTAGCCATCAGCAAAAGCAACTGACATCCTCCACCAGCATGCCCTTTCATTAAGAGTGAGGAGATGGAAGTGAGATGAGAAGAAGAAATGCTGCTGGAAAATCTAACAGCAAAAAGCTGCCTCTGAACTGTCGGCAGCTTTTGTGCATTTCTAAGAAACAAACTGCATGTGCAGAGTTGATTTACCTCATGCAGGTTACATGATGAAAAGAAATCCTCCAGAAAGAAACGGACCGGTTTTTAAATGTGGCGTCCATGGGTGCAATTCTGGCAAATATATTTAAATAAATCAATTACTTTGCTCACTTTGAGGGAAAAAGTGGCCATGAAGGAGATGAATAAACCTCTTTTCATTATACACCCTCAGAAATGTGAATGAACCGCGAATATAATCATGTATGATTGTGTTTAGACTCTAAAATATCCATCAAAGTTTGCTTCAAACCCGACTGAACTCCTCTGTTGTTTATGGAGCCGTTTCTTTTGCTCGAACAGAATTTTGGTTGGAGCTTTGAAATTGTTTGTGCTGTCCTGCAAAATGAGTTGGTATCACTTTAGTCAAGTCTTCATATAACTCTTTTTATGGTTTTTGTTTCACATGAGCGGCTCCAACTCTGCGGGTCTCACGAGTGAAATGACTTCTTACCACAACAACTTCGCAGAGCCAGAAGTGCAGCCGAGTTTATCCACATGCATAATAAAGTCAGTCATTATGTCTGAGTTTTTCCAGTTCCCGGCTCTCTCATTTCTCAGCTAAAGCTTAATTTATAAGAACAAAACGTTTCAACACCCACTTCTCCAGTCCACTGGTAGCTCATCTCAAAGCCTCTTCTGTTCTCTGCTGCATGTTTAATTTGTTCCCTCCTGCATTCCACGCCTCCTCCCCTGTACCTAGCCCATTTTACAGGGAAATGGACAATCTTGGGAAGAGCCTTCCAGTTCAGCAGTGTCTCGGCTTCTTTTCTCTTTCAGTCACGAAAAGCGGGACATCGCCATGGCAACTGCATTTGAGAGGTTGTAAGGAGTGAGGCGGTCAGCGCGGACAGAGTCAGAGGCTGTTAGAAAGCAGGGTCTGACTTGGTGTTACAAACTACGCCTGGAAATATGAGCATGAATTATCACCTTTTTTTTTTATCGTGTTACTGGGAGTCACCAAAATTCTTGATTTTGGAGGGAGCGCTTGAACGGAGCAACAAGTGCATTTCACTTGGCTTTCTGAAGTGATTTAGCGATGCAAAGAAAGTGATTTAGCAGTGTTGACAATATTTAACAAACCTGTAAATTTGAGCATGCTGTGTGAGTCATGCAGGCCAGGTTCAGCTTATTTGTCCAGATGAAGTTATTCTTAACAAAAACTCAAGTTGCAGCTGTTAGGCTAAAGGCTACGCCGACCAGATGCCAAGAAACTAAATATAGGACTCTTAGGACTCTCAGTAGTAGCACGTAAGTCAAACTTACACCCGAAACACGCATAAGCATGTTTGATGTTTAGCATGTGAAGGCAAAGAAAAAAAAAAACTTGAATTCCCTTGCTAACAGATTGGCAGATGTCTGTTTGATCACACGCTTCTTTATGCCACGTTCGTCCATGTGCGAAACTAAAAAACACATAACTGGTGGGGAAAAAGAATCACCTTCCATCAGCCTTCAAGAGTACAGTCGCTGCATTTCTTTTTCTTTGTGTTAGCTTCCATCACACTCTGCTTAAATCTGCATAGCCTGTGGCTCCGTGGTGACTCGTAATTTTCCCCGCTGGATGTAGCGGAAGCTGCAAAAGACTGTGACAGGTTAATCTGCACTTGACCCAAGATGATGGCCTTCTCTGCTTTCTCTTCACAGCTGCTGGATACAAGCCAGTCTTTCTAAAACGGTCTGTCCTGCACTATAACAATTTGAGAACCAATAAAAAGGTGCAACGCTGTCTCAACACGAGGGACAAGACATATTCGTCCTGTGAAGTCCTACATAAAGAGGGGCTAGTCCTGCTCAGACAGAGCATAGCCTACCTGGCCCTACAACCTGCCTATAAATGTACAAAACTATCCTTGCCTTTTCCACGCTTCGGTTTTTGTATGCACACCTGCAACACGGGGTGTGTTTATGGCAATAAAGGAATGTGTCACTCATTTTTATTACTGGGCTCATAGAGGGGAGGTTGAGTGATTTTTAATGACAGATGAAGCACAGAAATAAACAATGGCCAATAGGTACAGGTTGTGCAGTAGCTGCAGGCTCCGTGGACGCTCTAATTTCCTCCCTTTCTCGCAGTAACCTGGTGTCTCGTTTGCCAGCTGGATGCATTCACATAGCACTTCTCCACAAGTGTCTTACAATTCATCTCTCATTCACTCACACGCAAACACACACACACGCAAACTATCAACAATGTGGAGCGTAAAAGACTAGTTCAACCTTTCATATATCCGTTTAGTGAAAAATATGAATGATATTCAGCATTGTAAATGCAGCTGAATGGGGCTTAATTATATCAAGCTTATCCAATTTTTCTTTCCTTTTTTGTTTTTTTTTCAAAAGATGAAGCTGAGTTTACAGCTGCATCAGGCCTTGGTGAAATTTATCTTTTGATAAGTAAAGAGAAGAAAATTATGCAACAGCTAGACTACAGTTGGCTGTTATTTCATTTCAATTTTATTATTTATAGCCTACTGTAACGCTGTCTCCTGGAGATTCATCGTCGCTGTTATTATCTGCATTTGCTGACTCATCAGTTTCTATAGTCACTGAAATTCACATCATTTTAAAGCGAATCACTGTTTTCTGACGTGCATTGAAAATACATTGGACACCCACATGGGTGGTTAGCTAGCTAGCATTAATTAGCAAATTAAATCGGTCAGAGTTTTGAATAGTTGAAGAGTTGTAAGGTACAAAAAACACAAGCAAGCAGAGGGTTTAAATTGGGATTTTGCAGAGGCACAAAAAATGTGATCCTCTGGAGCATTCATCTGAACAAGACTAATATGGATACAACAAATACCTCCAGCTAAATGCTGAACTGGGCTAGTCTCATTGCAAAACACACAATGTCCTCAGTTTCACCTGGTTTCACCTTTAAAAAAGAAGAAATAATAATTTGACATATAACTTTTGTGTCTCTATATTTAGTATATACCAACTCTTGAGGGGATCCTCAGACTCTTTCGCTCTGTTCACCAGCTAGCTGCTACAGTGTATTTTTAGAGCTTTTTTCCTTAAAAAAAACCCAAAAGAAACACTCTGCCTGCTGCTGCAGTGGGCAAGAGTGCTGAGAGTGAACCAAAAACAGTTACAGTTGCAGGTGTGACAGCTAAACAATGAACTGAAAGCTCTGCAAAGATGAGGGGAGCATTTTCAGTTGCTGTAAGCACAGCACACACAGAATCGATGGTAAGCTTAAAGTTCTTTGGGAGATGCAGAAGTAATGCTCAGCAGCAGCAACAGAAAACTTTTGTCATGCAATATGAATGCTACTAGTACATACCGGGCTTCTGATTTTAAATGGAGAGCCCCTGAGATATCTTCAATTGAGTCGGTTCAATTAAATTTTAAACAGTTTATTTATACAGTGCCAATTCAGATGCCTTCAAATGCCTAAAGTCACTTTAACCCTTGAGAACTTTGACAATCAGATAATCTCCTTCAAGCAGCACTTGGTGACTGGGGGAAAGAAGAACCCTGTTTTAACAGGAAGAGGAGGGAGTGAAGAACAAATGCTCATATCTAGCTCTAAATGTAAGCTTTATCAAAAAAGGAAAATTTTAAACCTAATCCTAGAACTACAGAGGGTATCTTTCTCCTAAACTGGGAGCCGGTTTCACAGTGAAGAAGCCTTCTGTTCTGTCTTTGGAAACTCTGAGAACCAAAAGTAAGTCTACAGTCTGAGAGTGAATTTCTGTGTTCCAATAATAGCTGGGTTTTTTGCTCATTCCAGACCTTTATGTGAGAAGAAGGATTTTAAATTCAATTCTAGATTTGACAAAAAGCCAATATGGGTGAAATATGATCGCTCTGTCTAGTGCCTGTTAGCACTCTTGTGGCATGCTGGATCAGCCGAAGGCGTAAAGCATGCCTCGCCACTTGGCTGCCATCTTGAAATGGCCCCTGCCATGTTTTTGGGCAATTATTTTGAAGCATTACCTAAATAAAGTTTAATTTTAACGGTCGCCTGGACAAGAAAAAAGAGAATCAGCAGTGAAATCTGATTTAAAAACAAGTTAAACTTTAGGGGCGGCACAGTGGTGGTCTCACAGCTCGGGCTAGGTTAGTTAGCATGTTCTCCTTGTGCCTGTGTGGGTTATCTCTGAGTGGGTTTATCCCACTGTACACAGACATACAGTACATGTTAGGAATCACTGGGGTTTCTAAAGTGGCCTTAGGTGTAAATGTGAGCATAAACTGTTGTTTATCCCTCTCACCCTCCCCATGACCCTGAGTTTGAGAGCTGTTTCTAGGACTTCACTTGTCTGGACAGAGATCTCAGCCCACTCAGTCCTCTCGCCTTTGCATGCAACAGCAGTGGTGGCATCTCCTTGGTACATTTATATATATATACATATATTTCACTTGCTGACAAACATACTTAAAAACTTAACTTACATTAAAAAAAAGATTTTCGGGGTTAGGCAGGAATCCATGCAGATTATTTACAGGGTGGTTTCTTTTATTTCAGGCTTGTGAGAAGGAATAAATATTGGAGGAAACTTTTGACCTCTGCTTAAACTTAAAATTCATACACAATGGTAATTTTAGACTCCTCTGTTCATTTATTTTAAATCAGAAAAATGACTAAATTGAAGCTGCTGAAGTGATTTTTAATGCTTAATGTAAAACTACCAGTAAACAAATCTTATATTAATGATGCACTACTGCAGTTAATTGCAAACATCTAAAAACTGACTGCGGTCTCGGATGAACATCTGGGGCAACCATTCAAAAACTCATAAATGTTAAAAACACATCTTTGAAAAAGGAGGACAAAGCATCTGTGGTCTCTTCAACACAAGTGTTCAGCATCATATAGAGGAAGCAGACCTCACTGCTGCTGAGAGAGGACATCAATGAGTTGGGAGGCTCTTCATCTCCCCCCAATCCCACCTGGAAAAATCTGACTACATCATGGTCACATTAGACAACATTTTTCCAAAAATATGTTAGATATCGCGATTAATGCAGAATGTTAAGCAATTATAGACCTTGATGTCAATGACTATGCGTTCAGATGTGGCGAAATCCAACAGTCGGCCTACTTTTCACTAATTAAATCCATAACTGAAACATAAAAGAGCAGCAGCTCTGATATAGATTAGCCTCTGCTTCCTTTGGGGTGTGCAATACATCAAAATAACAAACGATAGTAATTAAATTCGTCAAGTTCTCCCAGAAACGTTTAGAATTACAGCTAAAGGTGAAATTCCTTTTTTTTTCCCTGTATGTTGTAGGTTGTTACTTGGCAAAAACCAATACAGAAAATCTGGTCATAACTCCCCTTTGGGATATAAAGTTTGGACTAGTTCAACACAGAGTTCTGACCTTTCGACCCCTGACCCAACACTCGTGAAAATTAAATCAATATTTTCCTGAAAACCTACTGTCTGACAGCTGCTGGATTATCGACCACTGCAGGCAAGAACGGGTCTTTGAATGCCTCATCCAATATGGCTGCCTCGATGTAGGAAATCCCCTTCTTAATTTGAATACAGTTACTATAATATTCATACTGATACCACTGCACTGATTCAACTTAATGCTTCTTACAGTGAAAAACTCTTGAACCACAATTCATTTCATCATATAAGGAAACAGACTTTCTTGTTGTTCTTGTTTTTTAAGGCATTTAACATAATCATTCATGCAGAAGAATAGCACCACACTCAAGGAATTAACTTGTTTTGTCTTTAAACACAACAGATAACTTAGCAAAGAGTCAGTTTAACTTGTCTCTTTAAGCAATTTCAAACTTTGAGCCTAAAATAACAAAAACACACATTTTTTCTAGTGCTGTCAGCGTTAATCTTGTTAAAATGACATTAACGCCATAACCAGATTAAATCTCCGTCAGCGAGTTATCGCGGATCGCCCCGTGCGTGCGACTGCACAGTGTCAGCGCGGTTAGCTCGTTAAAGCGTTAGGGCCGTGCATCCCCACGCACGGGGCGATCTGCGCTAACTTGCTAACAGAATTTGCTGCCTTAATGCGGTTAACGTCATTTTAGCAAGATTAACGCTGACAGCATTAATTTGTTTGCATTCTTTTGTAGAATCTATGAAAAAGGCCAAAGACAACAGAGTTTGGCAGGCATAAATCAGCACCAACAAGTTGATTCCCAAATAATTATTAACTGAAATATTGTCATAATCCCAGCATGGCGTGCAGTGTGTCGTTAAACAAAATCTGAGGAAACTTGACAAGCTATCTACTGCAGACAAACAGCATCTGAAAGTTATTCCCTTTAAAAATAGGGAATACATCAATGAAAGACCTGACACAGGATGTAAGAGATGCATCTGGCTCTTCAGCTGATCCATCTCCGTTTCACTGAAGCCATCAGAAAATGTCTCAGTGGAAGGGAGCCTGTCAAGAAGCCATTCTCAGGAAAAAAACAGGCAGAAAAGGCTGAGGTATGCCAATTTACAGAAAACATGGAGTGAAAATCAGTGGAGTGATGAACCCAAATTGAAAATTTCTGGTTCAAACTGACATTACATATGGAAGTGGTCAGGAGAGAGGTTAGAGATGGCTGTGAGTGTCTACAGCCATCTGGGAAACACGGTGGAGGCTCAGTCATAGTCTGGTGGTGGAGATCTTGTCAAAACTGATGGAATTGTGAATGCATAAAAGTACCGTCAGATTTTGATACACCGTGCAACACCATGTGGAAAGTGTCTCAGCGGGAGCCATGTCTTTTTTCTGCCGGACAATGATCCCAAACAAAGAAGACTGGAAAACTATTCCTGGTGGTCATACCAAATATTAACTTTCATGCTTGTGTAAAGAAATAAGCAGTGAGTCAAGACTTTTGCACAGTACTGTATGTGTTTCATACAAATATGCTGTTGAAAACAGAAAATAAATTTTGGTTTGACAACATTTTAACAGCTGTTTGTCTTATTGACTCATTTTCAGTTTGACTGAAACCATCATAAAATTATTCAACAAACTTAATTACCATAAACAGGTCAGCAGAGGCCTGCTGCTCTTTTTTTTGTTCTTCAGCCCTCTAAGATGGTCATTAGAAGTCTGTGAAGTGCGATTCAAATTTCTGCAAAACGAACACATGCTTAACAGAAAGCTCGTGATAACGCCTTCATGAATTTGGTCCCACAAATTATGAAACTGGAGCCACGAAATTATGAGGCTGCAAAATTAGGTGAAATTGGAAAATGATGTGTATCATCTTCATTCAAGTAAATGAAAACAACTAAATTAGGTCTATTTTTGCCCCAACACACAGCATCATCTAATGCTGCAGATATAATCAGCCCCGGCCTCAGTGTGGGTTATATTCCTCTGTGGCACCTTCAGGGAAACACTGTAATTGGTTAGTTGGTGAAACCATTTTGCAAGTGCAGCTGAAGTAAGAAAAATTAGAAGGGTTTTTATATATATTTGACAGCATAACTGCAATTAAAGTAAAATGCAGCCTGACTGGTACCTGCTTCAGTATGGCCAACATAAACCTGACACACAGCACGAAGCTGACATTTCCAGGCTGGGCAGCCTGGAACAATAATGTCTGTTGTGTAACAGTAAAAGCAGGCATGCTGCAAAGACAAATATACAAGTTAAAAAAAAAGAGAGAGCAAGAGAGACATAAGGAGGAAAGTAGAGATACCAACCATGAGCTGCAGGTTCAGTGCTGGGCGTAGTGTCTGAGCACACAAGGAGAGGACATGGCAGTTGTGGAGGGAGGTGTGGAACAGGAGGAACAGCATGCAAATAAAGAAGAATTGGGGTGGGGGAGGCAGGGAGGGAGCAGGGCAGGGGGAGAAAACAAATGACACCCATAAGCAAGCATTCAGAAGACCAGAACATGACAAAAGACATAAGACTTAAGGGAAATCAAAGGGAACCAAAGGCAGTGCAGAGATAAACACGGGCTTGCATTCACACACAAAAATACACTTTGCACTGCACACACTGGACGTTCGACTCAGAGGGGAGTGTGGCTACTGCTCGAGGAGATATGGAAGAGACTATTATCGTGTGCTGTTGGCAGCTTTGGTGTGCAGAAATGAAAGACTATCGAGGGGAAATAATTGTGCAGCCGTCTTGATGTATCAGTTTGTGACTTGGAAAACATTTCACCAGCACTTTATGAAGGCAATGTTTCATATGGCAAATAGTTAAGTAAAGCAGAAACAAAGTAACAGAATTCATTGTTGAAATAACTCTGCATTGGATGAGAAACAGCAGCCAAATTATCACCAGCCAACTCTTATCACTTTAGGCTTTTTCAACACCAGGTTTTAAATTTAAATGCACTTTCCTGTAGTTGCTATTCGTGAGAGTGGCGACCTTACATTTTAGCTCCACTACTAGTAAATCCAGCTAAAAGGTCTTGACCGGGACTGTGTAAAACTTGGACTGATGAGTGTCAGCTTGCAGTTTTTTTCTTCTTTTTGTGGAAAATGCTACATAAATTATCAGCTGCTGCACATCCTTGAGTCTGCTGTCAGTGGATTTCAGATGCTGTTAGATAAACCGACAAGCGCTGTCTCAATAGATGTTACACCTGCCCTGCTGTGCAGCGTTTGCTATCAAGCATGACTACTTCACCATTTTGGTCAGCAGCACTGTAGCTCGAGAGGAAAAAACTTTATGGTTGTTATCAAATTTGAACATTATCTGCATTATCCAACTTCGAAAAATGTGGTGGCATCATGGTAACTAATAGAATTTCACAGGAAAATTATATTTACAGTGTATATTATGCGTAGCTCTTGGTTAAGTAAATACAGACATTTCACATGGCTTATTAAGTTCAGTTGATAGCTGGAGATTTATAATATTTCAATGACTTAAGCCATTGCAACTCAGTATTTGAGATCCATCAACTCAGTGCATTTAGCAACGCTGGCTGCTTTGATTAGGTTGCTTTTACATTAGACCAAGCCAATGTGTAAAACAGAGACAAATCACAGCCAAAGCTGGTGTAGCTTCAGTGCACACAGCAGACTGCTACACCCCACTGTATAATTGGTGAGACGAAAACAAACAGTTCACTCTCATTTAAACTACCAGTTACATGTCTTTAACTATGTCAACTGCAGTGTGTTTTAAAAGGTTCAGTGTGTTACATTTGAGAAGATTTGTAGTCTTACTCATATATTATTTTTGGGTTTTGATTTCAAAACGTACCCCTAATCTCTTCTCTATGTCTAACATACTACATGTGGACCATTTGTAGAGAGCATCCTGAGACACTGGCCGTTTATAATAATCAATGAAATTATGTGCATTCTGTGTCTCACTTCGACTATAGAGGTCCGTCGCAGGTGTAGCCAATCAAAAGATAAGTTCTACTCCGTATCCGCTCTGCGAATGATCCGCATATGAAGTGCTCGTGTGGTGGAAGTAATCCTACAATAAAGTTTAGGCCCTCCTTGACTATGAAAAGCCGATTATTCTGAAGCAGGACAGTTTTGTTCCCGTGTGTCACTTCCAATTCTTTGGTCTTTTCTCTCTGCAGGGACATGTGACAGGGCCTGTAAGGCGTTGATACAGATAGATGTTATTGCAAGTTAGAGATTTGTGCTCGGTGCTAATGTGCAGGGAACAATAGACCAATGCCACACCTCACCTCTGCTGCCAGAAGCTATGATACAGGGAGCAATTTCACAAAGTGAGTCCGTCTTAGAGTTACTGAAGTCTCAAAGGATCCATTCTCCTTGAGTAGTTGAGACATGTCAGTGCTAAATAACGCCCTGGGCCAGGGATTAGACTGACAATGCATATTTGGTGAAGTTACAGCCCTTAAGTGCCTTAGTATGAGCCACAGAAGTGACCAAAATAGTGCTTTTTTGCAGTTGGATGCTGTATATAGAGAAATTCTTTGAGCCAGATTAGTAGGGTAGACTGTTAAATGTGGACGTGCATTACTCAGCTATCTCATTTTGTGCCGCAAACAAACAAACGAAAGTGTAAAATCCCCACACAATAAACTTGCTTGATCCTGATTATAGAATCCTGTCATACCAAAAGGATGCTGTATTAGTTCTGAAGTGACAATTAGGTTTACACCGTTATATGTTGACAGAATGACGCTGCTTTCCACAGGAATTAGGAGGTATAAAACCTGGCGTAAATATGACAAGCAGGATCCTATTTCACTAATTGTGAGTGTTTGGGCAGTGGTATTTACAGTTGCACAATAGTTATTTTGATATTGTCTGAGTTCCAAAAGGATTGTTGACAAGTATTAGCAGACCTTAGAAAAGTCTTTCACGAAGCGAGTCGTGCTACTTGGCAGTTATTTCAGGCTAACAAGGCCAAGCTCCTATCTGGATAATGGAAAGAGACAAGTACACGATCAGCAGTCACATTTGATCAAATTTGTTTTAAAAGTGGTGGCTGTGCTCAAAAATGAATTTGAAAATCTTTTCTGAATTGCAGTCACCACATTGCGTCTGTATTTACGGCTCAGTCAGGAGTGTCTGCATTATCAGCAACAGCGTCTGTTCGTCTCGCCAGAGCAGTGAACAAATATCATGCTTATCACATTATGTATAGTGCTGTAGGGGCAAAAAAAACCCTGTAAACTTACACATTATATGCTCTGATATTTATGGTGTTTGAGTCACATTCACATGGAGATAGGTAAAAGTTTAAATAGCTTAGTGTGTGTAAGTATTATTGCAGGGTGTTTTTTTTTTTTTTTTTATAAAAATGCAGTGCAAATCTCTCTGGAAATGCTGGCATCTCAAAATAGGCTTGAAGAAGGTCTGAAAAATGCTCATTTTAGGTAAAATGTCATACAGGTAGACAGCTGCAAAAATCTCTGGTAGTGGAGAATGTTGGTAATCTTAAGACATGGTTATTTTCAGGGACCAGTGAGTTTATTTTATTTATTTTATTTATCAAAAACAGGCGGCTGAGAAGAAGAGGACATAAGCTGATTCAAACTTTTTCCAGAATCAGTCTGTTGTTGGCAAAGACTCAGGTTTAAATGCCTTATGCCTTGAACTCTGATCATCTCCAGTGGCTTCTGGAACACCTTTTTAGACTCTGGTAAGTGTCACAGAAGCGTTTTTGCTGACTGTTGGTGAAGAAATTCAAAATCCAAATCCAGGCTCTGACACGGACAAGAAAAAATGCATAAATGAACCTACATATTTACTATGATAGTGAGTGAAGATGCATGTCTCCTAACAGCTGACTGTTGCATTCTTCCATCCAGCAACACATTTGACTCATGTGTCTCCCAGTTTTTTGTCTTTTAAAGCCAACAGGGAGGACAGATTTGTCCTTAGGATCTTTTAAATGGCATATCTCAGCCTTACAGCGTCTCTCTCACAGCAGTCTATTTGGTAAATGTTCTACATGGCTGCAGCCCCCAGAAGCAGGGAGTAATTTTCTATTTAAGGTTTCTGTATTTATGGTGGTGACTACACCTGTTATGAACAGTTTCTTAACAATAAAACCAAATCAAATGCCACAGTACACTGACTTTTCATTTCTTTAAAAAATGTTTATGAGGACGAGAAGGTGGAGGCAGGTCTGCTGTACTATTATCTGCCTTATATTTTCCTAAAACAGAAAGAAACAAGGAGTTGTAGAATATGATCCCATTTTTTTAATTGACTGGTGACATTTCATGAGTCTATGAGAGAGCACAGGGGGGAAAAGTATGTGTATAGTAGGAGGAAATAGGGAAATGACTGGCTCGACTATTTTCATTTTATACATTCCAGTATAATAGCAACAGCAGCAGATCAGAGCACATCTTATGAAGGGTTAGATCAAAAGATGATAATAGCCTCTTTTCAAAACATCTCTGCCACCGGAGAAGAGATTTATGCACTGGTGTTCACTGGCATCCAAATGTAAAATGAAGCCTGTGTCGCTGCAAGCCTCAGTCAACAGAAAGGCAGCCTGACCTGCTAACCCTCATTACACTGTGGGTGGTAACCATGTGGGACCATTCAGTATGTCTGCTGCAGAGTGATTGCCTGTACATTTTTGAACAGCCTCTCTTTCCAGCAGCCCTCTTTCACCATCTCTAGCTTCAGGTCAACTGAGACATCAGCAGTGTCCTCGCTGACATTCAGAGACATGATGAGGACATGGCTTCATGACTAGTTGTCATGATTCCCACAAGCCCTTTGGTGACTTACTGTGACACAAAATCCAGCTCAACATGCAGCGATAACTGCGTGCCAATCATAATTATATTGGTAGAAATGCATTAGGGGGAACCCTGCAGTACAGAAAAATGCCAACATGCTGCTGGGTGTACCCGCTGGCTGTTAGATTACTTTTTTGTTGGATCCACTGACCTGGCTTCTCTACTCTGGCTTTAGTTTGTGATTTCCTATATTTCCCAGACTTTTGCCACCCCCCGTGGAGCGCTGCTGATAGAGAAACTTGTATCTCTTTCTTTTCAACAAAAGATTTTGCTCTGTGATAACAGTTGAATGCTGGAGAACAACGGAAAATCCAGGAGGAAATTCTTTTCAATGTCAGTTTGAGGTGCAATAGTATTATAGTGATCTTTATCATTTATTTTTTTAAGTTTCTGGTCACTTGTTTTTTTTCTTCTTGGAACAGACACAAATTTAACCCAGTAGTGAAAGTGCATTACAATAAATGTTTTTAGGGATAAACCTTTCTCACTCACTATGTGTTAACAGACCTCTCTGCATTGAATCACACTTGTTATTAACCTCTGTCTCTCTTCCACAGCATGTCTTTATTCTGTTTTCCTTCTCTCACCCCAAAGCACCCCCAGCAGATGGCCCCGCCCCTCCCTGAGCCTGGTTCTGCTGGAGGTTTCTTCCTGTTAAAAGGCAGTTTTTCCTTCCCACTGTTGCCAAAGTGCTTGCTCATAGGGGGTCATATGATTGTTGGGTTTTTCTCTGTATGTATTATTGTAGGCTCTACCTTACAATATAAAGCGCCTTGAGGTGACTGTTGTTGTGATTTGGCGCTATATACATAAAATCGAATTGAACTGAATTGAATTGATAAATGGAACAAACACCATGACATTTTGCACACATTGGTAATTAAGTTGTTAGTGATTCACATACACTGCCACGAAATTTGACACATATATGTCTACAATACAATTAATTGAAATAACTGTGGAGAAACCCTGTAGCACCATCAACCTTGATTATGGTCAATTTTAAGGCTGTTAAAGACCATAAATATTATTATTAATATTTTTACTGCTATCATGTTAGCGTGCTGTGCCTCACAAAGACATTACCATTGCTGTAAACTACAGGCTGGTTAAATGTTTATTGTGCTTTTGCTTACTACTAATTAAATTTTAGCATGTTAAGATGTCAAATGAAAACATTACCTATGATGAACTTCAAAACTAGTAAACATGAAATTTATAGCCTATTTACTGCTAGCATGTTACCATGCTATATCTCAGCCAGAGTAAGTACGCTAGAAAATATAAGCTATCATTATTTACTATTATTGTACGATGTTGAGAAAGTTATATCAAACTACCACTGAAAATTGTAGAAAAGAAAAATGTCTGTGAAGGTTCTCAGTCATCCAGGTCATCGTAGTCAAAGGAGCTTGCAAAGAAAAGCGTCTGGACTTCTTTAAGTTTACTTGAAGACGTTTCACCTCTCATCCGAGAAGCTTCTTCAGTTCTAAGGTCAAATGGTGGAGAGTCCCAGATATAAACCTAGTGGGAGTATCCCCCCACAGAGGGACAAAAGGACCCCCTGATGAGATCCCTTCCCAGACGCCTTAACGCCCACTCACATCCTGGGCCATCTGACCTCAGGAATTCGCATGATAAGGTGGGGCCAGGTTTCACAATGAACACACCCGAAACTCTGGCTGATTGGGACCCACACCCAGTTTCACACCTTGGCTCAGGCGATTAGAAGATCATCAGGGGGTCCTTTTGTCCCTCTGTGGGGGGATACTCCCACTAGGTTTATATCTGGGACTCTCCACCATTTGACCTTAGAACTGAAGAAGCTTCTCGGATGAGAGGTGAAACGTCTTCAAGTAAACTTAAAGAAGTCCAGACGCTTTTCTTTGCAAGCTCCTTTGACTAGAAAAGAAAAATCAAACAACTAATTGTTATTTCTATTGATTAATTCAAATTTGGATTTTTTTATATGGCACAGTAAAGAGAGAATAAGAGAACAGCCCAACAATCATGATCCCGTAGGAGCAAGCATTAGGCAAAAGTGTGGAGGAAGAACTCCCTTTTAACAGGAGGAAA
This sequence comes from Perissodus microlepis, assembly GCF_051167445.1. Taxonomy (NCBI): domain Eukaryota; kingdom Metazoa; phylum Chordata; class Actinopteri; order Cichliformes; family Cichlidae; genus Perissodus; species Perissodus microlepis. Next base: position 26,368,637 of record NC_140470.1, on the reverse strand, counting down.
CCTCTGGCATACTGAGAGCAGTCATTTGCCACAACCAATTTGGGGCAAGAGGAAAGAGAAGGCTTGAATTCTAGCATGATATAGGCTATACAGACAGTAAGTAGTTTGCAGGTCTGAAAAGTGAGGCTAATGTTTGAATGCCTTAAACCTGCTTTTTGTTTGAAATGGCAACTGGGGGCATTGTCTGTAGTTTGAACCACGACTTCCTGTCCTTTAGTCTCTGGTAAATGCCAGTCTGATCTGTCCTCAGTAAAGGCTTCTCATGAGTTTATGGGATCAATATTTAGGTAAAAACCAGTTCATTTACCGTTTAAGTTTAGTCTCACTGCAGTGGCTTATCCTCCGTTCTCCATTACCCTCTTCCGTCACACTAACCCTCCTTCACTTCATCCATGAATCTTCTCTAAGTAAGTTTATTTTGTAAATTATGGTCATTCCAAGTTTTACAAAGCATGATGATTCAGGATACGCTCTATGGCTAAAAACGAGTGATTGACAGGCCATTCAGTTAGATCTGCCCCTCTCTTGACATCTCGTTTCACATACCTATGTCCATGTACTGTATGTCATAGCATGGCTGTAGGTTCTGGATTAAAAAACCCAGGTGCTTCGATCCAATAGTGTTAGACAAAAAAAACTAATTCAGTAATAGAAATACAGGATTTATTGACATAATTCGTGCATTTATTTTAGGAGCTGCAATATGAAAGGTTGCAAAACTGTGTTACCTGATTACCTCCTGGCCCTGCTTTACAACCTTCATCTCCTTGTGGTCACTATAAAATGCATTAATACCTCTAAAAGGCAATATACTCTCGCATTAAGAAGCTATGTTGAGCTCCTGACTGCTGTTTTCAATGATACTGAGCACTATAACTCCACTGAGGCGCTCTAATGTCACATGACGTCAATTATTGTGTTGCTATTGACCTTAATCAAATTAGTTATAGCTGGCTGGCTCCAATTTGAAAATGGATAGGAACTCAAACTGAACAAAGTGGTAACAATACCACACATTAGTATGTGACAGTGCATTACTATGTAAGGATGTGTTAGTGGTTAGGATAGATGGCGGCACATCTAAATTCATAAAATCCCTAAGTCACTTCACCAGATGGTGTTTATGTATTTTAAGACCCTGACAAATGTAATGAATGTTTGTTTCCTTTCCCTCCCCGTGCCGGTTTTGTTGTATGTTCTGTTTATAATGTGGGTTAAATGAATTGGTTGTCAGCGCCGTTTACGGTCTTTCATCAATTAAAAATAATGCTACCCTGCCGCCTGATTGTTTTATTTGCAGTAGGTACACATTTATTATGCATATTTTTCATTCCTGGCTTAGGAACAATTATTCATTTGTTGCTGTATCGAATTAGGCAAAGATTAGCCGTAGTTTGTTGATGGGAGACATCATAATGTTGAATAAAGTAGTACATTTGTGGTTTTAAGGTCAGTTTTTATCTCTCTTGGCCGTGACTATTATTATGAACCTAATGTACCCGAGGAAAGTGTGAAAGTTACTTTTCAAGGAAAAGCTTTCTTCTGCCCTGACACTGACAATAAGAAGAATACAACTAGCTAAGCATTAGAGAAAATAAGTTAGGTTACTGAAAAAGAAGAAGCAGTTCCTGAAAAGGGTTTAATAAGTATAAAAAATGACATGTGACTACTATATCCTAATTGCAGGAGTTGGTCAGCAAGATATCTCCATTTAGAAATTTATTTAGTGGTGAAAACAGTAATTTAGTCATTTTCCCATGTCACTTTCTAAACCCTGCCAAGCACTTAAAAGCCATGTGGTGGGACTCTAACAGATTTTTTAAAGTTCTCTTTTCTGTCCTTCTAATGGGAAATTGCTAAAAAAAAAAAAAAAAAAAAAAAAAAATCCAATCCCACTCTGATAGATTCATTTGGCAGTAGGTCTCTGATCTGTGCGGCACACTGTGGGTAAATGAAATCAACTGGCAGAGCGTATTATGGCCATATGAGTCTGCTGCCTTCAATCTATATACACAGTAATAATGGAATGCCCCTGATAGTTGAAAGCAAAGAGAGGACATCTGGCAGAAACTATAAGTGGGTTGTTTCAACCTGAAAATATTGGCCCTGCCGACGTGAGGTTGGCTTTATCAGGTGGAGCCCACGCATCTCAACGTAAGTTCTGCTCACCGGGGACTGAAATAACTTGCCAATATACTGTACAGAGATTTTTTTTGTTGTTGTTTTTTTTACTGCAGAGACAGTCAATGATCATAATTCTTTTTCAGTGAGAGTCTGTTTAGGGTGTGACTTTCTCCAGACATTCTTTCTTCTTATTAAGAGGTGGCGTTAAAGTGGAAGGCAAAATGAGAACTAGAATCATATACACACCCATAAATACCCAACATGATGCGATCACAGCTGAGCCTGCTTTTGTTAAGAGTCTAAGGTAACAGTGAAAGCTCCCTTTATTCTCTCTCGTAGATGCACCTGCACCATAAATGTTATATTTATTTATAAATAGTATAAAAACGGTGTATATTTTTCATAATAAGCATGCATAACCTTTCTTAATTTTATAGTTTAATACATTCACTTTCTCTTAGGCTGCCTTCCATGATCCACTGAGTGTTTCTTCTTCACTCACCTCTTTTCACTCTGTATTAGCCCTTTTCCAGCCTGTTCCTACTCCCCTCAGCTCGACTCAGTTTTAGAGTTTTCAGAAGGTGGTTGTAACCTGCCCCGTGTACTTTTTTACTACCTACTCGGCCAGGGTCCCAAGCCATCTGAGTCAGTCTGAAAGTCACCAGACTGCATGCCACCGATTGGCCAGCCAGTGGCATCACTTGATGACTCATGAGAGTGACTCCTTGAAAATCAAAATCGCAATTTATGAAGCCCAACATTGTGGTCCATGGACTGAGCAGCGGGTATACAATCGCCTCGACATCCTTCCTTGTTGTGATGCACTTGTGTTGCATACAAATGACGTCACGAGACTTTCTGTTGCGTTGCTGTAATGACTCCAAACCGCGTATGTGATACTCAGTTGTAATGGAAAATGACCAAAACTGAAACAACCAAAAGTAGACTTGAGTTTAGCCGAGCAGGTATTTTGTGTTTATACATCACTTTGCATTTAATCATTGGTTATTACTCATCTTTGGCTCTCTTCCACAGTGTGCCTTTTCTCCCCCCAATCATCCCCGACTGATTAAGATGACTTCCCCTCCCTGAACCTGGTTCTGCTGAATGTTTCTGCCTGTCAAAGGCAGTCGCCAAAGTGCCTGCTCACATCGGGGGTCATCTGACTAGTGAAAATAAATTGGAATTGAATTATAAAAATCTTACCCAGCATATTGACTATTTTGAAAATTGCTGTATTTTCTCCAAGATGAAAAATGAAATGCATTTTGCTGTTTAATAAATTTATAGTTTTCAAAGAGTTAGACATTAGTTTAATACAACTTTGATCTTGACTGTGTAGTTTTGCCAATCAATATCATATCTCTCAATAATTTCTTATTCAAGAGGACAAGACACAAAAAAAATCAGGCAATCAAACTGGTTGTCAACATGCAAACAGTCAACCAAAAAAAACAAACCCAAACCCTTAAATGATCCCAGTGCAACAAAAGCAGATATTTGATGTTTCCTTATTACCCTCCCTTGTATTGAGTAAGTTCACCTGGAGATCAATAAGTGACCTGATTTAAAGCAAAACGATTGCAATAAGCATTATGTAGTGCATGCAATCACCACACAGGTTGCTGTCAGACGAATCACCAAAATGTCCCCACTGTGACGTTTGTATGTTCTTCCCATTTCTGCCGGGCTGCTCCGATTTCTTCCCGCACATGCACCCAAGGTCAGTGATGGGAATAACGGCGTTACAAATGGCGTTACTTTTTTCAGTAACGAATAATCTAACTAATTACTATTCCTATCGTTACAACGCCGTTACCGTTACTAACAAGAAAATGCGGTGCGGTCATGTTACTATTTTTCAACAAACAGACGGTTGAAGCTGTCTTCAGCTTGCCTATCAGTTGCACGGAAGTAGCTGTAAGTAATCTGGGCGCTACAGCTTTAAGCAGCTGCGTGAGCTCCCGCGGACGGCAATCACTTTCTGGTAGATGATCACTTTTTGGCACAACACCTGGAGCTAAGGGGGCAAAACAATTGCATGAATGCTGCTATTTGACTGAGGAAGAATAAAGTAGTCGTGGTAAGCCAATCACATGACCACTTTAAGACGACAAAGCAACAAGGTGATATACACCAGTTTTTAAATTGTGTTGATAGGCCACGTAAAACCAGAGTCATGATAAACAATATATACGCCTGTTTTTCCTCAATAGTTTCGTCACGTTTACTGTCTAAGGACAGAGCTAGCAAGCACTCTCTGCTTATGAGCAAAAAAAACCCCTGCCCTTTTGTGTTGGTGGAAAAATGCACCATGTCGACCAATCAAAAAATGATATGGCAACATGACATTTGGTTGTTTAGGAAGAGGGGGAAGTTTTATGAGTGACGGCGAGAGAGAGAGAGAGAAAGAGAGCAGAAAAAGAGAGAGAGCGAGTTTTGAGATGTGAGAGATTTGTGACGTTTAGTGTGTTTGGAGTGTGCAGTTAATGTGTTTTCTTGTGTAGTTAGTGTGTAGTGTTGTGGATAGTTTTGTGTTGTGTGTCAGAACAATGAGGCGACTGCTGTCTCCAGGTAGAAACAGGAGGGATACACCTGCTGCTGTCAGACCTGCAGGTATCAGGCTGTGATGTTCTCCTTTATAGTGGACAGAAATTATTTTTTTGGAGTGGCACAAATAATTTGTGTTGCATCTTATTGAATGCAGAACAGCTGATTGTTCTGTAAATAGTTTGAAATGGTTATTTTAAAAAGGGGTAAAAGGTAAATGGCTGCAAATAACTTTATTGTTTGCAAAACTTGTGCATATAATTTTAAAATTGTCAATTTATATTTGCATTTAAAGTTATGAAATATGATTCATTAAACATATTTGTGGTTGTTACAGTAAAAAATAACTTTTTTCTAATTGGATTTTATGTTTTTTGTCTGATTTTAGATCAATTGTGTTAGTACAGTATGTCAAAATGAAAACATAACTGTAAATTCAGACACGTGAGGTTGTGCTGAAAACAATGATACCAAATAAGGCAAAGTAAATAGTTTTTAAAGGTGAAATGTAGAGGAAACATCAAAAGTGGTTAAAATGGCCAATTATACCCTGGACCCCAGAGGGTTAAACGTTTTTTTTAAAGTAACGCAATAGTTACTTTTCAAGTAATTAATTACTTTTAGAATCTTGTAACTCAGTTACTTTTTTGAAGAAGTAACTAGTAACTATAATTTATTACTTTTTCAAAGTAACTTGCACAACCCTGCCCAAGGTTAACTGGTGACTTTAAATTGGCCATAGGTGTGAATCTGAGGGTGAATGGTCTGGTTTATCCCCGCAAAAGCACAGAAACCTATCCAGAGTGTACCGTGACTCTTGCCCACAGCTGGGAGACAGCTGGGACTGGCTTCAGCCCTACTGTGATTCCTCCTTGCCATTGGGAGACTTCTAATCAGTCACAAATTCACGAGATGTCCCTTAACATACAGCCACAGTCTTTACAAATTACCGTCAGTGGCATGAGTTCTAAAGTCAGCATCACAGAGTTAATGATGTTCTTCAAGATGCTCGTTTTGAAGAAACAAGAAAGCATGGCTACATCCAGCTGTCGTTTTAGCATGACTGATCCGAACTGAGCAAAGATGCAATTAAGGGCCTGGGTTACTACTTTTTTTTAATTCACTGACTAATTTGCTCATTTTGTGCAAGCAGAGGTTGCAAAATATTTTTTTACGGTTCTTATTATTTACCTTTAAAGTAAATCTATTATTCACAGCAGGAGCATAATTATTTTGCAAAGCAGCACAGATCTCACTTTGAATCAGTCAGGACTGCTATAATCAGAACAGGCCAGAGCAGACGCCACACTCCTTGATCTGAGGCAAAGGAGCTATCAATCAGCCTGCATAGATAGGTATTCTCTTTAATCCAATCAGATGGCATAATCAAGCACAATGCCTGTGATTTCTGCCAGCCTTGTGAGATTTGTTCCAATTGAGCGGTCTGTCAGAGAGGCTTTGATTGCATTTGGAGCTCAGGCTGATTTCTGAGACGAGGCATAAAGTGATGTTTTCTATCTGCACCCTTTTGAGATTTATAGTCACAATAGCCTCGAGTTCTGCTGTTGAAAGAGTGAGATAAAATTTGCTTATTTCAAAAGGGTCTAATTTTCAACTGCTCATGTTCAAGTTATTGTTCACCCCTAGTGTTCGCCTTTTTCCACAACCCACCTAGAGTATGATCTATAATTGACTTCCTGAATGAGAGATGAGTTTCAAATAAAAGGCGACTCGTGTGTCTGTAGTGAGTAAATGCTACAGAACCATCGATTTCACAGAATTGTCATAGTAATCCCACTATTTATGTACCATTATTCACAGCTTCATATAGATGTTTGCTTGCACCAGCTCTTGACATCATACCAATTAAGCTGATGCCATAGTGAAGTGTCACGTTACTGTGATGGTGCAAAGTACAGTGGTGCAGCAGTCTAATTTGAAAAATGAACTCTTTTCCAACATGTTTTTACGCACCTGGCTTTTCTTTTGAATCCCTGCTGAGAACGATTTGGGAACAACAAGCAGTGACGACCACCTGGTTACTTCCACTGACAACAAAACAACATGAGGTACTAAACCTTGGCCTACTATTTGTCCTTTGAACATCAAAACTCATCTTCACCCACTCACTTGCACACATACTTACAAAGTAAAAATATAGCTGAAGTTGTCTAAATTCTGCTAGTTTTTTATTTAATGTTTCTATGTTAATCAGCCCTCAAAGAGCTTTTGTGCATTTATTTGTGTATATGAGTTGTAATTTGCCATGTTAATGCCTCAGATTGCAACCCTACCATTTCTAGGCTGCAATTGCTAAGAATAAATTATTTAATGCCAGAGAAAGATTTAAAATGGCACAATCAGATGGCACCAGAAAATTACAAGGCAACAGAAGCCACATTGTGATGTTCTATTTTATGTATTTGCTTTTTTGGAGATGGGAATAAAATTGTGGGAAATATTCTTTCTTTTGTATAAATGGGATTGCAACATATCAACTTGATGCTTTTGTGTAGTCTGCTGTGGTCTCATCCTGACTAAAGCTCTCAGAAAGACAGCATATTAATACTGTATTTTCAAAATGTGGCTCTAAAACGACATCTGCTTATTTCTTTCACGAGCCCCCTGCAATTCACTTTCTTCATCGGTGAATAGAAGCTCCGGGTGAGCTAGCGTAGCTTCTGTTTTGGCCATGGTGCAGATATTTTTTGGAGCTCACTACTATTACTAGTGCATGCCCATGCTACAGTATTGTTTGGCGTCTCTGTGTTTCTGGTATAACTACACATAGACAAAAGTAAAAACGCACTTGGTTGCCAGCTAACGTGACGGCATCTTAAGATATTACGCATAATTCAACTTTTGCCAGTATAAATTTGTGTTGTTGTAAAATTGAAATAATAAAATGCTTTTATAAGGTGATATCGGAGCTTAACTGCTAAAATGGGTCGCTTTAGTCTATTGATAGGTGGTTGCTAGGCAACATGATGACAATAATATTTGGTATAAAAAGGAACCTTCAGGGGCCTAAGATGTATCTATGTGCCAAGTTTGGTTGCTCAACTCCTGATCATCTCGGGAAAAATGGGTCATGTTAGCACATTGCTACACGGTTGTGTCATGGTCCCTGGGATTTGGAGCCTTGTTTTCAAGTTTTCTATTAGTTCTTTATTGTTAGTGGTTTTGTGATTTATGTTCAACTTTTGTTCCCTCTGAAATTTAGTACTATGATTTATTTAGTGTATATGGTGTTATTTATTATTTCCTTTCCAGTGGCCTGTTTGCATTTTACTTATTATTTGATGTTCATTATTTTAGGTTTTCCTTGGGCTGGGCTTCTGTATAGGTGTAGGGTGTGTGTAGGGTTATCATTTTTTCTGGTTTAATTGCTAGCTCTGTTCTTTGAGTCTTATGTTCTCAGTTTGCTTACATTCAGGTTATCCTTTAGTAAGTTCCTGTATTATGGATTAGCATTAAATGCTCATTTTGCTTCCCATGCTCTGCATTTGGGTCGACAACAAACAGCTTTCACAGCTGAGTTATGATGGGTTGCCATCCAACATGAAGATGTCATAATATCTCATGTATATAAGAACATTCCCAAGATGTCCCTGTATGCCAAGTTTGGCTTATTTAACTCCTGATTGGTTTGGCAAAATTGGTTAATTTTAGCTCCCTGCTAGTTGGTTGCTAGGCAACACGATGTCGCCATAAAGTCTGACATAGATAAGAACCTTTGGGGGCTTAGGATGTGCCTGTGTGCCATGTTTGGCTTATTTAACTCCTGATTGGTTTGGCAAAATTGGTTAATTTTAGCTCACTGCTAGTTGGTTGCTAGGCAACATGATCTCATCATAAAGTCTGACATAGATAGGAACCTATGTGCCTAGTTTGATTGCTCAACTCCTTATCATATAAGACGAGCTGACAGCCAAGAAAACACGCAAGATTAACATCCTAATACTGCATTTTGTTTGAGGATTGTGCATACCTGTTGCAGCCTCAGACTCATTAGTTTTAGCTATTAAATGATGGCTTCAGTGTATAACTTGGTAAAAGACAAAAGCATCATGACTAAATAAAGCTGCCACTGTGGAATAAAAATGGGAATACACAGGGAAGGATCCAGTGCACTGGGATCAAGGCAGCATGCAAGCACATGAGCGCACACATAGACACTCACACAATCATAAGCACACAGAGATAAACAGGTTGCGTGAAGGTGATACTGTACCTTGATTTATTTCGGGGTAGGAGATGGTGGTGGTGATGATGGTGGTGGTGGTGGTGGCTGTGGTGGATTTAGGGGTAGTGGTGGGAGCATCTGGATGAGGGGACAAATACATGACAAACAAAAGCGGGGAAACAAATAAGTATAAAAGCCATGAAGATAAAATAAAGTCACTGTGAACACTACTGATGCTATCTCGGGCCAGCAGCTCTTTGTGTGCCACTGTGTGTGGGTGATTTAAAGGTCTGCGGCAGACTTTCTGATAAATTAGCTGGATCGCAGTGCATTAAATATGTTGACACAATGATGATACTTCAACAGATCATCTCGTCCCACCCGAATGAGATGATCAAAGATCTTGTTGGGAACTCTTCTCTTTTATGTCTATTCACAGGCATTACACCATGACATGAAAGATAGCAAGCACATGTTTGTTAGAAGTGATTAAATGTCTAATGAGTAACAAGTGCTGGGGTTGTACTTATGCTGTCATTGTTATGCAGTGAGGAGTTTTGACAAATAAATATGCCTGTGCATTCTTAATTTCTCAGAGGAGAAGAGCACAAAGTTGCTGATGATACTAGCCCAAAACAAAAAAAAGCAAAAGATTGATGCAGAAATTCAAACGATAAATGACACGGCACAAAAACAGAAGGAGGGGATTAACAACACACACATATAAAACAAATGAAAGGCATCAAGCAGAGCCGTTGAGAACACAGATTTTGACCACAGACCATTTTTCCTCCCACAGCTTTTTCCCTTTTACTTCATTAGCTGGGTTAGACTCCCCACACTGACAATGACCAGGGGGAGATATCAAAGTGACATTTTCCCTGTTGGAGTGGCGGGGCTGCACTGATATGAAGCCACTGGGATTGCTGCTTGGTTAGAGACCTCCCATGCCGCTCTGATTGCCTAGCAATGGGCTGAAAAACCTGTTGGGGTTATTAAAAGGTGCTGAAAAAACAAGTAATTTGTGGCTGTTGATAAGGAGGGAGGCTGGTCTACACTTTAATGAAGTATTGGGTTATAAGAATGATTGGAAAGAAATGTTTATGGACAGAGGAGGAATGAGGTGAAGGAGACAGAAGAAAGGTCGGCTTAACAGTTGCACGGACTGTATAGTGCTTTTTTACCTTTAATTGATAGCACATGTATGCTGCTATAATTATATTTACTGAAATGAATTTTCAAAAACAATTTTTAAAAAGTAAGCTTGTGTTTATCTTTGGCAAACTTCTGCGCTTGATATGTTCCTACATAGAGATCCTACTGCAACTGAAACCTGTGCAAAACAAGTACACTTTCTTACTCTTTATTAGTTTACTTTTAATTTGCTCTAAATAATAGCACACTGTAACTGGCAACTGGTAACTGGGACAGAGTTGTGTACTAGATACATGACAGGAAACTGAATACTGAAAAATAGACTGACCAGTTTTTTTTAAATTCTTGTCAAAGCTACTGACGATAATACACCAACATACGAAGTGTGCAAAAGTCTCGAGCCAACACTTGTTTTTTTATATTTTGAAGAATGGAAGAAAGCTTGAAGGCACAAGCAGAGTTTGTGCAAGTCGAACCACTTTGAGAGTTAATATTTGCTATGACCGCCTTTATTCTTCAACACAGCCTCAAGTCTCTTAGGGAAACTTTGTCATTTCTTTCAATAGTCTTTAGGAATAGTTCTCTGGGCTTCTAGAGGGACATTCAAAGGTCTTCATTGGATGTTGGCTGCCTTTTGCTCTGTTCTCTGTGCAGATGATCCTAAACTGTTTCAATCATTTTTGGGGACCACATAGTGTCCCGTCGACTGCTTACTGTCCCATTGTTTTGTTTTTTAACCAGGAATTCATTAACTGCATTGGCTAGTGTTTTGGATCATTGTCATGCCAATCAGATGCTTTGAAGATGATGCTACATGGATACATTGATTTAACAAAAAAAAAAAATTCAATTTAGAACATAAGACCTGTTGCCACTGACTTTCAGTCCAGTTTTTGTGAAATTTGGCATACCTCAGCCTTTTCTCTCCAGTTCCCTTCCTTAATAATGGCTTCGTAACAGCCAACCTTCCATTGAGACCACTTCTAATGAGGCTTCGGTGAACAGCTGACAGATCAACTGAAGGACAAGATCCATCTCTCAGGTCTTCACAGATTTTTCTTTCTTTTTCTTAAGGACACAGCTTTCAGATACTGTTCATCTGCTAAAGATGGTGTTTTAGGTCTGATATGTCTTCGCTATGACAATATGAGAAATTTTCAGCCACGAAGTCTTTGCAAATCATCTTGCTGGGTATCATTGCCATTTTTCATAGATTAAACGAAGCCAATGGAACCAGCTCATGTTTTTTTTTTTTTTTTACAACAGGCTGCTAGTAACAAAGTGTCTAAACTGGTTCTTTGCTAAATTATCTGTTATATGTAGACTAAACACTCGCTCATTCCTTGAGTTTGGTGCCTGTTTTAATACTTGCATGAGTCAGAGGGCAGTGCAAAGCAAAAGACCTCCAGAAATCTGTGCTTAAGATCACTTTAAAAATGACGAAAAAGTGTGGCCCCGTTAATGCAAAATATAAACAAATGAGGTGCAGCTCAAGACTTTTGCACACTAATGTATATGTTGTGTACAGAAAACACAAAGAAGCAGAAGAGGTCATTTTCCATACACAGAATGTAATAATTAGTCCATTTATTGAGTTTTCTGTATTTTTATGGAAATAGTTTCAAAAAAATGTTCACTTGTATTAGTATTTTAAAAAGCCACATACAGTAGGAAAAAAAAGGTACACTGTATTAAAAAGTTGCATTAGGGTAACTTTCCAGCTGAGTAAATCACATTTGCAGAACTGAATGTTCAAAGTCTAATGTTTGATCTCATATATTTTTTACTATGAAATGAGCCTGAATTAAAAAGCTTAGATTCCAAAGATACATTAAAATGATAATAAACATTACCCTGCTGTTTCTGATGCCTTCCGTAAGGGTACAGAGGTTGTTTATTATATAAAAGGAATCCTCCCTGAGGGCAGAAGCTGTTCGTAGCAAGTTCATAAAAATCACAGTTGTTGGTTTCAAAAGTATCTGTTTTATGCACTCAATTAAAAGTGAATCAAGCATTTCAAATACAAAGCAGCCCCTCAGAACTCTTCCTGAAGCAAAATTGACAATTCAAATTGAGGCCTCCAGGTAATCGGGATTAGCATTGGAACTCTATTGATGTGCGTTAGAGTTTTAATCTATCCACAGTTCTGTTATTTAAAGACAACCTTGATAATACAAAAGCCTGTACAGACCAATGAGCAGACAAAGGGAGAGAGAGAAATGATCCATTGGGAAGTCGGCTGGCATGCAAAGCTTGAACTGATGAGTTTCACACATGCTTGAGAGCCAACAAACTCCAGCTCGGGGGTGGTGCTGTCTAATTGGTTTTATCCCATCATGAACTGTGAGGGTCCAGCAGATGTTTGGGATCATCAGTGTCAACAACTCATTAAAAACTTAGCATTACAAAAAAGATTCAAAGGAACACTGGCGAGACTGTCTGAACGTACACTACATCTCTCGTTATTGGTGGCTAGCTGGTGCAATGTATCAAAGAATGCTGGAGCTCATTGACTTTCAAATGTGACAGGCTGAATGTGTTTTTCCTCCCGCTGAGTCACCGGGCCTTGTTTACTGATGAGGCTTATGAATCAGTTTCTGGTTTGAACGAAAGGAGCAGGACTGCAGGAAGCCCTGAGACACAGCCTGACAGGAATCATTCCTGCTAAAGCCAGTGAGTTAAAGAACTCTGTGTGAGCACCAGATGAGACAGGAGCCCTATATTTGCACAATAACATCACCAACCAATAAGAAATTGGGGGAAAGAAATAGCTGCAGCAAAGACTGATTGATAGTAGACAGCAAAGCTATTTAAATTTGCAATGGTTTTAATAAAACAACAATACTGTTTTTTACATAATGACAGTGGTTTGATTTATGTACCACCATTCATATAGACTTATTGTATTTAACACTGGAGTATTTGTAATTCCTAACCCTTTTTTTGCAGATGAGCTTAACTATCCTTTTACTGACATCACGCGCTATGTTCCAGATTAGTTAATTAATAATTAAAATGTATTAAACTAATCTTTCCCAAGTAAATGAACTGGTTCCTATATAGCATTTTTCTACTCTACCTCAACTCTAAGCACTTTATAAAAACATGCCTTACTCACCCATTTATACAAGTGCTTTTTACTTTAATATACTTAAGCACTTTGTAGCTAACATTCACACTCATCAGAGAGCAACTTGGGGTTAGGATCTTGCACAAGGATATATGCCAAGCAAACTAGAGCAGCCAAGGATCGAACCACCAACCTTCCAATTAGTAGAGCCCTGTCCTACCTCCTGAGCACCCTGGCTGTGGTAAATCACTGGCTAGTTTATAGCATCCTGCACTGCTGTCTATTTATTTCCATTTATCTGGGTCTGGGTCCCAGGGACAGCAGTCTAAATCCCCAGACCCTCCCTTTTCCTTTCCTCCTGTAGCTCATCTGTGGGAACACCAATTTGTTCCCAAGATAGACATCAAATTGCAATCTCTCCAGCTCGTCCTGGGTCCTGCTTTTAGGCGTCCTCCTGGTAGGAAATGCCTGAAACATCTCACCCTACGAGGCACATGAGTCAAATGGCCGAACTACCTGAGCTGGTTCCTTTAGATGTGGAGGAGTAGAAGTTCTACTCCGTCTCCTCAGAGGAACCTCATTTTCACCACTTGCATCTCATTCTTTCGGTTACTACTCAGAGCTTTTGGCCATGGGTGAGAGCGGAAATGTAGATCAACAGGTAAAACGTTAATATTTTCCAAACTAAATTCAGAAATTTCTAGCCTAATTCTAGCAGCTAAACAAGATTGTAGATGGGGCCTCGTATGATGCTGTCTCTAATTACTTGCATTCTTTTGCCTCTGTTTTTCTAAAACACTGCATAGATGCATCACTGATTTGTTGTTTTCTTAGGTAATCTAGTTAGAGTCCTTTCCTTTTTTCGTCTGTTCTTTGAAGCCCTCTTCAGGAACTGTTCTTGATTCAACTGTTAAATTGTCTTTTTTTCAGATTCCAAAGTTGTAAATGTGTATAAAAAAATCAGCCTATTGCGTGTCTTTGAACTGTAAAGTTTGATTTCTATTTCCACGGAGAAATTACAAAATATATAAAAAGTAACTAATATAGCAACAACACAATTCTTGAAAGTATGTTGTTGTTGAGTCCAGTGTACAACCTATTCAGAATTGAGATTCTTTCTTTCAGAGACAAAAAGTGAAAAAGCTGCTCTCTAATTTGAGAATATGCACAAATACACTTTGATATTCATTAATGTAATGGGAACCTGACAGGACCTGACAGCCATTTCCATGTGAAATTGTGTGTAATTGTAACTTAAGAGTGAAAGCCACTGTGACACAATCCATCTTGCCTGTGGTGATACATTTTAAAGAAACATCTAAAATATTGCCTCTCATATATCTTGTTACGTCTTAATAACAGACAGAAGGGATTTAAAACATAAAGTCCATGCAAATTTGTTTTGGAAGTGATGAATTACTTTTCCTCCTCAGAACATTTTACATCTGCAATTTCACTTCCACTCAAGTGCAATTTAAGCAACTAAGAGCACAGGCAGCTTGAACGGGGTGTTTTGGGACACTCTTCAAGGCGTGTTGGATCCGACTCTAAGAGATAACAGTGATTTGTGGGGAAAAACTGCCATGCAATTTGAAGGAGAAGAAGTGTAAAGCAAGTAGAAGGATGACTGAGAGCAAGAGGGTCACTAAACATGCTGCTAGTGTGCAATAAAATCCAGTGCTGGTGAAGGAGCAGAGAAGAAGAGAACTCAGTTATTGGGTAAGCGGCAGCCTGTAAACAACTTAAAACCCCTCGGCATTGGGTCTCACTCGACTGTGAAAGGAAAACCCTGATGGTTGTGTTTTCTTACCCTGTGAAGTATGAGAGGCAGTGAGAGTTGGAGCAATACAGACTGCTTTCTTCACTGTTAACATTGTTAGTGTCAGCCAGTCTCATGGTGCTCTCCATCACTTAGGGTCACAATATTTAGGACTCAAATGCATTAGAGGAGATGCCGGCTATATGGCTGTATTTGTTTTGGCTGCCGAGCACAGGGAGTAATGATGGTGGAGGTCCAATGAAGACTTTACATAGCTGCAAGTTACAGAGCTGTAGTGTGTGTGCTTTAAGGCCCGAGGTTGACAGAGTGGCAGAGAATTTTCATTTTATGGAAGTCATTTAAAATTGATGGTTTTTCATGATATCTCCTTTTGCATTGCTGGATATTCTAAAGCAATAACACTGGTAATTGGTTAGATTTGTTTCTATTTTTTGGCTTAGTATGCCTTCATCTTTATTACCCTGCATATATATTCGGGATCTCGTGATATACTGGACTTGAATGAAATAGCCTGGAGGCAACATATGGTAGCTAACAATTAGCATGTATTTACTTATTTTATGGAACTCTTTAATCTGCCAAGTTAACACAAGTGTGCTTTCACACATGTTAACCAGGTCATTTGGTCTATGCCAAGGAATAACAAGACATATTGTCGCTTCTTCATTCAGGAGCTATACTGAGATCCCAAGGAGGAGGCTGGGGACTAAACAGCAGCCCATACTGCTCTTTTCTGCCTCACAGGCACATATTGTGTAACAAAGACATTATAAAGGTATAACTAACTGTATGCATTATTGACCAAGTGCTGTGCCTAAAATCAAGAATTGACTAATTTGTGTGGCATTGCCACATGAAACCATATTTTTTGTTGAAGCTGTTGTTAAGAGGTCTTTTAAACAGCTAGTGCCAACATCTTTTTGTTATTCCAGGCAAAGCTGAATGATAGTTGGAAAAACATGCTGAACTGTTGCTACTCTACTCTGCTTTACTTTTAAAATCCCAGCAGAAATAAGGTTAAATTAAATTTGGTATTTTTGCTTCTGTTAATTTGTCAGGGAAAATCCAATCTTTAGTCAGTAAGGTTAGATGCAATTCACACTCACTGGCCAGTTTTTTAGTTACACCTGTTTAACTGCTCATTAACACAAATATTTAATTAACAAATATCTAAGTGCTGAAGCTCAAACTGAGCATCAGAATGTGGATAAAAAAGTGATCTAAGTGATTTTGAAAGTTGCATGTTTGTTGGTGGCATAGATTAAAAAAAACATGCCTGGTCTAATTCTGTGACATTTGGATGGTAGAGTCAGAATTCGGTCTGAACAAACATGAAAACATGCATTCATGCCCTTGTAGGTACTGCTGGTGGTGTAACAGTGTGTGGGATATTTTCTTGGCACACTGTGGACCTCTTAGCACCAGCTGAACATCATTTAAATTCCACAGTCTACCTGAGTATTGTTGCTCACCATGTCCATCCTTTTATGACCACCGTGTAACCATTTTCCGATTGCTGCTTCCAGCAGGATAAAGGACTTTGTCACAAAACTCAAATCTCAGATTGGTTTCTTGAACCTGACAAGTGAATGTACTCACATTTCAATCCAATAGAGCAGCTTTGGGATGTGACGGAATGGGAGATTTGCATGATGGATTTGCAGCCAACAAATCTGCAGCAACAGTGTGATGCCATGATATTGATATCGAGAAAAATCTCTGAGGAATGTTTCTGGCACCTTGTTGGATCTTTGCCATGAAGAATTAAGATAGTCCTGAAGGCAAAAAGGGCTGGAATGCTGTACTAGCAAGTTGTACCTAATAAAGTGCCCAGTGAGTGTAAGTTGGAAGTGTATTGTAACAATAAGAACATTCTGACATTAGGCTGACAGAACTTCACAAATCACTCAGGTACACAGAATATTAAATAATTTATACAACGTGAGAATAGTTTGCTATAATTTACATATTTTACTAAAATTTCCCGGGATGTTGTTTGAAAAGCAGAGAAGAGCAAGAGACAAACTTGACCAGAAACATTTTTGGTGAGAAGCCTTTTTTCGGCTTTTAATTTTCACTATAAGCTTATAATATCCTGTCATACTGTAAATTACAGCCATAACAACTAACAGTCTGTTAATGATTTTTAAAGTAATCTAGATTTTGAATTGCTATAAAAATAATTTCTAACTATAAAATTTAATCATTGGTCTATTTTTCTGTACCATCTCAAATGAATCTTGCAATGCGTCTGGCAGCAAGCAGTGGAATGCTGTGTGGAATGCTATTTTTCACGTAGTCACGATCCATGTATTTAGTTTAACTGACAGCTCTCGCAGTGTGACTGGCAGCTATCGCACCAACCCAAAACAAACCAAAATGAAATGGGCATATGCATCAGAGCTCATTTTTATCTAAATGGAACACAAACACGAGAACAAAGCTGAGGTCAGTGTGACTCACTCAAGCAGTTTATTGCCTATAGGGGTCATGTTTTTGTGCAGAGCCATGCCCCTCTTAAAGCTACTGCTGACGTAAAAGGTTGACTGCAGAGATGCTTTCATGGTGCTGATAGTGCTGGAGCAGCAGGTGGCATGCTTGTGTGTGCGTGTGTGTGTGTGCATATGTGTGTTGGAAGGAGCTCTGAAACATAATGTGAAAATCAGCTTCTGACAGCTCTACCACAACATCCTGTCTTCCCATTAGCGCGGCGAATGTTTGGCACGATTGGCTGCTGAATTACTGTAGACATTAGGAGTGTGGGACCCACGGACACATCAAAGTCATCAAAAGACTAGCTCTAAAAGGATGGAGGTCTTCTGTGGTTTTAATGGCGGATGTCTTTTTTTGCGTGCAAGGCTTTTAGTTGCCCACATGTTGCACCATGATTATCTTTGTGTTTCTCTCACCAGGGGGAGTGTGGGTGGATAAGAGAGGCCGACTTGCAGCCCTCACCATGGGATTTTGTTGGTTAGGACTAGAGAGAGAGAGGCACAAAATGCCAGCAATAAATACCACAAAATTTATACTGAATGCAAAGTTGTGATTTATGAATTTTGCTACTTAGGGACAACATGGGTTTAAGGTAAACTTTTACTGCTACTGATGCTTTTATCTGTGTTGTAACTGAGTACAAACACATCTGCATGCACAGACAGGCACTTTTAGGGTTAGTGCGCATGTTACAAAGTAGCAATGTTACATTGTTACAAAATAACACTATTACTGTGGTCACATTGCATTGTACAATGACTGTACTAAACATGTAGCTGGAATTTGACCTATATTTACAATGTTTCTTTCAAAGTACTGTACAGTACTAAATTCAGTAATCACATTACAGCTTCAGCTACATTGTTGTACATCTGTTACAAAGGTTTTACAGTTCTGTGCAAAATATAATTATTAAAAAAGACCATTATGATAAACACATCAGCATGACTGTATTTGAAAAATGGTTTTGTTTGAATACGTGTAGTTGAAAAAAAAAATTTTCAGCATCATATTTTCCTACAGGATAGAGTATTTAGTCCTTTAGCTGTTTAGTATAATGCCTGTGGAGAGAGATTGTCAGTATGGACTGCCTCTCTGGCAGGAGGCTTCAGATGTGATTTAAACCTCCTCTCCAACATGAACAAATTACTGAGGTTCAATTGCAGTTGTTACCAGTTGGTGTGCCCTAGTGGCTCAGTAAATGTGGAAAAGTTTTTTCAGTCAAAAATTTTGTTAATTTTTATAAATGTTACAAATTTGGAGAAAGCTCCACATCTATAGTTAGGTAGCAGTGATTTCATACTATCCTTGGAAAAAAAGGAGAAAAAAATAGTTCTGGAAAAGACACAGCTAACATAATAGCTAATAAATATAATACAGCAGGTGGCAGTGAGCCATTTCCTGGTCTGCAATGGTACCTCTCTTGTTTTAGTGTACTCATCATTAGCACAGCAGCTCGCTCTGCTGTAAATAACATCTTTTCAGCTGGTGTCCATCAGGCACTGAACTTGTATTTCACACCCCACATAAAAAAACCCCCAAGCCTTTCCACTCTGCTAATTCCATCTCACAATAGCAGCCAAATTATTTCTCTGCATGCTCAGGGTCTACCAAAAGGGATAGTGAAGTAATTTTGGTCAGGGAAAATGAGCGCATTAGAGTATAATGCCTTGCTCGGGTATTAAATGCTATTGGTATCAACAATACAAAAACATGTTGAGAATATGTTTATGAGAATGACAGAAATGCATACAGAAAAAGAAGGGACCAACATGGAAGCGACATAAATGAGTAAAACTGGTCCAAGTAGGCTGAAGCTGGTGTGGTATAACTCCAGGTGTGTGGACAGGAGCTCCGGTGCTTAACGGAATGCACACCCCTCATCCAGTGATCCCAGCTGGGGGATGAAAAGATAGCATGTAGCCGTGTACACTTTGCATCATATCCATACATCCATCCATTTTCTTCCGCTTACCCAGGTCCGAGCCAGGGGGACAGCAGCCTAAGCAGAGAAGCCCAGACCTCCCTCTGCCTGGCCACCTCCTCAACCTTGTCCGGGGGAACACCAGGCCAGCTGAGAGATTTAATTTGTCCTGGGTGTGCCCCGGGGCCTCCTCTCGGTGAGACATGCCCAGAACACCTCACCCAGGAGGTCACTCAGGGATGGCCGAACTCTTCACTCCATCTCTAAGGGTGAAGCCAGCCACCCTTCGGAGAAACCTGATTTCCGCCGCTTGTATTCGCAATTTTGTTCTTTCGCACACTACCCAAAGCTTGTGACCACAGGTAAGGGTAGGGATGTAGATCAACCAGTAAATCGAGAACTGTGCTTTTACACTCAGATCTCTCTTGACCACAATGGATTGGTACAGTATTCACCTCACTGTGGCAACAGCAATCCATTTGTCGATCTCTGGAGTGGGCACTCCATCCTTTTCTGGCTGAGGACCATGGCCTCAGACTTGGAGGTGCTGAGCCAAGCCTTTCACCCATTGGCTATGCCTAGAAATTCTGTCCATAAAAATAATGAATTGGTGACAAGGAGCAGCCCTGTTGGAGTCCAACACCCACTGGGAATTAGTCCGACTTATTGCTGGCTATGCGGACCAAGCTCATGCAGCGGTTATATAATCAGCAATGGGTAGCAATGGGTGTCTGGCCCATTGCTACAAGGCTGATGAGTCTGATCCCCCTATAGTTGGAGCACACCCTCTGGTCCCACTTCTTAAAGATGGGAACCACCACCCCGGTTTGCTATTCCAGAGGTACCTCCCCTGATCTCCATGCAACATTGTAGAGGCATGTCAACCGAGACAACCCTACAACCCCAGAGCCTTCAAGAACTCAGGGTGAAACTCATCATTTTTGCAATATATATTTATGGAAATATAACTTGTATGTAATATATAATATATATGTCTTGTAATATATCTATACTAAAGCACTTCTGGATGGATGCAAACTCCAATTTCGTTGCCTTGTACTTGTGAAATGTGCAATGACAATAAAGTTGAATTCTATTCTAATTCTATTCTATTCTATCAGCCCCAGGGGATCTGCCACCAAGGAGTTGTTAAACTGCCTCAGTGACCTCCTTCAATCTCCCTTGGAATGCTGTCAAAGTTCTGCCGGATGTGGGAGTTGAAGATCTTGTGGACAGGGACCTCTGGCACATGTTTAGGTATTCCAGGTCTGTCCAGAATCCTCCCCCCGCTACCTCATCCAGCTCACCACCAAGTGGTGATCAGTTGACAGCTCAGCACTGCTCTTCACCCAAGTGTTTAGAACATATGGCTGCAGATCTGATGAAACGATTACAAAATCGATCATCGACATGCGGCCTAGGGTGCCCTGGTGTCACATGCACTATGGACACTCTTATGTTTGAACGTGGTGTTTGTTATGGACAAACTGTGGTTTGCACAGAAATCGAGTAACAGAACACTGCTCGAGTTCAGATCTGGCAGGACGTTCCTCCCAATCATGCCCACATGAGCATTGGAGCCTATCAAGAGGACAACAGAGTCCACAGGTGGAGCATCCTCAAGCAACTCCAACATACAGGCAGCAAGCTGAGGGCATACTTTGCATCATCTATAAAAGTAATTTTTGCTTACCTGTATTATTGTGGTATATGTTGTAAAGATCATAAAGCCATTTAAGGCAAATTTTAGGGCACATACATAAAAATCACTTAAGCTATATTAGGACGTAATAATACTCTGTGGTCTCAGGGCCAGTATATTAAAAACAAAAATGCAATAACTCAATGGAGCAGATGTAGTGATGTTTACTTCTAGAGCAAACCACACACTGAAGGGAATTGCAGCTATTATTGTTTTCTCCAATTGCCGACCACCTTCTAGTGTGCTTCTAGGGCCTACAATAACTTTAGTTTATTACGCTCAGAGCTAAATTCAGAAGTCTGGAACTAATCCACACTACCTAGTGAACTTAATATTTTTAAAGCCATCAAAAAATGTGATATTTTTTATTTTTCTAACTTTAGAGTTTAACTATTAAGTTATATTTGTTATATCCACTAGTCAAACTAACAATACATTTCCTTCTTATATCTGGAATTCCATTTTTGCAGCAAAGTATTTAAAATTTCAAGACATGTCACAAGAATTTGTTTGTAAAATCTAAAATGTGTGTATGCAAAAATGTGTCTAATTAAAATAGCCAGTCAAAATACATAGACACAATTGTGAGACAGAATCTTCGTGTTTTCTTTAAACAAGCAACATCTTAAGTAGTTGCTTGAGCACAGGTGTGTTACTGAGGCACAAGTGAGACGAACAACAATCCTGTTTAAATAACAATAATCATGCATTTAAAAGCTTATTAGAGACCAAATGTCTTTGTAATGTATTTCCTACATGAAGGTGCATGGCAGTTAGGTTAACAAAGTGAACAGAGTACAGTGACAAGCTGCTCATATAAATCTAATAAGTCTATGCTGTAATAAAACAGAGACCGTATTTAAAAGTCGGCCTGCATACTCTGGATTATGCCAGTAGAGTATTCAGTGTGCTCCAAGAGCTAGTAATGAGCACCAGAGTTAACTGCTTACCAGTCTTAAAAATCATTCATCACTCTACAAATAAATTATTCTGCTGTTTATGTTCACTCTCCTAAAACCTTTTCAAAAAGGCCAAAGGTTTGAAGATCTTTAAATGTTAATACAGCTCAGAGAGAGTACAAGGAAGAAAAAATTCTTACTTTATTAGAACTGGTCCTCTGAAGAAAGAAAGCCTCAGAAAGTAAAGGAAAAGACCTGGAAGTTTGTTCAGTAAGAGATAATAAAATATTAGTGGATCAGTGATAGATGAACGTACCATAGACATAGAGGGTGTAGTCATCGTAAGCCTCTCCAATTGAGTTGGATGCCACACAACGGTAGGTTCCATTGTAGGACTTGTTTAGATTTTCAATGTAAAGATCGGCGCCGGTGATAACTGCATGGGACGGTACGTCATCATCCACCTTCAACCAGTTCACCCGCTGTGGCCTGAAATTAAAACACCAGAGTAAGTACAGGAGTAAGATCACATTGCTCTTCATCAGCTAGTTTCGGCCAGTCTTTTAGATCTTTTATTGATCCCCTATATCAGCGATACCTTTTATATTTTATATATTATATATATATATATATTTCATACTCTATACCTTGTTTTAAATGAACGGCATTCATATTATCAGTGAATGAATTGTAAAATCAAGTTTCATGCCGTTTAAAAGTGGGAACCAATTAGAGTCCACAACATACACTGAACTAATTCTTACTTAAAAAACCTTTTCATTAACTACTTCTCATCAATTTTTTTTCTTGATATTTCAAAGCTGAATCTTGGCAGTTCTATTTCATGATCCTTTATTTAGTATGACTAACAACTAAGTAAGGTTGAAAGTGAAAATGTATCTTATGTTTATGTGTGTGTGTGTGTGTGTGTGTGTGTGTGTGTGTGTGTGTGTGTATATACACACACACATATATTTACACATATGTACACACACACACACACACACACATATATATATATTTTTTTTTATTTAAAAACCATAAAATGCAATCACACTGTCATTCAAATTATGAGAAATTATAAAATTCTTGTCACATTATTTTATATTCCTTTTATTTTTCTTTAAAAAAAACAACATTGTAACATTATAGCCATACATACTTAGAATATGTACAGAAAAAGTTCATATTTATATATTTGGTTTTTTTTTTTAAAGTAATACTTTTAAAAAATATATGTAATGGCAATTCACAACAACAGTATTTTACACTGTAAGGTAAAGCCGATAGATTATAGGGTCTATGTAATATCGAAGACAGAACCTCAGTGATCAGACAGTCCAGCAAGCACCGGCAACGGTACCAAGGTTATATTACCATTTTAATGTACTCGCTATAGGTTTCATATTTGGGCAATATGCATGTAATAAATCTCCTGTCAATCTACCAAATAATTATCTTGTATGGCCAACTAATGATTAAGGACACACACACAAATCCCATGGATGTATGAGGACAGGTCCAAAGGCAACCAAGAACTTCCATCTTTTGAGTTTTATTTTTCTTTTTTATATTATCCTCCTAGGACCCTGCGTCCACATATGTGGACATCACATTTTGGGTTATTTAGACCAAAATACTCACTTTTGCTCTACAAGGGCCTGATATCCACTTACGAGGACATTATACTGCCACTGTTCAATCAAAATTCTAACAAATATCCTCATTTGTGGCTCTCATTTTTCTTAGAAACAAAAATCAGGTAAAAAAAAAATAACATTTGATAATTCTTTGTTTTTAAATTCATCGGGCCCCAATATGCCCAAATATCAATGAGAAATTAAAAATGCATGCTCTGGAAGAGTTCGGGTCTTAGGAGGTTATAGGTCTGCATTTGTTTTGCACTTTTGGCTATATAAAAATGAACAAGTTAAACAACCCTCTGGACTGACATCAGTATCCGATCTTGGACAACTGTTGCTTAATTGTTTGCATGTTTTGTTCAAGCTCAAATACCTTTTTCACAGTGCAGTCAGTATCACAGTAGCCCACCATTCTTTGTTTCTTTGTTTTCAGAGGTCAGTTTGTTTTGTTTTACAAATGACTGTATGTTTGTGGTACACTGCGCTTACGTAGTAATACTCTGACTACTAAGATTTCATGAAAAAAACAGACCAAAGTCTATTATATGTGTCACAATGTCATGTTTGTCTTTTTATCTAAATCTCAGTTTCTCTTTTTATTTCATTCCAGGGAGGTTTAGCAAATTGATTCAATCAGTAGTAAAAACACTTCAGTATACGATTGTTCTACAGTAGACATACATTTACAGGTCCTTTTAACAACTTTACCCACATGTGGTAACAGATTACCATTTCTCTGAAGATAACTAACACAGCTTAATCTTTTTTTGTCCTTAGTTTAAAGCAACAATAAATAATGGTAAATAATGGCAGTTCAGACCATTACAAAGCGAGATGTATTGAAATGACATCTGTACCTTTGCATACCTCTAAAAGTAACAATAACCGTGCCCCAGCCTTGTCTTGAAATTGCAGACTTTTCACGCTTGTATACTTAGAGAAGCTCTGTAGGTGGCTGCCTACCAAGCGTCTTTCTTTGTTCTCTTTTCTACCTTGACTGAGGTTTACAGCAGGGTGACAGATTCCATTTTTATGACAATGAGCTCAAAGTGCCCAGAGTCACAGAGGGTGAAGAGAAAAGAAAAAGACAAAACACCTCTATTTTGCTGCTGCAACTTTCAATGGCCATTGCCAGCTACTGTTATTTCCCCTGAGCATGTGCTGATGGTCTCTCTTGTTGCATTTTGTTGTGGTGTTTTAACTTGTTTCCCTCCATTTGAAAACATTTGGTGTGAAGGGAGCAAGCAAATGGGAGGGGGGTGGAGGGGCACAAAAATCCAGGAAAAAGAAAAACATGAAATAGCTCCTGAAGCTCATTTCCAAAATAAACAAACAAACAAACAAACCACAAGTGTTTTTAATGGCTGTGGTGGATGGCTTGAAAGAGAGAGGACCGTGTCTGCTGCAAGTGTTCTGTAGGTGAAGTGAAATGTAAATTAAAAAAAAAAACATTTAGAAATATGAGTCGTTTTCTCAGATGGAGCTGGAAACATAACCTAGAAGAAAATGTTTCTATAGGTGCATCGGATGTTGTGAGGAGGGGAAAATGAAGCTAGGAAAGGAGGTATAGATAGACGGAAGAGGTAAGATGGGGTTGCAAGGAGAGAGGAAGGGCAGGCGTCTAGAATACAAATGGCTGCCTGCAGTCGGGGCCCCCTGTGCTATCTGCTGGTAATGACTGCACAACTCTCAGCAGCTCTAATGAAAATGACTTCCAATTCCCGGCTCACTGTATTGATTGTGTTTTCATCTTTATAAAATGAATACGGGTAGTGAGCTTGTCTCTATGCCAAGTATGAAAACTGCAGGGGGTGGGGGATTGGGGTGGAAGGGAGGGGCATTCAGGAGTGCACACTGTTTTGATCTATGCGTGTGTGTGTGTGTGTGTGTTTGCCTGTTCTGTACTTCTACCTTTCAGAGTTTCATACTGAGTTTTTGAGCCTCAGATGGGAAAGTGAAAAGTGAAGACAGTTAAAGATTGATTCTAACTTTGATTCATGGTCAAGACTGGATTACGACTAAGGTTTAAATCTGAGGGCCAATTTAAAGCTGGCATTGGCTGAACCTGCCCCCCTCTGCAGCTGCAAACAGAGTTCAGCTGTTGACGTCATACTCATAACGTCATCCATGATGAAATGCATTAGAGCTGCCTGTGTAGGCAAATGCGAAGGTGCCTACAAGGGTTTCGCACACAAAGATTTTGACAAATAAAGTGCAGTCAAGAGTCACCACTCATTCCCTTGTATTTCGCTTCTAACAAAGTAGACATTCCTGTCATTTTTTAAAGGGGTTTTAAGCAATTGTTCTCCAGGCTTTCTGCAGGCCTTTCAAATTTTTCACCCCAGAACTTGTACCTTGAACCATTTTCAGATTAGATTAGACTAGATTTTGATCTACTACATAGTAACAGCCAAATGCACTGCCAACGTACTGACTTTTTAACCTTGTTCCAAACTGTTTTCACCTTATATATTATATTTCCATTAATGTATATAGTCAAATATTGAAAAAGAAAATCATGGAAAATCCTAATTAAACAGATATAGATAAGAAATGAAGGGTGACATGAGACACAATGCTGTAGTTCAGCGATCCCTAACCTTTTTTGCGCCATGGATCAGTTTAATGTCAGACAATATTTTCACGGACCGGCCTTTAAGGTGTCGTGGATAAAATGATACAACCAAGAGAAAAACTGTGGTATTTTGTAAATATAATAATAAATGCAAATTCACTGTGTAATTGTGTAACTTTATTAGCAGCGTCCTCCTGAAACGTTGAACATTTCTCTCAATGTTGTTGAACTAACAACATTGAGAGTAACATCCTCCTCTCTGCCCCTTAATACTCTCTGGTCGCTGGTGGTAATGCATAAATAGTTCTTTCAAAATAAGACACAACTACAACACGGGAAAAGACCCAGGGAAACACAGTTAACGATAAAAACCCTGAAAACCATAAATTTCACACCCGAGCCTCAACTCTCGCGGCCCAGTACCAAACGACTCACAGACCAGTACCGGTCCGTGGCCCAGGGGTTGAGGCCTGCGGCTTTAGATGAAAAAAAGACTTAATTGTGGGCGATCATGGCTCAAGAGTTGGGAGTTCGCCTTGTAATCGGAAGGTTGCCGGTTCGAGCCCCGGCTCGGACAGTCTCGGTCGTTGTGTCCTTGGGCAAGACACTTCACCCATTGCCTACTGGTGGTGGTCAGAGGGCCCGGTGGTGCCAGTGTCCGGCAGCCTCGCCTCTGTCAGTGCGCCCCAGGGTGGTTGTGGCTACAATGTAGCTTGTCATCACCAGTGTGTGAATGTGTGTGTGAATGGGTGAATGACTGGATGTGTAAAGCACTTTGGGGTCCTTAGGGACTAGTAAAGCGCTATACAAATACAGGCCATTTAATAACACACTAAGAAATTATGAGTGCTTATGTTTGGTTGCATTTTAACCTGCTTAGAAAGTCTACACCTCACTCAGACCTCTAAGGAAGGAAACTAATTTCAATCACATTTCAGTAATAACCATCAATCACTCTTTCATGCCTCTAATTCCCTTAGCAAAACACTTCCCCGAAAAACTAAATTTCACACACTTTCCAACTTTCAACTCTCCAGCAGAGAGGACAGCTGAAGTCTGTGACACCAGCGAACACATTTCAAGGTATAAAAACTTCCTCTGGAACTTTTTAATCCTCTACTGAAGCGCAATTCACTTTTTGTATGCATTTATGTGCTCAGTGCGCTCCCAGGTACACAGGGCCCATTTGTCACTAACACAATTATTAGGTTCCATTTGTCACTAACACGATTATCTGTTTGTATGTCTGTCTTCATAAATACACTGTCTGACATTAGTTGGGCATGACAAACATAAACGAGCTTGGTTGGCATTCAAATCCAGTATAAAATGTTGTGAACACATCAGCTATATTTTTATGCTAAAAAACAAAAATACAAACTGCTTTTCAAGTCTGCAGATTCCAGAAACCATTAAGTTTTCATGGCGTGGGCCTTTTTCTAAGGCTGCCATTTACCTTTGAATTTGAACAAAAGAAGCACCGGCAAGTTGGTCACATTGAGTTTGTAATGTAATTTTCATAACAGCATCTTCATCTCATGATTGTGTTCTGTTCAAATTTGAACTAACTTGTCAACATACTAATTTGATAGATTTCAACAGCACCAAGTACAATTTATTGATATTTGAACAGTTCAGCAGGTCTCCTGCCGGAGGCTCTCAGGGCTACGCTCAACCCTGCTCTCCCTAATGGTTTCATTTGCACTCCATTACATCTCATATCACAAAGACCTGCCATCTAAACAAACCAACAGCTGGGTTTACCGATGATGCAGGTGAAATAATATCCTAATGAGCAACAAGCTGGAGCTTTCAGATGATAAGGCTAGGCATTTCAAAGGGCTTATTTGCACCGAGTCACTGTAAGTTTTCAAAATGGTGAGAAAAATTAGTTGAGGACAGTTTTCTGTTCACAGCTCTGTGTACCACAAATAATCATTTAACTTTAATCACAAAATTGACTCCATGAGTGCATATCCAGTGTCTCAAATCCATCAACATACTCTCTCTCAGCCTCATACACTTTCCCTAGATACCTTCAGAATATTATCACTCATCATTTAGGGGAAAAAACACCCAGCCTATTCAACCCTCTGCCTACTGAAATTCTAACTGCAAGACATTAGGACCCACTCCCCTCACTATTATTAATGCCCTTCTGCTCGGTCCTCCACTTTTAAAGCAGCAGTAATTAAATACCTGCTCAAAATATCACACAGTAATTCTGATGTATTTCATAATTACAGGTCAGTTTTCAAATTTCCCCTTTGGAAATCTGAAAAAAGAACATAGAAGCCATTCAATTACGTGATTATGTAGCCAGTAATGGGTATTTAGACTAGCCAGGACCCAGGTCCTTATCACATTCCACTCACAGTTTTTCTCCCTGAAACTGTACTTTCACAGCCGTTCTATCCATCAGCTGAACTCCATCGGCTAATTAGAAGAAATCTCTGCTGTCTGCGAGAAGATTAGTTCTAGAGCCAGTGTTGAGTAAAACAACACACTGTGCTTGTCAGGTTTATGTACCACTCTTAGCTTCCTCTTCCACAGAGTTGTGACATTTGGCATTTCCAATTTTCTAATTTGTCATCAAAAACTAAGTTTTAGCCCATGAGGCAATGTTCACAAGTCACTTTTTTTAATGCCAGGACATGGCACGGATCATCTCGTTACAATTGGGTGAATGTTGAGTAGTGGCATTCACGTGGGTGGTATTTTGAGCAAACAGACTACGCACGCTCCACATGATAATAGTACTGCCTGTAGCACTGGCATATATCAGCTGAACAATGTGGCCCACCAATTAGTAAACAGTCCACAGATAAGCTCAAGAAGCATGACCAAGAGTCCAAAGTACTGACGTGTCCTTCAAACTCGCTAGATCCCCATGTGATTAAACATATACAGGATGTACAAAGGCAAGCAGGCTCCACCCCAGAACCCACAGGGCCCAAGGGAACTGCTACCAAAGTCATTCCACCAGACATGACAGGACACCTTTAAATGCCACATGTCAATGCCAGAACACCTATACAAGAGGTCTAAAACAATAATAATCAGGTGGTTTTAATATTACAGCATAATAAAGGGACTAACAAGATACCCCTAAAGAAAAACTCTGGAGATCTGAGAGATGCTTGGTTGTTCTAAATGGGGAAGACTTGGAAAGTCGAGTATGCAGGATTTAGACAACAATCGCATTACCTTACAACACTCATTATTATGTTTGCATTGGTGTATAGTTCACTGAAAATAATAATCACAGTTTTTTCATTAACTTACAATGAGCCCTTTTATATCTACAAAGGGAAAAGGTTGTCGCTTATGGATTCAGCCACAGCTATAACCCAAAATGGACAAAACCAACAGTATCTCCACAGAAGGTGTTTTCAGATAAATTCTTTTTTTTTTGTTAAGCCACTTAACATAACAGAAAATTGACCAAAGAACCAATTTTAAATTGCATCTTTAAGAACAACAAGGTTCTATTAGCCTAAATCAGATGCTAATAGCAAGCTATTAGCCAAAAACAGTGCATCCTTAAGAAAGTTGATGGAACTAGACAAGTGGAGGACAAAA
The DNA here is from genome assembly GCF_051167445.1 of Perissodus microlepis. Classification (NCBI taxonomy): domain Eukaryota; kingdom Metazoa; phylum Chordata; class Actinopteri; order Cichliformes; family Cichlidae; genus Perissodus; species Perissodus microlepis. Next base: position 26,338,954 of record NC_140470.1, on the reverse strand, counting down.
GAAGCGACAGACCAAAAAAACTACAGCAGAAAAAAACATTTGAAAGTCATGTCCCTAAAAATATGGAAATGTATTGCAAAGACCTGACATAGGACCTCAGAAACGCATCTAGCCCTTAAGTTGATACATCTGCTGTTCACTGAAGCCTCATCAGAAATGTCCCGGTGGAAGGGTGGCTGTCAAGAAGCCATTCTTACGGAATGAAAACAGGGAGAAAACGGAGACGCATGCTAATTACAAAGGATCTGGAATAAAAATCAATGCCAGCAGGTCTTATGGAGTGATTCCAGTAGGTAGAATAGTAAGTGGCAAGTAATTTGTAAATCACGGTGGAGGCTCTGACATGGTTTGGAGCTTCCCCAGTGGTGTTGGAGATCATGCAACGGCTTTGTTTTTCATGATAATGTTCTCAAACACACTGTAGTAAAAGCATAGTTGGATAGAAAAACACACCATGGAGCACTATCAGTCATGGATTGGCCTGCCCAGAGCCCAGACGTCAACATTATTGAAGCAGTGTGGAATAAATGGCCTTCAAGAAGCCTGGAGAACTATTCCCGAAGACTAGTTAAAGAAATGACAAAAAAGGTGACTAAGAGACTTCAGGCTATGTTAAAGAATAAAGGAAGTCATACCAAATATTGACTCTGAAGCTCGTTAGAACCGTACAGACTCTGCTTTTACAGTACCTTATATACAGTCGTTCCATATATGTTTGCACGTTTCAATAAGTTGCTGCACCTATTTCCCATTTTCTGAGCAAAATATAAAGAAGGATTGGCTCAAGACTTTTGCACAGTACTGTACACTAGACATATATAACGTGTCTCACTCATACACACAGACACATATTTTGGAGGTGTGTGCAGTATATGTTATGTTACCCATCAAAAGAAAATAAAAACTCTATGCTTACAATAAGCCAATGATTCATCACTGGCATTATAAGTTATGCCAGTTTAGCTAATGAGAGAACTAAATTTATAGTATCCTCGCCATTTTACCTCAACTAAACCCACTGCTGCTTCTGAGTTCTTAAATCCAGTAGAATATTTTCTGTCTGCTTTTCTCCATTCACTTTTATTTTGCGGTCTTATACTAACTACAAAGGGGGAAAGTCTTTGGACTTATGTCCTTTTATAACTTCAAAGGTGCAGTGTAACCATGAATGGTCTGGAAGCCTCAGATGAAATTAATGCATGATACTGTGAATAGCAATATGCACTCCATATTTGCATGTTTTCTCATAGTTCAACGAAGGCTCCAATAAATCACAAACTAATAGTGCTTTTGTGTTTTCCCTTTTTTTATGCTTGGGTTGAACGTACTGTCTGGCTGCATTAGATTAACATTAGTTTTTGTGTGCCAATGTGCCACATTTACAAATTGTAACATAGACAGCAGGAGGTGTTTTTGGTGGATGGTGGGCGTACAAAGCAACTCTTACACAAAGGACCGGGTTTCACATCCAGACTTCCATCTGTGGTTAGGTTTAGGCAACAAAAGCACTTTGAATTGGGTTTTGATTGAATGTACATAAACACACTGTGTGTCAAGTCACTGTTGTTTTTTTTACTGTATTAAAAGTACACCATGGTCTTTCCTAAGTGTTGTGAGTACCTAAATGAACGTATTAAAAAAACGTAAATAGTGCTTTAGTCAGTACAAATTTGACAGACAGAATATTCTTGCAGAACAAAAAATACAGCAGTGAGCAAATTTCTAATAACAAAAACCAAAAACATGCCATATGTACAGTGATGTGCAAAAGTCTTGAGCCACCCCACATTTTCTAGGAAAATGGGAAATTGGTGTGTTTGGGATCTGTGCCACCCTTCCACCATTTCTGATGACTCTCCATTGTTGGATCAGCCGGGGTCAGATGCAACTCTGAGGTCCTGTGTCAAGTCTGAGCTGGATTTTTCCTTTTTCTTCAGGACATGACTTTTGGATACTGTTCATCTGCTGTAGATATTTTTTTTTTAGGCGTGCTTATTCTTCTTTTGTCCTCAATTATCATATATGCAAAGTTTTCAGTTAACAGCTCTATGGGAATCACGATGGTCAAACTCTGTAGTCTTTGTTCAGTGTTGAGCAGCTTAGAAAAAAAAAAGATTCCTCTGAAAATGGTCAGGTACAAAGACTGGATTGAAAATGAGTGAACAGCAGCCAACATCCAAAGAAAAATTTGGAAGACTGTCAGAAAGCCTGGAGAACGATTGCTCAAGACTACTTTAAATATAATAAGAAAGTCTGCCTTTGAGGAAATAAAACGTGAAGAAATCAGGGGTGGCTCAAGACTTTTGCATAGTACTGTATTCCTAATACTAACAGCAAAAGCCCCGTAAAGCCTTCTGTTGGAACCCATTTATTGACTATATAAAAAAAAACAACATTTTTTGTTTGTTTTGTTCTGTTTCTCTTTACGTGAGCCTCAGGTGGGGAGGGAGGGAGGGGGGGGTTCTTTTTGTTAGTTTTTTTTTGGTTTTTTTGTTTGTTTTTTGTGTATAATCGCAACGTTTTCATTATGTATTGTGACCATGATTTGTGAAAAAAAAAAATAAAAAAAAGTGATTGAATAATCATAGATTTTGAAATTATGTCTTTTCCATGTACAGATGCTTTTTAATGCCAGTGCAAGCTAACTGCTGATATGTTCATTACTTCTCAACAGCAAAACTAAAACAGTAACAGACAGAGCCACACGCCACAATGCACTGATGGTATGTCAGTGAATACACTGATGTGCAACTGTTAGCAGGCAGGCATACCTGTTTCACCATGGCTATCATTAATTGGTTAAATGTGTATGTTTGTGTGTGTTTGCTTGTGTCATACTCGGGTTTGCCTCTGAATTTACACGACAGTTCCAGGTTCTCTCCTTCTCTGGTCAGACCCTGAGGAAATTCTACCACGATCTTAACTTCTGGTTTGTCTGAAAAAATGAGAAAAACACAAAGTATTAAATATCCAGATAACATTAGTGACAAACTACAAGTTCTTATCATGAATTCTGGTCTGCTGTAAAATTATTTATAGTATAACTTTAGTATCAACATAATGATAAGCACATGCATCAAAGCTGAAATTTGTGGTCAGGAGTAGAACGTAAAACTGCTAAATCCAATTCAACCTGGGAGTGACATGCAGAACAATGAAGTTGCACGAGGCATTGGTTGGTGTCAATCAGCTTTGCCGACTTCTCGCATTTATATGAACTGAGGGAGGATTTCGAGCACTAATAAGGTGTCCAAGGAGCAGGGAGATCACATCTAAGATCTTGACTATTCAAGGAAATTGGCCTCTTTTTAAATGTGGGCTCTTTTACCTTATATTACATAAAGCACCTTCTGGTGACAATTGGAGATACTAAGCCAGCACTTGAAATCTGAGATTTTAAAGGGGACATACAGTTATATACAAACCAAAAGACTTCTGGAACAATCTCCTTTTGACAGATGAGACTTAAGTTGAGATGGCTGGTCATATTGCATAGCTCTACCTTTAGGGAAAACCAATCGCAGCATATCGGCACAAACACCTCATACCAACTGTCAGTGGATGGGTGATAAATCGGACTTGTTTTGCTGCCACAGGCCTGGACACCTTGCAGTCAGTGAGTCAAACATGAACTTCTCTGTTCTTAAATTTGATTCCTCTAGAGTCAAATCTGAGGCCATCTGTCTGACAGCTAAAGCTTGATTAAAACTGGGTCATGCAACAGGATAATGATCCTAAGCACAGCAGCAACAGAATGCAGAAAAGATCAAGTAAAAGTCAACATAACTGAAATGGTGCGGTGGGACCTTAAAAGAGTTGTGCCTCAACGGATGCCACAAACCTCATTGAAATGAAGCAATGTTGGAAGGAAAAGTGGTCCAAAATGACTCCACAATGACGTGAGACTGATAAAGTCACACAGAAAACAATTATATAAAGTTATCGCTGTTGAAGGTGGTTCTACAGGCTGATAAATCCTGGGATATACTTTGTTTTTTAAGGTCCTGCAAACACTTTCTTTTCCACATGACATTTGATTTTTCCAGGGTTATATTGTACATGGTAAAAAATCAGGGATTCCCTGTACAGACTCTTGGGGAACCCCACAAAACACAGGAAGCATAAAAGGGAATCTTTCCATTGAATGCGTTCTCCTTATACGGATGATAAACAGTGGCATGTTAAAAACCGTAGAGAGAGACAGAAAGTTGTTAATAATGGTTAAAATGTTCAGGGCAAACATTTGAAATAGCTTCTACTTTAAAAAAAACAGAAAGGGAATGGTGCCTGAAGAGCAAACCCTTAAAAGGTGCAAGGATTAACAGTAAATACAGCAACAAGAACAACATCCATGACCTGCCTCAGCAGTGTTCAAGCATCAGAGGAGGCCCAGGTCATGTTTAAGTTGCTAAAAGGCAGTGTTATTGTTATTAGGACTGAGCTGCTATGTTGCTTAGTCCGGGGGGGATTTGACTTAACATTAAGTAAACAGTAAATTACTTTCAAGGTGTCTTCCTTTAAATTTCCTGCTATTACAGCCTGTGCATACAGATTACAGAGCATCAAACCAGCTATACGTGAGCATATTTTTGTTTAGTGTACATTTTAGGTTCTAGGCTATAAAGTTATTTTTATTCCTGCTCTATTTCTTTTTGCCACTGTTCCCTGCCCCAGCCAACTGATAAAGGTTGTCTTATCTTATCTTTGGTGGATATGTAAATTAAAGAAGACAACAAAACATAAAGCACTAGGAGATGATAGGTGGGCACTGGGCAGGATCACAAGTAGCTTGGTATGTTCAAAGATGCTTCCTGTTAAAGTTGCAAAAGCACTTTAGTAGCTGTTACAGCTGGAGAAAAAAAGCATGTAAGAATGCTGTTTTGACAAATCAGTGGGGTGCTTTGACAGTCACCGCTGTGCTATTCTCTGCACCCGTGGAGTTTTGGTTGTTCCCATCGCACTGACTGTTGCTGGTGCTATCAAAGCCTTTTTTTCACCTTGGCGTAAGAGACGACTGAATGTAATGTTTTATTCAATCTATCAAATGGATAAAGGATTGAATTCGTTCTTGCCATGCACTGAATGGGAAATGGGAAACGGAAGCTCTCGTCTGACTTACAACCTTTTGCTAAGGTTTAAAAATGCCAGGTATGTTTTGGTTGATGGTTCCAGTCAATGAGGTGTCCTGCTGACAGAAAACCGAAGAACATTTGCTTTTTATCTTGCCGTCTGCTCAGCAACAGCACATCACAAAAGGGAAACATCATCCCCATCTTTTTTGTAAATGCAATGGATGTCACAAATACCATTTACTTGAATGTAATAAAAAGAGCATAAGAGTATTTTTACCCCATGAAAAAAAAGTTTTGTTAAAAATGTAACATTAAATGGCAGAGAGAAATGCCATTCAGTGGAACCATTTTATTTCATAGTAGAGTAATTATAGTTTACCAGTTATGATGCAAATTATTCTTGTTCTCTTCCTCTTTTTATCGCCTAAATCCACTTTTTGGTGCGTGTGTTTTTTAATCAGCCTGTAGATGGAATGATCGAGGCTGAGTTATGATTTCAAAGCTGGCGGTAAAGTTCCACGCTGCTGTCCGACCTTCTCGGCAATAAACAACACGTGTCTGGCCATCCATCTGTCTAAATCACACCCTGTCAGTGGCTGGCTTTCAGTTTCTGTGATGGACAGCAGATGGGCAAAAAGCCAAGTCTTCTGCTCAGTGGGCATGCTTGGATTTAGACAGCAACCCTTTGGTTTTATTTCCACTCCAGGCACTACATGGCATCCTGCAACTTTTTCTTTGCTCACGACGTCATCTGACCTTCTCATCTCGGAGCCATAAACATGAAGGACGCCAGGCATCTGTAGGTTGTTTTGATAGCCTCAAGTAGTTATGGCAAAGCTTTCTTGTCTCTGTTTGATGGGAAAACACTGTGCTGCCAGATTCGGATGCTGCCACTTCAGTGGAAATGAAATAGTGTCTACCATATGCAAGAGAGCCGTTATCATTATGCTAACTGAATTATTTGCTTTATTGTGTGCCTCACCTCATAAGCACTCAAGACGGCACTATCCATCTCTCGGCAGCCAGCTGACCTTATGGGAAAAACAACCCAGCATCCGAGCAAACAGCTTGCTTTCTTATACACATAATCATTAGTGTCTTATTTAATTATGCTGTCCCCTGACAATGGGCTTTTTTCCTCTGCCTTTTCTTACTACACAATGCTCTCCATTCCACTCACAAATTGCCTACACAGTGGGTGAATGAAATGTAAATCAACCAGTGTACTGCATCTAATCAGTAAGCTAACTTGCATGTCACTGTAGAAACTGCAGAAGTAGGCTTTATTTTAGTCTTGTCATTCATAATTTTCTCACCAAACATATGCACTTTTTGGATATGTTAATGGGAAGGGCTCTGTGGTGACAATTAGAAGGAAAAAGCAGACAGTTCATTGGGGTTGTAAAGATACATAGATTGTACATATAGTTCTCGACATTTAAGGGACACAAAAACCAAAGTTTGAATTTTCCAAACAGTTTTCTGTTAGCTAACGGCTCAGTCACACTAGAGTAAAAATAGTCCAAGAGCAATCTCCTTGCTGATTAGGAATACACGGTGGTTGTGGTGACTGTGTTTAATTTTTTCGTAAGTGTGACAATGAACGGTTGCACATTCCACCTCAGGCTGAGCACTTCTGATTGCAAGACAACTGCACACAACACCTCTTGGGAGGCATCCCATCTCTAAACAATTGCAGTCAGTCTTGGATTGCCTGGAGTCCCTCTCTGATAGACAGGCTGGTTAACGTTTGCAACTAATTTTCATCTAGTGTAATAAACGCAGGCAGATTGCCAACATCCTGCAATCAATTTGATTCAGGGTGCACCAATGAGCACGACTCCTCTGCGCTTCGTTTTTGTAGTCGGGGTTGAACTTAACTAACTACTTGTTAAATTCTAGCTATACATGCTATATAAAAGCAAGGGTGCCTGTAAATTTGTAGGTAAATTTCCATCCTGCAACAATGTTACCATTTTGGATGAGATTAAAAGTAGAATGTAAGTAGTTTGCACAGATTTTTGTTAATTTATCACCAATAATCAATGATAATATAATGACACAAGTGCCAGCTTCACCCGAGTCAATCCAAAACTGACAGCAGACTGACTCTGTTGCTTTGAATCCAATAACTAACTAGGAACAATCAGTTTATTAAAGTCTCATTGAAATGATTAATAATGATTAATAACCTTGGTTGACCCATTGTCTCATCCATAAAACCTGTAACAGACAAAACATAAAATGGACTCGCTTGCAGAAGTTGCATTACTACATGCAGATATTGGACTACCAGCAGGGGGAGATGATATATTTAAAGCCATTCCAGGGTGCTTAACTGCCAGAAATGATGAATCCAGGCAGCTAATATGTATCTACATGAAAATGTGTTAATAATGTCTGTTTAAACGCTTTCCCGTGGTTATTTTCATGTTGGCTTGAAATAAAATTTCTCCCTCTGCTTTTACTGCAACTTACTGTAAATTCTGCATGCGTGTCTTTTTACTGATTTTAAAAGGCAAATAGTGAAATCGACATGGTGGAACGGCGTGTCGATTGCACGTTTTGTTGTCGGCTGCTCCTTCACTGTTTTCTCTAGTGTGACTGTAACATTAGTCACCAGTAGGGGCAATATGATCAATAAAAACCACGACTACTAAGAGCCTTTTAATGCTATAGAAACAGAAAGCTTTCAAAGTAAAAGTTGTGAAAGGTGTTGGTTGAAAAACAATAATACTTCCACTAATTTTATACAATGCTGGTCCTTTTGCTAAAACAAATAAATTAAAAAAAACACACAGAATCGTGACTCCAAACTGTGCATTTTGCACTTTATCACATCCCTGAGTGCTCAATTAGTAAACATCTACTTAATTCATACCAGTTGACTGTTAGTCTTTAGACAGTCCACAGAGAAACAAAATTCCTCTGGACATAGGAAGGATACACTAATAGCAGTTGCTATGTAATATTAAACTGTGTAACAGAGTTCAAAGAGAAGGTAGAGAGGAGGACTGTTTATGTCTGTTTGTTACCCACTACAGTATGCAAAGAGCATGGCAGCCTCAGCCCCTGCACGGAGCAGAGTGAGGCACTGAGCCGGGTGGTCAGTGTGAGCTCCCTGTTATCAGAGGACAGGAAAATGCCATTCTGCCTCTGTAGATGAGCTGATCTCCTCCTCTCATGCTCATAGAGAAAGGTCAGATAGTGACAGAAGAGATTTTATTTTTTTAAATAAAATGCTAGGACATGCCAGAGGCCAAAGACATAAGGTTACAGAAACAATAAATACAGAACTTTAACCATTCTCTATTAACAAAAGATCTAATCATTCAGTCTAGGATTTTAATTACTTGTTACATGCTGTTTTATAGCAGTGTTGTGTTATTGCTATTATTAGTTATTGAGAAGACTCGTCTGTGCATATATATATATAAATAATACTGCAATTAAAAGTGGTGATTGCTGCAAAAGTGTGCCCCTGGCCTCCATTATGGGCCACATGTTGTTTTTTTAAGGAACATTTAGTTGAATAAACAAGGTCAGATGATTAGATAGATAAACATTGTGTTAACCATTCCTACATGAAAACAGGGGCATTATTTTAGAGTTTAATGAATTCTGAGAATGTTTGTACCTCACATACAAATCAAAACAGCAAATTTAGTCTCATTCACTTGAGGAAAATAAGTAACATTCTGTTTTTGAGAGATGTTGTAGAAATCTATAAACCGCTGGTTAGTTTAGTTAATCTAAGCATAGAGGTGCAAATTATATAATGGTCTGGATGGTGCAGAGTGTCAATAAATACTAAGATCACTTAATGAGTGCATATTATCTGTATATTTTTGTCAATAAAAATAAAAACAAATGGAAATTAAGGATTGGATCTTAGCTTGCCCATGAATTTTCAAGGTCCTGCTTGGAGAAGCATGGCTGTACATTGACATCCATCCATCCCAACAGGACCCTGAGGTCATGTGATCAGGGCTGTGCATCATACAACACTGAGAAATAAGGTTCAGCATTGACTTGATGTCCCTTATTTAAAAATACCCTCAGCATTAAAATATTAAAAAACATTTTCAATTGAAAATAGTTAAATTTTTGGAGTACCATGGAGTTTTTCCAGTGCCATTTCTCTCACAACATCAAAACGAAGCCCAGACTTAAAATATTAAGTGATCCTAGCTCTCACAGATTACCCTGTAATTTAAAATCTAATAGTGAGCTAACACGGTTTTAGCTAACCTTTCTAAATGAAAGCACAGACGTTCACCACAAGGAAGTGTGAAAGTGCTAAAAGATGCTTTTTGGAACAACAATAAGGATTTAAGAGAGAGTGGCCTGGTGTGATACTTGTCAAATCAAAGATAAACTGCAAATTGCAGATTGGTTGTTAATATTTAATTACAGGTGTAAACTGATACAAAAGCTTTACGTGCAGCACAAAGCACATATCAAGAACAGAACTGGATCCTGACAGATCATTTTATAAATGAATGCAGACTTCCTGACAGGCATTTAATTTCTGATGCTAAATTTAAGAGCGTTGCCTGGCTAAGGGTGAATTATGGCGATTTATTTATATTTACATCTATATTTTATTTTATATTCTTTTGCACTGTTGCCGTGCATTTGTAGCAAATATTTGTAATAAATAGTTGCTATGCATTTTGTTTGCACTTCCTAATGAAATGATTGACATTAGGTTAGGGGAAAAAACAACTCTAAAATATTTATTTCTGATGCACATGTGAAATATTTTTCCACAAAACACTACCACCTGCACACTGTGCACTCTGCTGTTTGCACCAAAATACTCCACAGGCAGCCAAAGCATGTCTGAAGTCAGGAAAACACCAGTTGAAAAGATCTGCTTGTGCTGGCCATTGTGCCACCAAGATAATAGCTTTTTAAGTATGCATCTGTTTTGCATTCAACTAGATCTGCAGATTTTTTTTCCATGCTTCTCACAAAGAGGTGAGAAGAGCAAAGTGAAATTCAAATCTAACACCGACATGTTTTTCCGGAGGAAACTAAACACGTTGTCTTTCAGCTCTCCCTTCAGGGGTCGATCATCACCCTCCATCTCACCTTCTCTGTTGCATCCTCAGCTTTGCATGAACCCTGTACACCTTCTCCTTTGTTACATCTGTAAACCACCTCTACATTCATTTTTTCCTACTCACACAGGATGAATCATTTTTTTTCCAATGGCAAAGCCTTTCACCAAATTTTCAGAGGGTGGTGGGGGGATAGGTTGTGGAAAGTTTATGTCATTTAATTAGTGAAGATAGAACTGTCTACTGTGTTACAGTCCAATTTCCCCTTTTATTCATTATAACATGCATAATTTTCTTTCAATGTCACTGCCACACCTCATGCATTAAACTTTTAGTTGCGGGTAAGAAAAAAGCAAATCTATTCCATTTAATTAGTAGGAATGGAACACTCTTCTCTAATCCGGTCCATTTTTCTGAATTAAGATGATGAGTTAGGCAGATGATACTCAGAAAAAAGGAAAAAAGGGAAAGTATAACGCTGTTTAAATATCCATCAAATGCTGATTTCTAATTTATTACCAAGCTGAAGCACTTACACTGCACCTCCAGGTATTTCTGTGCCTGGAAGTCCTTGACTGCAGGGTGGTCGACGATGCAGATCACAGGTACGCCATCATCCTCCTTGCTAACGGTGAACGTCAGCCGGCTGGTTACTGTGTACATCTTGTCGTAGGTCAGTTCAACTTTGGGCTTGCCTATGGTAAGAAAGAACAAAGACAAAACAAATAAAGGAGGTCAAATCAATTCACTCAGAGGGTTCTGGCAGGAACCATCTATCCAGTGGCACTGGGGTGTGGAACAGAAACTGCTGGGGCAGTATTTGTACTGTGGGAGAAGCACCTCTAGGAAGCTTGCCTGGAAATCCAACCACAGCAGCCATACCGGGACTTTAGTTGGTGTGAGCAAACAGCGCCAAACACCGACTCGCTCTTTTGGTGTAAAAAGTTGGAGTTTGGTTTAAAATAAAAACTGCACAGCTTGCTGTCCTAATCATTTAACGGACTCCTCGTATTCTGTAGGCTGGTTGATTTCCTGCTTGAGGGATCAATTGATTTTCAATGTATGCTTTGCCCACAGAGGTCATATAAGGAAAACAGAGCTCCCAAGGCTTAGGCTGCCATTGCAGAGAAAATGTCAATAATTTCTATATGCTTTTAATTGGGTAAATATTATCAAAACTTATTTTGGATTTCTTCCTTACTTCTGTCAGAGCTTTACTTTATGCATCCTTGATTCCTCTGGGAGTACGCTATAAAAAAAAAAGAAAGAGCATTTTGCTGAACAGTTTTACTTTACAAAATATCAATGATGGCAGCTTTGCACTCAAGGCTACCAGAGAAAAAAAACAACCAAGGTTTGAAATATTAAGGACTGACAAAGACAGCCATTGTTCGCCTGCAAGGGGAATGTCTTTCTTCCCCTGACCTTGCAAAATATTTACAGTGGGAGTGAGAAGCGTGTCCTTGAAAATGGTCCGATAAGGTGAATCAGCTAAAAATTGCCTGCTGTCAGGGGCTACTGTGCGACTGTGAATCACTAATTAGGCTTTATCAAGCCAGATTTATTGGGTGGCCACCTTTTGTACGGCACTGCCAGATCTGAAGCTCGCGAAGTGTCCCTCGTCTTATTACTGGCTGCTCTTTAATATCACACAGACAAAATGTTCTCAAATGCAACGATGAGGACAGCCTCATTGCGAAAAATGAGGGACATAGATGCAGAGAATGCTGTACAGTAGAGTGACAAAGAAAGATTGATCCTTTTTATCCCTTTGTCCTACTTCCTCGCAGTCATTTGCACAAGCGTGTTTGTGTCCCATCAATAAAACAAACATCAGAGAAAGAGCCTGCAAAAAAGAAACGCCAGAAAAGGAGAAACTCTGTGCTAATATGAACGGCTGCATCCATCAATTCACATTTTAGCTGTAAAATATGTACTCGGTGCACATTCCACTCACTCTTCTGTAGCTCAGCCACTGGGGTGTTCCTGTCACTGTGGTGACAACTGTCTTTTTGGAAGCTGGGAAAGCAAACCTGTGTGATGTGGATGGTGTAAAGGAACAGGTTGTCATGAATAAATACCACTAGAGGCTTTAGATGTATGCAAGCACCTGAAATGGGAACCTGAAGGGGTCTGCTCAAATCAAAATGTCTTTTGAGATGCATGAAAGACTAGTGAAAAGATGTCTTCATTCAAGTCCTGGGTGTCTGAACCTTGTGCTTTACATTTGACAATTTATATCACAATAAAAATAATAACCCACAAAAGCTGTTCACAAAGGCAGGTACAAAGGTGTGGAAGTAGAAGGTATATTTAGAATAAATGGTTTCTGAGATGATTAATGATCCGCCATCTTATTTCCTCCCCATCCTCCTTTTTACACCATCTGTCATTTCCAACACTCCAGAAAAGTCATTTCCTGACATTCTGCTCCTGGATTGGCACATCCAAGCCACTCTACCTTTTCCTGTGTGTATCATCCACTGTGTGCTATAGGAATGATATGCAGCTAACGTCATCATCTTTGCCTGTAGCTCTGTCTGTATTTTAAGGCAGACTTCAAGACCAAGTTGTAGGCCTGGTAACCACAAACCATCACAATGACATTGGCATATGTGAAAACCAAGTATGTGCTTGAAAGTTAGCATCATAGTATCGGCTTGCAGGGTTAGCTAGTCCAACAGTGCTAACAACTATAGCTCCTCAGTCTACTTAGGCCTACACTTGCTAATTAAGAGTATACAACTGAGCTCACTCTGATAAGTATTACCACATGAAATATGCTAAGAGAACCCAAAAGGTGTAGCTTTTAGCTAGGCAGAGAGCAGTATTCAGACAATGCGAGAAAGATATGTGGCCACTGAATCCCAGCAAGCCAGCTAAAAGCAGCATACTTTTTATTTTCTATGGTCAAATGCAATAATCATTTCCAGCAGGTCCACATCTTCTCATGTTCAGTTTCAGTCCATCAAACTACACAAGCAACCGTCTAATGTAATTGTCTACTAGCATGCTATAAATTCCAGCCACTTAGCAGAGTTTATCCAAGAGGTGCGCATGACCAATAACTTTCTGAATAATTAGCTCTTTCTTCTTCTTTTGGCTACTCCCTTAGGTGTTACCATAGCAGATCATCTGCCTCCATTTCTCCCTATCGTTAGCTTCCTCTCCTGTCACACCATCCCCTCCTTCACTCAATCCATGAATCTTATCTGTGGTCTTCCACTGTTCCTCCTGCCTGGCAGTGCCATCCATTGTCCAGTATATCCACTATCTCTCTTTACATGTCCAAACCATCCCAGTATTGCCTCTCCAACTTTATCTCCAAACTACTCAACCTGCGTTTTCCCTCTGATGTACCCATTTCTAATCTTGTCCCTCTTGGTCACTACAGATGAAAATTTTAACATCTTCAGCTCTGCCTCTTGCCTTTTTTTAGTTACACTGTCTCTAAGCTAGACATCATAGCAGGTCTCACTACCATCTTCTAAACCTTACCTTTCAATCTTGCTGCTATCTTCCCTCCCCGCACTCTCTTCTTCACCTCTCTTGTGCATTGTCTGTTGCTTTGGATAGTTGACCCCCAGGTATTTAAACTCAGCCACCTTCACTAACTCTTCACTGTTACACCAGAGTCCATCTCATTCACATTTCCTCTTATCTCTTTAGCATACCTCCACCTTTCTCAGCTCTCTTCCACCTGCTCTGACTACGATGTTGTGTGCACATGTCATAGACCATGAAGACTCCTGCTTGTCCCTGTTAAGGACTACTCCTCCTCCTGCTACTATAAATAATAAATATAAATGCATTTGTATAGCACTTTTTAAAGTACTTCACAACTGGGATGAAGACTTATACAACATTCATACACAGAGATGTCATATATTTGGCCTCACATATGTATTTTTGTGTGTTCTGTAGCCGAAGGTTCTATAACCTCAAAAGCCTGTTCTGGATTTAAAATGAGACCATGCAATAGTCAAAAGTGACCCCAACCAGACCAACTGCTTGAATAAAGACTTCCCAGGTCACTAAATAAGCAGGAGCATGGGCATTGTCAGTGTGTGCTACTTTCAGCTGCTCCCTTATTCACAGGGGGTAGCTCTGCATGTTTGATTTGACAGATTTTTATGCCGGATGTCCTTCCTGATACAATCCCAAAGGAATTGATGTCTTCTCCCAGGACTGAACCAGGGGTCTTTCACTTGTAAGGAAAATGTGTACCAAGGAGCCTCTATTTAGGTCTTTGTTAGTAATTAATAAAGTTTTTAAATTAATTCTGAATTTCGCTGGGAGCCACGGGAAGGGAAGAAAAGGGTTGAGGAGTGAACACTGGCTATTATTTAGTATATGAGCTGCTTTTTGAACCAAGTGAAGACAGGAGTGTAAGAGACGACAAGGGAAGATTAAAGTGTGAACTAAAATGCTTTTATGATTGTGTAAACTGCTTGTTTTTATGTTGCTTTTATTATTCTACTGTGTACAGTGTCCTTGAGTGTTCTGAAAGGCGCTTTCAAATAAATTATTATTATTAAAATGTCCAAGTTGCTGCCTGATAGTGTAGATTAGATTTTTTGCAATGTTCCTTGCATGAAGCAAACAAGACTGGATGAGCTTAGAAAGGTAGGGTTTGAAGTTTAACTGCTGGTCAAAAAAATTCATAACAGTACAAAATCTAGCAGAGCCTGGTTATATCAGAGCAGATGCAGCTTGCTCCCTCTGTTTTGAAGTCGTGCCCCCAAAAACCAGCACTGTCAAGGTTATGCTTTGTTAGCTTAGCGGCACAAATCTGTATATTTTACGTTTGTCCATGCTGCCTTGATGAAAAAAAATTTATATGGAAGTAATTTGCCTCTGGTGATCTATTTTTAAATGCTGAGGTGACTGGGCCAGCAAGAGCAGTTTCACAACTCAGTGCCCTTTGCTATGGCTGTTATATAGAAGAAACCACAATGCCGCTAGATACCACTGAAAGTCGTGCTCACTACCGATCTAAATGTCATTTAAAGACAGCAATTAATAAATATAAAGGATTTTTTATTAATCTTTTTTTTTTGCTGGGGGGTTTTCTCTCAGCTATAAAAGCCCTTAAAACGTAAAGAGTTCTCTGTATAGGAATATCACCTGTGTTAAACACTGAAAACATACAGAGACATAAATGTTGGCGCTGTGGCAGCAGAGATGAATGCCAGTGAAAGGCAGTGGAAGGTCAAATAAAAGCTGGAGAGGTATTTTAACTTTTTGCGGATTCAACCGTAAAACTCAAGTAGTCCTCTTTCCCTGCATGGACATACTTCATTTCTTGAACGTTTACTGTCTGACAGTATCCTTGTGGAAAAGAAATGAAGCAATGCAATGTTATATAAAATATATGTCTCTCCAATTCCATCACTTACTTTTCCCAAAATATCCTTTTATCCATTTGTCCAGTCTTCCTACTGGGGCAGAGCAGGGTAATTGAAATCACCCTGTGGTAGTCTCTTAACACTTGAGGCTAATGGCTGCTCTGGTCCCTGTCAGTCAATGAAGTGCCCTGCTGACTGTTTTTCTATCTGCTTTCTTCTCCTTAGTTTTAAATGAACAGGGAGGAATGACCTGCACGGCTAGGATTCCCTTTTTCTTACGATTTCCATTGTTGTGCAAGCTTAAAAAACTGGAGATATTAGTGTCAGGGCATATGTTAATAAAGCACTAAACAAGCAGGATAAGAGCAGGAATAAAGAAAAGGATAATGATGAGATAATAGGTCTGTGCATATTTGGAAAGATGGTAGGATTTAAATTGGCAAGCATGACAATTGCAACCTTTAAATGATATTTAAGAGAGTGTGATTATCCTTTAAGGTAATTATGTTAAATTCCGGAGACATTTAATTAGAAATAAGTCTTCTAGGCAAGGACAGCCAAAGGCAGTTTAAGTAATTCTACTCTAGTGCCAGATCTCCAGCACCCTGGGCCATTCTTTTTCTTCTCATCTTTCATTTTCTTGCACTCCTTTGTCTTAAATAGTTCCAGCATCAGTAGAACAACCCCATATTTCATTTACAGAATGATTTTTTGTGGCATCAACAAAACAACAAAAAACAAAAAGAAAGATCCAGCTAGCATTAACAAAGCAGCTATTATTGGAAAGATATACAGTAGTGGTCAGAAGTTTACATACACTAATTATGGACATGAATGTCATTGTAATTTTGGGCATTTAAACATTTCTTTCAACTTCCAGGGTGGAATAATTGCAGGGCATACAACAAGTTTGAAAAGTATAGATGAAGGTTCAAATATATACATACACTCAGTTGAATCTTTTAAGAAGTGATGCTGAAGGTTCTACAGTGTCTTTTAACTAGACAAGGCCGAGACTGAGTAACTTCTCATTTATGACCATGATTGACTACAACAGGTAGTTTCTGTTTGTCAGCATAAAAAGGATTTGTCTGACAGCACTGATGGGATGACCAACACTCAGAACAATGAGAACTAAAAAGGAGAATTGTAGAGGAAGAGACCAGGAAATCTCTCTTGGAGTCATTTCTAAGCAAGTGCAGTTTCCAGGAACATCAGTTCATTTCATGTAGCTACAAGTTATTCGGATGTGTCACCATTTTGCTAAGGTGTGGAAGGAGACCAAAACTGTCACATTTTAGAGGAAATTGTTCAAGAACAACCCAAAAACCCACCAAGACTCAAGCCTACGATAAACATAAACTACCATAAACTTGTGGAACACCGGCATCACTGTCCACAGTGAAGCAGGTTTCACATTGTCATGGACTGAAAAGCTGCCAACCGAGAAAGAAACCTGTGTTCCAGAGTCAGCAACTTCAGACCTTACTGAAATTGGCAGCTGCTAACATAGACGAACTAAATGCCTTCTGGAGAAATATTTTATGGTCAGTGGGACAAAGATTGAGCTATTTGGCCACAATGATAAGGAGAACACATGAACCTTTCTAACCTAAGAACATTGTACCAGCTGTTAAGCACGGTGGTGGTGGTATCATCATGCTCTGGGACTGTTTTTCTGCCAGTGGTATTAGCACAATGCACAAAGTGGACAAAGTGGACAGAATAATTAAGGAGGACTATCTCCAAATTCTTCAGATTAAACGGTAGACAGTTGAAACTTGGACACAACTGGGCGTTCCAACAAGACAATGACCTCAGACATGCATCAAAACATTTTGACTGGATAAAGCAGGCAGACATTAAACTGTTGGAATACCCTTCCCAAAGCCCCGACATCAACCCAAAAGAAAATTTTTGGACTACATTTAAAAGACAGATTCGTATCGATTCTTTGAAGAAGAGTGGTAAATCACTTGGCCACAAGCATCTGGTTGAGGTGCAACTTGCTAAGGGGAATTTAACCAGATATTAATGGGGATGTATCTATATATTTGAGTCTATATATTCCCCTCTCGCCACTGCGTGCAGTCTGCCCTTCAAGCTCAGGTCCTCTACCAGAGGCCTGGGAGCTTGAGGGTCCTGCGTAGTATATTAGCTGTTCCTAGGACTGTGCTCTTCTGGACAGAGATCTCCGATGTTGTTCCCGGGATCTGCTGGAGCCACTCGCCAAGTTTGTGAGTAACCACATCTAGCGCTCCGATTACCACTGGGACCACTGTTACCTTCACCCTCCACATTTTCAAGCTCTTCTCTGAGTCCTTGATATTTCTCGAGCTTCTCGTGTTCATTCTTTCTGATGTTGCTGTCATTTGGAACAGCTACATCTATCACTACGGCCGTCTTCTTCAGTTTGTCTACCACCACTATGTCCGGTTGGTTAGCCACCACCAGTTTGTCCGTCTGTATCTGGAAGTCCCACAGGAACCCACAGGATCTTAGCTCGGTCATTCTCTACCATTTTGACCTCAGGACTTCCAGGGCATATTCGGCACAGATGTTTCTGTATACTATGCCGGCCACTGCGTTAGTGCATTCCATGTATGCCCGGCCAGCCAGCATCTTACACCCTGCTGTTATGTGCTGGATTGTCTCAGGGGCATCTTCACACGGCCTGCACCTGAGGCTATCTATCTATCTATCTATCTATCTATCTATCTATCTATCTATCTATCTATCTATCTATCCTTGTAATCTTGTATGCATTACAAAAAGTCCAAAACAAAGTCAAACTTGTATACCCAATTCTTGCTTTTACAGTCATTAAAGATTTATGTTGCACAATCATCCCATCCTGGAAAAAGAAGGGTTAAAAAAAGTCCAAAATTACCACGGCACCCATGCTCATAACGAGTGTATATAAACTTTGATCACACCTGTAGGTACAATAATAAGGGATGGTTTATCTGGGAGAACTTGCAACCGTTGAGGCTGCTTCAGCTAGTAGCACCTTTTCACCTATGGCAAAAATTGATAAAAGCAAACAGCATGCTCCAAACGTAGTGTTGTGACAAGTGAGCCATTAAGTACACCTGTATTTTGTGCTACTGCGAAAAATTGTATCTAGCAGTTGTAGAGCTTCACAGAGTGCTGACCCTATTCTGTAAATGTCAATCCATTCCCAACAAGTGTGAGAAAACAACATGTCTGCGGGGTTGAAGGGCGTTTAGCATTACACAAATAATTTTTCTGTCATTCCACAAAACAAACAAATGGGCATTGTTTGAGAGCTCAGTTAAAGAGGTTGGGAATACTCGGTGAAAGCAAACAATGACACAGCACAGTGTGTTAAATAAAAAGAAAATGCTGAATGGGAATGGATTTTGTATGCAGAGCCTGGCAAGCTCCTATTTAAATGAGTTACTGGAAACCCTGAATCAGTATTTCACTGTGACTAACAGCCACAGTGGTCACTAGTTTCACTTTCTCCATTTACAAAAGTAAGTATGCTGGAAAAAACCATTAGTCTTTGTACTTTAATGCACTTTAATGCACTTAAGTAACAGTGCTTTCTGGATAAATGCATTTCTTAAATATCATTAAGTAATATGTGTAAGTTTAGGAAAACTGTAATCTATTCATGGTGGTGCTAACTGTATTTCTCAACAATAATATCACATGAAATACATTTTTAATGTATGTGCATCTGTTCAGAAAAAACAGTTTAAATTACAATTTAGGTTCATTTTTATGGCAACTTTTGTGATATCAATGACTAAAAGACCATTGGCTCTGGCTATTCAATGCCTAAAGAATTTGCCGTTCTTGCCATACTGAACATAATGAGTCTTTTTGTGATGTTAAAAGCCAGCTGCAAGCCAATCCCTGACCTTGTTACAATGGAACATTCTTCGATTTGAGCTAGCCACTGAAGGTTTTATGCGCCTCGGTGCGGAGGTGAACCTGCTCCGGGCTTTTAGAACAGCTTCTGATTCGGACCTTTGTTTCAAAGTCTTTGCAAAGCTTACTGTCTGGGCTCTGAGGTGGAGCTGCTTGGCAGGAGGCCTGTTCAACCCCTGAGCTCTGCACAGAGTTCTAAAGCGCAGCTACCTTTGATGAAGGCATGCAGGTTGTCAGGATGCCAACAGGCCTCAGCTATTTCTGCAAATGCAAATTGCTCTAATGGAATCTATTCAAAGTCGCAGCAGAGCTCCATTTAAAAAGTAACACCATTAATATGCGCTCAAAGGAAGAAAGTGTGCCTATAAATGGAATTATATAAAAATAAAATAATTTTTAGAATCTATTTGTCAAGTCATTTCTTAAATGCCAAACAGTGCAGTCCTCCTGGCTTCAGTAGCAGTATTAATAAATTCACCCATCACTCACTGATCTTGCTTCTTCTTTTAAAGCTTTTTTTTTTGCCATGAAGAACTCATAGTCAAAGAAAAATGTGATCAGAGTACTGCAAGTCAAGAACATGTTTGTTGTGGTCTCATTTTAGCTTTGACCTTGTGCAAATGTTTCAGCCAAACCTTAGCTCAATATGATTCCAAATAAAATGTCTGAATTCCTTAAAATATAAAGAGGGAAAAAATATTGATATGTAACAATGTATCCAAATTATTCGTTTGTGTATTCACAGAATCTTGCAGTATGCTGCTCACCAAATACAAAACGATGGGGTTTCCAAATATGTGGCCACTTATTTTCTCTAAAGGATAATGAGAAAAAGTAGCGGACAAAAAGGCAATTTTAAGCTATTTAACTTCATTTGGATTTTAACAGGTGAATAAAATTGTGGGTTTAGTTTGAATTCTAAAAATAAAACTGCATTGCAGTTGGTACATAGGCAGGATTATGAATATGATCTTTGAAATTTTGATGTTTGAAAGAAAATGTGTTTTTATTTATTCATTTATTTTTACACACATGAGTTAATGGATAGTTGTACATATATTTATTTGTGTTACAGTTTTTCTCAGTCGCTTTGGTGCTTTTCTCAGATCAAAATGAAAATTCTCAAAACCATTAGTGCAATCTCCACAACCTTTAGTCATTTGTGCACATCATAGTAGCAATTTCTCCTTCCTCTGAACAAATTGCAAATGCTCTTGGACATGTATCAGTTGCTTTCATACAATTCTCTGCCATCGACAACATTATCATTTGCTTATGTCATGTCAGTCAAAATGAACTATACTTTTGGATGCTAAATAGTCGTTCCCAATAAAACCAATAGTCTTTATTTCATTGCTTGAGTCATTACATACAAAATTGTTGAATTCGTTTTCAAATGCCGTCAAGCAAATGTTATACCTTTTTGTCATTATTTTTTCCTGTCCCCGAAATTGAACAATTTCTCTCATGCCATAGTCCCTGAGAATGACAGGGGTGGAGGTCAACTCAGCAAGTATGTTGTTGTTTGGGATAATGTCCCTTTTCACTACTCACATCTGGTCAGACAGTGGTTTGCAGCACATGACAGAATGCCTGTTGAATATCTCCCTCCCTACTCCCCATTCCTTAATCCAATAGAGGAGTTTTTGTCTGCCTGGAGGTGGAAGGTTTAATCACATGCACAAATTGGCTTGCTAGCAGCCATGGATGCAGCATGTGACGACATCACAGCAGAGTCATGCAGAGGGTGGATTCGCCACTCCAGGAGATACTTTCCTCGCTGCATTGCAAGGGATGATATCCGTTGTGATGTAGATGAGAATATGTGGCCAGACAGACAGGAACGTCTGAATGTGCCAGAATGATTTACGTATGTTCAGTTACAATATGTACTGTTATATTGTTCACATTGTGCACCACTCTACCAAAAGGGTGTTTCTCATGTTTATTCTAAATATGTGACTGTAGAGTATTTTTCTTTTGCACAATGTTGTAGAATTACAAACATCCTACACAGTAAAAATGTGAAACATACGTATTCAGTGTCTTGTACTCACTTACTTCCATAACTACAGGAATGTCTAACTTTACTGTAGATTTTACTGTACATGGCTGTGCAAAAAGTGCACAGTGCTGTCTTGAGCATTTTCAGGTAGTGTCACTGAGTTCTGACCTTTTTTTGCATTGGAAGACACTGAGAGAATATTGTACACTGTCATAATGAAAAAATTACAAAGCCATTTGATTATCTTGTTCATCAAGATGGTGTCAAGACTTCTCATTTTGATGACACTGACAGTTTCATTAACATGAATACTTGCTTTTGAGGAATGGATTATCGATTTTGAGTGCTTTTGCAGGTTATCCACTAGGTTTTGCAGTTTGCACTAATTGTTTTGAGAAATACACTAACTACTGTGCAAATGTTAATAGTGATGTGAGAAAAGCACCAAAGCGACTGAGAAAAACTGTAAGAGAGGAAAGGTCTTGACTGTTGGATGGGATTTTCTCAAAGTCAGTATACAGTGCCTAGAGTACCTGGAAGCTCTTTATCTCCTTTCATCCATCTGATGATGGCAGCAGGCTTACTGCTCATGGCAGTGCAGGTCATCTCTGTCTCGTTGCCCTCGCTCAGGACCTCATCCCGGGCCTCAATGATGGGGTTACCTGGAGGAACTATGACAGGACACACAAACAGAACTGTGTAAACACTGAGGCAATGCAGTACACCCTAAAAACCACAAGCTAAGAAGAAAACAGGACTGATATTAAAAGGCTTTTCTTTTAAAATTAGAAAAGTGCAAAAATCTACTTCAGGAATTATCATTTGCAATACTGTGAACATGTTGGATCTCGTTTAAATAACTCATATTTTGTAGTAATTTATTCCATATAAACTCACCAGCCACTTTATTAGATACAACTGTTCAACTAATAATAACACTAACTAGCCAGCCAATCACACGACAGCATTTAGGCATGTAGACATGATTGGAATAACCTGCTGAGGTCCAAAGCAAACATCAGCATGGCATGGTTGCTGGTGTTTCAAAATCTACCAAATTTACTGGAGTTTCTCTGCACAACAACCTCCAAGGGAAACAGAGAATGGTCCGAAAAAGATCAAATATCCAGCGAGTGGCAGTTCTCTGGGCCATGTTGTTGTCATAGGTCAGAGGACAACGGCCAGATTGCTTCAAGCTGACAGGAAAGCAAAAGTAACTCAAACAACCACTTACTCGTAGCAACCACCTGTAGCAGATGGGCTACAGCAGCAGACACACTGGATGGCACACTAGGGGTCCTTTAGGGCCAACTGACCATCATTTAAACACCACAGCCTACCTAAGTACTGTTGCTGTTCCATGTCCACGCCTTTATGATCATAGTGTGCCCATTTTCTGATGGCTGCTGATGGCTGCTTCTACCAGAATAACACGCCGTGTCACTAAATTCAAATCAACTCAAATTTCCTCCACAGTCAGTAGATCTTAGTCCAATAGAGCAGAAGTGAGGTGGAACAGGAGATTTACATCATGGAAACGACAGCAACTGTGCGATGCTATCATGACAATATGGAACAAAGTTGCTGAGGAGTGTTTCCACCACTGAACAATTAAGACGGCTCTGAAGGCAAAATGGGTCCAACACAGTACTAGCAAGGTGTATCTAATGAAGTGGCCACTAAGTGTTTTTACAGTTATAGATGACAAATATTTTAAAAAAATCTGACAATCACGAGCTTGAAACACTGAAAACATAAAACAATAAACACAACGTTTAAAAAATGCATGTTGATGTCATATTATTATTTTCATATTTATCAGCTATTATCACAACAGCATTTATAGAGCAATATTGTTCAGTTATAGTTAAAAGTCCCAAGCTTTGTTTCCAAAATATCCTAGTAAAGGTATGCCTACTTATAAAGTTGGGCTAGTCTCTAAATTTAAGGAAAACTGTGAAAATATTGTTGAAAAAGTTATATTTTGTTTATTATTTGAACACCTTTCTCTGTTTTTTAAAGCTACGTCTCACTAAGCTCACCATAAAAAGCCAAAAACAATCTCACGTCTCACACATCTATACAAATACAGTTTATTAATGTGTTTAGACCTTGTGTAGACTAATTGCTGTTTAACTCACTCAGTTCTAACAATAACACTGAGCGTTTGTCTGCACATGTATGTATATGTTTGTGCGCTTTGTTACTTAGCACTGTGATTTCAGCGTAGGCCTCCTGCGGGGGGTCTGTGTACAGCTGGCAAACATATCGACCCTCGTCTGACAGCGAGACATTAGACAGTGACACCCGCAGCTCGTTGTCTGAGAAGTTCACGAGCTGAAAGCGAGAGTCTTTCAGTGCTGAAAGAGAAAAAAAAACACACACACACACACACAACACAACACAACTTTATATTATTATTATTATATTATATTCAAAAATGTAGAAGTCTGCTTTAAATGACTTTATGAAGTTAGTATTGTTCATGCAATTTAAAAGGGAAGTTGCATTCATGCTGCTGTTTGTCATTATTCAGGATTTAGTATTATAAAGGTATGTGATCCCATACTCCTTTAAGTATGATTTGACCAGTAGTCTTCAAATGAGGCTTATAGCTAATAATGAGACATATTATTAGCTCGTGATTATTGTTACGTGTTAAAAAAAAAGGATTTTGCAGCATCCAATAGAGCAGGGTGTGAGACAAACATATCCTGTTATTTCATTAAACAAACAACAACATTAGATCATAATGTAAAATGTGCATTTTATTTCTTTTTAGCCTCAAAAGAATCTGTGTATAAAGCACAAAATACATCAAACTGTCCACTGCCTTATGTCAACTCCACTAGAGCTGTAACTTCTTCCTGTGAAGAGCCACGACAGCAGACCATCTGCCTCCACCTCACTTTATCTCTAGCATCCTCTTGTGTTACATCAACCTTCTGCATCTCTTTCTTCACTACATCCACTCTGTGCTCTTCTTGTTTTCCTCCTTCCTGGCAGCTCCATCTCCAAAATCCTTTCTCCAGTGTATCCACTATCCTTCCTCTGCACATGTTCAAATCATCTCCGCTTCCCCTCTCTAAATTTATTCCCAAACTGCTCAACCTGAGCTGTGCTTCTGATGGACTCCTTTCTAATCTCCAATGAAAATCTTTAGACTTTCAGCTCTCCATCTTCACCTCCTGTCTTTTTGCCAGTGCCATCACCAAACCATACATCACAGTAAGACTCACTAACATCTTGTAAACTTTCCCTTTCACTCTTGCTACTTTTCATCTGCACCCACTCCACCCTGCCTGCACTCTTTCTCACCTCTCTTGAGCATCGTCCATCGCTTTAGATGGTTGACCCCAGGTATTTAAACTCATCCAGCTTCACTGATAGACTAAATTCTAATGCTCTCCATTCTGGTCACTCCCAACAAAAATCTGGGCCTATAAAATTCTGCCACCTCCAGCTTTGTTAGCACCACCATCTCCAACTCATATCTCCAGTTTTTAAATACAGACTCAAACATGAAAATTTAAGTGTGCTCCTTATGACAAATAGCAAGTGAGAAAGACTACTTACTATTTTAACTTTCTATAGCTTTTTGTCCATCATAAGCATGAGAAAAAAAACATTATTAAAGAAGCCATTCATTTTTAATTTTACTTTACAAAAACAATACTGTAATAAAAACGACAGGACTTTGGTGTTTTCTGTTTCTTTTTCCTTCGTTAAGGCAGTAGGCGTAAATCTGGTAAAAAAAAAAAAATTAGAAATTTGAATTTATTTATATGGACAAATACGAGCCAGCCATTGTTGTTTTCACAACCTCAAGCTGTACTCAAAGAGCTTTCACATGGGTAAAAAAAACCCTCAATATAATTAGTCAACAATCAATCACAGAGCTAAGTGTCCAACTCTGTGTAAAGCACTTTGTTACTCACTTCTATTCAATCCAAAATGCAGTTTTGTTCAGATATACTGTGGTTGTTAACAGCGTTGTTTGCATTAACACAAGCCTCATCCTTGGCCGTCCTTCAGTGAGCCTACACAGCAATTGAGAGCAGTTCCATAAATCCTGTCTCTTCTTCATCTGTAGTCACTTTCATCTTGCCTAACCTTGTTTGCCCACCTACCTAAGCACACTCTATCAGCTCTAATGTAGAATGACAACATGTGGTTAAGATGAAAGCCTACCCATACCCATCCCCTCTTCGATGTGCTGATAAACTCTGCTCTGACTGACAGCAACTCCAGGTTCTCTGCACTCTGCACTCTCTTAGATCTGTGTACTCATCCTCTGGCACTTTTTTTCTAACAGCTTAAAGTATTAAACACGGAGACTTCTGACACAAAACACCTCAAAACAGACATGAATAGATAGAAGAACCTCCAGGGTCCATTATAATTTTACACGGCTTCCGCAGCCATACGCTATCAGGATTTAAAGCTGAGAGGTATTGTAGACATGCAAAAAGCAAAAGGCCAAAACTGATTTTGTGCGTCATTATTTGCATCAGATAGATTTAAAATAATATCACCAGGCTGACTAGAAAAAAATCCAAATATGCATCTGTGCTCTTCTTTGGCCGAAAAAGAAAGCCTAAAAACGCTGGCCATGATGTTGGATGATCTGAACAAGAGATCACTAAGATGCTGCTGTTATCCCAGTACTTTGATTATTCTGCCAGAAAATCCTGCTCACAACACTACAACAAATTGCTAAGAAGCAGTGCAAACAATCCAGAAAAGATTTAATGATGCTGTGTTAAAGTGTGGCATACAAGAAAGCTATTTTCCATAAAAGCTCTTATTTCGTCTGAATACATATTCCTCACTTTTTCCAAAGAGAAAGAAAAAAAAACAGGCAACTTATATGCTTGGTTCCATTAGCGCAGCTATTAGTTTCTTTTGTCTAACTACAATGAAACCCTTATTCTAGGAGATGAATAATGTGCCCCTAATTAGTGTTGCTCATTCAAACGCCTTGTTAGCCCTCATTAAAATGAGAGGTCAGCATCTAATCCTAATGATTTAATTGAATTAAATGTTCCCAGATTCAAACACACCCATGCTACAATACAGAGATGCAAAGAAAAAAAAAAAAACACCTGGAAAGGGTTTCAGAAGCAAAGCTGTTACTGACGAGACATGTTCTTCCTTTTTAAAGAAGCGACTTTTGTATTAACAGCCAATGTTTTGTGTTTCAAAGAGAAGGATAGTCAGTGTAATCCAGCATGCAAATATTTATGGCACTGTAATGTATCTCACTGGGGAAACACAACAATTTATTTGTTAAAGGAGTTTAGAATAATCCAAAAAACCTGTAAAAAGGTTTCTGGAGGTCACAAAAAACAAAATAGAATTTGAAGAAGTGTTAAATCTTAAGAGGATATAAAACACAATATCATCAGTATAAACCTGGATTTTGCCGTACGGAGGAGCAGTAGTTCAATGTCCAAATGACAACCGAGTGTGTCAGCGCAACTTTAAAGAAGAGATGTGGTGTAACAAGTGTAGCATTAAACTAACAAGGCCATTTGTTTTCTGATGTCTGCTCAGTCTTCCTTTGCTTTGTCAAAAGTCCCTCCAAACAGCAACATGCAGTCTCCTTAGAACAGTTTTAGCTTCAGCAGCATTTCAGCTGTCAGCTGAACATTTTGTCCTGTAGATGCTTTCCTTGAACTTTTTACACAACATACATTAAATGCTATGGTCAGCAGTGAGTGACATTTGTGTCACTGAGATCTAAGTCATCATCACTGATAAGCTTAACTCTGGGCTATGAGAACAAAAACAAAAGAAGCAGCAAACCTTCATCGTAGCTGCTCACTCTCTTGGGCAGGATTTACTGTTAAGGGAATAGTGTCGTAGTTTGTATCTTCTTTTAAATGTACTTTAGGAAGATTTCAGTGCAGTAAAAGCAGGTGTAAAGTGCAGGCTTTTGTTATTTTACCTGCTGAAACACATTTACTTGACATAACTTTGAGTGCATGGTACATATGTAGCATTCATGTCACCATTTAGCAAAAAACTGCAGGAAACTTACAAGTGTAGCCAATTTCTTTTGTATTTAAATACTAACATGTTGTCATTTTAAATCACTCGATATACCATTATTATCACTTTGACCTTTAAAGTCTACTGACTTTGAAGGAGGTCAAATGTTAAATGATATTTTAGATCTCTATTTGGTACTTTCTATATATTGATAATACACACCACAAATGCTCAGTGGTCGGAGGCTGGGTTCGGGATAACGCCAATTTAGTTTGAAAAAGCTTTGTAGCAGTAAAAGTAATCACAGTGCATGATGGGAGGCGGATACATAGATCCATGACTATGATCAGAACATGATCAATACCAGAGCAGAACGATTATGTGCCGTGCAGCAGGACACTTAATGTTAAACTCGTTGGGGGGCTGCTCAGATGGATCAGTCTTACCCACCCATGACGTTATTTACTGTGATTACACGTGTATGACATTTGAGGAAAAAAATGCAAACAAATGAATTTTGCTAATCTTTATACTGGCTGCAAACTGTAGCTCAAATCGTAAAAAGAGGGTCGGAAAGCACAACACCAATCCATCTGACCAAATAAGAGGTGCTAGTAATTAGCCATGAAACAAAAACACGTCATCAGAAAATGTTATATATCCTGCAAGTGTAGCATTAAAACGACACAATAAAACCCAGCCCTAAACATATATGCCTGGGTTCTGAAATGCACCATCAAGCAACCCAAGGTTAGCTAAAACCCCAAATATCTTATGCTGAGGATACTTTGAAACATCCATAAATTAATGAAAAATCTGGTGCGTCAACAATTTAAAAAACCTGTGCCAATCAGATATAATCCATTCCATAAAAGCATTTCTCAAAGATCTCTTAATCCTCTTATGTGTCACTTCTAACTGAGGTGTTGCCGTGTAAGCATGAACTGAATAAATACTTTCTAAAAAATAATGAAAAGAAAAACGGAGGCACTTTGGCAAGGACAGCTCCCCATGCTCAAGGTTTGGGACAACAATACTGCAGGCTCAAAGAGATGCAAGGGCATATGACGGAGAACAGCCTGGTTAACACAGCAGGACTGAACACAGTGGTACATTTCAGGAAAAAAAACATAAGACAAGGCAAGCTGAGAAACGCTGCAGACGGTCCTTTTATTGTAACATCACAGCAAACTGGAATACATATTTCACTTTTCTTTGTGTACCAGGCAGAAAAGAGAGTGACCTTTTATCTTCATGCTCTTTTTGTCCCGTTCTCCTTCTCTTGTTCTATCATATCTGATAGCATAGCAGGGACATCACAGATGCCCGACAAAGGTTATTGATAGTCAGGTCTTTGGATAAGAGATGTCTGTCCAGACCCTGAAAGGCTGTAAATTATCTGATGTATCTGTTTTTGCAGTTTATGGTGATTGAGCTAATTTAAAAGCAGTGATAAGATTGTACAGTAGAGCTGTCCTGAAGTTTAGCCAAGGAGACTTTGAGAGGAAGCTGACTTTCCACCTCCCTCTTAAGAGTCGCTGAGTGCAGTGCCACTGGGCATGCTAATTAGAGCTAACTAACAGCATGGTGGCTTAAATGAATCCCATTCATTAGTATGTTGTCACCACTTTAAGTTTATTTTATAGCAATATGAAAAACTAGGCTATTGTCTTCTGACTTGGCCTGTGGGGACGGCAGGCAATATGTTGGGGCTTCTGGTATAAACTGACATCCTGTTCAATTAGCTGGCCAGATTTAGAAATCTAAACGAGTGAAATACTTGTACCAATTTCAGTCAATCATCACTGATGACCCTAAACCTAGGCTATAAGAACACAAACAAAGTATATCATCATTCTAACGGACACATATCAAAAAATGATTTTTTAGTAGGATGTGAACTCAAAAAACACAGCTTTGCTGCTGGAAAAAAGCAAAACGGTACAAAACTAAACTGGGAAATCCTAATGACCATTCACACGGGGAAACACAGGGAAAGTCTCACAGCTATGAGGGAGGACACGACACATAACTGAGGGAGACGCGGACATAAATACACAGAAGGATCATGAGGGAAGCGAGAACACACGGGGAGCACAGCTGACACAAATAACCATGATGAGGCAGTGGAAGAGCAAACACAAGATGACGCACACTGACGGGAGACTATCAAAGTAAAACAGGAAGTACACAGAGACGCAGACTGGAGGGAGAGAGAGGACACGACGAGCTGGGGAACGTAGATAAACAACACAGGGGGGGAACGATGCACATGAGCTCACACCAGCGACACACAGAGGGCAAAGACACAAGGGGGAAACTGCTAAATAACCAAGGAACTAAACAGGATAACTAGACCCTATAGAATAAATTTAAGACTAACAAAGTGAACTTATACATAAATCATAATACAAATACAAAATGACACAAACACAGGAAAATGCAAAACACTGTGTTGAATGACCCGGGACAAAAATGGCTCACATGCACCAATGTCTACAAGGTCAACTTAATGGGTGAAAATGGACAAAAAGCCTTGTTGCTTAGAAACTATGACTCCTACAAGCGTGATGTGTACTGTCAACACATAGAAAATACCATATATGTATATTTACAACATCATGCCACAATTGACCTTTGACCTCTTCTTTGCGGTCAAATCAGATAAAACTTGAATAAAACACATTTTATCTTTAAAACTATGCTTAAAACTCTACTGACTTTCTTTGTAAAGGCAATAATTAGTAAATGATCCTGGTATATGGGGATTCTAAATATCACATTTAGTGAAACCCAAATATCATGTCACATTTGACCTCTGACCTCCATTTCACATCTGGCTTTCTTTCGAAAAAAAAAATTGGTATATCTTTAAAGTATATGTTTTTGGTGTAAATGAGCAGTGTAAATGGTATTGCTAAAGCAATAAACAATGCTGCATCGGTGCAATGTAAAGGCAAAATTGATAGATTTATAGGTAGGTGAACTGAGCAGTCTTTGAGGGAGCCAAATTGATAGGTCGCCCCCGAAATCACTCTTCTCCAAACTGCTATTTAAAAACGCTTTTGTAACTCTCCACCACATAGCGAAGCAAAACACCACTCTTCAGCTGTACTTTGGATTTTGTTGTCATCTTTTACGGTGCAGACACAGGCTTTGCTTTGTGGACGCCATGCAGAGGAGGAATAATTAGAATAACTTTCAACCTACATGTGGAACACGAGTACTGGAAGATAGAGTTGAAAAAGTCTGAGCTGGTTTCATAATGTCCGTATAAGACCCCATACTGCTGAAACCTCAGTCCAAGTCATATTACCATTCAGCACTTATACTTTCTAAGTGCTAAATGTACTGTGCATGTATGGCACAGTACATTTAGCACTTATTTTAACTTGAACAAGACAAAGTGCCTTTCAAATGCCTCTCATACGCTGATGGTGATGGAGAACTTGATGTTATTCAAGGACATATGGGAAGGGATTTCTAATGTTTTTACAATGCATCATCGTCTTAACTGTTGTTGCCACAAAAGTTGACTTTTCAAGAAAACATATGCATGTGATGAAGCTAACCACTGCTTTTCTGGGGTTTTGTTTTCAGGCTGAACCATCAGGCAGGGATTTCCAGTAGATTTTGTTCTGGATACTGATCACAAACCTGCCCTTTTTTCTATGTAGGGATGAATATACATTTAAAGGCAAGCTTCTTGTACAATCAGAAGAATCGGTAAGCTGAGGGATGGTCCGACCTAAGACCCCTGCTGTGATATTCTTTGGATGTGTCTTGTTTTCTGGTTTTGAATTTGCTGGTGAGTAATTTGAGCTGGGATTCTGCAGAGGTTTTATGATTACTGCAAGATTTTATAGTTCTTATTTCTGTGTTTGTTGTATTTTTGGGTTCCTGCTTTGATTTCTGTGTTCTAATAGACCGCAAGCTTCATTTGCTGTGACATATTTCAGCCTTTGATTTCTGTTTTACCTTACAGTTATTCTAATGACGAGTTCCACTTTGCATCCTGTTTTTTGGTCCATGTGTTGGTATCTGTTAGTAGTAGCTCAAGTTCCCTCCATGTCTATCTATGATTGTGTTTGTCCTTCAGTGTTTCCTTGACTCATTTTCAGTGTATTTCCTGTTGGGTTGTTTACATACATCATGCCTGTATCCAACTTTTCATTTTTGCTTTATTTTGAAGGTTCATTTCCTTGGTTTCCTGTGTTATTTTTGCTTGCTGTGAGTCTCCCCGGATTGTCTTCACCTGTGTGTGATTACTCTCTCCTGTGTCTCATTACCCTCCCGTTGGGCATTACATCTAATCAGCCCTCTTCTCCTTACTCTTTGTCACAGTGTCTGTGCACAGTGTTTGTTCCCTGTTTTCAGCCCTGCGTTATTCCTCGCTCCTTTTTGAATTATTGTTTATTCACCTTCTGGACTTTGTTATTTTGGACTTTCTGCTATAGCCTATATTAAAGGCTCAACCTTTGTGGATGAAAGTTGGCCTCCTGAGTCCTGCATCTTGCACTCCTCATATTGTGACACCTACAGTGTAAAGTGATGAATGGACTCTGGTGACCTCAGAGTCTGTTTTGCTGCTATATCTCTATTGTCTACTTGCATGTACAGAAACATAAACAGCCATAGGCAAAGAATTGCTAATATGTGCATTTACATTGTTAACAACTGAACCATGACACTAGTTTTTGAGATGGTTATCTTCAGTTATTAAAACATAAAAATTTCATGTTTTATATTTATTACAAACAACCAGCAAATTCTAGTCAAATAGGGGAAAAGTGAAAAAAGGCTGTAAAAGGTCATCCCTCACGCAGCCGTGATCTCTGCTTTCTGCTACGCTTCAATGCAAAGATAAAATTAGAGTGGATGAGACTTAAAGAAACTTTAACTTTAAGAAAATACAAAGCAGTAGAAGACTGGGCTGTACATATCTTCTGCTGCCTCTTTCTCCCCTCTTCACCTCTGCTGACTGCGTGATTTTAATTCATCTTGCTTTTTCTTTCCCCTCTCTTGATTAATCTTCATTCTTTTGCTGCATTTCATTTGAATAGTTTTTCTTCTCCAGCCTTTGCCGAGGATGACTCCCATCCAGAGAGAGCGGGAGATGATGAGTGTGCCTCGCCTAAGTGGCTGCAATCAATTGTGATTAGTGGCTGCTGCTACTTTTTGAGAGGAGCACATCAAAGTTTTATTATTGGGTGTCAGAGTGGGCGAGACGGGGTGGGGCGGGGGTAATTACACTCTTATACCCAGCCTCCTCACCACTCCAGGAGGTGAAGTCCATGCTTTCTAGCTTTTGTCACCACCTAAATCCAGTCTATTACTTCAGTCATTGTTAACAGTCATAGTCTCGCTGTGACGCCGCTGACCTTATTCTTATTTTCAGTTTACTAATATATTTATGCTTTTAAATTCATTGGTATCGTCTTTTCTTTACCTCAAAATCATGTAAAGAACTTTAGTAACGTCTGCTTTTGAATAGAGGACGCTGCTTTTCAGTGCCACTAAAATATTTCTTCCCATCAAGCTAAAAATCCCAGCTCTGTTCCCGTTTATAACACTCTTCTTTATAGCTGTTTACACAAACCACACTTTTATTTATGCTAAAAACAAAGTTAAATACTTAGCTGGCAGTTATTTGCTAGCATATCTAAAGATTGAAACATTATTTTTATTATTAACAAAAAAGAAACACAGTTAGGTCCATTAATATTTGGATAGAGATATCTTTTTTTTTTTTTTTTATCATTTTGGTTCTGTACATTAGCACAAATGTTTTTTAAATGAAACAAGTGGAACGGCAGACTTTCAGCTTTAATTAAGTGGGTTGAATTGTGAGCATCAAAAGTAATTGGATAAATTAAATAACTTAAAATAAAATGTTAATTTCTAATACTTAGCTGAAAACCCTTTACTGCCAATGACAGCCTGAAGTCTTGAACTCATGGACATTACCAGATGCTGGGTTTCCTCCTTTGTAATGCTCTGGCAGGCCTTTAATGCAGTGGCTTTTAGTTACTGTTCGTTTGTGGGCCTTTCTGTCCAGAGTTTAGTCATCAACAAGTGAAATGCATGCTCAGTCGGGTTAAGATCAGGTGACCAACAGGTGACCATTCAAGATTATTCCACTTCTTTGCTTTGATAAGCTCCTGGGTTGCTTTGGCTGTATGTTTTGGGGTCATTGTCTATCTGCATTTAGCAGGATTTGAACAGACAGTATGTCTCTGAACACCTCCGACTTCAGTCGGCTGCTTCTGTCCCGAGTCCCATCATCAATAAACACTAGTGTCCCAGCCATGCGCGCCCAAGCCATTGCATGTGTTTTACACATGATGTGGTATGTTTTGGATCATGAGCTGTTCCACAGCTTCTCCGTACTTTTTTCTTGCCATCATTCTGGTAGATGTTGATCTTGGTTTCTTCTGTCCAAAGAATGTTTTTCCAGAACAGTGCTAAAAACATCCATCTAAAGAAGCCAGTAAAGTCCAATCTAACATTTCTATTCTTGAGCTTTATGAGTGGCTCGCATTGTGCAGTGAACCCTCTCTATTTACAATCATGCAGTCTTCTCTTTATGGTAGACTGGGATATTGATACGTCTACCCTCCTGGACAGTGTTGTTCACTTGGTTGGCTGCTTTTAAGGGATTTCACGTCATCATGGAAATAAATCTGCGATCATCCACCACTGTTGTCTTCTGAGGACGTCCAGTTCTTTTTGCTTTAATGAGTTCATCGGCACTTTCTTTCTTTCTTTCTTTCTTTCTTTCTCAGGATTTACTAAACTGTAGATTTTGCCAATCCTACATTTGTATCAGTATCTTGGATAGATTTTTCTCTTTTCAAAGCTTAAGAGTGGCTTGTTTCACATGTGGTCAAAGAGCTCCTTTGGCTGCACTTGTCTGTTCACAGCAAAATGTTCCAAATACAAAGACAACCCTTCAGATGTACCTGTACCTGGTCTTGTAAATGACTAGCTTAATTATACATTTCATTTATTTTTTTATTTCTTTAACCACTTAATGGGAAAACTGGCTGAAATTACCGCACCAGGCTCACTTAAAATGTGGAGTATCAATATTGTAAACAGATTTTTTTGGGAATGCCCCAAATTATTCAGTCTCTCGTGTCTAAAAAGAAACCCACCTTGCAACATGTTCATTCTAAGAGAAAGACAGCAATGCACGTATAATGATCTCCTCATATTTGAAGACAGATGCACTTTGTGAAGAGCTGTTTAAAAAACTTCAGTGTTGAAAGACTTGTGAGGCAGCTTGTCTCAGCTGGACTCCATCCATCTGTGTCTCCTTGAAATTAACACTCTAAATGTATTTCTGTCAAAGATTAATATAATGAGTTACTTTTTCTTAACCCTGGTAACACTAACCCTGTATTTTGGAGAAAAGAAGCAAAACTGACTTTTTGTGTGAAAAAATAGTTTTTGTTGTCATTTAGGATTTTATCCCTGATTGCCAAGACTCGAACTAGAACTCGCCTAGAACTAGAGTCAGGGTTAGGGCTGGGCTGTCACGTCTTAAGCAAATGTTGACCATTCTGAAGCAGAGCGAGGTCTTACTGTCAACTAAAGGACATCTTTTACAAACAGCAGTATCTGATTCTCTAGGAATTAGACTGGGTTGAAATAACAAGGTTATTAGTTTGGACTGAGATGAACAGTGGTATCTGTATACATAGTTATTTGTCAGCTGTACTGCATGTGCTCAGAAGAGGCTCTATACTGTAGCGTACACGTCTGCCTAATGAGCAAAAGCTCCCTGGTTTTATCCCGGGAAAAGACACAAATCCCTTTGGGGTTGTGTCAGGAAGGGCCTCAGGCATAAGAAGAAAATCAAACAAGCCGAGCTGCCTGTTGCGGTGACCCCTTGTGAATAAAGGAGCAGACAAATGTAGCTTTCTGCTGTATATTTTTAGCACACCAAACAAAACTGCGTATCACATGGGTCAGTATCACTAATGTGCTAAATGGTTACAAATCTACCCGTTAAAGAAGAATGAAAACAATTTAAAAAAAACTCAGAATGTGTAATTTAAATATAACGAAATGTTTATATTTAAGATCCATCTGCAAATAAAGTTACAGTACATTTCATTGAACTGATTTCCTCCAATTCTGTATGTCCACCTTTCTGCATAAGGACTGAATTGATCATCTTGGTCATAACTGACACGAGTTCTGCTGAAAAATCTGTGAAGTGTTGCCATTTCTCACAGACTTCACCTCTCAGCTGCATTTTACTGGAGGGGTTTTGTTACTCTTGCTTTCACCTTAAAAGAATTCAAAGGTGTTGTTTTGGACTCTAAAATAAAAAGAAACAAACAGTAATGGTCACCTGTATTTATGTTATGTAAGAGTAACAGTAAGGTAATACATAATAGGCTTGATTCCTCTTTCTCTAGTTCATTCTTGGAATATATACAAATAGTTTGAGTTAAAGTATATCATTTACTGTATTAAGTAGAGCTGGTGCTGGAAATTATACACTGAGATTAGTCAACACTCAATGCATTAATGAAGCACGGTACTTGACTTTTCATTAAGTATTAATTTTGTTACCTGGCTAACATATTGCAGGTGTATTTTTTTTTTTATATTTATGTATATACGTATATCTTTTTTATGTATATATCCAACACTCCAGCTTTACAATACAATTTAGCTGCATAGGTATTCTGGGTTTATTTTTGTACTTTCACCTGGCTTGTTAAGCTGCTGTCACAAAAGCCTTCTACCTTGAACCTTGCAAGCCTCCAGTGGAAAAATCATCCACTGCTCAAGAAGCTGCAACTGTACCGATCCTCCACAGGAGAACAAGACTGTGTGTGTGTGTGTGTGTGTGTGTGTGAACGCCCTTCTTAGCCCTTTTATACAAGTAGCTGGGTAGGTGTATATTTGAAGTAGAACATACTGTCTTTGCCTTACTGAGTGGTAATGGAAGCATGTATGAGTAGATTCATGAACATAAGCATTTGGGAAAAGAATAGGGAAGAACAGGCAGCCCAACATGTATTACTAGATTTTGTTCCTCAATCCAAACAGATATGCACTTGTGACAGTAGGTTTTATGGTAGGGGTAAGATGTCTGTTTAATTAGTCTAAGAAATAGTGAATCTGGTTAACATGGAAGGAAAATTTTGACATGCATTACAGGGTTAACCTCCAGACATTCACCAATGGTCCTAGCAGACCTCCTAATTATCAATATATCAGTGGCAATTCTGGAATAATTCTTAATTTTAAAAGCCAATTAAAGGAGTGTGCATTTTCTTTCTGACAATGGTGAAGTTCTCATAAGATAATGCAAAAATGGTGCAATATCTAAGTCTTGCTGGCACAGTGATCACCTATTTAAAATCTTATCAGCCACCTGAATGGCAGTTTCCAGTTGTTATCAGCCCCAGATATCACCCATAAGTGGCCTCCTCTGGCTCCTAGTAGATAGTTATTACCTCATTCAGCATCAGTCATTCTGCCCTGCTGAACCAAAGAAAAGGACAACGTGCTTCAAGGTTAAAACGGCAACACAATTCTGCACTGGGAGAAGAGAGAGGCGGCAGAGAAGTGGCAATGGCCTAATGCTCTAACGTGACTTTTTTGGCTTTTCTTTTTAATCTCTTTAACAGTTTAGATAGGTTGAGGCACAAAGGAGAAAAAACATACATTATTTAAGCAGATCTTATAAAGTCACAGTCGTTAGCTTACGCCAACATTTGCCACCAGATTTAGCTTTCCTACATAATCATGGCATTGCGTGTTTATCACTCATTACAGTGAATGGATAACAGCCTGGCTAAAACGTAGAGCACGCTGTCTTCTTTTATGTGTGGAACTGATAACTGATAACAGCCTTTCGATGAGCTGAAAAGTCCCAATTCAGGTGTGATATTAGCTGTTGCCAATGTATATTTTCCTATAAAACATAAGGCAGTTTGAGCAGAAACCTGCCAGCTGTGTTTTTACTACTGCTGACTTCGAATGGAGCACAGCAGCACTCACATAATAAAAATGTCATTGTTTCATTGAAATATCACCATCTGTGCAAACGCTAGATGCTAACAACAGTCTGTACTAAAGGGTCGTATGTTTTACTCTGCACAGAACTAAACTACTGTAGATTAGACTGAGTTAAATACCAAGCATTCTTATGCTACTCTTGAAACATCTTTAGACTGGTTTTTATTATTTAAAGTAGCACTGGGAATAGACTTCAGGTAATCACCGTCAGAGGTTAAGAGGACCCCTGATGACAATGGTTGCTTTTGTCAAGGAGAAGGGGCTTCATGAAAATCTAAGTTCATGTGATATATTCTGAAGCTTGACAAAAATAAGAAACCAAAAGACACTTTCCTGTTGGTGTCTCCCAGTATTATAGAAGCATAACACTGAATTGCTGAATTAGCCCATAAAATGTACAAAACAGTGTTTTTCTGCAGAGCTGCAGAGGCAGGCATGTAAAATGAAAAGCAGCGCAATACTTGCATCTCATTGCACTCGATTCCACTTGAATGAAATTGATTAAACTGAGTAAAAATGTTTACAGAAAGCATAAGAGCTGCTTTTGGTGAACATAAAGTGTAACTGAAGGATGACCAATAGTCAGGCTCCTCGCTAAAAGTAACTGGAGCCGGTTTCAAAGCACTCTTCTTTTTTCTGTCTCTTTACTCCTTCTTGCTTTCCATCTCACACTCACAAAGATAATCCACCATTGCGAATTCAGACTGCGATGGCAGATGTGATATTTTGAAGGGGGCAATGTTGTTTGGAAGCTGCCTAGTGGAGGTTATGTCATAATGAAGCAGTGCAGCTGCAGCGAAGATGCCTGGGAGGGATCACAGAAGATCAAGGAGCCTGCGTCAAAGACGAACACCTTGCCCTTGACAGCCAGCTTGTGGGAGTCAGCTCACCGTGGCTCGGCACAACAGCAGATAAATACCAAGTTCGCTTTAGCATACGCATGAGGGCTTTCTGCGAGCGTGCCCTTGTATAGTATATAGAAGGTGCATTTTGAAAGGCGATGAATGAGGAGGGAGTAGTAAATGTGAAGGAGGGCCTAGCACTTCACCTCACCGGGTGCTTGGATGTCTCTGGTGAGTCATAAAGTATAAACCACTAAGTAATGAGTGTATATAAACAGTGTGTTTGTGTTTATGCATAGAGTCTTAACTGAAGACAAACACCAAAAAATGAACAGAACTGGATTTACACACTGCAAATGCAGGTTTGCACTAGATTTGCAAAGCTGATGTATGAACCTTCCTTTTTTTTCAACTTTGAAATAAAATAGTGAAAGCTGTGGGAAACTTTATGTATAACTACAAAAAGTAACTAAAGCCAAATCTATATATATTGCAGGACTGATATATCAGCCAGTCTTACCCATTCACACATATGTAGGTTTCGAGAAGGCCAATAGAAACAGTAAAAAAGAAAAAAAAAAGAACCGGAAGAAACACCCTTCAACTGTGTTATGAATGTTGATGTTAAACAGTTTGCCCACCAGAGGGCACTGTGTAATTTTCTTGTTGGTAGCA
The DNA here is from genome assembly GCF_051167445.1 of Perissodus microlepis. Classification (NCBI taxonomy): domain Eukaryota; kingdom Metazoa; phylum Chordata; class Actinopteri; order Cichliformes; family Cichlidae; genus Perissodus; species Perissodus microlepis. Next base: position 26,300,008 of record NC_140470.1, on the reverse strand, counting down.
GAACATCAGGCTGATCCGAGCAGAGCTGGGCAGGGCGTAAATGACTCATCCATGACTCGTGGCAGTAAAACAAGGTTACTTTTAAACTGCACTGTTGTAGTATCTTAGTTAGGACTACATAACTACATAAATCTGCTCATGTTCTGTGTGTCTGACAGAAAAAAAAATAATGACAACCACCAGTGCTACCCCTCAGCTTTCTAGTAGATAAACCTATGGTATCGATTTCAAAATCGTACATTGTTCATTCAAAATCAACATGTTCTCAAGTTATCACATTCACAAGATTTTCAGGAAAGTTACTCTGACCTCAAGGCCAAGGTCACTTATATTCGAACTCGTCTGAGATTTTTTGTAGATGTACCTACGGTATTAATTTGAAAGGGGCTATTTGAAAACTTGACCTCTGAGCTTGAAGCCGAGGGTCACTGATATTTGAACTTGTAAGCACTTCTGTAGAAACACCATTATAAAATGGGTCAATGAAGCAAGTTGTATAAAGCACCCTGACTGCTCACAGTGAAATAAGGAAAGGGGAACTTTAACAAAAAATGGACCAAAATAAAGGGCTAAAACCTAACAGACTATAATTTAATTGTTACTTAAACTATAATTAAGGGTTATTTTACTGTTAACAAACAATTTGCTAGTTGATGTACATCCCTACCCTCACTATGGTTACAAGCTCTGGGTAGTGGCCAAAAGAGTGAGATCATGGGCACATGTGATAGGGCTGCCACGATTAGTCGACTAGTCACGATTACGTCGACTATCAAAATCGTCGACGACTGATTTAATAGTCGACGCGTCGTTTGAAGCTTTGTAAGATCCCAAAAGACGCAGGAATAAGTAGTAGGATTTAAGAGTGTAATAACGGACTGAAACAGAAGATGGCAGCACTGCATGTACAAGGATGCCAGCTGCCGTTAAACCCCGAAGAAGAAGAAGTAGCTCTGTCCCAGAATTCATAGCGCAGCCCAGCTCAGTTTCCAACAATGGCAGCAGCTAGTTCGTTTTAATATTATTCTTATTATTCTTTCTGGGTCACAAAATAAACGTTTAACATATTTTCAGGCGAGAATGTAACTGTGTAAACCTCAAATATCTGCTCAGTTTATCAAGACATCACATATTTTCAAAAGCGCTCTGACGTTTTCGGAGACGTCCGTTACCCACTAGCTCGATAGCTAGCCGGGGGGCAAGGCTCACTAGAGCCGGTGAGAACACCGGACTCCCGGCAAATCGTTTTCAAACCCACTGCCGTCTTTCGCTATTCAGGTTAAACATATATAAGTCACTTAGATAACTTAGAAATGTTATTGTTTGGCTTTTTTTTAGTATTTTATTTATTCCTGAGTAAATCGGTTTGGCTGAGATTAAAGTTATAGTTTTTACACAACTGAATAAACGTCAAGCAGACAACTGATTATCAGAAGTGTGAGATGCTCGAGAATATACTCCGGTGTCCTGTTATATTTTAGATAGCAAGGAGTTTATTAAACTTCAAAACAATCTGCAAATTTCATTAAAATTTAATAAACCATCAACTTGTCTTTATTTTTAGTTAGCACATACCTTAAACACTTAAAGCTGTAAGCTAATGATAGTTATATAAGAGCAGACGCATGCTGGTGCAATAAGCCGTACGTTTTACGTCCAATGGATGCATGATCTGATTAGTCGACTAATCGCAAAAATAATCGGTGACTAGTCGACTATCAAAATAACCGTTTGTGGCAGCCCTAATGTGGTGCAATTTAACTTCTTCTGAATGGTGGCTGAGCTAAGGGCTTATTTGTGAGGGACTCACTACACCTCCTGGGTATCTGGTTATGATGCCTCCTAAACACCTCCTAGCTGAGGTGTCTCAGAGATGTCCAACTGTAACGTCAGACCCAGGATGTGTTGGACTGAAGCTAGCTTGGAAATCAGGTTTCCCTGATTAGACTGTCTGTATGTTCAAACACGCGTAGTTATCTTTAATGGTGACTTTAATTCAAACTGTGGTGAACTTTGTAACTCAGTTTTTTAAGTGCTGTACAAATAAAGTTATTATTATAATTAATATCAAAAAGGCAGTGCACACAATGTGTGAGCTGTGCACTGTAATTTTTTCTAGGGTTAAAAACAGCCAACGAAGGTAATAAAGGGACTTTTTTACTGATACTTCTGTCTTTTATTAGCCTGAGTTCTCATGACTTACATGTTAGCAAAAACAGCTCACTGCCATCAAACAAGGAGCAACCGTTTGTCTTTTCCATTGGATGAATTTAATAGTGATATTAATACTCCCTTTCATTGTTTCTTGGACTTATTTAGCTGCTATATTCCTTTTGCTGCTAAATGTTATATTTACCCATTCATTGGGCCACACACAGACCTAGAAGCTTGTTGGTGCCCCCCTGGCAACCATGGGTCACTAGGAGAAAGATGTGTGTTCCTTGACTGGTTGGCAAGTGGTTTGCTGCCTGTTGGTGGCTGAAATTGATTGCATCAAGGTATGCAGAGCTGCACCAAATATCTCCAAGTGGTTGTTTGGTTGGTAGAAAGTTTAGGAAGTAGCTAACAGTTTGCACGCCAACTTGACTCCAAACATTTGCAAACTACTCGCCAAGTGGTTGTGAAACTGTGAAAAATGTGACACAAAGTGGAAATGCACACCAGCCACCTATAAAAGTTCACGTTTGTGAGTGTTTGCAGATAAATCAAGTCTTCTCTGCTAAATACAGGTGACTGCGACAATCTGACGAAGAAAATAACAAGGTTTTGGTGTAGTACTGTAGTAGTACTGTACCTGTTTGTGACTAATGCCACCTGATGAAAGACGACAACCTCCAGCAACATCTTAGCAACGTATTTTTCCCTAGCAACAGGAGGCTGTCAGAGGTCAGGGACTGGTCTCTATGTCTGAGTGACTAAAGCCTCTCACTGTGCTGCATCATTCTCACATCAGTGCATCATCTTTACTGTTTTATTTAATTTTAGGTACTGCATTGGTCTCCTGTTAGCATGGCAACATCACTGTGTTGCATCCCACAGCGACCGAGGTGATAAATATATAAATCTTAGCATTAATGCATTATATTGTTGTTTGAGAAGCAGCAGTTATTTATACACAAACCTTTTGGAAATTAACAACCGCAAAGTCAGCTGTTTTTCTTTTTTGTCTTTAATTACAGTATTAGATTATCATGTGGTGGAACAACGATACGGACTGTGAGAAAGACACAGAGCGTTACTTTCTCTGCTCAAACGCTCACTCAGCTTTTGCTTCAAATGTTAGAGAATGCATCTTTGTTCAGTGCCAGTGTGTAGGAGGAAGGTTAGATACACACAGTGATACACACACACACACACACAACCGGTCTTGTATGGGTCAGGCTGAGAGCGCAAGTGAGTGGAATAGTTGCCAAAATAACTCCATGTCACTGGTGAAGCCACTGACTGTGTTTTTTGGGTAATTTAGAGCGAAGCAATGTTCATGGTTGTCCTCTGACACCTTTACCTTGTTGCTCTGATTATTCAGGTATGACGACAAGCACTGTTGTGATTGCACTGTACGCTCTTTGTTTCTGAAAGTGATTCGAGTGCGACACAGCCATGCATCTCTGTCAGCACTGATGGCTGTCCATGGAAAGCAGAGGACTACAGCTCTACAGCTCATGTCCTGTCATCCGTGCGGCCTTAACCCTCAGAAATAAAATGAAATCAGTTTCTGTCCTCACAAGTAGAATTTATATAAATATACCCTCCCTAGGGCTAATTTTTGGGCTTCAAAGCAAATGTGTGCCTTATAGAGTGACTAAAAACGTATAGTATATTGCATTACTTACACAGACAGGCTGCGTTCAACCAACTACATAATTTGGTTAACAGAACAACAGAAATTTGGTTGACATTTCTGTATCTGTCTAAGCATCGTGGTGGTGCAGAAGTTAGCACAGTGGCACCAAACTATAAATATACTATAAGACTACGCTACTAGGGGTGTGCGATATGACCAAAATCTCATAAGTCATTTATCGTCCCGACATGGATAAATATCACAAGGAAAATTTACATTTTCTGTAAATTCTGTGAATCTCAGGCAACTCGACTTGCATGAAGTGTTTCCACCTGGGCGTTGTGTACATGGAGTCGAGTGTTTTGACCGATGCCTGAAAATATACATTTTTAGACATAAGTTGTAACGGTGTTCTGACAAACCATCCTACTTAAGCAAAACGTCTTACCGTAAGTAGTTTATGTACATTTCTGCTGTCACAGAGTAATTCCAGCACAAATTTAAGTAGGTATGACGGTTTGCCACTTAACTTTGCCCATCAGAGTACTTCATTTTACCCGTTAAAGTACGCATGTAGGTAATATTCACAAAGGTAGCATGGTTTGGCACTTAATTTTACCCGTCAGAGTATGTTTCTAGCTCTTATTAACAAAGCTAGGATGATTTGCCACTGAATTTTAGCTGTTAAAGTATGCTTCTAGCTCATAATTACAAAGGTAGGATGGTTTGCTACTGAATTTTAGCTGTTAAAGTATGCTCCTAGCTCAGATTAACAAAGGTAAGACGATTTGCCACTTAATTGTAGCTGTTAAAGTATGCTTGTAGGTGACATTCACAAAGGTAGGATGGTTTGGCACTTAATTTCGTGTTGTGTGCATGCGCAGAAACAACGGGTAGGATGGTTTGTCAGGTAGGATGGATTCCCAGAACACCGGTCGCCATTTTCCTTGTGAGTATTTATTACACAGCGTGCTGCAGGGAAAAGCGTGTTCTAACGTTCGAGTCTAAGGTTTAATTTGAGCACCTGACGGCTCTTTTTTGCATCCGTAAACTCTCTCCACACTCTTTCACGTGAATCTTTCGTAGGTGGTAGAAGAGGTTTGCCGTGTTCGAGTCTGAGGTGGGGACCAGTTTCCTGCATAATTTGCATAGCACAATTTTCTGGTCCGTGTCCGACTTTTCATAACCAAACCATGTCCATGCTACAGAGGTAGCCCCTTGTTTAGAAATAAGGTCCTCGATTGGTTTTAACCAATGAGTCATTGGTTTTGACTGGTCTATCTGTTCGTCATCATTTCGGTTTATTTTGAAAAATCTCAACAGGATCTTCAGCTTTATTGTGAAAGGTTTATGTGGAAAATAAGCAGACAGCGCCGGAGGCACACGCTGGGTTTGCCGTCGTTGTTGCTAACGACAACGCGTAAAAACAGTCGCTTATCTGTCCGTAGTGTGGTTATATTTAATATAAGAGAAAGAGATAACTTAAATTAATATAGCCAAATGAAAAAATATTGCTGTAAACAGTTTATTTTGCGACACCGCAAAACAATTAATAGTGTAATATGAAATGATAGACGATTTCATATGGTCATCCGATATATATCATTATATTGAACACTCCTATACGCTACATGTATGAATAAACATTTTTTTTTTGAAATTGTTAATTTCCAAAATTGCCACCAGAAGTTCAAGTCTAGTGTCTGTAAACCATAAGGTAATAAAAGTACTAAAACATTTGGTTAAGGTTGGGAAGAGACTTTAAAAAATACATTGGAGTTAAATTGAAATAGGTTGGAGTCCAGATCAGAATCTTTTCCTAAACTTAACTGCTTGGCCCAGGGCTGGAGGGAAGCTAATTTTCAGTTCAGGAGTTTTAGGCTTAAAGCAGTGAAGGCAATTAGAGGTTACAGTTCAATTCTTACTATCCTGTAGTTTTTCTTATTGATGTGTTTCTTCTCAGTTTTCTCACCAAAGTCCTGGTTTGGTACGCTCCAGTGTAACCGCTCACTATCTGTGCCCCTCTCTCTTTGTCCCTTCCCTCAGCGTGTGTTTGATAGTAAAAGGGGGAAAAAAGCAGTAATTAATAAGGAGTCAGTCAGGGCAGCTTTATTGATTAAACAACTTTAATCCATTATTTATGTAATAATTAGATTTTAAAGTGTTTTTATAAGGAGCTCACTGGGTAAAACTGATATGACTAGACTAGCACAATTTATCTGTTTTGGTTTGATTTTTTTTATGTAGACACAAAAACTATCTATCATCCCTGTGTGTGTGTTTAGTAAACGACATAATTTCATATATACCGCTTGCGCTGGTATTCTACCTGTCCTCCACGGCTAATTGCTTTGCCATCATCGCTCTCAGCAGGGGACTGCATTTGTTCAGAGGCTACAAAACTATTTAATGAGCGAGACATTTTACTTCACGCACAGATTGTTCTTTAGGATTTCTCTGGAGATCACTTTTCTCCTTTGAAATTACATTTAAGGCAAATTCTATGCAATATTTAGCTGCATAATTAATAGGCCATTTGACTCAACCGGGCATTTTTCTTGGTGACAGTTTGACAACACCATATTTAATAATAATTACCAGACGTCATTGTCCCTCACCAGTAGCTGCGTGCTCATTTGTTCTCCTGAACAAGTGTCTGTGATGGAACGACTAAGCTGCATGGGCCGGACCAACTGTAATGATTAAAGAGGGGCAAATTCCCTCAGGTGGCAGCAGCCATTTGATCTATTACCATCCAGAGTCTGTGGTGTCACATCAGTACAAAGTGGAGCATGTAGCCTGCTTTTAGAGCAGACTAACCAACATGATGAATGCTAAATCTAATTTTGCGACTTTATTAAGTGACCTCAGTGTAACCATACAAAACATCCTATTACTGCCAACATGAAAATTCTACCAGATATGGTCCACGTCGTCCTTTTTTCTTTTTAAATGTAAACTGCTAATAAAATTACATGCATTTTAATAGTCATTTCCAAGATACAGCTTGAAAACTATGAAAACTGCTAAGAGCAATGTGTATTTTAAGAGCAGGTCACCATTTCGCATGGCGGCTTAAAAAAACACAAAGAAACTGGCACAACAGAGGAGAGAACAGAATATGTCCAGCTAAACACGGCTAATTAGAGCTGTGACACGATAATTGGGGAGGATAAGAATAAACACACAGGTCATTAAATGTTTAGGGGTATGAGCTGCTTTTATTGAAGCAGACATGCTGAGAGCTAAACACAGTGGATTATACTAACTTCGTTCTCTATTAATCTGGCTGCAGACATGTGGGTCAAACTTAAAGTAGCTGCCCGGAAATGCAAATAATGTAAGAAGAATATTAATTAATGTCACGCGCCGTCATTGCTGGATGCTTTTTATGCTATTCAGTACATCACATGCAATATAAATGAAATAAAAGAGCATGTTATTGACATTGCTCTCCGTGTCAGAAGAGCCAATAAAAAATAATTAATATGAAATAAGCTCAAATTTCACCAGCACAAAGTGCCTAATTTTTAAGGAATACTGGGCTTAATAAATATTCCGCTGTGGCAGATTCCTACATAAAAATCTAAAATACAAACTGCTTTAAAAGTGGACTTTTTCTGCTTTTCCATGAAGTGCTGTTTGCAATGCAAATCTTTGTACGGGGAAGGACGTTAATTCTCGACCCAATTCATTTTCTGAAAGAGACCCAAATGCATCACAAATGGTGGGCTCTAACTTGTGAACGATGCAGTGAAGGGTCAGAGGGTCAGATTAGGGTTAATCTTTTCACACCGGAGTGCGTCTGCTCGTCTCCATCAGCCTATCACAGCAGCTGCGTTAGTATGCAAAGACAACAAACCATGTGTGTAATTTCTGCAGAATGTTGCAGAGAGCAGTCAGGTGCTTAGCTGCAGTTCAACAAGATGAAAGACACATCTGCAAATCTCACTTTTGAAGAGAATTCTGATGCCACTGCTGAGATTGGTTGACACACAGCATTTCTTTTCTATATTGAAAGGCTGGAACAGAATCGTTCCTGATTATCCTGCCCATGCAGGATGTCATCTGTCTGATAATCCCCCTCCCCACATCCAACCTGCCAAATTTACCCCGGTTATAATCATAAGTTACAATAATGAACAAACAATATATTTTTATTATAGCACTCAATTGATTGTATATTACAACTGGATACGCAATTCAATTCAATTTTATTTGGCACCTTGAATTCAAACACCCATAGAGCAGACTGCAAATGTGTGCAGCCGGTTGTCAGCAGTAGATTGTGGTCTTGATCCTGTGCTGTTACGTTACATAGCAATCCAGTTAAATTCATCTAAGCAAATTTGCATCTCCTCTAGCTAACAGCAAAGCATCCTGGTATATTTCAGGATGATGTCAGGCTGTAGCAGCAGTAAAGTATCTGTAGAACGCAAACAAGCTTTCATCAGCTAAAGCTGCTGGTTGTTAGACGTCTCTTCGATAAGCGATCGGGGTATGTGATTTTAGACAACCATTTCTAATGGTTGAGAAACACCCAGTCCTTAAGAAACTCCACCTAAAAATATTGCTTACTCGGGTGAAGGGTGAAGTTGGGTAATGCAGCAGCAACCAGACACCAATGACCCAAAACATGTTAGTAAATCTAATATAGAAAGAAAGAGGGGGGGTCCATGAGTTCTAAGACAGTCAGAGACCAGAAGTCCAGAGAGCCAGTCACACGAAACATCCTACAGCAGAAGAGGAATTGTTCCTGAACTTTGTAAAGGCCTGATCTGCTGCCATGGGAAACACTTTTTTGAGGTGTTTCCTTCTCAAAGGAGGTTTGACCAGTTATTAAATCTGACTTCTTCCCACAGCAGCGGGAATGTTTAAAGGAGGGGAGCTGAACTCAATTTCACTGAGGTCCACACTGGGGAAGGGGGATCACTTTGAGGGTCAAACATATGTGAATTATTGTTATTTTGTTTAATTTTCTGAAAAATAAAAAATATATATCTTAATAATACTGTTGTATTTTATGTTCCACATAAAGGCTTCCAAAATAAATAAAAATCAAGAAGCTGTCTAACCATGGTATATCCCATGCATTATACACCCTAGTCTTCTGGCATGAAATCTGATGCACATAGAAAATGTAAAATACTGCTGTTTTTATAAATGTTCTCTTTAAATGGACAACCTGACTTAGTCATTTACTTTGCTATGACTACACTTGTCCTAATACCTCCATCACTCCAGATCCTCCAGAATTTGTTTGTAGCTCCAAGCCTTTTATCGTTACACCACAGACTGTCCCGTGCCTGTAGCCTCGTATTTCTGCTGTTGCATCATTCCAATACGACAACGCACAAAATACAAGATTGTCTCCTAGCATCTCTATTTCCTCAGTAAAACCACACAACTAAGTCTAACACTACTGCTGAAATCATCTGCCATCAACCATAAGCTCGCTTCAATTACTTTTGAGAAGGAGCGCTTCCTGGATTTCGACCCACTTCTGTTTGAGGTACAGTTTGGAAGTGACACGTATAGGCTCAAAAACTCCCAAAAGGCACTCCCTTTTCAAAGTAAACTAAAATTCCTTTATTTTGATGGAAAGGTTGTGCAAAAAATATTATTCCCGGATTTAGTTGTATTCACAAAGGCTAATTGGCTAGCTCAAACAAAATGGAAAGAAAGGTAAGTTATTAAATATCTAAAATCTCCAATGCACTACCCTATAAAAACTAAAAGCCTGATTCTACCCAATGCTTGAATACTTAGCAGCCAAAAGCAACAATAAAGTCCAATCAGCCTGCTAAATTCATGTTGGTATCTCATTATCTGAACGGACAACTCTCATTGGCACGTCGCATTGTAATGTAAAAACGCTGACATTTAAAACTGAAATAGGCATCAGCTGCTTCACTAATTGATTTTCTTTTACAAAAAAAGTCAATTTACTTTCTTACATCAACACACTCAAACACACAAAAATATAGCCTAATTAATAAAGAATGGCAGTGAAGTCATTCAAGGTTGTACAACACTCACGCCTCATGTCTCTGAAGTAGATTGTCTGTCTGTTGGGGTTGAGCAGCTGGATAACGGAGTCGTCATTGTTCTTCACCCGGCAGCTGATGATCGCCATCTCTCCCTCCACCACGGTCACGTTGTCTGTCACCAGGTTCTGACTCACCACTGGACAAAACAAAGACACAGACACAGAAATTACGTTAGCATATGTACATATATATATATATAGATCTTCAAATATCGAACAGATGATATGTAATTCTACTTCTTTTGACCAACTGTTTTATTGTAATGCAATATTTAATGAGTCAACATTCAGCAGGTGGTGGACCAAGCCAGCTTAATATGTGTCCAATAAACAGGAACTGAGAAAGCTGGGAAACCGCTCAGCAAGCCCACGGGCTGTGAAAAATTGGTCACAGGCGTCATTGGTCATCAGTAGCCAGTTAGACTTCTGCGCTTCCTTGTTTCACAAGCAATATCTCTGCCTGAAGAATGAAAAATGGATTCTTTGTAGCTACTTGGTTTGAAAAACTACAGTAATAATGTCCCAGACTTTGCTGTGGGGTAGCATCTATTGTTGTGGCTGATGGTGGACCTTGAGTGGCTTTGGTTTATTTCTAAATGATTACTACAAAACCAACACTTGGCAGCTTGTCAGTGGTGGGTGCTAGTTATGTTCATCCCCGCAATATTTTTTATTGGTGAGATACAAACACACACACACATGACTGGATGCTCCAGGCTAAATGGAAGCATGGACAAACAATAACAGGAAGTCAAAGCACAACATGACAACATTTTTGCTTCCCCCCAAAATGTCATTTCTTGCATTACAATATCCAGTTACAGTAAATATGCAATTGTTAAACTTAAAGCCCTTAAAAGACAGAAGTGCATCTGAAAACATAGATTCGCTGCTGACTCCTACCTACGTTAAGGGATTTTATTTCTAACTCCACATACAGGCTTTGCTGTCACCACCTCCAAGCAAGTATGATGAGGTTTATAAATATCAGTCGTTAATTTCAAAAAATGCCTCTGATTAAAACTGGGAAATGGCAAAAAGCAAGGTAATGGTCAAACATTTTAGCTATGCTTTATAGACAAAAATACTGGACCACAGCTCTTAATCTTTGGATTCAGCTGTTTTCAGTCCCTACTAGTGTACAAAATCAAACACTGAATTTGAGTGTCGTAACAGGATCCCGACACAGCTACGAGTCGCCTCTTACATATTCCACGATCAACTGTAAGTGGTATTATTGCAAAGTGGAAGCATTTAGATAGCTCAGCAATTAAGAGGCCAACCATGTAAAGTTACAGAGTGGGGTTGCTGAGTGCTGAAGTATATAGTGTGTAAAAGTTGACAAAACTCTGCTGGTACTAAGAGCAGCACAAAAACTGTGCACCACGGCTTCATGAGAGGGGTTTCCATTGCTGAGAAGCTCTTGTAGATGTACTGTGTAGATGGCTTTGTTCATGTGGTATATATCCTGCATATCTCCATTATGCATTGTGGCTTTGAGTCAGCTATAACTGGCAGTATAGCTAAAGGCAACTTAAAGAAGCACATAAGGGCTATAACCACAAACTTCAGACAGAGTACATATTCAATTTCAACTCCCATCCACAGCAGGCGGAGACAGAGTTCCAGTTCATTACAGTCTATCAATAGTAAAGCATAAATTTACAGCCTGAAACCACTAACAACAATGCAAGGCTGGCTGAAAATCTCAGCAGCTTCTTTGCCTGGTTTGCAAAGGACAATACAGAAGCCAACTGGGCTTGACCAAGTACAAGGGCCTGATGGATTATGGGCCTGTGCCGACCAGTTTACAGGTATATTTAGCTTTCGTCTTATTAACTGTATTATTCTGTTGTTACACATGGCTATCAACCTGTTTACCTATTCAAACGCCATGACTGAAGTCATCAGCTTGTGAGAATAGGAATGTGTTCAACAAGACAATTTGTCTTGTTGGACAGTGAACAGCACGATGTGTATTAAAGGTAAGTGCAACCACACCTTACTTAACCAAATTTTGAGCAGAAGGTTTGCTCTTTGTGCTGACTTTTCCAGCTGGTTACCTTTGAAAGTTCAATGATGGCCTGTCATTGAGATTGAGCAAAAAAGCCTTCAGGACACTAGAAGGCATTACATCTACACCCCTTCCTTTATAACAAGACCACGAACACTGGATCTATATACAGTAGGAAGCATATCATGAGCAGCAGCGAGTGCTGATGACTCCATCTCTGTGTTTATACAAGGGGCATTAAGGCAGAGTGTTGACTGTAGGTCACCTGCATTTTGGAAGTGCTCGAAGCCAAATGTAGTACTTGTGCAAAAGTAGAAAATGGAGTAGAAAAATGAAGTGAAGCCTGTGAGGTAGTTCAGTTAGTTCAACTCGAACTGCACTGTTTAATACACACCCACTCCTTTCACATCATATACCCAACACACCCTCTTATATGGTGGTTTATACTGGAACTGCAAAACTGACATACACTGAATTTTTGTCTCCCGTTTTTGACCCCTCTATGCCAACAGAATCCACCTGTAACCGGGTGGTTATTTACTCATTACTCTCAAATTTCTATATGTCATATATGTGTGGGGAGTGACAAGCTTGAAGCCTGCACCTCAAACGTTACCTGTACTCTGCTGGAACAGAGGAGTGAGGCCTTTTTTTAAAATAAATATATATATATCAGACACACAGGAGATGTAAGACTGAAAAAACACGGCCCAAACTTTTTCTGTGCTGACACGGTTAAGGACTGAACAATAAATACTTCATGCATCTTTCTGCAGAGTAGCTGTGGGTAGCTTCTTTGTAAAGTTGCTACTGTACACTGGTGAACTCAGATGAACTCGGTGCAGACACGCCATGATTGAAGGCCTATTCACACCCTGCAGAGGGTGTGCATGCGTGGAACATTTGCTGCTATACGGCACTGCATACATCTCCTCAGACATTACTCTGTTATGTATACCGTTCCACAGAATATCTGAATTCCTGTTGGCATGGTGCACATCACCTGAGTGTCAGCAAGGATACAAGATCCATGGTTTTCTTCCACTGGGACACACTAGACCAGATAAAACAATAAACTGTCAAGCCTGACGCCCAACATATGTCAGACCGGACTATTTTCAGCCTGATATTGTGCAATCTGAGACCATCATCACCAGTCTCTGCTGGCCAATGCTGCTTTTGATTAGTTTTAATTTAATATAATGAAGGATCACACTGCAGCAGCATCGCACCTAATAAATATGACAGCTATTATAAACAGTTTAATAAGAGGCTACAACTTCCTAATGGGGTTGGGAGTTTCTAGTAAATTATTTTTATAACTATTGAATTTATGCTTAATTCAAAATGAGAGCTGCTGATAATGTGCGAAGTTGCTGCTGTTTATGAATACATCACATCGGTATGCGGGGCTAAACAAATGTAAAATGCACGAATAAATGAACGCTGCTATTGTTGCTCCTACATTGCTCGCCATACAAAGGAGGCTGCTGTTTTGCCATTACCCTGATTGCAGTTCGAGAAACTATGGATAAAGTGTTTGAACCCCCCCCCCCCCCATACTTCCCTCCTACATGGTGATGAAAATAGAATCACAAATATATCTTCTCAGTTAGGCTAAAAGGCCCGACTCAGGGGTGGAGAGGGGGGGTGAACAGTGAAGGAAACTGAAAGAACACAGGAAACATCAACTGCTAATTTGCATGCCTCAGTTGTCAAGCACCTCTAAATATCCCTGCCATTTAGAAGACAAGGAGGATGAGGTGGGAAGAGAGAAATTGCATCCTCTGATGCTGACAGATAAGGATAGACAGCTTAACAAACGAGATTCAAATCAGCATCCGTCGGTGGCCTGAACGCAGCCCTAAATAAATGAACCGCACTGTCTTTAATATTCAAGACCGAACCTCATTTTTCAAAGATGTTGCAGAGGTGGGTGGTAGGGTGGGCATCTGGTTATGATAATACTACTACTACTTGCGTACTACAAAATGCATTTCAAGACATCCGCTGAAGGTTACAAGGCAGCAGCAGGGTGCTGCAAGGTGCCTGCTAACTTGCGTTGTAAGTCACTGGAAGTAGCAGGAAGGACTTCAAACGGTGGCTGTCTTGTCAGCTGCTTAATTGTTCCTGTTGTGCAAAATAAACAAGTCTGACATGCTGGAAAACGGTGCAGGGAGGTGGAGGAGCTTTACACTAATTAATGGCCAACAACAACCATGTGCCACAGCCACCTACGACACCGCCAGAGGAACTTTAGAAAAGTAGTCCTGACATTGCAGTGGACAACGGCTGTAAAAATCTAGAACGTGACGTTTTGTTTTTCTTTTTTGCGCAAATGTTTAGAGAGGGAAGTGTGTCAGAAGGTCACCGTAAAGAACCAAGTTATTCTCAGGTGCTTAAAGTTTTCTGGTTCCCTGCTCTTCTGAGTCCAAACTTGAAGTGATTTGTCCTGTGGAAAGTATTTACTTCTTTGTGAAACGGAAAAAAAATGTCTGTCTGTTTTGATCATTTTATCATAACCGTGTCACCCGTTTGAGCCTAAAACAGCTGCTTGGATGTCACCGTGACATATGCATCAGAGTATCTTCAGGTGATCGTGGAATAAATATGCAGATTGGCCGTGTGTTTCCTCAGTACCTGTGAAGGATTTATATAATGTGCCCGTAAGCCCTTTTTGATGTGTGATAACTCATCAAGAAGTGTGACAAGTGTTGCAGCATCACGATTAACAAGTGAGGGGTAGGAGTAAAGGACTAATGATACCCTGCCTTCAAACAAAAGTCTCACACTGAAGCTTTTAGCGAGGTGCATTTAGCTACCACTGACAGTCCTGCAGCACAGTATGGCAACAGTAGGAGATAAACTCTCATAACTGAAACAGACATTATGATAATGGCACATCAGAGATGGTGGGAGTGATATGTAATTGCTAGCCTGAGCTGCACTTAATGCATTTCCTCCAAATGTTTAAATCCATCACTTAATTTGCCTTTTCCATTAAAAAAGGAGCTCGTGCATTTAGACACAAATAAAAAAGCACTATTGCCATCCATTTGACCGCCGGACAGATGAAGAGACCAACAGTGTAACGACAGAACCCGAGCAAACAGCAGAGAGAAGTCAAACACAGGTAAGCAGTGTTGGGGATTTAATAGCAGTAAGCAGTTGAGAGGCACCATGGGAAAGTTGGAAGGCTCATTTCTTGGTCAGTCTCACAGCTGTGTTAGTATTCAGCAAAGCTTGCGAGTGCACATCTTTCCTATTTCCAATGCAATATATGACATATACTCGGAATAGTAGAATAATCTGCATGAATCTAGACCAGGGAACTGCCACTGTATAGGCATAAATCACTGCTTTATTGACCTGATATTCTCAGGCTTCACAGTCTGCAGCAGCTGCCGGAAAGTATAATATGATTATAGGAAAGCATATAATAATGACTGGAGAGCTCACTGACAATGATGAAATACTGTATGGTAGATTTTTGTTGACTGCTATCCTTTACATCCAAAAGATAATGGCTTTTAATAATTAAAAAAAAAAAATCAACTTAAAGGCTTTTTTGGAATGACAACTATAAATGAGCTTTATTCTGCTTCATTTTAACAATGTACCTTTCTCTTGGGGACTGATGGAAATTACTTAAATATCCCTTTGGTGCATTCCTAAATGATTAAATATTTCAAGAGTCTGCATAAGAGAAATATTTTAAATGAAAACTTTAAATATCTGAGAAAAGCAACTTTAATTTCAGCTTCAGCATTACTGAGGAGGGCAATTTCACTGCTGGCTCATCACATGCTGTCGATAAATGCACTCTGTACCCACTTTGTGTAATTTTAAATGTAAAGAGCATTCCTAAAGACTTCAAGAGACACCACTCAGTGTCTGAGATAGAGTCTGCCAGTGTCTGAAGTCAGAGGCAAATGCTGGTGTCATCACTGTTGCTGCAGTAAAATGGCGAGAAGCTGTGGTTATGTGTTTAATGTTGTGAAAAGAGGCATTTTGAATCCAAAACATTATCTTTTTTTCTGCCACTGTAAAGCGTAAAAGTCAAAAAGCAAGACTGTGATTAATGCTCACAATGTCTGCAACAAATGCTGGTGTCACGACAGGAAAAACACAGATCAGAAACTACAGCACGACCAAAAATGACTGTGACAATATGCAATGAATTTGACTCGTTGGCAGTGACCAATCATTGTGGTGAAAGGCAGTAAGACAGAGTCAATCTGCTATCAGCCAGTTTGTGCTTGAAGGGGTTCAAGTTGGTAATTACAGAAATTATACAGTGAAAGTATTATTATTATTTCATAACCAGAAAACAAACAGTTGCAACACGTTTTTTGAGTCTCATACCGAAAGAGATGCATCATGAGCAAGTTGTGCTCATTAGCACAGACTCTGATTGATTGCAGTGTGATGGCGGTGTGTCTGAGAGTGATTGCAGTCAGTCTGAACTGTAACTGTGCAGAGAAAGGTAGCCTGTGCAAACACCTTGCAATCAAAAGTGGTTGCTGTTACAGTCCCTGGCCTTGGAGGAAGTGGGCTGGCCTTCCTGTAAGGAAATTCAAGGGTCCCGGTCCTCATAGACCATTGGCTGCTGGGGGATCCTTGGCACTCAGCAGACCAATGACGCGGCTGTCCGCGACTACAAAAGGCTGGGGATTCTTCACTTGAGGGGGACTCTTTGTTGTGAACAGACTGTGTAGGCTGTCCCTCCTGCTTCTGCACCTCTGTCTATGTGTCGCTGCCCTTATGATTAGTGTTCTTTGTATTTGAACGTGGTATTTGAATGTGTTATTTGAACGTGTGAGAGTACGTTGGCTTTACTTGCCTAGTGAGTCGCTTCACTAACGGTTTTCAGTTTCGGCAATAAACTTTGTTTTTTAATCTGATCGTCCTGGCTTTGGGCTCGTTTATGTTACCTCCCCTGTCGCATAGCAGAGCCGGGTTGTAACTAGAGGATTCACTGGGAAACCATTGATTTTTCCTGGTCGCAAGGAGGTTTGCGTCCTATTTTTTGCCAAATGTGACTGAGAAACAATACAGATTTTTGCATGTTTTGTAGATTTTTGCAACCAATAAGCTATCCCAGAGCACAACCTGCACTGGTGAAAGGGTCTTCAGTGTGTCAAAATATGATCAATCCTGGTCTTGACCAAGAATTACTAAATGTGACAAGTTGGGAGGGCAAATGTGTGGTACTGGGACACTGGATATTGTATTAGACCACTGTGTGCTGAACAGGGCATTAACACAAATATTTGTACTGACCCACTACCTGCCCCCTGGCTCTATCAGCTAACTAATGTTGCAAATATGGGAGATACATAATTATTTGGAGTACATTTGGAGCACAGTGTTGTTTCTAGTAATGATTGTGGTAGAAGTGATGTCTGTGCAGTGGAAGGAATATAATGCATGTGGATGTGTATTGATAAATGTCTGTTCTATTTTATTTTTCAGCCTCATTAGAGAAGTCAAACCTGTAGCCTTGGGATACTACTGCATGTGTAGTCTGAGCAATAACTATACCTTCAGCCAAAGCTTGAAACACCACAAGTATGCAAAGCTGCTACATGACAACAATAAATCAGTGTCACATCATCTGTCCTCTGTACCATCTAAGAGTGTTTCCTCAACGTGTCAATGTATTATAAATGGATTGAGCAGATGTGGAAGAGGAGGAATGGGGAAAAAAGAACACCATGAGATAACCCCAAAATTACTGGGAGGACATGCAGAAAATCAAAGTACAGCTTGGATACAGAGACTTCATCCTTTAATCAGCACTCTAGGAAAAAACTTCAAATTCAGTATGGGCCACACTTATGTTTTTTCATTACGTGTCCTTTTTTTAAAGGAGAGCAAATAAGAAAAGATGGAGAAAAAATATTTTGACTGCAGGGCAAATCACCTGATCATGACTACCTAATGAACTAAAAAACTCCTTGATGTATTCTGATGTATTCCCAGGTTACTTGTTACCTGAATAATCTTCAAACATTACAGATTCCACCACAGTAGTTGTGTTTTAACTGCATATTAATAGCTCCACAGGGTTAACTAGTATAAGCAGGTAAATCTTAGCAACAACAGCAGAGCATACAGAAATTAAATCACACCAGTGACTATCCAGAAGGTCTAGAGAGGTCTATAAATACTTTTTATGCTATGACAAATGCAAACAGATATATTTAAAATAGTTGGAATGTGTCTTTTAAGCTCTAGCATGAACTAAGTAACATGTACATCTAACATTTGCTGCTTTGTCAATAGCCAGCAACATATTTGGCCCATGGCACTGAGAGGGGACAAGATTTAAGCCCGTGGCCATCCATGTCAAAAAGTCAGAGCAGCCAATCCTAGATTAAAGTTGTCAGACAATGACACTCCACACTTCACTGTGCAAAGCTAGCCTCAGGCCCAAATTCACTAATACTGCCACGGAAGAGGGAAAAAGTGTCATGTTCCATTTGCCGAGGCTAACAGCTGCATATTTCCATTTGATTCGGAAAGAATTGTATGCATATTAAGTTAGGTCACAGCGATGGCCACCATGACAGTGATGAAGATTATCAATGGAAAATTAAACCCACTGTAATGCAGATATCAAAATGCATTGGAAAATGATCTTGGATATGTTCTTTGATTCACTCTCTGTGAATCGGTTTGTAGATTTTGTTCTGTACATAATGACACTTGTATACGGGATTGAAAGATAAAAAGATTGCTGAAAAGATCAAATATGAATCCAAGAATCAGTCTGTCAATGTATCTTTTTTCCACATATCAGCTCTCCCTGTGGTGATATTAGTAGTAATAGTACTGCTGTTGCATTTTTTATCAGCTCCGGTATTAAACATGCATTTATTAATGCCTTATTTTAGTCAGGAACATGATGCAATGTACAGTAATCTTATACAACACGGTACATTTTATATATAGTTATATATATTTAACATTTATGTGCCGTGACGCTCTCAGCACAGCTTGCGATCACTGCAACCAATCGAGAGATATTGATTTCCCTTTGACATTCAAAAGGGCTGCGTGTATCTGAGTACATGCTTAGTGAACAGCATACAATCATTTTCTTCTATTTTCTTGGTGGGGTTCCTGCTGATAAAATGACAAATCTTTGTGCACTGGCCCATACAATATGCGTGTGGGAGAGTGTGCTTTTGTGCGAGGCGCAGAGAGAGTGTTCGTGTTTTGCACTTGCTCGATGCTAGCGGTCCTGTCTGATTACATGTTTCCACAGATGCACATGAGCATGATTGATTATGTGTCTCTGTGTTGAATGCACAGAGATGATTTCTGAACATGTGTGTAAGTACAGCGATATCAGCTCTGAGGTCATTCTTTACAACCATAATCAGTACAGATCAAAGACGCTAATGATGCTCAAGGAAGTACTGCAGAGCAGTCTCGTTTTTTTTCTCCTGTCACAAGTAAAAATGCAAAAAAGAAAATGCTCAGCAGGACAAGAAATAGAGGCACATCCATGTTCAAACAAATATAACAGCTCATTGTTCACCTTGGTGCTTGCAGATATGCAGACATTTTCATTTTTTCTGCTTGAAGTCCTACTTTTTGCCTCATTTTGCTGAAACACATATTATTTATTATCACTGATGACAGAAATACATTAATCAATGTTGGAAAAAGAAGCACAGAAATTGGATTAAGACAAGAAGACTTTCAGACATTCTCTCTCCTCTACTTTCAGACCAGCAGCCAGACCAAACACCGCTGCAGATGGTGTGATCATACCAGACAAAAAAGAGCCAACCCAAGTTAGCTTAGACTAAAGATTTTTCCTCTACTTGGCCATCTTCTGGGTATTGACCTGTTGTATTAAAAACTACTGGATAGGCAGTTAAAATGGATGAATGGATTATAGGAAATTAAAATCAAGAAATAGGAAATCAGAGACTGTCCATGCATTTTTAGACAGATTAAGAATCTGCACGGTCATAACACAAGACACTAGTGGGAGGTTTCTGTGTTTTGCGTTAGTGATGCTTGGTCCATAATTTTTGTTTGTTACTGCAGTTTCAATCCATCCAGCTGCAAATGCTAGAACATGAAAAGTGCATGACCCAAGACCAAAAGGCTCTGGAGTGGGTTATT
The DNA here is from genome assembly GCF_051167445.1 of Perissodus microlepis. Taxonomy (NCBI): domain Eukaryota; kingdom Metazoa; phylum Chordata; class Actinopteri; order Cichliformes; family Cichlidae; genus Perissodus; species Perissodus microlepis. The sequence continues at coordinate 26,280,016 of NC_140470.1, read as the reverse complement.
AAGACCAGCTAGAGTACCATTGTGAAAATGATGAGGTGGTGAGTCCAAAGAACAGCAGCCCCACCACTGCCTGTTATTAAGTTACTGGACAAAATTAGGCAAATTCAGTAATTTATTTATGTTTTTGCATCTTTTACAAGTGGCCCTAAGGGACTACTTATGCAGTGTGTTTACACATTCGTCATGTCGCTCGGTTACTTAAATGATCTACAAACTCGAGTTTTAAAAAAGCACCAGGACAGCCCAACTTACATAAAGGAGAAAACAAAGAAACAAAGTAAAAGGTTCTTGCCACAGTATGTAATTAGTAACATTTAATGTAGAAAACATCAATTTTAGCCATTTGCACAAACTCTCTAAAGACTATAACGCATTATAAATCCACTTTAATATAGGAGTGGCTATAAATGATGACCAGCAATCGCTCCAGAGTGCTTTTAGTGATGGAAATTTAACACCCCCCATCCACGCACACTCTCCAACAAGGAAACACTCTCTGAACCAAGAACTGGAAAACATTCCTGACTGGAAACAACTACCTCTGCATTGCAATTGCACACACCTGCTGCTATATATTTTTAGTACTTCTTTTAGCACTATTTATATTATTATATTATTATTACTGCTGCTATAGTCTTATGCTGCATTAAAACAAAAACCCCTACCAACCACAACCTGGGACTACCTCAAGTAGACTAGTATACTATTTTCCAGGGAACACTGTTGGAACACTTTATTTTATTTATTTTTAGGTCTGTCTATCCTGTTACCTATTTAATATTATCTTATTGTTAGGGCTGTTTTTGTTGTGCATCTGCACTTTATTGTTGTCAATGTCTACGCATGGGACAGTGTGAAACGTAATTTCAATTCCTTTGTATGGCAAGTACATTTGAAGAAATTGACAAATAAAGTTTTCTATTCTATTCTATTCTATTCTATGCTTTAAAGCACTTTATAACTATCACACATATTCCAAATGCTATTGCACTGAGAGTGTTTTGGGGTTAAGTATCTTTGCCCAAGGACACTTTGACATCCAGACCAGAGGAGCTGAGGATCGAATCATCAGCATTCCAATTAGTGGCCGACCCGCTCTATCTCCTCAGCGACAGCAGTGGATACTTATGGGTAATAATTTTTCTGTTGATCTGTTTTCTTTTATAACCTACTTTGTCCACACTGGAGGTTTGTTCTTTTGACCTCCTGCTTTTCAGACATCTTTGTAAAGACAATGTTCCCAGTGTTCCCAGACCGTGTAATTACTTTGTGGCATGATAGTTACAAGAGCCAAAAAAAAAAAAAAGCTACGACTTTGCTTTTCATATTTGAGCTTGTCATTCCAACCAGCACTTACTGTGTGAATGCTGTGTTAGTACAGCCGACTGACGGCTAGAGGCAGCCGAGAAAAGGTCAAGATCCTTGTACAGCCTGACCACTTCAAACAGTGGAATCCCTCTTGGCAAGGATTTGAAGGAGGCAGTTCACTTAATCTGTCTGTAAACCACGGCTGTTCAGAGGGAATTTCAAATATATGACATACAGAATTTATGGGAGACGATCCCATTGGTCAGTTTAGAGATGAGACTTAACTATCAGAACACTGTTGCGAATTGTTAACAGCACGCAGCAGACACAGAGATTGTATGTAATGGTCACTGCTCCAGAATAAGCTATAACAAGGTAATCTGTCATTTTTAAAAGAAAGACATGTTGGATAAAAATAAAATAGATTAATTTCTGCCTATAAATGCAGGTGGGCATGATGTTTACAACTGAAGAAATCAGCACAGAATATATATGTTTGTGTGTGCTTTCCATTTAAAAGAATTCTTTTTATTATATATCATATTTGTGAGGTGTTCACAAATTTGTATTGTTCTATTAGCGAGGCTTTTTTGCTATCTTATTATTTGTTTATGGGTTATACTGAGCAGTGAACGGTTTTATAGAGCCCTAGTGGGTGGCACATTACGATGCATCACCAACATGAATGTCATTAACTGAAAATAAACAGCTGCAGTTTCTCAAATTCACAATCCTGAGTGGAGTAAATTAATCCTAACAGCAACGGGACCATTACAGAGGTGAATGAATATTTTCATACTGCCACAGTCCTGAATTTGTGCAAGATTTAAGGTGGGCGTAGTGTATTGTGCAAGTTATTGCAAGTGTCATTCGTTTCCAAAATGTGTATTTCAGGTTTTATCGGAAGATCAGATCATCAGAACAGATCTTTCATTTTAAATGACTGTTTAAGTCATTGGCAAACATAATTAAGCTGCTTCTGGCTTTTTGAATCATGTATCTTTGATATTACTACAAGCACTTTTTCAAGAAGAAGAAATACATCACGTGCCACCTGACTTATATGTAGGCTTAGGCTTTCGAGTTTCAGGATCTCGTTTCATATTTTCCTCCTGTTCACGAATCACATCATTTTGCCAGCATCCAAATTTCTTTCATTAAAGGCTCATTTTTGCAGTTCAGCAGGTTATAATAATTTAGGCTTCACTTCCACAGGCCAAGAGACTGACTGGCAACCACTGGTCACAAGAGAAAATTGAGTATTCCCTTTCCAGTTGGTTAGTGGTTGCTAAAAGCTGCAGGCTGTTGCTAGGTGAAAATGATTGCAAAGATAAAACTGCACCGAAAATCTCCTTGCGATTGTGCTGGTTGCATAGTTTGTATGAAACGGCGAAGAGTGAAACAAAGCAATGTCGGGCAAACGATCTCTATTTCCGTCACATTTTTACCCAGTGGTGGTCAGTTAGAAAGGGTTTGCAGTCAAGTCAGCATCTTTAATGCCAGCTACGGGCAACAGTGGCAAACTAGTAGTCTAATCAGAGCAAACTTTTGGAGATTTTTGGTGTTGTACCTTCTATGCAACTGATTTTACCTGGAGAAAGAAAGCAACTGGCAGCAAACACTTGCCAACCGGTCAGGGAATACACATTTTCTCTAGTGACTAGGTCTGTGTGCCAGAGACCTTAGTTCTGGGTTCTCATCCCTGCTGATAATGTAGCTTTCTAACAAGGATGTAGCTTTATGCAATGCAAAGTCGATGGAAAAGCACAAATGACTTTCTCCTGAAGTGTGGGCAAGGTGTTAACGCCTGCTCCAAATGTGCACATTCACTGTTGCAGCTTCCCTTACCACTTTCAAAAAAAAGAGAGGACTGAGTGACCGAGAGGATCAGCTAATGCGGCACAGCTGACACACTTGACCACATTCTGTCACGTCCAAGCAATAATTTTACAAATAAAATAGGCGATGATGTCACGGTTTATTAAATCAGCATTTTAGCAGTTTACAGTAGCAGGCTGAAAGTGTCTAGGATAACAACTAGCTGTAATCATCCCCGTTCATGTCACACTCTCTTAGCCATTCTATTGTTTGACAACAGAAACAGAAACTCTTGCAATGAGAACAGCCCTACTGGGAATTCAGCTGTAATAAAATACAGTATGTGAGCACAGCACAGAAAATTCAGTTTACTTTAATGCAATTCACAGTTCGATTCAGTTTCATTTATATAGCTCAAATTCACAACAACAGCCACTTCAGGGCATTTTACATTCTAAGTAAATTACAATATTATAAAGAGAAAACTATAATTTTCTTTGAGGTAAAAGGCTGACAAGAACGCCACCTGGGTTTAGGCTGCACTGTAGCACAAAAGGCGACATGAAAACACAGTAATCCACACCAGTCTTTGATTACTGGTTCCAGATTAGTCTTAAAGTTTTCACACTTTCTGACTGATTACACTTTATGATTACAATGTCTTAGGTCTTGCCTGCAACCATACAAGCGAAAAACACACTGGCATGTCTGTCGTGGTCTTATTTCTTGTGTATTATGCTCACTTTGCTTCCCTTACCTCATTATGTCTAATTTGCTCCTGCTGTGTTTCCCAGCTGTCTCCACTCCCCTAATCTTCCTCTTGTGTATATATTGTCTCAGTCTCCTCTTGTCCCTGTTCGGAGTCTCTGCTCGTCTTCCCTTCATGGTTTCATGGGTTTTTAGTATTTCACAGTTTAGGTTCTCTGTTCATCTGCATTCAGGTCGTCTCACTGCTCCACACAATCTGCAGCCACAGATCGTGACAGTGGCGGCTATTTATTTCTAACACTAAGGATTTGAATGCTGTTGTGTATAAATAACCCATCAAGTCTTCCGTTTTTGAAACGGAGTGCTTTCTTCTTGTTGGCAACATCAGATAACTGGGCATGCTTTGCTTGTAGTCAAGACATTTTAATAGCAAAAGCTGCTCCAAAGAAATAACAATGGCGGACTGCAGCTAAACATTTGGAGTTTAAGAATTCGAATTTGTGCTACTCAAGCAGTGGCTTTGCTTAGTCTCTGCTGACATTAGAGCAGGGTGCAAATCTGAACATCTGTTTAGGTACTAAAAAAATGGAGAAGGTTTGATTTTATGTGGGTCTGTTTCTGACCATTTAAATATGTTCAACAATAAAAGTTATCCAAACCTACCTGGTCCAAAGAGAAAACGTAATTGCCCACCAAACCTAATGGTATGGGGGGCAATTGGCAGCGAGAACTGGCAACTAGGACTTTGGCCTAGTTGCCAGTCGTAGTTGAAGAGTGGGACTTTGACCCACTCTTCTTTGCAGAATTGTTTTAATTTAGCCAAGCTGGGGAGATTTCAAGCCTTTATGGACTGTTTAATGACATTAAATGGCAACCAGATTTAAATCAAGTTGGGTGGGTTTCTCCATGGACCTCTCCCTTGAATGCCATTTTTACCCAGTGTCTTTCTTACCGTTGAACCATGAGCTCTGACTTTAACTGCGGCCTGCGGTTTTTCAGATGTTGTTTAATTTTAGTAGATCAGCCACTCCTGGGAAGGCTTACCACTGCTCTGAGTTTTCTCTGTTTGTGGATAATGGCTCTCACTGTGGTTCAATGGAGTCCCAAAGCCTGAGAAATGGCTTTGTAACCCTTTCAAGACTGAATGATGTCAATAAACTTTGTTTCTCAGCTGATTCTCCAGGTTGTTGGATGCTATAGTGCTTTTTGAGAACTTTCAGTTTACTTAACTTTGTCATGCCATCATCCCCTCTCTGAGGGAATGAATAATAAACTTTTTTAAATGGGGAAAAAGTATTTTTTCACAGCACTGTAAGCGTCTTACTACAGTAGACACAAAAAAGTGAACAAATCCTCCTATATGTCAAAGACATCCAGAAAATATTTGTTTCTATATGAGTTTCACTTGAACTTTTTACTTTAAAATCTACCAGTGTTTGTTGTTGAAAAGCTATAATCGAGATTCTTTTTCATTGCCAATATATTCCTTTCCAGCCTGACATTGCATTATTTAACCATGTAATCCATAATAGACCAAAGCAAAAACTGGTGATAGCAGAAAGGCCCTTTGAGATTCATTCAAATGTAAGATAATGCATCTGAGTGAATTGCTAATAAATCGCCTTGCTTTAAAGTGCCACACACACACACACACACACACACACACACACACACACACACACACACACACACACACACACACACACACACACACACACACACACTGAAAAGCCTCAAAAGCTAGAGGTGTCACAGTTAAGGCAGAGGTATATAAAATTGTAAAAGTATATTCACTGTGCTACAAATAATCAAATATTTAAGTAGCATTAAATTTTGACGAGATGATGGCTTAGGATGAAAAGTCAGGGGATCAAGAACAACAGCATGTTTACAAATCCTCTGCAAAAGGAAGAGGACCATTTTGGAACCTACCCCGAAATTAGTGTAGCTGCTGATAACTAATAAGGCATCTTTGTATATAATTTTACTTAAAATGTAAGACATTATGACACAGCTATGTACTTATACCCCCACCTACACACACACACACACACACACACACACACACAATTTTTGTGGAACACTGGATTTGTGACACATTACGTAAGAGCCGGGTGTGAAGAGCTTTGTAGGGTGTTACATGCTTGCAGTGAGCATGTAAGTGGCTTTTGTGCAGCCACTGCTGTATGCTGTATGCCACACATAATGCCTTTATCTCTCTGCTAAGCCTAATGAGTGCAACTCAAGTTATAACAATGCAACAGAAATAAAAAGAAAGTATTCTAAAGCTCTAAGTGTACCGCTGCATTGTGATTTGTTTATGTTTTGTACACGGGACATTCTACACTCGTATTTACTTTGTTATCTTGTGTCCAACCGCTACTTGTAAGTTTATATTTTTTCTCTTGCTTTTGTTCACCAGACTTTGCAGCTATTTGGAAGCAGATATACGGGAGTTATAATACAAGTACTGCTTCATCTCACAAGAATAGGGAAGCTGCAGCCCGATGAAGCCGAAATGTATGTCAGTTCGATACGCTGTAACAGTAATGAAAATTACAGTCGTTGGGGAAATTCAGAAATTATAGAGTAATTATTGATGAATATGCAACAGCTGTTACACAACGGCTCTTTAATTGTTGTTGTCAATATGTAACTAAATGAATTTTCTGAAGAGTTCAACAAAGACTCTCGGTTACATCAAAATCCTCCTCCTTTGCATCATCCAAAGGCCACAATTTTCTCCACAACTGACCTTTATCTCAAAAAAACGGACGTATCTTATTACTATGACCGCATTTATCACAAATCTAAGAGCTCTACTGTCATAATTTACATATGTGAAAATTCTTAACAAAGGAAAGTCTCGAAAGATGTGCACGTAAGCAAACCAATACATATTGTCACTATTTGACAGCTTGCTGTGAGACCGCTACATTTTAAGCACAATTTCTCAATTTGAATTTAAAAGAAGATAATGCATTATTACAGTGGGACTAAATAAAAGGCTAAGTAAGTTTCCCCCCTTGGGCTACATGGATAATAATAATTTAAAATAATATTCAAGATAATATCAGTCAAAATAATCTTTTTGTCTGAGATCAAAAGACACAACTGAAAAATGGCATCCTCTGGAGACCATGAATATTCATATGAAATTTCATGGCAGACTCTGTGACAATATCTATGCCTTGATGTGAAAGAGTTGATAACGTGATCATCAAATTAAGTGATCATCTCAGCTTGAGAAGGAAGCTTTCTCCTCATGCTAACTTCAGTTGAATTGCAGTTACCGGCCATTTTATTAGGTACATGTGTTCATCTGCTTGTTTGCAAATCTCTAATTAACCAATCTCATGGCAGCAGCTCAATGCATTTAGGCTGGTATACATGGTCAAGATGACTTCCTGAAGTTCGAGCTGAGCATCAGCTTGGAGAAGAAAAGGTGATTTAAGGGAATTTGAATGTGACATGGTTGTTGGTCCCAGGGGGGCTGGTATGAGTATTTCAGAATTTGCTGATCCACACAACCGTCTCTTACACAGAATTTTCCAAAAAAAGATAAAATACCCAGTGAGCAGCAGTTCTGTGAGCAACTGTCACTATTTGTTGATGCCAGAGGTTAGAGGAGAATGACTGCTTTGAGCTGATAGGATGGCAACAGTAACTTAAATAACCTGTCATTACAAGCGAGGTATGCAGAACAGCATCTCTAAACACACAACATGCCAGACCACACTGGGCACCCGTCTTGTCTCATAGACAAGACAGATGAAAGAAGATATTGCTCTGGATTTCTGCTGCTTAATAAGGATGGTAGGGTCATAATTTGGCCTAAATAACACAAACACATCGATCCTGCCTTGCACCAGTGGTTCAGAGTGGCAGTGATGGTGTAATAGAGTTCGGGATATCTTTTTTTTGGCATACTTTGGCCCCTTAGTACTAGCTGTGTGTTGTTTAAACACCAAAGTCTACCTGATTATTGTTGCTGACTGTGTCCATCTTTCTATGAGCACAGTGTACACATTTTTCTGATAGTTGCTCCCAACAGGAGATTCTCATTACGGACATGCAGCTGATAAATCTGCAGTAACTGTGAGATGCTGTCATGTCAACGTCATGTACCAGAATCTCTGAGGAATGTTTCTAGCGCCTCGTTGAATCGATGCCATAAAGACTTAATGCAGTTCTGCTAATAAAATGTGATCCAACCCAGTACTAGAAAGTACCTAATAAGTCTGAAAGTATATTGGTGATGAACTGATCTTCTTTAATGGTGCTTTCTTCAAACTTTTTTAATGTGATGTGCAATATTTTTTTCACATTTTTAATGTGTTTGGTGTAATATTTTCAGTGAAATCTAAGCTCATGCTGCTTTAGCTGCTTTTTCACATTAATTTTCATGCTCTTTTGCTCACTAAAGGCCACTTAACATCAAGAGTACATCGAGTGCATGTTTGAAATACAGAGGCCAAAGCTACAACTCAAAAAGCTTTTCACTGAAGTCTCCTGATACAGCGAGAAAATGTTTTGATCATTTTTGTCTGGACACTTGGCAAAAAATAGATTTACTTTAAGAAAATATTCTTTTGTATAAAGAAGTAACAAATAACTGCCAATACACTGATATCATTATCATCTCTCACAACTTTACATCATGAAATCTGTCTAAAACTCAAGTTAATTACTTTTAAAACGAAGAACTAATCTAACTGCAACCAAGGTTCATTCATTAGGTAGCAAATAATGGACCATTAATGACTCGATCACACCATAGAAAAAATAGGATGGTAATCTCCTTACAACCAGGAAAGAAGTTGGCGGTGTCCAGTGAGTAAGCACCTGCTGGGACCTGTCCCAAACCTGCAACCTGTCTCCAAACAATCGCGGCTCGACTTTTATCACTCTCAGAAAGATTATTGAAGAGTTGCAAACAACTGTTATGTAGCTCATAAACACAGGCAGATTATAAAGACGTCGCTGATGAGTACAACTCGTCTGCAGTTTGACTGTTAGAAACTCTGGGATTTGACTCAACTGGTTGTTTTTCTGGTTGCAACCCTGTCAAAAGAAAGTCCCCGAGTGTGATTTTGCAATGAAATTGCTGTAAATATGTGGAACTATAAGAAGTTCTGACTGGACTGAATTTCTGTCTGTAGACGGGACTCTTTTCCAGCAGACAGCAACAAATGTCTGATTTTGTTCTTTTGTTGATGATTTATCACACTAAATCACTATATTATCACAAACAGATTACATGTAATTGAGAACTTGACCATTAAATTGCAAACTGACAATAGACTGATAACATTCAGGCTCCACCTTTTTGCCATTTTATGCACCAAAGCTTTGAAGACGGTAACCGACCATGAGGGGTCGAAGACCTGCTCCCTGTCTTTAAAGCAATCACTTCAAAGGCAATGAGTAAACTTATTTTTTGCATACAGTTGCAATAATCTTGATCACGTTGCTGTCTTCAACTAGTGTTTTCCCTAGTGTCACCGTGGCGTAATGGAAGACTCAGTTCTATAAAGAGCAAAAGTAGAAATAAATGCAGCTGTAGGTATTCCTGAAAGTTAAAATGCAGTCTAATTACAGAATATGGATAGTTTTAGTCCATAACATTATATTGCTTTTACCTGAAGGGACCCATTGTGGCCCTTATGGCCTCATTAAGGTACGTTTCACTATGAGGATGCGCACCATTCTCTACCCATCTCTGACAGCGCCGAAACCATAAAGTAGGTGCGTCACATTAGGATACAAATTAAAAAGCCTAAACAGGCTTCCCTCCCTTCTATTTCCACCATCTCTTCCTTTTCCCTCTCGCCTCTCATGCCCCTCTTTGCACAGAGGACACAAAGGGGAGGGATTGTACGGGAATCAAATAAAGAAATCAAGAAGTAAACAGAGGAATGGCGAGGGAGGCAGGAAGGGTAGCAGGGAGGGATGGATGGAATGCGGCTGCTTGTTGGTGTTGCTAATGATGAGGAAAATGGAGGGTCATGTGGGAGCCATGGCTGGATGGAGAGAGAGGGAGGTGGTGTAGAATGGGAAGTCAAGACCATCTGAGGGGTGGGTGGATGCTTTTGTGTATAATCCCAGAATGTTTTCTGTCTATGTCTCAAGTCGTGTGCGCTGACACGTGTTTATATTACTCGGTGGCAGTACATGCCTTTACTTATGTGAGTTAAACCAGGTTATCCATGAGCGAGAGCCCGTGTGCCTGTCGAAGTGTGTGCGCAAGCAATGTCTACGTGCACGTGGGAGTGGAGGGAGCGTCAGCCAAGTGATTAATGCGTCAGAGAGGCAGCTGTGGTCTGGGCTCACTCATTTGGAAATATCTTTCAAGGAAGAAAGACAGAACAGAAGAGCAGTGGGGAAGAGGGAGGAGGAGACGCTTCTATATCCCCTGAAAGATAAACAAAAGTAAGCTGAGAGCCTTTACCGGGGTCAGCGAAGGAGAGACAGAATTACAGAATAGGGGAAGGAAGTAGAGGGCACTGCAGCATCCTTCTGTCTATCATATCATGATTCATTGGTGTCTGCTTTAAGCATCAGTGCTTCTTCAGCTAATGTTTTGTGAATGAAATAATGACTGGGACTAGGGGTGGAACAAAATATTGTATCACAATATCACTGTGCTTCCACTTGTGACAGATACTGATAGAGCGGTGCTAAATATCAATATTTTATTCTCTTTTCTTACTCAAAATGGATTACCCTGCCAATTTCACAAACCACAGTCAGTACTTCACTACTCGTGGAGGAGCTTACTAAATAAAATAGGGTAAACTGAAGTTTACAGTGAAGAACAAGAAAGTCACAATAAAAAATGGCACACTGAGGAGGTAGAAGGGAAGCAGAAATGATTAGTTAAGTTATACATTATTAAAAACTGAAGAAAAATCTTTTCAATTTCATACATCGTCAAATCGCAACAACAGTTGCCTCAAAGTGTTTTATATTCTAAGCTAAACATCCCACAATAATACAATGAAAACCTCACACAAACCCCAACAATCAGACAATCCCCCTATGACCAAGTACTCTTCCAGGAACATGACTCTCTAGAGTCATGAAAAAAAGAAAAACACCCATGATTCCGTAGTTTGTACATGAAGTAATCGTTTTCTATAGGAAAATAAGTCTCTCACATCGTTATTGGGAATTTTTACCCCACTTTTCTTTTTGCGGGCATTTATACATTACATTACATTCATTTATACACAGCTCTCTTCAGGTTAGATCAGATTGAGGTTTGGACTTTGACTGGACCATTACGGCTCTTTTTCAGACATTCTGTTGTTCATTTCCTTCTGTTCTAGCAATCATTGTCCTGTTCCATGACCCAGTTTCAGCCAAGCTTTGTCAGACAGATGGCATCACATTTGATTCTAGAGTCTTTTGGTATCCGGTTTTTAGGTGATGACAAATGAACCCTGCTTCAGGGTCCAAACTACTCTGCGTTTATTAAGGCCGTTGTGTTTCTTACATGTTTTAATACTTTGTATCTTGTTTTATTTAATCTAAACAAGCCCCTAAAAAGGCAGCGATCATACTTTTGGCCTCTTTCTGTTTTTATTACCACTTTTCTGTGTAAATAATCATTCTGTACATACGATAATTTTTAATCCTACACCTGTTTATAACTTGCATAGTTCACATTTCTGTATAACTGTATATCTCAGATTTCTGTATAGTTTTTTATTTCATATTTATATCCTGTTCATAGCCTGTACATAGCTTGTACTCACTACAGCCTGTACATACTTATAGAATATTCATGACATACTTCATACCGTGTACATTATAACATACCATAATAGACCCATTTCTGTAATATACTTACATATCTATTATTGCTAATATATATTGTAATATATCTATATCATGGCTAAAGCACTTCTGGATGGATGCAAACTGCATTTCGTTGCCTTGTACCTGTGCATGTGCAATGACAATAAAGTTGAATTCTATTCTATTCTATTCTATTTTCATTTTAAAGCTCAGGTTTTAAAACCTTACAATGAAACTACAGCTCAGCCCATGCGGCAGTATATTAATGACTAACCTTGTATTATGGATGGATTATCTCAGTTCTTTTCCTGACTGAAGTTTGGTCCCATTTGTCCCAAACAACCCGGAACCCTCAAGTTAAATTTTATCACTGGAAACAAGTTAGCGTTCATCCTCCAGCTTAACTGGGCTAATGTGTTTATATTATGCTAACATAGCTGTGCCGCTAGCGATTACATCATTATATACCAGCTAGTCCAACTTCAGTGATCCTACAAACGTCACTGCTGTTTAGTTTTCTGTCTTCATTTATGCCGGAAGTGACAGCAGAGCTGTACGTTTTAATTTCTTCTGAAATCTCTCAGTCAGAACATGGTATGTCATGTTTAGGTGGAAACTAGCAAGCTAACTTCCTGCTAACTTCTAACTCTGTTAAATTTAATAAATTCAGTTTTTATGGATGCCTGGATGTTAAACTTAATTGTTACACTGCCCCAGATGGCTCAGTAACTCGAGCTCTGGAAGGGCTGAAAACATTGTCTAAAACTATGCATGAACACTCAGGAATCGACAACCCGCTGGAGAGCTGGATGACATCCGTTGTTCGGACAATGGAAAGGGTTTGTGATGTCTGTAATGCTTTCTATTGCATCATTTCTAGGGATATTGGTAACTTGTGGTTGTTGTCTCATTCCTTGCGCCAGAGGATTGTTGGAAAAGGTAATCACGAGGGCAGTGGACCCCGGAGAGCTGACCCCGGTGTCCATGATGCCATTGATGGAGCTAGAAGTAACTGAGTGGGCCGAGGAGTGACGAGAGGGAATGTGGGATTAAGGAAATTATTTTATTGGTACAATATATCCTGCATCATTAATAATATAATCTATAGCATTGATACTGCATTAAGATGTTCATTAAAACCTGCCAGCCTCACAGTAACCTTTTATTACAGGTGCAGCCATAATAATTGTACACACACATTGCATTTTGTGCTTATTAAAGAGTTGAAGTTCAGTCAATTAAGGGAAGGTCATAAGCCTCGTTCGGCACGATGTCCGGACGATCTACTGTGTAAGTGACTTGGAGCTACAGAAGGTTAAAACTGCACACACGCTTACAAAACACATATAATACATACAATCTAGAAACAGGCCTGAGCAAAGGCCTGAATGTATTCAGCAACCTGGTGCATTTGAGTTTGCTTAGTAACAGGTGACAGAAGATGTATCAGAGAGGAGGACAAGCCCTCAGGGACCATTTAGGCTTGCAACTTATTGCCTTTTATGGAAGGTGTGATAGAAAAAGGAACTTCTTTGTCTAATTTTAGGGGTTTAAGATTGACCATTTACTGTAAACGATGCACATAATGTTCTTAAGATGCAAATAATGTTCTTATAACGCGTGAAGGGGCGTTAACCCTGACATTATAAAAAAGCCATTGTCTGTGTATTTTGGGCGAAGAAGTCCGCTGATGTGATGCTGTGTGCTTCTTCCCACGCATGTGTTCTTAATAAACTCTTCATCTGATTCTAACTGTACTCTCATGAACTTTAACATTTAACATGCTAACTGAGGCCTGTAAAGTCTTGGGTTTTATACAAATTCTCTGAGCATTGCCCGGTCTGACCCTGGGGTGATTTTAATGAAACGTCCACTCCTGGGAAGATTGTAGCATTGTGTTAATAACACACCTGAATGGTCCAGACCAGCAATTTATGAAAACCTCTGCTTTTATAGAGGTGCAACCTTTTCTGCTAATGATAAGTTAATTGAGTGAATTTATTAATTTGGTTACCCACTTAATTGCAATGGAAATGGAGGACTGAATGAAGCCATGTGAAAAGTTATTGTTTTCATGAATGTAACTATAATTTCAGCCGCTCTGAAATATATTCAAAAATGACAGTAACCATAACCCAACTGTTTACCTGATATGACATAAAAAAAAAGATAATGCAAGCATCCAATATAATTCTCCAAGACCATGTAAAGCATTTTCTTTTTGGGAAACTGCACAGAATGTTTCTTTGAGCATATTTATACTGCAGTAAGGTCACCTCCAAACTAAGACAGAATGCAGACAGAAAACAGCTTGTACTGTAGACCTACTGTGTATACTGACTGAACCATTTTAAATGTGCAGCCAGTCATGTGGATATTATGTTGAGTCAGGCAGCTGTAGAAAAGCGTGAGAAAGCAGAACAGGGATATCTCACCATCAGCTCCTGACACTCGCTGGGTGAAGCAGGTTTACTCTTCAGACCCCGTGACAAGTGACAAACAACTGATGACAAAGGTGTTTGTCTAAGAAAAATCTCTAAAATGTTCAGCAGTGCAATTTTCTGTCAAGTAAACAACACATCAAGAAGTGCCCTGCCACAAAAATAAGATATAATTAATACAAAGCATAATGGAAATGGAACTGAATATAATTCTTTTAGTAAGATGAATAAAATTAAAAATGACAGGTTAAGGAAACAACAGTGATAATCTCATTAAAACATAACAGGACTAAATGCCTGCAAAAAACTGCACAGGAATGGCCTGAGGTACACATCAAACTGCCCAAGGCATCGCCCCAGCCTGCAACCTTAGGAGATTACCAAGTTGCATAGGCATTTGCAGGATGCGGTGAATCCACAGAGGCCCACACCAACAACCTGCAAGTGCTGAAAGATTCACCGGTGACCCAGCAGCATATACTACGTGATACACATAGAAGATCCAGAGGCTTTGATTCCCAACTGCCCAAACTGGCTTTGAAAATATGGAATAGCACCTTAGTCATGAAACACTGCACCAGCTCTTTACCTTCTCATAGATTCCTGAAGGGGTACATGGGTTTCCTCACACATCTAAATGTTCATGGGCTTGGAGATGGAGAGATCTGGGAGCTCTTGGTTGACACAGCTGTCAAAAAGTCAGTCATTCCTGGTGGGCACTGGACACTGCGAGGACTGCCCCAGTTATTGGAGAATTGGACAGATGGGAGGATGATGACATGGGTAGGACTGACACCTTTGTCAAGCTGTTTTAAAGCAATGACAGGTGGTGTATTTCCACAACCATATATACTGTGAGACATGTGCTACTCCACAACAAATTGAAGAAAGGCTGAATTGTTTCAACTTCATTTCACTCCACCCAGTATGGTGGGATTGCTGTATACCAGTGTCGACTTAAAATTGTGTTACACTCTGATAACACTGTTCTCTAGTGATTGCTTTGAGAAAATAAAATCCCCTTCCCAATGGAAATCAATTATAATTGAGGTAATGACAGACTAAAGATTAATAATTTCAGACTTAGAACATTTTATTAGAGACACAACTGTTGTCTGACTATGTCCTATATCCACACGATATTGCCATCAACATCAAAGCAGTTCCTCATCAGCAGGCGGACAGACTGTTACCTCTTGGCAGAAGCATTATGGACAAAAATGGAGAATGAACGTGGTTTTGAACAAGGATTCAGAGTAGCAGACAGTACGCCCATAAGAGAAAGAAACCATAGTGAACTGGTTAGATGACGCGCTAAGGCAACATACATTATCTGCAGATTTCACGCACCTTCAGTCTGTTATTGGCAAAACACTGCTTGCTATGCATACATCACAGCTGTGACTGCAGTTGCTGATGGCATGACTTAGTGCAAGTATCTCAGCCATACTGAAAAGCAGCCGGAGGGACATTTGTTGCTGGGGAACTCCCACAATCCTCTGTGGCTGCTCCACTTATAAATACAGTAAGCACAATGAGCAACAACCAAATAAAAAAACAATATTCTTGATTAAATAATCACTTTTATAGCAGTGTTAATGAGGGGTGAAAAATTTCAGAGGGTCTACTGCTGGTCTACAAATTAAAGAAATTGATTAGATGCGGTGTGTGAACAAACTTGCTGTTATTTTGCACTTGTAGTTGTAAGTGAAAGTGACAGGTGTTTAGAGCTCAATCTGTTGTAAATACCAGACAATACACAAAGCTTTAGAGCAGGGGTTGTTCAACTTTTTAATGTCTGCTGTTACCACCGGTACTCTCAGAATCTATCATCAGGATCATCTTGAGACCCTAAAAAGAAAACAACTTGACTTTTTTTAAGTTTGCGAAGACATTTCCCCTCTCATTCAAAAAGTCTCCTTCAGTTCTAAAAAAAATAGAGGCGAGTCTGAGGTATGTAACACCTGGTGGTTGTTGCCCTTGTGGAAGTAGTCCTAAGGATAGTTGATCCACTATGGTAATGACCTACGCTTTTCTTCACACCTTAACACATGTGACGACTAACAGGATCAATAGTGGGTCAACGATCATTAGAGCCACTTCCAAAGAGCACAGTCCTCACTATGGGTTAAATGCCTGGGACTCTCCGGCCTTTTCAGAACTCAAGAAGCCTCTGGGAGAGAAGCCTTTGCGAGCCTAAAGAAGTCCAGTTGTCTTTTTCAAGCTCCCAAGACTCTAGTCGGCAACAGCATTGTCTAAAGTACTAGGCTGAATTCATAAAGCCATTATTTCGGCATTGCACCCAAACAATGGGTTAAAAAGGCAAAAGCCTTGTGTTAATCTCATGGTAGCTCTCTTTGTGGTCAGCATCGAGGGATTCTTTCCAAGTTATGTGCATTGTGATTGTAATTGTAATTTATTCACTGTTTATGCAAAAAACAAAAGAAAAGCAATAAATGTAGTTCTGAGAACCAAAGTTTATTAAAGGCTAAATGCAGTGTAAATGCAGGCATTGTGAATATACCACGATCCGCAGCACTGGCCTTAACGCTACAATGTTGCCACAGTAACTATTTTACAACCATTAAATAAATTACGCAAACACCTTTTGTTATATTTCTTCCCTTGTGTCTTACTTTAGCAGCTATAAAATAGGTTAATATTATATGGTTTGTTGTCATTTGGAATATTTTTAAATGTTAATCATTTGCTCACTAGAGATCTCACATCTTGTTGGAGTTGGAGAATCAGAAAAAAATAGTCTTGTATTTTTGTAACATTGATTACACTGTTGTACTTAGCTATATTTATATGTTGAGAAAGTTGTTTTTTTCCGTAATAACACCATTCACACCCTAAAATTATGATTCAGTTTCTGTTGATTTCAAATATTGCGTTAACATTCACTTTAGCATTCTAGCATATTCTTGAAATACGCTGAATTTGAAACAAGTTGCAATATTTGTACACCAACATTTCTTTCTTCATCTACCCAAGTTCTTAGACTCACTGGCTGCAGTTGAATACAAACATTTCTTTTATCCGATTGTTTCTGATTGATTCTGACTGCTTGAAAAGAACATGATGTTTGACTTAATACAGTCTGGTGTTTACATCTGCCAACACATTTAGTCTGTCATGCATTCATCTTCCTCAATGGTTATCTTCTCTTTGATGTGTATTTGATCAGTTCCCTGAAGATAGATACATATCAGCACAGTAGTTGCATATTCATATTCCTTAATTCTTTTTTTTTTTTTTTTTTACAATATATGTACAGTTTTAAAACATTCACATGGTTGTTTACCAGTTCATAAACATTTCCTACAAAACTGATGCTATAAGATGGCCAGTATTTCTGCTTTGCTGTGTTTGTTGTGCAACTATCAAATATTGCATACAGCCATTTATTATTTTATGTTGATTTCATTAAGATAATTGGTTTTAATCAAAAGTAAAATGTCAATAAAAGCTACAACTGAGACAGTACACATTATTACATCCACTAATCAAAGAATGAATATTTAATACAAATATCAAGCCGTAGCTGAATTATTTAAAAACATTTGATTATAATTCGTGAAATGTGATTTCACGCTTAATCGTCTCCTCTCAGTGGACAAAAAGCAGCCTAGGTTGTTCTTGCTTCAAGGAAAAAGCCCAACATTTTCTCCTACTTACTTCCTGTTTTTGCAACAACAAAAATTAAAATGAACTCCATTTAACTTCAAGATGATGACAACATCAGCACCAGTTTTATACTGAAAATAATATAAAGCATAGCAACATAAAACCCATACGCATCTATTTCATTTTAAATCTTTTTTGAATTACCTTGAACTACCTTAGTGATGAGGTTATGACAGTTATATTGCTCACATGATTTTTTTTTTTACACACAATTTGTCTAACTTAAAGTTCAATCACTGGTTTCTTTTATCAGGTAGTGATAGTGAGCAACAAGGCAAATGTCTATTTATCTGAAAATGTCAAAGATAATTACTTTAAACAGCCACTGCCATGATATTGTATCTGCATTATGACAGATTAATTAGGAGATGAAACGGTTGAAACAGCTGTGCCATTTTCCTTAACGATCAAGACGTGTTTGTGGTCAAAGTTCAACCATTTAGATTTTATTACGCTCTCAGTACATCAGATCACATCACAATAAAGCCCTGCAAGGGTTGTCTGAATCAAGCGTGAGGAGAGAAAGCAAGCAGACATCTAAAACACTGGAAGCATGCATTGTTATCATTCTGACATTTGAGACGTGTGTCATATATAAATAATTTTTCAGTTGCAGCCACGCTGGAGCGTTGGCTTGCGTTACGCTTGCAAAACTCTACTCTCTCACCACTTTTAAATCACCTCTCAAAACCCATCTATTCAGAATTGTATACACCTGATTCTGTTTTAGTCCATTTTGATCTTGTTCAGCTTTTATACTTTCATGCTTGTTTTTTTGTCTAAATTATATTTTGCTATTATATTGTATTGTTGCTATTGTTCTTGTGCTTGTTCTTGGTGCCTATAAATAAAATGTATTATTATTATTTATTATTAAAACCTCATAAAGTGCAAAATCTCTGATGTTAATTTTGGGAGCTATTGCTTTATCTGTAGGTTTTCCTCAAAGGTCACAATCCTGCAGATGATCAAATCGACTGGCCCAATAACTTTGGATATTTAAGATTAAAGACAGACAAGGTCAGAACAACAATACAGACATACTGTTGGCTTTTTTGCTTGCTCTACTGTAGCTCCATCTTTAAATAATAACAACATTCATCAGCAAGTTGAAACCTATACTTTTAACTTCAACTTTTTTAGTTTATTCCAAGTAGAAGGAGCTGCCTCCATAAAAGCTGTTTTACTGAGCTCTGTGCCTGCTCTCAGTACAGGCAAGAGCAGGGGGTCTAACCTATGCTCAGTGTGAGCTGTAATTTTTTTATGGGATGCAGTTCCCTTACCCTTTACATCTTATTACATTCTCTTCTCCTTGGCATAATGCAGAGGCAGTGTTAGGATCTATAATTGAAAGGTCTGAATGATATATTTTTGCAAGGATGCACCAACAGTGATAATCTGGGATGATACCGCTCCAGAGCTTGTTACTGGTCCCGCCAACCTGCAGAGTGCTTCCTATTGTATCGTTTGTTGTCTCTCTGTGCTCTTCTTTTCCCTCTCTTTGCTTCACCCTCACCCCAACTGGCTGTGGCAGATGGTCACCCTCCCCGAGCCTGGTTCTGCTGTTCGGTTTGTTCCTGTTAAAAGACTTTTTTTTCCCCTCCCCTGTCACCAAATGCTGGCGCAGAGGGAATCATTTGGTTTCTGGTTTGCCCCGAGAGGACTGTTGTCGGCTGAATAGACGAATTGTATTAATAAATTGACCAATTACTTGTGCGACAATGTATCAGTGGTATTTCTTGTTTTTATTGTGGTTCTTTATAACCCAGTTTGTGCCAAGGGAACAAACAAATCTTTGTTGTAAAAAGTAACAAGGCTGTTTCAAAGTTCTTCTGTCCTTCGTCACACAATCTTTGAACATTTAACGACCGCAAAACTGAAAGTGACACAAAAGAGAAATACTGGCCACTGGCATCAGTGAGTCGGTGTCATTTTATTTACCAAAAGGCAAGAGATGGCTGTCAGCATGATGTCTACTGAATCCTCCTATACACTGGTGAATTCTTATATTTTTACTTTTCTAAATTAGGAATACCTAAACGGTAAAAATATGACATTCTGTAGCGCTAAAATTTCTAATCCAGTTTTTAAATCCTAACTTATTTAAATTAACACTTGAGCATTTGAATAAAATTCAGACCTCATGTACTTATTAACTGAATAAATCAGAGCCATTAGGAATCAACCTGAGTAAAAGGAAAAAAAAGGTTTACTTAATGAACGAGCTGCATGCTTTGCTCATGGTATGGCTCTAAGCAGCATGTATTAACAAATGTAGATTGCAATGCATCCGACTGGGGGACTATTGACATTTCAACAGCAAAGACACATCCTCGTGGCAGGGAAATTTCTTGGTGCAGTGAGAGATGACCTTGCTGAATACATATTCTGTGGAAACACTGATAGAGCTTCAGTAGCCTGGGAAATTGAACTTGTCTTATAAAAGGAAAGCATACAGGATGACAAGCAAACACTGTATGCGTGTGATTGATTCAGTCATTAATCTGAGCTGTACTCGGCGTGTTTGTGTGTATATGGGGCTGCAAAGGTACAAATGCATGCTTGTATGTGTTCAAAGAGCCCGTCTGTGCACAGATGGATAAGACTCCTTCTGTTTAACTGCTGTCCCTCAGCCCACCTCTGTCCTCGCACGTCTTCCATTCTATTGATTGGCGTAGAGAACAAATACGCGAGTCCCCATTGCAGGTAAAAAGAACTCTTGTCTGTAGTGGTGGGTAAACTAAGAAAACACCATGACCTCTGACAACAAGAAATGTTTTTCTTGTTCTCAAGTCTGTGAAAACGTTATTCTTTTTAGTACTGGTTTGCTCCAGTAAACAAAAATAAAAATGTGTCAGTGATTTAGCTGATACTACTATTATTTCTCCTCCTTCTTTGGTGGAGAATATTTTGAAAAGCTGAGAAGTACTTTAGCAGTTGAATCAACTCTTGAATGGAAAAACATGCTCATGTTTGACCCAGTTACTTAGGTCTAAGTCACCCAGCACAAGAGATTGGTTAAACCAGAGGTGTTCCCTGACCCATTGGCAAATGGTTGCTGGGGGTTGCTAGGTTAAATGGTATATGGTAATGTACCAAAAACTTCCTTATGATTGCTTTGGTCACTAGAGGTGGCCGCTTATAGTTTGCATGAAAGATGCCGACTTGTATGCAAACACTCACCCATACTATCCGAGCTATAGTCAAACACAAACCTATAACAGAACGTAAAAGGCAAACACTTTGCTCGAGGTTCACTATAGCTCAGAGAGTAAAAGGCGAGTGTTGGCAGACAAGTCAGTGCCTTTCATGCAAACAATGGCCAATCTTTGGGAGGGTACTGATTTCTCCTAGCAACTACCAGCAACCACATCTAACCGTCAGGGGAAAACACATTTTTTTCTCACTGACCAGTCTCTAGGCCTGTGTGACCATCTGAGAGACATGTGGTCACAATGGTAGGCTCACCCTATAGCAAACCCTACTTTATGATCCTTTAATGGGATATAATTTACAACATGAACATTACCTAGAATTCAACAAGAAATTAAACTAATAACTGAGATCATTAAAAAACTTTTTTTTTACTTCAGTGTAACCAGATTACATTTTCCCAACCAGAGGATTTTCCCCTACTGGCCATTTGTAAGTTTAAGGCTTGTTGTCATTGTTTTCACTACTCTAACCTTGAAATTATGTCAATTTTTTTATAGACTTAAGATTGTAGCCATGTTGAATGTAGATGGGAAGTTCTCTACTGACTGATTCATATTTTAGTTTGTATAAAATCAACAAAATTAAAGCACATCGACATGATGACAACTTTGAGCTGAACGGTATCCGCATGCTTCGCTTGGGAAAGGCAGTAGAGCACATCTCGATGAGCTATTATTAATAGTGCGCCAACTGTCTGAACTTGTGTCATCTCTTTTTTCCTTCTTTCTTTTTTGAATTTGATATTTATTCTTGGGCTGTGAACTAAGCTAAATTATTTTACTTCACATCTTGAATTTAATCACATGCCTTAAACACCGGCTTAATCATACAAGCCTAAAATAAATCCAGTCCTCTATTTTTGGTCACTCATTTTCCATCTTGTTGCTCCTTTTACATTTTATTTCAGTATAATTTGTTGTAGAAAACAGAAGCACAATGAGAGCACTTATTCCAAAAGCTAAAATAAAGCAGTCCTAGAGTTAATTTTGTATTAATTTAAGCCAAAAAAAAAAGCCATCTGGCACATTTATTGAGTTCTTTAATAGACTCATAATTAACCAAAAGTGAATAATTTTACAAATGGAATGTTAAAGTGACTTTGCAGGCCAACAACTCTTAATTTATAACTGCAAACATTAATGTTTGTACTGCTGGACTTAAAGTGGCATTGCTAATGAATGTAAATTTAGAAATTTCTAAAACTGTATTTCAAACATGTTGTTAAAACCTTAAAATCTTTAAAGGATAAGGCTGGCAGCACTGTGACATGCCTTTTTCTACCCCTCTGAAGTACTGCAATCATTGGCAAATAGTTCAAAAGGGTAAGCGAGCCAGATTTGGCAGCTTACACACTCATTTGGCACTCCCACTATTTCAGTCCACGCAATGGAATGCAACAGAAACATAGATCTAAGATGAACCTGAACACCGAGAAGACAGCTTATTAGAGTGTCCCAATTTGAATGTGTCAAATATTTCTTAAATTGTGACGGTTTTAGAAAACACTAAAAAAGATGAAACAACACGGTCAAAGTCTTTCCGTGCTGGGGATAAAAAGTACCCACTGATTTGGTTTTCACAATAAAGTCCAAGGTAACGGGTGACTGTCTTTTGCAATGCATGTTGCAATGAGTTTTTGTCGCTGCTTTGTATGTGATAAGCTGAGAGACCACCACTGCTTGGTGGCAACCGGAAAGGTTTGTGACCGAGAACAGGCCTGTGAAGGACTGGGCTCCGTCCAATCAGCCCCTAGGGAGGATCTCCTGCTCTTCAATTCTAATTCATGTACATATAAATAACTGTCACTGGCATTGCTAATTGGATTAAAAGGCTTGGTAGAGGAGAGATGGTGAGAGGAGGAGTGAAGATGTTAAGAGAGGCAGCATGGCATGATATGCAGCATAATTTTTTGTTGGAAAGGTGGCGATTTTTGCACTAAACCCCAATTATTGCTGAGTAAAAGCCACTATGTTTTAAAAGGAATAGCTGAAGCAAAGCAAGGAAGGAACAGAGGACAGTTCATCCTCATATCATAATGTAGTATATTCTTTTAGCCTTACAGTATTAGTTGGAGCAGCTTTCATGCCCTGATAAGTCAGGACACCAAAATGATTATATAGCACATTGTGTCGATATGATGGTGTAATACATAATACATAAACACTTTTTAAGAAAGCAAGTTGGGGACATTAAAATGTCAAAGAAAGCTAGATGTTGTCTGAAAAGTATCACCGTCCAGTTGCAGTCTAAGCCGCCTAAATCACTCAGAGACCTTAAACAACAATAAGTAACGCCGGATGGAGCTCTGCAGGTTTGCCTTAATACTCAACATTACTCACTTTTCTCATTCAGCGGAGCAGCTGTTAAATTATTTGCTTGTACATCAGATAGTTGTTGCTGGAGTTTTTGTTCACAGCAGACAGAATATTTTTGCTAAAACTCAAATGCTGCATTTTGAAATCTGTATATTAACTGGTGGCACAATTCGACTTGGATGGAACAACGAGAAATCGGTGCATTTAATTTTTGCGCCCGATGACTGATTGCGAGAGCTTGCAGCAACCAGCTGGTTTCCTAGAGGTTGGGAAGGCAACAATCCCAACCTCTGGATATCCATTTTAGATCACGAGGTGATTGGACAGGTCACCTGGTTAGAGACAAACTGTCTCCAAGTAATCGAGGCCTGACACGGACTGACTGCAATTACTCTGAGACAGATTGGTGAAGGGTTGCAAATAATTACTGTTTGACTTGTAAATACAGACAGACTGTAGGCATATCGCAATCTGTGTGAGTCAGTCCGTGCCAATGGGTGAACCTAATTACATTCTAAGGTTTTTGGCTACAAAATGAGACGAAAGAAAGAAACAGGATTGTATTTAATGAAATTAAAGAAATGTATAGATGAAGAAAGTGGTAGTAAACATAATAGGATGAAAATTCCTGTTTTTCACAGCTTAAGGCATTTGAAATCACAATCATAATAATAACTACAAGAGATCCAGTAAAGCTAATGCTTATTGCCTTTTTTGCAAGTTTCAAGAGTGTGAGCCGGATCATTAGAATTTAATGGGTTCTTCTTTTGCCCATATTCCACCTCATAGAATCCAGGCTGAGTTTTAGTACAGTCTTGCTGATGACGGAAATACAGACAAACCCCAGACCTTACCACGATATATGGGGTTAAGATGTCATTACCAGAGGCTACAGAAAACAGATCACACAGGTTGCTCTAAAACAGCGTAACATGCACCTCTGAGCACGTTTTCCAAAAACAACTCCTTTCTGGATTTTTCAGTTTGGAAGAAACTATCAAATCTCTACTGACAAAGACACACAGACAAACACACGCTGTGGTTTGCTGTCAGCAGCCACACCTTTCACCTTCTGTACTCGTCTCTTTCTCTCCCAAAATAATTGTAACACTCCAGCTCGCATGTAAAATTAATAAGAATATGATTACACACATTTGATTTGAAAGGCAACATCATTATCTCCTGAATGAAAGCTTAATAGGTAATTACGACAATGCAACAATGAAATGTAATACCAAAGTAGTGAAAGCTATATCCTCTTATCATTTTTAAATCACTGCCACTAGCAGTCTGCGACATAAATGCACTGTCTGTGTGTACAAATGTAGAACAGAAAAACTGCAAAGTCCAATTTTTTCCCTCCCAAAAGCTTTAATTTTAAATGCTTTTTCTTTCATTTTGAAAAAAAGATATTGTTGAAATAAGACCCTTCGGATCATTGAACTCTCTCTTTGTGCAGTGTGTACTAAGTTGCTCAAGCTAGCGCTACTTAGAATGCCGGTAAGCGACAGAAGACATCAGCATCAATGACAGCAGCATGAGTTCGCAAGGGTGAGGTAGACAAAAATCAAAATGTGAGCTTGAGAGATGCTGAGAGAAAGACTGCAGATTTGACACACAGTGCAAAAATACGAGATGAAAGAGGAAGCATGTATTTGAAATGAAACAAAAGCTCGAATATGGTGGGAGGTTGTGGTCAGGAGAAGGAAAGGAGATGTGGGGGAGGCTTACCTGGGTCCTGTGCAGCTCCTGTGTTTGTGGAGGAGGGTACAGTAGGTGGGAAGAGGAGAAGCAGTGGGGAGAAACAGAAAGGGAGATTAGCGTTTAAAACCTCATTCAAAGTTGATTTGCCAGTGCATAAAGGTGCATGCAAGTACAGTACAGGACAAATCAGGTAAGAATCCAAAGGGAAAAAACAATCATGCTTTTTCAGCTTTTTAACAAGAAAATTAAAAATTAAAAACAGCATTTTTAAAAACATTATACAAAAGCTCTTAGCTATGCCATACAAATAGCACAGCTTTTACCTTTTACTGGTTAAAGGACTGAAATATGGATTGAATCAGATTAGAATAATACCGTATTTAGAAAGGAATTACATCATAGGCAACGGTGTGAGTTTGCCAAGCAACCGGCAGAACATCCAGGAAGCTCCAGCTCCCAGCCAAGAAACAGTCGAGCACATAATCCCATGCACAAACACATTTTTCTGTCTTTTCTACAAATTAACCAAACTATATAATTTTATAACATGCTAGGTTCTTATTCTTTGTTCTATGGAGAGAAAAAGACATTCTCATAAAAACTAGATCTACTACAGTGCATGTTTGAGACCCCTGTTTCTTTATATTTCAGGTCCAAGGAATCAGACTTTCTTGTATTTTTAATAGTCATTCAAACATTAAAAATGCACCCAACCAGTGCTGTGCCTGTGAATAACAAACATTTCTGCAAACAATGTGAAATAACACCAATGTTCTCAATTGAATGTATGGAAAATGGCAAAGGTAACACAATTTGACAGGCATAAAATTGTATTTTGCAACAACAAGGTGATTCCTAAAGAGTTATTAGCTGAAAACCTGGCATAGGTGTGCACGGGAAAAAAGTTAGATTAGTAGACGTAAAAGAAGAATTAGCAAGGCTTAAAAACACACATCTTACAAACAGTACCTGAAAGTCATGTCCTTAAGAAATGTAAAAAAAATCCAATGAACACCTGACACAGAACCTGAGAGATACATCTGGACCTTCAGTTAATCCAACTACTTCTCACTGAAACCTCAGTGCAAGGATGGTTTTCAAGAAGTGATTCTTAAGCAAAGGAAACAAGGAGAAAAGGTAGAGGTATGCCAAATTACACAAGAACTGGACTAAAATCAGTCATGTGGAGTAATGAATCTGAATTTGTTGGTTCAAATCATTGCCAATACAGAAATGAAGGACGAGGTCAGGAGAGAGGTACATCAGTGAGTGCCCACAGCCATCTGCAAAGTATGGCTGAGGTTTGGGGTTGCATTTCAGCCAGTGGTGCTGGGGAGTTTGTAAAAATTTATGCAACTATGCAACAAATATTGACTTTCGAGCTTGTTACAATTGCCTTGTATACTGTGTTTCATTATATATTTGCACCTTTCAATACATTTTTGCATGCATTTTTCCCCTTTTCAAAAAAGCAAAGAAGGGTGGCTTAAGACTTTTGCTGTATTGTGGTACGTTTATCTATGCATATATGCATGTATTTTGATGTATGTACTTTTTAACCGCCAAAGACTGTGCCAAAAACACAATTTTATAATAAAAGCGATTGCTCTCATTCAGCTAAGAAAATAAATATGTCACTTATGGTGGGCCAGTTCAAAGATTAGAGAAAAACATCCACTTTTAAAATAAATAAATGTAAACCAGCATGATCAGCTATATCAGCCTCAGCGGGGACATCGGTAGAAAAAGAGCAGAGTTGGCCATCAGTATACAGTCTGGCATCCGTTTAGGCCCCCATCGTTGAGGAACATTTTTCAGCCAAGTAAGCATCAGGATTCCAGCTATGAGGCAGCTTTTGATTAGAAAACCTATTTCCTCTTCAACTTTTGCCAAATTTCAATCATGGTGATATTCTAATTACCATTATCCAGATCAAGAAAGCGAGGCAGAGATTGAGTGGGTGTGTGCCAGTGAGAGAGGAGGAGTGTTTAGAAGGAGAGCCTGTCTTCGCATGTAAGCGGGGAAAATAAGAGGAAAATGCTCAAAAACAAAATCAGCTCTCTTATATCCCGTTACACAGCTTTGCGGGTGGTAAAGATGTATGTTGGTGAGTCTTTTTGTGGACTGTAAATATCAGGACAGGTTTATTTGTAAGCTTAACGTGATGATGAAAAAAAATCAAAGGGAGTAAGATGTGTCATGCAATGGCGTAATAAATTACATAAACTAGTAAAATTGGTAATAAAAACTCCTCATTGGTAGCTTTTATCAAAGTGTTTAACCAACGCTATACATCAGCGGTCACCAACCTTTTTTGCGCCACGGACCGGTTTATGCCCGACATTATTTTCACGGACCGGCCTTTAAGGTGTCGCGGATAAATACAACAAAATAAAACTAGTACCGGTACCGTGTTTTATGTATTCATAAAACACGTGAAAAGACCCAGGAAAACTGAGTTAACGATAAAAACGATAACAAAATAACGCTGAAAACCGATAAAAACCCTGAAAACCATACATTTCACACCTGAGCCTCAACTCTCGCAGCTCGGTACCAAATGACTCACGGACCGGTACCGGTCCGAGGCCCAGGGGTTGGGGACCGCTGCTATACATGGTCCAGCAAAAGAGCTGACTGCTAAGTTAAAGTCTCAGGTGTGTCCTGTTTAAACATTCAGCACACTAGGATGGGAGTAACAGAGTTCTTCAGAGAGCCATATATTCAAGCCAGACCACCCTTGAGTTCAGGTTCATGCAGTGCGACGGGGTGGGGGTTAGTTCTGGGGAGATTACCCAGGAATAGGGGAGACATGGAGCAGCTCTCCCCATGTTAAGCAAATGGAGAGCGGGTAAAGAATAACTGCATGGCGCTTTGCCCCTTGTGGGCCTTGTGGGAGCCTTTGCCATCCCACCTCAACCCACAACCTCCGGAGGTGAGGTTAAATGACAAGCGCTGCACAGATGCATTAAACATGAGTCATTTGGACAGAGAGCTGGATGCTGGACCACTCCAGAGATGATAGGGACATTAACCAGGGTTTCACCAGGGCCTGAGCTGCATTTAATGAAGGCCTCCACTATCTCCCAATGTCTCTCTCTACATTTGACTCAGAGCCAGGGAGTTAAGTAGTTCAAGATAAACACTGCCACTACTCTTTCTGGCTCCAGTTGTCTGATTTTCTGCCTCTTCCCCTTTCTCTGTACTCACTGTGCAGGCTGACAACTTATTATGGTCTGCTTGCAGAGAGTGGTGGTCAAGAGCAACTTGTGAAATTCTTATCACGGATAACGCCAGCAGCTGTCATACAGAAGTGATTTTGTTTTTATAGTTCTGCTCATCAAAGTAAAATTCAAAAACGATTGAACATTTTTCAATTTTTAACATATTTTTCTTTATACTATTTTCAGTCAAATGTAGGGTTTTCATTGTGATTGCTTTCTACATTTTACAGGCCTACAGACTCCTAAAGTTTTTAGGAAAACACAGCTACCATCACGAGTTGGTTAAGCTAATTATTTACATTCTCAAGTAATCAGTAACTAATTACTGATTACTTCCTGAAAAAAGTAATCCTGTTACTTTACTGATTACTTATTTTCAAAAGTAATTAGTTACTTAGTTACTTTTTAAAACGTGATTTACACCCTAAATAGGTAATAAAGCAATAGATCTTTCAGCCCAATTCTACTTTTTCTGCATAATCTATCATATAAAATAACCTCAGTTGCAGCACCAATCTAAGTTGCAGGTAGTTGTAAAATCCATTTTCTTAATGAATTGACATTTAGACTACTAGACTAACCTGATATTTTCTCTCATCAAACTGACAAGTAAATTAGTCTCTAAATTAGTATTAGAGTGTTATGGCTCTAAAATATGGAGCAGCAACATGGTCCAAAATTATGCTACTGAGAAGACGAGGCAGTATCTTTGCTAAAGCCAGTTACTAATGTTACCAATGAGAAGTCCTAATAACTGATAGGCCAGAGGTGGGAAATGACTAGCCAACTATCCATTGGATGAGCACAATCATCAAATATTTTTCTTTTGTTTTTCCAATACAGCACAACATAACAATAACAACTGTTCGCTTAAGCTGCTTTATATATTGAGAGGAAGACCCTAATAGAGACCAATAATAGAGAGAAACCCAAACAAACATCGACCCCCTTTGAGGAAGCACTTGGCAAGAGTGGGAAGGAAAAACTCCCATCTGAAGAAGGCTCCGGCAGAAGCAGGCTCAGGGAGTGGGAGCAATGTGCCATGACCAGTTGAGGGTGAGACGAGTTTCAAGTTTAAACCTTGAAAACTAAATTCTATGTAAAAATGTAAAATAGACATGGTACATACAATGACTGTGCGAAAACACAAAGGACAGCTGATGGCAGAACTGTGGCACATTTGTTTTTATTCTGCCGGTCGAATACAAAAGAAGAAGAGCACCAGTCACTTTTTTTTTAGCTAATGTAATTAGCATCGCTGTAGTATTGAAGTCACCTGCAACAAGTCACTAGCCTTCATGTTAGTGAAATAATCATGTTCAACCAAGTCCACAGGTCATCCAGTGGTCAGTATCTTCATTTCCCACCAGCAGCCTATCAGTTACCATCACTGGCATCTTACTGGTCAAATAGTAGCTGGCTTTAGCAAGGATATATATCCGACTCTGACTTCTCAGTGGGTGTGCCACGCTAAAAGGTCTAGCTCTAGAGTGTCCTTTTTTACTTCTTCCTACTTACATGTTACTACTCACTCAAAAGGCTCCAGAAAAGACCTCTCCAACAGTAGTTTGGCAAAGTTGTGAGCTACAGGGGTGATCTTTAAATTCAGCCATTTTTCTTGACCAATGTTGGGGATTTGCTGTTCTTTTGTTTCAGTTTTTGATGTGTCTACTGGCTTAACTGACTATTTACCTTAATCAAAATTCTGTCAAGAATGTGTCTTTCTGACTCTTAGTTTTACCAGGACCCTTCAAGTGCTACACCCCTCATGCTGTAGACCAATTTATGGGACGTAACAAGGAGCGTTCTAATAGGATGGTCAGGGGGGAAAAAAAAATCTGACAATGTCAGGAAAAAGGGTGAAGTATCACCAGGATTTTTAGGAATTAAATCTGTGATATCTTTAATAATCTCACAAAAATGTCACAATATATTCCACACTAAAAATTTTGGTTTGTCCATACATCTGATCAACTACCCAAAAAACTGATATCACAATTTCATAATCAAAAGAAAAAAAAATACAATTGTTGCCATTAAAATACAATTTTTTTTAGGGTGCCTCTAAAAATACCATATAACGTATATACACTGTACGCTGCAGTTGTAAAGCAGGTAAAAGATAAAACCCTAGGTGTTATAAGAGTAGTCTAAAAAAAACCCCTAAAAACCAAAACTGTAACAGGCAGGCTTTCATCTGCATTCACCAAGTGAGGGAGGCCTGGACACTCTACTGTTCACTGGAAACAAAATAACAACAGTTTCCTTCGACGCAGCACAACCGCAAGCTTCCAACCCCGTCATCTTCAAACGTGGCTCTTGGTTAATGGCCTGGAACACACATTCAATGTCTATCAAAGAGGGACGTTGCTGGAATGGATGCACATGCTGACAGCCTCCCTCGCTCGCTCCTCAATCACACAAACATACTAATGCTCTATCCCCTTCACACTCCTACCACCATCTAAACACATACACACACACACATACAGGCAGAAACCCTCCCTCCAGTCAGTATAGCAAGCAATAATGTGTTGATTAAATCTGCGATCAGCTGCCTAAGGGGCATGAAATTGGACATGATGAGTGTGCCACATTAAAAACTAATTATCAATACCACCAATCCTATTGTCTTTCTTTTAAACCAGTCACAGCACTAAATCAAGTGTGGAGAATGGAACACTATGTGCTCTATCACAATGAGTTTAGGGGTTGCAACCACACCTGGACTCGAGTGCCTTCAAAGCTTTTTGATCAAATATTAAAGTGTAATTTATTGCCTATAGCACTTCCTTATTGTATTTCAAACTCAGTGAGACTTGGCAAAGTATGCTACCAGAAGGAATTCTGCTGATGAAGTAAAATTGAAGAACATTACCTAATTTTGTCCTTCAGAAGTGTTGTAGGGCTGTAATTCATGGTTTTACATTTGTTTTAAATCTCCATGACCACTTTCCTTCCATTTGAGGTCTTCATGACCTGCTCCCCACTCAATACTGATAGTCATGGTTTCTTTAACTGTTTCTATGATAGCGCCGTAAGCATTTTACATAATTTTAAATTGTTTTGGTCTGGGGTGTGATTCTCACTCAAGGTGAGAGAGGTTCTAGGGCTCAGTGAGTGCCGAGATATGTTACGGTCCCCAAAGCCTTGGTTAAAAGAAAACCATGACGTATGAAATGCAACTAAACTTTTGCATCAAAGGGAGATAGGAGCTCGAAGAAAAGACAAGACCTTGATCTGAATCCATGCGATTGGCTGTCAAATTTATGGTTCAAAAACAACATTTCCTCCACAGCCAATCCACAAGAAACAAAAAAATACTAATAAACAATCAAAAGAAATTAAGAATATTCTCGTTCACCAAGGAGTGCTTAACAAACCCAAACCACAATCCTAAATGTGTCAAAATGTGACCAGAGTTTAAACTGAACACTGTGATTTCTTTCAGTTTTGGAAGCTTGAAAGATATTATACTATCTCATAGATAGAGGGACCATATCGCACTTCTATGACTTAATCTGAAGGCCAGTTACAAACAGATACTGAAGACTTAATTTACAGTACTTGTTCACGCAGTGGCAAACACATCAGTTCAGATATACAGTATAGGTTTGTAGCTTTTGTACAGTCTCAGCGGCAACTCCATCAGAGATTGTACAATTGCGGCAAGCCCGGAAGCTGGGCTTTTGTCTGTGTTCAATTTAGACTCCAAGGACAGATTAATTAACTGAATACCACATTCAAAGATAGCGTCCTTTTCACCAAAAGTTTCTCACAGGGCAAATTCATTTGCTGTTTTACAACGTGTGATGTTGACTCTCAATTCATCCGGTTCAAATAATCACTTGAAACACAAAAATCCAGCACTGCAGATCCGCTCACACAACCATAAGCTAGCAACAAGACAAGACATATCATGCCAACACTTGACTCTGAGCAGAATGGTGCTAAGATAAACAGATACAATGATGGAAGTGGACTGACAGCGGCAGATAACTGTCAAATGCACTACACCAACAGGACACCGTGCATTGCCGAGGTCTCTGAAAAGCCATTTATCAACCTGAACATCTTGGTTTGCAATTTCATACCCTGTTCACCCCATTTGGAACACAACCTCTAAAATAACCCACAGACTGTCTGTCTCACATACAAGTAAGGAAAGTAAGAGTCGATGGCAGGCAAAGATTATAAACTCAAGCTAACATGATTTAATTGACATTGACTCATACAGCAGTCATCGTTTTAGGGCCCTTCTTTTTTAAATGCTTTCAAGATGGCACCTGCAATCTTTGCAAAGAGACTTGTGATGCAACTGCAAAGTGTCTATATTTCACTGCTGACATTGTGCTGTGGGACAAAATCTGCACTTGTCTCTTCTCACCAAAAGGATTTCTACTCAGTTATGCATTGAACTGGAAAGCAGCTGTCATTTGCTGTAACCTAAGAGGTATAAACATAGCTTTTTTTCTCCCCTTCCCTTCTCTCCTTCCACCCTTTTTTCTCTCTCCTTGGATGTTGCTCATCCATCCACTCACCCTTTACCTCCGGCTGTCTCTGGGACCTGGTGATTAGAGCACTGGGTGCTGGTCTGCTGATAAGGCTGAGAAACCTCCCTCCCTCCAATACCAATGGCTGTGTCCTCAGGGTGCAGGGGGAAAAAAAGGAAGCCTAGGGTAATGTCCCCAACTCCCCCCAATCTTTATGCTTTCTCGCCATTCACCAAGTCATGGGTGGTGGATGAATGCGCAGCCTTGTGCATCGTATGACTTTGAATAGATAGGCCTGCATTTTCATGAACGATAAGAGCAGCCAGAAAAATGAGGAAAAGTAATACAGCTTAGTGTTTAAGAGTGTAACATTATGCATCAAGGGCCCTTTTTATGAGAGAAATTTTACATTGTGAAGTGTGTTTACAGTACCATCTGGTAAATTGTGTACACTTAGCACTGGGAATGTAGGACAAAAGCAGCGCTCAAATGTGGATAAGCTTCATTTCATGAGAGCTGCTATTGTCTCAATATCCACCCAGCTGCCATAAAATGGATAATAATATAGCGCAGGTGATTCACACTGAGGGTATGATGTAATTGCAAGTTTCTGAAAACTATAGCTTTCTAATGTTACATTAACCCTTGCCTTTTCATGCCAGGTATCTACACCTGAATTTCAGAAACCGTTCTTTTGTCAACAAAGAATTTGATACAGTTGCCAATCCGTTTGGGACTGAATGCCAAAGGCTGAAGTTATTCTATGAAGGGTTGGATCTGCTCAGAGAACTTGTTTTAGATCACATCAAAACAAGTTCAAAAAGAAGGTTTTAGTAAAAGAGCTGCAGCTTAGAAACCTGAAAGCAGTGCATCAGGTCAGAGTACAGTGGTCCCTCGCTATAATGCGGTTCACCTTTTGCGGTCTCGCTGTTTCGCAGATTTTTTTTGTGCAATTTTGCATGTTTTTTTATTTTTATTTTTTTACAGCGCATTGTGTTCTACGTTCTGATTGGCTGTAGACCATTGTCAATCAATCTCGTGCAATGTCTCCTGTACAGTACAGAATGCGCTCAGCTTGTCAAATTTATCTAAATTTTCTATCGCTAGCAGTGTGACTCTGAAGTGCTGCACTGTATGTTTGTACGTTTTCTCCAACAAACACAAAAATGTCGATGAAACATTTTGCACCATCAAAGGCAACCGCGGGTGCCTTTGGTTTCATTCTATAATACTGGACTTATTTTTCTATGAAGGTTTGAACTTTGAGAGTGTTGAAACAAATGGTAAATGGCCTGTATTTGTATAGCGCTTTACTTAGTCCCTATGGACTCCAAAGCGCTTTATACTACATACATAGTATACTACATACATACCACTGGTGGTGGTCAGAGGGCCCAGTGGCGCCAGTGTCCGGCAGCCTCGCCTCTGTCAGTGCGCCCCAGGGCAGCTGTGGCTACAACGTAGCTTGCCATTGCCAGTGTGTGAATGGGTGGATGACTAAATGTAGTGTAAAGCGCTTTGGGGTCCTTAGGGACTGAGTAAAGCGCTATACAAATGCAGGCCATTTACCATTTTTATACTACATTCAGTCATACACCCATTCACACACTGGTGATGGCAAGCTACATTGTAGCCACAGCTGCCCTGGGGCGCACTGACAGAGGCGAGGCTGCCGGACACTGGCGCCACCGGGCCCTCTGATCACCACCAGTAGGCGACCAAGACTGTCGGTGCTGGTGCTCGAACCGGCAACCTTTCAATTAAAAGACGAACTGCCAATTCTTGAGCCACGATCACGAGAGAAAAGTGTGAAAATGTTCCTGCCTTTTGGAGAAAAGTGTATAAAGTGTGCAGTGAGGGATTTTACAGCCTTAAAATATTTATAATAATTGCAAAAAATAAAGTTAGCTACTTTCCTTATTTCACCTATTGCGGGTTATTTTTAGAACGTAACTACCGCGATAAACCAGGGACCACTGTAATCCTACAATGGGGTACAGTGGAGGGTCCAAAGGCATCTGAGGGAGAACTGTCAATGAAAAATAATCTAAACTCTGGTGCGTGCTCTTGACTTGGTTCCCAACAGCTTCATCATCATCTTCTCTCAAATGCAAATTGAATGGTAACTATTTTAACATACTGGGAGAGAATAAGTGTCACAGATGCACAAATGCAAGTGGTCAGAATGGCAGATGGCTCCCCCTTCCCTAAACCTGATTCTGCCAGAAGCTTCTTCCTGCTAAAAGGGAGTGTTTTCTTCCCACACTTACCAAATGCTTGCTCAAAGGGGGATGTCTTCCAGGGTTTTCTCTTTATTATTGGAGGGTCTCTACCTTACTGGGGTTGCAGTGGGGCTGGATAGGTCACTAGTCTATCATAGATCAACGCTGACCCTGACATTTGATACGCCCTTCTGTGTAGTGCCTTCCAAAGCACTACAAACAGAAAATGCATTTTGACAATTTACCAAAAAATGTGAAGCAATCTTATAAAGCAAAACCAACAGCCAACAAAAATTTGTAAAGGTAGTCGAACTCTAATTGGATTCCAAAGTCCAACATCTATAAGGACAGGTTAAAAATGCTTAAACAAATTTAAGCAGAAGGATGATTCAAAACTGAAGAAGTAATTTTCCAGTGACCACCAAAATATTACCATAACCAAGTAATATCTCCTGATGGATTGATGCGGAGAGCAAAATCTAATCCTCAAGGTGTTCTAAAGAAAAAGACTTGCCCTTGCTTATCTCTGGGGTCAGTGGAGGTCCACGGCCATTAATTTTAAATGAGTGGAATGGATTTGTGGTAATCGAAACCCAGTGGCTCCAGACAGCGCTGGGACTTTGTGGTGTGAAGACCACCAAACGGCAGAGTGATAACTTAACCGCTGAGCTGTATGAAGTGGAGGAAGTCAAGAAACTGATTTGGGTTTCTGCTCCCCATGCACTATGAAAGTCTTAGGAGATACTGTAATGCATTAGAAATCTATTTGGAGGCATTCGAGCGTAACAGCGCCGAAGATGTCAGGTAAACTCTGGCTTTTGGTCAAAATGTTCTCCTTCTTAGACGGTTAAAAAAATGTGACCTTATTAGCATATTAATCAATCAAGTTAGAATCAAAGTTGTCAGATGCTTTGGTATGGAGGACGCTGACTTCTCATACCTGAGGGTTGGAATAAAACCTATTCCTGATAGAACCTGCTCAAACTTGTGTGTTTAGACAGGGTGTGACAAAGTAGCCCCAAACATAACATTGGGGGTTTTTTGTTACCAGAATACTGTGGAGCTCATAAATGCTACTGTCAGCTTCCACCGTGTGAAAAAATGTCTTTGTTCGCTCTATTATTTTGTAGACTTACAATGTAAGAAAACATGCAGCTTGTTCCCAGCCTGAAAACTGTGAATGTAACAAAACACACTGAAAATAAGTGTTGCATATTTTGCATATGCCACCATAAGGCCGCCTGTTATTACAGACATTTCTGATGCATTGTTTTGATATCCATCCAAAGGAAAGAAAAAAACAATGTTTTTTATGGCTCGCATCAGTGAAAAGAGGAAATCCAGATTACAGTTTTGGAGATGGATGCTGGATGCCACTGCAGCTTTTGATATTAAATGGTAAAGAGCGTAGGCATTGAGCGGTTTGATACTTAATGATGTGCTGCTCATTTATTTGTTCTATAAGAGCACATAAATGCAAACTTTCCACTAGTTTTACCACTATGTGCATAACTGGAGGCAAATAAAAGAAAGAGCTGTTTAATATATTGTTTCTACACATTTCATTTAAGTTTATGCTACATTTTAAATCAAGACATTCTCCAGAAGGATATCTGGATGTGGATTAAGGCTGAACCCCGATGAAGTCGATACGTATCGGTCTGTTTTGCTTGCTGAAATCCTTTCAAGAATAAATTTGTTGTATGATTTTATCCTAAACAGAGACCTCAGCAGACCTCTTTTTTAAAATATTGAACTTGTGTTCACCCTACTTATCAGCACCAGCTGGATAAGCCTTTAGAGCCTTGTAGCACTTGCTTTTTTTCCTTTTCTGGATCTGGATTACTTTGTGGTATTTTCTTCGAGAACACCAAAGCACCGTCTCCTAATTCTTATTACAATTTGATTTATATATGTGACATCATACATTAAAGACTGCAAAAGTCCATTCATTATTCATTATCTTTCACTGCATCCTATTTCAGATCCAGGATGAGGCAGCTTGTCCTGGCCTGAAGCCTGCCCCACCAGTCACTGCATGAAAGGTGGAATCCCATGTGTCTAGTCTGATTTGTGGTTTCTATTCATTTTTATGTCGCTGAATGACAAGTCCTTTTGTAATGGGCATATAATATATGTGTTTTTGTAAGCGGGAGGTAGTAACGCAGTATTTTTCCAGATTAACAGGCACCACTTTGAGGTATGCAGCTCAAAGGCTATTACAGCAGCGCTCGTTCCCTCCTACCTTGCCTTTTACTTAATTGAATCGGCCAGTCCCCATATCAGATATTCCTTAACGGAATACTGAAACCTATCCACCCTTTTCCTAATACCATTAGGGGAAGTGGGAGAGCAAGATGGATGCTTTAATCCTGCTGGTTCAGAGCACACAAAAGGAGAGCATGCCCTGCAGTCAGACATTAGCCACAACATTCACTGCTGAGCCACAATATTCTTCCGAGCAGAAGACTTGCCCTGTCACCGTCTGACCGAAAGCTACAATAACAACAGCTCATTTCCTGCAGACAACGTACCATGTAAATAACAGAAACTGTAGCTCATTCCGCTGCTTGTTAAATGGGAAAAGAAATAAATTACTGCAACACTTTACACTTTGCAGCACCTTATTTCCATGATGTCTGCTACAGTAGTTTACGAGCCCACGGGGGTCCAGAAGCAGTACATTTACGCCATCTGTTCATGAACCTGGCACATACACAGGAATGCATGTCCAATTTGACACAATGTTGATGCAGATGAATGAGGCCCAGGCAGGCCCCTTGCTGCTGAGGTATTCTTATTTCCAAACCTATTTTCTGCTGTGTCAAACTGCAGCTAAGCTAAGGTGAGGTCCGTTATTTCTGGCCAGCTCAGGCACAACGTAATCCTCTTATTTGGGAGGTCAGCGCCAATCATTATACAGAGGGGTGCCATTACAGTGTACACTCCAGTGAGCTGATTTTCCCCTTACATAAATATATGACTCAAGGGACTGCTCTTATTCCCCTCTCTAATTTATCCCTGCTGCTTCTACTTTTCTATCATCCTCCCTTTTTCTCTCTCTCAACTTTCCTCTCTTATCTATGACCTTCTGAAGCTTCCTCTTTTTTTTGGTTTTTACCTTTTCATTTTTCACTTTCCCACACTTTCAGCTAACATCCATCTTTTCCCACCCTCATTTTTTTTCAGGATGCCCAGAGTGGCGTATAATTGAATCTGCAGAGAATGCATGAGCAGGAACAATTAGCTCAGTCACTCAGAATGTGGATATAGCTGTACAGTAGGATAAACAGAATAATAAAAAAGGATAGAAAGCCGGAAGATAAGCCTGAACTCTATGGGCGCCAGAACAAAGGGAAACACATAGCTTGCAAAGTACACGCAATTTTGCTCCCACCATCGGCTGACAAAGATGGGATAATTTCATTTTGCATCGCTTGCGTGGTTTTTACAGGCATACTGTCCTGCTTACCAAGCACATGACCGCTATATCGTAAAACTCTTCAAATTACTGATCTCATGTTTGCTCATTGGTGTGAAGCGGAAGTAAAATTGTAGGAGAGAAAGCGCCATTTAAGAGGTGTTCAGGGGGAAACACCTTGTTGGTGGCTCTGACACTATAATGCTCAATTTTAACATTTTGATGGAAAATCCCCTAAAAGACGAAACAGTTCACTCAGTCATTCGGCTGATTGTGCCAAATAAAGAGATACCGCAGACATTAGATTGCATTTGGGATAAAGTGATAGATTGAGTGAATAATACTGCAATTCATAATGTGATTGATTTTCAAAGCGCTGACCCTCTATTTGGCTAGTTTTTACTATATTCAGCAAGACTGACCTGACTGTCTTCACTTTGTCGACTTCTGTTCTGCCACTATGCAAACCTCAAGTCTGCCTGACTGCTTGTTAATACTGCAGAAAGTTACTTTGTTCCTGAATCTGGAAGGATGAATAGATGTGTATGAAGGGGTTTAAAGAAAACGTTCATTAGCTTCAGAAAGGCGATGGTCATACCTACGATGACAGCTGATCATATACCATCTCTTTCCTTGGTATCAAATATTCAAAAAAAAATTATAAATGTTAATAATAAATGTAATAATGTAATAATAAAAGTTTTTTATATCTCATAAAGTACCATGCAAAAGTCTTGAACAACCCTTAATTTGGCTGGGGAAATGAGAAATGGTGCAGCAATTTATTGAAACCTGTAAATATATGAAAATGCAATATAAAAATACTTAACATAACACAAAAAACAGAGTTGTAATTTCTTGAAGTAGATCTCAGAAATACTTCTCCAGGCTTCTTGAAGGAGATTCAAAGCTGTTCTTTGAATGTTGGCTGCCTTTTGATTAGGGCTGGGTCATTTCATTACATTCACGGTAGGCAATGACACGGACAAGCGGGCTGTTATTATTACCGTGTTTTTCGGGAAATAACAAGCACTTAAAATCCATCCTTGGATTTTCTCAAAAATCGACAGTGCCCCTTATAATCTGATGCACCTTATGTATGAATTCTGGTTGTGCTTACTGACCTCAAACTGATTTTATGTGGTACACGGCGCTCAAAAATCTGTCAAAAAATGTTTTAATATGACTTTGGTAAGCTACGAAGCCGCACAGCTTGATGGATTGTCGGAGCATTACGGCTACCGTAGTCAGGAGCCTCGCGGAGTGATACGTACTGTGCTTCAACATAATATTACCGTATTGCGTGTGTATGCCCTCTTTTTAAGTTTTGTGGATATTATACATGGTTCTGCTGAGGATATGTCAGCCAGTTTCCACTGGAAATGCC
This sequence comes from Perissodus microlepis, assembly GCF_051167445.1. Taxonomy (NCBI): domain Eukaryota; kingdom Metazoa; phylum Chordata; class Actinopteri; order Cichliformes; family Cichlidae; genus Perissodus; species Perissodus microlepis. The sequence goes on along the minus strand of NC_140470.1, from coordinate 26,240,266 downwards.
ATTTGGTTGAACTGTCAGCAAGGACTTTGCATTTGCACGGTTAAATTTTTATATAGCTTTAATGCACATAAAAAACAGCTATTTGTTCAAGTGAAAATACATTGATGGGGTTTTTTTGCACTAATAAAGTTGTGGAGTTGTAAAATATTTTGTCTCGCGTCAGTTATATCGTTATCACAAATTTTCAAATGTATATCGTGATAAATATTTTTGGCCATATCGCCCTGCCCTACGTTTGATTCCACACTGCATCAGTAATGTTGAGGTCCTAGCTCTCAGGTCAATCATGACTGACTGTCATGCTGAAAAATGAAGTTGCTGCCAATCACATGATGACATCCTAATATTACCTGATTTATAAATTCAAGTAATTCAAATTACAAGTTCCCCAACACCACTGGATGAAATCCGACCTAAATGTTGCTGATCATTCCCTAACACCTGTTGCTTCAGAGTTTCGGTGTAATTTGGCACATCTCAGCATGTTTTCCCTGTTTTCCTTCCCCAGCAATGGCTTTATTGCAGACACACTTATACTGAAAACATTTCTGATGAGGCTTCAGTGAAGAGTAGATGGGTCAACTTCAGGCCCAGGTCCTTTGTCACATCTTTATAGCCTTTTGGGAATCACATTGTTGGTTTAAAAGTCCTATTTTATGTGTATCAAACCGTATTGTCTTTGGCATTTTTCATTGATTAACTTTTTTTTATAACAGGCTGCTGGTTTGCTTTGTTGTCTGTTACATGTAGATACAAAACTGCTTGATCCCTTGAGTTAGGTGACTTTTTCATGTATGAATGGCTCATGGGTAAGTTTGTGCCAATGTTCAAAGAAAAAAAACTTTGAAAGACCATCAGAAAGCCTGGAGAACTATTGCTCAAGATCATTTTAAAACATTAAAGCAAGTCTGGCTCATTGGAAGCAAAATATAAAGAAATAAAACCCGACTCAAGACTTTTACACAACACTGTACTTCAACTATGTATCTTCTGAAAGTTCCCATCCTAAGACTAAAGGTATGGGCCACATTTTGGGCTGAGGGAGCTCCTTGCTGGACAGATCCATAAACACTAGCTGATTTATTTTTATAGCCTATGTGGTTTAACAGCATGATAACATTTTTTATTTGCAGAAACACCGTCTACATTGCTCAAATCACTATCACAGATGGGATGGCAGTCTGGGTCAAAACCACAAACTAACAACAACCCCTCGGTCCTCCTCAGACGGTAAAATAAGTGCAACAAACCATATCTCTGCTGAATTTATATTATGTAAAATGGTCCAAACAAAAATAGACAATTTTCATCTGGGGAAAGAAAAGCAGGAGGTGGAAAATTTTTCCTCTGTCCAAAAATACATATTTCTACTTTGTGTGGGGCTGACACTAGCAAAGATGGGCCATAAATAGTTCATAAACACCAATTACCTCAAGAAGTGGGCATAAAGAAAAGAGCAGCCATTTCAGCCAATTATGAGGTTTCTCTCTCAAAGGGTGAAGAAAGATGACTCTTCTCTTTCAAGCCTCGCACTAAAAGGAGAAACCTCTGTCATGTTTTGGAGCCTCAATAATGTTTCCCTCCACCTTCATGTCAAGGATGAAAGGCCCCAAATGTCCTTTGAGTGAAAGCCCCAGAGGACTTAACATGCATCAATAACATTTCCATCCTTGAAGATGTTTGAGGGGGACTACACATAATCTTCGCACAGACTTTGAGGCTCTGCTCACTTCCTGAGACTTTTATTTACCCCAATCTCAAAGGTCCTTCCTCGCTATGCCAGAGATGGAGATAGAGAGAAAGCGAAAGAAGACCAAAAGGAAACAGAGGGAGGGAAAGGCAGAGACAGACAGCACATTGTGCTGAGTGTCGCCTGCTTAAAATAGGACAGCTGCCTCTTGAAGGAGCCATCATTCTTCATAGGGGTAGCCTGTCTTCATTTCCACCCTCGGCAAAGCGCACGGGGCTTAACACACTTACGTCTGAGGATTTGCTGCACTTGAAGGTGGCAGCAATTCCCCAGACCGCAGGAGGAGGGAGCACTGCAAAGCCACACGCACAAAGAAAAAAAGCCATCCGCTTTAGAAGTTGAGCTGAAGCAATATCCTGACCTTCCTGTCCGCAATCATTACCACAAATGATATTTTGATGTGTTTGTGAACTCAACTACAGATTTTCAATTCATAATTAAAGTGTATTTTAAGAATGATTTAGTTATTTGGCTTTTATTGGACAGTTTTCAAGTAAAGAGGGGAAAAAAAGCTAAACAAGTATGAGTCTGCAGTTCCCTATAGAGAACAACAATGGTACGAGAGGGACAAAATCAGCACAGGGAAAGCTCTGGGAAATGAGGGCTGTTTTTACAGTCTAAATAAATTATGAAGCAATTTGGAGTCTATTTTTGTTCTACTTGCACTGTAGGAAATGAAAACCATCGAAGCGAAAAGTTCCTCACTTGAATGCTGAAATCAATGAAGTAATGCCAAGTTCCCCGAGAAGTTTTAAACATAAATTCTGCACCCTAATTTGTCCAGTGATGTATCAGTGCAGCGCTTTCTTGCATTTCCCTCATTTCCATTGTTCTGCATCTTTTATGTGCAGTAACTCAGTTCAATCAATATGGCAAAGAGCACAACAAATCAAAGCCAAATTCAGTAAGTAAGTGATGACATTTTTTTTTAATCACATACAGATTAAGTAGCAATAAATTATTCATCCGGTGGGTCGACCCCTGTCCAAACTGTCCCCGAGACATCGCATTTGGAGATGAGGTAGTTGGCTCCGATCCAAAACAGAATTTTTAATTGTCAGCTTTTGCTGTAAGTAGCCATGTTCAAATGAAGGTTACAGGCATGACATTCAGCTACAAAGCAGCGATTATGAAGAAAAGGTTAGCTGATATTGCAGCGGCCGGTCGCTCAAAATGACACAGTGAGTCATCGGCAGCTTGGCGGTTGACAGCGGCAGTGGGGACAGCAGGAGAAATATTATTTGTGTGAGTTAATTAAAGAGCATGATCAATGGACACCTCACACGCTCTCTACAATGGCAGGAGCACTAAAGGCAGGCACGAATCCCTGCCTGCCCTTTTACTTGCTTCAACTGAGAGTGTCAGAAGGTGAGTCAGAGAAGACATTCAAGTAAGTAAAGCACTTGCCTTTAAAATTTGGGGACAGTGGTCACTTCTGATATCCTTTCACAGTGGACTGATACAATGACCTAAAAAGAACAGTAAAATAGTAGGTTCTTCACAATCCAGCGTTCCCTTTGAAGAGGGATGATATCTACATCCGCACTCCGAGTAAGGCTAATGAGCTCGTTGACATTTTGCCCTGTGGTACCTCTTGGCACTAAGTGCAAAAAGTATATAGCTTTGAACCACTACTTAAATAAGCCAAAACATTTTCCGCTTTCACTCTCAGCCGCGGTTCACGTCCCTTGGCGCAGAACGAGAATACGTACGAAAAGGGCATTTTTTTACATTTTACTTTGGCAACACGACTGACAAGTCGATCATTTTCCAAACTGGCGATAAAATGAAAATCGGGCCAGATAATAATAGGAATGTCACAAAAAATAAATAAATAGACGTGGTCCTAACCAGCCCGTGAACACCATATTGCAAGGCAAATTACTGTTGAGATGACTGCACTGCCAGATGTGCCTCTCACACTGCAGGATCACAGAAAAAAAGGAAGCATATGCTCCACTCTGAAGATAACTTAACTGGTGCAGACCTCCAGTAAGCCGATTGAGAGAATTCCCCAAGCATATATGGCCTACTTCATGCAATATGGTGAGGGTGTGCTTGGACAACAATGATGAGCCAACATGACTCATATGACAGTCTGTGATAAATTAAACAAGAATCCATGGTGCAATATATTGTAGCAGATCAAGGGAGCAGGCAGAGAGTATGACACATACCCTGTGACGCTTCAAAGATCCAATTTGTCTTGGGCTGTTAGGAGTTGCAATAGTATTAGATGTTTAACCAGGTGGCATAAGCACGGGCAATTTGGCAGTTTTTGCAGCTTTGTTTAAAGCTGTTCAGGTGATAAATTCCAGCTCTACAGTTTCAGCGACAGCTAAAAAGGACCAGCCAACAGTCACTTGAACAGAGTGTGTAAAGGATGAGCACCAGTAAACGGCCACCTCATACATTTAATGTTGAGACTGAACACAAAGAAAGTATGGATTAGCAGCGTATTCATCTCTGATTGTTTGTGCCTTATTCTGCACATATGTGAGATCAATCCACTTCAGCCTCGCAGCACTGATATCAGATGGAAAAGGGAAATTTTGGGAGCCCGGGTTGGTTTTCCTCATGGAGAAATAATCATCCAGCAGTCCAACACGGATATGCATTTATCACGGTAATACTTGATCTCAACGGAACAGCAGCAGGTCTGAGAGTTCGTTCGTACTGCTTCCTGTGATAAGCAAGACGCACACACAGGCAAAACACAAGATGGCAAAGAGATGACAGTCAGATCTTTGTGCTCCGGAAATGCTCCACCAAGCCCGACCATTGTAGGGTTCCCAGAAAACTGTGAGGTCTCTCCAATATTCTTCACAAATGTTATGTTGCCTCCTTGCAGAAGTGGTTCATCCACAGCAAATATAAAGTCATGCATATGAATATGAAATATTATTAATATTCAGACTTATATTGTTATATTGCGACTGCAGATATGAGTCTGTTACCCAAGATACTTGCTGCACTTTGGAACCGACATTCCTACGCACTGTATATGACTTGTATGACTTGGAGCTTTTCACTGTTTTCAACTAATAAAGCACCCAAAATATGAAATAACAGCCCAGTGATTCATTGGTGAGATAATCACCACAGCAGAAAACAAAAAGCTCACAGAAGCAACAAATGAACACGTATTTCTTTAACAGATCCTACAGTTGACTCGGTGTTTATGACAGACATCTGTGTTTTCTCACAAAGCTCTCACACATTGTTTCTCACTTTCTTTTGTTATCCAAAATGGAGATATGCACAAACACAAACGGTGGAAGTCCAAAATCCCCTTTTTTCAAAAATCATGTCCACACTGACGTCAGCTCTGTTGATGAGGCTTTGAGCTAGTAGCTAAACCTTTTAGTGCATCTATTGTATGCAGAGGTAATTTTTGTAGATAATACTTCTGTGTAGAACTCCTGTGTGTGTGTGTGTGTGTGTGTGTGTGTGTGTGTCTAAAAGATAAACATATCTTCATTCAATCATAGATGAGATGAGAAACAGGCAGATCTGACTGAGACACCGAGGAATGCTGCACGCTCATATGCGACAAAGCAGGCCTAAAGCATACCCTACATTTATCATGCTTCTGGAGACTAAAGGCTAGGACTGTTTACATCATTGTGTTGTATTAAACAAAACTTGAATGCATAAGACGTTAAACTCTACGGGAAAGTGTTTACTGAAGTAAGCAACAAGCTCATATTCTCACAGTTTTCTGTTAACAGGTGAAAAGTCACCCTATTAAATCTACAGGTTTACTCAGTTATACCCACATTTATATACTACCTATTGCTGAAGGTAAAAGATAAAACGGTAAAGAGATTTGAGCTTCAGTCCGTTCTAACTTGTTTGTTCTGTTGTTGTGCTCAAGTGAGGAGGTACCCAAGTACTCATACATTTAACCCATAGTGTACTGCAGACAGCTGAAAACCAGAATGAAGATGACTCTTTCTAGAGACAGATATTTATTAATAACTTTCATTATCGTGGCACTGTAGATAGTTCTATATTGATCTGTTAGTGTAAGTTGAACAGGGGAATGTATGGTTCAATAAGTTATTTGACATCGTGACCTAATGTTTTCCGATTTATCGATCAGGCCTCAGTATTATTTCAATTCTTGCAACTATCTAGTTTCTGTTTGTAGCATGTTTTTTTTTTAGTTTTTGGTGGGGGACAAATCTGTAAATCTGTTGGATTTTTTACACAGATTGAGTTATCAGAATCAGAATCAGAATACTTTATTAATCCCTGGGGGAAATTATTTAAGTTATTTTATAGCTCTGGAGCACAAAGATATCATAACTATCCTTAACCTCGCAAACAAAGCTGTGATTGGCCGATTGTTGTAGACGACGATGGCGGCTGCAAAACAATCACCGAAAACACTGGTTACGTGGGCAACGTTTCAGCGGCTAATGATAAATACAAGTGTGGTGTGATCAGTGCACTGTCAAATGAATATTGCTGAGGTCTAATCAGGTTTGAGTGGCTGAAGTCAATGGGTCATTTTTAATTTGCAATTTCATACTATTGAAAAAGTCCCATCAAGTAACTTGCGGCCAGCCGCCGCCGACAGGCTGTGGATGGTGGAACTTGGCTGAGTTGAGCGAAGGTTTTGGATTTATATGAAACTAATGGGCTTCTGCTAGCATGCCTGTTAGGTTGAAGTACTTTTGTTGGGCTGGTATTTAGCTTTTTGAAAAGTCAATTAAATTTTTTTTGTGAATCTGGCTCAGCTCATCTGGCTGTCTGTTAAATTTTTTTCTTTTGGTCATGCTCATCTCATAGACAAAGAGATGTTGACTGCAGGCACTCGGTGTGTGGAAGCAGCCAGAATGAGCAACACTGACTGTCACAGATGCTGCCAATCGCGGCTGTCCACACAGAGACTACTGTACACCTGCCATTCTGGCATATTCTGGCATCCTACTCTAATTCAATTTACCACTCAAACCCATATCAGAGGCTGTCACATATCTTCTCAGCTGAGAGGCAGTTTCATCAAGAAGGGTACTGTAGAGGCTGTCGGAGGAATATGCGCACGTTTTGCTAGTAGTTGAAAAAATCCTGAATTTGGGGGGAATCTACCGTCGGCTTTCACTGCAAAACAGGAGAACGGGGGTAATATTGAACAGCTTTAAAGTGCTACTTACAAAAGCATTAAGATTGCAGGAATTGATAAAAACAATATGACTCCTGCTTCTTTTGTTTAGGGAAGAATAAAGAACCGAAGAACTGACCGTTATAATTAAAGAGGCTTTCTAAGGGCATCACAATTAGCTTGCAGATGCTTCAGCAAAGTTTGTTTTATTACAATTAACCAGTGAAATCTATAGAGTAAGTGGGTTATTAGAAAAATCTCAAACATTTTGTACAAGACTGCTCAGGGAAATGTGCAAAGTTGAAAAAGACTATTGAAATTTAAAGCGCAGCATTGTGTGGAGCAGTGTATTCAATATGGTCTTCTGTGATAATGGGGTTTAGGCAGTGACTTGGCAGGGTGAGAGGTGACTTTGGGGGGGAGATGGGAGCAGTTGGCCGGCACTAACCAGGACTAACCATCAATATGCTTCAGTATGATGAGAACCCACTGGAGCCTCCTAATACAAGTAATATACTGCTACACTTATAATTAGTGATTAAATATGAGCTTCACCACACGATGTTGTGCACATCAAGATTTGAGTTGTTAGTAAATATTTACACCCCCGTAACTGCCAGGTGTTACTGCTGTGCAGCAAACACTTCCAAAAGACAAATCTAACGTTACCCGACTAATTAAAAAACTCATATAGAGCGATGTGGGAAGGTCTGTTGCTGCTGATAGTTGGACCAATCAATCCAAAGACGGCTTGATTATGCATTGAGAGACATGTCACTGAAGGACAACCAGAAACTTACAGTAGATTTGAGTGTAGCGGCTGCTGTGCCCAACATCTGCAGCCAACTAATCAGAATATAAAATGAAGTGAAGCAAATATGATGCTGCAAAATACTTTTTTCCATTTCATAATCAATAATTCATTCAGATTTAAGGTTGAAGAAGACACACACACAAGCAAGCCAGCTACTTTTTAAATACACAAATCAATATTTTTTCTTATATCTATAATTTATCAGCCATATTCTTCACAATCTGAATGCCTCATATAAATGATGTGCTATTAATGTACCATATGTTATGCTTGTAACATGGTAGCATTTCATTTTGCTACCTTAAACATATAGACACTTTACTCATAGTCTAATAATATCCCTTAAAAGACACGTCAGTCAACAATTATGATGTAAACCTAATTCTTTGGCGTGAATGTGATTAAAACAAGTTCCCTCATTCACACAATTTGGAAGCACATGACATGTTTAGTACTGTAAGTTATCTGTGATTGGTTAATTATATTATCATGCATGTCACAGCATCGCGAGGACTAAATCAGAACGGCAAAGCCGGATAAACACATCAAAGCATTTTAAATGCATTGATGTTGGAGGCACAAAATGCTTATTAAACCCTATTTTAATTCAGCATACTGAACCCGCCGCCTGACTAACTACAGTGTTAAGATGCACAGTGTGACTAATCCATATTAATCCAACATGACAGCTGGAAGCTCTCCAAAATCAATACCTCTGATTGATTGCTGTCCAACTTGTAGTGCTGGAGCTCATACTCCCAGAAAATGACCACCCAAAAAAGAAAGGCAAAATTGTTCAGCCATGTATCATAAAAGACAGATTTTCTGTTAATCACTGTAAATGTAGACAAACGCTCTAATGCAATGTCGATTGGATAAACATTAAGCTTCTGTGATCCCAGTTCCCTGCTCAACAATTATCGTTTAGTTTCATTTTCTGACTACTCCATCCAGATCACATGATCCCGTTCCCTGGGTACAACACACACAGAGACTTCCTCAAACACAGATGACATTTCACTGGCGTCCTGCTGGTCTAAATCTGACACCTGTCACGTTTGTTTCCTGGGTGTAGCTGGTACAGGAATACAATGAAAGCATTAAAACTGAAAATGTCTTTCACATTTTCACCAATTCTTGGCAGCCCAAGTCGTGACGCCATAAAGTTTGTCCTAACTCGCACAAACACAGTCGTCTTTCAGCAGCTATCAAAGCTATCGATCGGCAATGATTTGGAGCTAAAATTTTGGGCTGCATTTGCTGCATCCCCCACTTAAATTTGTTTGGCAGCTTCAGAAAATGCAGCGAGTTTGGTGTGCAAACATATTGTTGAAATCACTAGCTTTCAACTGGCAAAGCACGAAATAACTGCGAAGGCCATTTGGGGAGCCTTCTGCTTGCAGACACAGGAGGGAAGCAACAGTCTGAACGCACCAGCAAATAATGCTTGTTGTGCATTTCAGCAGAGGTCAGGACCTCATTCCATTTACATGGTTTGCAATTGTATCAGCTGAATGCTCATAGGTTTCCAGGCATATATTATACTGATCACTTACTTATCCACTTAAGAGCTAATGACTAAATAAATAGGGTGGTGTTTCTATATTACACCATAAGTCAATAAAATTGAGTAAATAACCATCATTAGGCAATAAAAAAAAAAACTATTTCAATGTTAAACATTGTTTATGTGCAAACATTTCATTTAAAGTGATAATTACAAAGCGGTCAATAGTTCTCAGTGTTGATTAACACACCTATTAGTTATGAGGTTCAAAAAGTATCCATCTATCTTTTAATGTACTTGAGGCTAGTCATCATTGTGTGAAAATCATTGCTGGTGTCAATGCAACAATTAGTTCTGGAGCATTTTTATACACCCCAGAGACATTAAAGCTGGGGGAGCTATCTGAAAGCTTTCTCAGCGCAACTAATGAAAAGAATGAGGAAAAGACAGTCTTAACAAAGGCCACCTAAAGTAAAAAGTTTGCAAATCATTTAAAACATGGAGGATTTATTTAAAAAGTATATTCTTATTTTGAATGAGAAAATTTGCCCCAATTACTTAAATTTTATAATTAAAAACTACTGGAGCGTCGCATCTAATGAGGTTACTCAGCAACAAGTCAGTCAACAAATGACTGGGTATAAAAAGAGTCTTTGAAGATGAACTGGAGGAAGACTGCATGGGCAAATGAACAATTAAAGACTAATCCCATACCAAACCAGCTTCCTAATGTATTCCAACAGCATGGCTCTGTGCTAAAGTACAATTAATAAACTGAATTTCCTGCAGTCCAGACCTTTCGTCAGTTGGAGTTATTGTGAAACATCATACATCCGCAGGTACTTGGATGCGAGTTAAAGCCAAGCTTTAAGTTTCAGTGACCATCAGAGTTATTGACCAGGGCCATGAAGAATGGCAGCCTAATATCCAGCAACCATGTATATGTGTGCCTCCTCTTTTTTTTGTCATTGCTCCCATCTGTTTCCCACCAACCAGTGTCAACAACTCGAACAAATGTAAACTTGACATCTAAACAGCCACTTAGTCCTCGACTCTACCAGACTGAAGGGGCTTATTTGTGAGAGCAGCAACATCCATTGCTTTCCCCTTGGAGAGCTACCTGCCAGCAATCACACTTTCTCCCTGTACCACAGATGTCTCCAGATGCAGCGCTGTCCTTGAAATGCAGTAACAACACACTGTCTCACGAGCCAACATGTGCCAGCAGCAGAGAAACTGAGATGGAAGAAATGAGGCTCGTGGTGACATTTTTCCCGAAACCTGCAATCTACCTCAACTATGATGGCCGTGTGTGTGCTTGGGACTAGACTCAGGGGAAATAATTTTTGTTTTAATGGCAGTAGAAAACTATTTCACATGACCCATTTGACAATTGAGTAAATTGGCTGGTTTAGGGCCCAGAGTTAACAGACAGATAATCCAATCCAGCCAATTATGATCATACTGGGACTGTGCTTGTCATAATTCAAAAACCACAAAGCGCTGCTGGAGCTCACGTGTGCAGGGACATCTTGGAGAGCACATATACTGTGATACGCATATATTTTTATAACATGAGCAAATAATATCTTTGTCTCTGCATATGACTTCCATACTCACGGTTACGGTTTTCCAGATTAGATTAGTGTAGTTTTCACTGAGTGCAAACACAAAACGCCCACAAAAAATGGGTGCTGAAGTTCTTATACTCATTAGCTTTAATACTGCAACTGGACTCAGCATGTCTGAAACAGTGATAGAAATTTAGGAACAAGTAAACAGGCTTTTTCCGCTGTGAGTGCTCTGCTTTTATTTTAATAAGGTTCTTCACTACATGGAGTTGGACACAAGCTGACACATCTAATTTAACTTGAGCTTGGCTTTTGAAAGTATGCAAAAATCACACAGAGTCCTGCAGTCGATTTCATTTGCACCACAAGCCAACCGCACCGCTGCTCGAGAGTGTGCTTGGCAGCCGATCGAGACACCTCTAGGTGTTATTCTAGGGTCTGAGTTGGATTGATAGATTTCACAGCACAGAAAACAAATAAAAAGATGCAAATAAGAACCTGTGAGAGAAACCTTAATTGCAAATTTAGGCTAAGGGAAGAGTGTGTGGCGATGGAATGGGAATGAGAAATGGGAATATGTGTTAATCAATGAGTAGTTCAGCTTAAGCCAGTTGTGAAGCTTACCTTCTGGGAGCAGCAAGCAGCTGCGATTTCCAGCATACTTTAAAGAATAATGAGTCTTGTGAATGGATATAACAATCACCTTAAACTAAACTCGTGAAGTAAATAAGATAAAGTATGCAAGTACAAAAGTTACAAGACTGTAGCTACCTTAAAATGTGCAAGGACATCATCATCATCTGCGACTCAGTTCAAGTGAAATTAAAGTTTTCAAATTTTAACTGCCTTCTTTCTTCACACCTCTATGTGTTGAAGATCCTCTCATGTCCAGCTCAGTAACAGTGAGTGAAGTAATTAAGTATATCTTTTAAGATTTAAGCCTCAGTCTTTGAATCAACCTGGAGTACCCTTTGCATGTATTTTAAAGAGAGAGAATGAAAGCGTGTATCTTAAAAGCAAACACGTCCTTTTAGCCTTAAAAACAAACCACCTTAAGTGTGATGCCATAGATTTGACCCATACACGAGTGAATAATCACTGCAGGGCCTTCATAAGCCTTTTCGAAGGCCTGAACAAATTTTGGTCCCCTCTTTCTGCCCCATAATAATCCTGTTTGTCCTAGAGACAACTGTAAACTGTCTGCATGAAGGGCATTAAAATGAAGCCTATTTAGAGGTAAAAGATGTAGCTACAGGCATATTCAGACCACGTGTAACAGGTAACCGTAGTTTTATGCCACTGAGCACAACTCGTTATTGCAAATGTAAGTAAGCTAAGCTCAGCTCAGCTCTTCTATTAAGAAAACCCTGAATGCGCTGATTCACTGGAACAGAATCTCAGTATAAAGTCAGTTTTAAGAAGGAGTACTAGTTACAGAGCAATTCAATCTGATCTTTCTTTTACATTTATTAAGCTTGAAAAGGGGACTGATTGATATCTTCCATGTACACGTGTCTACTCTAGACTCTAAGAGATCATATACACTCACAAGACACTTTATTAGGTACACCTGTTAAACTTTTTTTAATACAAATGTCAGTTAATCACATGGCAGCAAGTCATTTAGGTATGTAGACATGGTCAAGATGACCTGCTGAATTTCAAACAGAGCATCAGGATGGGGAAGAAAGATGATTTAAGAGACTTTGAACGTGCCATGGTTGTTGGTGCCGGATGGGCTGGTCTGAGTATTTCAGAAACTGCTGATCTACTGGGATTTTCCCCATTTGACCATCTCTAGGTTTTACAGAGAATGATCTGAAAAAGTAAAATGTCCAATGAGCGGCTGTTCTTTGGATGAAAAGATCAGAGGAGAATGGCCAGACTGCTTTGAGCTGATCGGGAGGCAAAAGTAACTTAACTAAGCACTTCGAATACAAAAAGGAAAGCAGCAGAAGACTGTACCAGATGCTACTCCAATCAGCAAAGATAGTGAGGGTAGTGTTCATGAGGACTCACAAAACTGCACAACAGAATGTCTGAAAAAACACTGCTCGGTATGATGACTCTCAGTTTTTGCTGGGACGACCAGATGGTAGGGTAAGAATTTGGAACAAGTTATACAAATACAGGCAATTTACCATTTACAAACGTATGGATCCATCCTGACTTATGTCAAGGGTGGTGTAATGGTGTGGGGGGTATTTTGTTGGCACACTTTGGGCCACTCTGTACCAACTGATTAGTGTTTAAATGCCACAATCAGTCTATTCAATTCAATTCAATTTTATATATATAGTGCCAAATCACAACAGCCTCAAGGCGCATTATATTGTAAGGTAGACCCTAAAATAATACATACAGAGAAAAACCCAACAATCATATGACCCCCTATGAGCAAGCACTTTGGTGACAGTGGGAAGGAAAAACTCCCTTTTAACAGGAAGAAACCTCCAACACAACCAGGCTCAGGGAGGGGCGGGGCCATCTGCCGCGACTGGTGTCTACCTATATAGGGATAATGACAAAGCTCAAATCATCTCAAACTAGGTTCTTGAATGTCGCAATGGACTCACTCTATTCAAATGTCCTCCACAGTCACCAGACATCAGCCCAATCTTTAGTGAAATAGGAGACTTAAATTTTGTATGTACAGCTGACAAATCTGCACTGACTGCATGATCCTATCATGTCAATATGGCCCAAAATTTCTGATCTCTTTCCAGCACCTCGTTGAATCTTTGCCACAAAGAATTTAGACAGTTGTAAATGCAAAACAGAGCCAAATCGATACTAGCAAGGTTAGGGATGGGTATCGAAAACCGGTTCTTGTTGAGAACCGGTTCCCACTGTTTCAATTCCTTGGAATTGTTTGCCATTTTTGCAAACGATTCCCTTATCGATTCCAGTCGCCCCGAATGACGTCACCACGTTGCGGAGCGTCATTTACCTGGCAGGAAACACGGCACCTAAGCGGCTCAAACGCTCAAACGTTTGGTTATACTTTACGAGAACAGATGACAACAGGGCAACTTGCAATACTTGCAAAGTAGATATTTCATTTAAGGGAGGAAACACTACGAATATGCAAAAGCATTTTCTCACAAAAGAAGCGATAAACTTAAATGAATGCCATGTTTTTAATTCCGCTCCGGACTCGTGAATCTCAACCCAGCAGCAGCGGTAACGTTTGCACGTCCTCTCCCGTTAATGCGGCAGGTAAATAATCAACTAACAGTGCATATAATGTTAGCGCGATCTGCCTTATTACAAAACCTGCCATTACTGTGCATTTAGGTGACCATGATGAGAGAGAAAGACAGAGTCTGGCTGGCGCTCGCTGGCAGTTGTCGCTGCAGTCTACCGGTAGCGTCTCCTTTCAGGCCAGGATAGACGAATGTCACCGAGCAGAGACTAAGTTTGTGGTTAAAGGCTTGCACCCATTTGCCACAGCAGATGCCCCCGATTTTCGGTAAGTGAATGTGTTTAATTGTAGGCAGGATATTCTTGTGTAATTGCTACAGAATAATTTGTGTTAAACTTTGTTATTGCTACAGAAGAATATTTATTTTATTGTTTTACATTTACAATTTTTTTCCCGGGGACCCCGTGACACCCCATTGAAGAGCTGTAGGCTGTGGATCTCTTAAAGATCTCTTAAGATCTCACTGTTGGGTTTGTAAGGCCATGTTACTCCTAAATTTCTATCTTGTTCAAAGAGAAGATGTCTCTAAGCTAATCGACCTTAGTGTTCTCCTTTTTTAAAAAAAAGAATCGATAAAGAATCGAATCGTTAAACAGAATCGAAAATGGAATCGGAAATCTTATCAATACCCATCCCTAAGCAAGGTGCACCTAAGCAAATTACTATGGCCAAATCTCCAACGAAGGATTACCGATCATCTTCCAAAGATACAAGCCATTATCTATTATATTTTCATACACCAACTGTCATCATCTTTTGTATACGCCTGCCAAAATCTCTAATTATTGCGGTTTGTCACAAATTCTGGCTCAATCTCAAAGTTGGTTATATTTAAAAGGACTGGAACTTCAGAAACCCCAAAAACTCAAGATGTAACAGAAATAGAGAAGAAGGAGTAAATATGAGAAACAGTTTGTATGAAAGGAAGGAAGAAGAGAGTGAAGCCACCCCTTGGCCAGAGTCAATACAGATCTTAGTAAACATAAATAGTCTTGGATCTGTTACATCCACACGCAGGCAGTTCACAAGAAAACTATTGATCAAATCCCACCAAAGGCAGAAATACAGAATAGATAACAGCAGAATTACAGAGAGAGCCTAACTCAAACTTTCAAATATTCAAGCGTTCAGTAGAAAAAAAAAAAAAGAATAAATATATAATTATGATTTTAATGGGACCACTAAGAATATTCAATGAAAGGCTGATTTTCTAAGGGCTAAACCTGTAAAACAGGCAGCGCAACTCAAAACACTGTCTATATTCTGACTGATGCATAAAACAACAGAGGCTCAAACTCATGAAAAGCGAGAGGTGAGACGAGTACGAGATAAGTAATCAATTACAAGGCTGAAGTCAAAATTATCACTGAAAACAAGGTAAAAATGTGACGTGTATATGTGTGTAAAAGCAAACACTGAGAAGCTGAAATTGTTGTAGATAATAAAAACATCTAATTATATTTGAAAAACATTATTTCAAAATGAAAGATGTGCAAACGTTACCAGGCTAAACCTTTTTAAGAAGGTTTAGCAGACAGTGAAACAAATGACGGATTGACTTTGTATCCGCAAATGTACATTATTACCCTACTGAACTAACAGCCCTTGATCAGAATAACACACACACACACACACACACACGCTGCAGACTATAAAGGAAAGGTTTGCATGAATAAGCTTGCTGGCTTGCAGATGATGACACATGCATATCATTGCCATGAAGATACACATAAACGCTTGCCTGTACCTGATGCCCCAGTGACACTTGTGATATTTTAATAGGTCATACTGGTGTGTAGAAGCCCATTTTCATCTTTGATAGTTTTCCAAAACTTTTCTTTTACCTGATTTAATTAAATCCTCTTTACTCTAACTGTGAAATCTTCCCTGTGCCTAAAAACCTGATCGATCCACCCCGTGCTTGCAATCGGAGAAGTGTACTTTTTAATGAATTTTTGCACCCTTTTTATCCCTAAATATCAGCACCCGTGAGCTTTCATTCACTAAGGCCAAAAGGTTGTTTTTTTAACTTCATCCAAAATGCGCCGGGCTTGTTTGGGTGTTGATTTGGAAACTTGCGAATTTTGTGGTGAGAATGCGAGAGAGGTCATAAAGGGCATATTTGAGGTCTTACTGCAGAGTGCAACAGTTCTCCAACACTCCAAAGAATACAACATCTTACTGAAGGCCTTTTTAATGAAACACGTTTTTAAAAATTTGCTTTTCGAGCACTCTCACGAGCATTTCTCCAAGAAAGTGTTTTGTTGCTTCCATATCTCAACTTGACCTCCCCCAGTCCCATGAACCGTGAACTTTTTAATTATATTACAAAATTAAAAAAACAAGCTGATTTTGTTTTTCAGCATTTGAGCCATCATTTTGACAAAATCATATTTCAGAGTTCTACACCCACGGCTGATAATTGTTGAGACAAGATTTTGAGGAGTGTTATAAAGATTTTACAAAGAATTTATTAAGACTCTTTAAAACAATGAGTTAAATGGGATAAGTTTGAGACCTTGGTAAATGCTTGAATGTCTTTTCCTCTTAAAAATAATTGTAAAAAACAAAAATCTTTTTATAGAATTTTCAATGGGGTGGGAAGACTTACCACTGTATACCAATTAACTGTTTTTGCCTGACACATTTTTGCCACAAAGTTGTTTTTTTGTAGCGTGACCCAAAAATGTGCCCTTTTTTACCATTAAAATTTCATGATGCAGCTGGCGTAACTTCTGTGGTCCTCTGTATCCTTAAATCCGCCGCGTACAGGTCACTGCTAGTGGAACTCCTAATGATTCTCTAGCTAATCCTCTGTAGAGTCTCCTACTTCCTTCAAAGGAGCCCCCGTCAAAAGAGACAGCCCCTAAAACGTGACACAGCCACGGTGTGATGAAATCTAATGGTAAAGTACACTCAGTTTGAAACAGGTTTAGCTTTTCTCCACAAGGCTTTTCAAACCTGGTGAAGAAGGCTCATAACATGCAATCAAAAGCAATCAAATGCAGAAACCCAGCGTAGCAGCCTCACACAGGTCTGCCATAGTGGGGTCTAATTAAAACTACAACCCCTAAGGTACTCTTTCCCACTTGTGCCGTGAATGACTGCTCGGGGGGTAGGTGGTTTGGTGGGTTGGGAGTGGGGGGTAAACCCTGGGAGTACAAAGACAAACAGACTTATTAAGCCAAACAAGCCTATGGTGCCGCTTGATAAATGACAAGATGGGTAAAGAAGGCATTTTATGCTGGAATATAGAGGGGGAAAAGTTCTCCACCAGCCAAGCCACTCTGGGTTTAGAAAACCGGCTTATTAATGTTCAAATGGCAAGGCCTGTATCTCCATTCAGATACGCTCCCTAATGGAGAAGGGGAAAAAAAGCGAAATCTTCACTCTCGGGGCAACACTCTGGAGAGGAGAATACTCTTTCTAAGCCTTGGCTGGCACCAAACCAGCGTTGTAATTTGAGACTTAATCACAGAAAAGGATGCAGAAGAGTGCAAACAAAATGTGCGATTTATTCTGCTGCCATTTATTCAGTCTCTGCAAAAATGAAATTATTCCACAACGTGAAGAAACTGGCGTGCTGCCAGACATTTGTCTGCAGAATAGGAATTTGGCGAGCACAAAGCTTACTTCCCTGTATGTTTCCTGTTAGCTTTAATACGTTCTCTGCTGTGGCCCTGATTTGGCCAGCTTGACGTGAACATTAGTCTTTCAAAGTTCAATCAGTCATTTCAACTACTTCCTGGTGACAGGCCGAAGAGAACAACACGGCCACAAATCAAAGGTGAGTGGAGAGCCCCTCTTGCATGAGCCGGCTGAGGAGATGTATTGCCGGAGGCTTTGAAATGCAAAGGAGGAGAGGGATGTGTTTACATGATGACATTGTGTTTATCCATCAAAAGCAGACTGTAGAGAGAGGCGGTGTCGTTGCACTATTTGGAGATGGCGGATGACTGAGCACTCTGCATAGCCTGGGTGGCACACTAATCTAACAGCGAGGGCAACGCTCGTATTTGGTGCCACATCTTTTTCAACTCTGCTTTTTTGTGTTCTTCCACAAACAAAGCAAAATTCAGATGTACGGCTGCTGCGTGACGAGCGCGTGGATGTCGAATAATCTCTCGTGCACCATTTCCACATTTTACCGAGCGAATGGAAAGAACTCTAAAAAAATACACATTTTTCTTTTTCATTTGAAGTATTTAGTTCATGGAAAAAAAATCTAGGCGATGTCAGTTATGAGTATAATTCCATACTTTACAGGCTATACAATGATTGTTGCTTCCACACATTAATTACAGTTTTTGCTCAACTCTTCTCTATAAAATGGATACAAGTGCAATTGCTGACGAGATCACAAAGTTCTTTGTTGTCGTACAATCTGCCAGCACTCTTGTATGCTATTATTATGTGCTTATGTGCAGAAGAAAATAACTTGGGACTTTCAGGTCTCTGCAATTTATGCGTCACCCTACTGAAAGAATTAACTCTCAGTTCATGCTCAAGCCACCTTAAAGCCGAGTGTGTCGCCACACATAACTTTTAAGATAGGATGAGAGAAAGTGAAACAGAGAATCTTTCTCCTGTCATTTCTATAGCCTATAAAGCCTCCCACGTGACTCTGAAGATTATGAAAAGGCCGCCGAAATATCAGGGGGTTTACTCTCTAATAACAAACATCACAGCGCCGAGATAGATATCATACCAGGTGGCAAAAAATATGCAAATATCAGCCACATGCTCTAAAGCTGAACTGCGGGTGGGTCCTAGCTCATATTAGTCATGACTCGCTGGCACACTGCACAGACTGAATACCAAAGCACGCCTCGGACAGATGAAGAGGCATATGAAAAAACACTGAACTATGACGGTGATCTTATCAGTGACACCCAGTATAAAGTGGCACATGAAACAGTCTTCGCAGTTTTCAGTCTTATTCAGATATTTCCTGGTCGCTGGCAGCAGAACTTTAGATTTTAGGAATACCTCATAAGTCTCCTGTTTGTTACCTTATTTGCTTTGGGGGTTTGACAACAAGCAAATGGGAAACATAAATCAACTTCCAGGATACAGCGTGATTATGAATGAGAAAACACACTAAAGTAAGCATACAGAGTTTTGTCACTGTCAGTAGCACTTTCCCCGAGACAGCCGAGTGCCCCATATTCATCTGTTCAAGCAACTTAAATAGAAGACGGGACAGATGGGGAACGTTTTGAAGCTTTTGCTGATGAGCTATGCTACGAGAAGTGTTCTTGCGCTTCCTTCTTACTACCTACTGTGTAATAGCTTTAGAAACAAGGCCGTTCTGTGGAGATGCTGCTGACCTAAAAGCTTATCAAGGTGAACATTTGCTTGCTGGTACAGAGCCCCTTAGCTCAGCAGAGTGAATCCATAAAAGAGATGTAGGAACCTCAGCAAGAGTTTATGGTCTGTTCCATATCCATGGTAAGTTGGCCTTTTTTTAGCTTCTCTTTGTTAGTTTAGCTTAAAAATAAGTAAACGAGTGGCAAAAAGGTACGAAAGAGGATGACAAAGTGATCTGAAGCCCAACCTTTCAGGTAAAGTTGGGCTTCATGTGTATGAACAAATGCTTTGCATGTTCTTACTCATACTAAAAAAGACGTCACTATATTACATCAAAGCACATTTTAACAACAGGCAACAATTGCTGTTGTTTTAAACGTATAATACTTTCCCATAATTGCAAGTTAAAGAGTTAACGAAGCAAAGTGAGGTGGTTCAGACACAACAGAGGGGCAGCGGATGTACTGGCTAAAGGATGCTGAATATGGAGTTGCCAGGTAAGAGGAAATGAGAACGACCACCAAGAGGGTTTGCATATGTAGCAAAAGATGACATGCGGATCGCTGGTGTGAAAGAACAGGATGTTAGGGACAGGTGAGATGGAAGCAGACAATCCACTGGGGTGACCCCTAAAGCAAGCAGCCAGGAGAAGAACAAGTGTCAAATGTAAGGTTTCAGCTTTTCAGGCTCCTTTGTTGAATGCACAAAATATTTTCAGCAGCTGGTCTGGACTGCAAGTAGATTGGGTTAGCACGCTTTTAGCATGGAGCCATATTAATGTGATATGTGCAGAATGTGGCAAGGGCATTGTCTTAAAAGAAGCAAGGTCTTACTTGAGTTAGATGGCATCTAGACGGCAGCGCACGTCTTAAAGCGTCTATATTTTGTTCAGCAATAATGGTACTTCTGAGTGCACTAATGACTCCATCCCATATATTCTTTGACAGAGTCGCAAACCTCAACCCAGCTTCATTTTCTGAGAGCCTAAACCTCTCCGATTCTCTTTATATAACCAGTTTTATTTGTTTATAATAAACCCAACTGTGAGTTGTTTCTACCAGAGCATTAATGCAAGTACAGTACAACATACTGTCTAAATTTAAGCCATTTATATTAATGTATAATTTTAGAATTTTAATATTTAGTTTGTATGTTAGTGTCTTTTCTCAGTCTTTTGGCCTTTTATGAATTCATGGATAGTTAAAACTAATTAGTGACACTCGCTGGTGTTTGCCATTTTAACTGTGATGACAAAAAAAGTGTAATAAAAAAAAAATCTGAAATAGCTATTAGACTCTGGTGAAATGATCTCTGCTAAAGAATTCAAGAGCCCTGTCACATTAAGTGTTTTCTCAAACAGTCACAAAGCCTAAAGTTACCTCAACTTTGAACTTGTATTTGAAGCACACTTTTATTTTGAAAATCTCTCCGTCTGATTACTGTGAACTATTGTTTTGGACTTTATTTTCATAAAAGAAATTTGCTTAAATAACTTATTTTAAAATCTTAGAAAAATAAATAAGGCAAATACAACAATTACTATCTATTACTATTTTACATTATCAATTATCAAATAACAGACAATAATATTTTTAACACCTTTTTATTTCAGTAAACATGATAATAGGTCACCAAACAAATTTAGTACACACCCACACTACACTACAGTTTTGGTCTGCTCATGCCTTTGGTTAAATGATATGCCTAATCACACTGAGAAAGAAAAAAAGGTTAGTTTATATGAGGTTATATATTTTATATGTCAAATATTGGTGATTTTAGCCCATTGCTAGGTGGATACTGCACAACATTCAAGAATGAAGAGATCCCAAGACATACAAAAAAAGTACAAACACAAAAAAATACAACCAAAATTTAGAAAAGAAAAAAAAAATCTAACAAGGACAGTAAATAGGATAAAGATGATTTATGAAGTTTAAAATAATCTGTTATGTGTAATCTGTAATTGCACATGATCACTTCCTGGAGATTGGTGTTTTTACATTCACACACACACATAAAAAAATCCCAAATAAATAAAAATACATTTTATCATTATAATGATGTTATAATGCCCTATCGTTGCTGGGATAGGCTCCAGTCCACCCGGCAACCCTGAACTGTATAAGCAGAAGAGAATGGATAGAATGGATTGTGGATATAAATAAGATGTTATTGTCCTGAGAACTGAACAATAGAATGCTTTCATAAGGTGTTAAAGGTGCATAGAGGCAAACACTGGTCATTTTAGCATGCTACTAGGCAAATGATGACAACATAATATCTGATGTAGATAAGAAACTTCAGAGACCTAGGATGTACCTGTGGGCAAAGCTTGGTTGCTCAACTCCTGATCGTGTAGGGGGAGTAAATGGCTAAAATCACAAACATGCTGACAGATAGAAATTTTGTATGTTGGTACGATTCTCGCTTTACAGTCGCAGGAATATTAAGACTGCTCTTCATGTGGAATCACGGAATCCAGAAGCTCTAAGCACAATCTTGGCACATGGACCATGAAGGTTGATATGTGCAAACAACTAGGATTGCATTTCAAGATTTCTGAGTACTGCAATCAGTATTTTTCACTACGCTACTTCACACTGCCATCTGAGCCACTCGCCAAGCAAATGCACTGGCAGCTGGAAGAAAATCATCCA
The DNA here is from genome assembly GCF_051167445.1 of Perissodus microlepis. NCBI lineage: Eukaryota > Metazoa > Chordata > Actinopteri > Cichliformes > Cichlidae > Perissodus > Perissodus microlepis. Next base: position 26,218,339 of record NC_140470.1, on the reverse strand, counting down.
CCACTGGATGTTTTTTGTTGGTCAATCATAAATTATGTGACCACAGAATGCAAAAATGTCACATGATAAGTGGGTAGCCTAAAGTAAAAACATCACATTAAATTCCCCCGCTTCTTCATAGATGGTGCATGCAATGCACTAACACACACACACTTTCACACAACATGCTTTTACACGAAGATAAATTGATAATATGTAATGACATGCTTGTTAAGGTAGTCCTTCCTTCAGAAGGAATTTCCTTCTAGAGGATTAAGTGCAGCATGTAAATATGCTGACATGCTTCCGGCTGTACTGTGAGGAAAAGTAGGCTAAATCTTCTAGTCTCTCACTGACAATTTACTATAACATCTATGTGTGAGAGGGAGTATGCGTGACATTAGGGCTGCCATGCCTTGTTAATTTGACATATTAAGACAAGTTAATTAAGGTCCATCTTTACCTTAGTGATATTTGCAGCACTGCAAAAATATCAAACGACTTTTTATTTGTCAGCTGAATGTCAGAGAATAATAAAAAAAACTACACGGGGTTCATATATGTCTTTAAACACGTAGCTTCAACAGTGGAATTGTGTTTTCCTGATTTTAACCGCAAGCATCCCAACACAACACAACAGGTGTCAAGTAAATGTTTTTAATCGGCTCCGATGAGAGCTGATGTGCTTTGTTTTGGCAGAGTCTTGACTTTGCCTAAAGCTAAAGGCTTTCTCATAAACATTATCGAAAAGTGGACTAGATGAGGTCCGTCCATTTAAAAGGTACATTTGAAAAGGAGATATAGTCTTGACTTGCTAGCTCAATTTAAAACAGCAGGGTATAGAAAAAGGATAGGTCCAAATATGCACCATTTTTAAAGCGCTCTAGGACAAATTGTAGTTTTTGGGTTAAATACAAATAGCAAGACCTGTCTTAGGTCTGTTGCAAGAAACAGTGAGAAGCCTTTGCTAGTTGGCATAAATGCTGCATATTCACAGAGTTTGCGTCAGGTTGTTTGGGTTCAAACAAAGAATTGGTGCTGCAATGAAGTGACAATTTGAAGAGATCATATGCTATAATTTTTTCTGGAAATTGCATTTCTAAATGCTCGAGTCAAATTACACATTAAAGGACAAAGCAAAGGACAGAAGAAACGGTGCTTGGTAATTATTTAGCTTGCAACTGCATCTCAGTTGTCATTAGGATAAACTAAAGTGTACTTTGTTGTGTTTAAGATGTTCTGCAGACAGTTTTGCTAGTCACTTTAAATCTAGATCTTTAATGCTAACAGGCACACAAGCAGACCACTGCTGCATCATGAGGTCATCACTGCAGCTCTGTAGGAGAATTCTTTCAATGAGGCCTTTTTACTAAGATGACCCTGATCTCACCACTTAGTGGATGAGGGAGTCAGCACACAGTGTGACCTCCTGGATGCCTTATGATTATCTGTGACTGTGAATATCAACGAAGTGAAACACAGCATGCCACTCTTTTAAGCTATTAACCCCCTTATGACATTATCCACTCAGGTTTTGCTGTGGTACTTTTCCTCATTTTAAAACATGTACATACATGCTCTGAGACTCTTGAACCAAGCTCATATGTAATATGTGATAAATATGTGACAAACTGTGTTTTTGAAGGTGAACCTCTGAGTCGGAGCAATCCCTCATGTCACTGATTGGAGTTCAGATGTGAAAAGTCTTTACAAAAATCCATGTTATTTTTTCTGCCTAAAGATTATCATTCAGGCATCTTTAAATTACGACTTCAGAAGACGATTTGTGCACATTTAAGTTAACCTTTGTTAAATACTTTAAAGTGCAATAAAGTGCAAAGTTATGAGAACTTAACCATAAAGATCAAAACACTTACTCTTGTCATATTTGGCATTTCTCCTTCAAGATGATCTTCTTGTGCGTCTCCCTACCACTTTCAGCACAGCTGCTATTTATAGATAACTCTGATGAATTTCCACCTACGTAAGACTCAAAATCATGTGGAAAGGCAAATCTGGAAAGAAGGTTGGATTAAGAGCAAAGATTTGTGCAGACGCGGAAAAAAAAATCCTGTTTTTTAATTGGCTAAGTGCAGGCATACAGTGTCACAATGGCACTCACCACGGATCGCTTCCAATGAATGCTGTCTCTCAGGTGTGTTGACAGTCTGATCTCGAGAGCAAATCCATTGTGTGCAGCTCTTGTGAAGGAATGAATTAATGAGTTCCTCATCTGATACTCTGTACTTGTGCTGTGCATTCTTAAGCTGAATATTGACACTCCAAATAAAATTGGTGTCAATTTGAAACAGAAGTTGAAATTTGCTCATTGCACTCTTTTTTAAAGACTATAATCAAATCAATGGGTGTGCAATAGACCTGATCATAATGCAACTTTCAGGCAGTGAAAATAGCATCAAGGGGCAGTTCCTGGAACCTTCTGATCAACTCTCTTATTGTCAGGTAAAATCTTCTATTTAACAGAAACTTTATTCCAGGACATTATAAAGTGGACTTCCCTTTTATTGGCTGGATTTGCAAAGGATTTCATGAATATACATACATTATGTTTCTTACACTACCCTTAGGCTGAAATCATACATTTACACAAAATGCACTGCACCGTACAATTTGTATGCAGACTGCCATAATGGTAAGACAAAGGTAATCAGCACTTAAGCAGGTTCCAGAGTTGTATAAATACATCGACTTAAAAAATGAAAAATTGAATGTGCAGAAGTGATCCAAAAACTGGTAAAATAAACCATCCAAAGGTTACCACATTATGGAGATGTTGAAAGAAAAGAACTTTGATGGATGTGGCATTTTTCAACTGCACACACCTATGGTGAGCATGCCATCTGGGTAATCAGCAGTCAGCATGACCTCCCAACACCCACACATCTGACCATCATCACACAGCACAGATCTGCCAACCCACCCGCCCACACAAGCACATTCTTGTACTGCGATCATGAAGAGGACCTTTCAGTGTCTGTGTTCAGACAGCCCTTAACCCCAATATAATGTTGAATCACAATTCAAATCACCACATCTTGTCGCTCAGGTACATGTTTACCAGGTGCAGTATTGTATTTCACTTGTGAGACTGTGCACGTGTATTTGGGATCACAATACAGGCTAAATTTGAAGATGGGAATGACCCACTTCATAAGTGCTGAGTATTGATGTAATTATCTAACAATGTACAGTAGTAATTACTACTCATGAGGGAAACGGCAACATGCTTCAAAGCATCACAGCTTGTGTTATCCTACAACATGAAGCCAATCACACAATAAACATGTTTTGAGGCGAGAATTCTCCTCAACCACAGATCCAAACTTCACATGCTCGGTCCCAATAAAAATAGAACCATATACACATGTCATTTGCAATTATTCCCATCCCAGACAACTGTAGCAATCCTCTTGTGTCCTGCAGGACTCGACAAAAGCTGAGCCTGTCTTGGTGATAAGAGAAGATGGGAGTAAAAGCCACTTTTTGAACAACTTAAATGATTCACTGCAGTGGAGAGAGATGAAAAATGGCAGCTGGAGGTGCGGATGAATACTTGGCCCTTTTGGTGCCTGGTGTGACTAAGCAGAAGTAGTCCTGACATGATAATGACATGGCATGTCCAAGAGCTTGGGCTGGCTAAATTCTAAATATGGAATGCTACCATCTGTAACAATGGGGTGAATGAAAGAATGGCAGTTTTGGTTTAAGGATAGAAAGGCAGTGTTCTTCACTTGAGGGTACAAAATTGTCTTGAAGTAGAAAGGTTTGGAGAATAGCCAGGTTTGATTGCACTGGGTAAACAACTGGGTTTTTAAAGCTGAAGTATTTCGTCAGTCAAGCGCACAAGTGAGATTGATCCCTCACCCAGAGCTGCTACCAGCAAAAATTAACTGTTTAAGTCACAAGGATGAGTAAGTTTTAAACTTTTGGTGTCACAAAGTGTGCTGACAGAAGGCTTATTTAACTAACATCAGGGGCAAGCATACATAGGCTAACGTTTGGATCTTAAAGGCTCCTCTGAAATTAATTGTAAAGCCAACCTTACCGTTGCCTTTCTGGCAAATCCTACTATATAATCATGAAATGAGCAACCAAACTTGGCACAGAAGGGGATCTTAGTTGTCTGAAGGTTCTTATCTGTATCAGATATGATGACACTGTCATGTTGCCAAACAACTTCTTAACAGTGGGTTAAAATGACCTGCTTTAAGCATTTCTTTGCACACCTTATAAAACGTATGTACAAGCTCTTAAAAACACTAGCAATCCTTAATAGATAAAGTAGACTGGATTACAAATCAATGAATAAATAAACCTTTTTTTAGATTTAGTGAATATTGTTGTCACTGAAATATTATGACAGAGTCATAAAAAGGAGATTCTGTTGTTTGGCTTCTTGCCCCTTGATAATTTAATTTTAGATACACACTGGATTACGCTGAATTAAGCTGTAGTTAACCCAATCATACAGCATTTTATTCATAAAAACATCAACATTATTAATCCTCTGTTATCTCCTTCTTCTTTACATTTTTTATAAATGCAAAAATGCTGAAATATTTCATATGAATGCTTAAAAATGAAAACACATCTGGCTTAAAGGTCCATCCACATGAAATTCCAAGAAATCTCTCCTATGTTGTTTTTGTAACAACCCTGTGGGGCGAGCAGGTTTGTTCGTCATGTGTATTTCATTACAATATTTCCTTAAAAGTCACATAAGATTTTGGGTTTGGGGAGTATTGGTGTGAGATGTGCGACAGCACTGATGAGTGAAGGAGAAATCAGGCCTTAAGTCTTATCTACCTTCGACAACCAGCCAACAGCAGATACCACATTGCAGGATTTTACAGGGAGTAAGACCTCAAAGGAGTTGGGCTGAATACCACTGATGTGCGAATAAAAGAGCAACTCATTTTGGCAACCATAATGACCCAGGGTTCCCTTCAGTAGCACAGCAAAAAACTGATGTCTTTCATCATTAAAGTGTAGTGGAGATTTGGATTCAACTAAAATGTGGCCAAGTGCCAGGCAAGAAATCTGCATGTTATCTCGAAAACTCCCCGAGACAAAACATAGCAAGCACAGAAAAATAAGGCTTGCTTTTTCTTTGAAACAGGTCAATTCTTTCCTTGAACACTGAAACCAGAAAATTATCTCTCGCTGGCACAGTGATATGTGCAATGGTCGAAGGGTCATCACTGTTTTCTTTGTAAGCTTTGAAAGATATGCGAGACAACGAATCATCAGATGATTCTGAGATAAGAGATAACTCCCTTGTGCAGCAAAAAGACAATAGATAGCATTGTTTTTCCACCTTTGGTCATAATCCAGCAGTGTTGGCTCGTCTCTTGAGATGCCCTCTATGCTTTCTAGATATAGCACTGCTGAAAAGAAGAGAAGTGCACAGCAGTTATATAAACTTTAAAGGGAAAAAGGTTTAAAAATGTAAATGTTTTGTATCTCTATATTCTTACTGATGTTGTAATAAAATTACATCATGATTTTTCATCCTAAGGCACTCAGTTAATTTGGTCTCATTAGTGAGAATATGATAAAGATGCCACAATAATAACTTCTGGCAATTCAACATGGAATACTTACAAAAGACTCACTCACTGACGATACCGAGTGTTGGATCAGAGTGTTTTATATCTGAATGTTTACCCAGTAGTAAATATACCGCATATCTCTGTGGTATATAAAGACGCAGATGAGCCACAACATTAAAACCGCAGGCCGCGTGAATAAAAGTTATTTACTTATTCGAATGCAATGTTCTGCTGGGAAAGTGTGGTTATTGCATTCATGTGGATGTTACTTTGACACGTAGCTCTCCAGAGGTTGCTCGTCCATGGACCGACTGGTCAGGGCCGTTTCAAAGACACCAGGGCAATATTAAGCAAGTGGTTTAAACGTGGCCGGGTGGTACGTGTTTGTTGTGTGTGTTTCCTCAAAATAAATGCAGAGTGTTTTAGCCAGCTGGGCAGAGATTATTAAGAATTAATGTTGATGAGTGCCCGTGTCCCAAAACTACTTTGGAAGTTACTTTGGTGGATTGGGCCTGCTGATACAGCAAATCAACCCTGACAAATGAATCTCTTATGTCTCCTCTTTCATCAGTGTGGCCATTTTAATTTGGTATAAAACCGGATGATATTAGATTAATTCTGATGTCCAAAACAGTTTGCATTTTTAATGTAATCACATAAACTGTGATTCACTCTTTAAACTGCAGCGTGTGGTAATAGACAACAACAAAATGTTACAAGAGAAAACTGATTGTGTTGTAGAGATTGTTTCAGATAAAACTTTTGAGGTCATTAAGACACAGCAGGCTCACATTTTGCACTTCACTTGTGCAATTACTCATCCATAAACAGTCAGGAACAATATATTGTATTTTCCGTACTATAAGCGCACTTAAAATCCTTTAATTTTCTCAAAAATCGACAGTGCACCTTTATAATCTGGTGCGCCTTATGTATGAATTCTGGTTGTGCTCACTGACTTCGAACCGATTTTATGTGGTAGACGGTGCACACAAATCTGTCAAAAACTGTTTTAGTACAACTTTGTTAAGCTACGTAGCCGTAGCCGTAGTGCGGAGCGGATGATGTGATATCCTCGTGTCGGTGTGGTTCCCACATCATCATAATAAATGTTGTTCCAGGTTCAACATTGCAAGTGACCATTCACATTGTTGTGACGTCATACTTTTGCAAGCCAAGCGATTCATTCATTTATGAAATTCCAATGTTGCAAGGACAATATGTATAATGCTTACCGTTTATTAAAGAACAGTATCCTGAAATGCAAAGAATTCAAATTGCTGGATCAGTGGACAGAGGTGGTTTCTCACAACTTAAGTAGATTTCTTTTTAAGGCACAAAAGTAAGACGTCACAGCAATGTGACTGGTCACTTGCAATGTTGAACCTGGAACAACATTTATTATGATGATGTGGAAACAACACCGACACGAGGATATCAGATCGTGCAGACAGGAGCCTCACGGTCCGCTTCAGGTCCCAATGTCAAACGAACACTGCGGCATCACTGAGAATTAAAAACTGTCTGAATTCTTTCATCTTTAATAAAATGATCAGTGTTGCTGCTTTACCAGGTGTAACAATTAAGTTTAACATCCAGGCATCCACGAAAACAGAATGTATTGAATTTAACGGAGTTAGAAGTTAGCAGGAAGTTAGCTCGCTAGTTTCCACCTAAACATGATATAGCATGTTCTGACTGAGAGATTTCTGAAAAAATTAAAGTTTACAGCTCTGCTATCACTGCTATCACTTCCAACACAAATGAAGACAGAAAACTAAACAGCTGTGACGTTTGTAGGGTTATTGAAGTTGGACTAGCTGGTATATAATGATGTGCTACATGATCGCTAGCGACACAGCAATGTTAGCATAACATTAGCACAGTGAAGCTAGAGGATGAACGCTAACTTTTTCCACTCCATAAAAGTTAACGAGGGTTCCCGATGGTTAGGGATAAATGCAATCGTATGGCAAGATACTGTAAATGGACCAAACTTCAGTCAGGAAAACAATTGAGATAATCTATCCACAATACGAGGTTAGTCATTAATATACTGCAACAACATGGGAATAGAGCAGCTGCGAGACAATTCAGCATTAATGAATCAATGGTACGTGAGTGGAGGAAGCAAGAAGAATGAGGTGAGCAAAGTTTGACTTATCTGACTGTTCCGTTTCTCTTAATGCGCCTTATAATCCGGTGCGCTTTCTGGTCTGAAAAATACGGTATATTAAAATCATGAGAAAGGAAAAAAGACTGCCACTGTGTGTCTGTGTAGGTTGGTCATCCAGGTCATGGTAGTTTAAGAAAGCGACTCAACTTCTTACCTTGTCCTCGAGTGATCGGTTTCTGCGGTGTCCAGCCTATAAAAGCATATTGGGCCACACATACGACATGTGCATGAAGCTTTATGATTGCCTTTCCGTAGATGCACTGAGAAGCAATATAGGGCCATATGTTTGTTTTGCTGCAAATCCTACAAGTTGTGATTTGTCTGTTTACATATGGTGGAGATGAAAGATAAAATGGCTTTAGAGAGTTGTACAACTGTGGCTCATCTGTATAATGAATTGCTGTACAATGTTTTTTCCATCTCTTCAACCTTTAGACTGAGGAATTTGTCATTTAAACTGTATTTCCTGTTTTCCGGTAGATATTTCATCCTCTCAGCAGTACATGAAGCAGCGTACCTATAGCACACAGAGGCGACACAGTTTTCTCAGTCATGTCTATTTCCATTGGCACTCAAGTTTTTCTGATTTAATTATTTAGATACTTTGCACTAGAATTTCTGAACATTTAGAGTGCACTTAGAGGAAATACAGAGAGTTGGGAGTCCAACAACAGTATCAGACTGGTGAGTCCTTTACTCACCTTTAACGGTTTGAACAAAATTATTAGGTTATTCAGCTAAAGGTACAGAAGAGTAAACATTGGCATTCGCCACGCAGTAAGTGTTAAATACTGATAAAGTGGGAGATTTGGCACTTAAAGGCTAAAGGGGGAGATCAAAACATAAAAATCTAGAGGAGGGTGACAAATAAAGTGAAACGATATAAATAAAACAGTGTTGCGATCGATCCAAATTCTCAAAGAAACCTGTAAGATGAAGGATGTTTTTGAGAGTATTGATTTACCTGGAGCTGCTGCACTTCTTATCGCACCCAACAACCCTCTATTACATCCTAATCCACACATTTAATGGCAAATAACTGAACCATTTTGGAGTGGATTCTGCTTCAAGCTGCTCCATCACTTCCAATACTGAGGCTTTCCATACAAAATGTAAAAAAAAAAAAAAAAAAAGAAACATTTCTCAGCGCATGACCGTAAGAGCGCCAGCTTTTATCAAACCGAGCCCCGTCTTTCATCTCTCATCTGTGAAAAATAAATGCGGTTGCATCCCGGAGCAAGATTGGAGTCTTCCAGTGGTCATTCAGCCCAGAACTGCTGCATCATGAGCAAATCTTCAGCACAGTGTTGCAATGATCCTAGTTAAACTGAGAGTAAGGCAGTGTCCAAATGCGTGTACCTAAAGCTAATCGGCACTTATATTACACATCGTAACCCTGTCAGCCCTACAAAGATTTTAAATATGGGTCCCATACACCCATTATGACCCCAGTCCCAGTGACAACAACTAGGGGATCTTGCCCAGCCTTGCTAAAAAAGGACAAACAGCTTTAATATTTAAGCTACAATCCGACTACTGCTAAGTATCAGAGTAAATTATATTTAATCAAAACTGTAATGTTACCTGAACAGTGGGAGGGAGCTCTAAAATTATCTACTTTCATAGAGGCCCTGCTTTCCTCAGCTAGAGGAACACAAAAAGAGCTCCTTTGCTATAAATGGAGGGAATGTACTCTTATTGCAGCTACCATTCAGTCACTTAGACGTTACCTTAATCCAGACCTTCCCAAAGTGTGGGGCCCGCCCCCCTTTTGTTTTCTTGTAAAACAAAGGTAGCAAAAAAAGTTTGGGAACCACTGCCTTAATCAATTAACCATCTTAACCTTTAAAGCAGAGATTGTGTCCTTGCTTGGACAAACAACCACTACAATTACTTATTTACAAGCACATTGTTAATACATTATTTTAGCAATGCTGACTTTTCTCAAGTTTGAGCCTCTCAGAATTCCCACTAAAGTTGGTCATATCATTCATTCTAAAAAAAAATAAATAAATCCTGGTGTCGTTTGCAACCATCTAGATTGGTTTGCCTTTCAAACAGTGCCCACATTTTTCCAGACCTAATTATTCAACAAATTTGAAAGTCTCAGAGTTAGCATTTGCATCACAGTAGCTTCCGTGATAAAGTGTTGGAAGGCATTGATTTTGTGCCACAGTCGGTCATTCTGGTATCTTTTCAGCCTCCGTTTTCCTCTCACCGCTGGCTCTCCTGTGCCTTTTTCTGCTTTGGATAGCACTAAACAAAGAGCCACATCAGCTAAACATCAACACTGGGTGGTCGCCCTGTCTAAGCAGCACACAGAACCCTTAGCACGCCATAATACAAAAATAATTTAAGGCTGTATGTTAGAGATATAGCTTTCCCTTGACACAAAGCAGTCCCCGATGGGCTGAATGTGAGTACTGGAGTATTTGGGCATTTATTTGTAGGGTAGATGGACATACATACACACTGATCACAATGTTTTTTTACTTCATTTCACTTCACAGTTGCCAACATAGCATCTTTACAGCTACATTTTCCCATTCAATTACTAGCCACCTGACACTGTGAATGGACAAAAGCTCCCCGGTCTGAATGCAAGGCAGTATAAAAGTGACTTTCATTTGCATTATTTCTAATATCCAGCAGGGGGCAACTGCTTTGATTGAAAATGTTGCTTTGATGCTCAATAAACCTCAATAAACACTTTTGTACTATTTGCTTCTAGCCTTAGTTAAAAATGCATGATGTTCCAACAAGTCAACACCCTACGAGTATGCAGTGCCCATGTGTCATATCCACCTCTTACTTCTTGCATCTAGTTTTTAAAACTAAGGCCAAGACACTCAAGTTGAGCCTTCAAAATGGGACACCACAAGTCTATGCAAGTCGGATGCACTGCTGAATGAGCTCTCCTATAAAAGACACAAACATATCTTCATCTCCTCTGTTCATTAAGTTACAGAAAGCAAGGAAGAGCAGCCGCCATGAGTGAGATGTTCGTACATTTTGTCACTTCCAACTTACTCCCAACTGATCATTTCTCCCGTTAAAATGAATGGGAAAGGTATAGAACTGACAGCAATTGCAATTTTTTTTCACTGAACACTGTGATGGGCACGTTATAAACATCACCTTTACAGACTACATGACAAGCAGTGAATATGCTGAGAACGGAGCAGTCTGGCTGCTGAAGGGAAAGAGAAAGGGAATGGATGTAAATGGGCAAAGTTAAAAGGAAAGAAGAGGGTGGCGGGAGGAATGAGGCAGGGGAGGATGGAAAGATGGCTGAATGAATAGATAGATGGATGGAGGTTAGATGGCTGGTGGGAGGTATGCTATATATTGGCATTGATCCACAGGAGGCCCCATCAAAGATAGAGTGACATTTATGCTGCCGCTGACTGCAGTGGCCGGCCCTCAGCAGCCGCTGCAGAAAGCTGTGACATTGTCAGCTGTGCTGGGAAAACTGTAGCTGCTTTTGACTGCCGCTGTGACACAGGCATTTTCTCTATGGATTCACAGGTCGAGGGCTGAAGGGTCTTGTTAGCTGCAGAGGGTCATATATTTGTTCTTTATTCAACAAGGATTCAAAGTGAAATGAACCTTTTATTGCTCCCAAGAGAACTTGCCTTTCACATGTAATGAGCACACATACACACACCAAACGAAATGCACGGCAAAGATAAGAAGAAGCCTTCAAGTTGAAAGTTAGACCTTCTAATGCATTATTAAGGTTACTTAAGCTCATTTATGGGAATAAATGGCAAAAGGGAACTTTAGACTGTTAAGTTAGAGCTTGAACTTGTGTTTTTTTCATCTCTTTTTAATCAGGAAGATTGCAAAATGCATATGTATGTATGGATGCTGTAGAAGGAATGCTGCCCCTATGCTCCCAGACTCCAAAAATCAGCTCATGTGCTGTTAGCTATAAAAGAAAACATACTGTCAGCATGTGCTTGCTTCATACAGCAGCTTCAGAATAAGATGAGTAAATGAAAAGGAAATTAATAAAGAGAACATAAATGTAAATAAATTTCTGTGTACACTGGATTGCAGGCAAAGGGTAAAATCTGTAATACAGTAATCTAAATTCATGTGGTTTCCCTGCTAGCATTTGAATAGCAGTGTAAACAATGGAAATACTTTTCTTCCTGCAGTGGTAAAGGGTTATACTGATACTGAGAAATAATTGTACAGTGGCTTTAAGTGACATGGAAGTAAATCTTACAAGAAGAGCTTATATAGCATCAATGCTTAAGGACTGTGCAACCCATGGGTAGGTATATATTAGCATTTCATATCCTTTTAGAGTGTAAATGAAGTCTGGCTAGTAAGATCAGTAAAAAAGAGTAGATCAAAATCATCAAACTCATTTTAATAAAAGCAGCAGAGTAAATACAAAATAGTATTTTAAATGATTTAATTTATTAAGGGATATCCAAACCCTGTAAGAAAAGGTCATTGCTAAAACTGCAATCAGGCATACGCAATGACTGGAAATGAGTCGTTCACATCGCTGTGGAGGAATTTTGGCCAACTCGTCTTTGCAGAATTCTTTTAATTCAGACACATTGGATGTTTGAAGCATCAGGTATGACCGAACTTGTGTTTTTTTGTTTGTTTTTCTTTGTTAGCCATTCAGTAGTGGACTTGCTGGTGTGTTTAGGATCATTGTCCTGCTGCAAAACCCAAATGCACTTGACTTTCAGGGCATAAACTGATGGTTGGGTATACAATATTCAGGAGTTTCTATTAGAGAGCAGGTGCTAAAGCAGCAAAGCAAAGCAGACCATTACATTACCACCATGTTTGACTGTTGATATGATATTTGTTTTATGCAATGCTGTGACAATTTTATGCAGGATGTAACCTTCCAAAAATGTAAACTTTCGTCAGAGTTTTAGGGATCATCAAGATGTTTTTGGCAAATCTGAGACGAGCCTTTGTGTTCTTTGGTCAGCAGTGTTTTTCTTGTTGGGACTTTTTGACGGTTAGTAGAGTCTCTTTCTTATCGCTGAGTCATGAACTTTGACCTTAACCGAGGCAAGTGAGTCCTGCAGTTCTTTAGGTCTTGCTCTGGGTTCTTTTGCGACCTCCTGGATGTGTCCACTGATGTGTTCTTTGATTAATTTTCGTAGGCCGGACACTCGTGGGACTTTCACCACTGTTCCAAGTTTTCTCAATTTGTGGATAATGCTTCTCACTGCGGTTCTCTGGAGTCTCAAAGCCTTGAAAATGGTTTTGTAACCCTTTCCAGACTGATAGATGTCAGTAACTTTATATCTGATGCATTACTTTTTGAGATCTTTTAGCCTCTTCCACTTTGCCAGATAGGTTTTAAACCATGATTTCTTTTTCACAAAGGGTCAGGTAGATGTTGATAGCTTTTCTTCTCTTCAAAAGTGAAATATTTAAATACTGGAGTTATCTTTGTCTAATATTAAATTTCACTTGATGATCTGACACATATGCAGATTTTATAAAAACTATGAAAGGGGGCATATAGTTTCTTCACAGCACTGTACCGTCAGGGATAACACGTACTTTATATGCCAAACAACTACTTTGAAACTGCCCTTTGTGAGCAGTTCCTTCCCTAAAATTTTGTAACACTGTTATAAAAATCTTTCAGGAACTGTGGGTGAAAAACTATAGATACTTGTATTGTGGAAACACTTGATAAGCATACATTTCACAGAAGGTATGATCACCCAGTTCTAAAGTTTTCCTGGGAGTTTTCTTCATATCATATTCGAGATGAGAAACGCACAATTAAATTGTTACTACAGGCAAAACAGAACAAAGTCAGGTCATCCTGTTTGCAAAGGGTTTTCAATGGGCCTTCCCAAAAAATAGCGAGACCTCACCAAACTGAAGGGTCAACTCAAAAGTAAAAACACACAATAGACAGAATAAAGCTTAAAAGAGCCACTAATACCACTCATTATCCAAATTCAGTACCCAGATACATGTGGCATGTTAACAATGGGCAGAAAGGGGTTTAAGATGAAAAAATACACATACGACTCTCGCTCGGTCTCACTTCAAAATATTATGTACAAGTATAAAATGAGTTAGAGCTGGAGAGCCGGATGAGTCAAGTAGCTCTCACTCAAAACCATCAGTTGTACAACATGTAACGAGTGGGGTAGCACCTGCTAGCAACAAACACTTTTTTATGCCAGCGTTCTGCATCTGAGAGTATGTGAGGGTCCGCACGGGTTCAAGGGACCTAAAACTTGTAAAAAGAGGCTAAATGTGAGGCTCCAAGTGAACGTCATGCCATCCAACGTGAGCCAATTTGTTGTGCTTGTGTTGACTTGTCAGCATATGCACCACGCTAAAATGCACCTGCTATGCATGCTACCTCCAAGAAGACCATAAAAAAGAACACATACTCATCAGTGGTGCCTGCAAATTAATCTCACTTATAAATTGTATGCAACGGTATACGATGAGTGCATGAACACACGAAGCTCTGTCCGAGTCATACGGCTTCGTCTCTTATCTTGCAGGCATTCACAGCAACACATATTACCCTCAACTGCATGTGTCTGATTTGTGTTCTATCACTGGCAATCAGGAAATGATTGCAGGGAGAGAATGGTGGGTAAGAAGCATGGCTGTTCAGCATTCCCAAACAGCCTTTGCTGTCAAGGGCACTTACACACCGCATAGGTAGATATGTTTATGTGTGCACAAGCACACACATTCACAAACACAAATAAGCTGACAAAAATAATATGTTTGTCAAACAGACTCGGTGCGGTATTTTAGTCGAGTTTTAAATCTGCTGTGAGGGATTCATTGGGTTTGTTCCCGAAATCCTTGTGTTTGTTTTTGTCTCTCTTCCTCCTAAATTCCAACATCTCTAAATCACAAAGATTTAAAAGTCCTACTAAATTCTCCCAGACCTCGGGGCTGCTAAAGCAGGTCATCTAATTACAAGTGCAGCTTTCCTCAAAATTCGCAATACGTTGAATTTTAGCAGTGACAAAAGACTTTCTTCACGGCGTCTCATTTGTCACCGATTATCAAAGAAAGGCAGACCATCAATATTTAATTTGATGCCACTGCTGCCTCCAAAGCAGACAACAAACAAACAATAGTTCTGCATTATTTTCAGCAAATTTGTGATGGAGAGGTTTGAGCTTATTCATAAAAAATACTCTCTGCCACCTTCAGCAGATCTTATCCAGGGGAAAGGAAATGATAGAGTAAAATGTCTTACTTAATGTGCAGTGGGACTCAAAATGGGATCCTTCTATTTGCACTCTTCAAAAAAACCCCACATTACAGATCCTTTGGAAACAACAGACCCTTTAATATTTTTCCTTGATAATACATCTTTTTGTTCTTTTCTTTCCTATCGAATGAAGATGTTCTAACCTATGAATACTGGGTTCTCATTACTCACAGTTACAATTACTGAGTACTCATGGGTCAGACAAGTACACTACTCTTCAGACTTGTTTATTTAATGTCAACTATACAGTTTTTTGCTAGAAAATCGTTCCATAAACAGACAAACCAGTAAAACTGGCTTTTGTGATAGCTTCCACTACAGTAGGTCCAAATTCTCCCATCAAGACACACACAGACACACAGGCTTGTTGAGTAAAATCAATGCCAACCACACCATCGCAGCTGGTAACTACATCATAATGTGTGTTTTCTAAATTTGCCCCCTAGGTCTGTTCCCCAGGAAACCCTACTAGCAGCAGCATAAGCAAAAAACAAAACACAAAAAACACAACCAAACAACAAAATGCTGCAATGCATATCCTCCAGGTCATTATCTTCGGGGATGACACTACTTTAATGGATCTGCTAACAGAGCTTGAATTTCTTATTTCCTCTGCTTCCTCGACAATTCCCAACTTGAAACGGATGAAAAGAAAGAAAAAAGAAAGAAAATCGAGGGAAAAAGCTGCCAAGATGTTTATGGCCGATACTAAAATCTGTTAAATTATTAAGAAAATTCTGTGGGAATAGATCTTAGCAGCAGCTCTAATTTTAGGCACATTTGGTGATTACAGAGAGACACAATATGAGCATTATATGTATAAGAACAGCAGAGAATACCCAATTGTATCCTCTTACTCTTACTTTATTGGCAAAATGAACTAATTTGGGAACTTAACCATCATAATAAAACACATTGTGTGCGACTGCGTTCACACAGGTCAGAGGGTTTGTTGTTGCCACAACAAAAACGGCGAGTAAATAAATTATATGTACATGCTGCTATACAGCAAATGAAGTGTATAGCAAAATGGCACTTCTTTGTCTCTCATCCAAAGAAAACCAAGCAAGCAAAACATCTGTGAAAAATCTGTGAAATTGACTTGTACTCATGTGTAACAAAGGGTTTTATATTTATATGTAAATGAAGTGTTATTGCAATTACTATAGCATTTTAATAATAGTTTTGAGATGCGTGCCAGATTTGGAAAGAAAACGTTTTACATTTATTTTCCTCTGTGAGCTTTGCATTTTTCAGGAGAGATCGGACCCAGAGGAAAACAAACATGCATTTAAAGTTTAAAGCAGGCTTACAAAACACTGCAGATTGAAGACTTGAACAATTTGTGCTCTTCTGTTATTAACTCAAACGTGTCTTGTGTCACAAAAAGAGATTCCCATATAGTTTTCTGTAGTTTTCCCCAGTTTAATCTTGTAAAACGGGTCCCGTTAAAGGAAAACACAAGCCTCCCCCCCCCCCGAACCCTTTCTTTGCACATGATCCTCGATGGCCAGGGAGAGCCTAAACATCACAGGACATTAATGGTCAGTCAGGCTTGGCCTCGGAGAAGATAAACGCCTGCCAGATTGGAATCCCTCACCCTGATGCACAAATGTGCACGCACACCAGGCTGAACCCTCCCATTCTCTGACCACACACCGGAAATGAGTGATGAGTCTCCAGTTAAGATCTGTGGGAGGCCTGGGATTGAACAGGACTGCATTTTGTCACGCTAACACCAGAGGGAACATTTGAAACAGGATGACACCTCATGAATATCAAATGGCACCCCGCGTTTTAGCATGACACACTTCACACTTCCTGGAATTAATTATCAGCGGATAATGTGGCAGCGATGTGGTCGACCACCGCTCCGAGTTTTCAAGGTGTTCTGAAAAACTTTTTGATGCTGCCAAAGTTGGACAAAGAGACGAGGATTGTTTTAAATTTCGCAGTTAAAATAGATCTGCAGAACATCTGATCAAATGAGGCAAAAATAGCAAATGTGTGATCACAATTAGAAAGTCTGGACTTCTTTGAAACGCAGCTACTTAAGGCAATATACGATTTTTCAAATCATATGTGGAAACTTTTAAACATCCTGCCTAATCTTTATATTCTGCACTGGCACACAGATGAGTATATGAAGTCCAACAATGGATGGTGCTAGTCTTCCATCATATTGGCTGAAAAGCTTCCCTGGACTCCATTTCTCAGTTCTGCTATCCACGTCTGTGTATTAGCCGAGTTCATTAAAATAAAAGGCGTTAGAAGAGTGCAGAGGAGAGTCACACCCTGGCCACTTCATCACTGCGTGGCGAGAGGGCGAGGGATAGCATGTGTAAGTAAGTATGTCTGTGTGTGTGTGTATGCATGCGTCCCAGCCTGCTTCAAAGGCAGCCTCTTGGACAAGATCAGTGCTGTGACCCTGTTCCAAGCTGGATGTAGGCTGGCAGGTTTCTGGAGTGGAGACGAGCCTTTAATCTGGGACAGATGAGAGGAGACAGTATAAACACACACAGAAAGAGACATAGGGAAAGGGACAGATAGATACATAGTTGGAGAGAATGATGGGAAGCTTTCAGAGAACCTGCAGGGTGAAGCAGGCGTCCAGCCAGTGGAGGCATCAAAAGACACTTTTGAAAGTAAACCCATAACCACCCCCAAAACAACTATTATAGTTCAGTGTGAAATGTGACAAAGGGTTTACACACACACACACACACACACACACACACACACACAAGCAAGAGTGCTTTTGTGGCTGGGGCTGCCATGGTTGCTGGCGTGGTTGCTGGCATGGTTGCTGGCATGCAGTAAGACGTCTGCAGTGAAGGACCAGACATAACTGGTCAAGATACAGATGGAAGCAGAGGGCAGGTGGTTTCATATGTTGAGAGCATAAATAAGAGGGAAAAAATGCAGAGATGAGAATGAAAGCATGTCAGGAATAAGAGAAGAAGAAAAGAAGATTTTGAACGCCAATGAGGAGGAGAGAAGGCAAGTCGGTGCAAAGCAGCACTTTTTGCATGTGTGCATGTGCATGCGCGTGTATTCGTGTGTGTGTTATGACAGAACGAAAATAGAGATAAATGTAGAAGCAACAAGCCTCCTGTACCGCATCGACTGTGCGTCACAGAGGAGTCTGTGCACGTGTGCGAGCGTGTGTGTGTTAGGAATGTATTATACACGCATGCTGTGTGCATGTATAATGAGCAATAACCACCCATATATCAGGCGCTATCTGTATTTACAAAGGAAACTAAGAATCAATCACACAGACACACATTTAAAAACAACCATCGTTTGAGGTGACAAGTGAGAGAATGTGCAAACACGATGGTATAAATAGTGACGTAATGCTTTTTGTGGCCCTGCTTAGGATTCTGTTGCGCTCACGTCTTTGCTTCTATTTGCCCGTGATGTTTACGTTTCTGCTTTGCTTTGCCAAGTGGACAGGTGTGTGCTGCCAAAAAGTTTCACTGAATATATATTTGCAAATGGTTTGCACACACTAATGCTAATGAGTAACAAGCCCACAGCTGGGCATACCAAATGATTTCCAGTGGTCAGTAGGAGAACGAGAGACTAAATATAGTCTCCAATTTTGGAAAATAACTGCGCATTAAGTACGGCGCTCAAGTCGTGAAGTTAACTCGGCTAAGTGCAAAGGTAAGCGACAGCTGTTGGAGTGCTATAGATATGAAAAAAAAATACCTCTCAACACCTCTGCAGCTAAGAAAAACACATGAGCTTTATTGTCTGCTGAATCCTTTCAGAAGCAGAAGTTTTGGTTGATAATAAACTTTTTTGAACTTGAATTTTTTTCCACGTTTGTTCTTCTTTCACTTTTATTTTTGGATGTTATTCACATCTCAATGTATAAAAAATACAAACTTCCCCCAACACCAGCAACAAAGACCAGTAATCTTTAAAATACAAAGGAAAAAAGAAACCGCAATCCATCAGTCAGTGCTGTATACACTCTCATGAACTTACAAGCCTTATATAATTACGCACACACATACACAATTCCTCTAATGAATATTTACTCTACGTGACATCTTTCTTTAAACTCCAGTTGACTTTCACATTTGCAGATAATATCTTTGCCCCACTGTTGTGGTGTGGGAGTGTGTGTGGATTTCTATTGGCTTAATTGGCATACTTATTTTTAACACAGTTGATTAAAACAGAATAATACAATTCTGGAGATACTGTATTATATCACATAGCTTATAATGAAACACAAGTCGTGGTTTGATGACTTCACGGAGTCACACAAAATGTGTATCTATATACCAATTTTAGGATATGAACTGGATATCTAATTCTTTATATTTGAATCCTGCATTTTATCTTGAATAATAAGAGCTGTTTGTAACGGATGAAAGATATCTTCCATCCATCCTTTCTTCTGCTTATCCAATTCAGAAGTGCGGTTGGGTTGTAACTAGGGGTGGGTTTTTATAATCGATTTATCGATTAAAATCGATTCTGGCTTGGATAACGTGAAATCGATTCATTAAAATCCTGAATCGATTTTTTTAATATAAATTTATTTTGCCCGAAATGCCAGAATCTCAGGTGAAAGATCACAAAATTTCAATAACCACCAAACAGCTAAACAGTAAATGAGAGCAGGAACACGGATTCTGCATAAAGATCTAAACACAAAGCGCGGACCCGCGGATCAGAATCAGTGAGATGTCGCCTTTCTCACCCGAGGGCACGGACACGGTCGGGAAAGCCGACAGCTCGCTGATTCTGATGTTTCGGCGGCTCCGCGCTTTGTGTTCATGCCCTTTTTGCGCTGATCATAAAGCTGTTAGTTTTATCTCTCTCCAAACAATATTGACCGAACCAGCAGCAAAAGAAGATCCAAACTACGCTTCACATACACATCGTCATGAATTCACTCTTACTTTTACTGTTTTGCTTCCACCACAATAAAATCACACTTCATGCACAGCTCTCTCTCTCTCTCTCTGTACTTGAAGAACAGTTTCCCGTCTAAAACCCGTTGTTTACAGCGCTGTCGGCCGCTGTTTTTTTTTTTTCGGTTTACATACTTCCGAAAAGAAAACCTAATTTCTGCCATTCAATAGGCTTCTGAACAAATGTAAACTTTTTAAAATTATGCAAAATGCAAAACGCTTAGCCGTGTCTCTAATAAAACCGCTGTAACGTCAGAGGTAACGTTCATATGTTGATTAATGGTTTTCTTTCGTTTTTGATCTACTGCAGAATATTTTTATAAAATCCCAGGCCAGGAAAACCACCCTCATGTTTTTCTGTGTTTTATCTTCAGCTATTTTGACACAAAGGCATCTGCTGTGATGCTCACACCTTTGATAAAGTCTTGCGTGTGTCAGCTTCCTTTTTATAGATACAAAAATATGTAAATGTACTGATCTGAATTATAATATTTCTGACTGTCAAAATTTCCCAGATTCAAATCGAATCGAATCGTGGATCGAATCGATTCGGGACCTTGTGAATCGGAAACGAATCAATTCTAGAAATCAGTGACGATACCCAGCCCTAGTTGTAACCTCTCCCAACCGCAGTGGTCCCCAAAAACATATTCTAGATTGCAATCAAGTATCAACAGGACGATTTCTGTTGATACTTTTCCTGCTGATTCAAGTTTTCCTCTAAATTATTCTGCTGTATGAATGAATGTAAATAAAAGCACAACTTCCTCATATAAAAATGCCATTACACAGACCTAATTGGCTTTTCAAACATCTAAGTGATGAATTTGTTTCTATTAATTAAACTAACAGTTTTTCTGTCCTTTTATGTGGCCGAGCTTAATAAAAAGTGGAAACTGAAGAGCTATCCACAGACTGCTCAATAAAAAAATACTGACTAATAGCTCATTCAGGAAAAAAAAAAATTTCTTACTATTAAATTGCCAGAATGGAACAATTTAATGTTTTAAATCTTTATGAGAAGCAAGTTTTGAATACTGCAGACGTGCATTTCAAACATGGCTAAGCTGCTTGATTAGCAACATGAAGTAATCCAAAACTAGACATAGCAAATCTCCTTTCAGACGTCTCCCTTTAATTTAACAATTTGTCCTGTAATGGTGGAATACAAATGTAACTTTTTCTGAAGATTTGATGCTCTTGTGAATCAGTGTGATAGAATTTCTACAAATCAGAAGCAAACAAAATCCCCTTTCTTCTTCAACTTTAATTTCAACTTATTCCACTTTTCAGCATTTTTCAATGAATATTGTTCAGCTGCTCATTTCCATCCCCTGCGTTTTCAAGTATTTTGCTCTCCAGCCTTCAGAGGAGTTGCTGATTCAAGTGTCAGCTTGTAACTCTTAAAATTGTCCATTATCTTAACTACCTCACAATTTCAATCTTAGACTTACCTTGACTGTTTCTCATCAGTCGCAGGTTGATTAAATTCTAGATCTTAATTATAACTCAGTTTAGGAAAAGCTTCTTTGGAGCAGTCATAACCAATGCTTTAAATCCCGTATTATGCCGATAAAAACCTTCCATGAAGACAGAATACTGGGCAGTCAGGTTGTAAAATTTTGGTCTTAGATTTATGCTGTGATTTAGAGGCAGTGGTTAAATGTAAAGTGTGTTACACAGAAACTGTGCTCATTATCAAGGAAGAAAATAAATGAGTATAATAAAGATATAAAGTGTTGTGCACCCTCTGTATACTGTAAGTGTATAATGATTAATAGGAGGTTTCATTCAACCAAAGGCTATTTTGACTCCTTCATAATAGAGTCATTTTTCAGAAGCACCCAGGAACAAGGAAACGTCTATTTAGGAAGGACCAGATGCAATAACAGTAAACTAATGTGATGGTTTCCTCAGTCACTTCAGCATCTGAGCTCTTTTCTTTCACACTCAACTCAACAGTAACTGTCAGTTTCTACTCAGTGGATTCTTCTTTTTCCCCCTTCTTCGTTTTTGTGAAGATGTTTTTGTTCACATTTAAAGTAATAAGTAGAGATTTTACCAAGTCCTTTTGAATTATATTATTTTAAAAAATTTAATTTGTTTTCTCCCCCCCATGAACAGATGACATTATGAAGATAATTTAAAGGGAAGTGTTTAAAACAAGGGTCACCAATCAGGCATGCAAGATACTCGCACACACACACAACAGACTTGCAGATCTTTAAGTGCTTTTCAAACTTTTATTTAAAGCATAATCTACTGAGAATATTGTTCTGGAGATTAATTGGGGCTGTGTTGTTTCATATTTAAAAGCTTCCCGCAGCTAAATCAGATGCTCAGGCCTTTGAATCATGAAACAACCGCAGGAATTCCAGTGCATTTTGCAACAAAAGTCATAGCTGACTGCTATTGTTTGCTAAATCGTCGCGCACATAAAACATTTTTCTTTTTTTTCCAGCTTGGCAGTTTTAAATATTCAGTAAAAAGAAAGAGCAACCACAGAGGAGTTGCAGTAGAGAAGCTCTTACTGTAGTTTGCACGAATCAGCTTACGTAAGACATCACCACGGGTGAATATCATTTTTTATTTTGCTATTTCCTCAGACTAATAAACACTCAAGACAACCACGCATGACAAAATCACATCCTAATGTTAACCCGTTGTCTGCCGGTTTTGTTTTCAAGTTAGATTATTTGTTTATGTTAGTAACCAAAGTGAACTAAACTAGTCTGGACTCATTCTGCACTGTAAGGGAAAATGCAAACAGCACTGCTTTGGAGACTCCGGCATTACTAACATGTTATATATAAGTAGTGAATTGGTCAGCCAAGTGATATAGAGCCACTGATTAGGTTAAAGACTTAATGAACTTCAGGACATCATAAGTCAATAAGTGCGTTTAAACTTCAGCTAAAATCATAAAATGCTCAACAAAATGTATCATTTGATACTTAAAGCCGGGAATGTGTTTTACCCCTTATCTAACCAGGCCGGTGATCAAAGCGCATCTCCGTTTTGAGATTAGCACCACAAGCATAACGTCTGACTGCACGCAAACATTTACTACAAAGATACTATAACCACAACACAAAAAACTGCCCTGTCCTTATTATCGTCAGATTTAGCATTTAGCGACAGCACAGTTACACATCCAATCATCTTTTATTGCTACGGACCCTCTTGCGAGTCTGAAAGCAAATTTGGTTGAGGAAAACTAGGGCAACTCAAAACTCCTGTTGAATCTGTGTCATATATATTCATTCAATTCCCAGATGCCAAACTTGCATCTACTTATGTTTCCTTCTAAGTCAATAACAATGATGTTATCTAATGGGGTTTTTTTTTTAAGAAAAACAAGGTTAATCCATAAAAATAGCATTAGCAGCTTAGAAGCTGACAAATACAAATAAGTAAACTACAACAGGTAATAAGAAGAAGTCAAAATTGACTTCAAGATGGACTAACCAATGGTTTTTTATGTCAACTGGAATGAAATTGTGCATGTAATGTGGTAGTGGTGTGGCAGTAAACATACTGCTAACATACCATATCTGTGTTTTTTGCTTGTTCCAGTGGCCCACTTATTCAGAACCATGTCTGGACCAAGATCATAGGAACAGCACAAGGCTGTGGGGCAATTTTGGCACAGTGGACAGAGTTCAGGGTTTCTCTTGCATGTTTCTCTCTCCTCACGTCCTCCGACATTGTTTCCCCCAGAAAACAAGAGCGGGATTTACATTGACCACAAATTTTATTATGAATAATCATCATCGGAAACCGAATCAGAAACCGAAGAAGGATTTATATACTTCTCTGCTGTCACACAATTTTTCAGATCATCTATGAAACACAAAATACACACGCACATGCGCACATACACAATCCACAGACCAGATACGGTTTCAGTCAATCTGTCACTGCAACCTGGCAACACACAACATATGTCTCAAGGGCCGAGTGTGCAGCTGCTCTTTGAGCAAGCAGGCAGGCCGGTTTAATGGTGAATGAATTATCTGGCTAACTTTGCTCTAGACAAAATGTCAAAAACAAAAATGTACCTGAGAGATTAAAGAGAAATGCACCACACCAGGTGAGTCAAACTCATTCCAATTCACAAGCCGCATACAGCTTTATTTGATCTTAAGTGGGCTGTAGCAGTAAAATAAAAGCATGAGTAGATAATACAATAAATAAAAAATCAAACACAATCCAAATCTTTCTTCTTTCTTCTAGCGGTAAGTTTTAGTACACTTTGGAAGATGATTTCCTTTAACAATCCACTCCACTGATGAATAATCTGAGATGTCTTAAGAAAAATAAGTGCAGTTTCCACATTTTTTCCCTCAATTTTTCCAAATAACATAGAAATGCTCCAGTAGTCAACCAAAGAAACCCATCAGCATAGCTCCTTGGACTTTACCACACTCTAAGGAACAACTATGTAAAATTACTGCTGCGTTACAGCATCTGATTACCTTGACTTAACTGAAAACAGGACACATGCTGTTAATTCACAGAAAATGTCCTTTTTTTGATTGACTGTGGACCTGATTACATAAAGTAGTAATCTACTAGAAGACTAACTGCATAAAAGGCGTAATTACCTTTCTATTTAATGGTTTCCTAATGCTTATTTAGGTGTAGTATAGCAACCCATGTGTAGAGACTGTTAGTAAAAAGCTGTTAAAAATGACTAAGATTCAGATCTCTGGTTCATATGAAATGAACATTTATGATTCTCATTATATGATCCACTCGCAATTTTCACATTTTGCAAAGCGGTCCAGTGGGTTGGATTGGACCCTTTATTGAGCCTCTTTTTGGACCCAGTCCATATGTTTGACACCCCTGAGCTAAACACTAAACCTGCTATTCAACAGAATAGTGAACATAACGTAAATTCAGCAACACTGATTTTTAAAAAAGGACACGCTAACTAACCAAATGCAAGGAAACAGTAAAATTGTGGTAGTGAAATAATAAATGTTGTTTTAAAGGTGTAAAGTGCGGGGCTTCAGATACATTTATGTTGTTGGTCATAATACTACTACTA
Organism: Perissodus microlepis; assembly: GCF_051167445.1. NCBI lineage: Eukaryota > Metazoa > Chordata > Actinopteri > Cichliformes > Cichlidae > Perissodus > Perissodus microlepis. The sequence continues at coordinate 26,193,366 of NC_140470.1, read as the reverse complement.
CTGATTAGTAATGATAATAATACCAATAAAAGTTAAATTTTTTTTAAACAAAGAACCCTTTTGTAACACATCCTAAGACCTACAAACACAAAACAGCTGGCTTTGCATTATTCGAATCTGGAAGTATTAAATCAAACAAACAGGAAAAAAAGAGCTAAAGCACTGAAGCATTAAATTATGTGCCAGTTGTGCAGAGAACCACGGAAAGCCAACAGACTCAACCAAAAGGACTCCAGTGCATATGCTATGAAAAATAAGACAAAAACAGTACCTGAGACATTTAAGGAATATGTAAAAGCATGCTGGCATAAGCAACGGAAAGCTCCTGGACAAATAGAAGCTAATAAGACTAGCTAAGCAGTTAAGCAGAGTTACAACAACCTAATTTTGATTTGCTAGAAGGAAACATAAGTAAAAAAGTCCCCCTTTACTGAGGACTTAGAGAGTCTTGCATTATGAGATGACGAATGAAAAACACAACGAAGAACGTGGAGGAAAGTGTTAAAAAATGGCAACAATTTCAGCACACGAGCGAGTAATGGCTGAGTCATTGGTGCTGATCAAACCCAAATCCCATTAATGCCTCCTGGCATTTTCTGCTGAAAATAAGAATGTTCTTTAATATTCCCCTTCTGCCGGGTAGAAAACAAATTGAGATTCCTGGAAATGGAAAGAGAAAGGAGGAGGAAGAAGGAAGAGAGAGGAAAGAGAGTGAGAGAGGGGAGCAGCCTGCCACTCATCATCCAAGGGCCAGCGAGCATGGTTGAAGTCTGCAAGGCATAGGTCACCAGATCCATGTTTAATGTGTGTGTGTCTGTGTGTGCATGTGTGAGGTGTGTGTGCTTGAAAAATGTGCACATGTAAGATGTGTGTGTGTGTGCGCTACTCCCACCATTGTGGCTCATCTCTGAGCATCACTGCAGGGGCTGAGGATGTGTCACATCAACCACAGGCCAGTGAGCAAGTCTAGGGAACTGGGCTCACTTACTGTGTGTTTACGTTTGCAGGCGTGTATGTCTCTACATGTGTGTGTGTGTGTGTGTGTGTGTGTCTATATATCTGTACATAGGTAGGAAGTCGTTGAAAAAAATGGACAATGGAAGATCCAAGACTTGAAGCGTCCGAACTGTAATTATTAACGACACGATATGTGTGTTGTGCTGGTAGCTCTGTGTGCAGCTGCTGCGTATGTAATATGAAACATAACATGTGGTGGAGTGTGTTAACTGTGACAGACACTGGCTGTCATCAACTCCCCCACAACGACAGCATCGCCATCTCGGGCCAATAAACATCCTCATTAATCTCGAATTTACACGATGCATGAAAAGTACTGGGTGTTATGTCGCTGGCACATGCAGAAGATGGGCACATGATCACAAGTTTAGTGCCACAGTAAAACGGGCTGATTGTCTTCTTTTTTTTAAACTATGCAATCCTATGACTCCTCCATGCACGTCTTTCTAGGTTGTGCTGCATGCAAATACCCAGAAAACCCCCCTAATCCCTTAAACGTGACCCCATGAAGCCTAACATGTAATGCTTCAGTGTTCTGCCTTGTGGTAATTTCAGCTTTTCAGATGAAGTCATTTTAAAAACGTGCTGTGTCTGAATTCCTTAACTCTTCACGCACTGATACAGGCTCTAAACCAGTTTGTTATGTTACATAAACGACATGAATATTCACATCAGGTCGTGCCGTGCACTATTTTTCGATGGTCGAACAAGTCATCGCGGATTATCCCGGTTACGTGACGCCTATTATTCACGGTCCTCGAAAGAAAACATTTTTACAGTTTTTCCATCATCTCTGAAGAAAACAAATAGAAAAATAATCTCCCAGCGATGAGGTAAAGTAGAGAAAAGAGCAGCCTCCATTTTTATGGACAATTTTAGTGGAAATTTTCTACTTTGATCAACTGTGATCAGTTAAAAACCTGAGAATTACTTTAAAGGGTGTCCTGAAAACCTAAACGCTCTTTTTTTGCTCTCTCCATGCTCTTTGAGTGTTTAAGTACTAAAAGTATTGCTTACTCTGTTTAAATCATGACTAAGCAGCCTTAAAGCTCTTAATTGCTCTGAGCAGAATCTATTTTCAATTATTTATTCAGTTCTGCGGCTGATCTAATCTAATCCTTGCTAATCTTGGCTAAAGCCATGTCAGCAGCATGTCGAATGTGGCGATATCTGTGTGTGCGTGTGAGAGTGCACTGTGTGTGTGTGATATGTAGCAGTTAATGTAGAGTACATCAGTAGGCTACTGCTGCCTTCTAGAGAGCAACATGTATATGGGTGTTTGTGCATGTGTACGTGGTTTATGACTGCAGCCAGTGCCCACACACATTGATGGATGAATGTGAGCCTGCCTTTTGTGTCACACCTCCAAAGCAGGTCTATAAATAATAAATGACTGTCCATGCAGCGGAGACATGGCAGCGTGAGCGAGATAGAAAAATAGAGTGGCCTTGTTAATACACCTCCACCCAGCCTGCCAGTCAGCCAGCTAACCAGCCTGCTCAGGGGACAGATAATGGCTAGCTGTGCCAACGGCTAATGCTGCAGTATTATGATGAAGCCCAATCATATACTGGAACACCTGAAAGAGCAACAGCTTTATAAGTATCTGTTACGCGTAGATAGGTTGGAATAATAAAAAGGTGGGCAGGATTGTGTCATTCAGAACCACCGCTGACTTTTACTCCATCTTTTTAATTTACAGGGTCATGCGCAGCACATCGGGAACTGAAAGCTATCTTATATAATGAGAGCAATTTGTACTTAATGTTTATTGGATCCATAAGTAGTATCCTGTGCTAATTTTCTATTCAATAGTCTGGATGAAAACAGCGCTGGCAAAGGACAAGGAAAATAAATGGAGGGGCAAAGGCAAACACTGTTCCATTTTTCTATTCGGTAATGGCGCTGCTGAAATCATTCATGTCATCGATGCTGCGTAATTAATAAACATCAAGAACGTGTTTCAAAGCAAACGCACCAGAAATGAAGAAACAAAAACAGCAAGAAAAGACGAGCGACCTTTGCTCCTTAACGCAAAATTTGTATCATTTGAAATTAGTAGCAGAAATTGCAATTCTGCAGTTGCTAGTGGAGGGAAATAAACTTAATTAATGCTGCATAAGTCGTGCACTGGCTTGAATGTAGAAAACATCAGCTGAGGGCAAAAAATTAAAGTATAGCCACAATAAAAATGCTCAAACTGAGAAAAACACTCTTATTGATAAATCAAACTGTGCTTTTGTAGGGCAGCCTTATTACATGTTACTTTTTTCTTCTTACAGAATAGAAAATTGAAAAAATTGAAAAATATGCTTTGGCAAAATGAAGGTTCTTTATTAGTCCTACCTTCTGTTGTATACTAAACACGACAGCATTGCTAAGTAAAAATGTAAGTTACAGAATATTACATTTTTTCATAACTTACAATAAAAAGTAAACATTTCTCCACAAATGGCAACCCACGGATATAGTTCACATTAGTAAGAGGGCGGTAAAAATGATTCAGACCGTTACACTAGCTGGGCCCACGTCCTCGTTTTAGGTTCAACAGCATTTAAGTAGATAAATGTGAAAGGCTTGGACATGAATTGAGCTGCAGTTTGGGGAAGGCCTCGAAGGGGACTAGCGGCGGCTCCCGGGCCGAGCAGATCCCCATGTGGAGGGAGGGTGGGGCACGTAAACGAGAATGAACAGCTTGTAGAACTGGGGGAACCTATATCCACACTATTTCTGAGTTCGCGCCATTATCCCTGATTCATAGCAGAAGATGTTTTTTTACTTACTTGTTGACAGTTGCGGTGTTACACCTTCACTGTTGATTAAGATTTCTCTCATTGCAGTTTCTTTTACCTGGTGTAAATAGCAACACATCGTGGTGGATACACAGTAGAGATGTTTTAAAAAGCAGCGAGGACAGTTCAGTTGCAGTGTCTCACCCGTCACTTCTCACGGAGTGGGTAGATGACATGAAACTATGGCCCGATGTCAGCTACATCGACTTTATTAATTACCTTGTATTTTCTGATACTTTAGCTCCAAAAAGTTACACTGAAATTTTTTTCTGCAGTTTTTTTATAGCTTGCATTGATCATCATCTGCATCTGAATGCTAGGTTCACATCTATACATAGAATTAAAAAAAAGCTTGTTATGCTTTGCTGTGGTTAAAACAAGCTGTCACACTGAGGAAAAAAAGACATGTTTTAATACAGCTTCTGTACTTAATAAATGCTGCTGTACTTGCTTTTGCTTCTTCTTTTTGTAGAATTAATACCCTGCTGCCAGTCACGGTTAAAGGGCTTGTCAGGGTTGTACATAATCACTCTGTCCCTGGCTCCATCCTGAAAAGGGGCCTATGAATACATTGTTGAATGTCACCCCTCTCTGTACGGCACTGGTAAGAACCGCGACGTTGATCGCGAAAGATTAAAGTGATTTTTCTAAAAAGGCCACGATCTATCAGGGTTTTTTTTTTAACAGATTTCAAAACAATTGCAACAATTTATCGGAAGCACCTGTGAATGCTGATACACAAAGCTTTGAACACAGCTGGTGAGGTTAGCACTGTGTTAAACTATTTCTAACTTGAAAGCCGCTTAATTGTCAAACCAGGTTTTGTTGAATAAGGCCTGAACAATCACGCCTGTCATACTTCAATCATCCCAACGTTTCAGCACAAACAGACAGTTTTCACAAAGCTCCCTTCCAACACCCCAGTTTTCCCATGGCTGCCATGTGACGCCAAAGCTGAGCTGACACTGATTCACTTGAATATCTCCTCCATGCAAAATATTACATTCCCAAAGTGTGGAGCAAGCTGTCAGAACTATCTCTACCAGCGGGGGAAAAAAAAGAAAAAAAAAATCTGCAAGAGTTCAAAGATTGTAATAAGTAGGCTTTCAAATGCAGAAACAAGTCTGAAAAGCAGCGGCAGGAAAAAAAAAGAAACGAAAGTGAAACCCAGTGACGCGCATCATTTGGCAAGATGACAGCTCCTTAGTAAAGGGAATTGGCACCGCTGTTTTTAGTGGGTTCCCCGCCGAATATTATTGCCTCTGCTTCATCTCAGTCGTTGTTGTTCTCAGTCACTTTGAGCCAAGTAATTGTCAAAGCTGAGCACCTTTCAGCCTGCAGAGAAGGTCATACCACTCTGTCAGTAAACAGCAGAGTACTTTGAATAACTAATGCCCCCTTTTCTCAATATAAAGGCAACGCAACAAAAAGTAGGTGGCGGCAATAACTAAAATCGAGACCATTTCAAATGTAGGAAGAAATGAATCATTTCAATGCAACTGTGGGGAACAGAAACAATCTACATGAGATTTCGAGAGGTCTTAAGATGCTAATTTAGAAGGATTTGGATATGTGGGAACGCCACTCGATCAAAACAGAGCACTCTAACCAGCCAAAGTACAAAAGAAGGGGAAAAAAATGCAAAACAAAGAAGATGCTGGATTTCTTACAGACTAGTGGGCAGAAAACTCCAAAGTGACTGACTCACAAAGTATAAGCCAAACTGTGAAGAGCATTATGTTTTGAGTCCCTGTGATCTCATCTTAAACTAATGCCCGACAGAGCAAAGCTCAAAAGGGGTCGGTGCACCGCCTGTGCATCACTGAGTTCTACATAAAAAGAAGAGCTTCCGTGGAGAAGCTATGAAAGCAATTCATCTTCATAAAAAAGTAATTGATAGTGATGTATGGTGTGTCTGAGCAAGGGCCAGAAATCTGCTTCATATTTCATACTTTGTTGTTTGTTTACAGCTCCAGAGATGTTCAGAGATATTCGGAACATATAAATACAAAGCAAAGCTATTTCAGGTAAGTAGGCCAGCACAAACGGACTTGTGATGTTTTGAAATCTTCGATTAGAATGCTATAATTATTGACCGGCATGTCCTATATGGACTCTGAAGCAGCACTGCTGTGAATGAAACGCGTAAGTGAAACAAAAGCACGCGCGACCGACGGTGCGGAGCGGTCACTACCGGCCCCAGTGGTTCTACTACTCATGTAGTCCTGCTCCTATTTTGTGGCTCATTTGCTGGCATATTGCAGCTCTGCAAAATCACCAACTAATCCAGCTCGGGAAGCAGGCCCACCGGCCAGCTCCCCTTCAAAACAAGAGCAGCAATGCCGGCCTGTGAATAGATGCGGCTTTTGTCAACCTATAAATCACAGTGACATACATAATATATAAAGGCAAAAAAGACAATCTCACTGAACCCACCTGAAATATGAGCATAGCTCTAAACATGACATACACACAAGCATGCACACACAGACACACACACACACACAAGCAGTACTGCTGACACAGGCAGAAATAAGAGGGACTCGTATTTTCTTGTGCACATTGAAGGCATTGTGGGATATGCTAGCAATTAATGGCCAGGGGCATTACACATGACATGATCTGGCCAGAGTTTGGCCAAGCAAAAGAAATAGATGAAGTGCTTGACCTTACGCTGTCATTTTGAGAAGCTAAGCAGAACGAGCAGCGCATGAGTCTTTAAAGGGGAGAAGGGTCGGCGCCAAGTCACATTTTGTGCTTATCCGTGGCTCAACGGGAAGATCCGGCAGCCCACGTACTACAGCTTAAGTCAAAGAACAAGACAGAGGGAGACAGATGTGTTCCCATGAGATGCAAGGGTGCTTTATACCGAGATGAGAAATTCAATCAGTGTTTTCTAGCGATTCAAATACAACAAGCTTTTTTCTTCTTGCTTATCAGCAGGCGTGTTCTGGGCTGCTGTACTCCAAAGTCAATTATTTAAATCAGCTGGTCTTTAGTTAAAAAAAAAAAAGAACTGAAGACCCCAGCCTCCTTTGATTTATCCTTGTATCAGAGCCCTCCATGGGTCATTTATCAGCTAAATGGCTTTTTGAATCCATACTCTAAAGTTCATTACGGCGATTAAAGATTTATTCAGTCATAGTTATAGATAATTCATCTGAGGCCTATTAAAATGCCTTTTTGTCGCTGCACCATGAGGTCGTTTTTAAAGGGAATGGCAGATGCAACCAAGTATTAGATCCGGCATGCCCGGGCATTTTTCAATCTCCTCCAGTGGACAAAGGTTTCAAACCACAGCGGGGGCTCCCAATTTGACACATGGCTCTCACTGAAGATGAAAGGGTCGGCATTTCTTGAACTTTTCAGCACCAAACTTTTCTCGAGTGTGGAGTCCTTATGAAGAAGAGCTCTTCATCGGCTATGCTTTTTATTGTCAGAACAAATGAAGGCGCGGGACACAGATACAAAAGCACATCAACATAATCACATATGATTTTGCATGTAGCCCGTAAAGCATGAAAAGGAAAAGCTCACATAGGGATTTTAAATGAAAGTGAAACTTTGAGAGCTGCAGGTTACACACCGATAACGTGACAGCGTTCACCCAGCTGAACTGCAGTGAACACACTAGATGAGCGAAATGACTATTAGCAACAGCGAGATTAAGAAAACAGTGATTAAGTTCTTCACATCATTTACTAACATGACATCTAAATGCATTGCCTTATAGACAACTCAATCACATGTAAACAGTGCTTTAATTGGTCTGTGCCAGTGCTCTCAGAAATTAATTGTTAACAAGATTCCTTTTTGTGTGTTTGGGGCGGGTGGCAGCATGGTCGAAAAATAAATTATTCTGATGTATTTCCAGCACATCGGAATGGAAGTAATCGTTTCGGGATGATCTGTCCAGCCTTTTTTTTTTATTAGAAGACCAACCGACCAAAGCTGGATGTAAACAAAGATTTTGGAGTCCAGTCCAAAGGCAATCATTTGAGAGATTTGTGAAAACGTACACGCAAAAATGTAAATATCAGAGGTCCCCCCATGATCCACTGTTTAATGCAAAAAACAAACAAACAAACAGAAGAAGAAGTCTTTTTTTCAGAACTTGCAAAGTGAATTTTCTCAGTTAGCATGTGTTTAGTGTCTGTTGTGTTTAAGTCACTTAATGCTGACCTATGAATTATTCAAGGTACTTAACTCAAGGGATGAACCAGTGTTGTGTGTACACATAACAAGCTTACAAAAGAACCAATGTAAAATTATAACTTTAAGCACTTTGCTACTAGCTGCCCGTTATATAAACAAATCGTTCATTCTAATTTCTTTAGTTGATTATATGAAAAATATCAAAGATATCAGAGTTTGGCATAAAAAGTATTTTTGCACAAATAGGTTGATTCCAAAGAGGAAAACTTGGAATATCTCGGCATGGCGTGCAGTGTGTCCTTAAAAAAATTGAGGAAAAGTAAAGGGCAAAAGAAGTGGTAGGCTTAAAAAGAACTATCTACAGCAGATCAACTGTATCTGAAAGTCATGTCCTTAAGAAATAGAAAAGATCAGGCAAAGACCGGATACAAGACCCAAGAGATGTATCTGACCCTTCCGTTGATCCATCCTTTGTTCACTGAAGCCTCATCAGAGATGGTCTCAGTGGAAAGGTTGGTGTCAAGAAGCCATTCTTTAGGATGGGAAACACAGAATAGGCTGAGGTACTGACTTTTAAGTTCATTAGAACTGTACAAACTCTGTTTTCATCTTATATACGATATTTCCGTGTATGTTTGTGCATGTTTCAATGTATTTCTGCACATTTTCCCCACTTTCATAGTAAAATATAAAGAAATGAGGGGAGACTGCAGGCTTTTCCGCAGTACTTCAAATAGTACATATGTCCTGGGAGATCCATCAACAACTTTTTTGATAATTCAATCCCTGCCTTGAAAGGCGGAAAACTGTAGAAGAAAACCTTCCCAAGCGGTAATTTCCACAAATATACATGTTTGATTTTCAGTTACCATCCTAAATGTTTTCTTGGGCCAAATTCTACAAGTAAAATCTTACAGTGAGTATTATTACAGTGCAATGACTTCTTCACCTAGAGGCTTTGTTTTTGTTTTACCCAAACCTTGTCATGATTTCGGTTCCACATGGCCTTATGTGGGAAAATTTGCTTCACCGTGCTGGTTTTATTTCAGCTCCTCTGATCACATCCGTCTCTTTAGACCAATAAAAGCATCTGTTTGGGGCTGTTTCCTGTTCCTGAACCGATTACATTCTCCCTTTTAACCAAGCCCAGTCTGCTTGGAGGAGAAGTCAGGTCTGCATTTCCAGCAGTCTCTGTGTGGTTATTTGTTTTAAATGGCATTGGTCTCTCATGCCCAAATGAAACAAATTAAAGGAATAAACCCTCCAGAGTTCAAATAAACCTCTCTAAACATGCTTGCTATGAAATCGCCCACAGACAAGCATTTGCCTTCTCTCACTGTGCTTTCCAAAGTCCTCTGACATGGCCAGGACTATTTCGGCCACCAGGGAGAATTAATAAGCCTTGATTTCCATTCTTTCCAGGCTTCATGCAGTGCTTAGTCTGCTGCATAGGAGGGCCAGGATTCATGCAGTGAAAATAGGAAGAGGAAAGAAAAGGAGGTGATGGTGGAGGCGACAAAGAGAATAAAGGAAGGAAAAGACCTCCAATAAACTTTATAATCCAGTTCATAATTCAGTGAGTTCTTAATATACCCTGAAAAAAAATTCTCTCCAAAGTAGCTCTGAGTGCCACATAACCACATAACAACTGTGATTTCCTTGTATGCCACAGCGAATGGGTGTGATTTAGCCCCTCGGTGCCTCAGAAAAAAGTATCTCTGATATCTGACCTTTGGTGATGGTAATTTCAGCTGGAACTGAGGTCTGAGGCAATATCTCCACTGACCACGCTCTTAGTATGCAGGTTTTCTCCACTTTGGAATATCTCACAGACCTTTACTAACCTTTAGTTTTTCAGCAGGGTCGAGACAGGTGTACGGAGTGGATAAAAACGAACCTGAGTATATGTGTGTGTGCATGTAAGAGTGCTTTGGCTAGGAAGAAAAGACAGGGGATGAAGCAGTATTAAGAGATAAATACTGTACAGGATGAGTAAGGAAAAAAGATATTCACTGGTCAGTAGCTACTGAAAATTATGCAAGAGAACTAAGAAAGAGTACCAAAAGAATTAAAACCATAAAAATAATTATGATTAAATACAAACTAAGCACATGAAAAAGAACCACAGATCACACAGTTTCTAGTCAGTCCATAGTCAAAAAGCACTGCATACATTAGGGTTTTTTAAAATATTTTTATATGAGAACGTCTCAAACTGTGTAAATACACTTACTGCAACAATCGTCCTGTGAGACGAAATGGTTGCAAATATGAGCGCTTCTAGTGTGTATGCATGTGCTCCTCTGTGTGTGCTCATTCACGGGGGGGTGGAGGAGGAGCGTCCATCTGAGTGTGCACGCAAATGTCCATATGTGCCTTGTTTGTGTGCCATTCTCCATTAAAGCTGCAATTGCTCAGCGGGCATGATTTTCCACTCTGCTGAAAGCAACACTCACCAGCGCCTCACCAACACGAGTCATCAGCTCCCATTACACCTCGAAAAGACTTCAATCTCTCGGCTGATGACACTTTGAAACTGCTTCCCCTAACAAAATATTTCCCATAGGGTCGTCAGATATACTAACACACATAACACGCTGGTCTCTTATACTGAAGGCGCCATTGAGTCGCTGCATTTCCCGCTGTGGCTAACCCTCACGAAATCCCACACCTTGGCCTGTCCAGCTCCGTCCATTTTTGTATTCCTTCCATTCCTCTCGCTTTCTCCCTTGAGCCGCTCGTGCCTGCACCACACTGAGAGAGAGAACACTGCTGGTAATTAGTGGTCTTGATAATGGGGTAAGGCCAAGGAAGGTTGCCAATAATCTGGCCTAATTACTCAGATGTATGCCAAAGCGTTTGTCTAGGACAGGGTGGCAGATAATGGCTTTGGCAGGTGCTGCCAAGGATTTGCCCCTGGTGACGTTAGCTTTTAATGACCACTGAATTGTGCGCACGTGTGTGTATGCAAATGCAAGTCAATATTGCTGGTGAGACTGGTCTTAACCACTAGGGCAGAGTAGGGGAAAAAAAAACAGATTATGCCAAGACATCACATTATATTGTTCCATAATTGCTTCTGCAAATCCTGCTATCAATATTTCACAGTGGCTTCTTTCGGAAGCTTCCCTGTCTAGATTACATTTTCCAACAGCAAATGTCTGAGATTTAAAAGCAATTACACGACAATTTTAGTCTCGACTAGCAGCTCCTAGAGGCTGCAATATTCATTAAACCCCACAATATTAAGGTGTATAGTTTTATAAATGTTAATTTGCCAGGGGTCTCATGGCAAATCCTCCAGCCATCAAAATTAACAGGCTTTATGGTTAGCTTGAACACTTTCAGCATCCCTCGTCAAATATAAGTCCTTTTTCAATAGTTTTTATGCTACAAATTAACTGTGGTTCACTTTATCTATATTACTTATCTTTAAATACGGGGCCATTAGAATTAATTTAATAATAATTTTAATCCTGTTCTGCCATTTTCTTTATTAACTAGCAAGGTCAACCAATACGTTTACCTGTTGCATGAATACAGGTAGAGGAAGTATGGATCACAGTGATTTTTTAGTGCTGCTGTTTGATTTCAATAAGTAAAGACATAAATGCAGATCCCACTTCTAAATATTGAACAAAACTTTATGTTGTTATTTTGTGCACAAACGTGCACCATCAAGCACAGCACTATTTCAGGCCGGCCACAAAGTCAAACTCAGCCGCAGTTCTGGCAGATCAACTGACTGCAAAGGCATTTGAAATACAGCTACACGTTCATCTGGCTATATCATAAGGGCATGCTTTTTAAGCTTGTTCAGCCTGCCCACATTTCCTCCCCATCTGTAAACCCCTTTGCAACCCACCTGCACTGTAATTCCTCCCTTCATTGTGTATCTATTTGCATGAATTTCATACTTGCTGTTGTTAATGGTATTCCGTAAAGTGGCCTTGCTACTGCTTTTACAGAAAAGAGTCATGTCACCAAATATAAATTATTGCATGTGGAAATTTCAAACTTCTTTTGACTGCAGTGATGCTAACCTAATTAATGGTTTGTACCATACTTACAAACATAATTGAAGTAGAGCCAAAAAAGTCTTTTTAGCTGTTTTAAAATGTACAGTAGTCTGATCCAACCACTACATTATGTGATATCTTTGTTTTACTACTTTTTGATGCACTTACATTAAAATTAGATCACATGAAAAAGCAAAGTCACATTGCTGTTGCTTTTATTATTAGATCAATATTTTCAATCAATTCATCAGTTTTCTCAACTGTTTTCCAATTCAGGGCTGTGCTAGGGATGGTGACTGGCTTTGCTGCCAATGGTAGAAAGGCAAAGTTAGCATTTCTATAGAGACAGACAACTATTTATACTCACATTCACACCTTTTTCCTAATTTGAATGATCTATTTGGACAGCAAGAGGAAGTCAGAGTAACCAGAGAGAACTCAGGCAAGCACAGCGAGAGCATTCAACTCAAATCAATTCAATTTTATTTAAGGAAAGTTTTACGTTTAATCGTAAAACTAAAGAGGATGTCCGTCTCCTGAACCCAAACTGGGAGCTGGTTCCACAGAAGAGGAGCCTGAAAGCTGAAGACTTGCCTCCCTTTCTACTTTTAAATATCCTAGGAACCAAAAGTAAGCCTGCAGTCTGAGAGTGAAGTGCTTTATTGGGGTGATATGGTACTATGACAAGATAAGATGGGGCTAAACTATTCCAGACCATGTATGTAAGGAGAATGATTTTAAATTTGATGCTGAATTCAACAAGGAGCCAGTGAAAAGAAGCCAAATGGGGGAATGTCTTTTCTCTTTCTAGCATCTGTCAGCACTTTGCAAATACAACACTGCTAACTCCACAGTCCCATTCGTTTTTTCCTGTAATTGAAATTCAATATGTTGCTTTAACCCTTACTTCAAAGGGTAAACACGGCTTTGTCACAGCAGTGTCAAGACGCTTACAATGAACCTGCCACTTCTTATGAAAATAGTTTGAAGAAGGTCAAAGATTGTCTTGCAAACACACTCCAGAAAGATGCAAAACCAACAAAACATAAACACTTAAACATCATCAGGAATAATGTGAGGACTTGCTAAGAAAAGACGACACAGCAAGTGATTACTTTCTATTTCAAGTCAACAGTAATCAGTAATCAGCCCGCATGCAGTAAGCACTAGAATCTTGAGAGCTGAATAACAAGTACTCCCAAAAAAGACAAAGGTTTCCTAAATGCAGTAGCCTTTTTATTCCCAGGGAGCCAATGGAGTCCAGAAAGATCAAGTCAAGCCAAGACAGTAAACACCCAAAAAAAGAAGGCCCTTAGTCACAGAAGCCATTTACTTTTATGTGCATATGGCTCAAGCCACTAGCACTAGGATCTAGGTCTGCTGGAGGAAGCCCGTCTTCTTGGACGCCCTACATTTTCTCTTTGATCAAAATCACAGTGAAACAGTCAAAGGGTTTCTTTTTTCCCAAACCTGATGGCAGAATCATACAACGACGTGCAAGGAAAAGGCAACGCAGAAGGACACAGCAGGAGTTCACATAATGAAATAATCCACACGTTGTTGACTGACACTCACCTAAAGGAGAGGAGAAAAAGAGAACAGGGAGAGAAAATATTAAATAATGGATTCCAGCTGCAATATTGACAAGACAAGAATCACAAAGCAAAAATCATGGGAAGGTAATTACTGTGAATGTTTGAGAGGGGCTGTGCAGAACAGCTCATACTCGGCTGGTTCATGTGACTAAGGCAGACTTCCTTTGTTCGCACTCCTGACCAGCTTGACTCGTATTCAAGAGAGAGAAGGGAATTTGCTGACAGGTATGGGTGTAATTAAAGCCATGATTTCACATTAATATTCAAGGTTACCTCTTACCTCTGAAGTTGGCCATCAGGAAAAAAACCTCACTAGAGCTTTTAATGCCAGAGCTTTCCTGTTCTTACCTTTTCTTATAAACTGACTGATCATTTTTCTTTATGTTGTTTAGTTTAGTTACTTTGTTTAGTTTAGTGAGTTAAAATTAATCAGACAAGGCAACGTTGACTAAGGAAATAAGGTTGTACTGTAATGGGCCTATGTGTTTTCCTTATTCAGTGATCAAAATCCACTAATTAATTTACTTCATTTTTACCCACCAGGTTTCCAGTAAAATCCCACATTTTCAATGAAAAAATTCATCCGATGTCACTGAATCTGCTTATTAGAATATTTACCAAACCGCTATAAGTCTAATTATTTTCATTTGTTGCAGTCAGTAATTATGATTTATGCAGTCAAAACACTTGTGACTGCTTGATCCTCTAAAATCCGCTTAAGATTCAAATACCGCAGTTATAATACTGGCCTGTTGCATTCCCAAAGGTTACTGCATAACAGTTTTCAAAGAACAGATGGTTTTGGAGAGAATAGATATAAGCAGGCAAAGTAAAGACGATCGCTCTAACTACTCAAAGGACCACTGTGTTAATTAAAGAGCGATAGACTTAAAACACAGCTTTCCCCACTGCTAACAAAGCCCAGTTACAATTTAGGCCCTGTTGTGTATTTGTTATTCATACAAAACACAGCGAGCCAAAAGCACAATTAAGGCAATGCTCGAGTGTGTTAGACTAAACTTTAAAAGGAACCCTGAAAATATGTTAGTGTATAAAGATCTGGAAGCCAGAACGTCTGTGACGTAGTAGCTTCTCGGGCTCGTGATCCATCACAGCCCGCAGGTTGCTGCAATGCGTGAAGCACAAAACTAAAGTCGTAAGCTTTGTTGTAATTGGCTGGCTGTTATGCACGGACTAATGAGCAGTAAACAGGGAAGCCAAGAAAGCTTCTAAACGGACACATCGAGCACAAATTCATCGAATTTTACTAAAATTTGACTAATATTGAAATCTGACCTTGAGTACATTTTGGTTAAAAACTCAAAAGGTGATCATTGTTGCTCTTTTATCTTTTTATCAAGTCAATTTCATGGGCCACAATTATCAGTATGTACTGTATATCTTTTTAGGTAACTGCATGCGCCTTAGTCAGAAAACACTGAACACACTTCCTCAATCATCTGGGTACTGATCAGAGCTTTGCTTTCACAGGCAGCAACTGCCTTAGTGTACAGTTTATGCCCTACTGCTGTACAGGGGCATCTAATATGTCCTGTCATTTACATTTCTTTGGATATTCACTTGCTACACAAAGGCATTTCAATTCTTTTGGGAGAAGGTTTGAGGCACATGTGATTTTAGTTGCTGCTTATAACCACTAGCATTAGCAAGCTTTTAAAGTTGACTTCATGCATCAGGAAAGAACTGCTAGGAACTCAGTTGCAGCTCTGTTGGACGTTGTCTTCATGCACGACCATAACTATCAGTTCTTTGGTTCCCTATGGACAGTGCACTACAATCAAAAACAGTGCACTGTGCTTTTCTTACTTTATATACTCAGGAACATTAGAAATAATAATAGCTCTGGAGTGTAACCAGATTATCTTATCGATCCAGAGTGCTTTGAGTAACGGCAGCACTCATAGGTCAAAATATGATCTGAACAGTAGGGGTTTAAAAAAACAGATTTTAACAGCGTGCCTTAAAAGGCAAGGGCATTTAAAATACAACTGAGCTCACAACTTGAAAGAGTCAGAGTTCAGTAGTACAAACAAGTATTCTTCACTCTGTTCAGCTTATACTGATACCAGCTCTCATATGTATATAAAGCACACATATCTTTACATGTTACATCATACATATCAAAGCCAGAGCACTTCCACGATCACAGCCCGATAATAGCTACACTCTCAGCCATTCGTGGCATCGTCTTCAGCCTGAATAAAAACTGTCTTGTGCTGCCCTCGTCACCAACCTTCCAAAAGCCTTTGATAAAATCCCTCTCCCCAAACAACAGTCTGTAGGTCTAGATGAAGCCAACACTCGTTGATTTCAATATTATTGGATAGCTAGAACCCAAACTGTTGTTGGTAAATCAGTTAAATTAAGCAGTTTTATCATCAAGGAACTGTTCCCTGTTCTTGCTCAGATGATGTTTACTTTACAAATTATATACATAATTATTATTTTTTTGTTTGTTTGTTGTTGTTTTTTTCCTTTGGGGGGGGGGGGTTGCATCAACAAGGAGATTCCCAAAGAGCTATTAGCCGAGAGCATGGATGTACAGTTTTTAAAATTTTGGCGGAAATTAGACAAGTGGAGGAAAAAAAACAGCCTAAAAACTAAGAGTATGTGAAACTCATTTCCCTAAAAAGCAGGTAACAGAAACTCAGCAAAGATATGACAAAGGACCTGTGATGGTGGCTATCAAGAAGCCATTTTTAAGAAAGGGAAACATGGAAAAAAGGCTGAGGCACGCTTAATTATACAAGAACTGGACTGAAAATCATTGGCGATAGATCTGATGGTGTACCGAATCCAAATTTGATTTGGATTGGATACCAAAAATTGCCAGTGGAGTAAAAGCATGAACATGAACAGAACCACACTCCCTGTAAGCTAGAGTCGTCTGACGTGTTCTTTAATGGTTCTAGCAACATTTTACACAGTAATTTGTTTACTGTTCTACAGTTTCTATCTACTGAATGTGCTATTAAAATGTTTACTGCTCTCCGTTTTCACACATAGAAACTCAATGCAACTGTTTCATTCAATAAAAAGGAACCAAATTAGGCAAAACTAAATAAATGTAACTACACAGCTGTCAAACTGTCTTAAGAAAGAAAGCTTTCAAACCATGATGTGAGGATGTAACTAATACTCAACAGTGTTGTTAGAGAAATGCTGAGAGATAACTCTGCACTACATCTTTTTTATGATTTCTGCTCTCATATACGTTACTACTCAACTTAAGGTCGAGGGAAAAAAACTAAAGTACAAGTTGCTTTTCTTTAAAAGTACATTTTTTCATGATAGGACAAGCACTCTCGTCTCGACAACTTTACAGTTTTTGAGAAATAACCAGACATTTAATTCTAAATTCTCGATTAAAGAAGCCACATAAGGTGAACTTACTACTTGGTCTGCAGATAGTAATGCAGGATGGGAAACAAAGTGAAGTTTTCTGTGAAAGTTTTATTTCAATTGGGTTAATGGGTTAGAGTGAGTCAAAAGATTCTATAACCCTCCAGCAAAATATCAAATTATTTTTTACAGGAAGGCTATTTGGTGCTGAAACAATTACTGTAAAAAAAGATTTTTGATCATTCAGTGCCTCAGTGTCTACAAAAGATGATTTTTCCTGCTTTCATTTTAGACTCGGTCTCACAGGCAGAGACTGGTCAGTAATGTCCTGGCAGCCACAAGTCACTGGGGAAGAATGTATATTTTTCAACTGGTTGCTGGCTTTAACAAGAGGAAATTGGACTCAAAGATATTCCAATCCATCCATCCATTATCATCATTTAATTCGGGATCTCGGTTGGACTGAAGCCTATCCCAAATGTGATGGCGTAGAGGCACGGTGCATCCTAAACAGATCTCCAGTCCATCATAGGCCTAACACCTAGAGAAAGATAGCCATTCCCTCTGCGCTCAATTTTTAATCCTCTCCATGACTTTGTACAATAGGAAAAAGTAACCATTGCAGTTGCTTGTCGCAGTAGTAAAATAATTTTTTCTTAGTGACTAGAGGTGGCTGTGGGTCATTGACGGTCTCCATTACAATGGATGTACTATGTACAACTTGTCATGTCCAAGGACCCTTTGCTATGTTCACTAGAGGAGCTGGACGTCAAACCAGCAACCTTCAGATTAGCCACAGGCAGTCCTAACTCCTGATCATGGCTGATAGATGCAGTTTAGTCACCTAACAGGCGAGCAGGTGCACAAGTGCAACATACAGAGGGACAGTTTGTTCACTCAGCCACTTACCAAAAAAGAAACCAAGCATCCCATTAGTGACACCGATGCTTGCAATCATTAACAGAAATGAGAAAAGAGAAGGACATGTGAGACGTGAAAAAGGAACACACAGAAATGAGAGATTCTTAAATAAGGAAGCGATTTTTTCTGTCCAGCAGTAACATTAAGCAGACAGGTTCTTTCTGTGCTTTCACATTTGTCAATTTTCCCATATAATGTGTCACACAGGGACTATTTTTGACAGCACCGCACACAGCGAGCACTGAAGAGTTTAAAATACAAAAAAAGGTAGAACAAAGATCTCAAAGTCAAAGAAAGGTGGAGGGGAACTTTGTTAAGATGTTTTCTGCTTGACTGGGTCACATGTCAAGTTTAAAAAAAAGTGTGCAAATCACATCCTATCAGGAGTGTGACACCGCTAGAATAACAGCTTTGAAATTCATTGTAGGTGACAGGCAAACAAATGCTCAAGTGTGGTTACAGCTGGGAACAGGTGTGTGTCAAGCTTCAAGCTGGCTCCATTTATTTTCTCATCTGACACGGTACGCTAATAGTGAACCTTGTGGTATGTTAAGCCACAAAAACGCCTCATTCCATGCAACACCACACTGTATCTAACACAATTAAACATCATCTCAAATTTTATTAAATTTAATTTACCTACAACAGAGCGTGAAGCAGCAGGAAACAAGAGATACATGACACGCAAAACGGTTTCTATCAAAATAAAGCAAACATTGTGAGGGTTTTGAACCAAATAAAAATAGCATACAAAACACAGTCAAAAGCAATAGAAAAAGGGAGTACGGTGTAGCAGCAATCCTATCTGACCTGTTACTGTACAGTTTAATATCTCCCAGCTGCTTTAATCGAATGAGGAGGCAGATCTCAGCAGCCTGACTGCTTCCACTCTTTGACAGCTCAAGGCTGTCTTGGAAACCTCTCGTGATTCATGTCCTTTGCCAGGCTGCTGAATTGCCGTTGCCACTTGCCAGGTTGCTGTTGTGTCTTTATTCAAAGGGGTGGGGGATGGGGAGGAGACAGACAGAAAAAGAAAGAGCCGTATTTTGTGAGACTTTTGTGACAGGATAACGGAAGGATGCAAAATCTGATGAACGCCTTCCAGCTGACAGCACGCATGTGTCTGCATGCACCGACTTCCTGAATGTCGGCTTTCATAGAAAGGCACAAGCCAAAAACAGGATTACTCCATGTCTTGGCAAGATTGAGCACAGACTTTGGAGGAGGAAAAAAAATCAGGGGGTTAAATTTACTGCTGCAGGATAGTTCTACTCAATATTGCATTTCTAGCATTTTTGATGTTTGTTAGAAACTTGAAGCCAGGCTTTGAACAGAATAAGAGACGTGTCTATAAAGAAAAAAAGCATTCATTTTAAAGCAGCTATTTGGGAACTTGTATTTTTAGTGAGTCGGTTCATGGTTATTTTTATGATTTAACTTTTTAATATAGCACAGGCAGATATAAAGCATCGCGGGCTCTTTTTAACTGATTACTGAGCTGTGGGGGTACACGTGTGCCGCTACAAAGTACTGAATAGAATTACACTGTAATCTTCAATAAAAGAAAGATTATTTTAGCATTCAGTTGTTGCAACTTCACCACTGCCCATCGATATGATTGTCACATCCTTTAACCAACTCCCATCTAAGTTTCCTTAGTAAGAAAATTCCTACTGTCCCTACTTCAGTTTTGAATAAGTAATAACATGGTTTTGGCCGGCAGATTGTTACTTTACGTCTGAATTCTTCAACATTCAAAGACTTTAAACAACCACTCACACACACACAGTAGAAAGTATATCGAGAACAGTCAGAGGTCATTGTCACCATGGGGCTGGAGCAATGCCTTAATGACTCTTAGCACAAAGTAACAATTTTTGTACGCTTGCAGTAAGATTAAACCATCTTCAGCTACTCTCCTGTTTCAAGAGTGTAATGGGTAACGTACAAGCTGCAGCATTGGTGCCTGCGTGGTCTGCCAAACCTAAGACCAAATTCAGATATAAACAATAAGATTTTTGCAACAAATACCTGACCTCACTAAAACATCAATGTCAGTCCACCTTTCGATTACTTTTTAAGTGTCTTAACGTTGCACCCTCTGAATGAACAAATGTGATGTGCGTTTATCGTCTGTATTTTTGAGCTTACGATGATCCCTGAAAGCCTCTCTTCAGTGCATGCTGATGTGTTTACCCTTCACACAGTATGCTATAAATTGTTGCCACTAGTAAGTTGTTTACACTGATTAAGGAACCACTCATAAATTTATATTTTCTCTTGGATAAGATGCTAAATCGGTATGCAGAGCAAGGAACGCAATCGGATTTAACATTGTGCCTTCTACTTTCTATTTCCAGTGCTCAGGAATAAGTACAAGATTCACGAGATCTTAAGTGGAACGTGCCATGGCGTCCTCATCCTTCTTTGCACGTTCACACTCTTGTATGCATACTAATGAAGATATTAATTGGCTGCCTTGAGATCAACCTTAAATATGTATGTACTTGCCAATAGCATCACAAGGTAGACATTGGCAGCATGCCTGTGATCCATGCAAATTATGACATGTACTATTGAGGATGAAAGGTGTCAACGTTTTATTCTTCAATGTTAATAATATGTAGTTAGCCATGAGATCCTATCTAATTTACCTGTTCTACCTCTGCTATCAGTATGATTGCACAATGGGTGAAATGATAATGAGTGTTAGACCACACCATCTTCAACAATATTATCCAGTGTGAGTTTATATAACAGGTAACATTGTATATGTAAAATTACCAATACACTGGAAATAGAATTTCTGACAGTGCCACATTGCTTTGTCTACTTTGGGCATTCAATACTGACGGATAATGCCATGACCATTTTCAAAGTCAACCTTTCCTGGGATCTCAGCTACAAACCCTTTAATTCTAGAATTTCATGGTCAGGTGAGATCTGTTCCCTGTTGTTCCATGAAGAATTAAGAAGATAAAGGAGTTCATCCCCAAGTGTCGCAATTCCATTTAGTAGCCGATCACTATCAATGTGAGGTCTGAGAGATGTTGGTTTATTCTAACGAAGGAGGCCATCATTAGCCGCAAGTTTGTACCTTATCTTGTTTTAAAATCCAATCATAAAGAGGAAAAATTTGAAAAATTGTGTGATTGTACTGCAGCTCCGTAAGTATTTGGACAACCTTAATGTGACTTTTGTAGGTTCTGTAGATTCCAAAGGTTTCCAGTGATGCCAGAGGTGGAATAAATAGATGCTTTGCAGTGATTAGGAAAATTGTCAGAGTTAGACTATTTCCAAATAGTCTGTTTATACGGTTTAGCAGTTGATATTGACAGACTTAACATTTTTATAACACCAGTCAATATACTTCTGAAAATCTCTTCAAACCTTGCAGTGTAAGGTCTTTATATATTTTTATATATTTATAGGATCATCCTATATTGGGTAAATTGTTGGAAAACATAAAGAACTGTAAAGGTCATTCTGAAAAGCAGAAAAATGAAATGTCAGAGACAACAGACCAAAGTACACTCCAAAGGCAAAAGTCTCATAATGTGACCTAGATTTTATTTTATTTCCCATCACAGTCACAGGCTCGTGGCTTTTTCAAAAATGAGCTTGATGTTTAACAAAAGGAGACCGAGTTGCAGTAATAAAATGGCAGATTTATAAAGTACATAAAGCTAAGCACTTGTTCACTTTCTTTTGACATTTGTGTTATCTGAAGTTATGTGTTCCACCTCAGCTTAAAAGGAAATGCCTTCCAAAATTTCAGAAAAATATCTGCAAAATATATTTTTGCCTTCCCTGTATTTATCTGTCAGCAACTGTATTGTTGACGCCATCTGCATCACAATGTTTCATGTTATCGTATCAGGTTATTTTCATTCTGAATGGTCTTGCTGGTTTCTTCTCTCCTGACAATGGCTGTTTCCATTTTGTCATCAGTACAGCTGTTTGTAGTTAATGTTTGCCAGCAGCTGTAGAATAAACACACACATACGCGCACACACAGAGGCCAACATAATCTACAACAGTTGAACCCAAAACCTGATTAAAAAGCAGCCTTTCAACAAAAACATCCACACTGTGATGGAACCTGCCTTCATCCAATTTCCTTCTTTTTGTTTAGTTGCTGATTTTTTTTCTTTTTCTTTTTTTTCCCAGGCTCTGATATCTCCCACCTGGATTCATGAATTGCTAATATGTGTCAACATGAGCCAGAAAACAGAAAACCCAACGATGTCAGCAGTCCAGTAAAATAAATAATTAAAGAAAGAAACGGTTGGTTATTAGAATAAAACGGCTGTATTCAGGAAAAAAATGCAGCTGAAATTAAAGCAATCATTATAATGTGGGTTTTTTTAACAAATTAAACACTTACAGACTCAAGATGAAGCTTAATATCTGTTTTTACACATAAGCAACACAAATCCAGCTTCAACAAAGCTTCAAGGAAGTGTGTCAAGAACATTAGAAATGCCACAGCTATATAACAGTTTTAATAAGCAAATGTTAGCGTGATATTATGCTAAATAAAGACAGTTTCCATGGCAAGTTGGTGGCACATTTACACAATGTACACCTCCTGAAATTGGAAAAAAAAAAAAAAAAAATCTGCCAGTTTCCAGCCCACAAAGTAAAGGTTTGCTAAGTTTGACTCAATCAAATACAACGGCACCTGCGCCTGCGTGCACAAATAAAAATGCGCATGATGCATCTGTCACTTTGTCTTTGCACGAGAGCTCGTGGGCAATGCCCTACTTCCCCGCAGGTGACTGATGCACATGCACCCAACAGTTACATGCTTTCCACGTGAACATTTGTTCCCTTCATCCCGCCTCAGGCGGTAGGTCTCCTTGGCTGACCTTAAGTTGGACTGCCTCAGCTAGTTTGCATCACATACCTTACGAAGCAGACGGGTTTGTGGCTCCAGTAGAGCCAAAGTACATTTGAGGATGTAGCAATTTTTATATACTGCAATAAAAGGTCTCCATATGCGAGGTTATTACAGGTCAATCACCAGGACAGGTTTGTTTACAGTTTTCCAACAGGCAAAAGATTTAGAAGTTTGAGTTTGAGTGAAAGCTTGAGGTGAGAATTTTCTGAAGTTGTGGGTGTGAAAGTTGAAAGTGACAGACGTCTCTGAAATCGTGGTTAAACATATACTGTGGTTATATTTAGAGGTTCTGAGAAAACAACAGGGGTTTGTTTTTTTGCGCGAGCCACAGTTCCACATAGTCAAGCACCATTTCCAGCTCTTTTTCCAAGACTGAAAATGCCAAAACTTTCTTTACATCATGTTAAATTTCTATTCTGTAAATATGTATTCTGTAATTTAATCGACTGCTTTCCTCTACGAACAAATGTGTCCAGTTGCTAAATATTATATAACGTATACCCAGGACCTCACGATAATTTAACTACATAATTTAGTGTGTAAATAGGTAGCTGTGCGGATCTGGATGCGCTGCTGTCTTGATAATCACATTGAACATGGTGAGCATTTTTATTAGGTGAGTTCTAAATGCCCACCGTTGTAAATCAGCCACAAAGAGGAAAGGGTATCCAGACATAGATCGCATTAGATGCACAAACAGATCGCACACCAGGTAAAAATTGGATTAACATGTCCCTGAGCTACTGGATACATCCAAATATCGGTATTTTCAATCTGGTTCTGGGGTTGAAAGCAAAGAAGAATAAACAAAATGTTCTTTTAGGAAGGCAATTTCAGCTTTTTCTTTCTAGTAAAAATGCTATTGGAGACATGGAGTTATCTACACAGTGTTATCTTCTCTGGGCCCCTGCATCCTTTTGGAGCGTGGATTCTGTCACCCCTGCCTTTGTGAGACTTATAATGTCACAGTACAGACAAGAAGCCTCTCTGGACCCCCTCCTGCCTCCACAGCCACCCTCCTTCCCTCCCACCCACACATGAACCACGACGGCATCAAACTCGCATTCCATTTGCTGGAAGATATGGCTGTGTTTTGCAGACAATGTCAGCCCCCCCGAGCCTCTGACCTGGCTGACAGCTTTTGTGTTCAGGATCAAGTATGAGGCTGACGAGTGTGTCTGCGGGGCTAACTATGATATAGCACTGCGCTGTCAAAACATATTGAGGACCAAATTCCTGCATGCTGGCCCACAAGGGTAATTGGCTGCTGCCTAGTAGGTGTGCTGTTTAAATAAAATGGGCCTCATTTGTCAAACTGCTTTCTACCATTACACAGAGCGCTGTTAATATGCCACAAAGTCATTTATGCAGTAATTTTAACAGTACCTGGGAATTTAAATGATAAATCGCTCTTTTAGCATCTAATTATATCTTTAAACATATGTTTACCTACATTTACATTCTGAAAAACACACATCCTAAAAGCTATAAATGAAAGCAGAAAGTCATAACTAGAAAACACTAAAAAGAACATGAAAAATAAACAAGATTGGCATTAAAAAATATATAAATAAAATATGTCAATAAAAATTGAAATTTCAAGTACTGTATGAATATTTCATGCAAGCGGATTTTTTAATCATTTCAATCTTGGCACAACGTCTCCTGTTGGCAGCTGTCGATTTGTTCCAGTTGTGATACTGTGCTGATACGCTGCAAAGGCTAAAGCTCCACCAGTGTTTTCCAGTCAGACGTCTAGCACATTCGTACATCCTATGACCGCTTCCAGTGCATCCTGGAAAGAAGTATATGCATTCAGCCTTGTATCACTTCACAGGCCTATTTTCAATGCACATTGAGCCGAATGTGTGAATGCCAATGGCCTGCGGGCTGACACCAACTTTCCAGACGTCACAAGCCCAAGCTGGTGACCTATCCCAGCTTGCAGGTCTTCCATCCAATCTACCTGTCACTTCTGCCAATGACAAGACACGGAGAAATGGATACCGAAAACGCCGCTGCATATTGACAGTGGCAGCTGCAATTCACAGGAAAGAAGCAGCTTATCTCCAGTGAGCAGCTTCCATTTCCTTTACGTGACAGAAAAAGAGACAGCCTGAGACCGAGTTGGGGACAATGTGTCCAGACAGAAGTCTATATTCTCTTCTTGCCTACCCACCCTCAGCAAGAGCAAAACATTTGGCAACTCTAAATGTCTACGGCAGTGCGGGGGGCAAAAGGTGTCAAAGCAAAAGGCCAAAGCAGGAAAGGATTAGATCAAACTTTGATTTCAGGAAGGTTTACAGTGTCAGTGTCACCAGTGTCAGTGTAAAAAATTGTAAACCTTCTAGAATTTAAGTGCAGAGAATAACCACCAAAAGAAAAAAAAGTTCAGTTTATTACACATTTCTTCAAATCTCAGAGTTCAATTGTTCAATAATGAACAATAGTTCTCCAGCCTTTTTGAAGGTGAAGACTTTCTTTGGACACTTTTTGGATGTTTTTCCACTTATCTTCAGTCCATCATTGTACCTGATCGTTTTCAGTATTTTCAACACTGACCTATGAAGAATGAATCATTCAAGCAGAAAAAAGCACCCAACTAAAGGGATGAACCAGTGTTGCGCCTACATATAACACCTTATCAAAAACCCAACTCTAAATTGTATCTTTAGAAGCTTTGTTATTGCCAGCCTATTACAAAAGTTGTTTACATTTCTTTAGTTGAACCAATGAAAAATGATAACACAGTTTGAGATGCCAAGTTTTTAGCTAATACGTCTTTGGCATCCCTGTCAAAGTGTGATATCTCAGCATGGCGCGCGGTGTGTTCCTAAAACATTTGAGAAAAATGGACAAATGGAGGACAAAGGAAGAAAAGGCTAGTCTAAAAACTATCTGCAGCAGGTTAGCAGCATCTAAAAATCCTGTCCTTAAGAAATAGGAAAGAAGAATCCATTAAAGACGAGTCACAGGAACTGAGGGATTCATCTGGCCTTTCAGCTGGTTCATCTACTGTTCACCGGAGCATCATCACAAATGGTCTCAGTGGAAAGGTAGCTGTCAAGAAGCCATTCTTAAGGAAGGGAAATGGGGGAAAAGGGCTGAGGTGCATCAAATAACACAAGAACTGGAATCAAAGTCGGCGGCAACAGGTCTTACGGAGTGAGGAATCCAAATTTGAAAGTTTTGGTTCAAATATGTACAGAAGACATCGGGAGAGAGGTACGACACTGACGATCTACAGCCAATCTACAGTAAGTGGTGCAAACTGGTGGGATTATGAACTCAGAAAAGTAGCATCAGATTTTGATTTTGATTCACCGTCCCACATCACCTGGAAAGCGTCTTACAATGATCCTAAACATACTGCCAGTGCATTAAAAGCACACATGGATGTAAAAGCGCACAATAGAACACTACTAGCCATGGATTGGCCTCCTCAGAGACAAGACAACAACATTACCGACGCGTCGTGCAATGTTTTTGACAGAGAACTGAACAAAAGGCAGGCAGCACTCAAAGAGGAGCTTTGAATCTCCTTCAAGAAGCTTTGAAAACGATTCATAAAGACTACTTCTGGAAATTACAAGAAAGCTTGCCTAAGAGAGTCCAGGCTATGTGGAAGAATAAAGGTTGTCATGTTAGAATTGTACAAAGTCTGTTTAATGTATGTTTGCATGCTTCAATAAATCACCGCTCCTATTTGACTTCCAGTCACTCACTGCAAATCTAAATCAGATTAGGTTTTCTAACCTAATGATGTTTCAGTGTTACTACATGTTAGGAATCCTGAATGAAAATGAAATCACATGTATTATAGCCAATAAGTATGTACATATGTGTGTGTGCCGTTGCTGATTTCTTTCTGGGCAGTTCCGAATGTCAAACTTGATGCATTTCTGCATTATTGTTCCTTGTCTGCGTCTACCAGAGGACACAGCGATAATGTAGAGAAACTGCGAACAAACAAAAAGTATCCTTCTATTCATCAGCTGATAATAACTTTGAAGCACAGTGACAGGATGGACAAAGGAACCAGGAACCCTAAAAGAAAAAAAAATGTGAAAAACCATAATGCATGTGTTTGTCCCTCGCTTATTCCTCGCAGTGGGTGGCTAATCCCAACTGTTCAATACTGCCATGTTGAAATGGCATCCTTGATTGATGTGCCAGCTCCTCATATTTTTCACTCCCACTGACAAATAATACACAATTCCGCTGCATTAGTGAGCTTCTTGTCATCCCCAACATATAATACACCCTGGACCATGGTATTAGTTTCTGATTTATTTATTAATTTTTCTTAAGCTGCTGGCAGAGATAAAAAGAAAAAAAAAACATGGCACCCAGTAAATATTGTTGAATTAAAGCTTGCATGGAAGACAAGACTCCTCTTACATCTTCCTTTGCATAATGCAGCGAGGTGGGGTTCTTTGTTTTGTTTTTTTTCTTCCCAAGATAATCATATTATCTGCCGTGGGTTGCATGCACTTGCCAAGTTGTGCTCTCAGCTAAATCCACAATTGATCTTTCCCCTTTTCTGCCCTCCCTTTATTCCTCCATCAGTCTCTCTCTCCCTCTCCCTCCATTAGCCCCCCTTCACATCTCAGGCAATCACTCAGGCCTGCAGACATGGGAGGAAAAAGGAGGGTAGGGAGGTGGATATTTAATCAACTGAGTTAGCTCTGCTGGTGCCGAACAACAACTCCTATCAGAAGTGGGATTTAGCAAGTGATCAGCATGGAGCTACTCTCAGTTTGGGCTATTGATCACACATACCCAACTGCAGTGCTCTACTCTTTTAATGAGGCCAATCCGCAGATTTAGAAACTTTTAGGTGAGGGTGGATATGTGAGCATGAGCTAATTAATGGGGAGAATAGAAAATGTCCTCCTTTTTAGTTTCAATGTTCTAAACTTTACCCTAGTTTTCTGTCATGTCACAGAAGCTACCTCTGGCTTCAGGGACAAATAGCTTGAGCCAAATGAGTTCTGCATTGGACCAATTTAGAAGCAACTTATCAGTAAGTCATGAGGTTAATTGTGTGGCTCGGAAGAGCAAAAGAGTAGATTTGGCAGAAGTTTTGCCAAAAGCAAGCCGCGTTGCCTTCGATTTGCATCATATAGAACTGTAAACCCAACCAACAGAGGTGTCTGACAGACTGGTACAGAATCTGGATGTTTTACACCATTTCTTAAGTCAGGGTAATGCTAATTGAGCACTACACTACAAAAAGATGTCAGGACACTGTTGTGACAGGACCGAGAAGACAAAAAGGCAACAGCAATTGGCTCCCATGTTAATTGTCTCTTCAAAGCAGGATAGCACATATTTTAGCAGTGTCAAACTGCGCTTGTCACAGTTTTTTTTAACCCAATCAGGCCTCAGATGTCTTCCTATCTGCCAAGATCAAATGACACAACATCACTTTGAGACAAGAACAGAGCCACAACCCCTGCCTGTATATCAAACATGGAAGTGGGATAAAAGCATGCAGGGCTTTCATCTTAAAAGAAACTTGTTGAAGGGGAGCACCACTGTTAGCAGAAAGTCTACAGCTGTCAGACAGCTACTCCCATCTTTCCCGCCCATGCGTTATAAAATGACAAAAGCTGCAGACCTTAAGCCAAGGCAAATTGTTCTGTTGCAGTGAAACACAGTGACAAGGCACAACTAATGTCTTTATCTGTCAGAATGGAGAGCTTCACAGTTTGGCAGGCTGGTCAGTCATGTGAACTTCTCTTTTGTCACAGTAACAACTCTGTCAGGTCCATGAGTGCAGGTTTGCTTATTGCCAAGAAAGTCATATTTCAACTCAAATACTGTGTGGCCTGTAATCTGAACATTGGACACTTGGGTCCAACTGGCTCCTACTCCTTCTTTCTTTTTTTTAACATACACATATGAACCAAAATGAGAGCATACATGATCTTCCAGCAGCTGTCATACTGGTAATCTTGTAACTTACGCAGGTAGCTTTTATATACCTTTGAATGTGTCCAGCTTCTATGTGTCTAGCCAAAGCAAGACGCTGCTCTGGCTTTGGTAGTTGTGTTGCTTTCAGCCTGTATTTGTTACTTAACCTCTTTGTATTTTGAATATTACAGCCCGACTGTCCTTCACTGCCAATAGACCGTCCATATTCATGACTGGACATATGCTCCTGACACTGCTGCTTTTTTTGGTGAAAACACTTGTCGCTAATTTCGGAGACCCCAGATTCATATTCGCCTCCATGCGACTCCTCATCCTGACTGGCGAAGACAAGTGAAGCCAGATAAGGGAAAGATATCCTGGGTCTCCTACTGAGCAACCATCAGACTTTTCAAATTAGCCGGGCAAGCGAAAGGTCGCGGGTTTGTTTCCAGCTGGAGACACAAATCTCTTCGGGGTTGCGCCAGGAAGGGCATACGGCGCAAAAACTCTGCCAAATCAAACATGGGGCGCAACCCGCTGTGGCGATCCCCTGTGACAAGGGAGCAGTCGAAAGTAGCGGTTATGCACATGTTACATGCACGGTGACAGTACGGACAAGAGTAAGACGAATGCTGGAAAAAAAACTGCATTTATTTGTGTCCCTCGCTAATTCCCCACAGTTTGTGGCTAATCCCAGCTGTTCAATACTGCCATGTTGAAATGGCATCTTTGATTGATGTGCCAGAACCTCATATTTTTCTCTCCTACAGACAAATAATACACAATTCCACTGCATTAGTGAGCTTCTTGACACCCCCAATATATAATACACCCTGGTCCATGGTATCAGTTTCTGATTTCTCTAAACCTTCAGCACATGGGACTGTTACATTTGATGAATTGAATGTTGTTGGTTTTTTGGCCACAATACTGGATGTAAAAGCAATAGCAACGTCTTGGAGTTGAAAAAACTACTTATACTATTTACTGCTGTTCCCTATTGCTTGCAGTTGCATCGATGTATGATTTCAAATTCACTTTCAATAGAATGTGAACTGCTTTTGATACATTGTAAAGCAATGTTAGTAAAAGAAATACCACATCTGATTTAAAATGATTTATTAATTTAAAGCGATGCACACAGCAAGATAAGGTCTCCTACTGAGTAACCATAAGACTTTTCGATTGACTGCTCCTGAAGCACTTTGCCTTTCAAATCGCACCATTTCAGTCAAGCACACGTGTTACATGTGTTAAAGGAGATCAAATGCTGCACTATATTTTTCCAAATTTTACACCGGACCACTGGCTCATGTTTGACAATGGTCTCTTTTGCTGATGCTAACATTTTATACAAAGCATATTTTGTGTGTTTAGTCATTCATGAGAGGAAAGGAGAGTAGTGTGGAGAGAAGACAACCCATATGCAAGACCGCAGGTAATGTCCCTCATTTTCCAAGCACAGTAAGACCTTTGGGGATTACCCTGTCCACATCATTTCCCCCAACACTCTAACTTCATGCCTTCCTGATCACATAAAGGATTACACAGCTTTGCAAGAACACATTTAAGCATCAGCTCCTCCCAAAGTACAAAACTCAAAGCCAAATGAAATATCTGCCTCTCTAACGTTAAAGCAAAGAAGTTCTATGGAAAAAAGTAATTGTTTGTCAAGTTTAAGTTGAGATTGGATCACTTTGTTTGTTTTTTTCCTTTCTTCCCCCCCTTCTCACCGTCTTTTCTCCCCTTTGGTTTTCTTTCTCTCCCTCTCTTTCTTTCATTCTTTCTCCCTGTCCTATCCCCCAGTCACGTCTGTCCCGTTTGTAGCAACCGAAAATAAAATAAATACATAATTATAATAAAGGTCAATCAAATAGACCAATATGGCAAGGCCATGATGATCCACTTGGTAAAATAAATCCGCTTGGCATCTTTCTTGGCCTTAAGACAACAATTCTGATGGCTAAAGATCCAAACGGGACACACAAAAAAAAAAAGAAAAAAAAAAAGAGATTGGATCACTTTAAATGCACGCTTTTTAAGTACTGCTTATCCCCAAGAAGGTTTTTCCTTAGAACATAGATCAAGCAGACAAGTCATACAAAGTCAGGGGACAGAACTGCACAATCCATACAGTTGTACACGAGTGATAACCCCCACTTTATCAAGCAAAGTGGGGCTATTCAAGCTGTCATGCACTGCTCGTTATCTTACTGCCAGTCGCACCTCTCACATTAAGTTTTTTCCATCCACTAATTTGTATGCACATTTTAAATCTGCAGAAAATAAATGGAATCAAAATGAAAGCTTTTACACTTGCTTGAGGTGAAAGAGGTGGCATAATAATGAAACAACTACATTTGCAAGAGTGTCGGGAAGAGACTTTTCACAAAAAAAGCACACATTTCTTCTTCTTGTTCTTGCTGCGATATGATTAAGGGTGATGGAAGTGGAAGCAAATACAAGCAGGTCCTCACCTACTCTTGTTTCTTCTTATTATTATTTGCAGACATCTTTCTTTTTCATCTTT
Organism: Perissodus microlepis; assembly: GCF_051167445.1. Taxonomy (NCBI): domain Eukaryota; kingdom Metazoa; phylum Chordata; class Actinopteri; order Cichliformes; family Cichlidae; genus Perissodus; species Perissodus microlepis. The sequence goes on along the minus strand of NC_140470.1, from coordinate 26,162,152 downwards.
TTTGACTGTTTTGCCTTTGGGCTGCCTATGGCATCACTGCCAGTTCCATTTCTGGCCTAAGACAAGGGTCTGTGGTTCATAGTCTCACATGGAATTGCCAGCTACTTTCTTTTTGCCAGCTGAGAACTTAAGTGGAAGTGCGTAACACATGGGAGGTTTGTTTTTTCCCTGCGAAGATCCCACATTGGACTACAGCTACCAGGCAATAAATCTTGGGTGTTGCTCACAGAAAATTGGGCCTTTACTCGCCCATGTGTTATGCAGTTGCATATTTCAGCCACCCACTGTGCCACCCTCATATTGTGGGAGATACCATCGTCACTGTGGAATATGTGTAAAATGAAAAGGTAACTGAAGGTCACACGAGTGAAAACTGAGAAGTAATGTAATATGGTTTTGTGCCACAACGTTAAAAAAGGGTAACACTTTTGTCCAAATCACACACAAACAAAAACGAAAAAAGATTTTGGAGTCTAAAAGTACATCAATTTCTTGATGAACAGTATAGGATGTAATGTGTGTCTTAATAGAATCAGTTTCATATTTTGAGGAGATTTAATTGGGATAAAATATGCAATCAGTGTCCAACTCTATCTCTCCCAAGCAGTGCATGTAAGGGCCAAAGGTGCAGCATCCTGGGCTTAGCAGAAAGGATAAGTGTATCGGCTTCATCCAAACAAGCTCAAGTGTTTTTCCCCAAGTGCCACAGTGTTTATAGAGTTTCCTCCCGTGCTTGCACCCAGAGGTCAGAGGTTTTGTCTATGCAAGACTACTTTGGATCAGAAGGTGCATCTTCTTTTTGATGGACAGAGTTGTAAAAAAAAACCAAAAAAAAAAACAAACAGTCCAGCATAATATACTATTTCGTTGATTTAATGGCATTTAATTTTATCCCAAGAATGTACGAAATAAAGTGTGAAGTTCTGGGGTCATGGAGATAAAAGATGAAGTGATGATGTAGTCACTGTCACGACCGCGGTGGCAGACGTGTGGAATTGGAGATAGGACCCAAAATGCGGCAGCTCGGGTGCAGATGAGTATTTATTTAACAAAAGAAAATACAAACAGCAATGGCGTGGGTGAAGGTGAAGCAGGAAAACCTAAACTGGGTAAAACTAACAAAACAAAACCAGAAACGAAGATGCAGGGAGGTCCGGGGAAATACATACGGAGAGACGCAGGGAGACCGAGGGGAAACAACACAGAATGACGGAGGGGAATAACGCAGACGAACCAGCAACGACTAAGACAGAAGACAAGACTTAAAAACACTCAGAGAACACAGGGAGATCACACACAGGTGGGGAACACAGCTGGGGGTGATTAACGTGACGAGACCAGGGAGGCAAACTGAAAACACTCACATAAGACGCAGACCTTCAAAATAAAACAGGAAACGCATACACCCAATGACACAACGCAAAAACTTCACACAGACTGGGGAACACATAGGAACATGAAAACAAAACCCAAAATAATAATAACTACTAAAACATAAACACGGAGTCACAAACTCCGGATCATGACAGTCACTGCTCATGTCAACACAGCAGTGAAGCCGATTTCTTCCTGTGTTTAAACAGGCAGATGAAATGGATGCTCGCTTAATGGCTCGACTAAAAATAGGACAACAACTTCATTGTAATTAAAAACAGTTGATGCAACCTGATGGTTGCATTAAATGTTTTGCATTTTGGTAACACATTACAAGTAGTTCTTGCAACCAACTGGTGGCCCAAAATTTGAAGCTGCTTTATCCTCAACCAATTTCGATGTCAAGGTGATTGCACAGGTCACCTCGGACTGACTGCAATCACTCTCAGACAAACTGGTGAATTTTTGCAAATCACTGCCGTCTAAGTTAAAAATAAGAAATTGGACTCAGTTGCCAGCTGGTTATGTTGTGGTTCTATTCTTATATAAAAGCATCGTTACAGAGCATATGTGTCAGTTTGCAGTTAAATTGGCATTCTGTAGCAACTAGCTCATTATTTGTGGAGGCATTTCTGAATTTCAGTTTCAAATCTACGGGGTTCTCTAAAAGTGGCAATGCTTGTCTATTTATCACAAACAGTGTGCTGGTAATTGCCATCTTGATCCCATTCAATCCCAAACTGGTAAACTAATATTAGACTGACTCCGTTCTGTTGCTGATTTATCGCTTTGAAGACATCGAGTGTCCAGACTAGGTCCCCATCGTTGAAACAACCATTTAACAGCCAATGAGATTGAAAGAACGTCACCGTGGTTGCAACAATTTGGACTGTTCCACGGTCTCCAACCACTATTTTCCCTGTGTGACTGTAGCATAAGGGAGATTGCTGAAGCGATGATTGATGATTGGCTTTGCATCTTTGTGCCAATTTTTTGTGTGCCACCCTGGACAATGGAGTTACCTTTACCCACAAAGCCCCATTATGATCTCCTCAAAGAACTGATCAGAAGTCAGCAATAGTACTGAAATATGGGACTTACTGAACCCACAAACAGTTGCTTCACAGAGAGGAGATCCAGCCGCGTAATGTTAATTTCATGTCCGGAAAGAGGCGGAACAAACACACTGAGCTGTGTTCTTGACAGTGTCAACCCTTTAGTACTAATTTGTCAGAGCAACAGATATTTCTATCGCTGCTTCCAGATGTTAGTCACTGACGGAAAATTTATGGTTATTTTGGATTCTGGCATGTGAAAACCACAATTATTGTCTTTTTTAATTCATAGTACAACAATTAAGAATTGTTGGTAGTATTTTAATAGTTCCAAACGACCCAAACCAGCATCTTGCTTTAGGTACATGGTTATATCTGTCCTGCATCATCAGTATCTGTTCTTTAAATCCTCATTTCTAAAGCAAAATCTCACAGTCAGCGGCAGCGTCACAGATTACAGATGCAAGATATGAACTCAGTAAAGATGCACAGAAACATCTTGACTCACCTTGAATACCTGCTTCTGACTCAACAACACTACAGTGTCTGAGCAAAACCAAGAAGGTTCAGTAATTTCAAGATACTCTTGTAATGACACATGCTGTCTCTACAATGTAAAGTGCTACGAACAACACACACACACACACCCACCAACAATTACTCTGATGATGAATCGTGGCAAGACTCCCTTCACTAATTTTAGGAAATCACTTGGGAAAAGAAAAAAGTTAGTGGGGGAAAAAAGTAATTTTTGGCATTCTACATCTGTCAGTCTGTGTTTTAGCCTGATTAGTGTGCGCTAATTGACTCTGCTAATCACACCCCCAGGTGAGAGAGAGTGAGGGAGAGAGGCACAGAGAGGGATGAGAGCATGTGAATGAGGTGGAGGGTGATGGAGAACATTGCGAGCTGGTAAGCTGCAAAATGGTGGAACAGCTGTTGCGGTCTTTTATGTGGAAGCCCAGGAGAGCTGTTCCATTGGGTGTTAGTGAGTTGCGGTGCCACAGTCTACTGCAGACAAACACTGAAGGCTCAACTCATGAGTGCTGCTTTCGCAGCTAACCTATCACATCCAGTGCATTATTGCAGGTACTTTTTCATGAGCGAGACACCACGAGAAAACACTCCTCAGAGCACAAAGATACTGACAGTTATCGCTATTTAGAACATCTGTCTAAATAATACAACAAAATGACAGCGTCCTCTACCCATTACTGTCAGGAAAAAGAGAATGTGAAGCCAGTAAGTGCCTCTAACCTACTTTAGACCATGCAGGCGCATGGTTTTTCAGAGTTGGCCAGGGTGAAAAACTAAAATTTGTGTCATTTTGATAATTCTGTATGGTTATTCTCATTGTTGTGCATTATAAATCACAATCAAGTGCACATTTCTTAAAGTAGGAAAATTACTTCTTGCACAGAGAAAAATAAATCACAGAAAAACTGTGTTTCCCTTAAGGAAAAACTCTGTAATATTAACATGTTAATGTGGCAAAATAAAGTCAATAAACTGTTTTTGTACAAGAAGCACAATTTTGAAAAATACTAGCCAGTGAAAATGATTTCAATCATTTGTGTTAAGATAGCTCTGCTCTTCAAATGAATACAAAAGCATAAAGGCCATGTTTCAATCACCTCTACTACATTGTTTTTCACTGCTTTAGCTTTGTCGGTGCTCTTTAAAGTGTGTCATCATCTTGAGCGCTTTTTGTTTTCAGTGGTTTAATGGAAGTGAAACTTTCTCCTGACAAACCAGCTGCTAATTTTCACATAATCATAGTGAAGGGACGATCTCTATACACATTTGTATATGCAGAAACTGTAGGCTAGGGGCATGATCTTTCTTAAGAGGAGTCTTCTGATTTCTTCCAACTCCTCCTATTACCTGCATGTTTAAGCAGGCTTCTATTCTATGCAGACAAGCAGCAACAGAGGGATACCATTTAGCAAAGTGCATCAGATAAATGTCAGTATAGTTTCATAACGACTGAGCTTTTTTATTGGCAAATGATAAATGGCAAATGACACCCAACTGGTAGGGGAGTGATTAATTAGCAGTGTGTGTGTGTGTGTGTGTGTGTGAGTGTGTGTGTATTACAATTATTTTTAATTCGAGCCTTGCTATTGTTAATGACATTTTACTTTAGGGATGCATTGATCCGATATTTTGATCAGTGACAATTAGCCGATCCATGGAACGATCCATTCAGTTGGTTTCTGTGTTGTTCTGTCTTTACTATTAATTTAGTATCAGCAGTTTGGATTACTACTGTGACTATATATATATGAAGACAGTTTGAAGCCTGATGTCTCTTTGAGCTGAAATAAAACCATTGCTATTAAGTTAGATGAATAACAGCAATATTTTTTTTTATCAATCCTAAGCCTGTTGTTATTTATTACTTCAGCAATGAATAAAAAGAGAAAGGTATATTCATATTCTTGGATTTAAGTCGAGGATGATCCCCAGTTTCTTCCTGACATTGAGGTGCACAGGTTCTTAGTTTAACTCTGTACTCAGTACCAGCAGACATACACCGGCACAGTGTTGGTATCAGACAAGAAGAAGAAAAAGCTGCTTTACATATAAAGAATTAATGAGAGTAATGCTGTATAAGGTAAAGGCCCAATTAAAATCATTCAATACTTTATGGAAAATTCAACTCAATTCAATTCAGGTTTATTTATATGGCACCAATTTAGTACAGCTGTTGCCTCATTCACTTTATTTTATAAAGTAAAGAATGGGGAAAAAAAACCCAGAAAATCAAACAACCCATATTGAGCAAGCACAGCAAAGGAAAAACTTCCTTTTAAAAGGATGAAACCAGGTTCATGGAGGGGCAGCCTATGAGTGGTTGGTGGGTGAGGGGAAAAAGAAAAAGAAAGCATAGGGAAACGGGAAAAAACACAGAAAAGGGGGACAGAAGATGAAAATGTAATGACATGCTGCAAGTATAAAAACCGTGGGGAGTGAGAAACGACGAGTAGAGAAAAGTACTCAATGTATCACAGGAAGTTGTGCAACAGTCCGAGCCTATAGCAGTATAACTAAGGGAGACAACAAGGTCAAAAAAGGCTTTATCAAAAAGATAATTCTGGAGTCTAATTCTTAAAGCAGAGTTAATTTCTCCCAAACCCAAACTGGGAGATGGTTCCCCAAGAAAGTGGCCAGAAAGCTGAAGGCTCCACCTTCCATCCTGCTTTTAGAAACTCTAGGAACCACAAGTAAGCCTGCAGTTTGAGAGCGAATAACTCAGTATCATAACACATTTGTCTGTTTGTTATGACAGGGATGAATACCAAAAAAGAGGCAAAAACTTAAGTTTAACCTATAATTTTGATATAGCTCCAGCTCACTCATTAAACCTTGAACCTTCGGTCTCTGCTAGAACCTTTAAACCCATCTAAAGGTTATGAACTGCTGTAGCCGTGCTGTAATACTTAGAAAAAGGGGCAGCTGCTGAATTACTGTGGTGTATGCTGGAAATTATGTAAAAATATGCAAACAGCTGATTTAGCTGTCCATATGTCTAAACAGAATTTATGACAAAGTGAAAGAGTTGAAATCAGGTCCGTGTACACTGATCAAGATGTATGAAGCCAAACTGTGCAAACAGACGGCTTCATAAATCCAACGAAAAGAATCACAGTGGAGTAATCTGCCTTTGTAACTACGGTTAACTTTAAGCAATAAAGCTAGAAAGGGATTTATGCATCTATCCCCGGGAACTTTTGTCTGGTTTTCCTACAGAACGTTTGATATTGTTTGATATTTGAGAAGAAATGACTCAATGCCGAGCAACCAGAGGACTGGCAGCAGTTTGCCGCTTCCTGTGCTCAGCATGTGTGCACCTACGCCAAATAACTAATGGCCATGTAGAGTCCCTGAGATGTAAGGGATGCTCAGAGTCAGATGAAAGATCAGGGTAGAACATCTGTGTCATCGGTTTGCTGCCCACGCTCATTTCTTTATTTTGCTTTGCTCTTATGAAATCATTTGTTAAATATGTTTTTGCTGCCTGGCATCCAAGAATTATTCCCCTTTTTCAACAGCGAGAGGGAATTGTTTCCCCCCCATACAGACAGTTTGATTTTGTCTTTTCTGCCTGAGTAACCGCTTTGTCTCCAGGTGCGTTTTTTTAAACGCCCACTGAGATGCATTTATGCACACACGTAAACACACTTAAAGGCAAACCAGCCTAATGAAATGTACTTCAGGATTTCCAAAAAATCACACTCCACAGGGAAACTACTCACTCCTCCACAGGATGTTTCTGCCATGACTGCTGCCAACATCTAGACGTGATTGCTTATTGGATATCATGCTCCTTTTTATCTGAGAAAACTGGATTGACACTCATGCAGGCATCAGTGATTCACTTCTCCAGACGACGCTAGTCCTGATGCCCCAAAGAAGCTGAAATCAACAGAACTTTCCGTAGTAGTATAAGGTTTTTTGGGGAGTTAGAGAGAAAAAAAGTAATACTTTCCAGACCACCTTTGAAAAATGAGAAATAAAAACAACTGTATTACTTCTGACTGAATCAAGATCAAAGTCAGAGGCTGTAGCAGGTGTAATACAGCTTTATATATCAGACATTCCTGCCCAAACCCTTAATTCTTGTCTATGTTAGCATGTAAGATTAAGCTAATCTAATTACTTCTTTTCAAACCTCAACTTTTCAGTCGCCCTACTTGTACTCACGCTACACTGCGCACTTCTTGTTTCAAATAGGTTTGAGTTTAACCTGACATGGGCCAGTGGACAAGCTCCCTTCTTCCCACAGCCTGAGCAGTAATAAAGGTAGCGCGGGCCACAGCGACGGAGGGATGAAGCCGCTGAGTTGTTAGAAAGAGGAAAGAGGAGGAGCACGGATGCCAGGAGGTTGGTCAGGGACCAGCTGGGAATTGGAAGTGAGGCGAGTTTGGCGAGGTGCGAATGGAACCTCGGCAGCGACTGAGGTTTCCATTGCACTTGACTACTCTTAGCTGAGCCAACCAAGCATGGAGGAATGAACAGTTGGGGGGTGAGGGTGGGCAGTTGTACTCTGTCTGGCTCTGCTGGTTCTTCTTCTTAGCAGTTATAAATCCTCTCACTACGGCAGCCGTGCTCATCATTTTCTTTCTTCGAGCAATTTCAGGAGGATTTCTCGTGTGTTTGTGGTTTTATTAAACATGGGAGGAATGTTTAATGCCCAAAACAAAGCTTGACATTGGTGAAAATATATTTTTTATGCCATTTTCAGTCATTAAAATATGAAAAAAAAGTATCTATGATTAGAGAATCATATATTGTAAGTAAGCACAAAGTCTTTATGCATTGGACAAATATACTGACATAGATTTCAGGAAACAATGAATCCACCTTTAACCACGGCACCTCATTTATAAGAACTCAGTTGTGGTTAACACATTTGTTTGCCAATTGACAGACGGCTGCATTGAATCCAGCCAGAGACTAAAATTCCTTTTATAGTTGAATCAGGAAGGGTATCTCATTTAAAACTGCCAAATCAAACATGTGGAGCAACCCCTTGTACCAAGGCAACAACTGAAAGTAGTTTATTCTTCATCTTCTTCTATTTCTTTTATGACTGTATTACAGTAAAAGTTTGACATTTAAAAACCCACAGTTATATCAGCCATTGGTCAGTGAAGTCTCAGAAACAAGTTGAGTATCGTCTTTGTGATCTGAGATCAAATCCTACATGGAAGGGCTAGATATGACTGAGAAATAAGTGTTTTCTGGGCTTTAGCTGTTCTCAGACAGCTCTATACACGAGCAACTGAAGCTGTCCTCTTGATTTAAGGCATTAGACTCTGCTTTAAAAAACATACAAAAATAAAAACGTTGCTAAATATAAAACATACCATATAGATTCCAGTAAAAGGGATTTGCAACTGCAATTAAAGCAATGGAAATGCTTATCTAGCCTTCAAATAACTGTTGTGTTTTCCTGTCACCTGAAGAACTGAAAACCAGTGAATTACTTTAGCTGATGATGACCCCACAGGAAAAGGAAACCAAAAGTACTAGCAAATGGTTTGCTGACCATGTTATTACTGTGCTTGACTGACCAGCCAACCTGCCTGACCTGAACCACACAGAAAAATCTGCAGGGTATTGTAAGAAGGAAGATGAGAAACACCTGACCCAAAAATACACAAATACACATGAGCTGAAGGTTGCTATGAAAGCAGCCTGGGCTTTAATAACACCTCAGCAGCGCCACAAGATGACCACCCCCATGTCATGGTACACTTTTGGAGCCCCAACAGAGTAGTGAGTGAATACATTTCTATAGGTACTGGCTTTCTGATGTTCATTAATTGGTTGAAGCTCCAGCAACACTTCTGGTATAAAGAACAGCTTTATTGCTTGGCCAGCGTGCCTGTGGTTTTTATTACGGTCATCAAGAACTATATTGCAAACAAACTGCAGGCAAACACTTTAAACAGCATGTTTGAGTAGAAAAACACTTCTAGGGGAAAGGTTTTGAACACCCAATCATCTTCATCTAGTATATTTGCTCACCAGTGGAGCAGTTGGGTAGTGATCAATGTCAAACCTGGGTATGTTTGGTACTTAAACAGGAAGAGCATAAATTTGGGATGGTGTTTTTCCTCATCAAATCATAAAGGACAGTTGAAAAAAACGAAGTACAAATAAATAAAAACTGATACAAAAAAATGATATATTTAGAAAAAATACTATTAGATTCACAGATTAATAAAAAAAAAATATTGGCATTAACTCTTAGTTGATTTTTGTGCGGACTCGCTGCACACACACAAGCCAGTTTTTGCAAACAGTGGAGTCGCCCCCTGCTGGCTGTTATTTAAAAAAAAAAAAAAAAAACGACCACTAGCATATTAGCTTCACTTTAGAGACTGCGAAGTTAAGCATTTCAAAGATGGTTTATGGGTTTGACATGTGGCTATACTTACATTATCCGTTTCTCAAACTGACTTTCTGAACACCCAAGATGTTAAGAAGCTTTAAAACCAAACAAAAAGAACATATGGTGGAGGTTGGAGGAATCAATAAGCCTAAATAGTGCAATACAAAGTCTCAGTTTGCTGTTTGCAGGCTTTTAAGTTCAGATGATTGATGTTTATTACCATGCAGCAACCTGGAAATCATAGTTGACTTCCAAAGATTTTATCTACAAAGCAGAATCTTTGACTCGTTCACTTATTATTTAACTGAACGTGTTTCATGCCCATTTAAGCCCTGGGAGTTCTCTAAATACAAATAAAGTACTTTATAGTATTCCTCAGAGCACCTGGGAAATTAAGAAGAAGGCACCACTGCCAGGAACCGAACCCCTATCACATTTATTTATTTTTATGTTGCGAAATGCTGCATATTGCAGATTTAAAGAACAACAAACTCCACTAGATTACTTTTGGCGCATGGCTGAAAGTAGAGAGAAGACGCAGCAACCTCCCAGTCTTAAGTCTCAGTCTGGTGCAGTCAGTCATCTCCGGGAGATGATAAAATATACACCAGCAGAGGTTCTGTGTGTGGCTCTGTGTGGGAGGCAGCTGGGAAGAAGTCATCATTAAGGCAGAGAAATCAACAATAAAGTCTAGCACAAAAATATTTGCTCCCACCCTTGATCTGTTTTTCAAAGTGTAGAATGCATATTGCTTGGTGGCCCAGAGGCCTTAAGGCACAGCTGAATAAAAGTACTGTATATTGTCCCAGTCACAAAAAGCACAATTTACAAAGTACAAACTTGGTTCTAAGCTGATGACCCAGTGTTATTTTTCCCTAAAGCACTATTCTACTGTTGCATTGGAAAAACAATCATTAGCAAAAATTATTAAAGTGTTATTGGAACAAAGATGCACATGCACTCAAAAAGAAGAATACTGCAGGAGAAGAAGAACTTCAGCTGCACTGTGAAAGAAAGTAGCACCAACATTTCCGTGCGTTTTCAAAGATTTATACCTTTTTAGACTGGCAACACTGGCAGATACGTACCTATAAATATTTTCTTTACTGAGCTCTCACATCAGTCTTTTATGCACTCACACGATTTTATGTCAACAATAATTTACATAGGTTTTATTAGTTTATAGTAAGATCTTTATAATTTATTATTCATTGACTTTGAGGCCAACTAGCTCTTTACCTGCCTTCAATACCTCAGCATCACATCTAGTTCTGATAGACCTGGTGTTGTGCTCATTGATGACGGTTTCCCTTAGCAGGATGCCAAAAACAGCCCGAGTCAATCCTAGCTCTCTAAGGAGAATTATGAATGCCATTTTTGTGATCTTGCTGTGCCAGAAACAGAAAAAGGCAGAAAAAATGACAACAAATGTGAATGAGATCAACCCAGCTGTGCAAGCTGTTGAAAAAGCACAAAGAATAACTCCATCTTCCATTGGTGCAGCATGTTTTTGATCAATGTTAAGAACATCACATTCTAGCAAAGCTGTTCCCAGAAACCACAAAAGTATTTTGAAGTTATATTAATGGGTTTTTTTTCTGAATGACTACATGGCTTCATGTTTTAGTTCCCATTTTCAGCATCACAGCTGAGAGTTGGTGAAACCATACTAAAGCTATTAAATAACAAGTTAGTGGTCAGTTAGGTAGAATGGATCATTTCAGTATCAATTCATCAATTTAATTTCCAATGTGATAAAGCCCCTGTGAGTGCTTTAATAAAACTAAAATGACTTTCTGGCTGTTAATTGCTTTTCATGTAAAATTAAGCCTCTAGATTGGCCCAGGCCTGTGAGTTGCAGTGAATTGCAAAGGATCCTATCCTCTTTTCTACATTCAGCATGCTGGGGAAGGATTTTTCAATGCACAACTCTGATGTTCTTTGCAGGGATGCCATGCTTCCTAATTAATGTCTGTGTTTGACTACCATGTATTTGTTACAGTTGGGGAAGTGACAACGACTATTTGTTGAGCCAAGCGGGGGAGCAGAGGCTAAAAACAAGGTATGGATGGAAGAAAGAGAGAGCAGATGGGATGGTGTCAGGGAGTGCAGAATGAAGCATACCTTCATCCATCACGGCATGTGTGCACGACACACACACACAGGAAACACACACAGTAATCTCACTATTGAGGCAACAAAGCACAAGAAATGGTTGAGGTTTCTAGTCAGTGTCAAACTAAATTTAGTAGAAAATGCAACATCTCTGCACAGCAGCTACTTCGAGTCTGAAAAACTACATGTCCACAGTGAGTGGAATGCAGACCACGTGCAGGAAGTATTTTATATAGCAACTTAATGGATATATGAGCATGCTTTAAAAACTTTTTATGGAGACTATTTTTTTCACTATTTTATCATAACAATTTAGAGTGAGTCACCTGATCATAACAGTTCAGAAAATGCTTTCTAGCAAGAAAAAGTTGAAGGGAATACAATGTCTGTTTTTCCTAACAACATTCTGTGATGGATGTGAAATGATGACCACATTCTTTTCTTTTACTAACTTTAAACAAGTAGTTTTAATTGCCTAAGCTTAACCACTCCAGGTCACTTTCAGGTTATTTCATGGGTTGCTGCCATTTAATTAGTTGTACACTGAAACATCCTGCGCAAACAGTGTCAGTTCCCGTTCAAATTGGACTGTGCACAGAAGCATGGTGTAAAATCCAAGCGGGCAGCCTTAGGGAGGTTTACATGGTAGCAGTCGTCCCCTCCACCCCTCCATTTGTTTTTGTAAACCAGGAATTCTAGTATATTCCCCAAATGCAATTTAGTCAGGACCATAAGACTCAAAATAAGAGTTAATTCTGTCTGCAGGTGGAGGTGGGTTGCAAAGCAGCTTGCAGATTACTATATGCAATATAAAATGTACCATTCAGGCTTTTAACACTGTGGCCTATCTGAACAAACACTATATAGCTTACAAGATCAAATGCTTAATATAATACTTCATTATAAAAACAGTGACTTTCTGTTAAGCTCTTAGTTTTAAATTAATGAAGTGTATCAGGGATTGCCTTTAACGTTTTAAAAATACATGTAATAAACAAATATGATTGGAGTGGCACAAAAATCACAGAAGTGCCCACATCTTCTTTCTTTTCTTTGGTAGAAAATGTCAGGCACTTGCAATTTGTTCTTTTCTTTTTTCTTTTCCCCCCCTTTTTTCAATGTGAAAACAATGGCTTTGGACTCTGGCTGGGGAGCATGGACAAAAACATCAAGGAGCAAGATCTCCACCTGTGACCCTGTAGGCTCCAGCTCTGTGTTGGGTTTGGAGTGTGATGTAGGCCTGGCTGCTCCTCTGAATTCCCTGCCGGGGACGGTGGGGATTAGCTGGAAAACTGTCTGAGAATGACTAAATAAACAATGAAAGCAACAGCAAGAGGGGAAGCAAAAGACAGCATGGGCATGACATTGTTTTTTTGAACTCTATACTGGATTGCCAAGGTTATAAAAGGTGACAGTAGAAAGATTTGAGAGGAACTTTCAAAGCAAGATCTATCAGCTGATATTGTCTGGATGTTTTCTAGAATGTAGAAGATTTGAAACCAACTCTGGAAACTGTTTTATATAAATGATATAAATAAGCAATACTTATGAGTGTGTTTTCTTCTTTGAGACAAGAGAAAAATTAGAATTTCCATACAACCCATTCACCAAATATCTACAAAGAAAGCCAGGAGCCTTATAGAAAATTGGGTGCATAATGCAGCAATTCACTTCTCATTTCTGCTCCCCACATATCGGACGGGGCAAACAGAATGGTAATGGAGTTGATGTCTCCATGCTCCGACTCACGCTCATTTGTTATTTATTCATGAGAAAGCAAGCAGGGTGCCTAGCCTAATACAGTTCATATTATTCACTCACTCATGCTATCCAGATTAAAGTATAATATGATTTCAGTTGAAAACTTCTATCCTCCTATTCTTGAAACACAACTTCATTCAAACTTGTAAGTCAAAGAAAAGGAGGAGATTCTTCTGAATGTGTAACAAAAGCATGACAAGGTCGAGCATGGAAATCATGTGACCCTACTTGGAGAAGAAAGACATAGCTGAGGATTATTTCTCCAGTGGTTGTATGGATATACGGCAATAAGGCTAAATGACTTCATCTGTCAAACTTTGTCCCTTTTGTTTTTCTCTTTTGATCATAATCATACATCAGTTTTGCCCAAGAATGTGTTGCATTTGGAGGATTTCTGCCCACTGGAACAAAATCTAAAGCAAACAAAAAAAACTATCAAAAGCAAAGGTTTTTGCACCAAGGATACCAAGCAGTTAATAAAAGCCTCTACACAGTGAGGACAGTTGGCCTTTAACAAAATATGACTACATAAACGCAGTAGTTTTAGCATATTACTAACAAGAGTGAAGGCAGTAACGAAGCAGAACTACGTTATAACCACAGCCATGATTCAGACATGGAAACAGTGACAATGTTACATTAAAGTGTGACAGTGTAAGAAATCACAGACAGGATGTAGACGCCACAAAATCACCCACTGGTCTGTGATCGCCTGCTTTGAAGTCTTGACTTGACTGTGGGCTCGCCGACGGGCCCATTTTACAAGCGATCTTTAAGCGACTGTAACTCTGTCATCGTTTATGCTAGAGCAAAAATGGTTTCGAAAAGAAGAGAAGCTTTGCTTTACAGGGATGTGTATTACGGTAGCGCAAACCGTTCTCAAGCTTCTACTCTGAAAAAAAAGAAGCCAACTCCGCTTAGGTGCGCTTCGCACTAACGTAACTCCTTGACCATTTGGGCCAGAGAGACATTTCAAACAGTTACTGACAAGAAAATGAGCTTTACAAAACTTTACTGGGCATCATTAGAAAGCACTTGCAGCGACGGTCCAATCACATGTAAGAATTGATGACGCACGGAGCAGAGTGCCGGGTGTGGAGAAATGTCAATGCCCCAAAAAAGGCCTGGAGATTTAAAAAAACTGAGGGGCCTAGGCTCAAAAACTTTATTGTACATATTTAGTATAGTTCATATTTAAAGTTGATGTTGTGTTACATTTTGTTCCTGTTGAATATCAGTTTCCACTTAACTATAAATCTGAAAAAACAGTACGATTTTTATTTTTTTCCACTGTCATAACAATACAATAATGTAAAATGACTGCCAGATGTTGACAGCTGAGGTGATTCTGAAAAAAGGGGTAAAAGAATTCACTTATACTTCACACTTCGTATAATTTCTGGCCCTTTTACAGCCAAAATGACCAATGAGTCCAGGCGGCCTAAATGATGCTTGGTAGATAAGGGGTTAAATTTGAAGTCTACTGACCTTCGGTGCTGTGGAGCCAGCAGTGAGTATATTGAGATGAGAGGGCGGAGTGCCAAGTTTGCAAAAAAGCATTTAAAGACGATATAAGTAATACATGCTTGGCAACATAAAAAGTAAAAAACAAGATTCTGACTGAAGCACAAACATTGATTTCAAGAGTCAACAACACCTCAAATGTTGTTGGCAATAGGACAGGTCAGGACTTTTAAAAAATTAAATGGCTAAAAGAAAAAAAAAAACACCGTCAGAAAGTGTCGCAGACCACCATCAAACAATTTCGAGAAATTAAAAAGTTAAAACTAGCTTGTCACAAGTTGCCACAACTAAACACAGTCAACTGAGAGTGGAGGTGGGGGTTCTGGGGGTAATCTACAAATCGAATTTTCCCCACTGAATATCGAAATGTATTTTTGCTCCATCCCTAGCTGAGAGATCTAGTTCAGTGACTAAAAATAGTGGACCTAAAACCTCAGTCAAAAAAGGTCAGGTCATAATAGTATAAACTTTCATTTTAAGTGAATTATTAAAAAAAAAATCACCCCCATACATTTGTCATGGGAATGGAAATGAGCAGAGCCCAGTACATACACCAGTACTGCTGATTTAAAAACCCAATATATCAGAATATTATTTTAGACAAACTATTCAAAGGTGTTTGTTCCAACTCTTTTTTTATGCTGTTAATTTCTATTTATCGGCCTTTATAAATCGAGATAATCAGTAGCTGGTGGCATTTCTACCTTTGGCTTTGTTGTTCAGCCTCAGAGCTCACTGCTGGCAAAGATTTGTACTGTAGCTTTACAAAAATTGTCCTGAACTGTGTAAATACTGGATCAACAAGTTGTCACGTTAAAAGCATTTTGGATTATAGATAAAGGTATCTTTTCTATTGTTCCCATTCTTCTGAAATTCCGTTTGATTGTATGAATTCTTGTGTCTCATCAGACTTCTTATTCTTTTTTCTTTAGCGATCCCGCTGCTTTATTTTGCAGTCTCATCGATTTTTGTTATTATTTCTGACAAACATGATGGGAAAAACTACTAAATCAAATTTAATAAGAACAAACAGATCTTCAACAGTCAGAGTTCATTTCTTGAAAGAAGAGTCTACAAAATAACTCAACAACACTATTTATTACCATTCTCCCATTTTGGAACACAGAGGGTGGACCACTTAGCTACTGGTGTGCCCTGTCCCTCTAAAATCATCTGTGTTTACTTAACCTTTAGGAAGTCCTCATTAGTCAGCTTACTCCAGAGGGCCTATTACGTTGTCAAGCGTGAGATAAATTAACAGTGGGATCATTGATTTGACTTATGCCTGGAGCCGGGATCACGTTGGCTGGTCAGTATGCACCGGGTAATTAGTTTATCAACAAGAAGGGACTTTTCTTAAGTGATTAATCAGGGGATCTCTCCGACTCTCAAAGTACTAGCATGAGCATCCAGTGGAGTGAAGAGGCACCTGATGTGGGGAGATGGTAGTCACCTTTAAAAACAGCATCCTGGTTGTTCAAATATGTAGGAAATCAGGCTTTCTGGGAAAAGGGACCGTCCATTCTTAGACAAAAGAATGAGCGCCACAATCTCTAATAGGTTAGATTGAATAGGCAGGGAAAGGTCTTCTGTTACCATATTTTAATGCCCATAACCCAACGTAAAACAGAAAATAACTGTCTGTTAAGAACAGGAACTAAAGGCAGGCTTGTCCAAACACTGAAGCCCAAAGCACTTCTATTCAGAGTGCTTTGGGCATGAAAAATCAAGAGAGTAATATGTTTTATAATTGATTAGCTATCATTAAGCATCAAAACAAAAAGACAAGCCTCGGCACTGCTAATGGTAAAATGCCTCAGGGTGAAAAGTGCCTCCTCTTGTACATTTACTCTGTGGGAGAAAAAAAGGAACTTTGTAGAGTCCAGCAAATTTGTATTTATAGTAGTAAGAAGGGGCTTCAGCGATGCATGGGTTAGGAGACTGCAACTTAAGCAGCACAGGGAAAGAAAATGAGTTTCGGACCAAATGTGGCTGGAGGATAACCGTGCACTCTTTAGGCATTTGATTAAAGTACTGCCGTTTGTCATGCAGTTGCAAACCCAGCTGTTGCGGCGCATGCTGAGTCACAGCATATGGAGCGGGCGTGGGGACAAGAAGGGAGGCCGAGCGCCAATAAGTTAGAATGGAGGGGAGAGATGCACACTGCTGGGATCTAACACTTTCATCCAATAATGGAATCTCATTACCAAAGTGAGAGCTGTCCAGGCAGACCTAATGAAGCCCCACATGGTGAAGGCTGGCCCCTTCACACTGAGACGAGGGAGGGAGGAAGGGGAGCTAGTTGGACTGACAAAGAGTGAGCGCAGGAGAGACATCAAATCTATAAGTAGGAGGAGATGTGTCAGCGCTAAATAAATATGGGGAAAGGATGGCAACAGATACAGGGCAAGAGGGGAACAAGGAGCAAAGAGATGAGGGTGAAAAGAAAGACTATGAAAATCAATTGAAAGATAAATGATGCTGCAACTCTCAGAGGAAAACAGTACTCAGAAAGAGACTCCAGAAAGCATATGGACAAACGCTAACATCCAGGCTTTTAGGGCTAATTGATAAATGGCTACTACAGGTTGCCACCCACTCTCTGTGGAGATCTTCAATTTTTTTCCCTCTCTGAGCATGTCTGACAGGGCAATCTCTGTATGCTAATTGGCTAGCCGAGCCATTGGGCCACACAGTCCCACTGTCCGTCCCCGGAGTGCTGTCATCCTGTTGCAGCTGACAACAACTACTTTTCCTCTTTGGTGGGAAGGTGCATGGCAGCTGCCAAAGAAAACTGGAGACAAAGCCTCCCCAGTAGACACCGAGGCCCTATGTTTCAGTAAAGGACGCTAAAAATAACCAGCAATTCCACTATGCAAACCTGACACTGCGGTCACTGTTGACAGTACATCCAGCTGGGATGATAAGGAGGACGAGTGCAGGGCTATGACCATAACATTAGGAATTTATACCATCATCTGTGATTGAAAAAGTGGCCATATAAGCCAAGTGAAATACAGTAGCTATGAAAAGATTTTATTTTAAGCTTTGTAGAATTAAAAATTTCACTCCAACTTATTTTTCTTAAAACAGTATGGCTTATTAAAGAAAATCACAATTATGTTTTTTTTAAAAGATGACTTCTGCAATGAATCTATATAGAGCAGACGATCTGGCCTATGCAAGGTCATGACACCGCTTATACCATTTACTATAATTTATAGCTGTGAGATGAATTATGTTTCTATAGAGGTGCTCATCAGGTTATGGCTTAGATTTGGTGTAGAAACATTATAAAAGTGATACAAACTGTGCAAACAAAAGTGAAAACAAAGTGCAAAAACACAAATTTCCCAACTGCAAGACAAACCAGGTCCTTACGACTGAAAAAGATGACTTTTATGTCCAGTACTGCTATAACCAGTGCGTCACCTTTTTAGATCTTTGTGATGCTGGCAAATCTGGCAGAACAGGGATATTTGATGGCCTATTATGAAAAGAAATTTTGGATATATATGACCATATAGTAGTTATTTTGTTTCCTGGGTGAAAGTTTTGTGTTTAATTGTTTATTTAGGTACCCTTTAGTGCCTTATGGCCATCCTCTCTGACAGAAAGACCTGCTTTAGAAGATGTTTAGTGACAACAGACCAGCGAGAATCTGGTCAAGCACTCACATGTTGTTTTGGAAGTCCTTGTTATTTGACCCATTCTGCCAAATTCTGTCAAACCTGTATTATCATATACATAGTTATCAAACGAACCAAATGGTAACATTTAAATATGAAAAATAAGTCTAAAAACCTGACATCAGTCATTTTTAAATTATGTTTACTGGTTTTTCCCAAACACAAGGCAATTTACAGAAATAATAGGTACAAAAAGAAGGAAGTTAGGCAAGAAACACTAAAAAACACACAAAAAATTAAAAGGACAAAATATGAAAACTAATCCCCTAAAACCAATCCCACTCCCACTCACTACCAGACAAGGGCTAAAATGGAATTAATGTCTAAGCCAAAAGAAAAACTAAAAACAACCATAAAATATACAAATATGAGTGAATAAATGTTAAAAAAAAAAAAAAGAAAATACACCAACACAGAGAAGAGGGCCATCAGTGAAGTGTATAAAAACCCAAGAGAGTTTAACAATGCCTCTATAAAAATACACATTTGAGCAGCACAAACAAGTGTGGTTGTCAACTCTCTACAAGGTGATGTGTTATCTATATAATGTCTAAAAGCATTAGACCAGCATTCGTCAAAGAGTTACAGTTGCTTTTTCTGAAGTCATATAAGAGATTTCTTTAACTTAACAGCTGTGATATGATCCACAAGAACTTTCATGTCATGATATGAGTGATATAGCAACACCGTCGATTTATGTTTTCCAGTGCAAACAACACGTGACAAGCCCAGGCATGTCTGAGACTGAGAACGTGTTTCAGCCTCCACTGAGGATGTAGCAAAACGAGAGCTACTTTAACAACTGCTAACAGAGCAATTTGAAGAAAACGATTACTGATACAGCAAAGCTGGTAACCAGGTTACAAAACAGGCGATACTAGCAGCTGGTCATGTGCAGCACAAACGTACATAAATGGCTCAACCTGGATAATTTGAAGCGCTTGCTAGCTGCACTCCATATGACAGGAAATAACTGATGAGTTATTTCCTGTCATATGGTGGTACATGGTGGTACAAAAGCTCGACCCAAGAAGTTGCCAGGTGGAAAATATTTCATGTTTATCATGTCAAAAACTACTAATACAAAATCTCTGCACATCTGAAGGTGCAACAGGTGCGTGGGAGAAGAAATTCTACAAAAACAATTAAATGTGACTCCTGCTTACAATGTCACATTAAAATCAGGCACCTGATGAAGGTCGACGGGACAGAAAAGCTGTGAAATAAATTTATTAGCGTTAAGCGAGACAGTGTGAGAAAATTGCATTTAATTGGTTTTTTTGTGGAATTATGTGACAATATTGTGCAGCCTGCTTAAGAGTTACACGTGTAAGTTTTTAAGCAGTTGTGTTACACTTGAAATTTCAAGGCAAACCTACTTTTGTTCTCACATTTGTCTTATACCTTGTCACTCTGCATCATGCTGTGTCATTACTATTGCACTATAACGCTGCTGCTCGCACATTACAGCAGTAGAGTCACTGTGTAAATTAGGTAGTCAGTCATCAGTGACAGCATCACGTTAGGAAATAAGGATGGAAAATATCCTTCATTTTCTTTGCTCTCATAAATGCTGCTTCCTGCAATCTGTAATGACCAATAAACCGCTGTTTTTTTATATTGTCTGAAATATCAGTATTGCAAATTTCCTTGAAACATGATGATATTGATGATAATATACAGCATAGACCTACCTGGCAGTGTTCTTTCTTAGATGTCACGTAATGTCACGCATATGCCCTTTACTTATTTTTACTTCTTACTTTCTTTTTTAAAGGAAAATTTAACAACTACATGAAGACAATTTCTTAAGTTACGTGAAACCAACCGTAAAGTGTTAATTTAAACATACCTAAAACTGTCACTGATTTGGAAGCAGTTATTAAAGAAGAAAAACAAATCTATCATTTTTGTCATATCGTTCAGCAATTGAAAAACAACAAAAGTGTAAAAGTAGACTGATGAGTCTGAAATGCTTTGGCAGTGATTTGAAAGAAAGATCTTATTGTCATTTGTAATCTCACCTTACTATGTTTGACTGTCATAATCCAAAAACAAACAGAAATACAACACAAACAACAACAAAATCCTTATATCTGGGCCAACTTTGTCTTGCATAATCCCCAGTGGGAAAACCTTTCCAGCTCAAAGCTCATTTTGCTTCTCTCATATCAATTTATAGTACTGCCTTCCACTCCGATAAAGAAAAAGAACACCAGAGCCTCCCACCCGAACTCGTACCCTACCTCCTAAAAAAGAAGTGAACACATACTGACATAGACAGGTGGCCAGTTTTGTGACGTTTCATCATCTGTGATACAATATTTACCATGGAAAAACTATCATTTTTAGTTGTTGAGTTGTCTTAGAGAATGAATGATATCCCCCATAATACATATTGCAATTAGTATGATCATTATTAAGATTATCAGTCTTACTGATGTATCATAGCAGTTAAACATTAATAAGCATTGATAAAATTTGTTATCTGTCTATGCGTGAGCTCTGCGACCTGTCCGGAGTGGATCCCGCCTATTGCCCTATGACAGAACTGGGACAGACTCCAGCCTTGGATAAGTGAAAGAAAATAGATGGGTGGATGGACGGACGCCAAATGGTCGTCCTTGGAAACTAATTTCAAAAGGACACTTAAAAACTGTTTTGCAGGTGACTTGATAAATCATACATTTCTAAAAGTATCATGAGCAAATCAATTAGATCAGTGAATCATAGGAGAGCATCGAACAGTAAACAAAACAACGACAGTAACAAGCTATGAAAGCAAGTATGCCAGTGAAGCTACCTATGCAGTTATTGAGAAGCTTGTGCAC
Source organism: Perissodus microlepis (assembly GCF_051167445.1). NCBI lineage: Eukaryota > Metazoa > Chordata > Actinopteri > Cichliformes > Cichlidae > Perissodus > Perissodus microlepis. Next base: position 26,140,899 of record NC_140470.1, on the reverse strand, counting down.
CTAAAAGGATCTACTCTAACCTATTTACAGGGAGTAACTGTTGTTTTCTCTATAGCTCACCTCTAGCTCTCAGTATTTCCTCACACTTTTCTTAATCACTAACCAAGCTAAATTGGTAGAAACAGCTACTCTGTAAGCTCACGAGCCAAAATTATACCTCTACACAGATAAGAGAAAAAAGGTACAGGACACGCAGCATTTAATACAGCCGATCATCCTCTGTTGGCCATCGGGCATCATTAATGGATTTGCATGGTATAATTTTGAATTTCCCTACCCAAATTAAATAATGATCCCATTTCAAACCAGTGCACTCACCACAACACCCCAGTCTCATTTGAAAAGCTTAACATAGACCCTTGGCATTCATCCAGTTTAACGTGACAGCTTGACAGTTTGAGGATGCACACCCAAGATACCAACGAGAAAAAAAAAAGTATAGCCTAAAGGTTAGTGCTGCACCTAGTCAATCAATGCAAAGTTTTTCATGCCACAAGGGACTGTTATGCTAATAACCCACAAGAAAAGAAAAACATCTTTAATCATCTCTCGTTTATTTGATGAATTGTGAGTCGGCGCCACCATTAAATTTGATAAAATGCTACATTAACTTATGTCCACATCTGTGTTTTAATCATGCTATTGAGATGGATGAGGTGTCTGTGTGACGACGGCAGCGTCCCACATAGCTTTAGATACACGGCTCTGAATAAGAGGTTATTTTCACCTGGTGTCAGCACTTTTACAAAGCCTGATTGCTTGAGAATAATGGCCACTTTGGCAACTGTCAATTTTCCTCTAAGGCAAATTGTTGATGCCGTGTGATTCGCTGAAGCTGTCATTTCCTGGCCGCCTATTTCAATCAGGGCCACCCTGCTTACTTCATTACAAAGATAGGCAGATAACTCAGCAGCTTGACTCACATAATCTACCTTCCTGAGTTTTATCATTTATTCACAAGTCCAGATTTGTGCTCTAATTGGAAGCAAGAACTTGGTAAACATGTACTTCAGTCCCATTTGCAGATGTTTGCCAGTTATCTGCTTATGCCTTAAAATAATTTTCTTGTCAATCCCCGACCTTGATATTGCGAATTAATTTATTTGAATGAATTTTACTTATTCCTAAGATCATCTCACTACCTTAGCAGATTGTTTTACTTTACTTTGAGACTAGGGAGCTTTTTATATTCAAAAATGAAAGCAAGAAACTTCCCTCGAAAGAGCAGCGACAAAGCTCCAAGAATGAGTATTACATTTCTTCGGAACTTAAGGACTTCAAATTAGAAAGTCTTCACATTCTTTTGGCACATAAGTATCATGCCGAAGACATATGCATTAATTCAAGGGTCAGTTCTGCTGTTAATACTTTGGGACTGGCCCAAGTACCAATAAGCCTTCGCTGAAGAATGCTGTGCATTAGAGGCTTAGCGCTTTCTTTCTCAAACTCTCATCAGGGCCATTTTCAGGCTAGCTTCATACTGAGTGCCAAATGGCAGAAAGCAAAAGGATGGTGAAGAGACTGGAACATGCAGCCAGCCAGAGCCACATATTTTTATTCTGGGGAGTTGCTGGACCAAACCTGAGCTGAATAATCATTAAATATTAGACTACAATTCACCAAGCTGACACAAAGATGACTCCAAAGGGACATCCTCTTGGACTTTTGCTGTATCTGAACATACTACAGGGCAACTGTTTGCTTTAGACATACAAACTTTATCAGTAGAAAGGTACCAGCTGAAGCCTGGCATCCATGAAGCTGCAAAATCAATAACGCACCAACAGAGATGCATCACTGGCCCCACACCATTCAACATTTAAGAGAAGTCTCCAAGAGATAGTAAGAGACAATAGTAGTGATCCACGGTTGATCGTTGATTAGAACTCCTCATATGATAGGAGATTAAATCATTCACTAGAGCCTGTGTAGAGGTGTCTAATTGCCTTTTATGGGGCATGTCTCTCCAGACAGATCAACCTTGAAATTACAGATCGGAAAATGAGGCCTTGGACAAAATGCCCACTTGGACTGAAAGGCTATGCAAATGAGGCCGATCAGTTTTGCAATCCTCAGCCCTGAAATGTGCTTTTGCTGCTGAAACAACTGTTTATAATGTCTATTTGTACTTATTCTTTATTTACCTTTCTTTTAACTGGTCTTTCTTTCAGTACAATCATTCTAATCATAGCTAGCCAGAAAGCTTGTTCGTTTTAGGGTAACGGGGTCATTTTTTTGGTTTGTTTTTTAAAGCAATAGCTTCACGTTTGCCCCCAAAGATGTGCTTCTTTTAAGGTAGGTTTTCTGTAGTCCCATATTTCATAACTATAGTGGCTACATGACAGCTAGAGATGAACACAGATGAGAATCAAGAGAGACCAACTTTCATTCTGATGGTATGAAGATAAAGCTTCTCTCTAGAAGTGGATTTATGCAACAGATGCTGGATTAAGAAGCTGGTGACAATATACAGTCCAACACAGTGTCAGTCCTGTGAGTCAGTGCTCAACCAAAAGGAACGTTTCTGTCACGCCACTAAATCTCACATCTGCTCCCAATAATCACGTTTATCCTCACTAATCAGTATTGTCACTACTACGAACTCACAGGGCCGAAACACGCAAATGCCCTCCAATACTGAGATCACCTTGAATATTTCAAAACCAAAACGCTACATAAATTCATACCTCATAGTCTACCATATTCTGTAACTGACAAATTCCCCGCAGAAGTATTATAAACTTGTCATACCAAGAAAAAGGGACTTTTCTAACACTCCTGCAGGTCTGTGACACGCTCTAAATGGCCTTCACTCCAAGTCAACCGCATTAAGATTCTTAGAGGCGACGTGACTGTGTGATTCTTCATATTTGTCAGAATTTCTACCCATCCTTTCAAAACATTCTCTGCACAGTTCCTCTGGTAACTACTTTACTACAACACAATGGTTATTCATCAAGTTGGTAACACTGGATAGCTGATAAAATAATAATATAAATGAAAAAGTTATTGGAAAGTAACAATTGTAACCTAAGGCCATCAGCTTCCCCATTGATAACAATGGGGTACCAGATAACTCAAATGAATATACAAAAAATTCAGTTTCATTTAAGGATGACGACTAACAAGAGGCAGCAATATGTAAGTGGACTGTATGGACATTACTCATAGAGGTGGGAGGTTATTTTTTTTAGAATCTTGTGTATATTAAAGTAGTGCAAAGAGGTAAGCTCTATAGCATACTTTGAATGTCAGACTCTTACCTGAGAATATTAAGAAATATACTGAAACTTGAACGTCTAAAAACTTGATTTCATTCCTTTAAAACCTTCCTTTGGCAGCTTGAATTAAAAGTTCATTTTGGCCTACTTAAATATCCAACTCTTGCTGAAACCAATTACCTCTTTGGGACACCTACGAGACAATTATGATTGGGGCGTTTTAGTTAGGATAATTAGTTGATCAGAGGCCTAATCGGTTATGCTGGGGTAACACTTTTCATAAATAAAGATGAGTAAACATGCACATATGCTAATACATATGTTAACTAAGAGGAGCAATTGCTAATTTCCCCTGTCAGCCTGTTTGGCTCTGTCAGTTCACAGCTGTAAATATGAACTGAAAGCTACAACCTTGTAAATAAAGGCTGAACCAAAAAGATAAGTGGAAGTAGACAAAGAGAAAAGGTTAGGACCTTTTTTTTTGGAGATGTGAATGGATTGCATACTTTTGATGATCGGTAGAGTGTAATGTATACAGATACAAAGAGAGACAAGCAGCTGAGGAAGACCACAGAAAATAAGGACTTATTCAGCAGTAGGTAAACAGCAGTATAGGGATATTGTACAATCGATTGAAAAATACTGGCCGAAACTCAGGTTTGAGGCAGTAAACGCATACACGTGGGACAATATCCAAAGGACATTGTTGCAGACGTCTGGTGGTTTGTTCAGATGCAACTCTGCAAACCGAAATTGTGCTGCCACGCTCTTTTTAGTGAGAAGAGGCTTTCTCCCAGCAGCCATTCCAAACGAGCTATACTTGTGTTTTCATGAACTTTGACATTTAGCATGCAAACTTAGGCCTACAAATGCAGATCTTGGGTTTTTTACAGTTTGTCTGAGCTTGGGGAGAATTTTTTGGGACTTTCACTCTTGGCAAAATTGGCAACTGTCTTGAATATTTTCCACTTAAAAATATTTTTTTCTCACTGTCTGATGATTGAATTTAAATTGTTTGGAAATAGCTTTGTAACCCTTATTGCAGTTTACTGTCCTGCAAAATGCTCAAACATCTGCTTTTTAAGTGATGCCGATGTTTACTGATGACTAATTAATCAACGGCATTTGATTAGTAGCACCTGCTTGCTATTTACCCTCTTAATTCATATGAAAGCAGTAGTTTGTTTGTTTTTCTTACACACTGCTTCTACATTTTGGCTCAGTTTTTTTTGTTAAGTAAATAACGAATAATGAATAATGAAAGATTTTTGTTAAATGTTTTGATTTTTGTGTGCTTTCTCTTTACCGTGACTGAAGCTTTAAAAGCATCTAAAAAACACAACCTCTGTTTTCTTCTGCTTAGGCTTTCTTTTTCTGTTGAGCATTTCAAACTGAGGGAATAGCTCTGAGAAGATGTGCGTAAATTGTACTGCTGAGTGGCTTCTTGTTTCCGCTATTAACCATGCAGCAGAAAAGAACTGGCAGCAGTCATGCAGGATCCTTGTCCCTTCACCGCAGTGCCTGCCAGGTTGTTCTTTAAGCTAAGTCGTCCTCTTTGTCTTGCTTTTTGTTTTCACTTGCAATTTAATGCGCAAGATTACTGATATTACAGGCATGAGAAAACAATTTTGTTTGGAACAAAAGACAAGACCATTGATGCACAACAGCGAGAGAAGATAACAGACGGCTGAAAGTAAAATTTCATTTTCAGATTAGAGACAAGCTGTGCAAAGGCCTCTATAAAAAGCTGTCTCGCCAGATGCCTTTTTGGGCAAATCCTTGATTTGATTAGCTTTTAAATGCTGTTTAAAAAGCCTCTACTGCACAGAACACAATTAGGTTTTTCAAATGGTGAACTAGTGATCCCCTCTACAGCTTGATATCCGCAGGCTTATCTCCTAGTTTATTACATTATAGTGAGAAAATATTACTGTAATTATACTGTAAATAGAAGCCATAATTGGAAAGGGGGCCACCCAGTGATGTGCGATCTGAATTAGACCTGCAAAACTGTAGGTGGCTGGTGAAGGTGAGCATCTTTTCTGCAGAAGAAAATGAAGGCGCCACTACAGCGGCAGTGCAAGAGAGCCATTAAAGAGAATGCACAACTAGATCCTCAAATGAATGAATGCACTAAGTAGTTCTCAAGACAGACAACATTAAAGAGTAAAGTGTGGCTTCCAACTAAAGCTAACATCATTAAGTTCACAACAAGAAGATCTGAAGCTACGGGGCGCACTCATGAGAGAAGAGGGTTTTCAAAAGCATTAGAAACTGCCAGAGTTGATATTTCTGAATATCCCTCAAAAACATATTCAAATGTCCTGTGAGTTACATAGACTGGAACACACTTTTCAACCCATAAGTGAGACAGCCTGAAGTTATGTTAGTCTCTGTTCACTAATGGTCCCAGAGAGCTCCTACGCCCAGACAATGAAATAGATTATTTGTAATATTCTTCCAAAATGAATGCAGAAAGAGAGAGAGAGACCCTATTTCCCCTATATTGGCATCTCTTCTTGGGTTCCCTGTTAAATCTAGAATTGAATTTAAAATCCTTCTCATAAACAAAGTCTTGAATAATCAGACCCTGTCTGAGTTTTTTTGATCCAAAATGTCATACCTACAATTTGAAAGACTCATTGCCAATTATTGCAAGTACTTGATTACAGTTCTTGCTGCCAAGGGTGGCACAGCCAGTTATTGGGTCTATGGAGCAATTACTTTTTATACTATTGAGGACTTTTGGCCCATTCTTTGGTCATTCTTCTGTTTTATGTGGATTTTAGGAGAGTTTTCGAGCATGAAAGGTCTGTTTAATTTAATATCAAAGCTTCTCAACTGGATTTAAGTCTGGACTAGGCCACTACAAAACCTTCATTTTGGTTTTTTTTTTGGTTTTTCAGAAAACAGAGTTTATGGTTCCATCAGTTTAAGCAAAGCAGCCCCAGTCCATCATACTACCTCCACTGTGTCAGATGTAACAGGACACAAAACGTCTGTTGCATCAGCACAAAGAATAATCCCTGTGTGTGTGGGCAACAATGAGGCAATTACATTTTAGCCTTTTCCCATAATAAACAAAATAAAATAACTTCTTGTTATCTATTATTAAAATATGTTTGATATTTTGTTTGATATTCTGAAATGTGTGAGAAATATACAACAAAAGGAAATCAGTAAGGAGACAAATGCTTTTTTCACATGACTGCAGATAACCAAAAGTCCTTAATGCCAACAACAAGCCAGCATTTTAACAAGAACTATAAAAAGTACTTTTGCAAACTGCTATTAAAGGTGCATTTAATTTCCCCAGGAGGTGAGCCCTTTTTATTTAAAAAAACTGTTTTCAACTAGTTGTTCAGAAAAACACCATATTTTTAGCTTGCATGACTCATCCTTAGTAAAATACTCACTTGCTCCTATATTCTAAGTTGTTTAGTGTATTTATTCCCATGACTGTAAAATAGCTTTTTTTTTAAAATGACTGTGTTTTGCTTCAAAATCTACAAAGACATAATGGGGCCTATTTTTGCATTTGTTGCAGAGTTTAAACAAGGTTTCTGCTGGACTATGACAAAACTCACACCGAGAGATTCTGCTCTTTTGATGTTTCAGCATATAGAGACCCCAAACTGATGGTGTGTTTACTTTGCAACTACACAAGACATCATTTCTGCAGACTTCTGACACTCTGTTCACAACTATTACAAAGACTGTCTTTTTTTCCCTAAGCGAATGAGAAACATGGAAGTGGGTTTTTTTTGATGGTTTGTCTGCAGACAGATAAACTAAATTGGGCAGAATCAGAGAAGTTTGACTATCCTTCACTACATCTGCAAATTAATGCTGCTCTTGTCATCTGTTTCAACCAAAGCACCTTGAAAACAGATTAACTTTCACCACAGATTGTTACAGTAGACCTAAATCAGAAAAAAAGCTTGAATATTTCCCTTTACCTGTTCATCGACATGTTGAAATCCTAACAGTTTCTGTTATTTTTCACATGGCAAACCTCTTGCTAACAGAAGGAAGACAATCTGATATATTCCCCAACAGGGATAACAAAGTTAGCTGTAAGTGCTTGTCTTCAGTCATGTCAGCTTCCTCCCCACTGCCCCTTCCCTAACAGCCATAACCAATGTTTAACTGTACTTAACAAAAAACACGTGCAAATACATTCACCAGCGGGCAAACATCCCCTGTTAGCACTTGCGCTCACTGTTTTGTTTGTTTCAGCTGAAAAGGTTAAAGCTTGACATAATGTGTGGGGGTAAAATATGCTCCAGTTAAGGCTACCTTAATCTGCCCTTTCTTCTGGGAGGCTTAACGAATGTAGGAAGACCAGGGGGTGCCAGAGCTAGCCAGCCTGCTGGCTCCATCACATGTAATGATTCTTAACCCTTGTCAGAATTAAGGGTGCAAGACACTGTCAGTCCCCCGGTAAGAGGTGAAGGCCTGGGTAATGAGAAAGTCGGATGGTGGGAAAACAGCTCCTTATTCAAGCTGGCTCCTTCAGACCTACCTAGCGCGTAAAGCAGAAAATGAATCGGATTCCCAGACACTGTATTGCTTCATAAAATGTATTGGCATGAAAAGCCCACACAGAACTCAAGAGGAGTGCAGTGCTTCTCCGAGTCTGAAGACAGGCACTTTCATTGTGGTTGTTAATGCTGTTAAGAAGCCTTAATTAGGTCTCCTATTTGTCCTGTCTCAGAGGAAGTTTTTTAGACTTTGGGAAAATCAGGGGAGGGCTTTGAGGGATAATCAGGCTGTGGTAACACTAACAGCAGATTTTTTAAGCCATGTGAAAGTACACCCACTGTCTCAGCATTTGAACAGATTATATTAACAGTTAAATAGAAAACTGTACACATGATCAAGTAATTATGTTTTTTAAAAGTCCATAACAAAAAGCATTGCATGACAGTATTTTACTATGATATAAATATGATATGATATACTAGACTAGTATACTAGCAAACTTACAGGCAGCCGCCAGCGGTACCCCTCAGCCTCCAAGTATCCATTTCAAAATCCTTCCTTCTTCTGTTATCACATTCACAAGATTTTCAAAAAACTTGACCTTTGACCTCTGACCTTGAGGTCAAGGTCACTAAGAGACTATTTTTTAGTAGATACAGTTATAGCACCAATTTGAAAGTTCTGCTCTGTTCTTGCGTTATTGTGTTCACAAGGTGGTTACAAGGTGTCCACATTAATTAATTCATTATATTAAATTCTGGTCAGTTATATCTTTACTGCATGTCTTTTCTATTCTAAGGGAGATACACTAGTGACAACCCTTGCCACAAAATAACGAAAAGAGAGACTAAAGCAGCAGTTAAATGTTAATATTACCTGCCATATATGTACTCACCCTTTGCATAAATAGCTGCTATGTGGTCTGTTGTTTATTTTTACACATAAGCATTTATATCAAATAGGAAAAACATTGGACTACTGATAATCCAAAACATGAAGTAAAATGAGAATTGATTTAAATTTTTTTGATCTTTAGTGAACAAGGTTTTTTTCAATATCAGAAATATTGATTTGTCAGTAAATAAAAAATGGAAAAACATTAATAAATGTAGGTCCCTTGTTCTGATCTCCACAGTGCCCATATGATGACACAACATTTATAATATGATCACAATAAAACAACAGCTGATGCTTCCACATAACACTATAATTAAACCCTTATCTCAGGATAACAGGCTTTAGAAGTTACAAGTGAGGACCTTGATGAGATAATTAGGGGATTACAAGATAACAACTTGATATCTCCAAATAACACGATTAAGCGTTGATACAAGATGGCATTGCTTTAATAACCTTCAACCATAATCTATATGTGCTTTTGATGTGAAACTATGGAGCTGGATCTATGTGACCTTATTTGAAAATGAGCTGTTTTGACAGTGGTGTAAGGCGGGAAAACGAACAATTGTTGGAGCCCTATTGCTTTAAAGACATACGGGTAAATTACAAAACGGGGAAATGCTGGGTATCAGCGAGGAAAACCGTTTATTACCCTTGGACCATTGCTGGACACAAGCATTAAAGGGACTCCATTGGTAGTCTCCAGCAATTTCACTATACCTCTGTCAATGGTGGGATTGTGAAGTAAGGCTCTGTGTCCCTGTGGACAGCTGGAAGCAGACTTTCAACTTAAGTTTCCTTGGTAACAAAGCTGTTGAGCCTTGAGCTCTTACAGTACATTCCCATTTGCACTTTGTAAAGGTGAGGGTACAGGATTTGGCTTGACAGTGGGGAGTCATGTGGGGCCCCGGCAAGAAGAAGCAATTTTGACAGATCAGCGGTCGAGCCGTGAATGGAAGGTTTGTGTCCCTGAGATGCACTGCTCCCAAACTCTAACCATACAGCACTGTGCAACATTTTTAAGCACCTTATCCATCAAGTGGTACAATCAGGAAGGCGCCATGGGTTCAACAATCTTTCTGGGGCATGACAACAACCACAAAATTACAGCAGAGTACTAGGAAACTCTAATATCCAAACTACCTCAAACAAATGGATGAAAATGTATGAACTAAGATAGTGTTGTGCAATGTGTAAAATAACCCAGTCAGACACAGTTAGTCAAACAATGGCCAATATAACCACAGAGGTGTGCATCTGAAATTACTTTTATTTTTAACTGGAGAAAACTGGCAATTTGAGGGACCTACTGGAACTAATCTGATAAAGGAAGGCTTGCAACTATGCAATAACAGGTGAGGAAACCGGGGTATGTAATTATCAGCATGCACAATCTGTAATGGGGGTGGTGTTAGTAAAGAGCCAATTTATTATCTCAAAAAGTCATAAAAGAAGGGGAGAGAGAAAACAGGCCTTACGACACAAGACCATGACAACTCCACATGATTCGAATCTCTGTCTGAGTTTTGTAAGTCTGTTATTTGAAGATTTCAAGGACAAAACAACAAATTGGACTCTGTTTTTATCCAGTTCTCTAGTGCTCCTATTTTGCAGCGAAATAAAAGGTCTATGTTCTTTCCACATGTGACCAAATTTATCTACGATATAGAACAGCAATGGAGGAGACTCAAGATTTCTAACATGTGAGGCTCCTTTGATAAAAGAAGACACCTGCCAGCTAATTTGCCACCATCACTTTATGGTAATGTAACGATTCGAGAAGCTCACTACCAGCAGAACCAGTCCAGCCATCCCGCCCATGTCATATGACCTCCATAATGCAACCTATAATGGTCCCACAGAGCCCTTCGCAGATGTGCTTTTATACAGCCATCTATAGCTTTTTAATGAGCAGCTTGAGATGTAGCAGGAGAGGTGAGGTTAGGTCTCCAATTCAACATCTTCAGCATATTGGCTGGATTTAGAATTTCCCAAACTGATCAGAGTGCACTTTACTTAGATCCCTAATGCTCCCCAGACCACCACCACATCATCTGATCAAACTGAATTATGCAGGGAAGATAAAAAGATACAATAAACATGTTAATGCAACCTGAAATTGCAGGTAAATATGACAGCGAAACAGAAAAACGGCAGCCTAAAGCTTCAGGGCTACTTTTTGTGTTTCTGTTTGATCTTCAGTCACTTTGACCACAATCCAAAAAAGACTGTTATTAGCATATCACTCACCACAGTGCACTTGGCTGTGTCCACACTAAAGCCTCAGCTTTAAGGGGAATTGTGCAAGGTCTTTACTGCCCCTTAGCGAACATGACCATAATGTATCTGCGTGTGGTTGATAAGTTGTTGATAGAGATCTGCACTGGGAATTTGTTAGGGAAGATATGGTCTGTTGTTGATGTACATTATGTGTGAGCTTATAGTTTATTAAAACACCCACACTGACTTTTTTTTTGTTTCGTTTTATCCTATTAATTTCCTGATTAAAAAATATAAACGCAGCCTTTTAAAATATGGAAAACAAGTGGCCCTTTAAGAGATCGTGCACCTTCTTTGATCCGTCAATGATCCAAAGCCAACATAAACAAGAACTAACATGCCCTTGCTCCAGAGGTTCACGGTCCCATGAGAGAACTAATGTTGTCTTTACTAATCAAAGTGTTCAAGAATAAGCCAGGAGAGAAACACAGTGAAAACGGAGCCAGCAGAGTTTTTCCCCTGGGCTGCACTATGCAAGCCAAGCGTAGAGGAAATCACAACATTCAGACAAATACCTGGAATTAAATAGTGAGTTTGACTGAGGGGGTTTTAGAGTAAAGATGTTGTGTTTCTGTTTTAATTCATTAACAGTTTGAAGCTTTTTTTGGTCTGGCAACCTAACCTGAAGGAATAACCTATTAATAGAGAAAGCTGATGCAATGACAGGATATGACGCCTGACAACACCGAACTTGGCAATGGTGTTAGGGTAACTGATTTCCTTGCCAGGAATTCGAAATTGAAACGCACATACACACACACACAAATGAATTTTTAATAATTTTCAGTGGTTGTGCTTGTAGATTAAACAAAAAATAAGCAAAAAAACATCTACATTTCTTAAGCCATGTCTTGTTTCCTTATATTTTATTAGAAACATGGGGAATGGGTGCAGTGGGTTTTATCGAAACATGTGTAAACATACATGGAAATACAGCAAATGAGGCAAAAACATGAGTCTGTTCAATTCTAACGAGCATGAAAGTCCATCTTTAAGATCTTCAGGAGTAGATCTCCAGCTCTTCTTTGGATGTTGGCTGCTTTTTTGTTCCCTTCTCTGTCCCTATCAGTTATCGACTGGCTCCGGGGACTCCAGGCCATGACTGATAATGTTCCATTGTGTGTTTTAGTCTATAGCTGAATTGCATTGCCTGTGTGTTTGGGATCATTGCCCTGCTGAAAAATTTAATTGTTGCTAATCAGAAACACTCAGATGGTACCGCATGGTGGAACAAAATCTGAAAATATTTTTCTGCATCCATAATTTCATCAATTTTGGAGAGATCCCCAAGCGCTCCAAATCATGGGTGGGGTGGGGAACTCCAGGCCTCAAGGGCCGGTGTTCTGCAGGTTTTAGATGTCTCCTTGATCCAACACAGCTGATTTAAATGGCTAAATGACCTCCTCAACATGTCTTGAAGTTCTCCAGAGGCCTGGTAATTTGATTCAGGTGTGTTGACTCAGCGTAATATAAAGACACTCAGCGGTGTGCCTGTCTCGTGACCACGATACATACTGACGAAAATTTGGAATTAAAACATTCTAATTTTGAATAATCATTACATAAGACCTGTTGCCACTGATTTTCAGCAACAACACTTTATATGGAGTCGTATCAAATGAAGGTGACAAATGCCTGCCCCCTAAAAAGAAAGAAAAGAAAAAGAAAAATCACAAGAAAGGCAGTTTTTTGGTCGCGAAATAAAAAAAGAGGTAGCTCAAGACTTCTGCACATTACTGTACAAAACAATCTAACACATATTAGCTCACTCTGTTCTGAAGATGGGCTCATTCATTAATAATGTAAAAATGAACTTGGCATTTTCACCTTTACGTTCAGAAACCTTTATTATTCATCATATTATAAGCATTCTCCAACAATGAACCTTCCACAGTACAGAATTATTAAATTAAAATTAAACCAAAATAATTAAATAAAGTTGCTATAATTAATGTATGCACTGTTTATGCCACGGAAGAAGAAAAGGGGCAAAACCAAGGAAACAAACTGAATTATATCTGAGAGTAGCTAATTATTCCTGATCCAGAATGCTTCTTATTAACTTGTTTGCTTCACGCAAGTAGGTGCCTAATGCCAAGGTGGAATTTTATTAAAATTAAACTTTTAAATAATTGACTGTGTATTGTGTACACATGCACATATGAACCCGGTGTTACTCGCAGATGAAACGATAGGAGCAGTGACTTCTTCGGCGCCACTTCCTGTGACTGAAATGATGCGTGCGGGAGGAGGCATAACATCACATTTCAAACTTAGAGGCCTCTGGAATGGAAATACAAAAATCATTAAATTCTAATTTTACATTTTATTATTGATTCAACATCTTTCTAATACAGATCAAAGCTTTTACTGTATAATTTTTACTCCTCTCGTTCCTTGACTATTATTTTTGTTCAAACATAAGTACAAACTACAAAAACTAGCTTCAAATTCAAGGGCAATAGGCTAATTATGTGTGGGAGGTGTATTCAGACTTTGTAAAGCAGTTTCATTAAAAATGTGTTTTTCATTTGGAGCACAGAATCACCTTTTTGTAAACATAAAGGATTTGGCCAAGGGTGTAAGTTTGTTAGTTAATTTGTTTGCCAGAAACTTTATTATTGACTGTGTGGAAAGCATGCAATGAGAAGAAGTTGAGATTTTTTTCTAAAGGTCACAGCACAATATATAATTAAGTTTACCAATGATGCTTTGCTTTCTCCTTTATCAGCATTATTGACAGAAAAATGTTGGAGAAAAGCGAGGCTGTAGGCACTGAAAATTACTCTACACGCAGTTATTAACTGAATAGCTGTTAAGTGACAAGAATCTGGTGCATGAGGGAGCAACATGTTCAAGCTAAACAGGCCAAAGACAGCAAACGTATGAATGACGCTGACGACAAATCATCTCAATGCAATGGTACATTATATAAAGATTTAGGTTTTTACTATGTTTTTCAAGCTAGTAAAATGACCAGACTATGTAACTGGATATTTGATAATAATAGAGAGGAAAAGTGTGTACAATATGGTTACCTCACTTACACTGGGTATTAACATGTAGTTTGTATCAGTACAACTCAACAGGGATTGGATCTCAGTCACACAAGCCTGGAGACCAGTCTCTGACCCCCCGAGATACTCTAGTCATGACGGGAAAATGAGGAGGCCTGAGTGGTTGGTGAGGGGTTGCTGGAGGTTTACAGAGATGGTGTGACTCTTACTTTGAAGCAAACAGTTCATCACCCCAAACTTTGAGAGTAGTGCGTGACAAGTTGGCATCTTACGTGCAAACTACTAGCAATTTGCTAGTGACCAAAGCAATTGCATGGAGGTTTTCGGTGCAGCACCCTGTATGTCTTTGTTATTGACAGAAATCAACAGCAAGCACCTTTCCTAATGGCTGGTGTTTGCCAAGTGCTCAGCGACTGGTTTCTAGGCCTGGTTGACCTGAGCCTGAGGAAAAAAAAAAGAATGTTATTTCAAAATATAAATGCCTTCATATGATTCAAATGGGACTGGATTACCCAAACATTTGGAGGCTGCTGGGCTTATATTGGCATCAGGTCTTAGCAAGGTATAAATACAATCTGTGCCATATTCTGATCTTAAAGCCGAAAGCTCCCCTAACTCTGCCTGCTACTGCTAACTCAAGAAGATCCAACTACAGCTTAAGGTGGTAGAGTTAATCTTGGCGATGGAAAAAGTAAGCTCGAGCTCATACAGCAGCATTTCTTTCCTTGATTTGAAATGTGCTACATTTGTTGACAAGTCAGTCGGCTTTAGCTAATGAATTTGCAAATTGAGGTCAGACTACACTGTGGACACAATCGAGATAACAAGATGCTATTTTAATGCCAAAAGTAAATGCAAAGATCTCTGAAAGGGATGGCAGGGTTCAGATAATCTATCCATACAGAGATCACATGTTATTAACGGTTGTAAATCAGGGAAGTAAGAGTATCTGAAGGTGCTCTAGACCAGTGGTCCCCAACCCCCGGGCCTCCGACCGGTAGCGGTCCGTGAGTTGTTTGGTACCGGGCCGCGAGAGTTGAGGCTCAGGTGTGAAATGTATAGTTTTCAGGGTTTTTATCGGTTTTCAACGTTATTTTGTTATCGTTTTTATCGTTTACTCGGTTTTCCTTGGTCTTTTCACGTGTGTTATGAATAAATTTTCTTTTTTTTGGTACCGGTACTAGTTTTATTTTGTTGTATTTATCCGCGACACCTTAAAGGCCGGTCCATGAAAATATTGTCGGGCATAAACCGGTCTGTGGCGCAAAAAAGGTTGGGGACCGCTGCTCTAGACAGTTTGGCACTTAAACAGCCCTGAGCATTTTGTAGACTATGAGCCAAAATCTGAACCAGTGAGGGTGAAATTTGGCAAATGAAATAACAAGGAGGATAATAAAACGAAAAAAACACGCAAGCGAAATGGTGAACCAGCTTTGGTGCAGTGTGGATCCTACACAGAACAGGAGAGGAGATGAATCTATGAATAGTGGGAGGAATAAAAAATCAGCAGGTGGAGTCAGAGCGAGCTTGAGTAATGCACAATCACGTGCGCTGCTCTCATCCCCCTTTAAAAGCTGCAACAGGGGGCCTCTTTCAAACTGGACCCTCCCCACTCCCACTCTGTCACGGAGCGTAACTGTGTTTGTAGCCAAACTCACACATGAAGCGCTCTCCATTAAGATGTTGGATAAAATTACATTGGCAGGACCTTCCTCCTGTGGAATCTTACGAAAGAAAATATAACTTACTCCCAAGCTTCTTGGCATTTTTTCCTATAAATATGCAATACTTCATAAATAACCATATTGACAAGTTTCTAAATGAAAGAAAAGCATGTCTTATTCTTAACTCTTGCATTTGCACAGAGTGTGTTTTACAAACACAGCATTGCACTCCGTCAGTAAGTCAGTGTGACTTGCGGTAGAGGAGCTTAATAACCTTTTTCCTCCCTCAATAAATTGGTTGAAGATGGCACTTACTGGCAGACCACAAACACAGTTGAAGTGTGTAGGGAGAGGCTGCAGGGGTTGGTTTGAGAACGGTGTGTTTAAGGGGGGGTGTTGATCTCTGAGAGAGGAAGAAAAACATTCACCTCCATGAAGCCCCTGATGTCCCAAATTATTATTAAAAACCACCACAAGAATCAATATCTATCACCCAAGATATGCTGTCAGTGGAAGAATTAACAGACAGTTGATGTGTGTTGCTGTTCAAGCAGCAGGAATATTAACAGTGCAAACAGTTAATATGAACTAATTAATTCGTTTAAACTCAGTGGCTTTTCTTCTCCATTATGATTGGAAACTTACTGTAATAAACATAAAAATAAATCAATAACAGCTGTTATTTATCCAATTGGGGAAGGAAAAAGACCTCAGATTCTTCATATCCAATGGTTATGAAATTGTATTCATAAAAATGCACAAAATGATTTTGTGGTGTTACTGATTATACAGATAATCTATCATGAACACATGCCGCTATTACAAAATATTTATGGCTAGAAGTTGAAAAACTGAAACTCATTGCACAGTAATATCAGTTCCGATATAGCACCGTGCTATGTTTAAATTCATACACTAGATTTAATAATATATGCAATGTATTAAAAAAATATTTGCAAAGATGTCATGAAGCTCTGGACTCCCTGTGACTCCCCCCGAGGACGGCTTCATTCATTCAGGTCATTTTGCTAATAAACCTCTTTTGAATTTCCATGCAAAATAGCTTTCTAATGTCATGTTTAAAAAAGCTGAAGAAAAAAAAACCCAGCCGTAGATGCTGACTGATCCTGCCGTCTCATTGGGAGATTTAAATAAATAACTTTAGTCATTGGTGTCATGTCAGCCTATAAAATTACACACAGCTCCCCTCACAAATCAGCCTGCGGATGAAACGCACACATCCTTCCTGGAGTGTGCTGACTACATGTGTTAAATCATCTACAGAGAAAATATTCAACATTTGGCTGAAGACGTAGCTCATGTTTCAAACATCAGTCACTAGTATATCAGATTACACTAATGTTGATTATATTGCAGGCAATCATCTTTGAGCTTAAGAAATATTGTTTTAAAACTGCATTTTGATCATGTTTGATTAGTTTTATAAAAATAATGTAGTCTTCTGTAATAGTTTTTTCAATATGTTTTGGAATACATCAGTAAAATTTCCCCGTGTCACCTAATTAGTACATTTTCTGATTCAGGGCAAATAAGTACAAAAATAAAAGCAAACTTGCACTTGAAGATAGAAAGAAAGAAAAAAGGAAAGCCCAGCGTGTTTCGTGCAAAAACCAACAGGAAGCTGTTTTCTTAAATGAAGTGCAAATGTACACAGAAAATCGCATAAATATTATATTCCATTCTCTGTGTTAATGACAAATTCAGCACCTGCATATCATGATCTGTTATTACGTGACACAAAGCAGCGCTGTACTTCTCAGTTAATTCAGTGGCAGAGGTCCAATAAACAGAAAAAGCTAATATATAAGACTGCACTGGTGAAACAAGGGACACATACGGTAAATAGTCGTCTGGTGAATAATAGATTATGTTTTTATTGCAAGTTGTAGGCTGTAAATAACAGCCATCATAGCTTGAAATTAAATCTAGTTTGCTGTTGTTACACTCCAAGCTCCAAGAGCTACAAGATGCAAGAGCTCAAATTCAGCACCATGGACAGCGACGCCCCTGCTTCCAAACAAAACAGTAAACGGGGCTGCCTTTGAGTTCAATTCTGTTAATGCAGTTTTAACTGTCTAATGCTTGTATGCATGCAGCAAATGTTTTGCATGGAATTGTACATTACATAGATATAATACTTGAATTTGAAAGAGTAACACAGCCGTACTGCAACTCACTTCCTGTCTTATACAGCAGAACAGGTTTTAACAACAGCAGAATTCTGTTATTTTACACAACATATTTGTCTTTTTGAAAGGATTCTTTTGACATTTATTTTGACAAGTGTTCAAGTATGAAAAATCTACTATGTGCCCAATGCCTAATGACTGCACTGAAATGTGGGCTTTGCAAATTTTCAATAGAAAACATGATTTCCAACTTACTTCTGTGGATAGTCAAACTACAGAGAGAAGGGAAGAAGTGATGTGAGGCACTTTATGGTGGGGGAGAGTGGTAATAGGGAGAGGGAAAAATGCATCTGAGCTTAGTTAGACAACTTAATTAAAACAATGTTGATTACTTTGTCAAATGATGGCAATTTAAAGGCTGAAGGAGGGCTCGGAATGAGGGGAGATATAAGAGGCTTAGAACTCTGCTGATTTTCATTATTGTGTTAGTTCTCCATGAGAAAACAGCTAGCCACTAAAACTCTTTCCCTCAGCTAATTGGAGTTATTTTGAAAATGCTGGTGCAGATTAAAAATTGGTATCTTGAGGTTTTTCTCTCTGGCCTTAGTCCCTGAAAAGGAACCGAAATGGCTGGAATCCATAGAAAATTATGACCAAGAACTGACCCTGAATGAGAGAAAGGGATTTTATAATGTCTTTATTATAGTCTGAATTTCTGCATTTCATTTTTATATCATTCGCCTTGTGATTAAATTATCAGGCATGGCACTGACTGTGCAGTTCAAACTTTCAATTTTACAGTTTGCTACTTTTCTCAGTTCAGTACCACCTCAATGGGGATCATCAGCCAGAAATCAAGAGCCCTTAGGATTTATACTTACACATAAATTATACTGGTATTTTGAGAAAGAAAAAAAATCTAGATCAGTCTGTAATAATCATATCTTCAGCACTATAAAGGAGCATCTGAATGGTTCGGTTAACCTTGGAGATCCATATAGAACAGCTTCCCAGGGCGGAAGGATGAGCCTAATGCGAGAGTTCTACCTCCATTTTCAATACCCCCCCAAGCCCCCCACCTCCAAGTATTTTCAGAGCATGTCAAAGACCCTGAGAGGTTAATTATTTGGTGCATGATCTGTTTATTTATTTAACTCAGTCCACATTCCCACTGCTCTTATCTATTCCTTCACAGCATGTCAGGAAGTGGGCTGAATCCTAATAAACAAGATTCCCTTACAGCTCTGAGCTTCGCTATTAAAAGTAGTGCGGCAGGTTTTGGGGAGTGAGATATCAACCGAACACACAGACATCAGCCACCCATCTACTGTCATCACTGGGTGAGACTGCAGAGACTGATCTAAGATTGCTTTGTAGCCAGCACAACTTATTGGTAAATACCTAAAATGATGGTTGTGAATGTACACTGAAGTCTTTACAGGCTAAAGCAGGTCGCACATCCTATGCTTTTCTTTCACCACTAAAGACACTCGCTTTCATTTAAAGCTGGAAAAAAAACAATCAAAGCTCAAATCGTGTTAACCTTCACTTTGACTTCATACCAAGGTTTCCCCTCATTGCATTCCTCTCAAGCTGTACATCGAGGCAATGCATGCATCCCTCCATCATCTCCATGCAGCACTGGGTGACGCAATACTTGAAGGCTAAAATGCTAGTGGACAAAAATAAGAGAATTTATTGCAGTAACAGCAAATTGTCTGTTGCAGGGAAAAAATAAACAAAAGTACAGTACAGGAAGGATGTAGCATTCATATTCAATAATCATCCACAATCCACATTCAAGGCCAATTTTCATTATCCCACTATTAGACAATCAAGAAAGTACAGGTATTGTTTTTAACAATCAGGAGCTGCTGTACTTGATCGGAAGTAAATCTGAGTACTCTTGGAGCCAACACGCCACATCCTCACAACAACAACAGCCTCTGCTGTGGCAGAACAACAAGATGCAGATGAAAAAGTGTAAAAAAACACTGACCGATACCAGTACAATCTTCCTCAGAACATTTCCAATCTCATGTAGTCCTCAATTCCACACTTCTGTTAACCTCCAAATGCCCTCCACCACACCCTAAGCCGATGTTCATCCATGTGAGGAACTACTCGCTGCTTTCTGAGCTGATGCATTATAAATCAATTAGGTTCTGCTATGGAACCAATCTCTCTAATATTTTCCCTTCAACATCCACCGAAATCATAATGAGGGCTGAGCTCATTCATCTGGATGGTGTGGAGTGGCGCCGCCACTAACAATATCACATCTCATGCTCATATATAAAAATGTGTTAATATATACACCTGCAAAAAATATCGGTCTCAATTTTTTATGATCTCTTGTCAGATTTTAATATTAAGAGATATGTGACTATGCAT
Organism: Perissodus microlepis; assembly: GCF_051167445.1. Taxonomy (NCBI): domain Eukaryota; kingdom Metazoa; phylum Chordata; class Actinopteri; order Cichliformes; family Cichlidae; genus Perissodus; species Perissodus microlepis. Next base: position 26,120,788 of record NC_140470.1, on the reverse strand, counting down.
CTGCTTACAAGGAAATTAAAGGTAAAAGCCAAAGGCTGGGCGACATGAACATCTGGGCTCTCATTTACAAAAATGTGAGTAGGAATTCTTACCTCATGCACAACATAAGTGTACATGCACCATCAGAGTTATGAAACGTCTAATATTTGCTGTTATCACCATGCACACGTTAGTGAATGACAATCACTCTAAACTAATACTGCAATCAGCAAGCCATCTTATCGTGTTTACCTAAAACCATGGAAACGACATTTGAGTTGATTTAAGAGAAAGAAAAAAGCATGAGGACTTTGATGAAGATGACACTTGGAGACTGGTCTGCTATAACTTCGGTCTGTCGTCCGAAGTTATGCAAAATCCTGCATGTAAAGCCAACACGGTCTCACGGTCACAACCGGTGATCTAATGTTTCAGGACACCGGAATTTCCAAACATTATTCCCGTGTCCCTGAACAGAATTTTTCATCTGCCCACTCTCATATGTACTAATTAATGGTGGTGTAATGAATCCATTATCAGGGTCGAGGAGAAGTCATGCACGTCTAATTTTTTTGCACATCATTTGTATTATTCTGAGGACATACTGCAGGGTTTACAGAAAAGATCAGGGTTTAGGTTAAAATACTACATACTGCTTCTTTTAAAGAGCTGTTTTCTTGGTTGCCATGGTGATGCATTGATGACTTGTCTCAGTGTATCTGTACTGCAGACATGAAATACCCTTCACATTTAAATGCCTCAGTTACGAAGTTGTGCTGAGTGTCAGGAAAGAAAGTTGTGTCCATGAACACAAACACATTGGCTTCTTTTTTGAGGCTTTTTTTAAAAAACATTTTCAGTGAAACTGGATTTGTGCAGGTACACGGTATCAATTAGCACAAAAATCAAAGAATGAACTTTGAAAACTAGAACTCAGCTCCTACGAATGGTTTAAATAATGGCTAAGGAACCTATTATTTCGTGTGGTGCGCTGATTTGAGTCCCACACAAACTGACAGCACGCCTTGGACAGGAGACCAGGATGTCTACCTAATTTATTTAGCTGAACAAAAACACTTCCATTACTGCTTTCAAACAATTTTTTGAAGCAAATACGCTGAAAAGTCCACACAGAATTCAATAGTTAAAGCACTGCCGAGTTGAACTTGACACCTTTAATGGGACACACAAACCACAGCAATATGTATTGTATTTGATCCGCAAAGTGCTTCAGTGTTAAGAGAGTTATAGTTAACACCATCATTTATAAAGATGAGCATTGGGGAGCCATTAGCCTTGTCTTGTATTTGACTTTGTGAGTAGCGGGACATTTAACAGCGCACGGGAGCCTGAGCAGGTGCCAGAGTTATTATTCCACTGCCCTTTTAACCACAAGCCACATTTCTCATGTTAACACACTCACACACACTCACAGAAAGGCGACAGACCAACCCACCCGCATTCGGTCGATGTGATAAGATATTCTGCATGACAGCTGTGGGTACAGAGAGGGAAAGGATATGTCTAGGGATTGGCTAAATCCAGTCTGCTATAGGGCACAGAACACATAATAAATCCTATTGGCTTTAAAAAGCATCTTGCTCTCCTTCATCTCCAACAACCTTCGCTAAGCGAGTAACTGCAAAAGTATTCAAAAACCTCTAGCCCGCAGCTACTTCAACTCCAATTTTGACTCAGAGCCTGTACCAGAAACTAAAGGCACTTTGGTCAAAATATCGTCTCCAGAGGTTAAGTTAAAACATTGCTTGTTGTAGCAGGGTAACGCTTTATGCTAACTCACAAGGTCTTTAAAGAGAAAATCCTCCCTCTGGTATATTTACACAGTTGGAAGCAAATGTGTGATATTCAGCGCACTGTTATTCCGCCAACCTGCTGCACCTAATCCATAGACTTCACTTGCTCTCTGTTTCCAGGAAATATATCGTTTCCCCAAAGCAATCAAGTTTCCAGCAGTCGTAGATGATCAAGTATTGTGCAAATTTTTAATCACGTGAAAATGGCATTAACAACAGTGACTTTATCTATACACATATTGCATATTGTTTTTTTAAGAAACTTAGTCACACATCTCATCCATCCATTTGCTTATTCAGGGTTGTGGAGCCCATCCAGGCTGTCACAGGGATTCGAGATCATGATATTGAAAACATTAACTGTTTCCCTGGGTAGATATTTTAATTCAGATGGTGATGGTTTAGTTTCTTTCAAAAGAGGTTGTGTGAGGTTTTGATTCTCATTCAGTGCAGTATCTGCTGTAGACGGCGGCAGGTATGCCCTAAAGCAGACAGGAGAACTTCTGCCAGTTAAAAATGACAGTTTTTGACAAAAGATTCTGGCAGCTTTCAAAAGAGCAAATCCTCTGTTAGAGTGGTGTTTCTACAAATTAATGAATTCAATTCGCTAGGGTAGGAATAGACATCAACTGTTAAATTTCTCTGCATGATTCAAGAGAGATCATCAGCTCTCTACTCACGACAACAAACCAGTACAGCGTACTGCTGTACTGGTTTGTTGTAAACTCCTCCACATGTGGTAGCAAGTTAGACCTTACCTGGAGTAAGGCTGAGAGCCATGACCTTAGTGCCAGCCACGTCATAGAGGACACCGCTCAAACCACATCATCTGCAAAAAACAGGGTCAAGAGACCAGCAAACCTGACACCCACCACCCCTCAGCTACACCTTTACGTCTTCATGACGTTTGTCCATGAAGATCATGAAGATAGTGTCACTCCATGTTTGTTTTTGCAAATATTCTATATGTAGGTCTTTTTCTAAGAGAGGACAGTCTTGCAGTGCGAATGCCCAGCAGACAACTTTTAGAAACACAGAGCGTTCTGTTCTTCCAGAGGAATTTTTTCCAGCTATTTCTCTGTATAATTTTTGGGTTTCATGTCTCTCTCCCTTTCTCGTTTGCTTCAGCCACATTGTGAGAATATTAACACGCACTATATTCTTTTACTAGTGTGAAATATGTTTTCAGACAAGGAGAATCTGTCTGCTTCGCCTCGATTTGCTGCCAATGAATAACTGTAAATTGTAAAGAAATACAAAAGAAGTCAATATAACAACAATATAACAATACAAAATAAATGCACACATGAAGTTGAGAGATAAGAGCGCACACAGACTGATAGACAAGCAGAGAAGAAAGGTGAGTGAGACACTAATATTGCCTCACTGGCTAAATTTTGTGCAGGCTCTAAGCACTTCAATGCATCCGCAGTGTAAAATATAGGCTAATTAGTTTGTGGTAGCAAAAATGGGCTAAATTATATCATCTTTGCTGCTCTTCCTTTTTTGATGACGATCATCAGAAAGCTGCTTTCACCACTTGCCACGTGTGCAGCTAAGTGCAGCATCGAAAGTGCTTTGAAGAAAGAGTGTCTGAAAATATGTGGCACTCTCCACACGTGTCCAATTCATCATGCCGACACTACAACATGATGTAGTCTATACTAAATTTTTGTAGAGAGATTGGAGGAACTTGTGGGATGAAGCGGGATGCTGCAGATTTGTTTGTCCCTCTTTCAAGGGCATTCAGAACAAGTATAAACACTTTAGATGAAAGACCTCCAAATTAGATCTTGTGCTGAAAGCCTGGTCACTTTGCACTTCCCCGGGAAAAATTAGAAACCCTGTGACTTCCTTCATAATGGCAGACCAAATCAATTTACAACTCACAAAGGGCTGATGAGTAAGGGGACAAGAAACAAGGGAAATAAGACTCATTGACTCCTGCTTAACAACGCAATGTTTTTTGGAAGGAGGGGTAAAATGCAAACCAATAAACCAATGACTATATTTGAAGCTGGTGAAATATTGCATGTTACAATACACACTGCCATCAAGGGGTTTTTTTTCTAACCCTTTCAGGCCTTTAGTTGTTGAATATCAGTGCAACGTCTCAAGAAAAAAAAATTCTGTCCTTTTTGATCCACTTAGACGACACAACCAAAAATCTATTATTAATCTTCTGCATCTCCTTTTTGCAAACCACACAGTGTTTGTGTTTCGCTGTTTTCTTTAAGAAAATTCCATCTGCACGAGAAACGTCTTTCTGTCATGTGTTCTTGGTGAGATATCAGCTGAGTAAGAAAAATACAATACCCCCATCAAAGCCCAAAATGGCCTAGAAATGTGATTTTTTTTTTTTTTAATTTATGTCCCATACAACAATACACAGAGCTGTGCATTTTTTTAGTGTGTCTGAACCACGCAGCGTGCTGTCTCTATAAGTCTTTGCCGATATAAAGACAGGATTCCATTAGGGAATCGATTGAATTTCTCTTGGGACAAAGTGATCCTGAAATTCTATTTAAATCTGTGACAGCTTCATAACAAAATCAGATGTACACAGGCTCCCCGGAGAGACGCACTGTAGCTCTTCATCTGTCTTTACGAGCTCCCTCATCGGTTAAATATTACCTGTGAGCAGTGGGGGGGCCTTTTATCTAAACGGCAGTCACTTTTCTTGATAGGGTTGTTTGATTGATGAAAATAATTTAACCAGAGAGATAAGAGCCAATACATAAAACTAGCAGGGGGCTGTAGCAGGGACCGAGGCGCAGGCACAATTGTTTTTTAATCTGGTGGTGATGAGCGAGGTCACCAGCAATGATTAAAGTTTACGGGGGCCATCATAGACGTGCAGGTGCTTGGGTTTTTCTGTTTGCACCTTGATGAGATGAAGGGCTGGGAGCATGCAGAATGGAGTGCCATGCTGCACCTTAATCCATGATTTACTGCCTTTGGCATTCATTGATTGAAAAGAGCAGCACATGGTGGCTGATCTGCCTAACAAGGATTGGGTAAAGGGGAGATTAAAGAGTGTGTGTATGTGTGTCAAGTCTGTGAAGTGAGCCGCCACCTGCACACCCAAGTCATCTAAGTCACTGAAGTTGTGAAGCAGACAGCATGCTGATAGGAAGAATGAAGGGGGAAAAGCCCGAGCTGAGAAAAGAGACTGAGTAAACATGCCAATGGTTTGTGCTATGCAGAATGTTCCCCACTGAGCTCCTGTTTACACATATAATGACTGCGATACGGACATGCACATTTCCAAAGAGGCTCGCCCACGTACAAAGAAAGCACACACAAAGACACACACACATCCAATTAAGCAGGCAAGCTTGAGATAGGCATGCTCTAAAAGCTCACAATCAGAGAAGACTGACTTAATTAAGACTCCTACATACGTACTGTATCTCTGATGGCATTTCATCTCATGGAAGATCCCTCCGGCTGCACTGAGCATCTGAGCTCACCAGGGACTTTGAAACAACTTGCAACACCAACACATCAACTCCGCGTTCCTCGACGGAGTCGTGATGAGATATAGTGACAGAGCTCATTTGCCCGACTTTCCACACAAAATGTTAAATGTTTTTTGTTTTTTTTAAATTCTCTGCACTCTACAAGAAAAAATGGAATAAATATGATGCCCCATGTGTGTAATTCCGAACTGCCTCTTCAGCCATTCACATGAATTCACCACCGCAGGCTTCACTGCCACAAAACGGGGTAACGTGAGAGCCGCGGAGATGTGCTCCGACCCAGATGCTAACTGGAATCCTCAAACTGATTCTCCACCCTGGGATCTGTTTAGAAGACAGAAAATCTTTGGCCTGAGCCAAGTCTTGCTTTAGTCTCTCGTTTGCTCTGCATTTCCTAATGTCATGCAAGCAGACATCTTCAGAAACTATATGCAACTCAAGAATATGTTTTGAGTTGCATATGTTGGCAGCATGATATCCAGCAGAAAACGTCCTTTTGCAGCTGCACTCTGTTTCAAATAAGAGCAGGAAATAAGGCCTGAATAGAATTATGCAACTTCAAATGTAACTGACATCTGCAAAAGAAAAGGAGCTCAACTACTGATAGCAGAAATGCACAAGCGACACTCGGGAACTTTATTATTATAGAAACCGTAATCCCAACACTGCTAATATGAATACCTCTGAAAATACACGTCTTTGGTCTACAGCAAAGTTATCTCAAGAGGGTGAGCACTGTGTCACTTCTGTGAGCTTTAATATCCTCAGATAAACTACAAAGGACTAAAGTAATTGACTTCATTAAAGAAACAAAACTAAACATTAAAATAATGAAAAACTTGAAAAATCCTAAGAGGCACTGAAAATTAAGCATGATTCCTGATATTTGCCAGTGTACAAAATGCACTGGCATCATATAGGAAAAATGGCGAGGACAAAGTATCTTTAAACACAAGCTGAGTTATTCATTATAATTACTTTCTGAACTACCGGAGAAGCTCTGCATGACTCACAGTTCAAAAACTTGGTTCATCCACCGCCTGAAACGAGCTGATCTGAACAGCAAGTGGGTGGGGATTGGCTGCTCACAGATAGAGCTGTGTGACCATATTAAGGATATCAGCTCTCACTGACATTATACACAGCCTGAGTTTAGAATAAACAGTCTCAAACTGAGCTTTCAGTGCAGTCTGAGCTTTCGGTTCAGTATGTGCTACAGATTTACCTGTGTGCTAAGTCTGGTTGCACAACTCCTGTAAGAGTTTTACAGACAAAGAAGCAAACAGACAGACAGAGATTAAGTGTATCACCTACCAGTCTTTTCAAGTCAAAGGTAGGCTTTAATCCTACCCTACTGAAGAAGCCTGTTCTGAGTCTACCCTTTAAGTTAATGGCAGCTAGGGCAAGAATGCACGACTGCAACGTGCATGTATGTTACTGAGGTGCAGAAATCCTGATTACAGGAACATCAGAGCCATAGAGTATTTCACATAATTTATGTAATCAATATATTGCACCATAAAAGTGCCTGTGCTGTCTGTTGGTCAGTCTGTGAGAAATCTTGACAAGCACTGAATACATTGCCATAATCTTGCACATTCATGTTTGCCACAGGATGAAATGTAATGACTTTGATAATCCCTGACTTTTCATCTCCAAGCCTTCAGCGAACACGGGCTGGCGGAGCAACTAGCATGACTTGTAGCCTTAATTCACATTTGTGTCCTTTGATATGTTAAACTCATCCGATGCCGATTCAATTCCTAACTTGTGATTTTGAAGTAAAATGTTTGGCATTTACCTTTAGTTATCTGATAATTGCATGAACAGTGCACAATGTCTTTGCACCAACCAATGAACATAACATATATGATGTATTCTAATGTGAGGTAGTGCCTTTACTGACAATTTAACCCAATCAATCACATGTATTTTGTTTTGTTTTTTTAAAACCACTCTATATGGTTGAAGAATAAGTTCTTCACAATTAGGTCCACATGGTGTGATCTTTGAGAGAGCCTGCGAGTGCTTTACTGGTTTTATTGAAGAAATGTATAGAAAGGTCATAAACTGACAGTAAACTTCTGAATCTCTCAGATATGGTGAAGTGGAGGGTAAGTGGATATCTTGACATTTCTGTATTTTTCCATCGCCTATGTGTCTAAAACCAGCATGCAATTGCACAGGAATTCCCACAGAAATGCTACAGATACTGGCTTGCAGTAAACAGTGCTGTCAGTCCATAATCTGTATTCTGAATCTAAGGCAGGCTATTTTACCTAGCCTCAAAGAAAAGACAGCTGTTTAAACAAAATAATTTAAGCAGCACATTAAATCCTCAAGAATTCAATTTGCCATAGTTTTAATAATCTATTTTCTTGGGCTTCTAATCCAACTGTCCATTTATCAGATGCTAGTTTTTCATTCAGTTAGACAGTGATAAAGGCAGGCTGAGAGCAGATCATTTACCACTCTTAACCACAGCTCAAGTACCATCTGTTTCTAGAATTGAAATAGATTGGGTTTCATTTACATCTTACAATATATCCACACGAGTCCAGGCCTCTCTGGAAGGTTTTTGGTTTAAAATGTTTAAAGTGAAATGTCTAACACATAAGAGGAAACATAAGCGGTCATTTACACAGGCAAACTGCCTTTAGAGCCCAGATCATCAAAACCTTAAGTTTGGCAATTAATTAGCTAACATGGGCAGCTACCAATGTGGCACATCACGGTCTCTCAAACTTTAAATCATGAACCCAAATAAGTGATGAAACAGAAAATTATTTGTCTATTAAATAATTTCCATAATTTCCTAGGGGAGCGAATGTATGTTCAATATTTAGCAAACCATTTCTAGAAATTCCTGAAATTTCTAGGAACTCCTGGAACTCCTAAAGTCCTAGTTAGGGTGCAATTGCCCAGGGGGATGGGAGGGAATCCACCACTCACATATCCCTGCAGCTACTAAATTATTTTTCATCACCAGTGGGGATAAAAATCTGATTTTTAAAGCTGCAGCTTAAAACAGTTTATCAGCAGTGTGTGTGTGTGTGTGTGTGTGTGTGTGTGTGTGTGTGTGTGTGTGTGTGTGTGTGTGTGTTTTAAGCCACTAAAGACTGCTGTATTTTGCTTTTATTTTGTAACTATTACTACTAAATACAAGAAAAATGACCCAGACTGAGAGCTTCAGGAGACTCACAAAGAATTCAAGAAACATTCCTACTGTGTGTTAAATATTTGCTGATATTAGAATTTTAGAATTCCCTGCAAAGGTAAATTGTAAAGTTTGTTCTTCCAACTTGTAAAACTGTAGCTATGCATCAGACCTGCTGATACTTTGTTTCACCTGGAAAGTAATGGTGCAGCTGCGAGGCTGATAGTGAAAAGAGCTACCCTAAACATCATTCACAAGTTACAATGTAACATCCAAGTTATTTTCACATATCTCAGAACAGAGTCGCCTCCTTCCTTGTTCTGATGAACTTACTTCAAAGAAAACCACAAAAACTCATCTAAGCCTACTGTCATGAAATATTTATTTATTACTTTTTAAAGTGACGGCATTTTGTAGTTTTAAAATTTCACATTATTTTATATTAAATACTGAAAGTTAATTGCACAGCTGGTCAAATAGAGTCAAGTGGAAGTGAGACTGAATGCTGCCACATTAAATGCTTGTATTGTTACATTTGATTGGATCAACGTGTCTGAAGAGGAATACTTGAGAATGAGAGTGAGAACATTGTGCATATTCATTTCAAAATAAAAATAATTTTGTAAACAATGTGGTCACATGTGAAAATTAGTTGGAAGTTATATAAATATTCTATCACCTCCTCTGTTATTGCTCCCTGAACCTATTTATTTACCATTACAAGTACCATTTTTTTTATGATCTGTATAAGTGTGTTTTGATTTACTATCAGATAAACAGATTTATTGAATGACAGACCAGTGGTCTTATTGGGGGTTCCAGGTTAACTGCTTTAATTAACTGCAAAATAAAATGACAATGCAGTATGTCTAAAGTACAGAAGAGCAATTACTTAAAGAGAGAAAAAGAGCAGGATGGTGCTGATGTTCTAAAAATGAAGACTGATCCTGCCTCACGACATGGGGATGCTGGGTATCCTCTTCATTGTCTCGGTTAGTCCAAGTGACTGAAACAGAAGTACTTTAACATCTTTAATAGTCTTAACGGTACTGTAGCCAAGTGTTCTTTGCTGTTGTTGTGTAAACTAACCAAACAATGACTGACAGAATAAAGTCAAAAACTTAGTATGACTAAAAAATCCTTCACGCAGAGAAAAGTGCTGTTGTCTAGGATCTGGGATTTTTTTGACACTGCCAATCTTCCAGTCTCTTTACATGGACCTTCATCGGATTCTATACCTACTAATTCAGGAAGATACTAAAATCAATACGCTGCATGTCAAATAATGCACCCAGTGTGTCGAAATATGTTAGCAAAAGGTCGTAATCAAAGCATGTTACGAGCAGGGAGTCATAAAGTGTTGTTCGCACCTATTTAAGAAAAATATATACAGAGAACTCAAGCTGGGCCGCAGAGCTACCACATTACATTGTTAAAATATCAGGGGAGAGGAGACTTGACGCTTTAGCACAGGATGAGGGATGAAACAAAAGCATTAAGTGAATCTAGTTTAAAGCCTGGCGGATCTGTCTCTGTCATTTTTCTTGGTATTTTCTAAACTGGCTCCAAGCTAATGCGTTTGCAGTCAAAACAACTGAAATGAAGAGTTTTGTTTACTCCCCTATCCTGTTGTTTCATATCCATATTCATCTACATCAACTTTGTTTTAATCATCTTTTAAAATACCAGACTCCTTTGAATAATACAATTAATCAGATATCTCGGCATATAAATGCAAAAGAGAATAACCGCTAAATGAAAAATTCAGTTGTCACTGGTAGAATCTGATATTAGAAGTGTCAAGCCACGGTGGCTTCACACATCCAACCTCATATCTTAAATGCACATACCACTTTGAAAATGACACATTGCTAGTGGTTGTTATAAAAGATGTGCTTTGTTTCTATCAAATGCAAAGTGGGAGGCCTGAAATGGAAAGATGTTCTTTTTTGCAGCAGAATGATGCAGTGCACTTAGGATAATTATGTTCCACTGAATTTCTACCCCATAGATGCATCAAATGTGACTGTGGACACAGTACCTCTGTGCAGACATACACTAGCATGCATGTGCAAGATATCTGACGCTTCAGGTCCCTTTTTAATATATTTATGAGATGAAGCTTTTGATATTCTTTATTCTTCTTCTTGTCAACAAACCTGATGAAAAGAGTTCCTCTGTTGTCCAAAAAAGGACTGAGTACATTTACCATTAATGCAGTTTAGTAGTCATTATGGTACAGTCTATTCTGATTACATGAAACTGAAAATAAATTTACTCCTACATGAATAACATCTGTTAAAAAAGTACAGTGCCAAGATGTTTTAAAAAACGTTAGCATTTATAAAAATAATATTAGCATACGTGCAATTTCCAGATCCCTATTTTTAATCCTACTAGAGTAGCTTTGAATCATTCAATATAAGTACAGTGTCATTTTTACAGCCCTATAATTAATTTTCTATCTAAAACAAGTCATTTTAGCTCCTTTCCGCTCTTGGCCACCCTTCGTTTAAGCCAATTTTGGATTTACTGACAATACGAAAAATATACACAGCACAGAGTAACACAGGGCTCATTTGTGTATTTGACCACATTATAAAATACATAGTGAGACAAACTGTCCAATTACATTTTAAATCAGAATAGTGAAAAAAAGGCACTCTCAAAGTGGCGCATTTATTTACATCTTGGTAACATGTCAGCCCCGAAGATTAGAAATTCTGGCAGAGCACAATGTCAAAACATGTCAAATTCTAGACTCTGTTAATTGAGTTAAACATAATGAACATGTCAGTGCTGTTTGCCATAATTTGCCTCTTTTAGTGTTCATGCCAGTTTAGAACAGAAGAGAAGATAACAAGAACCATCAGTCTAGGCTGCCGTTTATTCTTCATTTATATCATGCTCGGCTTTCAAAACATGCATTAACTGCTGGATGTGGAAACGTGGAAGCTACTTCTTCAGTTAAAGGGAATACCACAGAGATTTGCATTTTGTAAATGTAGTGTGGGGATATTTGGTGCACTGAGATTGATTTTAACGGTCCAAATATTATATGTACAGGAAAGCAACAAGGAAGTATAAACTGCTCCAAACAAGCCTAAAATTCTCCTTTTTGAGGCTTTATGTGAGTCTATGTTGATGTTTTTTACCTAATACCAGCCTTCACATGGTTGGTATTTTGGTGACATGCTGAGTCTGACTGCACCAGGCTGAAAACAGAGTTACAATCAAGATGCAACATCGATGTTAACACCAAGGCTTCCAACCTGCACCAGGTCAGTGGCATCTTACATGGGGACAAAACCAAACAAATGGAACCAAACAGCCTTTATCAGGAGCAATACCAAGAGCATGCTCGCCTTTTATTTTCCTCCTTTGGACATTCACACAGAGCAAAGTTAATTCATTCCCTGAGGTAAAAATGTCGCATCTAGCATCCTGCTGAGCTGTGTTACATAACTCAAACCAGTTTTGCCTGCTACTTTACTTTTATTCAGAGGAAGATAAGTGAAAATCAAAGGCCGTCTGGAATTGGAGGAAACTCTGACCCTAACCCAGGCCAGCCTTACCATTCAAATACTCAGGACAAGCTTGAGTTGTGCAATCTGTGAAAGTTTTCTCTTCAAGTCACTCTGTGTGAGTACAATATGAGTCCACACAGATCTCTGGAAATACACTGGTGAAGTAGAGCACAGAGGTCCAGCAAGACTCACCGAACTCTACAAACATTAAACCATGTCACAGTGGCCTGCACACTCTGCAAGGCAGGCCGTGTTTTGCCCCAGTGATCCAAAGCAACACTGGTCTTGGTGTGTGCACACCTTAAAATTTAGACCTTTATTCTACCCAGTAAGCCATCAGTAGACAAAGAGGCGATGGTAAAAAGGTTTAGTATGTGACGGGAGGGCATTTGCTTCATTGTGTTCATACTGCTGACTTTGCCAGTACTAGACCTAGGTGCATCTCTGTTATGAACAGACTGACTCAATGCATCAGCTTAAACACTCTTGCCTCACATTTCAGCTGCATGAAACCTTCACCGGGGCTGACAGCAACAGGATGCACGCTCGGCCAATCCCTCCTCCATCACCACTACCAACCGAGAGCAAAGAAAGTGCTTACCTAGGGGGAAAGAAAAAGAGAGAGGACTGGGGGTTATTCAAACAGCAGTATAATGCTACACTCAGCAGCCTTTTGCTTTACATTGCTTTTTTCCCTATTATGTACATACTATATAATAAATACTGCACATTTTTCCCATATAAGGTCGGTCTCTGCACTCCATCTACCCACATGCACATCAAAGCCTATTAGTGCAAAGAGAAGCATGATACTAGCATACTGATATTATAATGAGCTTTATTAAGAGCCAAGTAATTTGAGAGCTCAAGTTAAAAATAAGAAATACGGTAGATGTCAAGAATATGGTAATGCATCCACTGACTACTGGTAGTATTTAATCTATTTTTGTTTCACTGTGTGAAATCACAAATGTCCTTTCCACCAGTATCAAATTAACATAGTGGAGCATTTAAACTAACTACACAACATACAACTGGAAAAGAAACATTATCGTCTTTTCCAAAACAGTCACAGGGCCAAAATATATCCAGATCTTTTAGCAGCAGGAACTCGAGGCTCGCTACTAATTGTCTCTTTATTCTCTGCAACATCTCGACAAAAAAAAAGGGAATAGAATAACAGAAGTTGAAAATTATACAAAAATTAATGATCTGTGATGCAGAACTATATCAAGTTGTCTTTGTCAGTTTATTTTAAACCCAATAAAAGCAAATTTAGAAATACTTCCAAGGCTTGCTGCATTCTAGACACATAATTCTTGTTTAATCTTTGAAATAAGAAATTATACAAAGCTGCAAAAAAAGTTGACATGAAACAACGAAGCAGATCAGGTCTTAGGAAGGTAATGCATCCATTCACTGTGAGAATGGATGCATTACCTATGTATGGACATTGCTTGTGGTGTACCCCAAGGGTCAGTTTTGGGCCCAAAGTTCTTCAACTTATACTTTGGATACTTTACAAATGTCATTAAAGTATGGTATGGTAAAATGGTACTCTTTGCTGGTGATACAAACATTTTCTGCTCTGGTGATGATCTGCAGCATTTACTGGATGAAATTACTAATGAAATAAGTAAAGTGAAGTCCTGGCTTGATATAAACAAATTGTCATTAAATCTGAATAAAACTAAAATTATGTTATTTGGAAATAGTAGTTTAAACCAAATGCTAAGAAAATAAATTTCTGGGGGTAATAATAGATGAAAAACTTAACTGGAGAGCTCACGTAAGATATATTCATTCCAAAGTATCAAGAAGCATTGCAATCCTAAACAAGGCAAAGCAGGTATTAGACGGGACATCACTTCATATTCTCTACTGTTCACTGGTTTCACTATACAATCACTTTTTACTCAAAAAAAAAAGTTCAAATCATCCACAATGATGGTTATAGTGATCATACAAACTCACTATTCTTGTCTGAAATATTGAAATTTGCTGATCTAGTGAAATTCCAAACAATTCACAATTCTATTCGTACTACAAGAAAAAGCTTTTGTGTTTCTGTGCGTGGAGTGAAGCTGTGGAACAGTATGAATATGGAATTGAAGCAATGTCCAAACATAATGCAGTTGAAAAACAATTATAAAGATATGATCTTCCTGAACTGTAAAAAAAAAAAAAAAAAAAAAAAAGGAAAATGTTGAAATTAAGTCAGTGTATCTACTTGATGTGATGTGATGTATATTTTATATCAGGAATCTGTTCGCTATTTTTATTACAGATTATATCAGTAAGTAAGCTGACTAAATATTGACTGATAACTTATAGCAAAGGGGTGGGATTAAATAAGTGTGTAATTCTTCCCACTCCTTTTTGATATGTAACAGAATCAGAACAGAAGCAATATTGAAATGTCTGTTCTTTTCTTTGCTTAAGGTATCTGTATATTGTTTACATGATCAAAATAAATAAACTAACAAAATAACAAACAAACTAAGAAGAAATTATTTAAAAACAATGATCCAATATTTTTCATGGATTCGTTCACGAACTCCAGTTGAACGAACTCCAGTTTCGGTTTATACAGAGACGTCTTAAGATTCGCTCCTTCGCTATGAACCTCCACTTTTTTTTCATAGTTGGTTATTGATTTCCTTTAGGTCACAGTTAGATGTACACTATGTTCACAAAAGTTCACAACAAATATTAACTCCATCTGACATCAACACAGTACTTGGAAAAACTCCATAGCTCACTCTCCATACTATCAGTGGACCTGAACCTGTGAACCTAGTATTTGTAAAAAGCTGTGATTTCCCTGAGGCTTAGGTGTTCAAAGCCAAAACATTACTTCAGCGCTTAAGTAAAGAGCAACGGCCTCCAAATAAATGTCCTACGTGCTGCACTTTAGCTTGAAAACTGTTAAAAACTTCATGGAAAGAGAAATATTGACAGCGTGAGCCAATCCACAACCATATCTTATTGGTGAGCTTTTCACGTGTGGGCAGAGCTTATAAATATGTTTAAAAAAATCAGAATAATCGATGTAACATACACTTTCACTTCCTATTGACATGTGACTAGACTCCAGTGGTAACCAAATGGTTGCTCCCGCCTACAGTCTTGACCTCTTAAGAGAAGTCTCAAGGAGTTCAATCAATTTTGATTGTCTAGGACAGGGGTCGGCAACCCGCAGCTCCGGAGCTGCATGCGGCTCTTTAGTCTTTATTTTGCGGCTCCGGGTGGTTTGGGAAAATAAATTAGAAGTATTTAGCTGAAGTGTATTTTATTTGTGTTTAGTTCTTTTTTTAACTTGTAGTTCTAAATTGGAAGATTATTGTGATTTTGAAATATAAAAAAAGAAATTATATCTTATTATTTTTTCATCGCTCAAAATAAGCGTCACACTCGCGGAAGCCGGTGTACCCGCCGAAACGGCGTGCATTTATCGAGACTTTCGACCCCAGGTAGGCCAATTATGGATCTTCAGATCCACATTATATCGGCAGCTGTTCTCCACCGTGAACTATGTTAAAAACAAACACCGCTCACGACTCACAGATGACAGCTTACAGTCCTGCGTAAAGATGAAAGCCCCGATTTGCAGACGCTGCGCGCAGAGGTTCGGGACCATAAGTCTTATTGTAAACATATCACGGCAGACCCGACAATGTTTGTATGAACATGCTTTTCAGCATCTCGTTATTGACCACTTTTCACACACGGTTGCTGTACGCATACAGCCGGCTGTAGCTTTTCAGCTCACAGCCCGACACACACCAACACAACAGCAGAGAGAGCACAGACTTTAAGGCGGCGAGGCGTGATTGCGGGTGCCGCTCAGGTGCGTCTGACTCCCCTGCAGCGACACTGCAGACCACGCCCCGCCACACACATTAACCAGGTAAAATACATATTTAGGCAGAATTTTGCAAATATCTATTTTTCATTTTTTTAGCAGCATAGTGCTTTTTTTCCAATTACTTTTTAAAAGTCAGGTCAAGGCTCCAAAAGCCCAAAGGCGATATAAGGGCGGCTCACAACAGTTTTTGTTTGCTACATGGATCATTTTAGTTCAGCTGGGTGTCTTTCCTTTGGTTATATTCCTTTAAGAGTTCAAAATGTGTTAATTACATAAATAAAATGTAATTTTCTCTGTAGCACTTCATGGATTTCATAAGCAACACACCTTAGTTGTTCTGTGGATTCTTTTAAAAAGCAGTTAAAAACTTTTCTGTTCAAACAAGCCTTTTGTTGATCTACGTATTTTATATTCTTTACATTCTTTACATTTGATCTTTTACATTGTGTATAATGTCTATTGATTGTATTGTTTAATTTAATATTTGTGTACAGCGCTTTGTGACTGCCTGTCTGTGAAAAGCGCTTAATAAATAAACTTTACTTACTTACTTTAGTTGTTCACACAAAGCATAAAGGTAAAAAAAAACAAACAATATATACAGTGTTATCTTCATTTTAGATGTCAAAAAGTATTTGCGGCTCCCAGTGTTTTCTTTTGCGTGGAAACCGCGTCCAAGTGGCTCTTTGGGTGTTAAAGGTTGCAGACCCCTGGTCTAGGAGATTTAGAGTTCATGGCTTCTATATCTTAGCTGCTAACATTTTTACAGGAAAATTTTTTGTTTGAACCAGAACTTCTTTTGCACTGAAATGACACTCATAATTTTGTAATTAATTAGTTAAACTACTGCCGAGGCAGCTGTTGATTTATCTCTATTGTACTGATAGAGACAGAGTCATTGATCATGGTGCTGTACTACCTGTTCGGTGTTTTCTTATATTGAAATTTCCTAATGTCACTAAAAAATTCACGGCTGTTCATTCCACCAAAACGTTAAAACTAAACCTGATGTTTGAAATTCAAAATGTTCAGTTTGCAATGCTATGCTAGCATTTTTGATATTCTTTCATGAAATGTTGTAAAACACATACCTTATTGCAACATGCAAATAATGTCCCTAAAACTGTTTTAGTGCAACGAAACAACTATTTTGAAAAGTGAGTTTTAATCATCCATCGAGGGTATTTAAAAGTAACTATTAATACCTAAAAAACAATCAGAAGAGACTGGATTTAAATAAAAGGCCAGAGAATAAACAATAAAGAACCCAGAAGGGAAACCAGCAACTTGGTTCTGCATATGTAAAATTTAACTGAACTGGATGTGCAGCCTTTCCTAGACCTTGTTCCTAAATCAAAATTGATTCAAAGTATTCAACACTTGGATTAAAGCTCTTAGATTATGAGAGAAAGCATATTTGAGCATGACTAAAGGCTGGTCTAAAGCCTACTGGGAGGAATACATACAGGTTTGGAAGCATGCCGTGTCTCTTCAGCAGTCCCAAATGTATTTTTCTCCCTCGGAGGAAAAGGTTCAGTATGTTGCCTCAAGCTAGCTTATAAAATCAGTCATGGGTCATGGCTCCTGGGATGTTTCATTTGTGTCTATATTGCATTAATAAGCTTATCCTGAGAATCAATGGAAAACATGGAAGATTAATCTGAATGAATAAGCCAAATTACAAGGCAGCTTTGGCTTTGTAAACAACCTGCACAAAGGTACTAATAACGGTTTTCACAATGTTGCCCTTAGTCAGACCAAAGAAGGGTGATAAGATATATGATTGCCAGTTAATAAGGGTATACCAGAGGGAGGGTAGCAGCCAGAAGGCAAAACAGATCCAGATAAAATTGTTCAGATGCTGATTTAACAAAAAGAAAAAAATAAGTAAATCCGAATTACCCTAAACCAACCATTAATAAGTCTTTCACTGAGGAAACACAGAGAGAAAACTGATCAGCCAAAGCAATAAAATCAAGTAAATTACACAGATTTTTTTTATTACACTGCAATTTTGTACAAAGAAACCTTCGTTCCTGTCACTTATGTGGATAATATTTTGACCAACAGCGTCCAAACTCTTTAGATCATAATTGGAAAGTGCACCTACAGGGTGTGCCGGGACAAGCCTCACTCACTCAAAACCCACAGCACCCAAAAGATCTGGTGTTCAGGATACCCCCAGAGGACCCCTGCCCATGTCCCAGTGGGCCATGACAGTACTGGAAGGGGGCTATAAATATTCATTAGGTGGTTTAAAGTAGTATGAGTGACTTGAATTCTGCGTTTACAAGCAAAACCTCATCAGAGGAGTTTATTTCTTTTGTTCAAATGTGCTCATTAAGATTTTTTGAATAACTGACCATGTACACAAAGGGAAAGGCCTGAACACAGTTAGGCTGCAACTTATTAACTGAAGTCACTTTCAAAAGATTCTTTTCAATCTACAAAATCTTCTTCAGGCCCGAAAAATGAAAGAATGGCATAAAAAGAGAATTAAATTATTGAATTGAAGCTTCACAGTATGCAGACCTTTCCTCTTTCGAGACCTTTCTTGTGACCTGCAGTGACATTGTTGTCTTGCACTTGAATATTTTTTACCTTCGTCATGACCAACCTTGGTCTCTTTACAGACTACTGACATGCCAGATTTCCACAGGATTAATAATGCAGCTAACCTCTGCCGGTAAAGCATATGACAGGTAGAGCCATCCGCTGCAAGTCCTATCAAATCAGGCTTCGGGGAAACTAAGGAAGCCAGAGTGAGACTGTCTCTGAAAGTGTCTTCAGAGGTGAAATGAACATGTTAGGCTGAAAGCTTGTCTTTCAGGGAAACATA
The DNA here is from genome assembly GCF_051167445.1 of Perissodus microlepis. Taxonomy (NCBI): domain Eukaryota; kingdom Metazoa; phylum Chordata; class Actinopteri; order Cichliformes; family Cichlidae; genus Perissodus; species Perissodus microlepis. The sequence continues at coordinate 26,102,122 of NC_140470.1, read as the reverse complement.
CTTGGAATGATGTCGATGGCAGAACCCCAGTACGGATTAGACCTGACAGGAGGCTAGCCAATTAAACATCACTTCCATCTGCCCTTTTCACTGCCCACGCATTATAGTCTGCTCCTGTAAAGTGGGACTGCTTCAGTCACAAATGATTTTCAAGAGACGAAACCTGTTAAGAAAAATGACTCTGAACTGTAAGCAAGCCATTAAATAAGGCACGAACCCTTCCTAAAGCCAGCAAATGGCTGTCCAAATGTTAATTTGCTGAACAGCCTGCAGATGATGCAGAACATGGCTTTCACCTTCCCCTGCCATACATAATTCATGCTATTGACTGGTGAGGCAATGCCACTTTCATGCACCAGGCTCACAAAGTGGTGCCACTTTCACACACCGACACAAGCCAATGAATCCACACCAACTGTGCAGTAACACTTAGCACACAATTGATGTTGGCGTGTAATGTCCAGACAAGATACAGGCATGCTCACATTTCTGTCTTTGTATTGCTTAACAAAGACAAGCATGAACATGCTGCCACAAAACAACAGGAACCACAAAAGGAAGGGTTACAATGCAGACTGAAAGAGCCAATAATAAAGAAAATTAATCTCTCGCAAACTTAATTTCTGAATTTATAATCACCAACCATGACCGGTCATGCATTACGTTGTATACAGGAGCATATAACTGAGAGCTGCCATAGCCTACGAAGAATTATTCATGGTCTAAAGCATCAGTCCCACAGGGAACATTAAATATAAATTTCTGTGTGCTGCTCAGTCTGACCCACTTTGGAGGATCCAGCAACTGCTGCCACAGAAGCAGCTTTTGGCTCCTCCTCAAAACCAAAAGGACTGCTGCCACTACAAAGCCCCCTTTGATTAACCTCACTGCCAAAAGGCAACTACCATATGACTCCTGCGTTTCTCTGGTAACAGGAAGACTGACAACAAAACAGCGAGAAAATAAGTAGCCAGCAAAGAGTACAAAGCGTGGACAAGGGTGCGTCTCGAAGTCGCACTGGCTGCACTTGCACTTCAACATGGAATTTTCGGCAGTGAGCACAGTCCCGAGTTCAAATCTCACCAGATGGCTGCGATCACAGGAGTGAAATTTATCTCTGAATCGTGAGGAGGAGTGATAGGTCTCAGAAACAATGCATACTGTAAAGATCTGCTATTCTGTCTCTGAAAGCCAAGGCACAAATGAATATTTAATCTCGTGGCATGAAAATATGACACATTTGAGATATGTGGGAGAGTAGCAGGGTCTTGTGCAAAAGCGTGACAAGTCGGCTTATCCATCTATAAGCTTTAGTAACAAAGCTGTTTAATGAAACTGGTTCAAGTAGAGCGCCAACACAGATGGAAATGAGTAGACAACATTACAAATGATAAACTGTTGTTTAATTAAATGAATTTCCACTTTTAACTTTTGTCCAGATGTATATTTGTCAGGGTTGCCCTTTTAGCTTTTATGGGTGGAATATCTAGGTGTAGCCAAGTGGTGGAAGGTAGAGGTGGGTTTTAATAATCGATTCATCGATTAAAATCTATTCTGGCTTGGACAACGTGACATCGATTCATTAAAATCCTGAATTTTGCCCAAAATTCCAGAATCTCAGGTGAAACATCACAAAATTTTGACAACCACCAAACATTTAAAACAGTAAATGAGAGCAGGAACACGGCTTCTGCACAAAGACGTAAACACAAAGCGCGGACCCGCATCTAAAGCTGTTAGTTTTATCTCTCTCCAAACAATATTGACCGAACCAGCAGCAAAAGAAGATCCAAACTAAGCTTCACATAAACATTCCCTCTTACTTTTGCTGTTTTGCTTCCACCACGATAAAATCACACTTCATGCACAGCTCTCTCTCTCTCTCTCTCAGTGTACTTCAAGAACAGTTTCCCGTCTATCCCCGAAATCTGTTTTCTGCATTATTCGCTTGCTTGTTACGCACAAGACTACCGTTATTTACAGCGCTGTCGGCCGATGTTTTTTTTTCCTTTTACTTACTTCCGAAAAGAAAACCTAATTTCTGCCGTTCAACAGGCTTCTGAGCAAATGTAAACTTTTTAAAATGATACAAAATGCAAAACGCTCAGCTGTGTCTCTAATAAAACCGCTGTAACTTCAGAGGTAATGTTCATATGTTGATTAATGGTTTTCTTTTGTTTTTGATCTACTGCAGAATATTTTTATAAAATCCCAGGCCTGGAAAATCACCTTCATGTTTTTCTGTTTTATCTTCAGCTACTTTGACACAAAGGCATCTGCTGTGATGCTCACACCTTTGATAAAGTCTGGAAAGTGTCAGCTTCCTTTTTATAGATACAAAAATATGTAAATGTACTGATCTGAATTATAAAAATTCTGACTGTCTGAGGCAAAATTTCCCAGATTCAAATCAAATTGAATCGAATCAATCGAATCGTGGATCGAATCAATTCAGGACCTTGTGAATCGGAATCGAATCGATTCTAGAAATCAGTGACGATACCCAGCCTTAGTGGAAGGTCTCGACTTTGGCGGCCTTGGGATCTCATCAAGTGGTTACCTCCAGTTTGCACTGGAGCGGTTTGTGGCAGAATGTGAAGCGGCAGGAATGAGAATTAGTAGCTCCATGGCTGAAATCTTGTTTTTTCCTACACTCAGCTATGATCACAAGTTCTGGGTAGTGACCCAAAGAATGAGGTCATGGATATAAGCGCCAGAAATTTGTTACCTTTGAAGACTGACTGGGCTCTTCCTTACAGACAGGGTGACGAGCTTGGTCATTCAACAGAGACTAGATCCACTGCTCCTCCACATCAAAAGGAGCCAGCTGACTAGGATGACTCCTGGACGCCTCCTAGGTGAGGTATTCCAGGCATGTTGTACTGGTTAGGAGGCCCCAGGGCAGATCCAGGTACTCGCTGGAGAGATTGTATCTCTTGGCTAGCTTGGGGAAAACTCAGTGTCCCCTTGGCTGAGCTGGAGGAGGTGTCTGGGGTGAGGGAAGTCTGGGCTTTTATGCTAAGACTGCTGTCCCTGGGACCCAAACCCAGATAAGCAGCAGAAAATGGATGTATGTTTATTTGTGTTCATGGAGCTAGGTGAAATCTAAATATACAAGATATCACTGAAGATCACTGAAAAGTATAGGCTGTCCCTGTGCTTTATTTGAGAGGTGAACCTCACACACCTATGGCTGATGAATTGTTTCTGTTAAAGGTCAATATCTTCTGAAGGTGCCAGGTCTTATCTGGCATCCACATTATGACCGCTAATCAGCCACGAACATATTGTTTTATCAATTAATTACCATTTTTATGCATAAGCCATGACATTCTTTTACTCATACAATGAACTATGTAAGTAGATAAAGGTCTTTTTCCACAGTGTCCCGCGCATCTGACATAATTTGTGCAGAAGGTTAATTACGTCCTTCAACTCGTTTGTGGACAGGACCCGCACAACATAATGGCACAAGGGCAGCCACTGAGAGAACATGACCAGGTGACAACACCATAAGCTATGCTCCTGAGGGACAACTTGTTAATTGAAAGGCTCATTAAAGCACAATTTAAATAATTCTTTCAGCATGTCAAAAACGTCCTTTTTGAGGTAAATTTAATTTCTTTCCGAAGCTGTCATGACATTTGGAGTTTGTTCTTATCTGCGCCTGCAGTGCAGCCCCTCAGGAGAACTTTAAAATCACTCACCTGACACCTTGCCTGCTACTCCTCATGTCAGTATCGCTCTCTCTCCCCCTTTCCCTTCACTCTCTGCTCTTCACTTCTCACTCCGAGAGCAAATTTTAAGACAAGCGGTTTGATGTTCAAAGCAAAAGGGCTTGAAAGCTTTCCACCAACCACCCAGACTTCCCCTTCAAAGTAAAACATAAATTGGCTCAAGAAAAATTATTCACACTGGACACAAACATGAGAAGACTTTCTCCCTGTGGATGTGGCAAGCTCATTGCAAAAGAAGTACAGGGATGCCTAGAAATGGAGAGAGTCTTATTGGGATGAAGACAACCTCACTGAAAAGGAAAGACTAATATCTGCACATAACCTGCTTTTCGCCCTGTGTGCCCCTAACAGTTTATTAATTTTTTGCACCTGTAAAACCGATAGTTGGGTATATGCCCTGCAAATGGATTTCACTTTGATCGTGTTTTTTCAAATGCTACTGCAATATCCGATTCACATGATGAATTTTAAAAACTGGTTACTATCTATTAGCTCTGCTGAAAATCTAAGTAGCAAACAGCTGATGGTGATTTTATAGAGATATTATCAATATAATAATGACAATAAAAACATAGGTGTAGTGTGCATATAGTGCTGAAAAGCTGCTAAAAAATAAAATCCAGTAATCAATATGTGCTTACATTGTAACGGATGCCTACATGTCTTATTTGCCATGAAACACTTAAGCCAGCCTATTTTTCTGCTATTGGTTGCTCAACTAATACCAAGCTTTGTTTTTAAAAATGCATTTCATGAAAGTGCCTTCCACTTGAAATCTTTATTTATATCACTTTCATGAAATCCTTGATGCAGAAAACATAATTCCTCCTTTTTGTGTATTTGAAAAGAAGCCATTGTGTGCTTTTATTTCCCATTCATCATTAAATTGCTGATCAAATTCCAGAGGTTAGACCGGTATGAGCTTTCACTGTTGTTTTTTTGGAATCCAGCGTTCTCCAGAGATCGCATATGATGAGATCTTGACTTTGTTGTGTATTCACAAATCCTTGCTAGTGAGCAACATGCTACACAACTTACCTCAGGAAAGGAAGGCAGTGTTTTGTTTCAAACACAATTCCAAGAAGCGTCTCAAGTAGATTTAGCTCGTGAATACAACACCAGACATGGCAAACAAAAGAAAAAGCTACGTGTGAAGTTCATCTTCCAGTCGCTCCCGTGAACAGTGTGAACATCACTGTCAGAATTTGTGAGGAAGAACAAATCTCCAAATAACGATAAGAAGAAGAAAAATGTGTTATGGAGCTCAAAGCACCCTCTGCTCCCTCTCTTCACTCATTCACTTGCTTCTCCAATTACGATGCCGTTGTGAGGAATTTAATTTACTAATTTACAATGTAAATAAAATAAAGCCTTCTTATTTTATACTGATTATTTCACAGCCACATTACATTATATTTTAAACTCATTATATTGTGCACATGGAGGAAAAAAGCAGTAAGAAGTATTCATTTTGAGTTTGGCCAATATGTTAATAAACTATTATGAGCAGTTTAATACAGTAATGTTGTACTTCTATAAAATACTTATTCATTTTTTGATTAATTATTGAGCACTAAAGATGTGAATAGACATTTAAAAGATAATATTATTCAGCACGGACTGTAAAAAATTAAAAACTGACATTAATTTAATCCAGAAGAAATAATTAGTAAATGGGAGTAAACTGCTTTTAGCTAATATATACTAGGGTTGGGCGATATGTAAAAATTTTCCGACGGGCAATCATCAATCCATCAATTGCCGATGGGCGATACAGTTGCACATGCGCAGACTTTTTGATGGGCGGGGCAAGGCAATCATGCACGGACTAATTTGCACGTTTACAACACAGAAGAAGTCCAAACATGGATGAACGCTGTCAGAGTTAAGGCGACTTAAACGCGGTCATCACGATTAAAATTTTTAACGCTCTCAACCCATCTGGAACGCAGAATGAACAAAATTTGGACAAACTGCCAAAATGCGTTGACAGAGACATTTCAGGGATTTTGACTCAGTCTGCGCTCCAGGTGGGTTCATTGTTAGTTGTGTTAGTCGTGATGACGGCGCATTAACACTGACAGCACTACAAAAATATAAAGTCGTCAATTTGGGATTTCTTTGGCTTTAAACCAGATGAAAGAGATAAACCTAAGGAAGTAACCAAAGCGGTGTGCCGCTTGTGCAGACGTATTATGCGAGCAAAGTACTCAAACACGACTAACTTGCATGAGCATGCTCGTGTCCACCATCCGGCTGAGTATGCTAGGCTATCACCAGCTTCTGCAGCTCCAACAAACAAGTATTTGGGCGCACTCTGAGGAGGGTGCATTTGCTCGCAGATGAAAGAGGGTGCTGTTAAAAGAGCGCTATTATTTTCTTTTTCTGTTGACTGCTTATGTTAGCTCCATCATTATTAGCAAACTTACTCATGGGCAAATAAATAAATAAATCGCCCTTGTAAAAACTATAGTCGATATATTCATCCAATCGTCCAAACCCTAACATATACAGTTAATATAATATCGCATAGTCTCTTATTCCATGCAATAAATATAATTCTATGAGAGTTCTACCAATAAATTAACAACCAGCAAATTAACTTTGCAGCTTCCCTGTTGGGAACACGTCTGGGATGCCACAAACACAACAAGCGGCTGATCCAAGCAGTGTCAGGCAGAGTGTAAATGAGTAATCCGCAACTTGCTGTGACGACAAAACAAGTTTATTTTTAAAATGCATTATGTTTCGTATGCCAGAAAGAAAAGAAACACTCATGTTTTGGGATTCATAAATCACCAAATACCGGCGTGGTCTTAAAAATCCTCCATCAGTCGTGTTCTCCAAGCAGCACACCAGAGACTGACCTCCCTGAAATATACTGACATTTTTTTTTCCATTAGATGTATGTCATTTTACACAACGGAATTGTTTTCTTCCCAGTATGATAATATATCCATCTCTGCGCTCAAACACTACATCTAAAATTTCACACTATCACCACCATCGCAGAGGACCAAACAAACTCTTATCTCATTCTCACCACTTTTCTGTTCTAGCAGAACTTTCAAGTTGTTTTAATCAATATGGATAAATATAACTTCAGTGGATCAGCGTGATCCTATTTTTTCATGGTGGTAGCCAATTAATCCCTTTTAAATGTTATGATTAAATGATATGTAATGGCACGGACAACAGAGACGGTCTGAGAAGATAGCTAACCGCGGGGTGACAGAGGCTTTGGTAAATAAATAAATAGCCTGACATTTACATTAGAATTAGCTTGACGGTTGTCATGCACACACACACACACAAACACACACACTTCATCTAAGTGCAATTATTTCAGAAAAATCCACTTCTGAGCCATTATGAACATATGGTATAATATTGAGAGGATGGACTAAAAGCCAAATTCCTTATTTTGATATAAATATTTTTCCTGTGAGGACACTTTAAAAATAGAAGTTATTTTCTTTGACAGAGTAAAATCAGTAAATGCTTATGTCCACTGCACAGTGTTAATTGTTTATTTCTGATATTTAAAGCTACATAAGAAAAAAAAACTTGAAACAACAGACCAGCTTATCTGTGTGCTGAAAAGGTCAATATGGGCAGCATGTCATTACTCATATCAAAAACTTTGTTCTTTAAACCAACTGTTTTCACCAACCCTCAATAACAGCCTCGGTGAATAAAGTTTGTATTTCTGCAGTTCCACAGAAAGCACCTCCATTTCTCCACCACAGGAGATTCGCCCTGTTTTGTCCCCAACTCCCTGGAGTCTATCTGTGCATCCTCACTTCCCTCACGCTTGTACGTGTGATGCAGCCTAGACGGCTTGAGGTCAAGAATGGCAGAAAGTGTGGGTGTGCGAATCTCACCTTGGTCAGCTCAGAAACTGGAACATGAGCACACCGTGGCATTTGACATAATAGATAGGGGAGGAGATAAAAGGAAGGCAGAACCTCCCTTGAGAAATGGTAGAATTTCCTCCAGTGCAGCGCTGTACTTAATGGCAATGGTTTAGGGATAACTGCTGGCAGCAGCTGGAAACACATGGAGAAAAATGCAGCTAATCCAGATGACAGCAACGACACCACTGTCACATCAGGGAATTTGTCACCATCAATTTGATTTAACTCAGTGTGGCCAAAACCATTCAAGGCTGAAACGCCCTTTTTTAAAAATTCACTTTGGGGCACTTTGCTCTCAAAGAAGGTCACGAAATGTAAAGTATAGTGTGCGTTGAGAGAATGTCGCCTTTGCTGTCAGGAATTTGGGTAATTCAACACTTCTAGATTTTCATCAAGAGAATAATTTCTACTTCAAAATCCAATTTTCCTGTTTAGCTTGAGGTTGTGTAAAGCTATCACACTTGGAAAAGCACATTTCAAAGTAATCTGCCTCCTTTCTTAGAACTGACAAACTGTACACCCTAACCTAGTGGAAACTGGTGCTATAAAGATGCTAAACTTAATCTCCATTAGATCACTGCATGAAAGAGAATATCTAACACTAGTAAGAAAAAGGGAAGCTCAATCATATTCTGTTAAATATATATAAATGTTATACACAGTTTGGTTCATTAATTCTGCCAATCATAGGTTTAACTTCAGTCAAATGGATAACGAATGTACAACCTCTCATCTGCTGTATTTCTCATGCACATTACAAACTAACGTTTACGTGGGTTTCACTCCTGCTTTGTTTTCGATGCCCTGTTTAGCTGCACTGAAATTAATCAAAGGAAGGATGATAAAAAGTTTTCATCTTCCTTTCTGTGCTCAGCCACATCTGGTCAGACGCTGGATAACTGAAAAATCACTGGAGGACAATTTGGATGAGATTTCATCACTGCAGTGATGAAATCCAATTGCAATAAAAACAAGACACAAACTCTTGCTTTGAAACACTCACCTCTCATCATTGCTTTTACTGTCAATCTCAGTAGGTGATTTTCTATTTCCTGTGTCCCTTAATGGCTTAAATTACCTTTTAATTCTAGTTTGCAGCCAGTAAAAAGAGACAAGTGAGGCTTTCAGCTGCACAAGGCTTAAAAGGTAAGTCTGGGTTCTTTGAAGTAAGTTTGCATGACGTGATTGATGTATTACCTGCAATAGATCAGGGTCAGCATGTCCTTATTGCTATGCGCATGTAAGTTACACAACACTATATAGTTTGTGTATATACCAGAAGAACCAAGATCAAAATGTATTCAGCCATGCAAAAAAGAAAGATGTCACAAGACTATGAGTCCTGTGAAAAACCAAGTACAATTAGAATTAAGAGGGTATGTAGGAGCTAGGTGCTGCTAATCAAATGCATTTGATTAATTACTCATAAGCAAGTGTGACCACCTCTATAAAAGCAGAAATTTTTACGGTTCTGGAACATTCAGGTGTGTTTTACTATGATGTTACAATAACCAAAGGGTTGGACATCCCAGCAAATTGACTCTCTGAACATAGAACTCTCAGCAATTTTCAGAGAAACTGCAAAAACCCCATGATCCACAGCCTTCAGTCAGCATGTTAAATATTAAAGTTCATGACAATACAATCAGTTAAAGATGGGATTGATATGAAAAGCCCCTTCTCTCTAAAGTGAAAATGTCAGCATGGATTAGCTTTTTCTCAGTTTTATATGAAAAAGCCAGTTTTTCTGGAATAATGGGCTTTGGACAGATGAGCCTGATTTTGAGGTGTTTGGCCATAAGGCACAGTGCCACGATTCTTGAAAACCAAACACAGCATATCACCACAAACACCTAATATGAAATTGCAACCACAGTGGCCCACACACAGGACCAGTGCACCTTCCGGTCATAGAGATGACAATGAACTCCTCTATATGTATTTTTATAGACAGCTATGAGGCCATCTGTCTGACAGCGAAAGCTTGGCCTTATTTGGATCAAGCATCAATGAGCCAAAGCACAGCAGCAAACAACAGAATGGGTGAAAAAGAAAAGAGTCGGGGTGTCGAAATAACCCAGTCAAAGTGCAGACTTCAACCTGCTGTGGCAGAACATTAAGACAGCGGTGCATAAATGATTGTCCACAAACCTCAGCGAACTGAAACTGTCATAAAGATGGGGGGGGGGCAAATTCCTTCACAACGTTGTTAGAGATTGATACAGTCATACAGAAAATGATTACTTCAACTTTGGCTTTGCTAAAGGTGGTTCTAGACGCTGTCGAATCACGGAGCGCATTTGGCTTTTCGCAGAACACCAAAGATTCCTGTGAAAACTCACCTTTTTTTAAGAATGCATTTAGCCACTTAATAAAACATCCAAGTAATTATCAGCTTGCATTCAGCTAGTGTTTTCCAACAGGAAACCAAAGCCATCCTAATGCTCTCTTCAAAACCACCACACTGCTTTGACAGTAACTTTACCACATAGAACATTAGATTTCCTTGTCTACCAGTAGTTCAGATGTGAACTAATCAACAAATTCACACAACTGCACAAAAAAAATCCGAACCGACGGATCAGCAGCAACATCTTACATGTTTTGTTTTAAGTAAGTTAATAATTATGCTGCAGGTAACACAATGCCTCTGTAAAGGAACTTCAAATAGCTTTGCTTCAAAACACTTATTTAGCATTTTTTATGAGTTTACCATCTGATGGGAACCATTTTTTTTTCGAGTTTCTGAACCTAAACTGTCTACAGCCTTAGAGGAATAGAACTCCACGCTCCCAATGGAGAAAGTCTGACCTGTCACTAAGACACAATAACGTCTCACAGGTAAGCCTATTTCCTTGAAGCATGACCATCACAGAGCTGCAACACACAAACACATACCGACACACAGTGTGGCATTTTTATTTGTAGTCTAAAAGTTGCAGTGCAGAGGAGCAGAAAAAAAAAGATCAAAAGATGACAACAATGATGTCCCAAAAAATTTTACCCAAAAAAATGCCACTAAGTCGACTTGCAGACTGCAAACAAAGACTAGGTGAGAAGGAGAAAGTGGGCAAACACAGACACTCAAGGGATACAAACCAAAGATAAGAGGAGCGCAGCTAGTGTTTGAGAGTATAAAAAGAATCAACAGATAAACAGATAAAAGCGTAGACAGCCGTGTTGTCGACAGTTAAAAGAGAATGATGGAAGTGAAGATGTAGGGTGGAGCCGGTAAACTGACAGCTGACAGCATAAACATAAGCTACATGTAGCACTAACTCTCACGGATGTATCCTCAAGGAGAAACACGAGCTAGTTTGGGTTTAGATATTTTTGGCCTGCCAGCTGCAGGCCGTATAGGATGGCAGTCTGTCTGTTAGCAGGAGAGCTGGATAAGTTCATGTCAGATATCAATTCAATCAAACTCTGAGGAAACTTGAAATAACTTTACGCCCTAAGTCAACATATCCAAGTCAAGTCTACATGAATTCTGAACTTAATAAAGTCTTCATGTGACTGTCTGAAGTCCTACCTGAACACCAAGCTTCAAAATGACAGCACTTTATGAATTTCTACTCAAAACCACATCAACTGTGGGGGTTTTTTTGTATCTGACACTAAAGCCTATAAAAACCTAAAACTTGAGTTAAGTCTTTAATAAGTCGAATCTTTAGGGAATAAAGTCTGTTCAGGTTGCTTTTACTCACACACCATCTGGCCTAAATGCATGTCAACCAATTTCTTTTTTTTTTAATCTACTGATAGTTTTAGTTACACTTTTACAAGCTGTTCCATAATGCACTTCTACATCCAAACACGAGAGAAACAAGCCAGCCACAAACAGATGAAATGGTCAACTGTGAATGAGCTGTCATTTCTGCACACCTCAAAAACCTAACGAAAATAGTTTCCTTATACAGGAAGATAAAGTAATTCATTTATATACATAAATAATCAAACAACTTCATTTCACAGCAGCAAGGTTTTCAACAGATTGAACGATTTACTTCTAAGACTTCCTTCATTTCTTTTGGCGTACCTTTTCCCATGTCGACTTCTACTCTATAGTGGTTTGCCTTTTTGTACTCCTATCTGTTGTTTAACCTCTTGATCTTCATTTGGACGACTCGGTGTTGATGCGCACATATCTAGGAGCAACCTTCCTTATAACGTTGTTTTTGTTCTTCAAAATAAATGGTGCATTTTGACACGGAGAGAGTGTATTTTTCTACTTTTTCAGAGCAACTGGGCACCAAAACGTATATGAAGCTGTTTGATTGTTATATATAACAAGGTCTAACAATTACTGCGTAAGTTACTGCTCTTTACAGATTAGGGATTAAATTCAGGATTGCAAGTATACATGTTTTCATACAGAGTTATCTGCTAGAGTTAAGACGATTTTATAAGGTTACTGTTAATAGGAGATCACAACCATTAACATTAGCAGAATTCATGGTGAACACAGAGATGCTTTAAATATATCATTGTAATCAAGAGCAGATGGGATCTGGGAAACTGGCAACTGACACGAATCTTTACGGCAAATAACGACGTTACGTTAAAACCCATGTTGTTATTTGCTGTAACACATATTTGGCAAAGCATGCAAAGTGAGATATCACATCAAGATTTTCACAGAAGTCTGACTGCAGAATATTCTGAAGCAGTCCAAAAAAAGAGTTCAGCTTTCTAAGTCAGGCAGCCAAGGCGTACTTTTACAAGCTGCCACTGTATGCTAATGTTCAGAGAAAAATCTAAAATTAAAGCAGAAATGCAGTGTAGTCACAAGAGATGTTATATTGTGCATAAGAATTGTAAATCTGTCTATTAGTCCCAAATTGTTAAGTTGTAACAAATATATTGCCATGACAAACTCCCATATCAGTGGTGTACACTGCGTTTGAACTGAGTTCAGGTGTGGTCATGGGTTGTAGAAATAAAAAAGTCATGACTAAAAGTATGCATTGTATAGTAAAATTAATTTATTTATTTAAACTGCTCATTTCATTAAGATTAACATTGCATCTCTTATAATCCAACCAACATTTCACCTGCTTTTTATTTCAGTAGTTAACATTTTAAATGTAGTCAGCCTTCATGTTACCATAGTTTAAATGCAAAATGACAACTACACCAATTTGTTAGGTAAAGTTTGCTAAAGCAAATATCCAACCAGCTAATGATATGGCACCAACTCAGTGCATTCATGCATGTAGACAGTCCTAAGTCCAGATGACCTGATAATGTTCGAACCAACCATCAAAATGGGAAGACTTTATGTGACAGTACCATATGTGGCATAGTTAGTGGTGCCAGATAGGCTTGTCTGAATGTTTCAGAAACTGCTGATCTACTGGGATTTACCCACACAGCCATCTCCAGGGTTTACACAGAATGTGTGAAGAAAAGAAAATATCCAGTGAGGGGTAGTTCTCTCAGTCTGTCTTGTTGATGCCAGAAGTCGGTGGAGAATGGCAAGAGTGCTTTGAAATAATAAGAAAGCAACTCAAAGAACCATTTCTTATAACCAAGGTATGCAGAAAAGCATCCCTGAATGCACTGCTGAATGAAGGATGCATCCCTGAGTGAAGATTGCACTGGGTGACATTCCCATTAGCTAAGAATTGGGAACCTGAGGCTAAAGTTCCCACAAAGACAACATAAGATTAGAAAAACCATTGCCTAGTCTCCATTTCTGCTATGACATTCATATGGTAGGGTTAGAATTAGGTGTAAGCAACACGAAAGCATTGATTCAGCTTGAATATTCTTGCTGACCATGCCCATGTCTTTACTGTATGACTACAACATACCAATCTTCTGATGCCTGCAGGATAGCGCACCACGCCGCTAAGCTCAAATCTCTCAAATCCCATAACTGGTTTCTTGAACATCACAATGACCAAACTCATTTACTATATATCCACAGTCTGAATCCCATAAAGCACCTTTGAGATGGGGTGGAATGGGAGATTCACATCATGGATTGGCAGCTGACAAATCTGCAGTAACAGTCCGAAGTTACCACATGAATGTTTTCAGTACCTTTTTTAATGTGTGTCATTGAAAAAAATTCAGAAGGCAAATGAGGGTCCAACAGAGTCTTACATAGGCGTACTTAATAAGGTATCCTGTGAGTGTATGTGTGTGCCAATTTCAACTGCGATTTCAACGTTACCCTCTGAATTAACAAATTACAGTTCAACTGTTTAGTTCAATCTATGCATTGTTTTTAAGCTTCATATTGATAACAATTTAACTGCTAGCACTGATACATTTATCTACTTAATTCTGTTAAGTATCTACAATTTGTAAAAATTCTTACAATCCTAACCAAGTAGCACATATCCAATCTCTTGTAATCAAGGTACTACTACCAAGTTTGAAGGTATTAATGAAACCTATTTAAAACGGCTGCTACAAACTTGTTAGGTGTCTCAATTAAAAGCCTGATTCGCTTAGCAATGACAATTTAAAGACCAATTTAAAGACATACTTAAGAAGCTAAGCAGTTAGCAGCTAATTTGATAGTATCTTTTTCCTTTCCTTCTTTTTCTATTTGGCACAGGTAAAAGCAAAGCTGCCAAATCTGAGCTCTTAGTTCAGAGTATCAACCAATGAAATATGCAGCTATTTCAGGCTTTATACAGGGGATGTGGGGAGAGCAGCAAATAGGCCAAGAGTCATTTGAAAAAGTGGACACAGAGATTACACAAGTCCCAGCTGTCAGAACGCCAGTGAATCAGCACTCTCCAAAATAAAAGCTGCAGAATGTGACAACAGGACTACACTTGATGGACACATGTTGACAGGCAGCGTCAGTGATGAGCAGAAGGATACCCACGATCCTCTACTCTTTGGCCAAAAAGTATCCAAATTGGCTGACCTGTCAGTCTGGTTGCCCATCCACAAGACTGGAATCACGAGCCAAGCAACATTACCCTTTTAAAACCAGCCACTGAGCTGCTCTAGTTCATTTTCAGTAGGTAGCCAAAGTCAACTTGTAGCTGGAATAATCTCCTGTGAAGCACACAAGCAAATGTAAGGGCAGCTGCAACAACTGCAAGGCAGGAATAGAATTCATTTTCATTAATTAAAAGCATTATGTGTGAATTGATTTTGAAATTGATTAATTGCTAAATTGCTCAGTGTGTAGTTCATGCTACTGCATGCAATGCAAATTTTAAATACTTCCAGTCTTATCTCTCCACAGACAAACCTGCCAGTTACACATTTCAGCTCCTGCAGAAAAAATCCACTATTCTTTATTTTTAAGACCAAAAAAAAAGAAATCCTTCTGGAGGGGTTTTTCTTGGAAAATTGTTTGAAAAAGCAGGATATGGTATTTTTTTGTCAACAACTATCTGTCACTTCTCTCCGCACCGGAGGATGAACGTGTGCAATTAGAATCTACTTTGCTATCTGATGTAGCATTAACGAAATATTACTCATGCTACTCATAATATTCACCCAGAATTATCACAGCATTATAAGCTTCCATTATTAAGCTTAAGCTTAAGTAAAACCTTATCACTAGGTACATATTTGTGACACCTACATATATCAGATCATCAAATAAATGTTAATATTAAAAAAGATAACCCAATTAAATATAAAATGGAGTTTTTAAAACATTATTTAATTAAGGGAAAAAAAAGTTATCCAAACCTTTCTGGTCATGTGTGAAAAAAATAATTGCCGTCTAAACCTAATAACTGCTTGTGCCACCCATAGCAGTAAGAACTGTAATCAAGTATTTATAGAAACTGCGAATTAGTCTTTTCAGTACTGAACTTGCCAGTGTGTCATGCTGCATAACCCAAATACACTTGAGCTTGATTGCCACACATTTTCTGGTACAGAGCAGAATTTACGGTACCATCAATTACAGCAACTAATCCAGGTCCTAAAGAAGCAAAGTAGTCCCAGACTATCACACTGCCACCATCATGTTGGACTGCTGGTATGATGTCTTCTCCCATGGATGCCATTTTTGCCCAGTCTCTTTCTTATTGTTGAATCATGAACACTGACGTTAACTGAGGCCAGTGAGGGCTGCAGTTCATTAGATGCCTTCTGGGTTCTTTTGTGACATCCTGGATAAGTCATCGATGCGCTTTTGGAGCAATTTTGGTAGGTCGGCCACTCCTGAGAAGGTTCCCCACTGTTCCAAGTTTTCTCCATTTGTGGATAATGGTTCTCACTGTGGTTCACAACCCTTTCCCAATTGGAGATAAATAATCGTAATTTCAGGAGCAGGACCACGCCTCCAAACACGCCCCTTTTCGGGTATTTTCTATATATGACCCCCCCAGTTCTACCAGCTGTTCGTTCTCTTTTTCGTGCCCCACCCTCCCTCCCCTTTTTCAATTATTTCACTTCTTCACTTCTCATTAGTACATGAGATCTGCCAAGCCCGGGAGCCGCTGCCAGTCCCCATCGAGGCCTTCCCCAAACCGCAGCTCATTTCTTGATTAAGCCTTTAGCCTTTATTTACTAAAAATGCTACCAAACCTAAAATGAGGACGTGGGCCCAGCTAGTAAACTGATAGATGTCAGTAACTTTGTATCAGATGTGTTGCTTTTTGAGATCTTTCAGCTTGCCTCACTTTGTCAGACAGGTTTTAGTTAAGAGATTTCCTGCTTCAACAGGTCTGGCAGCGATCAGGCCAGGGAGTAGCTAATGATATTGAACAGCTTTTGTTTTCTTTGATAAAAGAAATCATCATTTAAAAACTGCATGTTATATTTACTCAGGTTATCTTTGTCTGACATTAAAATGTGTTTCATGATATGAAATATGTTAATGTGACAAATATGCACAAACCAAGAAATCAGGAAGAGTGCAAATACTTTACTACACCAGCTCAAGCATATTTCTTGTGTTTTGATGCGGTTGACCCATGCTTGCATGGGAAGAAATGTGGTTTCTTTACATAATATTTTTTATTATCAGACATTTATTTATTGTGTGGGGGGTAGGGGGATATCCCATTTTCCCAACTAACTCTCCTGTAGTTTTAAGTCCAAACTATGCGGTTTTCAAGAAAATGCTTTTTAAGTTGTTTTGTTTTGTTTTTTTTAAGAAGCAACTGACACCTGACAGTGGAATTACTTCTCCCCACGTTACTAAATGTTTCTGCTAGAACATTTAGAGGGGTAAAAATGGAGGTGATTTTTTCCATTAACCAAATAGACTTTTCTGGCTAAAGTAATGTTTGCCCAATATGTGGTGTGCTTGGTATGGAGGGATTCATGCCAGTTTTGGTGCTTTAGACTGTTCCAGTCAGTTCCAGAGACACAGCAAGGGTCCTGAAGAAGCTTCATTTATTCTCAGCAGGGCAACAGAAGGGAAGTGAGTTCTGCCAAATACAAATGGTGTACCCATGTGAGGAGATAGCAAGCGCTTCAACCAAAGGTCAGATTCTCCAATTCCATTTGTTCTTCTTTTTTGTTGTAGTCTTCCTCGCAGTGGCTTTAGCAGAAATCAGAAATATAGAATCATTCCATTGCCATTATCTGTATTATGCACAACACAGATGGATGTTTTGTTCCTTCCGGATGCCCAATTTGTGGAAATGAAGGCAGGGAGTAAAATCCAGTCCTTTCATCTCTCGCTTATTATCTTTTTCATTATGATCAGTGTGCTAATGAATCCAACCACAGAGCATGGTAATGGTACCTCATTTTAGCGAATGAAATATCCACCATGAAAAACCTTTAAAGGAAAAATTTGGCCTCGGGGGAATTTGGAACAGTTTCCGTTTCCTCAAACCAAGGACTGCAAGAATTCATTCTATATATCCGCAGCCTCGGAATTCACTGATGGGCTTTCATGTCTCTGTATGCAGTTAAAAGGCATGGTAACATAAGTAGGAAAGTTAGCTTAACCTTACTTAGTTACATTGTGGCAGCTGAAGTGAGAAAGGGGTTTGAAACAAAAGCAAAATGGTCCTACATCCATATACTTGTAACAAACTCCCACTATTCTGGTAATATTTTGCAAAAGGTTGGTAGGAATCAATCAGCAATAACACAGGAATAAACTGTGAGCTTGTCCCAAAATCTTCTATGTCATCCATCTGTGTCCAAATCAATACATAGTTTAAGTATTATTATGTCTCTGGTTTGGGGTCTAGAACAGAGCGTCTCTAACTGAGAATTCTTAACTGCTGAGCGTCAGCCAGTTGAAATGCTTTAGCTGTCCAGAACCGTTGGCAGAATATATATAAAGGAGCAGATTGGTTGCAGGTAGGCTAGCCAGCCCATCTGAACTAGCTGGACACGTCCCTGAAAAAACTCATGCTGCTAATCCGGAAACCCTTTGATCAAATTAAAAGATGGGAATGGATGAGGTAAAATGTGGATCTGTTCCAACCTTCGATGAATTCAGCAAATATAGTTGCCCTTTTGTATAATTAAATCCTGGATTTGTGAAAAGATTTATTTCCATTTCAGTAAACCATAGCTGTGAAGCCTGGATCCTGTAAGTAAACAAACCATATTAAAGCTTCTGTTCTCAGGATGTGAGTCGAGTGCTTGTGAAATGAGTATGAGAGGAGGGGCCTTGATGAATTCAATGAGACACTACAAGTGGTATACATGATTCACATTGGAAGGAGTGGACTGGTTGGTGTAATTCTAATGAAACCAAATAAGGGAGGTCCAAACTGTAGAGCTAAAACAGTAACATTATTATAATAAAACATAAATCAGAATAAAAATCTATATAATATTAAATACTTTTATTTAATTTTTGTGACTGGGGTTTGTCATAGCTCACTTTAAAACATTAAATGTCAAAAAAAAAAAAAAGGCAAAAGAGGCACCTTAGCCATTCCTAGTAATTTGAGGCAAACAAGTCCTCTTGTGGTTAGGATTTGAAGCCAAGCCTGTGCTTTTCTGCTCCTGGTTGCCCAAACACAGACTGTGAAATTAGCTGAAACAAATTAATGCTATGAAGGGGGAAACAACGGTTGCTGAGCAGAATGTGGTATTAGTCAAAAGATGTTTGGCCAAGCTCTTTCTTGGCAAATTCCCTCCAAGCCAGAGCTTGTGCAGTCATGGTATTAGTTCCTAAAAACTCTCAATGGGACCAAAAGAAGTTTTGATTAAATACTCTCCCTAATGCCACATTTACTAAGTGTGTACAAATATGAGAAGACAAGCTGCTCCTGATTGAATGTCCGACCTCCCACCCACCTTCTCCCTCTCCCCCTGCCGCCCCATAAAATTGTAAAGGCTACGGATCACATTCAGCAAACCTTCTGGCTATAATATACAGACATTTCTTGCTTGGTTTTTGAACTATATTTAGAGCTAACATTAGTATTTTATCCTTCCTTGAAGAGCGGGAGACCATTTGCAATTTAGCAGTACTGACAATGACTTGCAGCCGTATATATTCTTGCCCTAATGCCTGACCTTTCAGAAGCCTCTAGAAATTAGCTAACCCACAGTTATTCAACACAGGCATTAAAAAGTAATGCCCTTGCACTTTGAAGCAACCCTACTGGGGAAACTGCAGGCAATGTCTACTCTCTTGGGTCGCATTTTATTAACCGTCAGTGACTTTCTGAGCACCTCGTCTCACTCATCTCTTAAATGGGATGTGAAATATATGGACAAGGGAAAGCACTCTATGTGTAGACTTCATGCAATTCAAGAAAAGAAAGATTAAATATTGTTTTTATTTATTAATACAGTTCTTTTCAAACAGCTATTGCATTGCCCGTCACTGGTGCAAGTAAACAAAGGTGGATACCATGGTGGAAATCCATAGTTGACAGTACCTGCATGACAATCATCTATAATACATACCTGAGGCCAACATATCAAAAAGCCACCACTTCTGTCAGATTGTGGAGGACACAACTGACAACAAGGCCTTCAAGCCCCACAGGGCTCAACTGAGAACTGAAGGCTGATCCAGGCAGACAAGTCAAGTTCCCTGAGGAGATTATAGTAACATGGAGACACAACATTGTCGTACTCTTTTGATCCTCCAAGCAGGTCATACTACTGTTCCGAGGGGGTGCTGGATCCGGGGAAAAGCCAACAAAAGATGCCAAAGAAGTCTCTAGGTGGCTGAGTGGATAGCTGTGGGGGAAAGCGCATTCTTGGCCCAGGTTATGGCTTAATCAACCCCAGCTGGGTCATGTGAGTGAGGGGAAAGATCCAAAACTCCCTGGGATGCCAGGAACATCACTGACGAGGTGTCCAGATTTGCGTTGCAAAAAGTGTCAAGACAAACGCTGTGTACCACCTCATGTGAAAGAATTAGCATTTTAGAGATATCCAATATGAATGTTACATGTTAAAAGATTTAAAATTTGTCCTCAAAATTCGAGGGGAAAAAACAATTCTGTGCAAATCAAAAAGCACTTGATATAAAGTAGAAGTGCAAGCCCTTTTTTTTTTTTAACCAAGTAAAAAATAATTAATATTTTAGCCCAGGTGTGGTTATGCCACTGAGAATTTTATTATAGCTTTTATTATATTGACTGTTCCTACATACAGAACTTGGGAAAAAAGACATTTTCTTTCAATATACTCCTTATACTTGGAACTAATTACAACAAGACTTGAAGCTGTGCAGCTTAATTCAACTGAAGGTTTTTAAATATTGCTGCCAGCGTTAGTCTCGATAAAATGACGTTAACGCGTTGACGCGGTGCTGCCCCACGCACGGGGTGATCTGCGATAACTCGCTAACGGAGATTTGCCGCATTAATGCAGTCATGGCGTTAATGTCATCTTAACAAGATTAACGCTGACAGCACTAGTTTTAAAGAAATTCTAAGGACAATGGAGAACGCATCACTGGCTGGCTATTCCTGTTCTTAATGTTTTATTGCTCCTGTCTTTTATTTGATTTTTGATGTATTTTTCTATATCAGTTGTAATAATGACTATTCGGTCATTAAGTCTGACGTCACTAGCCGTGTCTGGGCCTAAACTCCGCTGCAGGTCCATATATCAAACAATCACTATGGCATTACTGAGAGTTGAAAAACTGTCTAAAGTCTTTCATCTTTAATAAAATGATCAGCGTTCTGCTCTACCAGGTGTAACAATTGAGTTTAACATCCAGGCATCCATGAAAACGGAATTTATGACATTTAACGGAGTTAAAAGTTAGCAGGAAGTTAGCTCGCTAGCTTCTATCTAAATACAATATAGCATGTCCTGACGGCGGGGTTTTGGAAACAAATTAAAACGTACAGCTCTGTTATCACTTCCAACATAAATGAAGACAGAAAACTAAACAGCAGTGACGTTTGTAGGGTTACTGAAGTTTGGCTAGCTGGTATATAATGATGTGCTACGTGACCGCTAGCGACACAGCCATGTTAGCATAATATAAACAAGCTAACTATTTTTCCACTCGATAAAAGTTAACGTGAGTGTTCTTGGTGGTCAGGAACAAATGTAATCACATGGCAGGATGCTGTAAAAGGACCAAACTTCAGCCAGGAGAACAACTGAGATAATCCATCCACAATACGAGGTTAGTCATTCATATACTGCTGCCTGGGCTGGGCTGTAGTTACATCCTAAGGTTTTAAAAACTGACCTTAAATAAATGATTAGCGGTAATAAAAGCCGAGGGAGGTCAACAGTGATCGCTGACTGTTTTAGGAGCTTTTTGAGATTAAATAGAAGAAAATACAAAACATTAAACATGTTAACAACACAAAAGCCATATTAAACGCAGACTACTTTAGGCCCGGAAGTAGGATTCGTCACGTCATCACTTAACGACCGGATAGTATGTTGTAGTTTTGTATGATTATTTAAAACAGGTCACTCTTGAAAATCAGACTTTGTGTCTCAATGAGATTTATGAGCATAAAGAATGGTGAAGTAAAAAAAAAAAAATACACTTCTGCAAGTGAGTATAATCCCAGCCTTATGCTTACAGGTACTTCAACCTATAAGACAAAGTATGAATGGTGTTATTCCCACCGTTTGTGTAAAGTTATTTTCACTGTTGCTCCCAAGTTATTTCATACAGTTGCTATATAGACCCTGGTTTTACTGATGCTGTCCAACGAAAATGAAGAACTCTTAACAGATGTCACCAACTCATAGGTAGGAAAACTAAGGTCGCTTATTAAAGTTAAACATAGTTTAACTTTCAGATTACTCTAAAGCAGTGAAAGACCAGAAAAACTCTTCCATGTCAACAGTTCTGAAAATGCTCTCCAATAATTGGGGTCAGATTTATTTCTCTGTGTGGCGGTCGCCATTGATTTTGATGTTCATTTAAGTTTGTGTGAGTGAAAGTACATTAAGAGCGTTTAAGTCGTCGAGTGCAAAAAGTTCTCTTTTTGTGTAGGTGGTGTTAGAAAGTTATGATACTGGAATGTGAGCTGTAAATAGAGCGTAAGCCATCTGCTAAACTTGCCGGACTAATTTATCGAGCTTTTGCTGAAAGACAGACAGGAAAATATTTGTGGGGTATCTGCCTTTGTACATCACTGTCACAGGATTGCAGTGAGCAGCGTTACAGCAGGAATTAATAAATGAACACTTTGGAATCTAAAGTAAACAGGCACGCTAATCCATCAGACATCTTCTGAGACCCCCTACTATCTCTCGCAGTATGACTTCCATCCTTTGCTGTAATTAGCTCATTTTGGAATGACATGACAGCAAACAAGCTATGAAGTGAAGACTGATGACAGAAGACTGAGCAGTTAAAAAAAAAATTATATATATATATTTTTATAAAATAAACTTGCACATTTTCATAGGTACCTCCAACATATCAGTATTTATGTTAAGCCAAGGCTCACTTTACAAGACTTAAACACGTGTTGGCACGTCTGCAAGCGTCAGCTCCGAATGGAGGAAAATAAATTATGCAGCATTACAAGACATTTAACAACATGTTTTGTGCTGAAGTGCAAACTCTGATTGGCAGGGCGCAAAAACCAGGCCTTATTACATGAGTTTAAAAAGCATGTTACACGCTAAACATCCAGAATTTCAAATGAATTCCTTAAAATAGCTAATAACCAAGCCATACGTCACGGGAGGTTGATAAGAGTTTGAGGATGAGGTGAAATTAAAAAAAGCCACAAGTTCATACTCAGTCCTTTGACATTCAAAGCCTAGTGTGTGAAGATACAGGCAGCAAAGGCCTGCTGATCAAACACTCTCCCTAACAAATTACCTATGCTACTGACTCAACATGTTTAATCAGTGATACCACAGGTTCTCAAACTTTTTATTAAAGGTCTTCATGTGAATTTTGCATAAGGTCAGAGGTCTCAAACGATGCCAGTAAGTTGTGCATAATGTAACACTAATTTAATACATTCAACGACCCATCACAGCAAAAGAAATGGCATAAATTGCCTGTAACCCCTGCCTCGAACTTGGGCACAAAAATATGTTTTCAAGGCAGCGCTGCAGAAACAGTACGAGCAGACTGCACGAGAATTAATGCGTGCCTGTGCTCCTCTTTTTTTTCTTTTTGTTAATTTTCCTTGTTGTTGCAAACTTTGATATTTTAATATCAAAGGAAGGGCACGGCCACAGATAGCGCAATGCAATCTTGAAGTATGACTCATGTCACAAGCTGCGCACGAGCGCACAGTAATAGGCACGAGGGTAAGTTCAATTAGATAAGCAGCACTCAAAAATAATGGCCTATGATATGGTTTGAATTGTTGCGGCGTGATTAGACCAACAAAATGGGGTTAAAATAGCTGTTTGTGCTGCACCCAAAATAAACTAAAAGCAATGGACCTGAGGGACCAATGTGATAAGTAACATAACAGGACATCGGAGAGTTTTCATTAAAAGCTGCAAGGTTATATTGCATCACTGAACAAATACTTCATTCATTTATTCTACAAAGATGCCGAAACCCTGAGAGAACCACTGTCAATTATAATTTTTAATTTAAAATGTATTAAATTTTAACAGTCTCGTCAATTCTGGGAAAAGCTTATAGGTAAATGAAGTAATCAACATAAACAGAAAGTTAATTAACTGTGTCATTATCACAAATTGTAGCGTTTCTGCTCGCCCTCCTCTTCGTGCCGCACGGTCGGTTACTACTCGCTGTACTTCGGAAACATGCCGGTGGCACATAATAGTCTGCCCAGTGCTCAAACCTTTGGTCAATTTGAGCTTCAAATATGTAATTAGTTTGCACTTGTTTGTGTTTGCAGATACAAGAAGTCAATTCCAGCCCCAACTCAGCATTTAAAGGTCAGCTGTGCCAACAAGCGTTGCCTTTTGCAAATGCTTTCCGCTTTCTCATCTGATAATTCTTCACAAAGAGCCAAATCTGGCTCGACCACTCACCCCTGCTGTGAGACGAGTCTAAGGGAGCGATTAAGATTAAAAAAAACCAAAGAAAAACCCAGCACAAGTGATGCAACAGTCACACTCAAGTCATTACTGCCCCGTCTTTTTTCCAGCACGTACTCCTTATCCTACCAATGTGCACGTCTTGAGTGCCTTACACATCAATCATCTTTACGCTCCAAGAGGAAGACTTATTACATGAGGAAGATGATTGGAGACGAGATTTATCACTGGCTAAAATAATAGGCAGAGGCACTCCGGGTCGCTTCCACGCGTGATGTCTTATGAGTGTTCAGTCCTGAGCCGACTCACGTCTCACCACTGTAGTATTTTAGGTAGATCGCTCAGAGTGATATGCATGATAGATTTACATGAAAAAGCAGGCCAAAACGATTCAAGTATTGAACCAGCATCCCTTACCCTGTCTCACTGCCTAAGACAGCTGACTGTATTACACATATACTCATGAAACATCTCAAAGACCGAAGATGTCTCGACAGGTAACACAGGGGGAACAATATGGATACTCCTCTTGTCTTGAGGAGACAGGGGAACACATACAGTAGTCTCAAATGAGCTCTCTGACAGCCAACTTTCATAGTAAAAGAGAAGAGCGGTGGGGTGAAACATGGCTCGAGGCAGCACTTAAAAAAATCTGGCAATATTTCTTTTTGAAACATGGAAAGCTCAATATGTCCAACAAAGCTCTCCCTTCAAATCCTCTCTCAGTGTGAGAGATAAGCATGCGGCAGCTTTTAGAGATGACAGTGAAATGTATTATGCTCTAACAAGGGAAAGAAGAAGCTGGCTGAGGTTGATGTGCCGTTTTGTCCGTTCAGAAACAGATTTCCCTTCCTGTTCTACAAACTGTAGTCACATCAAATTTTCAACCCAGTTTTGGACCAAGAGAAAGTCGCAGCAGGAGGAAGACACGTACGGTATTGAGTCTGAAACAAACAATAAAGAAGTGCCTTTGTGCATCTGCAAAAGAGTGCCACACTATTACTTTCTTTTTAAATTTCACTAGTCAGGAAGATCCTGCTCTGCTGTGTAAGTGGAAGATTTTTAAAAATGCAACGAAACTAACTTTGGATTGCTAAACACCATCAAAGTATTACTCAAAGTCTTCACATAGTGGGTTCTTAAAGCGAAGCCACAAGCACACTGCTATAGTGATGTCACATACTAAAGAGATCCCATCCACACTAATATTCATGGAAAACTCTCACGATTCCCCCCACTGTACAGCTGAACTAATGTTAATCCAACTGAACAATGAATGATAATATAAGATACTGGTATCACTGGTAAAATAGAGCAAGATTACTGAGCAGTGTAAATGGATGTTGTGTGAGCTTCATTAGCTTGTCTTTAGTTACGTAGCCTCTTTGTCTTCAGCCAGTCTGTCAGAAAATCTTAGCAACATCAGCATTATATATAAACACTGTAATCATTACCATGCTGTCAATATGTTAGCGTTTTTCAACACTACCACCATCAGACCAACACATAATAATTGCTGAAATATTCAGGAGGGGAGATGCTTCCAGCTTAACACTAAACTAGAAAAAAAAAACAAAGAAAAAAAAGAACAGCTTCCAAAAAAATCCAACACAAACAAACAACCAGTTCATAGGAGATGTTTTCATCACTCATCTTTTAAATAAATTGGTCTTCGTGGCTGATATTTATATAAAAAAAACCAAAAAACAAAGTGGTAGCCTACATACTGACCAGCCACTTTATTAGGTGCACATGTTCAATCACATCATGCTTTTAGTCATGCAGACATGGTCAAGATGACCTACTGAAGTTCAAACAGAGCATCAGACTTGGGAAGAAAGATTACAAGAAAGTGACAGTGAATGTGGCATGCTTGTTGGTGCCAGATGGGCTGGTCTTGAATATTTCAGAAGCTGTTAATCTAGTGGGATCTACTCTAGGATTTACAGATAAAACTCTTAAAAAAAGGAGAAGATGTCTAGTGAATGGCAGTTATCTGGGAGAAAATGCCATGTTGATGCCAGAGTTCAGAGAAGAATTGCCAGACTGCTTTGAACTTACTGGAAGACAGCATTAGGTAAAATAATCACTCATTATAACCAAGGTATGCAGGAGATGTGTAGGTATGGCAAGTCTCAGTTTCTAATGTGACACTTGGGACAGGTTGGGAATTTATGATGAACAGCAAGAAACTGTGGAGCCATCCTGCCTTGTATAAGCAGGTTGCTGGTGTGTGGGGAATTTTTTAAGCACACTTTGGGCCCCTACTCTAATGGGGCCACAGTCAACAGATCTCAATCCAACAGAGGCTCCTTTGCGATGTGATGGAATGGAGATCGTCAAAATGGTCTGAGGAATGTTTCCAGCATCCCGTTGAATCTGCTAAGAAGAAGTGCCTAATGAGTGTAGAGTGAATTTCTGTGTCAAAATGTCAAAGCTTTTTTCCAAATCCATACTTTGAAACCTTGATAACACCTTTCTCTGATGAGTTAAGTGTGCTCCCTCGCACATAAGGAATACATAATGGTTTCAGGAAAGTGTGTAACCTCAAACAGCTGAGAGAAAGTGCTCTCTTATCTTGCCTCCACCCTTTTCCTGTGTCCCCAGCCCTCCCAGGAGCAGGAGGGGTGGGGTTTGTGCTCTTGGTACGCATAATTCTTTGAAAAAAAGTGTTTCATTTGCAAATACAGACTTTTTTTAATAGCTCGCTCTGAATGAACTTGTTCACACCATAGGTGCGGTTTCACTTTGTCACCCTACAGCACCACTACCAAACTTCTCTACCTTCCACATACACTCCCAAGACTTTTCTCACAAATAAGTGAGGTGGCTTGCCATCTGTTCATTTCTTGTTTAGAAAAAACTCAATTTTCAAGTAGAGAACTGAGTCACACAGAAAAATACAATTTTTCGTGTACTTTCAAACCTAATGACAGATTTCTGCCACCTGCACCCGCTCTGTCAGTCAAAGCAACGTCAGCGGAAATCTGTCTCGGTGCATTCGCCACATATTCATCCACTTCCACTTAAACACCTCTACAGATATACTATTATTTGTATTCTCATGTGTAAGACAAGGGTGCAGTAACCTTTCCTTTGAGTGTTATTGAATGTGCAACTTCAATATTTGCACACACTGTTGTTCTCAAATAATGGAGTAAAACGTCACACAAGTGAACATTAAAATCTAATGCTCTCGCTTCGACTTCTCGGGATCCCCGCTGCGAAGTGCGGTCGCCGCCGATTCCCTTGGGGTGTATCTCATTTGCTAACTGTGGCTTCCTGTCCTCTCATTTCCCTCATCTCATCAGAGAGAACTGCAGGCAAATTGTTTACAAATCACACAACTCACTTCCACATAAATGTAATATTTTCCCGTGGAAATTTACAAAATGAACGCCGCGCATCCAGGCAATAACTCCAGTAAATTCTGCTTGACAGCATACAAACAGAAATTCTGCACTTATCATGATCTCTGTCAGTTATTTTTTTCTAATATCTGGGTCCTGATACGCGTGTGATGCTCGCTGAAAATGTATTTCAGTATTTTTTTCTTCTTCTTCTTCTTCTTCTTCCCCCCCACAGTGTGACAGAAAACAGTTATGAACTTGACAGACAGCCTGCAATATTTTACCGGTTATTTAATACCACACCAAAAGGAAAACAGACAGAGGTGCGAGTTAGGAATTGATATGTGGCAATTGTGTTTCAAAATTCAATCACTTTTCTCCAAAAATGGAAGCGGTCTCCTGGGGCCAGTGAGAGGAAAATGGGCTGGAGGCCTATTTACTGAGCCATAATCCTATCAATAATGAAGTAGCGTTGACATCTTGGTGAACACGCCCGACTCTCTCTGCTTTTGGATGAGAGCTTTTTTGTGTTTAGGGTTCAGAAGTTGGACCTTCTCTCCAACTCTTTCTCTCTCTTTATTTTTTAAATATTTCCCCCTCAAAGATCCTCAGTGTCTGTTTGTCAGATTTCTGGAAGGGAATTGTCCACCATGCCTCATTAGGGCAGAAAAACTGCCAGATTTTCATTACAGTTAAAAAACAAACAAAAAAAAACTTCCGCACCTGACTTGATTGATTAAGGCGCTTTCAATCTAAGAAACAGCTTTAATCAGAGAAATCAGCTGCTGCAGTGTTTCCTTAGAAGGAAAATTGCACACTTTTGATGAGAGCTTTAAGCAGAATGAATCTGGGCTTTCTCTTTGTAGAGCAATTCAAACAACAAAGAAGGACGGAGGAAATTGCGAGGAAATGTTCAGGAAAGAACAGAAGTGTATCTGCCGGGATTAACATTAATATGGCATAGCACTTTATTCCCCCTTTAAATTTAAATCAGATTTGTGCAAGTTTTATATGTACACGGATCACCTTTTCTTTCTAAACTGCCACTGTGAAGAAGCACTCATCAAAAGGCTTAGTCAAAGGAACACACACACTCCCAGTGACTTAGTTCACCCTCCACACTCCCTCTTTGAAATGTGCCACTGTGCAGCCGAACAAAGGTAATAATGTCTCTCTTCTGCTGGTATCTGGGTCGAATGAGATCAATCAGTCTTTGGGCAAAGAATCAGCATGTGCCATCGCTCTTTTGTCACCAGTGTCGAGACGTAGGTGGAAGCAGGGATGAGCCTGATGTAAATCAAAAGATTTTCAGTTCAGCCAAAGAGACAAGGTTCAGACACTATCAGCCCTGGCCATCAGCGACCCTCAGTCCCTGAACAATGAATCATTATGGGGCTCAGAGAGGTCTTAATAGACTGACTGACAGATGAACTTGGAAAGATGTCTGTGTTTTTGTGCGCAGAATAAAGGCGAACTGCGGCATTATTTGACAAATGGGTAGCAAGCGGTGAATCGTAGATTTGATTTTCCCTGTGTGGCAGAATAAAGGTGACACGGGTGGAGTTTAAAAATAAAACGCAGGCTTTTATTTTACGTATGGATCTAAACGGAGTCTGCAACTTCAAGGTGAATGTGAAACAAATGGGTAAGTGTACTTTTGTGCAGTTACTTAGGTTTAGATCCGGTTCATTTGTTTTTGTTTTTAAAACTATATTCAGGACCATTCAATAGATAAAGGTGTTTAAAGAACGAAATATATCTGTGAAGGTTCTGAGTCATCCAGGGCATCGTTGTCTAAGGAGCTTGGAAAGAAAAGCGTCTGGACTTCTTTAAGTTTCTTGAATTTTAAGATTTAAGATTTTACGCCCTATGGGAGTGTCCCCGAAGAGGTAGAAGCGCAATAGGGGGTCCATAACTCTCTTGGTGGACACTCCCATAGGGCTTAAAATCTGGGACTCTTCGCCACTTGCTCTTAGAGCTGAAGAAGTTTCTCGGATGAGAGGTGAGACGTCTTCAAGAAACTTAAAGAAGTCCAGAGGCTTTTCTTTCCCAGCTCCTTAGAGAAAGAAATAAAACCAAAATTACAAAAAAAAAAAAATGAAACACTGCTACAGCAGTCCCTGCTGTAATAAGGCTGCTTATCTCTATTTACACAGATCACCATGCTTGTTGTTGCAAAATGATGTACAAAGTCAGAATTTAACTTTCAGGTTCTTGAAAAGTTCAAAATGCTGCTGGGTCTTTGCTCTGGCCGGGCTCGTTAGTTTGCGACTTCGGACCAGCTCTGCAGTGATGAGGGCTCAGGCACTGCAGTGACTCTGATTATGAGTACTGGGATTGCATTTGGACTCAATGTAAGTTTAAGCTAAATACTCAAGCACATGAATGAGCTAGAATCTATTGGATCTATCAATCAGCAGTTATTGAAATGAGGACGTTTGAAGTTGTCACAGTGGAATCTAAAAACGTTCATGATGAATTTCCATTGCAACGTTTGCTGCAATTTCTTTGCGGGACTATTGGTATTGGAGACTACCAGGAAAGACAGACACCTCTTATCTCACCTCGTATCTTAACAGTCACAGTCAATGTAGACAAAGAAGTGACAGGAAAAGTCAACTAACTTTTTGCTTTTAAGTTATAGGAAGTCATCTCCTGTCTTTGCAACTCTGAAGCACACTTCAGGGTCCATGCAATCACAATCTGCTTCGCAGGGATAAGTAAATGGGTCTGTGATCGATTTTGGATTTTCTTATTCTGTTTTCACATACTTGAGCTCACCTCGAAGCTCTAACTGCAAGTCTGGATTCGCGCAGTGTGGCTAATTTGCAACATGCTCATTTGAATGTTTTTCAGCTGCCTGTAGATTTGCAATGACATAAGGAGACGCAGCTCAGCCCAGAATGACTGCAAACTTTAAAAAAGAGAGATCTATTGATTAGACTTACTGGATTTGCTTCAAATTCACTGGCAATGTTGGTGGATGTGACTTTATTTTCAGTTCCATCAGTTCTTGCAGTAGATGCTTTGTGTCAACACTCAGTTCATTGTGCCATTCTGATGCTCTCACTGTTTACAGCTGCTGGGAGTGAGGCAGTTTACCACCTCCAGATGAAACGGACTTAGAGACACATCAAGATCAATGTTTGATGAGGAGGATGGCACCTTTCAGGGGGATTCCTGGTCCAGCTGGAGGCGGTCTAGTGACTGTTCCAGACTAAAGCTGCTGGTTAGGCCAGATGTTTACAGTTGTGCTTGCTATTTCTGCAGTATTTCAGAAAAGACTTGACTGTCGTATTTTTGATATATGCTTATTGATTATAAACAACATAATATAAGTGGGGTTAAACCAAGCCTGCATTTTAATGGTAGCTTAGTCATTCACACCAGACCATTGCCATCGCAACTGGGTGTGACAATGATGCAAATGCAGGCTCAAAAGAGGCTAACTGAGGTTTGTGGGAATTCACTGGGCTGGAAATCCTTTGTTTGTTTGTTGATTTGTTGTCATTTGTTTGGTTTTCACGCAGTGAAGTTAACACAGCTGCCTCAAGGAAAGCCCTAAAAATGTAAATTTATCAAGATGATCATCCTGTGAGTGTGGAAAAAAAACAGGGAAAACTTCCAGGCTGTGAGGAGGAAATCTGGGCTGCTGTTACAACAGAATAGTTTTTTTTTTCTTAATGTAAAAACTCCAAATAAATTTTCTTAATGCTGAATGGTGTTTGCTTCTGTTTTGCATCTTTCTGGCACACTGAGCAGTAATTCTCCCTCAGATACACAACTGCCTCTCTCTCTCCCCGCCCCAGTTAATCATAAGGGGCAGTTCATCCAAACATGCATTATTAGTTCAGTAGTATCTCTTCATGTGCAGTGTTTTGGTTTTATTTGTCAAGGTTTATAGACATCTGTCCCTGGGATTTCAGCTTCCATCCTAAACCAGCGGGGATTCATGAAATCTTCATTGTGCTGCTCACACCACCGAAAAAGCATTTAAATTTTTTAAGAGCAACACACAATGGAGTTCAACAGAAAATACCCCACAAGCCAGCGTTTCTCTGTCTTTATTATGAAACTTTGACAGTGTGCTTACTTTCTCAGGTAAAAACGACTTTATTATCTGTAAATACAAAGAAGCGTATCAATTAAACTCAACTTTATTGACATGGACGGGAAGAATTCGAGACAGATGTCTTGAAATCTTGAAGTAAAACCAAAGCTGGAGTAGGAGGAGAACTCCCACACAGCACTCTGAGGGTTCTTGATGAAACACATGATGTGGAAGCTAAAAATCAGGTGAGTGGAAGCAGTGAAATCAAAAGTTGCCTCGTAATTATGTGTGTTTATCGGCTAGAAAGTCTCTCTAAATACCTTTCAGAAGAAATCGTACCACTTGGAAATTGATCCCCAAAAAAGTGCAATAAAGTCTGTGTTCCTAATGGGCATGAAATAATTTAAGCCTGGCTTTTACCTGATATTTAGATCTATAATGTGACTATCAAAACTGGATTGGGCAGCTTCCATCGAAAGCAGTAACCATTTGAATATGGGTTTATTAATCAACAGTGATGCTGGCTGAGAAATAAACAGTGAGCTGAACATCTGAAGAGGCAAAATAAATATTTTGTAGGTCAAGACTTCTTTGAAAAGATCAACTGCAAGGCATATATTAAGCAAATTAGATAAAATTTAAAAAATGACACCATAATCACCCTTAAAAGTCAGAATCAAAGTGCTTCAAGCTTTGTGAGGTTTTAACAGAAGAATATAATAATAACAATAATAATACCTTTACTTGTGTAGCACACAGGGTTACAGAGTGCTTTACAGTTTGAATAGAAGTCACATTAAAGATACGCATACATGTTCCAACATATATAAACATAATCGAGCACAGGGCCACGCATTCATTCCCATATACACACACCACACACGCCCAAAATTAAAGGACAACCAACCA
Source organism: Perissodus microlepis (assembly GCF_051167445.1). Lineage (NCBI taxonomy): Eukaryota > Metazoa > Chordata > Actinopteri > Cichliformes > Cichlidae > Perissodus > Perissodus microlepis. Next base: position 26,069,826 of record NC_140470.1, on the reverse strand, counting down.
ATAAAAATGTGTTTTAGGCAACAGAATTAGCCGACCTGATAGGCTGAGGAAGGCTGTTTCAAAGTTTGGGTGCTAAAAGTTCAAAAACACTGGTCGCCTCTGGTTCTAGAGTAAGAGCCTGGAACAATTAGGAGACCTTGATCTGAGAAGTCAGCTGTGGGGATACGGTCCAGCAGCCCCGTTATATGAACAGGAGCCTTTCCATGTAGACTACCTAGACAGGCTATGGAGGACTCAAAGATTCACGTGAAAACAGAGTTCTACTAATTAAGAATGGAGATAATTAAAGTGTGTACTAAAGGTTCCAGATGTTTGGATGACAGTAAAGTAGAGGTAGGCAACTCCAGGCCTCGAGTGCCGGTGTCCTGCAGGTTTTAGATATCTCCCTGAGTCAACACACCTGAATCAAATGATAAGTTCACACCCAGGCCTCTGGAGAACTTCAAGACATGTTGGGGAGGCACTTTAGCCATTTGAATCAGCTGTGTTGGATCAAGGACACATCTAAAACCTGCAGGACACCGGCACTCGAGGCCTGGAGTTGCCTACCCCTGCAGTAAAGGTTTGATTTTTGCACATTTCTGAGATGAAGGAAACAAGACTGAGTGAGCTTAGAGATGTGAGGTTCAAGCTTCAGTTACCAAGGTGATAGATCAGGGGTGGGCAACTCAGGGCCTCGAGGGCCGGTGTCCCGCAGGTTTTAGATGTGTTCTTGATCCAACACAGCTGATTCAAATGGCTAAATTACCTCTTCAACATGTCCTGAAGTTCTCCAGAGGCCTGGTAACGAACTGATCATGTGATTCAGGTGTGTTGACCCAGGGTGTTATCTAAAACCTGCAGGACACCAGCCCTCGAGGCCTGGAGTTGCCCACCCCTGTGATAGATGATACCAGAGTTCTTACCAGATGATGTGATATTAACGACCTACTGACAGACCTCCTTAGAGAAAGTTTTGGGGCCAAACACTAGAAAGTCAGCTTTACTAGAACTGAGATGGAGGAAAATTTGAATGCATCCAATTAGTAATGGCAGAGAAGCAAAATGAGTTGGACTACGCAACGCTTTGTCACACAGTGATAGCCAAATGCTTAGAAGCAGCAACTTACAACTCAGCACAAACGCAGAGGACAGAACTCCGAACAAGGAGATTTTATCAACACGCTCCGCTATGTCCCACCAGGAACGTTGTGTAATTTTGATGATACTGATCTGTGCAGATCAAGGAGCTTGGAGAACTTTTCAAAAACAGACAGGAAATACCATTACAAACTTCTGCATACTTGCATCATCAGTTTAGGAACGACAGATCTATGAACCACACAATAGCAAATCTTTTTTTTTGCGATCGTGGATTTTCACTCACCTCTGAAAATCCTTTGTTTGCTTGTCTATTTGTTGCTTTTGTTGATGCACCACAGCTCCAAATGCTCGACTTTCAGTAGAAAGCAATAAAAAAAATTTAAATTTATCACGACGATTATTCTGTGCAGGAGTGTGGAAAAAAATTGGGAAAAATTCCAGGCTGCGAGCAGGAAATTTGGGACTACCACTTTCACAACAGAATAGTTTTTTTTTTTCTTAATGTAAAAACTCCAAATTAATTTTCTTAATGCTGAATGGTGTTTGCTTCTGTTTTGCATCTTTCTGGCACACTGAGCAGTAATTCTCCCTCAGATACACAACTGCCTCCCCCCCAGCTAATCATAAGGGGCAGTTCATGCAAACAAGCATTATTAGTTCAGTAGTATCTCTTCATGCGCAGTGTTTTGGTTTTATTTGTCAAGGTTTATAGACATCTGTCCCTGGGATTTCAGCTTCCATCCTAAACCAGCAGGGATTCATGAAATCTTCATTGTGCTGCTCACGCCACAAGTCATTTAAACATTTTAAGAGCAACATACAATGCAGTTCAACAGAAAATCCCCACAAAACAATGTTAGTCTGTTTTTGTTTTTAGTTTTTTATTCATTTTTTCAGGTAAAAATAACTTTATTATCAGTAGATTAAAAAAATATATCAATTTGTTCTATTTTATTGGTGTGGAAGGGAAACTTTCTGACAGAAAGCTTGAAATCTTCACCCCACTGTGTTAAAATCTTGAGATATGAAGAGAACTCTGTTACCTAGATTGTCAATATCTTAAAATCACCTCCACCGACAACAGAGATTCAATCATTTTTACCTGTTTTTCAGCAGCTGCTTGGAAGCCTGCGGTTCAGATAAATGAGCTCCCACTATAACAACCCTCAACTTTGGCAGTGGGAAAAGGTCTCTAAGTGGGAGCTTAGTCACCATCACAGTCTTACCTCACCTCAGCCATTTAGCACATAGCATACACCCACTATTGCTAGTGGTGTGACAGGCCATCAATACAAACAGACATGTACTAATGTCAGTGGGGAACGCTACAGGGCTTCCAGCAAACAATATGTGCTTTTAACAAAGTCAAGAAGTGCTGCTATGTTTTTTGTTTTGTATTGTTTAATCCTTTTTTTCCGTCCTGGAACAATCGATAGATGCAGCGTGTCTCCTAAAAGCACTGGTGGAAATGTTAAAATTATGTGGGAGATGCTTTTTTAATCAATGGTGTCAGCAAATGTAGTTGCACGGTGAAACTAATGCAAGCATATATCAGAAAAAGCAAGAAACTTCCATTAAAAAGTCAACTACAAAAGCCCTCAGGAATTATTGAGCAGTGGACAGATAGCCTGTCACCATGTAACAGCTATGGCTTCTCCCAAACCCACTTTATAAAGACTGAACAAACACTGTGCTGCTTACCCAGGCCAAACCATTGTGTACTTGTATTTGTTGCAGAGACTCCACTAAGAAATCTGCTTTTTCCTTCAGCAGTCTCATTTGGTGCACATCAGATATCCTCTCCTCTTTCACTTGGGTAAACAATGGCAGGGAGATGGAGACGGTGACTCAGTCCCAGGTGGATGGTGCAAGTCAGTGCCATATGAAAGTTTAATCAAAGGAGCAGTAAGCAGTAGTAAGTCTCTCAGGAGAGAGGCACAGAGCCACCAACCAGGAAGCCTTGGCAAGAGCTCTCATATCAAATTTAAAAGTCATTAGGATTGCTAATAACAAGCACTGGCCAAAGCCATGAGCCTTGCTTGTGAGAACACAGCAAATGAAATGCTCCTCCTCATCTAAGGTCCCACAGGAGAGGCCAGAGAGAGGCCAGACCTCGCAGAGATTTCCATAAGCATTTTTAATAAAATCTGGCATAATGAAAGATAAACAGCTGGGAGGCAGGATGGTACGATATTTATTAACCGTGGACTTCTTGCCTCCTTCCCCAGGTATCTCTTCTCTCTCGCTGGACCCTTGTTTCAATACAGACTGCAAAGTGTTTAATCTAAAGCGATAAGTTCAGTCATAAAAATTAAAACCGGTGAACAAAGGTGTCTCTTTTTGAAACAGGATATTTGTTATGAAACTATATTAGTGATTTAGTGAATCTTTGTGACACAGTAGCCTCTGAGAAGCAAAGACAGGTTGTTAGGGAGGATGCAAGAATGACTGAGCTGAGCTGCAAGAAGGCCACGACTGACCTTGCGCTATTTGCCCAGTTTATCGACCTCCCTCATCGCAGATTGTATGATTGCTGCAACCAAGAGGGTACGAAACGCATGGTGCAGTTTGCTACATTTACCACCCGTGTGCCACAAATGAGGGTATGGCAAGACAAATGGCCAATTTGGTAGCAGTGAAATATCCACCCTGTCACCTGGTGTAGGAGGAGAACTCCCACGTAGCAATTCTATGAGGGTTCTTGATGTGGGAACACATGTTGAGGAAGGTAACAATCAGGTGAGTGGAAGCAGTGAAATCAAAAGTTGTCTCTCAATTATATGTTTTTATCAGCTGGAAAGTTTCTCTAAATGTCTTTCAGGAGTAAGTGTGCCACATGGTAACTGAAAGTGCAGTAAAAACCTACATGTGTGACAGGCATGAAATACTATAGAGTAAATGGCCCTGGATTTCAACTTATGTTACGATATCTAATGTGGGCAACTGTGACTGAAACAAGTAACAATTTGAATTTAAGTACATTAATCAACAGAGATGCTGCTTAAGAAATAAGCAGCTTATTTCCTACTGCATCAGATATACGAAGCGTGTAAGATACAATAAAATAAATTAGACCTAAAGATCTAAAAAGTCAGGATCAAACGAGTCACTTCAAGTTTTGTGAGGTTTTAGCTGAAAATTAAAATCAAAACATGAAAACATGAAGGACTCTGATCAAGGAGATTTTATCAACACACTTGCTATGTCCCAACAGGTACATTGTGTAATTTTGATCATATTAATCTGTGCAGATGAAGGAACTCTGAGAACAGACCAGGAATTCTATTACAAACTTCCACATACTTGCATAATCGATTTGGGAGACATTGCTGTGCGATGCTGGAATTTTGTTTTGTTTCGTAATCTAAGACACATTCTGTTGCTGTACATCAACTTCTTCAAGTACGTGCATTTTCAGATGACCTTATGCATACTTTAACTCTAACCATGATGAGTTGTTATTTACCGTTTCATTCCAGTGAGCACATAGCAGTCAGGCCATTCCCCTTTAAACTCCTGCAAAATACGGTTCACTGAATATCGTCCCTTTTTCTGACTATTTTCTGTAAACCATACAAATGGTTGTGTGGGGGAAATCCCAGCAGATCATGAGTTTGTGAAATACTCAGACCAGCCCAAGTGGCGCCAACAACATGCCTTAAATCAACTTAAATTCTTCCCCATCCGAATGTTCAGTTTGAACTTCAGGAGATTGTCTAGACTGGGTCTACAGGTCTAAATGCACTGGGCTGCTACCATGTTATTGCCTGATAACTAGCTGCAAGTTTTGCTACAGTATTTTAACGTTCCTCCCTCCATGCACATAATCTTCCCTCACAGTGCATTGTTTCTATAACCATTTCAGTTAACTAAGTATTTTGGCATAATGGGTAAATTGCCTTGTTTACAATATATTAAACCTAGTCTCTATCCGGTCGTTAAGTCTGACGTCACTAGCCGTGTCTGGGCCTAAACTCAGCTGCAGGTCCATATATCAAATGATCACTATGGCATTACTGAGAGTTGAAAAACTGTCCGAAGTCTTTCATCTTTAATAAAATGATCAGCGTTCTGCTCTACCAGGTGTAACAATTGAGTTTAACATCCAGGCATCCATGAAAACGGAATTTATGACATTTAACGGAGTTAAGAGTTAGCAGGAAGTTAGCTCGCTAGCTTCTATCTAAATACAATATAGCATGTTCTGACTGCGGGGTTTTGGAAACAAATTAAAACGTACAGCTCTGTTATCACTTCCAACATAAATGAAGACAGAAAACTAAACAGCAGTGACGTTTGTAGGGTTACTGAAGTTTGGCTAGCTGGTATATAATGATGTGCTACGTGACCGCTAGCGACACAGCTATGTTAGCATAATATAAACAAGCTAACTTTTTTTCCACTCGATAAAAGTTAACGTGAGTGTTCTCGGTGGTCAGGAGCAAATGTAATCGCATGGCAGGATGCTGTAAAAGGACCAAACTTCAGCCAGGAGAACAACTGAGATAATCCATCCACAATACGAGGTTAGTCATTCATATACTGCTGCATGGGCTGGGCTGTAGTTACATCCTAAGGTTTTAAAAACTGACCTTAAATAAATGATTAGCGGTAATAAAAGCCGAGGGAGGTCAACAGTGATCACTGACTGTTTTAGGAGCTTTTTGAGATTAAATAGAAGAAAATACAAAACATTAAACATGTTAACAACACAAAAGCCATATTGAACGCAGACTACTTTAGGCCCGGAAGTAGGATTTGTCACGTCATCACTTAACGACCGGATAGCCCCATCTCACTTGTTCCCCAATTAAACCTTTTATCTTATGCATTTACCACAACAATATAATAATAATAATTACTCATTACATGCAAAAATGATGGCATGGCAAAATCACACACATAAGAGAAAAGTTGTCACGGCCACGTAAAAGGAACTGAAATCACACTAACTAAACACCCAGTGCTGAACTTCTCCTTATAAGCAGCAGCGCTGTATCAAGTGGGCTTCTGTCAACAGAGCACAAGAAAAATGGGCAATTGCAGAATCACCGTGACGATGGCAGTTGTGTGGGTGAGGGGCTTGATGGAAGCAGGTTGAGCGTGATGGATGATGCAATTGTGAATTCACCTCATTAGTTAAATAGTCCCCTGCTTCCTGTGTGATATTTAACAGTGAATTCAAATGTTAGCAGGAGTATACACACCATGAATGAAGACATTAAAAAAACCACCATTAGTCTTCACTTTAAAGCCATCACCTGATTTACGCGAGCAGTCTAAGAACAAAATAAAAACACAGTGTTTACAATTCCCTGTGGAGAGTTAACATACATACTTAATGATAAGGCCCATTTAACAGGTGCACCGAGGGAGGTTTCCATAAAATTACCCATAATGCTTGCTTGATTAGCCTATACGTTGTGTCCTACAGGGCTCCTTGAATTTTTTTCCCCCACTCACATAAATGAGAGCTTTGGCTGTTTTGAAATCCATCACATTTGTTTAAGGATAGCTGACAGGAAAGAAGAGAAACACCGTAATTTAACTTGGGAACTTCCATTTGAATTTGAATAGCTATATACTGTGAACCAGTGCAGTTTTTTAAGCCCCAAATCTTGAACCATACCGTGTACTCCCAATTAGAGTTCACCTGTAGTTAACCTGACAGGACCTAAGGGACTTAACTGTTACTATGTAACACCAAACTGTAACCGACACATTATTATTCTGAGTTTTCACCTCCTACATTTGTGAAGTTGCACACAGTCATTCCAATTAGCCTATCTCAAACATATATAGAAAAAAAGAAAAGATCAGATATGATTTTTTTTTTATGGCACTCACCAGTAAAAGTTGTGTTTTTACTGGTGAGAGCTGCTCAAAACTGTTTACAAGGTGTCTTATTTCCCTTGACATCAAATGTGAAATATGTCCATATTCTTGTCTTCTTTCCAAGTGTCTACAATTTGTTACTTTTTAATGAGAAAAGGAGAAGTTGTACTGTTTCGTGGGGGGAAATCAAACGTGTGCATCTAACCTTACTGCACAAGGAGATTAGTTCTGATTCTACACAATGTAATTAGTTCTCATTGGATCTTGTCTTTCATTTGTATTCATTGAAGAACACGTCTATAAGTTTTTGTCCTCATGCATTCGTTTTTATTTAGTTACTGTATTGTTTTTATCAGAATAAAAGGACAGTGACAGCAGTTACCCTAACCCCTAACCCAATCAGACACTGATTCAATCTGCCATCATTACTGCTACAATCATACTGGGAAAACAGTGGTTGGAGACTGAAGCACAACCAAAATCTCTGTGTCGAATAAACTTGTAATCATGGGAACTATGAAGTAACTGCTTTGAAGACAGGCAGCAGATCTGCAACCACTCGCAGCCATCTTCCAAGTAACTTTGGTGCATCAAGACAGCAATGAAAGGGTAACGAGACTGAGTCAGTCTGTTATCAGTTGGTGATTGAATGGAATCAAGTTTGCAATTACATGCCAGCTGTTTGTGATAATATGTTGCCTTCTGTTGCAAATCTATTGTATCTACATACACAGAAAGTCGGAGTCTAACCACAGCCTCATAGATCTGAAGCAGAAATTCAGAAATACGTCCACAAGCAGTGCTGTAGGACAGTGATTTAACTGCAAAATGACTTATGTGCTCAGAGAGAAACTGAAAGTGTATCTTGTAAGGTAGGCTTACATTATGATTGACAAGTTAGTCAAGTTATGAGTCAGTTTATCAGTCAAAGCTGAACGTCATCATCGGTCTGATGAAGAGCAGCTGTGCTTGAAAAATCACATTTTTTGTAGTGCAATAAAACTGGAGCCCTGCAGTGTGAGAACGGTTGATATTTTAAAAGAATATTTAGCAGCTGCTGCTGGTCTGGGTTTGCACAGCACCTGCCCCCATCCTGATGTGGATGATATGTATATTTTATAGGTTTTTATTTCATTTTGGCTCATTTGAATGTACTCAAATGCAAAATTAGCAATAATTTAGTTAGCAATAGCCTTAAATCTTTAACTCATTTGTGCTAAACAAAAAAGCCACTGTTTTCGGCACACACAAACACATTCCTCCTCCCAAAAAACCAGAACAATTTCAGTTTATTGCCTTCTGCTCATCCTTCATATCCAGGCATCCGATCCACTTAGCCACAAAGTTAATTCTAATTCCTCAGTCCCATAGCGAGGGTAAGAGTCCCACCTTGCACGGTAGAGCTCAGAGATAATATCACAGGTGGCTCAAGCAGCAGGGGAGCCCCAAATCTCTATTATCAGCCTGAGGGGAAAGGCAGTGAAAGGAGGAGGCAGAGGAGACTGCAATATGGTGAGTTTAGTTTCACCTGGCCTCACAGTTTGACCTCTGGACCATGTGTCAACTCCTCCAGAAGAGCTTAAAAATAATTAAGGAGCAAAAGTCTTCTGAATGGGAAGTAGTTTCAGATAATGACATGCATGCTAAGTGCTCAAAAGTGTATTACACACATTTAATCCAAAAAGGGATGCAAAAACATGTTAAACATCATGCAGAATGGAAGAGCTGACACAAGCTGATTATTGACATCGGTGATGTAACTGATGTGTACAAATGGGAACTTTTGATGGAATTTAAAACAAGAATACAAAAAAACTGTATGTGAGACACAAAAAGCTTGAATGTGCTACAGCAATTCAACCAGAAGATATTCTCTCATTTGCGGTTCTGACGATGGTGCTGCAGAGTGCCGTCTAACTGCTCTGAATCTCCCATAGATGTTTAAATGGGTTGAAACCTGGCAACTATAAAAGGTCAAAGCAGTTTAATCTCACCCCTCTTGCTTTATGGATGACATTGTCATCCTAAAAGAAACCACTCCCATTAGTGTATCAACGTTATTGGATAAAGGACTCAGAATCAGAACTCTGTATTGATTCATAATGACCCTTACAGAATAAGTGGACACAAACCGTGTCAGCGAAATGCTTCACAAAGCACAACAACATTCATTTAGTTTTTACATTTTTCACCTGTCTACATATTAATAAAAAATATAAATCTTCCTTAAACATAAATAAGAGGTTTTCTAAAATGTACCTGACCAAAAATAAAATAAAATCTCTAAAATCTTGCCTTTGAAACCAAACATACAGTAATCTTTGTGTAAATATGATTTTTGGCTGTATGCCCCACAGAGTACAAGCAACCATACTTTATAATACATATAAGCGTCATTAAAAAAAAAGCTGTACTCATATCCTAAGACTAACAATAATGCAAGAGAAACTTTATTTTATCCAATTCATGCTTGTAGAAGGGGCTGGAGCCTATCCCATCTGATTTGAGGTAAGGGGCAGTACACTCTGGTTATATAATATAATTAGATAATAATAGAATTTGAACATTTACATAGACATTTTGTGTGCACAAAGATCCAAAAACTATTATGGTTTTCACACATTACAAAAGCAAAACTTGAATAATTGTTCTTTTTACTTTTAAACCAAACCAGAGGACAAGTCTGAACTAATAATAGAGTTGTGACATGGTGAATGGATGAGTGCTTATATAAAGCTTTCCTACTCTATTTGAGCACTCAAAGCTTTTTTTTTTACTACAAGCCTTATTTACCCATTGACACACACGCATTCATAAAAGTGTTTTTTTTCCCTATGCTTTTCAAGGACATTAAACCTAACATTCGTGATGGCATCTGGTGGAATACATTAAACATCTTGTCACAGCTGACAGACTCCTAGCCACTTTACTTGCAATATTAAACATATTAAAATATGAAATTTGCTCCTGTTTACAAGATGTTCTCCTAAATCAGAGGTCTTGAACCTCAGGCTCTGTGCAGCTCGTTTGCCTATCTCCAGTAGCTCCTTGTGGTTTTGACATTAAAGTATAAAAGATAAGCAATGTTTTGTTTTGAAAAAGTGGCCTTTTTCTGTTTTTAATTTTATTATTTATTAATTTTTATTCAGATCAGAGAAGCTTTATTAATCCCAGAGGGAAATGGAGTTGTCATAGCAACATACATACAACAGATAACAGAGCAGATGTGTAAAAGACGTGTAGAAAGAGAGAAATAAATGCAATTTATAAAAGGACAAATGTTTGTATGATATTAACAGGTAAAAGATGCTGGTATGCGTGCAAATATACGTTGTGGCTTGCAAAATGACGTCGTGCAGTGAGGTGTGTGTAGGTCTGACTCCAGCAGACGAATGTAGTTGCTAAATCTGTGTGCGACCTTAAAAAAGTGCCATCTTGTGATATCACTGTATTGTCATGGCATGCATTTATGTTCTCTGGCATGCACGACAACACTGACCCAAGCATGCCTGACAGTGACAGCAGAGAGTCAGCCACCATGTCCACCTACGACTACGATCCATGGTCATAGTGGTTAGGTTACAAGAGGTTAGACCTCCAACAAAGCACAAAGCTTTGCAGGAAAACTGTTCCTGCTGCATCATTGAGTATAACCAGGCTATGAAGGCACCCACAGAAGGAATACTGGGGGGGGGGCACAAAAGCTAATAAATGGAGCACTTGCTAGTTGTACGCCATATGAGAGGAAGTGCAGAGCAGGGGTGGAAATTAAGTAGCCTGGCATCAATGAGAGCAGCTCACTGGAAAAGGAGGACGAATATTGGCATATTTAATTGAAATACTTTGAGTTAGGTATGAGTGATATAGCCTCAATTGTATCAAAGTGTCCTTTATATAAATGTACTTTGTATATAAAGAAAATACAAAATAATAACTGTTTAAGAACAGTTGAAAGCGTTTTTTAATTGATCATTAAACCCTTTTTGTTTTTTTAGTTTTTGTGGGGCTTTTTGACATGAGCTGGACCCCCAGAGATCCTACAGGGAGGGGGAGTATAAAAATCAATGAAAGCAAACCCAGGAAGCAGGTGAGAGGGACAAAAAGGAAAGAGAAAGAGCAGAGTGGATGAAAGGAAGCCAAAGAAAGAGAGAGAGAGGAGGGGAAATGTCTCTTTTTTCCCATTGACCCCCTTCCTCTTCTCCACCACCCTCCACGCCCCCTTCCCCTCTGGGCAGCCAGGTGGCCAAGGCTGGGCACAGACGGCCCTCCTTCCCTTCTCCATGCTGGCCCTGCTGGCCCTTCCAAACACGAAGCAGCAGTAGTGGGAGGACATCAGCCAGACGTGGTACAAAGAAAGGATCGACAAGCGAGCGTTTGAAGGCAAGCACACTCGCACCTTCCACACAATGCAGGAGGAGAACAGAGCACAGCCTGGCGAGCTCAAGGAGGTTTTTATACCAAAAAAAAAAAAACAGGTTTTAACTAAATGACAAGCGAGCAACTGTGGGGCATTTCACATGATTAATGAACCGTCTGATTAATTGGGAAGCAATTCTGACCTAAAATTTGAATTAATATTAAATTATTATTGGATTGTTATATGAAACATTATTAATTCATGTCAGATCCTCTTTGGTTAAGAGGTCCTTCATATCCAAATCTCACATAGTGGTCGATAGAAGATGTATTGCCCACTAGAGTCCAACCCAATACTGCTCAAGCAAAAAGTGACAGTTTTGCTGTCTAAGGTTTTTTGGCCGGCGCGTTGAGGAAGAGGATGTTGCTTATCTACGTTTTAGAGACAAGAGGGAGATAAAAAATAAACAGCTGTTTACAGTCTACCTTTACATCAAAAAAATGAAGATAAGTGGCCCAATAATGTGAAAAACATCCCATGACACTGTGGTTTGTCAGTCAGATGAAGGAGATCTTACAGCCTCTCGATGAGCAAGCAGGTGAGTATAGCCATCAATGTTGGAAGTGGCCAACATTAGCGCAGAAATTTGCCCACCGAAGAATTTGAGTTTTCCATACCAGTGCTTAATATCACCACAGCTCTACATTTGGTAATCATACATGATAGAAACTCTGTCCCTGTCTATGTGCAAGTCAATATCTCTAGCTCCAACCAAACGCACTTACATAACTTCCTATAAATATGAGATTCCTGTGCACTATGAAAAATCTAATCTTACTGGTTTTGACAAATGCACTTAACACCTTTCCTTTCCTTATTTGATCTGACAATGTAGTTATATAACCCTTGGTTATCCTCATTATCAAGAACTGCATTTCAATGTTTATCAAGAAATTCTGGGTCACCGCTCTCTCGTAAGAATAGTGTAATCAATCCACCACCCACACCCTGCACCAACGACCCCAGGAGTACTGGAGGAGAGGTCTTGGTCAACACAGCTTACTTGGGTTGAAATCATATTTTTCAGCTTTAACAGGGTCCAGTGTACCCAAGGCTACCACCTGTACTTCCGTGGCAGATGTCTCATGTACTCCATCATCTAGGAGTCCTTGGGCCTTTAGGGCCCATGCTGTCTCTGTGTCAGAGTGAACACAGTAGCCCATTGAGCCAGTGTACTATGGACAAATGGAAGGACAAAACTAAGAGGTCATCTGGATGGATGCGAACAAAGCTTCATTCACGAACACTGTTGATATGCAAAGAAATATAACGATGAATAGAGCGAAAATGAATGTCGGGTTGTTGTTTTGCTGCCATGTTCTGCATAATGTAATGCAGTTACAATGGATTGTGTTTGAAATGTGGATATGAATGGGCTGTGATGTGGACAGTCATTACTGACAAGACAGGAAGGCTAGAAAGGAGCTGCCAATGATGTGGTTCGGCCTGCCTCATCCACAAAGTCCCCAGTAGCAGCGTTTAACCTTTGCGGCCCTTGGCTAATTTGCTGCGACTCTCCCTGCACACAATCTCCCCAATAAAAGCTGCAGTCTGAAGCTGAGAAGAATAGGTTTGCAGGAGAGACACTGTAAGGCAACTCCAGCGATCTGAGAAACCACTGTTCAAAAGCAAAAAAACAATTGCAGCCTCATTGCATCAGTTGGATGTTGAGTCCAAGGGAGCATTGCTGAAAAATTCGTCATCCCCAAACCAACAAGGTCCTCAAAAGTTAAAACCCAAACAATGCTCTATGAAGTGATTGATCTTTGCAGCACAAACACCATTTTTTTGAAAAAAAGAAAAAAGAAAAAAGGAGCCATACTCATTGTAATTCAAGAGACAGTGAACTACTGGGTTTCCTCTTCTCTCCATTTAGTGCACTGACTTAGCTAAAACACATTTCACTGGATTAATCTGTTCCGCCTGGAAGGTGAAGATAAAATGTACTTCAGGCCAATATCAGCAGGAAGGACAAGGAGGGAGGGATAATCACATGGAGCAAAACTGTATCAGAGACATTGTAATGATAATTATTTATCGTCCCCTGTCAAGGTCAGGATTCTTTCCTCGAGTTGGGAAAACTTTTGGACCTCATACAGAACCGTCATATTTTCTGCCTGCACACTTTCCCTACTGCTTAATGAGTATCTGAATTGGAAAAGTGCACTGGACAAAGAGACAAAAAAACAACCTAGAACACACAAGGTCAACAGCATGCTTTGTCAACGACCCCGATGAATAAAGGTCTAGATAAAGAACAATGATTAATTGGTTCTGTGCATCAATGAAAGGCAAGGACAAACCAGCAACCTACTAATCAGTGCACAAAGAAAACAAGCTCCCAACCCCTTAAGGATCGCTGTTGGTCTTTTCCTACATCTGTCCAGGCACGGACCCACATTTCTCTGTACGCATCATTCAGGACTTTCCCTCACATTTTATACCCGTCTGAACTTCTCTTCCATGCCTGGAAGGAGTTAGGAGACATTAAAATGATACAAGCTTACAGAGACCTTTTCCAGTCTTGTTTAGGGGTGAGAACGAGCTGGCTTCATTTCCTTTGACAGTCAGTGGGAAACAGAGTGGAGGGAGAAGGAGGAGGAGGAATATTTTTAACCGGTACCGCTACCGATGAATCACCTCAGCACCCACTATCTCCAGGGGGCATTCTCTGACGGGTGGGGTGAGAGGTGCTTGTTTCGGGATGGAGGAAGAGGAAAGCCAAATCGCACTTACCTAGAGAGAAAGAGAGAGAAATAAAATCCATAAATCACATGACATATTAGACAATATATGTACTGTGAAATCAAATGCAGGACTCGAAAACAAACAGAAAAAAAAGACGCACAGAGATAAAAAAAAAAAGGGACCTTAATACACAGCTAGACAGCTACGCACACCTCCCTGCGGCACCTGCTCTGTCCTTTTCAACAACCATGTTGTGTTGTAAAATAAAACTTAATACAAAGGTTAAAGTTTACTGTTGCTGTAGCATGAATAGATGCATTTAGTCAAACAGGCCTACAGTAGTTTATATATGGCTCACTGCTCAACAAGGACAAGCTGAAGTCTAAATAATCTGGGAATCCATCAGTTAGTCTGCTGCCTTGGCCTCAAGGGGCAACAGCCAATATTCCAGGGCTTCCGGTGTAGATGAAAATGCAATCGCTCTTACACTCCCCACCCAAACTGTTTGCATGCATGTAATAAAAACCGACTCAAAATGATTTGGGAATCGAATCAGGACTACAAGTGGACTACAAACAGAAACCGCAAAGCTATCATCATCTGCTTATCATACTCATTGCTCTTTACTGTGGCTTGATGCTTCTGTGGTAAAATGTTTGTTTCCCAGCAGAAGACACAAGCTGTTGTTTCACTCAGAAAGGTGCACATATACTCTACACTGGCTATCAACAGAAACTGTAGATAGCCAATTTGATTAAGAGCTTTGAAGAGGAGTATGCGGTACGGACTCCGAGTGTCATGCTGGAGTTATACTTCCCCAAATGTACACAGAAACCCCTTTATAGACACAGATAAGGGTATAATGGGGAGCCATCGATTGAAGAGGCTCACACAGCAGCCAAGTGCACACCTCTCAAATCTTAACAAAGTGCTGTGTGGATCCGCACCTACAAGGCAACCAAGCCAACTACTCAACTACTGTTGGGACAGAGGTTTAACAGGCATAAAAATAACAATAAAAGGAAAACAACAGTAATGTATCCTGTTTACTTAGGGGCATCCTGTAGCCTGAACCTTGATTTCTGGCCTTGTATATAAGCCCAATCATGTACTAGAAGATCTGTTTCCAAGTAGATAAGAGACATTTCAACTTTTGCCGGTTAACAATCGGACTAGGGCTGTGGATATGACCAAAATCTCATATCCCGATATAAGAATTCTATCGTCCTGATAACGATATAAATCACAAAAAAATCACAAAAATGTAACAGTGCCCCTTATAATCCCGTGTGCCTTATGTATGAATTCTGGTTGTGTTTACTGACCTCGAAATGATTTTATGTGGTACACGGCGCTCGAAAATCTGTCAAATGTTTTAGTACGACTTTGCTAAGCTACGAACCCGCACCGCTTGATGGATTGTCGGAGCATGACGGCTATCGTAGGCTGGAGCCTCGCGGAGTAATACGTACTGTGCTTCAACATAATATTAGGGCTGTGCAATATGACCAAATTCTCATATCCCGATATAAGACATCTATCGTCCCGATAACGATATAAATCACAAACATTTTCTGTAAATTCTGTGAATCTCGGGCAGATCGACTTGCGTGAAGTGTTTCCAGCTGCACGTCATGTAGCTGGAGTCGAGTGTTTTAACCGATGCATGAAACTATACTATTTTAGACATAAGTTGTAAAGGCTGCCGTTTTCTTTGTGAGTATTTATTACACGGCGTGCTGCGGGGAAAAGCCTGTTCTAACGTTTGAGTCTAAGGTTTATTTTTTAGCACGTGGCGGCTCTTTTTTACTTCTCATCTGTAAATAATCTGCTCGTTCACGTGATTCAGTTTATTTTGAAAAGTCTCAACAGGATCTTGAGCTTTATTGTGAAAGGTTTATGTGGAACATAAACAAGCGGACACGCAATGGTGTTACTGTCGCTGTTGCTAACGACAACACATAAAAACAGGCGCTTGTCCGTCCGTAGTGTGGTTATATAAAATATATGAGAAAGAGAGAACTTTAAGAAATTAATATAGCCACTACAGTGACCATCAAAACAATGAAAAAATATTGCCGTAAACAGTTTATTTTGCGACACCACGAAACAAACGATAGCGTAAAATGAAACGATAGACGTTTTTATATCGTCATCCGATATATGTCGTTATATCGAACAGCCCTAAATCGGACCATATTTCAGTGAACAAACCAATAATAACACACATAAAGACTCATTTACAAACACCAATACCTCATCATGAAGATCAGCGGAACCCACACTTTTGAAAATTAAATGCTGTGCTGTGTATTAACGTGTAAAAGTCTGCAGTACTTCAAAGCACACATTCTATTTATTGGTAAAAAACAGACACACTGCAGAAAAGGCAATCTAAAGCCCAAGCCATTAACCCTTAATGGCACTTTAGCACCAAACAAAAGCTATATACGTCACATCGATCACTCAATACCAATTTTCTATTGGTGCTGTCATTGTCCTCCTTGCCTGGAAAAAAAAAATCAATAATTGGGGACTGCAAAACGCTGTATTTACAGACCATACTATGACTCACAAGTTGAAAACATGTATAAAAATAACATTTGAGTGTTATAGATTGGTGTTGACTTTCTTTCTTGCAAGAAGAAAAGAGTAAGATGGGCTTTTGTATTCAGGTGTAGCACTCTGTGACATTTGTGTTTGAGTTCTACTCATGTGTCTTAAAATGAAAGCACGACCGCTAGAAAATAGCAAAACTAAACAGAGTTAAGAAAAGAGACTAAGCATGAAGTATTAACTAAAGGTAAAAAGTTAAAGCAAAGTTATGAATTTCTTAAGAGAAGACGCACCATTTCATTAGGCCTCTCGAGACTCCTTGACAACTCTTATTACACAGCCTTTACTATAGAAACTGAATGATTAAACAATCTGCAACTTCTATCACTTCTGTATGCATCACTGTGTAACTGCTTATGTCTGATGTGAAAAAGCTTTGTGCTACATGAAAATTGTTGCATTTTCAATAAGCGATGTTTACTGAGCAGGGCTCGCAAAATCACTAGCCCGACGTCCCGGGGCTAGCGATTTTTCCAGTCGGGCTACCAAAATCTGTCTCTGCCCTGCCCGTCGGGCTATCATAGGAAAATATATTTCAATGTTTTTGCATTCTTTCGGAAATGTAGCTGGGTAATTATGTCATTGGCATCAGTGAGCCACTGTCAATATGTGACATATTGAAATCGTGTTTGAATTTGCGCTTGTTTTTTGCTTTCACTTTGCAATCGCGCGAACTGTTTTATAGAGAGCGACAGCACTGATTGGTGAGTGATGATAATTTGCGCACCAATTCCTCTGACATCGTCTTATCAATCGTTAGCTTACTATGCAAACATGACAAGTGAAATCTCCCGCAGCAAGCTTAAACATGTGAGAGGTTGATCGCGCAGAGAATCGCTGAGCGTTATGTGAGTGCGTGTGTAAAAGCAGCAGGATATATATTTGAGTTCTGCTGAGCCAAATAAGACAGGTCAGGGTGAAGAAGTGACAGCCAAAGAAAAGCTTACCACAAAACGGAAAGGTTATGACAAATCAGACTATAAGGCAAAAAGAAAGTGCAGCTTTATGGTTTCATGGACAAAAGAATTTCTGTGGCTGCGATATGATGAGCTATATAACCAGGGCTGCACATAAGTGGTCCGCAGGTGCGCATTCGCTGTCAAAATAAAAAAACGCGCACAAGATAAGAAGTTGCACCGCGTGTTTGCGTACATAAGATTTTCTGGAGGAGGACAGACATTTGTTTAGAACTCTTAAAGATGTCGAAGAAGCAAGCTCCTTTAAGCAATTACTTTGGTTTTCCTCCACATCCAAAGAAATGTCAGAAGGAGTCCGAACCACAAAAGAAGCACGTATTCTCGGAAAAGTGTTTGCAGGAGGT
Source organism: Perissodus microlepis (assembly GCF_051167445.1). Lineage (NCBI taxonomy): Eukaryota > Metazoa > Chordata > Actinopteri > Cichliformes > Cichlidae > Perissodus > Perissodus microlepis. The sequence continues at coordinate 26,051,866 of NC_140470.1, read as the reverse complement.
GAGCTGGCTTCAAACAAATGATGAACGCACAGAGGTGTGGTGCAGAATGTGCCGTGAAAATCCCACTCTAGCGGACAAAAACAGTGCCTTTTATATGGACGCAAACGCGCGTCTTTTATTTTGACAGCGAATGCGCACATGCGGACCACTTATGTGCACCCGTGTAAATAACATAATGTTCTGCCGGGTGTGTTGTTGCTTTTCCCTCGATTTCTGAGTCGACAAGCGCCTTTGTTACTGGGACCAGTCATTTTAAGAAAGGCCCCCATTAGAACCCTTGAGAAATGCAAGAAATGCATTATTGCTCAGTCTGCAATATCTTTCCCAGAACAAACACCAATTGCAAATAACATACTAAAAATAAACCTGAAAATCAGTTTAAAACAGCGTACTATGTTGCAAAGAGTGAACTACCACTGGCACAATTTAGCAGTCTTTGCAAACTTCAAAAAGCAAATGGCCTCGATCTTGGTTCCACTTGCCTCTTTCCCGTGACTTCAGTGGAAATTTCAAATTCAGGATCTGACACAGACTGATTCATGTCCTACACAGTTCTTACAAGTTCATAGAAATTCTGTTCAATTAGAACCAAGTATTTGAGTTGATGATTGTAATTTTTATACAATGTTGTAATTTGTGTTTAAACAATTTTTTGATTAATGTTTTGTTTCCGTTACAATATTATACTTTAATATTGTAACGGAAACAAAACATCAATCAAAAAATTGCTCTCTTTTTTATTCGGGCTACTTAAATTTATTTTGGGCTACCAAAAACTGAAGAGTCCCTGCCCGAAGGGCTACCAGGGATTTTGAAATTTTGCGAGCCCTGCTGAGAATGATTTATCACATATTCAAAGTCATACAAGGACAGAATAACCATTGCTCCAGATTCTACTTGGAAACAGTCTTATTTAAAGCTACAGTATGATGTATAGAGGCTGACATTCTCTGCTCTTGATGTGTGTGCTGTCATTATGCCAAGCTCTGAAGTCTCTCTGAGAGAAGGGTTAAGGATACCTATGAGCATGAATACATCAGCAATTGCTCGTTACTGGAGGGACTGTGGCCAGAAAATTTTAACATATCACCAAAGCCGAGTCCAAAGGCAACTTTTTAGGATATGAACTGTGAAGGATAGTGGGAGGAAATCATTCCGGTTGTTTTATTGTATTAGGGACCGGACAGCCTACAGTCACTGATTCAACAATGAGCTCTGAATCATATCAAAGAACAGTCAAAAGTAAAGTGAGGGGACATCTGTCCAGGAGTTGAAGTGGAACCAGAAGTGAACTTTTAAAAGGATATTAATCCAAACCACACTAGCAAATCCTCAAAGGAATGACATAATCAAAGCCCAGATTTAAAACTCCACTTAAATGTTGAGGAATTACTTGAAATGGGCAAAAAAACCCCAAAAAAACCAAAACCAAAAAAAAAACATTTGGCCTTTACTTTGACTACGATGACCTGGATGACTGAGAACCTTCACAGACACTTTACTTTTAAATTGTGATCAGTTATTTTCACAAGTCAGTGTTGTGGTCGATAGAAGAACAGTGAATGTATTCAGGTTTTTCTTTTCATAGTTTTATCTGCTAGCAGTACTTTAAAGGGCATCAAAAGCCCAAGAACGTCAAAAATTCAACAATTTTGACATGGCTGACATGGCTCATAAGGTTAGGATAATTACAAATAAATTCAGCATGACATGAGCAAACAAACAAACAAACCAGAATACAGCACGAAAATCTTTTTGGTAGAGAAGAAAAAAAAGAGTTACAGCTCTGCATGTATAGCACAACAGAGTGTTGTCTTTTTATATAATAATGTGGGGGAGTTGGCTGTGGCACAGAAGCTAGCGCGGGTCATCTACTAATCGGAAGGTTGGTGGTTTGATCCCTGGCTGCTCCGGTCTGCTTGCCAAAGTATCCTTGGGCAAGATACTGAACCCCGAATCCGTCCTGATGCCTTCATCAGACTGTGGATCTGTGTATGTGTTAGATACAAAGCATTGTGTCATACTAAAAAAAGTGCTTGTATGAATGGGTGTGAATGGTTGAATGAGGAATGTTGTATAAAGCAGCGGTCCCCAACCTTTTTTGCGCCACGGACCGGTTTATGCCCGACAATATTTTCACGGACCGGCCTTTAAGGTGTCGCGGATAAATACAACAAAATAAAACTAGTACCGGTAACGAAAAAAAGAAGATTTATTCATAACACACGTGAAAAGACCCAGGAAAACCGAGTAAACGATAAAAACGATAACAAAATAACGCTGAAAACCGATAAAAACCCTGAAAACTATACATTTCACACCTGAGCCTCAACTCTCGCGGCCCGGTACCAAACGACTCACGGACCGGTACCGGTCTGAGGCCCGGGGGTTGGGGACCGCTGATATAAAGTGCTTTGAGTGTTCAAGTAGAGTTGATGTGACTCTATGTGATATGATAAGACTTGATATGACTACCTCAGTACCGAGTACTGACTACTAGTTGTCTCTGTCTTAAAGTGGAAGAAAGTCAGACAGATGACAAAGGCAGTGCTGCGGGAAAAACACCATATCCTAATCCCCCTGTCTCAGCTCACTCTTTTGACAGAAATACTATCTATCCAATTTCAAGTCAGCGTAAAACACGGTTAATCGGTTGTGTGGTCATCTATCATGCCGCCAGCCACGTGACTTATGAATTTGAGAGCGCAGAGAGACTTAACTGGGCAGAAGGTCCGGATTTGCCAGAACAAGTTGGCAGGACATGCACCAGTACACATCACTGGCTTTTTCCACCATACACACACGATACCCTCATCTTCACATTTCACAAGTGATTTTGCAGAGCAAAGTTGATCAGAACAGGTTCTTCTTCTTGGAGTACTGAAATATTTAACTGCTTGTACCGAACATGTACAGTGAAGCCATGAAATTAAAGGTGAAATGTAAAAAATTCTGCTCCTGTTTTATTTAATATTACTAGGCCCACAACCAAGATGCACAGTGAGCTACAGAGAAGCAACTGTGTCCATATAACCGATGGAGAAGACTCTCCTGTGTCTCTGTTTTAGACATAAATCAACAAGTAAGCGCTTTGTTTTCATAAGATCTGCATTATAGCGGTTGCCACACCAATCTCCCTGTCAGTCCTGTGTTTTTTATCTTCCCCTTCGGTATTTCAGGCATCTTCCACCCTTGAGAGGATTTCCAGACTTTCCAGCAGATAAAGATTTAATCTCTCTCCCAGTATCAACATGGTGACATAAATTAGCAATGCACGATGTAAAATGCATTCTTCTTTTTGCACTCCAATGATAAAATCTCATTCCAGTTTATCTGTATCTTAGATTTTGAATTTGACTTCTCACCGAATTTAATTTTGAGTTGTGTTCAGTGTCTGCTTCTTCAATCCTTCAAAATAGGGCTGGGCCATATCATACCGTTCACTGTAATACCGGTATAATGTTGGGCAGCGATAGAATATGGGTAAAACGTGCATGCGCAGTGCCTTTGTTTTCATACGCACATGGTGGAAAAAGCATGGCAGCGACAGAGACGAAGGGCGAAAGCTGATCGTTGAATGAACCAGAATTGGTTTGTAAAAATGCTGCAACTTCAGTGGTGTGGAACTGGTTTACCTTTCGTCCGTCAGACACACAACAAAGCACTATTTTTGGTAGAGCATGCTAGCGGGCCGTTGTTATTACTGTGTTTTTTGGAAAATACGGCACACTTAATCAATCCTTTGATTTTTCTGAAAATCGACAGTGCCCCTTATAATACCGTGTGCCTTATTTATGAATTCTGGTTGTGTTTACTGACCTCGAAATGATTTTATGTGGTACACGGCGCTCGAAAATCTGTCAAATGTTTTAGTACGACTTTGCTAAGCTACGAACCCACACCGCTTGATGGATTGTCGGAGCATGACAGCTATATTAGGCAGGCGCCTCGCGGAGTGATACGTACTGTGCTTCAACATATTAGGGCTGTGCGATATGACCAAGATCTCATATCCCGATATAAGAATTCTATCGCCCGATAACGATATAAATCACAAAAATTTTACATTTTCTGTAAATTCTGTGAATCTCGGGCAGATCGACTTGCGTGAAGTGTTTCCAGCTGCGCGTCATGTAGCTGGAGTCGAGTATTTTAACCGATACATGAAACTATACATTTAGACATAAGTTGTAACGGCCGCTGTTTTCTTTGTGAGTATTTATTACACAGCGTGCTGCGGGGAAAAGCCTGTTCTAACGTTTGAGTCTAAGGTCTATTTTTTAGCACGTGGCGGCTCTTTTTTACTTCTCATCTGTAAATACTCTGCATACTGTTTCACTTGATTCAGTTTATTTTGAAAAGTCTCAACAGGATCTTGAGCTTTATTGTGAAAGGTTTATGTGGAAAATAAACGAGCGGACACGCCGTGGTTTTACTGTCGTTGTTGCTAACGACAACGCATAAACACAGTCACTTGTCCGTCTGTAGTGTGGTTATATAAAATATAAGAGAAAGAGAGAACTTCAAGAAATTAATATAGCCACTACAGTGACCATCAAAACAATGAAAAACTACTGCCGTAAACGGTTTATTTTGCGACACCACGAAACAAACGATAGCGTAAAATGAAACGATAGACGTTTTTATATCGTCATCCCGAACAGCCCTACATAATATTACCGTATTGTGTGTGTATAACCTCTTTTTAAGTTTTGTGGATATTATACACGGTTATGCTGAGGATATGTCGGCCAATTTCCACTGGAAATGCCTTTTGGTTAAACTGTCAGCAAGGATTTGCATTTGCACTGTTAAATTTTTATATAGCTTTAATGCACGTAAAAACTAGCTGCTTGTTTAAGTGAAAATACGTTGATGGGGTTTTTTTTTGCACTAATAAAGTTGTGGAGTTGTAAAGTAATTTGTCTAGTGTCAATTATATCTTCAGTTATATCGTTATCGCAAATTTTCAAAAGTATATCGTGATAAATATTTTTGGTCATATCGCCCTGCTCTACTTCAAAATATCTTTAAACTGTAACATATGTGTGTTTAGCAAGGCTCCAAAGAAACACGAGATTATTTTGCATTTTGAAAGGGGTGACCAGTGACTATTTAGTAAATTCCTACCAGTACCTTACTTTTGTTGATACTGTATTGGCAATAACTGCAGCATTGCCCACTATTATCCTTCAATTTCAAGATGGAATGACATCTCTCACTTTGTCTTCAGCCTCATGTAATCTCAATAAAGAGTGTGCTGCTTGAAAAGCTGTCAAAATAGAGGCGCTCATATATATGCAAATATGTAATAAATACAATCTGCTGTGCTGAGTGCATGGCTTAAATAACGAGAAAGGGCAAAGGATGGATGGAAACCCCAAACAGCGCTGCCTGCAGTTATGCGGCAGTTGGCAGGGTGATCTCCATCTCTTTCCTACCCATGCCTGTGTTGCCCCAGTCAGTTGCATGGCCAATCAATGAACAGCACTTATTTTCTCAACAGATGGAAGAATATCGTTGCCAAAATTTTCGAGTGCTGCCCCTATGACCTCATGAAGCTCCCTGAGCGGGAGCCCGTCTGCTGTGTCCCGCTGTGACCCTCTCCCGGGGTCATATAGGGTTGGTTTGCATGGACTCAGGAGGAGCAACTGCCACAGGCTTGTATTTACTGAAATCAATTGTGTGCTGTGCTTGTGTACAGTAAATCTGTGAATCTTCGAGTCGTTGAGATGCATTCCCATTTCAGAGTTGTCAACAAATGTGCAGCATGAGGTTGAAAGAGGAAGTGGATGATTACACTCTTATTAAGTTCTAATAAGGACTTTGACATTATTAAAAAGTTGTAGTGCCCTTTGAATCATTTGAAAACTGCCGGAGCAGTATAAAAGTGAGCAGTAATTATGATTTAAAACTTGCTTAACATACCCATCATGCTTTACCTTCGTATTTCAGAGGTTTGTTTATGTGACTGTAGAACACCAAATTTAAACGTCACCTGTTTGGCTCATTTCTGACAGATTTCTAAATCTTATATTCCATTTTTCTCCTATGTGAAAGAAAATGTTGCAAGCACTGAACAAATGATTTCTTGGTGACTGCTTGTTACATTACAACAGGGTTAGTTTAGTTAGCTTTACACACCAATACCCCCTAGTCAAGTTAAGGAAAAGGTCATGGTTTGGAATTTTGCTTCTAAACCACCACAGAGGCTATTAAATTTAACAATCAAGATGTAATTTAAGTGCAGGTTTAATTCAAGGGCATAGCATTAACTGTTTCACAGTTAATTGGCTGAATTACATCCATTTTTATACACTGTCCCATATTTTCAGTGGGTCAAAAGTAATTGGGCAAATTAACAAAATGTTACATTTAAAGACTGACTGAAGTGTAGAGCCCATTGACATCAAAAAGTGTTGCACTTCTTCCCTTGAGATGCTCTGTTAGTCATTTATTTCAGTTGCTACTTGTTTCTGTCTTTCTGCATTTTTGTATATAGTTTTGTATCTAATAATAATAATAATAATAATAATAATAATAACTTATCTAGCAGTTGAAAATTATCCCATTTCTTTACATTGGGAAGCTCCTGGGTTGCATGTGCAGAATGTCCTGTACAATTTACAATATGCCCCACTAGACACTATGGACATGGTTCCACTGTTGCATTAATACTGCTTCCACTTTTTCTTTGCCATGTTTTCTCTTCTGATCATTCTGGTGTCAGTTAATTTTGGTTTATGAACTGTGCAGGCTCCTTTAGATGTTTTCTGTCTAATCTTCGACTCTTGTTGTTGAGTGTAACCAGGGGTTTGCACCTTGAAGTAAACTCTCTGTATTTACAGTCATTAAAGTGTCTTTCAATTGTATAATTTGGTAATAATGTATATATAGGGTGAGATTGTTCTTGACTTGGTTTGATGTTGTGGAGCGGTTTTTCTTAACCCTGGAAAGAATTCTGTTAGCATGAAGTTTAGCTTTCTTCTGCGGTACTCCAGATCTCCAGACCAGAATGTAGCAAATTATCAATGTGGCCTTTCCTAAAGTCTTAGGAATCTATCTCTTTGGTTTATTTTGGTCTTTGAGTCCATGGCCTCCTTAACTTTGACTGATGACTCTTTAGACCTCATGTTGAGAGTTCCACTGAAAAAAATACCACATGCCATATCAACACTTGGAATCAAATCCAGCTTTTATCTGCTTAATCTGTAAGGTAAAAAAAACACTTTAAATAAACTTTGAATCATTTTGCAATGATGTGTGTGTCTTTGGCACATGCTCCCATAGCTACATTGTGATGGGATGGTTTTACTCTCCCCAAGTTGTGAAAGGATGAGTGGCATTTAAAACTTAAGCCAGTTAATCTATCATCTCAGCAAACTTGTTTTTTTGCTCTGTAAGCAACTTTTACCTGAAATTATACACTGCAAACTCTATTGAACTCCCTTTCTATTCCTTCCATGCATTAGTGGATTTAGTTTGCCCACAAGTAAACCAAAAGAAATTGATATTTCATATGCAATCCACACAAATGTAATGGGGTTACACAGCTCTTGCATTATTAAGACCAATGCAAGATAGAAAATACTAAGTACTCAAATTATTTACTTATCCAGGCAGCCACTTAAATTATTGACACTCAACTTGATTTAAAATGCATTTATTGCTTGGACACAGTCAGAAGTCCCCACTGTATGCATACTTACAGAAAAATTGTATTGTTTAGAGAACAAAAGCGTGTAGCCTGGGAAGTACCCTAAACAAGCACATTACAAGCCAAATTTTGTATTCCTGCCCTGCAGGAGTCCCTGTTACATAATACTGCTTGAGCATGAAGGTTCTGTCCCGTTTATACCCACTGGTGCTCGCTGGGATTCACAGCCCTTTCAAATATATCGACTTATCATGCTTCATGGAAAAAGTTCAAATGTTATGACTCTGCTGCTGACCTCTTGCATATTTTTAAAGGTCTAATAACTGACTGCATGATGAGCGCATACTACATTTTAAAAAGGTTCTTTAATCATTGCTTGATTTCTGGTAGAAAGTATCAGAGGGTAATTTAAGAAAAAAAAAACCACAACTCTAAATGTGCATGTCTCATTTTTACTGTCAATGTGTTTATGGATATGAAATATGAATCTCTTTGCAATTAACTGTTCTCAAACGCTCACTCACAGTCAAGGAGCTAATCAAATTAAAGATAACCAGAGGTTCTATATCAAACAGACTCCTTTTGCACATTTTGCTGAGCCTGCACATCCAAGTCTCTGTTCCTTTACAATCACACACTCATTAACTTTTAATCCCAGTGTAGCTGCCTTTGTAAGATGCAATGTTCTAAGCATTCTTTAGCCTACCAAGTCTTTTGAGTTTTACAGATGAAAGAGAACCAACCTCCCATGCAGGCAGTGAAAAGTACAAAAGTGTTGTTTGTGTCTCGTGTGTCACAGGCCAGGGTCTATAGGTTTTATTGGTCAAATCTGCTCTGCCGTTCCCTCAGTGGTATGAAACAGCTGTTACAGTGTGATGGGCCCAAAAAATAAAAAATAAAAAAATATGCAGGGCAGCTTACAGTCCTTGTAACACTGCCTCTCATAAACCCCATGGCCTAGAATAAAACTGCTGATTAATAGCTTGTGCACATTAAAAGCACGATCGGGTTTGAGAGTGCCAACTGTGCTTTTGGCCCCAGTGTACACTGCAATGCAAGGCGCCTCTGTGCAGGATTGAACAGGGCGCAAGCAGGAATGTGGGGTAATAAAGACAGCCTGCGCGCACATTAATGAAACAGCGAGAACTGGACGGTATGTTATCTATAATATGAATTTCCAAATCATACAAATGCAAATATATAAGTTGAATGAGAGCGAAAGATCTGAAAGCCGAGGAGCCGTTAAAGCAAGCCTAGTGGGGTTTTACAAGGGAAATTATTTAGGCATGAACAGTAATACAGTCCATTACATTTTATGAACTCAATTACCTCAAAAAGGCTGACTTCTTGTAATGACACCAGTCTAACCTCTGTAGATAAACTCAAGATTGAATTACCTTTACAGCAGAGTTTGTGGATTCGTTGCAAGTGAGCTTGGTTTCCCAGAGGAAACAGGAAATGTCATTAGAGTAATAAGTATGTGTGGTGGTGTTTAAAATGAGGATGTATCTAGGGCTCACGAGATATAACTTTCCAGCTGCTTTAACTTGCAAGTAGTGTTATTTGTTGTTGTTGTGCTTCTTTATGGCATTGGATAAAACAAGAAAGCTGCTGCCTGATTTGTGCCCTTGGCTGTTTAGACGTACTTGTGCGGTTGTTGAATTTGTGCACAGGGACTTGTACCGTCCTAGTAGCAGTGAATATCTGCAAGTGAAATAATATAATTTGCTCATGAGCATGTTTTATCACACTCATGGCAATAATCTAAACCTCTGTTTCAGAAGTCCCATCGTCCCCGTTTCTTGTCTGTTTCATTTCGGTGAGAAACAGATGCATAGTGAGATAAAAGTCGTGCCTTTCACTGAGGCCCGGATTGCTTAAAACTTCTCCAATCGTGGAAATCAACTCTACTCTCTAGTGTCTACAAATCGACATATTCGAGCTTGGGCCATTCAGTATCAAAACCCATCTGGATTTTTTTATTGGCAGCTAGAGTTTGGGAGCCCTTTAAGCAATGAACATGGCAGCCTGAGGCATGGATCGAGGACTGAGAAACTCCCAACGCAAAAACAGAGGCTGCAGTCACCTCCAGGAGAATTCTCCTGAGACCAGAGGAGGGAGGTCCTGAAAAGGTCCTGAGATTTAACAGAAAGTGCCAGCGATGATAAAGTATGCTGCCAAAAAAGAAGAAGAATTTACAACTTGCAGGGCCCACGCTGTATCCACGGGGAGTAAATGAAAACAAGGTTAATGCATTCGGCTCTTATTACCCACGCTGGTAGACAAGCCATCAGCTGTGTCAAGAAGCAGAAAGGCAAGAAATCAAAACAGCGAGCGATATGCCGGCTGGTACACAATAAAAATCGTGCAACCAAGGAAACCTACTACGCCTGCTCTTTGGTAATGACTTATAAAGCATGGTGGAAAGACTTTGTTTCTACAGTGACTGAACCCAGACTGAAAGGTCTGCACCAATAGGCTCTTCTAGTAGGTTTATTGACTTCTCTGTTTTCCATGACCCTCAATAGCTGGTGGAGACACAGTTGGAAAAATGTCCCAACAAAACAAAGAACAAAATGTTTTCAGAGTCCCTGTTGGCTAGTCAACCATGGGTGATTGTTTCCAGATTACAAGAGTGCCAAGAAGCCCCCTGTGACCTAGAGTGTAATGGCATGGGTCTTTAATCTCCTGTTTTGTTCCCTAGATAGTGTTGTCTTAATAAGTGGCGTGTCTGTGTTTGGATGTAATACCCTCTCTAATAAGACTTAAGCTCCCTTCTCTTTGGATGCCAGCTTGGAGCTCTAGAGTGTCGCAGTGTGAGGTCAGACAGCTTGATTCCCAGATCTCACACACCCAGATGGGCGACTACGACCAATTGCTCCCGTGTCAGTCACGCTGACCCGTCAGCTCCGGGCTTAAACAGTGGGGCGGTGGCAATCCTGCTGGCCAGCAGGGGTCCACTGACTCAGCATGGCAAATAATCTCTCAACAAGGGTTGCTGCTCCTGTCTAATGCGCCTATTAGTCATATGGGCACATTAACAGTTAGAAAAAGTAAAGAGGGAGATTTTAAAAGCATGGTTGGACTTTGCCTTTAGAAATGTCTATCGATCATTATGCATTCATGTTTTAATGATGATGAATCACTGGCAAAAGCACAGCTATTGATATTAAAACAGATCTTTGCTATTTTTACATTGATGGGTATAAATCATCTTTGGAAGGTACCTGTGCCTCTGTCTTAGATCAGTATTAGCATAAAAATACTTACATATCATATTTATACAATGCTAGAAAGTAAACAGTGAAGAGGAAAACAAGATGAGCTGACCTCAAATGAACAGAATTCACAGTTTACAAGGACATATTTACTGCTCCTCTTATTTGGAAAAGCCTTTACACCTCCTGCTGCCACTTTTGTGACATCATCATATAAGAATGTAACCGTCAAAATAAAAAGATTGGTAAACTCAAGCAGGAACGAATGCAAAGGTAGAATGACCTCTTTACTTTTGCCAGCAATTATTGACTGGCCCATTTAACACAATCTGCACGAATCAGTGAAAGCGAATTCATCCCCTAAAGCGACTCTTCCTATAAAACCCAATACCCCTACACAGCACCCCCCTCCGCCCCCTTACCCCAGCTGCACCTGGGAACAAAGCCCATTATTGCTCTTCCGAACGTAGATGCTGTGACAGGTAAATGTTGTCTCTGAAGAAAATGTCCCACGATGACAACATTCACTGCAGGGTGACTATTATCCCTGATTCATCATTCTCATACACTGCGGAGGTTTGCGTATTTCTTGCCTGCAGCTTATCAGCAGCAGCCATTCTCTCTCTGCCTTGTGCTCCTCTTTCTATCTTTCCCCCCCTCTCCTGCCTTTTTCCTCCCTCTGTCCTGCTTCAGCAAATCCCACCAGCCAAATGCTTTACCCTAGAAATCTAATGGAAGTGATTTGACTTCCGATTAATAGGGCTGACAGAGGCAAAACACCAGGGCAGTATACTACTGTGCCTATTATGCTAAACAGCGGCTGCATGGAAAGAAAAGCCCACGGGGCTTAAGGCTGTTTGGCAACAGCAGCTGGCGAGGTAAACACAAAACACATTTCTGAGGAGTGTCACAAAAATGTGATATCAATATTTTATACTTTGTGATGCCAGTGCAGCACTTCCAATTAAATCACGCATCTTGATGTAATAAACGCAAGGATATTGGTTTCAGCCTTGACACTTATTATTTCCACTGTTTTGTCACTGCAGCAGCTTCCAGTTTGATGAACACCACTGAAAGTGATAATTGCGCTTCTGGTTGGCGTCTTCCTGCAGGACAAGGGTCTAATTCAATGGTGTGGGCTCAAATCAAAGATGTTATATGAGGCCTAGGACCCAAGCTAATTAAATTGACATTATAACACCTCAGCGAAAACTTGTAGCATTTGTGCTCCTCGATGCCTTCCGTTCCTCTCCCCAACGTGGCCACAAATATTATTCTATCTGGAGTTCATAACTCTCCACTTGATTTATAGACAAACTGTCTACATCTGCCCCCACATAAAGGCTGATCCCTACATTGTTCTGTTCACACTATATAAATATTATATTGTGTTTTCCTAGAATCAGGACATGGCTGCCTAGGGGACATTCTATAAATACACCCTGACAGGCTACATGGCTTTTAGGGTCCTCTGTGTATTCACTTGGCTTGCTTGGAGTAAAAGCCTCTGTGTTTCTGCAGCTCTAAGGGATGATCTATGTGCACCAGGCTCACTGTGATTCGATCTAGCTCAGAAGAGGGCTTTTTTCATTTAAAAGTGCCAGCATGTCCGAGGTTTGTTAGAAGCAGAAGAAGGAAAATGGGGTGAAGTCCTCCGCGAGGAAGTTTGCCAGGAGACAATCAAACAGTACCACACAGGGATCTGCTGTCTTGCAATTTAAGAAAAAAAAATAATGCTAATTCGAGCAATAATAGCAACCCAGTCCTCACTGCAGAGAAAACACTGGTAGTTACCCTACTTTACAACATTGAAAACATACAAACCCAGCAGCCTAGAACTGATATTAGATCCATGATGCCTATACCAACCTTTTGAGTGTCACAGACAACTGTCATGACAGCACAACGAAAGGTCACAACAAGCAAGCTGATTTTGAAATACAGCAATTTTTGACTACAGTGGTAGTTATGGTGTGAGGTTTAGGCCCCTTGTTATGGAAAAAAAAATTAAATACTTCCCAACTCCTTACCTTTATCCACAAAAATAAAATTTGAAATCCTAGTGGGACCATTAAAAAGACAAATCACATGGTATTCCATCTTTTTCGGGGATGGGGTTTTACACCTTGTAATCCACACGGTGGAGAAAATTCCCAGTGCATGTGGCTTATGCCAAACAACAATGCCGAAGATCAAAATGACACTTGTGAAATTCTGATGAGCAAGTCAACACAGCGTCACATGATCACTCATACACTCACTTCGCATCATTTTTATTCATTGAATGAGCACGCGTGCCAAATCCCTCTTAAAGTTCAAGTAACCAAAACAATTCAAATGCCATGCTTTTTTGGAGTCTTAGTCAAGCAAGGACCTTTCCATTACCACTATGAATGGGAGCAATGTCACTTTTGCCTCCCAGCACCAGCCAAACTAGGGGAAAATAATTCTGGTATGCATAAGCAGAAACAAAACAGTTACTGGCACACAATCACAGCTCACTGCATACCCTCTCAAATTATTTAATTACCGGGCCCCGGGTGAGTATATATTTAAGCCATCATTATCTACCGAGTGCAATTGTTGTTAGGAGAAACCGCTGCAGCTCATAAAAATGGTATTTAAAAGAATAGTCGTAATTCTACCTTCTTTTTGCTCAGTCTTATTCTGGGACCTTTGTTTGCTGGATCAAGAACATCAAGCACTGTGAAAAATCTCAACAGGGTGACCTACACAAAGTTTAAGGACATACAACAGTTCTCAATTTTCTCCCTATGTGGCGTTACTCAACCTGCCATAGAGACACAGACATAACAATGTGGATGATAACTTCCATAAAATATCCAAAGGAATCACTGCGTAAGGAAGTCACAAAGAAAGATTGACTCTACCTATGGCGTTCCTCACTTCCTTCTAGCTTGCCATGTATTATCTTCATCCCCAAGTTGTGTGTCTCAATAAAAGTATCTTAAAAATTAAATTCACATATTTCATTGGTTTTTACATTTTCATTTTAAGTATCAGTGGTACATGACCTTCAGCTTTTGAGAAACCTACAACATATTTTTAAAGCATATAGTATATTCATCGTAGTCTCAGCAGGATGCATGTTTGGTAGTGCTCCAACTCGAGAGCCAGAACATAGTAGTAGGAGATAGATTTGATTGATCTCACATGGGAAATTGTTGAAATGCCACTGGCTGTGACAAAACAGCAATAATTCGGGCCCTAGGAAGGACACCAGGATGGGTTTGGAGTTGCCAATTAACTACAATCTCAACTTTTAAGCACACAAACTTCTTCCAAAACCAAACAAGCACAAGGAGAAAATACAAATAGCTCCACTGTGAAACAAAAATGGAAATTCAATCATTTCAGATGCACATTATTCAGAAACAAACTGGTCAAATTTTCAGAAATTCATATTCTAGATGAGAACTTCACACTAGAGAAATCTGCATTAACATTGCATTTGTGTTCCTCTCAGCTCGTCAAACTTGCTAAACAGTGTAAACACCGAAGCACATCTGCCCATGATGGAGATTTCCTCAGGAGATCACAGACCTGATTCAGAATCACCTACACTGATAAAGCTCATTCTAATGAAGGAGTATTTCATCCAGTGCAGCTGTCTCATTATTTTTTTTAAATGTATACATAATGACAATGCTTAACCTGCTACCAAATTTACTGAATCTCAAACTAGCGTCCATAATTTTCCAGAACTGAAAATGCTGGAAACAAATGATGACAGATAATGAATAATTCTTACAGTTTTGGAAGCAGATCAAGGTGGCAGTGGATTGCAGCCAGGAGGAACCTCTGAGGCTAGGCTTTTTACGTAATCTCCAAGTGCCCCATTGAGAAAAGCACAAAGCTATTACATTAAGATGCGGCTAAAAACCACATTCTAGGAGTAAGCAGTATTAAAAGCACATCGAGACCCAAAAGACACAAAAGGGCGTCCAAACAAACCAAAATGCAAGTAATGCTGAAAATTAAGATGCTGTCTCAATTCAAACACTTAAGTTACATGTCATTACTTTCCATTTGTTTGACTTACCTCATATAACGCATTAATTATCAATGGTCTAAGTCATAGCAGTTACATAAAACTGTCTAAATAGCACAGGCAATACAATCGAAATGATTATATTAACAACACTTATTGGCTATAGTCTTATATACAACTCCTGCAATGTGCTCACAATTTCTGATTTCAAAGACTCTGTGACATCAGCATGTTCGTTAATAGAACTAATAGTTTTATTTTATCATCTTTTGTTTATGTGACGCTTTTATGCAAGTAAAGACATTTTCACAAGCCCCCCCCCAAAAGAAAAAAAAAACAAAAAAAACCGGGAAAGTTATTTTGCAAGTCATGCAACTTCTCCAAAAATGGAGTGCCACGTGCACTGATGGCATTAAAGGTGGATGAGCAAATTAAATGATATTTCATTCAACGTGGACCAAAATGAGTGAGTGAGCCCATTAACCCAACAGGGCATTTTTTGTAGTCTTCTATAGCAGCAGTCCCCAACCTTTTTTGCGCCACGGACTGGTTTATGAAAATATTATTATGGACCGACCTTTAAGGGTTCGCGGATGAATACAACAAAATAAAACCAGTAACAGTACCAAAAATAAAGAAGATTTATTCATAACACACGGAAAAAGACCCAGGGAAACCAAGTTAACGATAAAAACGATTTTAAAAAAACGATAAAAACTTGAAAACCATCCACACCCGGGCCTTAACTCTCGCGGATTGGATTGTTGGACAGATGGCCTCAGGTTTGGCTCGAGAACACTTTTGGTATACAGACAAGTTCATGGTCAACTCAATGACTGCAAGGCACCCAGGTCCTGTGGCTGCAAACAAGCCAAATCATCCCTCCACCACTGTTTGACAGTTGGGATTAGGTGTTTGAGCTGAGATGCTGTGTTTGGTTCTTGCCAAATGCCACTCTGCATTATGGCCAAACATCTCCTCTTTGGTCTTTCTCTCCAAAGTGCTGTTCCAGATGCCTCAAATGTGCAAACCTAAGCCATGCTGCCATGTTCATTTAAAGAGAAGAGGCTATCTCCTGGCAACCCTTCCAAACAAACCATATTTGTTCACTCAAAGTTTAATGTATGCTAAGGACATGACATTTGTCATATGTCAACCCTTAGAAACGAAAGGGGGCATGCTTTGTTTTTTACACGGTGTACATAAATAAAATGCATTTTTGGATCTGTTTTCTTTTTTTTGGCGGCATACTGGGTAAATACAGTATACAGTACTGCGCTGGGTAAATACAGCGTTTTGCAGTCCCCAATTATTGATTTTTTTTTTCCCAGGCAAGGAGGACAATGACAGCACCAATAGAAAATTGGTATTGAGTGATCGATGTGACGTATATAGCTTTTGTTTGGTGCTAAAGTGCCATTAAGGGTTAATGGCTTTGGCTTTAGATTGCCTTTTCTGCAGTGTGTCTGTTTTTTATCAATAAATAGAATGTGTGCTTTGAAGTACTGCAGACTTTTACACGTTAATACACAGCACAGCATTTAATTTTCAAAAGTGTGGGTTCCGCTGATCTTCATGATGAGGTATTGGTGTTTGTAAATGAGACTTTATGTGTGTTATTATTGGTTTGTTCACTGAAACATGGTCCGATTTATGGCTGTTCGATATAACGACATATATCGGATGACGATATAAAAACATCTATCGTTTCATTTTACGCTATCGTTTGTTTCGTGGTGTCGCAAAATAAACTGTTTACGACAATATTTTTTCATCGTTTTGATGGTCACTGTAGTGGCTATATTCATTTCTTAAAGTTCTCTCTTTCTCTTATATTTAATATAACCACACTACAGACGGACAAGCGCCTGTTTTTATGCGTTGTCGTTAGCAACAGCGACGGTAACACCTTCGCGTGTCCGCTTGTTTATGTTCCACATAAACCTTTCACAATAAAGCTCAAGATCCTGTTGAGACTTTTCAAAATAAACTAAATCACGTGAAAGAGCAGATTATTTACGGATGAGAAGTAAAAAAGAGCCGCCAGGTGTTAAAAAATAGACCTTAGACTCAAACATTAGAACAGGCAACCCGCAGCACACCGTGTAATAAATACAAAGAAAACGGCGGCTGTTACAACTTATGTCTAAAAATGTATCGTTTCATGCATCGGTTAAAACACTGGACTCCGGGTAAAGGACACGCAGCTGGAAATACTTCACGCAAGTCGAGCTGCCCGAGATTCACAGAATTTACAGAAAATGTTAAATTTTTGTGATTTATATCGTTATCGGGACGATAGAATTCTTATATCGGGATATGAGATTTTGGTCATATCGCACAGCCCTACTGTATACTGTAAAACAGCGGTCCCCAACCTTTTTTGCGCCACGGACCGGTTTATGCCCGACAATATTTTCATGGACCGGCCTTTAAGGTGTCGCGGATAAATACAACAAAATAAAACTAGTACCGGTACCGAAAAAAAGAACATTTATTCATAACACACGTGAAAAGACCCAGGAAAACCGAGTAAACGATAAAAACGATAGCAAAATAACGCTGAAAACCGATATAAACCCTGAAAACTATACATTTCACACCTGAGCCTCAACTCTCGCGGCCCGGTACCAAACGACTCACGGACCGGTACCGGTCCGAGGCCCGGGGGTTGGGGACCGCTGCTGTAAAAGAACTTGGATAAAGCTGCTCCAGATATGATCACACTTTAGCACACATTTTAAAGTGTGAGCTGTAAAAATCTTTTGTACGTGTCTCAGTAAGCTGACGGGGAATTTGGATGCTGTCCTATTATCTGAAAGCCAACACGGTTGGTGCCAGCTCCTGCAGACTAAATCAGTAGCAAGGATGGTTAAGCACATAGACTTAGACTTTCCTGCACACATTCGAATCATTTATTCAGATGCACGATGGCTTAATAAGGGCTCCATGTTCATTCCTGGTGACACACAGTTTGATAGTCTATTTGTGGATTTTTGGTCCTCCTGCATATTTTCCAGGCACCTTGGAACAGTCCTGCTGTGAACTGGGGCCATTTTTCCTTAAGCTTTTTAATTAATCACATGACAGTGTTCCATAACCTGGGGATTTCAGCAAGCATGAGTTCCCAATGAACTACTTTAACCTCAAGCAGTCACACTCTTTTACTCTGAGGCTGAAAATATTTCACTGAACTACACACAGTTTAAAAGCAATTTGCATTCGGAGTTTTAATCTTGCTGAAAAGCATTTCATCAAAAGTTGGGTTTAATTCATTTTGTTTCCCAGCTGTTGTGGCAGTTACAGTTGTGTTCTAGGTTATCCACCAATTTGGGGTGCAATTCTGACCACCCCAAATCTCTACCAACTTATTGTTCGTACAAGTTACAGGCAAAATTAAGCCAAGATAACCCACATGTTAACTGTTCAAAGTATGTTTGGTATATAGTACAACAATTTTTTCCTTTATGTGACATTATCTTGGCCTGCTATGTTGAAATATTGATAACAAATATTGATAACAAATATACAATAAAAAGCACTGGTGTGTGGGCTATAAAGCCTGACCAATATAGGATTTTCTTTACCAAGATTTGCTGACTTGAAGCAAATGTTGAAGCATAGATATCTGCTGATATGTGTTTGTTTTTTCTCTCAGAGACAGTAAACAAACAGATTTCCCTAGTATTTGTTACGTGTAGTTATTTATGAGCCCTTACTAGAATAATACAACAATGCAGCTAAAAGTACATTTGTTTTATTCTCACAATAAGTCGTTGATTACCTGTTTACTCTCAGCCCTTCTCACTCCCGAGGGTGTAATATACTGATGATTTGTCAAGTGTTCCTGAGGAACGCGAAAGGTGACCGTCCGCGTTCTACGCGCCTTGTTATGGATGAAATCCAGTAGAATGACGCTCCCGCGGTAATACACGTTCCAGCCATGTATTCAAGCCCTAAACCTAACCTTATCCCTAACCTTAACCACGACTTTAATGACGTTAGATGTGTTTTCCAAAGCGATTTAAGCAAAACGAACGTACATGTGTAGATTCATTCCACACGGTTCTCATGTTTCCTCATTTTTCCAATCTGGTAATATAGGGACGTGTTGGGTGCCCGGAAGCGTAATATATCAACGATTTGTCACATAGCTTAAAATGTTACGCTTTGAGAGTGAGAACGTGTTATTCTGGTTGTTGTTGGAAAGTTGCAAAGTGCCCTCTCATGGATTAACGATCCAACACTCATAACAAGGTGTTTCTCTGTCACTTCTTTATTTTTTTACATTTTCAGACAATAAATTTAAGTTATTTGCCACTACCAATATTTCAAATTGTTAATACCTGTTGATAATATATACCAATATATCGGTCAGGTTCTTGTGGGATATAACATATATGTAGTATTTGTAATCTAGCACGTTTATTGTAACAGCTCAAGGAAATCTATCCATCCATCCATCCATTCGCTTTTGCTTATCCTTTTTCAGGGTCGCTGGAGCCTATCCCAGCTGTCACAGGGCGAGAGGCGGGGTACACCCTGAACAGGTCGCAAGTCTGTCGCAGGGTTAACACACAGAGACAGACAACCATTCACAGTCACATTCACACCTATGGGCAATTTAGATTGATCAATTAACCTTTCCCCACTAACTGCATGTCGTTGGACTTTGGGAGGAAGCCGGAGTACCTGGAGAGAACCCACGCAAACACGGGAGAACATGCAAACTCCACACAGAAAAAGCCTGATGGTGGAACTGAACTCAGGACCTTCTTGCTGTGCGACAACAGTGCTAACCACCGTGCTGCCAAGGAAATCTATTCAATGATAATTACACTTCACACAAAATAACAAAGATAGTAACAAAAAAAAACTAACAAAAAGAAAAACAACAGCTTGGAATCCCACTGACAAGATTTTCTAATTATACAGAGCAAAGGATGGCAATGCCAGTGTGTCAAGATTTGACCTTTTCCCCAAAAGTGGACTATCACAGACTTCTTTCCCCTGACCCCCCGAGAGAGGAGAACATCTGCTGAGAAAAGCTGATTTGCATCCGCAGTGTAAAGTTAGCTGCCTCAGGTCAAAATCTGGAGATGTGACTGTCTCACACTCACTTTGACGCTGTAGTGTCAGTTTCTTCCAAGTGGATGTTAAGGATAAACTGAAGACTCTGTATGTTTTCATTTAAAAAATAACAGGGGGCAAACTTATTTCCAATAGCTCCAAAATTTGTCTGGCTTAGTAATGTATTAGACTCGGGGTTTTTTCACATCATCAAATGCCCTCGGGGGACCAATTAAAAATAATATAAATGATATTGCTTTTCACCATTGCACACACAATACCGCATCACAGCCCATGTGCTTTTATGGATTAATCTAAGAATGAAAGAAATTAAAGGTTTAATCTGCCTGCCATTAATAAAACCAGAAGCCCTCATTCCCCTCTGGTTCTTTAAAACACCAGGTCATCTTTAGAAAATACATCAACAGCATCAAACTGAGTGTTTGCAAAAGAAGCGAGAGTCATGCTTAATAGCATCCCAGTGTGTCCGTGTTCATTACTGCGCAAAGGCAAGGGTAAGTTCAAAGAGATCAGAGAGGTCAGTTTTCCTCCTACACCCTTTATTTCCCTGGGGAAAAAAACCATAATTAATCCATTTACAATTGTGAAATTCAATTTAGTTCTTGGTTCAATTGTTGAAAATTAAATGGGGAAAAAAAAGCATCTTTGAAGAGACAAAAATAACAGCAGCAGGATAGCAGATAAGGGTCCCATTACGCACAATTTGTTATTCAATAAATCATTAATGGGCTCTATGAATAGCAGTTGTTGATGGACAAGAGTTAGAGCAGAAAGCAGTGTTGCTGATGCATCACAATCTGTGCAAGTATTGGCCCAAGCAGCCATGCATACTTCACAATACAATGCATAATGTATGGCTGCTGGGTGCTGACATGCTGCTAGATCTTGTCTTTATGGCGGCTTTTCAGCTCAGAACTGGGCTCCTCCTTAATGAAGAGCTTTTGCATATGTTTTTTCAGCATACATGCCAGCAACAATAAGACATATAAAACAAACAGAGGATCTTTGTTTTTCAGTGTTTTTCAGCTGATGGTTAATGTTAAGTAAAGTGAAACAGATAAGCAAAGACGCATGCTATACTAGCATAATCAAGGGTTCGTGTGTGAACTTGGGCATCGATTCAGTCAATGTCAGGAGAATCAAGATAGGAGATCAGATATTGTCTGCAGCGTCCCTTTTTGAGAGCAGGAAATAGTCTGCATCAGCTCATGTTCTCGCTCCTGGAACTGTTCTGTTTGGTTTAGGGAATGATGCTGCCTGGGCAGAGCGTGCAGAGGGCAGGGTATATTCACTGGCTCGCTTTGAATTCACAGCACAATTATCTGCTCTATTCTCACACGGGCTCAATTGGACTTTGTAATTGGGAGCTGGCAGGTTAAAGACCACTTGATGTCCGATCACAGTGAGTTGACATTTATGTTCTCACATGCAGCACCTAGAAAAGTTCAGGGCTGTGGTTCAAAAAGCTCATGTTAGTTGTGACAGACAATGAGTTGACAGGTTTCACAGGATGAATTTAGCTTTCTAAAACCACTTCTTAAACCTATGTTTCCACTAGTTGTTCCAATACACTTTCAGATACCTATAAAAAGATTTTACAAACTGTGGAAGGAAAGGGTCAGTCAGGTGTTACCTTTAAAGCCGCCTTAGTAATAAAACATTCTGCGCATGTAAACAAGGAAAAGGTTATATGCGCAGATGGTTAGCATGAAAGTTTTCTCCTGTCTTCATCAGACAGCCAGTGTTGTGTATTATTAATGCAGTGTTAGTTCTATGCCGTGAACTCTGATAACTTATGCAAGCACTCTGCTTTTTTGCCCTAATAAGCAGCAAACACAATGATTAAAAGAAGAATAAATCTGTTACTACGCTATCTCTGCTCGCCATCACTCTCCCTTTTGGGCCAGATGATGCATTATTATGGGAGTATAGTTGTCACCCTGGCAACTAGCATGGTGCAGGGAACAACCTTAGACAGAAAGCCCAGCAGAGACTTCCCTCTTCCCTTCCAATTATCATTTATCTGTGTGCAGTGACCCTCACAAGACTTGCAACGGTGTTGTGTGGAAATTCCCTGCCCTGTTAAAAAAGAAAAAAAAAAAACAAAGGGGGGGTGTCTATCTAACAATGCCACACAGATAAATAAATGGCCTACATAAATAAATAAATCCAACAGGCTAGGCAAAAAGAGAGATTGAGGCCAAGGGAACAAATTGCAAGGTGGGCCAAAGTTGAAAGATAGCTGCATCAACAAATTGAAAACAGTTGGGAGAGAAGGCCAGAGGAACATATCTGATCACCTGTGAAATTGGGCCACAGCGTAAAAGATATGTGAGAGGTCTCCCTACATTTCTCTCAGTACATAAGGCTTACTAGTTGGTAAATCCACCGGTGTACTCAAAACATACATATTAACAGCTCTTTATGTTTAAATCATGATCTCACTAGAATAGAAGACAATAGAATAGAATACTGTCACAACAAAGTTATGGGTGCAAAATTGCAAAAAGGAAAGATAACAGTAATTGAAGTAACCCCTCATTACAATCAAGGCACACAGAAGAGCACAACATGGCAAACTCTGAAGCAGCAGAAGACCGTTCCTGTCAGCTAAGAACAGGAAACTAAGGCTACAATTTCATTGGCTACATGAAAAGATGGACTGAGCCAGCCTTGTATCAATGGTTCAGGCTAAATTCTTGAGAGATTTTTATGTCCCACTCATGACTATAATGCAGCCATCTTTTGAAGGCTGCTTCTGACAGGAACATGCCATGTAACAAAGCATGACAAACTCATCTCAAAGTGGTTTCTTGATAATGTACTCAAATGACCTCCACGGTCAGATCTCAATCCAATAGAGCAGCGGTCCCAAAGTCCCGGGCCACGGACCGGTGAGCCATTTGGTGCCGCGAGAGTTGAGGCTCGGGTGTGAAATTTATGGTTTTCAGGATTTTTATCGTCAATTCAGTTTCCCTGGGTCTTTTCCCGTGTTGTAGTTGTTTGTCTTATTTTGAAAGAAATATTTATGCGTTACCCTAGTGACCAGAGAGCATTAAGGGGCAGAGAGGAGGATGTTACTCTCTATGTTGTTGGCGCATTTCAGGAGGACGCTGCTAATAAAGTTACACAATTACACAGTGAATTTGCGTTTATTATTATATTTACATAACGCCACACTTTGTCTTGGTCGTATCATTTTATTTTGTTGTATTTATCCGCGACACCTTAAAGGCCGGTCCATGAAAATACTGTCTGACAGTAAACCGGTCCGTGGCGCAAAAAAGGTTGCAGACCGCTGCAATAGAGTACACCTTTGGGATGTGGTAAAACAGGAGATTCCACCACATTCCTGCCTGAATGTGCAGCTGACAAATCTGCAGTAACTGCATGATGCCATCGTGTCGGTATCGACCAAAATGTTTCCAGTAGCCTCTTGAATCTACACTACAAGGAATTAAGGGAGTTCAGAGGGAATTCGAACATGTCATTTCTACCTAATTAAGTTTCAAGTGAGTGTATAGAGTGAGGAGACTAATTAAATAGTGACTAACAGAAAACGAAAAATATTCAAAATGACTACCGTAACAGAATTATAGCAAAAGCATGAAATATTCTGTTTTGAATCCGTTTTCTAGGCCATATGGGTGGAAACTGAGTGGGAAAAAGTCTTCTGACTGGCAGAAAAGAGCAAATTTTCTGGACTTCCAGTGTAGCCAGGGAATATTCAAGCCAAGATTTACTTTTCCTCTGCCAGTTATGGTTTATAAATCCATATACGTTAAAAAAAGAGACAATAAAAAGGCAAATAAAAAAGATAATAAAAAGACAAAAAGATAATAAAAATCTAAATCAGACAAACAAAAAACACTGAATATTTATTTGCAAACAATAAAGCCTATTCAAATGTGATTTGTCACAAGACTCCAAGCAGACTACAAACCGAAAACGTTATTCCTCATCCACAAATTCCAATCATCGTATGCACGTGTTTCTAGTCAGATTAAGGGGAAGGAAACTTTTTTAAATTTGCACAGCAGTTTCACCAGGTCCGTTTCTTTCTTGTTTCTCTTTTGTAAAATAGCGTGGAGTGGTGACTCGATGACAGAACTTCAAATAAAATATAATTTTATAAATCTGAGAATATTAAAACAAATAAAAGTATACATTTAACGAGTCTTTGTTTTTAAATCCTTTATGTCTTGGCTGTACCTCCTCCAGTGGCTCACACTTTTAACATTGTTTTTGTAGAGAAATATCAGGACGTTTTTTTTTTTTTTTTTAAATCAACTTACTGGTCTTGAGAAGAATTGCACCTAGAGGAGCTCTCAAGTGATTTCAGTATAAAGTCATGGTGCTTGCCACTTGGGACAAATGGAAACAGCTAGCTGATGGTGTGTGACTGGGAAGATATTTGTGCACCTGGACCCTGCTGCCTCAGCAACAGTGCTATAGGACAAGCATGTTAAACACCACATAGAGCCCAGAGCTCTCGCACAGGTCTTTCCATCTGTCTCATCTCCAGTTAATAAAAACCTGGACTGATAAGCTGAAAATATGCATTACAGTACTTTGGGAATGAGCCATTTCACTTTAAGACAATACCAGGCCAGAAAGAGCCATTCAATATCCGCCTTCATTAATCTAATCTGACAATGAGAAATGATTTGATGGTGGCAGTAATGCTGGTTTGCATTAAAACTCTACCTTTACACCTTAGACATGCATGCAAACAGACACATTAAGCATCACAGAAGGATGCTTAGGGATAAAGGAAGTGAGCACTCTTTGGCGGGATGCAAAAAGGTGCCTTTCATTTTAGGCCGGCATCAGATTGAGCCTTCAGATATACTCAGTTTCTCCAGCCTTTGTATGAAAATGCCTCTGCAACAGCACTCCTTCATTCCTCCCTCACTCTCTCCATCCTTCTCCCCTTTCTCCCTGCAGCCTTCCAGACAGATAAATGGGAGGGGGTCAGACTGAATGAGGTTTTCTCGAATGATCCTACTTCCACACCAGCAAACCAATTACCATGACTAAGATAAACCCCTATAGCACCCTTTCCAACCTCCACTCCCCCCCTCCCCCCCACACCTCTTTCCAGGCAAAAAGAGACAGCCATTGTTGTGGCTCTGCATTTCTGCCACTGCCCCTGGGGGTATGGGGGAAAAAAAAGCAAAAAGTCAGCCTGTAGTCACTTTACTGCCTCTCCAACATGACATGAAGGCGCACGTAAGTGCAAACCACAAAAACACAGAGCTGCATTATCTCAAAAAGAAGAAAAAAAATGACATTTTCCATCCAGCCACTTCATTAGCATTTTTCCTTCTGTATCTTAAAACTGAGAAATGTCACGACCATGCCTGTGGGCAATAAGTCGCAGCGCTGTGTGATGAGTCGGTCTTGTTTTGGTGCCAAACTCAGGGGCCAGAGACCAAAGCAGCCTTGATTTAAATTTCTTGCCATACTTTTGCTAACTTTACAATTAATGCCTCTATAAAGGTGCCCTTTCAGTCCCTCTAAAATGATGATAATGAACTATGACTTTATATAACACAGATTTAGTTCTTTTCGTGTGGAATTTGAAGAACAGAAAGTTTCTTCAGCAAATAGAAAAACACTTTGCAACGCTAAATCAGGGAGCACTTTGAGTTATTTGCACTGGTGAGTTCATTTAGCTAAATCTATGGTGTTGATTGTGCTGACTCTGTTTTTCTGGCAAGTGCTTTGAAAGAAGCTGTAGTGATACGGGTACACTGCCACATTATCAGTGAGAAGATGAAATACCATCCAGGAAATCCAGTTTGAGTAAAATATATACGACTGTCACACAGAATCTTACAGCTCTGGAAAGTTGTGGGGCCGTTACAGTCCAGTGGGCATGTCCCTGTGGGATTATGGATGTGCTCAGCATTTTGCACCAAAATCTCTCTCACTGAATATGAGATTTTTGCAGTGGTGATATTTCGACCTGATAATGGCTGGAAAAGGTCAGGGGTCATCATCCTCCAGGATCTATAAATATGCAAAGCAAATTTCACTGAAATCTACCCTCCAGAATCAAAATGATGCATGGATGAACAAACCTCAGAAAAATTGACATCATTACCCTCAGTCCCCGGCTGGTAGCTTTGTGAAAACATGGAAGAAAAAAAAACTATGTGTGATGTAACCTACAGATATGTGGGTTAAGATTAAGAACACTAATAGCAGCACGGCATCGGTGAAATGAGTGCCAGGTCTGCTGTGGTGTCTTATTTACCTGTCTCTGGAACAAAAAGACCTATTTGTAGCCTTCTAGCTGAGGGAATCTCCACTTAAAAACAATTGGATATCACTGACAACCACTGCTTATTCTAGTGCAGCTAGCGAGATGTGCTCCTGCCTCTTGGCAGGGTTACAGCTGCTTACAATACAGATACACCCCTCTGTTCTCAAGGTTAAACTGACCTGAAGACTCTATGTGGGCTGGTGGGCACTTGGCCACACAGTGTTAGCAAAACATGAGGTCTAATAAATCAACTCATCTATCTTTGTAGAGTCCTGCCACATATGGTTTGCCCTGGACAACGCTACTAAATAATGATTAAAGCAGCCTGAAAAAAGTGATGGGTTGAGTGATGATGATTAAACTTAATGGTATGATTAAGCCGTACTTTGAGAGGGTTTTTTTTTCTTATTAATAGACAGCAATAAAAAGTATTTTTAAATGTAAAAAAACAAAAATGGCAATATTAAGCATTTGTCTGTAAAAGAAAGATTTGTTCTTATTCCCACACGAATCTTATCATTAGCCCTCAGTGTTATGTTGAGCACAATGCAAATAAGGTGCAAACAAAGGTTTATCTCGGGCAAACATGATGAGCCAAGAGGTACAATCAAACATTTCCTGGAGTTCTCCTGTTGTGCATTAACAGGTGCAAGCCGTGAGCCTGGATTACGTGGAACATCACACAATCAATACTGGATCCTGTCTGATTTCAGACCAGCTGCACATTTGGATCCGGAAGCAGAAGCAGCTTCATACTTTGACAGTCCAGGCTCACACTCTCAGTAAGTTCTACTGTAATATTCTGTTACAGCCATGTAAGTGACAACACTCAAACAGATGACCTTAACCATATTTTATTTATATATATTTATATATATATATTCCAAGAAGAATGAGAATTTGGTTCCCCAAAAATATTTGACAGCAGCCCACTGAGAACACTGCTGGCAAAGCAAATTTGAAGATGAGAACTGATGTTGCAGGGTGAAAGGTCACTAACTAGAAGATGGTGGTGTTGCAACTTTGACAAGTGAAGTAATTGATCATGAGGGACTCCGCTCCACTCTCCTCGTTGCTCCCTCTAGTCCCACACTGCAAGCTGAAGAAGGTGCTGAGCAATCCTGAAAAGAAGGTGTCAGCAAGATTCTTTGCAACCAGCCAGCGTTTCTTGTATTTACTACTCCTGTTCCCTTTTTCCTCTTTTCTCCCTAGAAAAAAAGGACCTGCTGTGAAATGGTGTAATCCAGATGCAGTGACAATGCTTTTGTCTGTGAACCACCAGGGATGTGATTTAAGAAAAAAAAAAAATTTATGTTTTTCATGAACTCAAAGTAGTTCTCATATGCATTTGGAGAAAGAGGAAAACTCCACAGCTGGTTTAGATGTGTAAATCATCTACTTGAGGTCTTACTTTACATTATCTAGGAGGCAGTAAAGCTTTAAAGCCTGCCTTTTTGGCACCTGGGATGTTCATTAACTATTGTCAACATAATTTAGTGCTCGACCGCCCTGCTTGCCTTCCATTTGGTTAAGATCATAGTTTAGTAAGCATGACAAACTCCAACTGAAAAGCTTAGACATTTTAATTTGACAACAGCTCATAAAAGCTAACAGCCTCTCTGGGTAGCATGGGATTAATAAAGCTTCCTGAGAGTTCAATCAAGATTATTCGTCGACTCAGTTCAACTTTTGATGCAATATGTCAGCCAAAGCTGCGGTAATGGGCACGCAAAGCCATTGGCTTAAATTCAAGGTCAACTCAGTGAACGGTGATTTGTCTATCACTTACTGAAGAGATGGCTTGACAGTTGCACTGATTTGATACAATGGCTCAAAGCAGAGGCTCTGGTAACCTTGAAGAAAATGGAAACATTTTCTCCACTTTTCACATAAAAGGATTCTTCGAAGAAAAGAAAAATAGTTTTTTGTATTAGTTTTTTAAAAAGCTGTGCCATTTCTCTCCTGGAAAAAAACCCAAAAAACTATGGATGTGCAGTACGTGTTTGCTAATAAAATTGTAACGCTTCGTTATTTTATCAAAGACACAACCATTGTTATTTTCCAGCATCCAACACATCATGAGGCCTGACAAACCTAATGGGAGGTAGGGTTGAATCAAATGAAGCATGAAAACAGTCCCCCCTTAAAAACCAGCTCATGTTTAGGGAGTAAGTGTGCTTAACTGACTGTTAGTATAAGTTCACTATGATTACATTCGAATGAAAGCAGTCATTTCACGATGGCTTTGTGCACATGCAGAGACATTTCTTACAGAGTGTCTTTTTCAGCCACATGTAACTGTCAGCGCATCTATCCTACTTCAAGTTCCTACTGATAATTGCTCTGTCTGTCAATTAATAACTGAGGAGCAGTTGCAGTGACCCCGCTGCCTCACATACCAGCACAAATCTACAGTGATTCCAGCCAAGGTGAAAGTCATTGCAGCACGGTGACTCAGTCTCAGCTGGCATCACCGGGCAACTAGGGCACAAATACTCCTCTCTTTACGATGCCCCGCGGCTCCGTTTTTATCATCACAACTGCAATCTTTGTCGCATTCCCTCAGAAGCAGGCTCGCACAAGTACGCTTACTACTCTGAGAGCATGCTGTAAAATGTTAGGTAATCCATAATGTCCTCTGGTCCTCGTCCCAAATGCTAGTGTCAACTCTCATCGCTCCCTGAGCTGTAGTATGGCACGCTTTCCTTGCGTGACAGACAGGGAGGTAAATCTACTGTAAATCATACATCGCGGGAGCTGTAAGGATAAATAAAGGTCCATGTCACCCAAGAATTTGGTGAAAGGGTTGGATAACATCAATGCAATGAATCTGCGTACGTCATCTTCATACCTAATGATCTGGTCATGGTGACTGATGAACATATGCTCTACTTGCAAATTAGAGTTTTGTAGCTGGGGTTTAGAATAAGGGTGCTATTTTCCGAGTTAGCTGGCTTGCTACATAACTGCACCCTTTAAAAAAGATAGACGGTGACAAGCATGGATACGATTGACACATGTTGTTATTATCCTACTTACACGAGCAACACATCTGTGTTCTTGGTGGGTATGACATATGCCAACTGCTCTCAGTTAACTGCTGAAAAAATAAATAAAACGGGCAAGACGACAAGATGTGATTAGGTTAGACTGAGCTTATTAGACTCCGTCACAAAAACAGAGTAGCACTTGGAAACTGTATCTGTTTCCCAAAACATGGTCTGAATTCTATTTATGGTGAAATAAAACGTACCAAATGTGCAAATCTAACCATATGCTTTGGTGCTCTACAGTAGCACAGCACATGGGCTCTACTGGGCTAAGCAGTGTTATGCCTGTGTTGCAGAAACCCTCAATTTCATTGGATAATGTACCCCATCAATCCCTGTCAGAGGCAAATGCACTGTAATATATTTTGTATTGGATGTGGTCACTCTATTAGCCCCTTCAGCTTTACATAACCCAGCCATGCTTTGATCTGCAATGGTGCGTTAGGGCAGACATGCATGAGTTACTGCTCCAGCATGAGCCTTCCACAAAATGGCAGCAAAGGAATAGTGGATGGCCGAGCCTGGTCTTGCTGCACACATCCTCCTTTATTGCCCTGAAGCACCACTTCTTTTTTCCTACAAATTAATACTCATGCTGGAAGAAGCGTGGTTTGCATAATCTGTACCCACCAGTTTCCACTTATTTTGTAGCTACTTTTTCCAAAGCTTTTATTGCTGTGGCACGTCTGCACCGACCATTCCAGGAAACAGCTCTTCGTCAGTGTAACCACATATGTGTTACACCTTTGCATTGATGTAAGTTTAATTTGTGGATGTTTGTAGCACTGTGCAATGTTTTCTCAAATTACAGGAAACACAATCGATCTAGAAATACTGAAGCGAGGACAATTTCTTTGTGTGTGGAAAGGAAACACCAGCAGTGTTTTTTAAAGGGCAAAAGGAATCAAGGCAAATGTACTAGCACAAACACCCAATTTCATAATTCATAATTCAATTCAATTTATTTATATATTGTCAAATCACAACCACTTTATATTGTAAGGTCTCTGTAAGACTCTACATTAATATAGAGTAAATCCCAATAATCAGACAATGAGCAAGCACTTGGCACTTTTCTTCCTGTTAAAAGGGAGTCTAAGGAGCTCGGAAAGAAAAGCGTCTGGACTTCTTTGAGTTGCTTGAAGACGTTTCACCTCTCATCTGAGAAGCTTCTTCAGTTCTAAGGTCAAATGGTGGAGAGTCCCAGATTTAAACCCAGTGGGAGTTTCCCCCCAAAGAGGGACAAAGGACCCCCTGATGATCCTCTACCTAATCACATGAGCCAAAGTGTGAAAGCGGGTGTGGGTCCCAATCAGCCAGAGTTTCGGGTGTGTTCATTGTGAAACCTGGCCCCACCCTATCATGTGATTTCCTGAGGTCAGATGGCCCAGGATGTGAGTGGGCGTTAAGGCGTCTGGGAAGGGATCTCAAAACTGGATTATAGATGGCAGACAGTTGGTGTCGTAAACCACCGCCTCTGTTCAAAGATGGTCGCTCACCATTTGACCCTTAGAACTGAAGAAGCTTCTCAGATGAGAGGTGAAACGTCTTCAAGCAACTCAAAGAAGTCCAGACGCTTTTCTTTCCAAGCTCCTTAGACTACGATGACCTGGATGACTGAGAACCTTCACAGACATACCAGTTAAAAGGGAGTTTTTCCTTCTCACTGTCACCAAAGTGCTTGTTCATAGGGGGTCATATGATTGTTGGGTATTTGTCTGTATGCATTGTTGTACAGTCTACCTTACAAAATAAAGCGCCTTGAGGCGACTGTTGTTGTAATTTGGCGCTGTATATATAAAATTGAATTGAATAAAACCTAATTTGTGTGTTTAAAGTGAACATCATACCAAATTGAAAAGGTTAAAAGTTCTTTTAAATCAATCTAGTATGTTATTTCCTGGCTAGTTGTGTTGTTTACCCATATTGTTCATATTGTTTCCTGCCCTCCTTTTTACTCTTTTTTAAAAATCTATTCTGTCTTATGCTGTTGCTTATTGCTCTGACCGATTGTAAAGCACTTTGGTCAACTTTGTTGTATTATTATGTGCTATAGAAATAAATTTTGATTTGATTTGATTTGATTTGATTCAATTCGTTGGGCCTATTTTAAATCATTATTTTCATTGTGTAGCCCACAATTTCCACATTCATTAAACTCATTTGTTAGCTGCAGCAACAGCAAGTGGTTTAAATGAGAAACATTTAATAAAAAGAGTGTAAAAGCCGACACCTGGGCTAGTAAGGGTAACGGGTAGTTAGTAACTCAAAAGTCTTTCCCAGAAGCTGGTTCATACCAAAATACTTAAAAATGAGACTCACTCATTTCAAATGAATCTCAGTGTTACTCTTTTTCAAACACTGGATAGACAATCCAATATTTTCAACCAATTAAATAATCATTTGTACATCTTTTTTTGGTAATTTGTCACTTAAAAATGTCTCGTGCAATTTAATGATGATGTTGAAGTCTCAAAACCTCTAAAAAACTCACGTACTTGGCTTTAAAGGGTTAATAGTAATTTATCTTAATGAATGTAGTTTCAGCTTTAGGACTGAAGCGCTTTCTTTTCTTTTGCTCTTCAGAACAAATGTATTTCTTTCTGCCTCGTGCAACTGAATAGATGCATCAGAATAGCGCTCCTCGTGTTATCATCTTCATGACTCTTGTTCCTATTCTTCCTGTGCTTCTGGATATCTTCTGTCACTGCTGGCTCTGATGATTTTGCATTTTAACTGCAATGCCCCTTTATCTCCACCCTTTGTGTGATTTTACTGGCTCCATTACCTTTTTTCAACAAGCCCATTGTTTGCCAATGTTCTAATGTCTGAATTCGAGTTGTTTGTCTATTGTTGCTATGCAGTGTCACTAAATGAGTATGCCTCGCTGACAATACACAACATTCTGCATATTTGGTCTTCTCAGTTTAAGGATAACAGCTCTTGCCATTCACATGCAGACTGGTGACACAAGGATACTCTTCATTGTCCTCGCCTGTCACAGAACACTAGTTCCCTTTCCATTAAAAATTCTACCTTGTCTAAAAAAAAATGCAGAACCTTGTCCAATTCTGTTTGTTTTCTAAGACAAAAACAAACAGTCCTCCTCTTTCATGGTTTTGAAGATCTCCACACTTATTAAAATGTTAGCAATCTATTAAAGAAAACTCATCATTGTCTGCCAAGTTACTCGTAAATCTTTTCTCTCTGTTTGACACTTTCTGGGCAACGCTCATATCTGCCTTTGTGATTTGGTTGAGTCTCAGCCAAACAGAGGAACTGAATATGCATTAATAAAAGTGCCCCGTAATGTTCATCGTAATAGACTTGTTTTTAGGAGTAATCTGGAGTAAGAATGGTTCATTACTGGAGAAAAAGTACAAATAAAAAAACACCAGCTGCATTACTGGTGCAAAAATTCCTCACAAGAAGAACGTATTCCAGCACCACACGCCATTTTCTTACATTTAAGACTCAAATATTACATTTATATAAACAATTTGAAGAGCTTTAAAACAAAACAGACCCACAGGAAAAGCTTCTCTAGTCTGATTAATAGAAAAATAAAGCATAACCTACAGCATGATGTGTTCATTTTCAACTTGCATGGCACGTTGGCATGGTAGACAGCAGCAAAAATCCAGTTTGACAGGGTGTGCATGTGTTTTTCAAAAATCTTTCATTTATTTCTTTGTATTTTTTATTTTAACGTTCCTTTTTCATTTTAGGGATTTTTATTCTTTATTTTTACATGTTTTTTTTTTAAATTACTTTAGTTTTTTTATTATATCTAGTTATTTGTTTATTTATCTGCTTTTACCCACTTGATTTATCTACTTTTTCTTGTTTTTACTATGCACAAGCTTCTATTACCAGAGAATAATGCACAGTCCATAAAAATGATTGCATTGATTAAACAAATGTGTTTTTTTGCCTGCACGTGATCTCTATGTCAACATGCGATTTAATCGGGCCATGCTCTGTGCATTACTGTCTGATGAAGACGAGGTGAGCTCAAAATGTTAAAGCTATCATGATGCAACAAATAGGGAAAACTGGAGTTCTTCCAGCTGTTACACTTTCAAACTGGAGAAATTTACATTCTAAAATTATCAAAGGATCTACCTAAACCCAGGAATTTATCTTTCCCTAACCACAGCAAGCAAAAGGTTCCAATGCATGGGAGCAAATAGCATATGTGGAATTAACTCCAAATGTCATCAGCCTCAGTCTTTAAAAATGTCTTTGAAACTAATATGAGGCAAACCAACTTTAAAACACAGCAGAGGCCTCAACCAGATTGGACTAACACCGTTGTTTTCCCCATTTAAAAACTATTAACTAAAATTATCTGCACCATTCTTCTATTCAAGCTATTCTTCTCACCCCACTGCTAGCAAATGCAATGCATTTAATTTCACTTAATTTTATGGTACACAGTAAGCTGGCATTTATGGCACGGAATTATAAAAAATTCATGGTGGGGAAGCGCTTACAGCAGTTTTATTACTACGGTAGCAGTTAAAAAGAGCCGACTTGCATTCCAGGGATTGCCCTATGAGATTATTATCTTCATTATATGCCGTATTTAAACCAACATAGAGAGGAGCCGCTCATCTAAGTGCATTTGTATGTGTAAAAGATTATGCATTTTTAAAGAAGGCGAGGGTATCGAGTTCACAGTCAATTTCACTAAAATGATAGCCTCAGCAAAGAAAACCATTTGGTAGTTTAAAATTATATTATAACCAAATCCCAGATTGGGTATTCAACGAAAAGGTACTTATTTGACTTTTTATTTCTCTACAGTTTCTTTTTAATTGGTTTAAAATATAACAGCTTGGACGTTCATGTCGTAGAAAAGTCGGCATCAACACAGGAGGTTGTATTTTTGAATTTTACTCACACACACA
Source organism: Perissodus microlepis (assembly GCF_051167445.1). Lineage (NCBI taxonomy): Eukaryota > Metazoa > Chordata > Actinopteri > Cichliformes > Cichlidae > Perissodus > Perissodus microlepis. The sequence continues at coordinate 26,017,651 of NC_140470.1, read as the reverse complement.
ATAAGAAATAATTTAACTTTAATATAATTTAACCGTCTTTCAGGCTTCTAAGCCTGCATGAGTTCAATACATGGAGCAGACCTGTTGCCTTAATTAAGTACAAGTAAGTACATTAAAAAACTTTTATCACTTTCACACAACAGCACAATTTCTTTGTTAACTACGATTATTTCCAAATGTCTCTAAATGCATTTCTAAACGTATAAATGAGACGTGTTTAGTGGTCCCATGTGAATTCCCAGTGCTCTGCTTTCATTGAGTCAGTATGAACCTTTGATCATCAGGAATATATTTGGGTATATGTTTACTAGTGGATACCTAAGTAATAGATTGGCAATAAAGAACCTGCAGTCCCAGCAGTTAATCATTGCATGGGGACTGGTCTATTGCTGCAGGTCATGCCAGAGCTTCTTTTTGCTCGGTCCCATTGTAATCGCCTAGATGCCAGGTCAAAATAAGTCACAGACTAATGATGAAGCTCGCAGTTGGTGGGCCTCAGTGGCTTGGCAGTCCTTGACCAGCTTCCTTCTTATGTTGATTTATCCAATAAATTGCTGCTGTCTGCCATTTCACATGCCGACATGAGGGCAATTAGAAATGTGCAGCGGGGAACCTTTGACTCTCATTAACTTAAGCTAGGAAATTTAGGACAGGAAGAGAAAAGCGGTAGATACCTCTGCTTTTCCTGACAAACTCTAGTGTCCCACTCCATTACAGCACAGACATGTCCCTTTCTATATAGGTTGCCAATCAATAACTTATTGGTTTGGCCCAAGTGATGTTATTGCTTTACTTGCACTCCCTGGACTTGGATGAAGATGATAAATTCAGAGGGACTAGAGGGTGTCAGAGCAATTAAGTCAGTTAAAGTAAGCTCAAGTGACGATTCCCATGCTAAACAGGCAAAGCGAACGACCTCAAATAACCCTCACACTAGCGGCTTTGTCCGGTAGGCTCAGCGAGGGCTCTCAGGAAGTCGTCTCCATGCATAACTTTTCCCCCTGCAGTGTTACGGTAATGACTTAGTACAAGACCCAGCAGCACGTCAAGCATGGCGAAAAGTGAAGCACTGATTCCAGCCGCTTGCCTGTTCTCCAGACACTGGTAATATTTATCCCAACAAAGAGTGAGTGATTGAGGCACGCAGCGCACTAATCCCCCAATGCAATGAAATGTCTTTCCCCATGGCAGAATATGCTCATGCAGTCTGCTAAGTTTCCACTAATCCACAGATATCACTCGGAATAAAATGTGCCTTTGAAAAAAAAGAAAAAAAAGTAACTTTTGTAGCCATCTTCCCCCTTTTTTCAGGTCATACACATGTTCCAAAAACCTCCTATTAAAAAGCAGATTTGTCAAAAAACAGGTAACAACAGCTAAATGATTTAAAGTGAAAAAGAAACTGCTTTGCTGAATGACATAAGAGCGACTGAACGAGAGAGAGAAGATGATTCTGATGTCAGGCAGCTGTACTGTACATGCTTGTCAGTATTCATTGAGGTTCATTTACTGCGTTCTTTGTCCAGCAGAAGGATGGGTTTCATTATTTATTCAGGCAAAGTGAGAGCATCGGTAAATCCAGAGCTTTTTAAAATAGAATCAAACCAACGGAAAATTCTGACATGTCGTTTGAAGCCATTTTAATGGTAATTTTATGCTGCGCTGCTTGGAAATAATTGCTGTCAAAAATGCCACAACAATTTAAGAAGAAGCTCTTTTTTTTTTTTAGGGGGGGCTCTGGACACACCGCATTCTACGATCACACACAGACACGCATGTCAGCAGCCACGTATGCAAACATGCAGACGAAAATTAATCTCAAATTTAGGATTGTTTTATAGTACCAGACTACCAAACCTGTGAGACACTAACGGGCCACCAAAAGTGTAGGTCTGAGCATAATGTCGATGCAGTATTGACTGCACCCATTAAAAACTAACACACTGACGAGCTGGCAATTTCTCAAGCTTACTTCTTGTCCTTGCTCAAGCAAAGAGGATGAGGACAGGAAGCTGCTGATGGTTCGTACTCTGGGGACGACAAATATGATCAGCAAATTTTAAAGTGATCTGGTGATTAGATTTAAGTTTTGTGCTTAGGTGCATAAAACTCACTAATCATATCAACTAATATAAAAGATTTAAGTTGCGTCAACCAAAATAAAAGTGTAAATGGAAATAAAATGATTTAATACATGGCAGTAGTGACCAAATTTAATTTTCATTATCAGGAGTCAAGAATGAGACAGTTTACTTGTTTTCATCCATTTTCTTCAGGTTGTTCTCTAAATATGAACATTATCATTGACATGGGTCCTCTGTCTTTGAAATCAAGTGTGAATCAAAGCCTGTCCCTCCTGCTTGTTCGGGGGTTCAGCTGTAACTCAGCAGGAGAGCTGCAAGCACTCCGGCCAAGACTGTCCTCCCCGCCGTCACACTATGAGACTTTTCTAGCAGCGTCTGTCCATCTTTGGTTTTCCATGGATTAACACTTGATGGGGAGTTTTTATTTGCACTTAGAGTAGCCTAATAAGTTTGTGTGTTCACTCGAAAAAGTTTAAATGAAAAGGAATGAGAGTAAATTTACTAAAAAAAATTAATACTGATAGTTTTGGTTTGTAATTAATATCCTCTTTTGGGGCGGGGAGTGCAGATTACATGATACACCCTCCCCGCCTGGTCAAAACTCCCATTTTAAGACTCCCTGTCCTGATTGTAACGGCCAAGTCGAGACATAATCTGATGACATAATCGGACGTTGTTGTCACTGATTTGACAAAGCTCCTCTGCAGGCACAGCAGACATTACACAACTGCTCAGCAGGCCTACACCTGATTTCTCAACCAGCATTTCATGTGAAAAAATTGGAGGAATGTCGCTTTAAGAGCATTTGAGATGGAGGTTATTGTGAAAGCTGTCTGTCTGGTTGCATAACCTCATGTTTCTTGTTTATGATATTGTAGCAATGTGATAGCATACCACAACTTGCACTCATTTGTGGATTTGTGGATTGTAATCCATCTGTGGGAACCAACAGTGGAATTTAATCCCACAGGGAAGGAAACTCTGGTCAGCTGCCACTGCATGGAAACTTCTTCCCGAAGTGGCCTTTCCCTCTAACAGGGTTATGTTTATAGAGCTTTAAACAGAATCACCCTGCCTTTTCCCTCGTAATTATTTTCAAGAAGTATTCCCAATATGCCGCTGATGGCTTTCCATGAAATATTCATTCCATGAGTAAGAATGCAGGCTGTTTTACCCCAGGAGTTTAATTTTATATCTTCACTAAGCAGATGCTTTCCACCATCGCTTTGCGTGTGCAAAAAAAACATAAAGAAACAAATAAAGTGGTAGAACACTTAAATGAAATGTTTAAGGTCTAAGTGTGCAATAAGGTAGAAGATGAAAAGTGATGGGATACGGTGCTTGAACTTGATATAACGATATTCTGAAATTGGCTAACAAAATCTATTTTTTAATGTACTTTAAACCTAAATATTAAGCTATAAATCAACCTTGAACAATAAAAAAAAATAAAAATCAGTAAAGCACGATAGCAATGTTGAAATAATGACTCAATTAGTTATCACTGAGAGGAGCTCATTCATTCATATTGTACTTTTCATCTTATGGTTTTAAGTCAATAGATTTTGAGGAGGAAAAAATCTCAAGTAATATTACTCAGAGCCATCCCTCACACACTGTGCCTGCCTTTACTTAATGACAGCTCCTCTTTGTAGCAAACCACAAATAATAAGCGCCTGTTGTTATCTGGTCTCATATCTACTAAAAAAGATGGTGGCTTGTCCTCAAAAACCACCACATACGCTGTCAGTAAGAAAATGGCTTTATTCCTACTAGGATACCGCACAGCTAGAGCTCTCTGCAGCGTGGTTGTATTATGCCAAAACACCATCATTTTTCACTGAGATATTTTGTGAATTTCTATTAATATTTGCAGATTATTTACTTTTTCTGCCATGTTTGTTGTTTTTTGCTTTATTTCTGGGGCACTCTGACCCGGCTGCTGGAGGTTTCTGGTTATAAAGGCTGGAAATCAAATCCTTTTTTTTTTTTTTTTTACTGGTCAGAAAACAGCTGCTGGATGCAGTTGTTTTCAAATTCAGGGTGTAACGATGTGGTGAAAAGACATGCTTTTTTAAACGACCGTTTAACATTCATTAGACTTAATTATTGGTTGATTACATTAGAATTTTTAATTTTCAGTTTAAAGCTTAAACAGTGTTTTTTTTATATCACCAAACAGGAGAAATCCTTATTGATATTATCAGATGAACAACATGAATAATATCAAGTTTTACAAAAATGCGTTTTTATGTTCCTACAGGAAAGAAACTTAACACTTAAAATAAAACTGAGTGGCACACACACACTCAGTGCGTCTCCACAGAGAGCCTACAGGTGGTAGATGATAAGGCAAAACTACTTCATGGAACGTCAACATCTGTCAGTATGCCTCTGCAGCATCCATTAACGTCATCTCTCAGCATTCCTCCATCTAACTGACACTTAAACAGGGACATTGGCGAATGCCACACGCCATCAGCGAGAGTTCTGCTCAGGTGAAACGTCAATCATTTCATCATAATTATCCCCTCGCGCCATGAAGAAACCTTTCCAGCCAGGCACAGACTGCTGCGACGCCCCGTGTGACAAGCAGCACATCGACAGTGCTGAGAGTCAGCCTCAGTTAATCGCAGACAAAGTCTTACACCACCTCGAGTTAACACAACACGCAGATTTGCTGGCTGTGGCATGCCCTGACTTTTATGCAGCGTGTCACTGGGTGAGACAAACTTAACTCCAGGACAAGTACAGGACTACTTCTTCTATAGCTCCCTATTAGATAAAAATCACCCTATCCTGCTTTACTGTACCACAAATGGCATGCCGCAGTCTCTAGGCAAGCCGACAGTTTGGGTTCTATTTGTTTGGGTTCTATTTTTGGAACTATTAAAACAAACATCAGTGTTTTCAGGGAGCAGTTCCTGTTTCTACCAAAGAAATCTGTTGGCACCAAGTGTTTATGGCAAGTATATGCATCCAGATCGTGATACTAGCACCTTAATATAGTGCAGAACTCCAACACAGTGACACGGCAGAAATGTAAAGACTGGCATCAACAAACGTCTCACTTTTGTTCATGAAGAGTTAAATGTGCTCGGTAATCTGCGAGCGAGAAAGCTCTGAAACTCTGATCCATTCGGATGTACTTATCGTTTCTGGAAGGACTTGCCGGTTACGACCTGCATCTCTCTTTGAATAAATATTTCATATATTAACATTGGGCATGACTAAATACTGAATGAGCTGCCACTCAACTTTCTTAATGAATATTTATGAAACCTGGTTACACGATGGAGAGTTAATGCCGGTTGAATGTTAAAGCAACTGCAAACCCACTTAATAACTGTTTAGGCCGCCGGCAGCTTCTGGACTAATTATCAGAACTTATTATCATGACTGCCCCTCATGCACATATGACTTAGCATATGGCCGGATTTAAAGCGCCGTTAATGAAGAGAAGTAATTCTTAGGTTAGTGTTAGTATATTGCTCAACTGGCTCATATCTCTTAAAGCTGTTCAAGCTAGAAAATAAAGTTCAAGTCATTGCTGAAAGTTGGGATCTGAGTAGCATTGGGAAAGGTAGTGCTTCTACAGGATTCTGCATGCCAATGAGAACATAGATCATGGCCACACAAATTTATTCCTTCAGTGATGGTCTCAGTTGTGAAGTTCTTTCAACTTCGATGTGCTCAGCATGAATGTTGTAAAGATGACGTGCTGGATTTTACTGCTTAGGCAGCTTTAACAGGCTGATGCTTTGAGCATAACTGCTTTGTCTAACTTGCACTCAGTCTCACTGCAATAAAATGAAATGCCAGATTTGCAACCTAATACCGTGTTACAAATAAAAGTGAAAAAAAAATACATGTATTTGCATGATGTTTTTATGAAACATTACCAAACATTTCCTTTATTTATTATTTATTAGGAAAGCATCCAAGCAACTTGTTGATCTAAATGTTCTTTGATTTTGAGTTTGTCGATTTTCACATTAATTTTTGCTACAACACAAGGATGCAAAAAACAAACCAAAACATCAAAGTGATGCTATAGACAATTTAAGCAATGTTTTGTCAATCAGCCAGATAATAAAGTGCTACAACACACAATTTTGTTATTGTAAGTAACGTCTTGTCTTGCTTTACCAATTTTTTCGTAGTGGCAGATTAAATGTTTTTCCTGTGTAATATTCTGTGCTCAGTTTATTTAATTTGCAAAGCTAGCCTTATGCCATGCTACTAAGCTGTAGCACTAACTAATTACAAAGCTAGTCATGGATTAATGTGATTAAACTGACACCACTATCACAAAAAGTGCCACCAAAAACCCCCTAAAATAACCCAGCTGATTCTAAAAAGAATGAATAAGGCTTGAGATATCATCTTTTGACCTTATAGTTTACTTTGTTAATCCACCCTGCTGAAAGTTTATTTATTTATAAAGTAATGATGATCTCCATGATAGAAGCAGTGCTGGGGTTATGCAATCATGTTACTGTTCCCTGAGAGCCCATGAGATCACCATTAATGGACAACAATATTATTGTATATTATATATTAGTATATTATTACTCCAAAGCAAAGCCTTAAAGCAAAAGATATCTTATCTTATTTTACACCCGAGCAAATAAAACATTTGAAATATGCATTTTTGTATCAAAAAGATGTGTTGTTTTTTCATTAAGGGAATGTGATTAAAATCTTATTAATGAGTTTTGTTGCCATTATGAATAACGAGCAGACAAGTGCAGACATTTATAAAATATCCCGTTTTGCAAATGCATTTTTTTTTTTTTTTTTGCAATTCCACAATGTAATGTATTCCTTCATATCCTTTTAGTCTTGATTTTTCATGTTTTTTATTTGCAAAGAAACACATAATTACAAGTAAGGGTAATTTTCCTAGTCACGGTCTGGGTCCCACTAATATCCCTCAAACTCATAAATGTCTGACTTATAACTGAACCAAATGTACCATAAAATACTCATTTCAAAGTAAACTCCAAACTGAGCTTTCACCACAAAATTAGTTATTTTCGACAGTCTAAAAAAAAAAAAAAACTATGACAAAATGTCACACAATATGGCCTATACTGATTTTTTTTATGGGCTGAGCAATGGGTAATGTGAAGTAGGACAATCATGCTGAAGCTGAACATCAGTTATGTCGCTGACCTTTTGCTATAATAGCAGTAAAAGAGTGCGAGTGATTTCATTAGGCCTGTGATATCAAACAGTTTGGATATTTTAGTGTGATTTATGAATGATTGCCGTGTTTCTGCAAATGGAAAGGTCAGCTCTGAGGCCGGGTCTCTCTTTTTTCCTTCTTTTTTTGGAAATAAAGTGCTTGGCCAGGCAAACGAAACAAGACTGCAATCAGAATGTTAATAGCGGAGTGAAGCACTGCGGCAAGCACTGAGACAGTCTGAGTGTCTGAATGTAGCGCTGGGGTTGGTCTGGGCATGAACTGGAGCCACTGAAAAGTAAGATGATGAGAGCCAACATGACCAGCCCTGCCATAACCTTGGCTTCATACTGCAGCGGACCAATCCATAAAACCATTCCTATCCAAGAGTCACCGAAGAAAACATAGGGGGCAAGAAGACAGCTGGCAATTTCGATGCAATTTGAGTGAGGTAGTGTACGCTCAATATCTTCTTTTTTTCTTCCTGGTGGAGAGCCAAAGCACCATCTTCTCTGTGAACTCTAATACTGTTTGCCAGGGCAATCAATAAACTGAAAATATTCAACTGCCGACATTATGAGTCACTTTGCAAGCCAAGATGTTCACATCAGTTTTCCAAACATGTCTATTTTTGTTTTTTTCCACAAAATATGAAAATGTGTGTTAGAATATTGTTAAACAAGCTATAAGATTAGAAAATCCCATTTATATAAATGTAACTTAATGTTGCTTTACACAACTCATTTCTTCCTTAAAGCCTTTCAGGTACAACTCTGTTCTTCATCATACTACAGTGTGTTTGTGTGAAAGGTATATTAAATCTGTATTGGTTCTTAATAGCCTCTTTAAATATTAAAATATAAAGCACTTATATAATGGTCTTGGGTCAATAAATACACTGATAACTATCAAAAAGACAAAGAAAAACTACAGGAACAACCCTCCAGTTTCTTGTAACTATATTTTCCAGCTGGACTTTTCTCAAAAGGGAAGGAAACTAATTTAAAAAAAATGTTTTTCACATGTGGTTTTGGCTCAGACCTGAACATTTAGCACACTCATTAGAAAAATATTAAAGATATATCTGTGTACTTCCATTCAACCTGAAAGTACCCAGGTGTGATTTTCATCTATGTCGCTCAACCCCCGTGTAGGTATAAATTGCCCGTTGCAGCAACAACAAATTATGACTGCACAGCAAAGCTGAACCACATTATAGCGTCTGCTCAGTGTAGCGTAGGAGAAGTCATTTGAAAGATGCTAACACCAGTACTTAGTGATGTGAGAGAACCATCACCCCCAATCTCCAGCTGCATGACCCCTGGAACATAGATGTCACTAAACATGAATCAGCAAATCTAATGTCACCATAGTTTCCCTGCAGGCAGATTTACTGCCACGCTCCTGAGGTGATGACTCCAGGGGCGCTTGTGTAAATTACGCGTACGGACAAAAACCATGTGTATGCAGCGGTCACAGTCACAAACTGGCAAAGACAGTGACCCTGTATCCTCTCTTAGTTATGCTGCAATAGGCGTAGGCTGGTGGGGGATTCCCATGATGCATTGGGTATTTCTTTTACTCACTATGTGTTAATAGACCTCTCTGCATTGAATCATACTTGTTATTATTCTCTGGCTCTGCTCCACAGCATATCTTTATCCTGTCTTCCTTCTCTCGCGGCAGATGGCCGCCCCTCACCGAGTCTGGTTCTGCTGGAGGTTTCTTCCTGTTAAAAGGGAGTTTTTCCTTCCCACTGTTGCCAAAGTGCTAGCTCACATGAATGTTGGTTTCTTCTCTGTATGTATTATTGTAGGGTCTACCTTACAATATAAAGTGCCTGTTGATGTGATTTTTCACTGTATAAATAAAACTGAATTGTCAGAATGCATGCCAAACATACCTAAGACCAGCGGTCCCCAACCCCCGGGCCTCGGCCCGGTACCGGTCCGTGAGTCGTTTGTTAACGGGCCGCGAGAGTTGAGGCTCAGGTGTGAAATGTATGAATTTCAGGGTTTTTATCGGTTTTCAGCGTTATTTTGTTATCGGTTTTATCGTTAACTCGGTTTTCCTGGGTCTTTTCACGTGTGTTATGAATAAATCTTCTTTTTTTCGGTACCGGTACTAGTTTTATTTTGTTGTATTTTTCCGCAACTCCTTAAAGGCCGGTCCGTGAAAATATTGTCGGGCATAAACCGGTCCGTGGCGCAAAAAAGGTTGGGGACCGCTGCCTAAGACCATTGCACCTTTAGAGAGCAATCATGTCAACTACTGTGGGTTGGAGACTTTTGGAAAAACAGCCAATTTAAAGGAGCTTATTTTCTTATGAACATATTTTTTGTTTGTTTGTTCACATACAGGGAGTGCAGAATTATTAGGCAAGTTGTATTTTTGAGGAATAATTTTATTATTGAACAACAACCATGTTCTCAATGAACCCAAAAAACTCATTAATATCAAAGCTGAATGTTTTTGGAAGTAGTTTTTAGTTTGTTTTTAGTTTTAGCTATTTTAGGGGGATATCTGTGTGTGCAGGTGACTATTACTGTGCATAATTATTAGGCAACTTAACAAAAAACAAATATATACCCATTTCAATTATTTATTTTTACCAGTGAAACCAATATAACATCTCCACATTCATAAATATACATTTCTGACATTCAAAAACAAAACAAAAACAAATCAGCGACCAATATAGCCACCTTTCTTTGCAAGGACACTCAAAAGCCTGCCATCCATGGATTCTGTCAGTGTTTTGATCTGTTCACCATCAACATTGCGTGCAGCAGCAACCACAGCCTCCCAGACACTGTTTAGAGAGGTGTACTGTTTTCCCTCCTTGTAAATCTCACATTTGATGATGGACCACAGGTTCTCAATGGGGTTCAGATCAGGTGAACAAGGTGGCCATGTCATTAGTTTTTCTTCTTTTATACCCTTTCTTGCCAGCCACGCTGTGGAGTACTTGGACGGGTGTGATGGAGCATTGTCCTGCATGAAAATCATGTTTTTCTTGAAGGATGCAGACTTCTTCCTGTACCACTGCTTGAAGAAGGTGTCTTCCAGAAACTGGCAGTAGGACTGGGAGTTGAGCTTGACTCCATCCTCAACCCGAAAAGGCCCCACAAGCTCATCTTTGATGATACCAGCCCAAACCAGTACTCCACCTCCACCTTGCTGGCGTCTGAGTCGGACTGGAGCTCTCTGCCCTTTACCAATCCAGCCACGGGCCCATCCATCTGGCCCATCAAGACTCACTCTCATTTCATCAGTCCATAAAACCTTAGAAAAACCAGTCTTGAGATATTTCTTGGCCCAGTCTTGACGTTTCAGCTTGTGTGTCTTGTTCAGTGGTGGTCGTCTTTCAGCCTTTCTTACCTTGGCCATGTCTCTGAGTATTGCACACCTTGTGCTTTTGGGCACTCCAGTGATGTTGCAGCTCTGAAATATGGCCAAACTGGTGGCAAGTGGCATCTTGGCAGCTGCACGCTTGACTTTTCTTAGTTCATGGGCAGTTATTTTGCGCCTTGGTTTTTCCACACGCTTCTTGCGACCCTGTTGACTATTTTGAATGAAACGCTTGATTGTTCGATGATCACGCTTCAGAAGCTTTGCAATTTTGAGACTGCTGCATCCCTCTGCAAGATATCTCACTATTTTTGACTTTTCTGAGCCTGTCAAGTCCTTCTTTTGACCCATTTTGCCAAAGGAAAGGAAGTTGCCTAATAATTATGCACACCTGATATATGTCATTAGACCACACCCCTTCTCATTACAGAGTTGCACATCACCTAATATGCTTAATTGGTAGTAGGCTTTCGAGCCTATACAGCTTGGAGTAAGACAACATGCATGAAGAGGATGATGTGGACAAAATACTCATTTGCCTAATAATTCTGCACTCCCTGTACATGCATCGTTGCATTGTGCCTCAGGAGTTATTGAACATGAACATGTTTTTTTTTTAAATAATTTTGGGGGAGGTGCTATAAATACCTTCAACCCTGCAGAATGGTTGCATGCAATCATGACCTCTCAGTTGTGAACCAACCATTTTTTTTACCCCTTTTTACTCTGTCATTTGCTCTAATCAGAGCTCCAATTCCCTTTTCCATCCAACAGTTTTTTCCATTTGTGTTTCTAAAATGTAACCATTTCGTGATAATGCCGGTCCATATTGCCTTAAAAACCTTGCACAAGCACATTTGTGCCACGTTCGTGCATATAGGCACACTTTAAGCCATACCGCTACACACAATTTTGGCCTCTGCCCATGGGCTCAAACCATCCCAGACAAGCTGAGTAGATTTTTAAAGCAAGTTAATATACAATCCAAATACAACAAATGCACCTACGTGAGAATGAGCTAACATTGAACTAATCCTCTAGTTTTCCACTCCAGCCTTCAAAAACTTCATTCTGAAGTGACTTATTTATTTTAGCTGAAGTGGACACCTCCCAAAACATGTTTGTTCAGACTACCGACTCCTGTTGTTCAAAAATAGCAGTAAGAGATTTTCTTTGAAATGCCACCAAACTGCTCATATAGTGACACTAATGGATTTCTAAAAGGTTTTTGTCGTCGTGATTCCAGCTACAGGGTTACATCTGGTGAGTCCACAAGTCAAATCGTTGGAACTAACTACAATCTTTCGGCCTGTCCTTCCTCATAAGGCTGATGTCTTCTCAGAAAAATTAACTGCACAGTAGCAGTTACTCTTCCTGTTTGCTGATTCATAGACCAATTTGCTCACTCATCAGTAACCTAATGTTTTTGTTCGATAATGCAGGAAGGTACAGTAGCTGCTGGTCAAACATTTAATGAAATGTTCATTAACTGTTTCTCAGAGCCTAGCAGCTGAATTGATGGCATGGTATAATAAAGTAGAAATACATTTAAATTTAGATTTGGGTCATGTTCTTATTGAGATTAGTCACATAAAACAGCCTTTGTAACATCCTAACGGCTCATTCATCTATCATGCTGGCCATCAACAGTGCCTGAGCGTGACAGCCCAAACTGAGCTTGACGCCTGTTGAATGAGTACAGTGGAGCAATTTTTCCTGATAATCGGGCCACTATAAAGCAATGGTTTGGAAAATTCGCTGACCCTTGAGCTTCCAGCCTCTGGCAATAGTGCCCAGGAGCCAGACATCCTCAGTGCTCAGGCTTTAACAAAGAGCTGGGATGACGGCTGGAACTGGAGCATGGTAAAGAACAATGCACGAGACCTGACCTCCCAGACCTTTCCATCTCTTCCCACTTCTTTGCCCTCCCTGCCCCCCCATGTGTCCATCTTGCCTTGTTTTCCCCTGCTACGAGCTGTGATTCATTCGATATCATGAATGACTTGCATTACTTCCATTCAGTTCATGCAACATGCGGCCTTGAGTTGCCTTGTCACTAGCGACAGCATATATTCTAATCTTCTCTATTTAACCCATTATGCAGTCCTCTTGCTGGCTACTTGGTCCAGTGGTGTATATTCCTGCTCTACATCTGCTTGGCTAACTAACCTGCCGAGTGATTGTTTCTTGATTCTCAGTGCTCTTCTTTTCTCTCTTTGCTCATCATAACTGGTATGGGCAGATGGCCTATAAAAAGGGAGTTTTTCCTCCCCACTGTCACCAAATGGACAAAAGGAATTATTCTTATATGTAATTTTTAAAAAAATATTGATTTAAGTTTTTGACCTTACCATGTAAAGTGGTAGGTGATTTACTATACGATGTGATTTGAGGCTCTATGAATAAAATGTAATTAAATGAAACTGAATTCACTGAGCTGTAGCTGAATTCCAATGAATTCATGCCCTGGCTGGCATAACATTTATGCAATGAGTTGCCACTGACTGACCTCCATTCCTTTTTACTAACATTAGCCAAGTATTTTCTACCACACCAACTGTCTGCCATCTACAATCCAGTTTTGAGATCCCTTCCCAGGCACCTTAACGCCCACTCACATCTTGAGTCAGTTGATCTCAATAGGTCACATGATAGGGTAAGGCAAGGTCTCGCAAAGGGGACAATTAAAGGGAAAACTCCCACTAGGGCTTAAATAGCTAGGACTCACCACAATTTGGTCTTAGAACTGAAGACGTTTCTCGGATGAGCAGTGAAACGTCTTCAAAAATCTTAAAGAAGTCCGGTCACTTTTCTTTCCAAGCTCTTTAGATTACCATGACCTGGACATCATGCTAGACAGTATAATGAGTGACCCTCATCATAAAGTATAGCAAGGAATATTTTACTGTATGTGCTGAAGCTTCAATCCTTCTCAGTCCTAAACTTAGTGCTTTTAAAAGTGCATCTCTGGCAGAAATCTTGCTATTCTTTGCTCTGTGAGAGTATGCTAATGCCTAATGACATTCTCCTAATTATAGTTTATTGTTTCTAAATCATACTCTCAAACTGTAATTTGCTTCTGCAATTCTGGCTGCATAAGACTGGTCCAAAAATAAACAAATAACCGATTAAATACGGTTTACTTGACTTTAAGTTGACAGGGATATTACGACGTGATTTATGACTTTCAATCACACAAATGCATAATCCAGTTTCCTGCAAAAACATCTTAATTGTGTTCACAGGTTCAATGAACCTTTGCAAAGATTGTGAGATTACACAGTTACACATGATGGGATTACAAAAAGGAAATTATCATAGTTTAGACATAATAGCAAAGTCACTGGAGGGTTTACTTCAAAAGCTGCCATGAGCCCTTGTCTCTGACTTAATTGATTTCAGTAATGCTTCATAATGAATGTACATCAAGGGTTCTGATTTACCTCCTGTAAAGCATTGGTGAACCTGATCCACACTGTTGAAAATACAATTAGTCTTGTCAGTCTATTTAATTCCGTCATTCAAAAATAATACCTGTGGTGCTGCATTATTTAGATCATTAACATAAATATACAGTAGGGCTTCACTTGAACTGAGTTTTAATCTCAATCATAATTTTGGCTTCCGACAATTAAACAAGCGGCATGAAGTGATATTTAAATGCAAGGGAAAAGAAAATCAAGCAAACCCTAAATCAGCACCTGACCACATGTCTGCATGAGCCAATCACAGCTGTTGCACCACAGAACTTGAGGTTTTCTGGAATAGTCTGGAGAAGTAATACTACATTTAGGATACACAACAAAATTCAAATGTCTGGCAAAGCAGATGAAGAGCTTGTCCCTCTATTCTTTGCAAATAGTTTGGATTTAGTGCAAGTGATGTTAACCAAGAAAAAAAAATCATATGCAACTAACTTATTCAAAAGCTAAAAAGACACTGCAAACTCCAGTATAATTAATGCATGAACGACAAGAAAAAATTGTCCCGTCGTTCCCAACGTAAATCATCCAATATCAGTCCATAAAAACAAGCCTGCAGAACACGTCAGAGTATTCATTCAGCTCACAAAGATGCTCTAAAATCACCACCGCAATCACATTCAATTTAGCCGAAGGTGTGTCCATTAAACACGCTGAGCATCAAAACGTTTCAGAAAAACGGCCACAGAGAAAGTGAAAGCTGTGCCCCGCTTTAGCTTTAGGTGAAAAGGGTGGACCAGATTTATTTTGAGGCAAAGATGTGAAGATGTGAAAGCATTTCTCATGAAAATCATTAAAGTCAAAATTCCAACTAATGAATAAAGTAATTGTGATTATCATTTTGGCCATAATCGCACAGCCCCAATATGCAGTGCGTATTACTGAGGAACACTGTGGGATAGCGGAGTTGATGGGCAGGATTTTAAAAAATAAATATTTCCAAAAATATATCCACAAGCTCCTTGAAGACTCTACTTGAGTTAAACACACTTCTCAAAAATATTCACACTTGATCAACACAGTGTAACACAAAGTTAGACTTCTGGGATAACAATCTGTCCAGTTAGGAAACCAAAAAACCACATCATCTATTTTGGTGAAAATCAAAGTGACAGCAGGTATACCGGAGAGGCAGCAACAAGACAACCCCCGGAAAGGGAACGGTTTTGCAGATGGTGGCCACAGACCATTGCTCTCTCCTTCTCCCTCTTGAATGATTTTTTTATCTAGTTTTGCTTTTTGCTGGTGTCACTGCCGGTACCATGGGATGACAGTACCTGCAGTTCATTCGGGCCGCACAGGTAGTCCAGCTCCTCCAGTATGGCACATCCATCCAGCTGGTCACAAAATGGTTTGCTGCTTCCCCACCATAGTATCAAGAGCGTAGAGGCGATACCAGGAGAGGAGCCCAGAAGCAGGACCAGCATGTGCTCCTCTGATGAGAGCAGGTTCATACTGAGCACATGTGACGGATTGAAAGAGTCTAGAGATGACGTTGCACACGTTACGATGCCTGCACAATCATCTGCGAAGACAACGGGGTACCAATTGTGGACTTGCCAGTTCTAGTGTTCTCTGCCGATGCCAATCAAGCTACATGTTGCTCAGCTGTGACCCCAGACCCTATTAAAGATGCCACCCTCATGGAATCTGCGTCTGAGAGTTTGGTCAGAAACATGCGCATGAACAGCTCGCTGTAGGGAATTTGTAGGGTTTGGACAGTGCTCCTATTCACACAAACAAGCAGGTACCAGTCCTGCTGAGGTCCTGTAACTCCCCACTTTGTGCTATCTCCTCCACATGCTTGAGACTGTGCTGGGAGACACAGCAAACGTTTTTGCAACGGAGTGTATAAATGGAGAGCCTGGAAAAACCAGTACAACTTGACTGAAATGCAGGTACGGTCTTATGCTACTTGTAGTAACAAGGATAGAGAAAAATCATTCAGGAGGAATGAGGAGGGAGCGATGCTCTGTGGCCACCACCTGCAAAACCATTTCCTTTTTTGGGTTGTCTTCTTGTCACCTCTCCAGTGCACCTGTTGTCACTTTGATTTTCACCACAGCAGGTGAAATGGATTCAGTCGTTTATGCTTCCTACCTGGACAGATTGATATCCCTGAAGTTTAACTGACTTTGAGTTGTACTGAGATAACCGAATGTCGCCTTATTTTATTTGTGCAGCGTAATATATAAAGCTATTGTTTTTCCTTTCTTGTTTTTTTGTGCACCATCAAATAGGTTTAGGCTGACTATTACGAAGCACTCCTTTAATATTTTTGTTCCGCTTCTCTCGCCAAGGGCTAAGGCAAGGACACAGTAACAGGAATTCAAAGTGAAGAGAGAAAGGACACAAAGTTAAGTGTGTGTGTCCACAGTTTTTTAGGTGATAACAATTTTATCCTATGGGGCGCCCTTGTAGTGCTGCACTGAAGGGCTAGTGCTTAAGCATTTCAGCTTCATTCTGGTCCTTTCCGCTGAGTCCACTGAGTCTGGCTTACTCATAGTTAGGTGATGTGTGGAAACATTTATCTATTCTTTCACAGCATTTACTGTTATAATGGCTCCATGATGTTCAGAGGCATTCAAGTGATCACTTACCCCATAATGCCTTGAAATATTGTGTTAGAGGTCATAATAAAGTTACATTATCTCCCCAACTACACACCAAGCCAATAGATCATTATCCCATTAGAGCATCAACTGTGGTTTGCTTCAGTTTATTTGCCCACTGGTTTAGGATTGGTACATAACTGCACAACTCCCGAATTTCCTGAAACTTACTGGAGACAATAGCTATTAGGAAGAAAATCAATGGGAAAGTGGTCTACTGCAATGTTAACCGTAGACATTTTCACTCATGTCTGATCCTTTAAAACATCCGAAAATTCAAAATACCGCCAGCTTACTGCCTGAGCATGGTTCAGAAAAGCCGCTTTAACTCTAAAGATGCTGCCTGGAAGAGGGCCCAGCTCTCAAAAGCCACAGATTGGTTTATCACTGACACAACTCAGCAGCAACTGAAATCAGGCTGAACCAAAAGTAGCAGCTGGATAATTTAAGGAACAGCTTTTCTCAAGTGATATGACCCCTAAAAAGTCTGGGCAGACTGAAAGACAAGTAGAAGAAACTCGTTCCAGTGAATCACTAAAAGTGTGCATGTCACAATGAAGTGTTAAAAGGAAGTATGAATAGGGGGGGTATTAATCTAGTTGTTTTATGGATATTCGGGGCAAATGGTAAGTAGTAAAATGACATCTTTAAATTTTATTAGATAAGTGATTTTTTTTTGGAGGGCGGGTTGTTAGAGCTTTTAGAAACATTTTAAATATTTTACTACTGAAAGCTAATAGTTGGCCTGTCAAACCCTAGCATGCAACTGTACTATTTTAAAGGCTACATGAAACGCTACATGTATAAAGGATAATATACACCACTAGCCCTGCTCTCAAAAACTGACATAGATGTAGCACTGTCTCATTGTTACAGTCAGGGGCAGAGCAAATGTGATCCCCTTGAACAGATTTTTAGTTAGTGTCCTTATTTTCCTCTGAGTTATCGATTGTGTCGCTAGTTAGCTCACATAAGCTAACGCAAGTCTATTAGCGCAACCGACCAACCAACCACATGACGTCACGTTCTGTACTCACAGAGGATGGCGCTAAAAATGTTTTTAAAACTTTAATCTCTTATTTCTTAAATCCAGCTTCACAGACAGTGTTATATCTATGTCAGTAAGCAGCCCTACTATTTGCAGAAAAGCATCATCTAACATCAGATTTGTATTATGGACGACACTCTAACAGTATCTTCTAATACCACTGAATGAGTGGATAGAAACATATACAAATATAAGATACATATATATTTTTTGGTTTATTTATTTTTGGACACAAAAACTAGCATTTGCAGGGAAAGATTATAGTCTGGGTGGCTCAGGGTAAATTATTCCATCAATCCATCTGTTCATTTTCTTCCACTTATCCAATTCAGGGTCACAGGGAATCTGGTGCTTATCCCAGCTGTTATAGGGTGAAAGGCAAGGAGTAATAAATTACTCATTATATTAAATTTACATAAAACCCCTTGTCCAGTACAGTCATGAGATGTTACAGTGTTTAAAAAAAATCCTACAAACAACATGCTCAAACAGAATTAAAATTAAAATGCAGGTTTTTATTTTTGTTTTTTATTAGCTTGACAGTCATTCACAGAAGTCACAACCCTCTTATTCCTTTCCTTTTAAGCTAATGTCATTTACAGCTTGCAGTCTATTCAGCAGCTTTCCCATACCATGCACAAGAGGAGTAAAAATCCATTAGTAGGTCAACAGTTACAGATTTAAAAAAAGTAGATTTTCTTTCATTGGAGTTAATAACACGATATTTCACAAAAACCTTATTTTAAGGCACTTTGTTTGCTGTTTCCAAATGATCTGCTGATGAAACAGAGAACAGAGAGTTTTAATGGCTCTCAGAGAACCAGTGCTCCATTTACAACCAATGTCATATGAACTTGGCCAATATTTTACTCCTGATGGGGGCACAAACCTCCATTTAGGGTCTGAAGAAATCAACTTCCCATAATGCCTTCGCTGGAGCTATGCTGTTAACCCCCATCAGTTGGACCATTTCTAACCAGGCTGTAATTGTTTGTAGACATGCAAACAAGCTGAATCTTGCTCTCCATAAAAACACTTTATGGAACACCAAATTACATCCCAAACAGATACCTTTTCATGTTGCCTAATTTATAGGCGGTGCTTTGGGAACTGAAGTGTTTTTGGAATTGTGTTCCTCAGGGACGCAGCAAAAAAATGATAATTTTTTCCACAGTGATGTATCAGCTTAAGAGTTTTTTCACAGCGCACTCGTTTTTTATGACTGGAGACTATTGGATATTATTAGCAAAAAACAAAAAAACTAAAGCATGGCATATTTCCACATTGTTTGTAGCCCACCAGGAAAAGGCTAGTTAATTACAAAGAACATGACACTTTAAAGTTTCTCTTTTTTTGGTAGTATTCCGTATACACACTGCTGTGTAATATACACAGTATTTATTTGCAACCAATGGCATTTACATGAAAATATGGCTCGTATAGATGCTAAAGAACCATGTATTTCATGTACAAGCACACAGAGGACTACCCAAGTTAGAAGTTCTTGCCTTGTCAGAGTAAGAACTATATTCTTCATTTTTTCTCCATTTACTGTGTTTTTTTGCCATTACAATGCCAGCCATAATAATCTCTATACTGCATTCCACCTTGTTGCCTGCTTTCTTAATACAACACAAACTACTTCCTAAAATGACCACTACGCAAGAGCCAGCTGATATCCGAAAGCGAATCATATAACTTTGGTAAATCTGGGTATAAGGCTTCATCACTATTGATGCTTTACCATAATAAAGTTTATCAGGTAATAAAGATACAACACCAAAATATATACTACACTATAAATAACATTTATTTACTAAAGGTTTCAGCTAGTACATACATACATACATACATACATACATACATACATACATATGAAGTCCTCAAAAGCCAATACTCCCTTGGGCTTTTTTCCTCATTCCACTTCACTGGGCTGAGACTGGAATGAGTTGCATAAGACTCCAACTGGACAAATTAATCTGTTCCTGTTTTTTGAGGCTGCCATCAGAGACATTAATCCAGATGCATGCTGTTGCTCTCCAGTTTAATAACTACCCTGACAGTCAAAGTGCTGCTGCACTGCTTGTTTTATTTCTTTTAAACTAGGTTTCGCCTGTGTTTGCTCGTGCTGTTTGTCAGTCATCCACATGTTTCCCGTTCGCCGACTGTAACCTGCCTTGTCATCTGCTTTAGTTTTTCTCACTTCTCCCCTGCTGCCTATTTTTGCTCTTTTTTTTCTGGTTTTCAAATATGATTTTTTTTCCATTGTCCTTTTTTTTCTCAATATGACTACTAATTGCTATAAAATGCATTTACCTTCATATCTGAACAAACACAATTTATGTGATTACAGATTTGTGGAACAAGCTGATACATAAAAAAACAAATATGTTAAAGTGGTGGGTGTTCCTATGCATAAACAGATGATAGTCCAAGGTTCTCCTTCTCCAGGCTACTGAAAAGTCCAACACGTGTCTTCGGCAGGATAGCACACAATCCTAGCTGTCTTTCAACGACCAAGGCCAAAAGCAAACCACCTTCTTTGACCCTTTGTACAAGACTGCATTTCAAAGTAAGGCCTGTGGGATGTTGATTCATCTCAGCAAACAAAGCTGATGGACAGTAGCAATGAAATACTTATTTTAAGGTTGAAATATCTCACTGTGAGGCGAGTCGCTGAAGACCGACACACATGCATGCACACACTTTGAAGAATCATTCTAGAAAATTAAACAGTGGATTGTGGTTCCACTTCACTTTATATCTGATCATGACGGTGGTTGCTAGCCTCAAATCCAACAGGCAAACTAAAGCTGACTGCATCTGTGAAGGTGTTCATGCAGGTGCTTCCAAAGCCTTCTTATTTGTTTGTGTTAATTTAACTAATTTCTGCAGCATCTCTGTCTTCTGATGGTTCATTACCCTTAGCATGTGTTGCTGTTTTTGACCTTCAGAAAAATAAACGCAAGGGAGAGCAAATAAAAAAAAAAAAACTTTTGAAGAAACACTTTACCTGAAGTTATGAGATTTTTTTTCATAGAAATAAGAACAGTACAAAAATCCTCATCACTATTGTGAAATAAATTTAAAAAATAACAATACTTCCATTAAACACAATTTCTCGTCACAAAAAAACATAATTCAAGAAATTCTAGACAACTTAAAATAAAGATACAACCTTGAATTGTGAAAAAAATCTAATTAAATGAATAATCTAATAGAATAAGGTCTGGTACTTGTATATTTTTACTATTACATTTTTTTAAATGGTGAAAAATGAACCTCCATTATTATAAATCAGTCGATTATGTGAATCAGCAGAGTACAGTGTGCTAAGCCCAGCCTGCGTCACAGCTTACAGTTCTCGCAGTGTAAGAAGAGGATGCAAACTGGGGATGAAGGTGTGGGGGTGGCTGCTCAGAGAGGCTGCATGTTTGATTTAGTGCAGGCTCCCATCAGCCCCTGAGAGTGCTGGATCAACCTACCACACATTTACAGTCACAGAGTGAACACTACACACACGAGCCGGCTGATACACACAAATTGGCACCGTATCACAGCATCTCCAAGCAGTATGCTGGGGTTTTGTTTTTTTTAATGGACATATTTAGACATATAGCATGCACACAGACACGCAACTAAAAGATGGCATCTCTGCATACACTCTCACCCACAGCTTCTCTCTCTCTCTGAGCAGACTAAATGCAGAGGAACTGTTATGCAACTCCAGCTGTTTTCACCACTCAGTTAATACTCTCTCAGAGGAAGTCTGCACAGCGTTCAGCTCAACGCCTTCTACCCTGGCAGGGAGCGACAGTTCTGGGCCTGCAGCTACTGTCACCACATTTTACAAATGCCTTCGTTCAATTTACTGCCATGTCGACTTCATGAATATTCCTGTGGTGGTGGAAAGGCATTTGCCCCATTTATGACATGGCCTTTTTGGGTTAACGTCACATTCGTGGAACAAATCCCTCATCAGAGTTGAGTTATAGGAAAGAAGGATTGACAACTGAATAGATGTTGCAGCACAATGTTAGTTTTATGTGTAGCTGACCACTTAGCATGCTTATAATAGATGCAAGTTTGTACCCCTCCTTTTTGTTGTTTGTTTCCTCTGCTTTATAAATGGGCTTGTGCCTTTTATCTTTCAGTGTCAGATGCAATATATATGGCATGTGTATGCTTGTGGTTTAGGTACACGACCACATGGTATATAAAACCATATAGAGATACACTATAGATTCACCTTTTACAAAGATAAAACAATTTAGTTACCAAGCTAACTATTCAGAGTGAAAAATACAGGAGCAAAGACCCCACCACAGGACACAGAAGCAAACTTAAAGTAGAAAGCAAGCTGTTTTATTCAACGTGATGCAGAGTCCAAAGTGAGACCAGTCATCCAAAAACAACAAGCATACACAGAGGGGGGACCACGCAGCCCATCTGAACAGACAGTGTCACAAAGGCTGAGGGGAAGACAGGACTATTTATACACAAAGGGTAATCAGGGAAGTGCAAACATCTGGGGGAATGAGAAACAGGTGTAGGCAATTAATACAATCACAGGGGAAGTAAAAACAAGTAACTATCAAAGTAAAACAGGAAATAACCCAAAAGATAACAACCAAGAGATACTACTACAGAGATATAAAGGACCAGAATGGAGGCCACAATAACAAAGTCAAGACAGAAACCTAAGAAGAATTACAAAACTGAAAACTTGTCATTGGAGTAAACATGACTTAGAACTCAATACTAGAATACATCTAAACTTTATAGAACCAAAGCATTAACTCAAACTTAAATATACTCACTAAGAATTCAGGACATAAAACAAGGCTCAAAACTGGGGACTGTGGCAGCTGTGATTGTGTATGCATGCTGCAAGGATACAGACTAGATAAAAAAACTATAAATGAGATTTCAAAGCATTCTAATCACCAAACAATAATTTGTAAAATGAAAAACAATCCCATTTGGACTGCAGTGAGTTATACTCCTGTTTTTGTTTTTAAATGGGATTATCCCAGTTGGGAGTTGCCTGTCTTGTTGTGGGAGTTGAATATATACTCTTGAGACTTTTTGTTTGTGGCTTGCAAAGCAACAGCTTAAAATCACCTCTGCTACTCATACAACGTGATCTAATGAGGATACATCCACATCACGATTGTAAATGTGTGTGAGCAAAGAGCATTGCTCAGATGTCTTTACAGCTACTATGTAACTTTGCTTATGGACAATTAAGTTACAATTTTACTAATGATCTGAGAGTGTAAAACACGATGTGTATCTGTTCAACCCACATTACACTTAGGGCGACATTATGTGATGCCATAATAAATATCAACAGTCATAAGTTTAACTACATGCATAAAGTTTTTTTTAATGATATTTAGTTATATTACCACCCACTGGAATGTAAATTTGTAGCTGTGCTCACACCACAAGCAGACGTTAAATTACTGCACAGAACTGATTTTGATATTAGAACTAGCTCTTGAGCTTTATCCTTAACGCACAAGACCTGGCCCAGAACCCAGCACCACATTTTCACACAGTGATTGGATGCTTATAATTGCCCTTATATAACAAAATAAAGTGGATGATTAGCTGGCATTGATTTCAGTCCTCTCATGGCACCCAGTGACATTTCCTTCCTCCTTTTATTTTATGTTCTGTTATTATTTTATTCCTGTCAAAGCCCAGACGCTTAGAGAGCAAACAGCACCACACTAATACTACCCTTCATGTTTTTTTTTTCGTTTTGTTGTGAGTTTTTTTTTTTTCTCTTTTTTTGTATGTGTTGCACTAGCATTAAGGTGCTGACTGCAAAAATTATGGATTTCTTTGCAAATGGAAATGAGAAAAATATGCTTGGGAGCAAAGACAAGGAAAAAGGGGCAGTAGTTGACTTGAGAGAGAGACTGAGGCCCCTGAAAACTGAGGTCTTGGTTTTTTACAGATTAGAAGATCAGTACAACCAGCACTTCCCCTCAGGGCCCAGCAAAAGGAGAACTGTGGAGGAAAAGCTTTTATTCTGACGCAGCTCTGCCAGCATTTCCATCCCAGAGCTACGGATGCTCAATCTCCTCTCTGAACCAGCTCCCAGATATCAGGCTTTTCTACTGTAATGCAAACTAAATCTCTAATTACAATTTTTGGGCTTGAGTAGCAGAAGTCATAATTATGGTACCTCTTATTATGCAAATTAATTGACTGATTCCAAAGAATTAATTACCTCTTGTCCCAAGTTTGATTAGCAAATGAGAGTTTTCAGCTTCTATTTTGATTTGGTGTTTGGATTTCTTTTTTCTGTTTGGAAGAATGGGATAATAAGGAAACAAAAGGTGATGCAGATGCAACATACTGGGTAAACGGGAAATTGAATAGAATATTTACTGAGAAACAGCAGATGAGCACATGGCGAGCCAGTGGGGGAAAAGTAGCCAGCTATTAGATTCCTAACTCCCCACCAACACAACCAACAACCTCCCATTTTGGCTGTAAAAGCTCTAATTTGGTGGCCTCTACTCTAATACCTTCCATAATATATCACTGATCTTAACTATTGAATATTTCACCGAGTTTGCCCACTTGACTGTTAACATATAATGAACTATTGTGAAGGAAAATTATGGTTTGTGTACATGTTAGCCTACAAAGTCTATTTTTATTTTAAACCACTCCTATTCCTCATTTAATAGTTTAATCTATTGACACATTTACTGTAAAGTTTAACAGTTCATGCCATAATAATGGCAAGTGTATATTGATATTTATATTAAATATCAATGCACTCTTATTTAAGAAGAATAAATAATTTTTTTAAGAGGAGGGATCATTATAATTCAATTTAATTTATGGCAGTATAATAAAAATCTATACCATATATTATTATATATATAATGATATTTAGTGATTTCTGACCTTCTGATATATCAGATATTTTTTTCTTTCAGAGATGGGATATAAACAGATATCCCAACATTGTTTTTAGATATATTTATGATATTTATTAATTCATTCATCACACATTACACAGACTCTACAATAAATTCATATAAGGCTTTTTTCAGGCTCAGGCTGAAGCTAACTTATTTTGTGTAATTCGGTATGGATCAGCAGGTTATTGTGTTTGTGGAGTTGTGTGTCTCTTATTTAATTTTTTTCATTTTTTCGTTGGCTAATACTGGCCGATATCAACCCACTGATAAACGGGTGGAGCTCCAAACCTTATTGTAAACACTTTATTCAGAGATTGTTTTACTTAGAAATGTACTATTCTAATTTATGCCATTAACCTGGACAATAAACAGAATTTTACAATAATGTGTTTATTTCAATATCATTGTTTCCTGCAATGTAAATTAAAGTTAGACCTTATACCCTGGACAGAACAAAAAAAGACATTTACTGTAAGTTTTTTTTATATAATTAGATTCCAGTCAATATTGATAATTTAATAAAAATTTAACTTTTGACACTAATACAGAATTATAGTCTTCCCAGTTTACAGATGAAAGAGAAGAGAGCATTGACCTCAACCCCACTGGGATGAACTTGAATAGGAAGTGCAAGCCAGGCTTCACTGCACAACATGAGAGGCAGTCCTCACTAAAGCTCTTGTGAGCCAATCTCAACAGTCAAAATCTCAGAGTAAAGGTGGTTATAGTGGCAGATTAATGCCTGTAGTCTTGGTATTGAGCTGTCGAACAATTAGCTATGGCTGTACTTGTTCAAGCTGCCTAATTTATGACCAAGTGGAGCGTACTGCAGTCTTTTTAGAGCTGCAGGCACTCTTGAGCATGCATTTAGTCAATGACATACAGTACCTATTAACCATAGTATACTTATCTGACTTCTTCTCCAGCTCTATATCACTGTTATGATGGGTCAACAGTCTATATTCAAATGGAGCCGTATCACCTCACCCCACCGGACATTTTTAAAGGTAGCCCACCTCCAAGAAAGCATGAAAAAAGTGGTCCTAATCCCTGCCTTAGCTCCGACTCAGTGCCTTCAGTTCATCTCCAGCAGGATTCAAAACAAAGGACTAGCAAATGAAATGCATGAGCAGAGGAGCAGCGCACAATGTGGTTCACCTGAATAGACTGAAATGAACTAGTCTTGACAAAGCCAAGAGGATGAGAAAGGGTCCCGTCAAAGCCCTGAGGTCTGATTTGCCTTGCTGAATGAGAAACCCCTCAAAGCTGGACCCCTGACTCGTACTCTTGATTCGCCTAAAAAAAATTAGACACATGCTTTCTATTCTTCTCCAGTCATTATCGGTAGATCACGACTGCAGTGAGAATTAACAGTTTAATTGGTTCTGTTAAAGAGACAGAGACAGGCAATATAAGAACTATTGAGCTGAATTCAATGAACTGTCGTCTTCAGTGTTTGAACCAGTGGGCAAGGTCAGTGTTCCAAGTCTCACCAATAATGCAGGTTGCATAGAGAATAGACAAGTGTCAGACTAAAACAATCCAATCCCCATCACACTTCAGCCTTTGGGTTTGTTTTGCAATAAGTTTGCAGTTGTCATTGGCAGTGCTAATTACGAGGGTAGCAGCTATCCTACGGGATAAATTTCCACATAACAGCACCCTAATTTTGTCTGTCGGGCATTTAAATTCTTCCTTCCTATGGAAGATAACAGGAGCATACGAATAGCAATTAAATGCTGCTCAACCTTGGTGAGATTACACTCCTGAGAAAGACAGCCAATAAGAGTAGGTTTATTGCCTCTGAGAAGTGAGAGGAAAGACACAAAACAAGAACTACTGCACAGTTTGTTTAGCTCTTTGCTTTTGTTTGATTTTTACCATATTAACAAAATTAACATCACTTTGGGATTGCTTCTAAAAGATGTGAAGTTGTATACATTATAGTATAGGGTGGCCAGATAATATTTGTAAATGTGTAAACTGCTTTTATACTGGTAAAAGTGGTTTAAAGACATTTATAATGTAATCTTGATTGTGATTCCATTAAAAGGATTTTATCCTATTTTTCTTCCATCCCCCCTAAAAGAGGAGAATTCATTACACCCAGAAACACAACAGCAACAAATAAAGTAGTTAAGATGAAAAACACTTGAGCATCAGGAAATTGCTTGTTGTTATTATATTATCTGCTTGTGGATGCACTGGATACGCAGACTAGTAACAACAATGCCAAACAAAACTGAAATACTGAACTAAGACACCTAAAGTTTGACCATCACAGTCACAGTGAGAGTATGAAAAGACGAAACTACAGCAACTGTAAATAACAAAAGCACACAGTAGTCTAAAGAACCTCACGCTGAACTGAAATGAGAGACGTTTGCTGTTGTTTTGGTTTTCTGTAAACTTGAGAAATCAATGTTTAAGTCAAGCCTAATGTTATCTTTTATATAAAGGTACAAATCGACTGTTATCAGATCAGTGCTCTGTATCAGCAGATATCAAAAGCTAAGATGTTGTAATGGAATGCACGTAATGCACATTCTTTCAGACAACCATTCATGCTCACATCCAGTCAACCTACCATGTACCTCCAACACAGAACATGCAAATGCTGCAGAGAACAGCCCCAGCTGAACGAAACGTCCAAACGCAGAAGGAACAGAAATCAGAAATCTTCTTTGGCCTTACAATAAAGCAGGAAAGTTGGGGCCCAAGTGACTATATATTGGTTGGAAGATGGATAATAATAACTTAACAATACGCAATCAACCAAGGAATATCAGCACATTTTGGTCACGCTCAACTACACGTTTCATCCCTAAGTACTTACTTTGCTTGCACGGTTGTCACATGTGAGTATCCTGCATCTCTAACTGTTTAAGACTAAGTAGTGCAGACGCTGTTTCTCTTGGACAATAATATTCATTTCACATCGAGGCTCACTTTAATCTTAAGTAGTTAAGTAGCTCTGCTTTGTGTTAGTGTAAAGACATTTACCTACACATTAATGCCTAAAATATCTTAAGAATTGCAATTTCAATAGCTCATCTTAGTATTTCTACATAATAAATGTGTAAAATTACAGAAAAAGTTCTGACTCCAAAGACTCCCAAATTTGTTCAAACATAAAGTTTTTGGGTAATTTTCGTTTTTCTATTTTGCAAGTGAAATTTATGTAGTAGACTTTTCTGTCACATAATTGTTACTTAACTACTTTGGTGTGTTTTGGATGCCTGTGGGGAGCTCTTTATCAGCAGGAAAAACTTTAAAACTTGTTATTTTGAAAAGAAATTTAAATAAAAATGTATTCACTCCTTCACATTTTCCAAACCCATCCCGCGGGCCGGACTGAAATCTATGCAGGACCGACTCTGTCCCCCAGGCCTTATGTTGGACACCCGTGATCTTAGAATTATTGGTTTTTGTTTCCTTCATTTCACACACTTCATTTCCTGCAGAGATAAATAGTTTTACTCCTCAAAAGCAAACCTACACAAATACAGTATTTGAGTATTTAGAAGATGCTGCTTGACATTTGCTTTCAGGGTATTGTTTTCCTTTACAGTAGTGAGGATATAATGAAAATGATGACATTTAATCAGAGTGCAGTAAAAGTGGCAATGCAATTGTGTAAGTTTGAATGGAGTCATGATTGAATAAGATTGAACTCAAGGTTTTCCAACAAAAAAAGGTTGAAATGAAGAATGTGCTGCGTTCTTCCTTCATTTTCTGAATTAAAAAATGTGTTAACAGTCCATAAGCAATGTCAGTAAATAGGATTCAGCAATAGTCACACATCAAAAATAAAATGATCAGTCAATTAAACTGAACAACAAACTTCTACATCAGAGAAATTATTTGAATTGTGTAGAATTAAATATTATTACAGAATATATTGCAATTAAATAAGAAAAGTACAAAGTCCAGGATATTTGCATGTAAAAATAACCTAATTTTAGAACCTTTAAGTTAAAAATTTAAAATGTGAATTTTTGTACTTAAAAAACAATATATTTTTTTAAGAATTGTATTATTACATTCAATAAGTATCTGCTAATAGAAAGAGTTTATATATACATATAAGGCAGTAAAAGGTACCATTTCAAGTTACAGTTATAATGGGCAAGAATGGCATGGTAATTTTAATCATTTCAATCTTAAATTTACTATGTCATTCATGCCCATAATGAGTGCATGTAGCCCTTTTGTTTGCACTAACAGTAATCTAGAAATAAGATTGTTGCTGACTCATTCTCAAAACTATAACTATGACCACAAACAATACAGACAATCAACGTGTCTTCAAAAAAACATTTCACTTCCATGATAAACTAAATTATTAAAGTTTACAGTTTCCCTCCACAAGGGCCTCTCTTAGTTAAAGAGCTCAGAGAATAAAGTGCTCTGCTACTAGAAAAAGATATAAAATAATTTAAAGAACATATGTTGAACCTTTACCTGAAGGTGTGACAGATCAGCTACCCCTTTTTCCAGAACATTTACAAATTTCAGATAACAAGATGTAATTTCTCTCTTTTTACTGTATAATTTCCCTCACAAACTGCTTTGGCCTTTGACTACTTGTACCAAGGCTTATACCAAGGCTATTTGCGAGTATCTAGCTCTGACGTCTAGCTCGCTTTAGATTTATCCACTTTCTCTTCGTTAGCTTCTTCAAACAGGACACGTTTAGCAGGGGGAGGAAGATTTAAGTATTTCATTATGTTTGTTTGTTTTTTAAAAATATGTTTTTGTGCTGGTTACACTGTGTTTTAGTACAGCGAATTTTGTATCTTCATCTCTGAAAGGAAAAACTTCTTTAGCCACATGCTAATGACAGATTAGCATGCGGCTGTTAGCCTGTGCCGTTTTGGATACATTGCACATACATGAAACAGGATGTTAGGTTTTGTATTGTTGATTGTCATTTATGCTTAGAAATATCTACTTATATATGCTTAGAGTTTTATAATTAGTTTTAGATTGGTAGAGGTTTGATCCTTAATAGTCTGCAAACTTTGTGTGCACACCTACATCCTGGGAGCATGGGAAGAGGTCGTACCTTGTCTTATTGTTTTATGGTAGGATAAACGTAGCTATATCTGTTTTAGGCTAAGTGCCTTTTGTTTAGATGAACTGCTGGACTTCCAGACCAGCAGGTTTAGGGAAGTCTTTATGGGGTCACACTCTGACCCCACACACACACACACACACACACACACACACACACACACAGGCAAGGTACTCTTTGTTTGTATGTAGACGTCATATGTTAATGAACCTATGCATATTCATGTAACCTCAATAAAAGAGCAGTGTTACGGGGGAGCGGACGAGAGCAACTGGGGTCAAGCGAAGGAACGGAGTTTGTCCGGTTCTCTCCCGTGCACGAGAAACATGAAGAACTTTGCCTACTTCGTGTCTTGCTTTGCTGTGTAATTATATTGTCTTCAACGTTCCAGCGATTAGGTTCAAGCTACAAACCTATCATTAATTGGTCCTTCGATGCCGGATCCCTGGAGTCGACATTCACCGAGGGGAGAAGAGACACACTGAAAGACTGACGTCAGCCAGGAAGTTCCTGTGGATTAACTGTCTGTCTTTCCTCCTCGATGAATGACGATCGGCGGGATCCGAGGCTGATATTACACGCTAAGCAACACCAAGTAAGTCCCTAGAGCCCGACTCTATAACCATGTGGTTGTGCAGTCTCCGCCACTTTGTGAGGCGTTGAGAAGTTCGCTACTTTGTGGAGCGATAAGTGAGTTTTTCGCTGCTTTGTGGAGCGATAACTTGAGTTCCTCGCTGCTTTGTGGAGCGAGAAGTGAGTTCTCCGTCGCTTTGTGGGACGTTGAGAAGTTCCGCGGGGTCCAGACTGTGCTGGACAATAGGCCTATTTTGTGTTGTTGTGTTTGAGTGTGTTTGTGTGAGTGGGTGCGGAACAGAACACGTGGTCTGTGACACCGGCTGTTGTTGTTATCATGGGTTCCTAAGCAACCAAGAGTGCGTCAGGGGGTGACAGACGTTTATGCTGGACTTTGCTCCTGGCAGCGCAAAGTATTTAAATAAAAGAGAGCGACGGCTCCTTAGCTGCGCGGGTTCACGCGAGCACGGTCGCGCGGGTTTCACGCGGACCTGAGCCGTGCGGTTAATCGCAGGCTTATAAATGGAAAAGATTCAAATATTAGAAGTTTTCAGAAAACACACCAGCCTTGAAGAGCGTGTGGAGAAGGCCAGCCCACATCAGCAGCACTTAAGATATGCTCTGGTGAATGGCTTTCCCCCACCCCTTGCTGACACAAAATGTTTATTCTTTAGCTTGCCCTGATCGACAAAAGCCTGTGTGCCAGACCATAGATTTAATTGAGGTGGATAATTGTTAAAAGCAATCTGCATTAAGCTTAGGGTTGCTCAAATTCAGTACAATGACATATGAGATGAAGTAAAATAGGTAAATATTTAAACCAATGATGTGCATAGAGGCACTTGACCTGTTTGAAAGACTGTCGTCTTATTATGAGCCATTGCTGAGATATAGAGCACACCTGTGAAAACAACTAATATGCTGAACCCTGTACGAAACGTCTAGAAGTACATGATGGAGAAGCTGAATTGAATATGAAAGTGCAAGTCTTTGCCACTGTGTGGGGCAAAGCATGCAACCACTGTGTGAGGTTGCGTTGCGGTCTCTTCTGAGCTGATGAGCAAGCTACACATTATCAGATCGAGATCTGGCTGAGAACTCATAAAAGAGAGGGAAACGAAACTATGATAACTGTGATAACTGGAGTGTGCAGCGTTTCCGTGAGCAGTTTTTCTGCATCTTGACTCATGTGTGTAGAGTGTTCATAGCATCAGCATCATGTTTTTGTTATTTGTTTTGGTGGGTTGAAAATAATTAAATAAACTTGTGATCATATTTATGGATCACCATGTCACATATCATCAGCCATATGATTTATTTACGCAGATGAAAAAGTGAGTGTGAATGTGTCTGACGTCACAGTGTTTTTGTGCGCTGTGTAAAAGTAATTGCCTCTGATTGTGAGAGCGGTGATTCTGCAGGTCACCAGCTATTGTAAAGAAGAAGAAAAAAGAGTGAAAAAGAGACAAAATTTACATTGTAGATGAAAAATAATCATAGGAAAAAGGGTTTGTGTTGATCAGCCAAAAACAACTACAATCTCATTTTCTGCTTTTAAGAAAGGACAGTTCACAAAAACAGAGAAAGAGAGATGTGTGTTGATTAAGCAGTGATGATAATAATGAACATGTCTTAGTTTGTCACTTCAGATGAAAAGCAGACCTGAATCAATTTTCCACATGCAGCGGTCGGAAGAAAGTTATAGTTTAACATCATTGGAAACGTTCAGGCCAAGTTTCTGGCTAACTTATTTACAGCACCATGTGTCCCTCAACCTCACAAGCGAGCTCTCACTCCTCCCTGAAGACAAGGAATGCAGCTCCAAAGAGCAGTAACATGGCAGATAAAGAGACAGCAGCAAAGTCCTGGGCAAAGAGTCCCAGCAAGCAGCAGCAGTGTGGACAAACAGCATCAGAGAAGAAGAGCAAACCCATCATCCTGCCTGATTGGATGAATGGCACTGTGTTTCCAACAAGCTGCAACTTCACTGTGCATGTGACAAGAACATTTGAGGAGAACTGAGGAGACTGTTGGAGTTTGACATTTGCCACCTTTGGAGTAAAATGGCAAGAAGAGACAGTGGAACACAGGACGAAGCTGAAGGAGAACTGTCGGCTGTTGGACTGTTGAAGTGGGAGAGGACAACAGAGTGAGAGTAAGTAGAACACAGAGGAGTGCTGGTGTTAAATGTGGGAAATCAAAATTTGGGTTAGCAAACCTGGGAAAAACAAAACTGACTGCTTAAGTGGGAAAATTGTGAAGGAGTCTGAAAACACTGCAAAAAAGAAACATATACAAAATCACACACACAAGCAGAACATGCATTAACCCTACTAACACAAACACAAGAGAGCTCATGAAGATTAGACAGCATCTTAAGCATGTGAGTCTGTTTATCATCTTGTCCAAGTCACTTAGTGTGATGCAAAGACCAGTGGACTCATAGCACATTAGTTAAGAAATGATTAAATAATAGCAGAGAAATGTGTAGGAAAGGCAGCTTTAGGAACATGCCCTGCTGGATATGCAGCTCCACAGACATGCATTAAACCTGCCTAATAACACAAACACACATGCAATGAAAATCAGCTTGTTATCTCTCATCAGTGTTAAAATAGTGTAAATTTAGCAGACACTTGTTATTAAATGGTGAATTTATCCAATGCTGACAATTGACTCTCTAGGTTGCAGGACAACAGTTTAACTTTTGTGGGAAAAAAGATTCTGGTTTGACCAACCAGTGATCAGACAATAAATTTAGTTGTTAATATAGTAAATTGGGAGATGCTTTCTGCTTGATTGATGCAGCACAAGTAATTTACTGTATGAGGGAAATTCTATTTTTGTGATAACATTTTGAACATGCATTTCTGTTGTCCTGTCAACTTAGTGGGTTAATAGCTGATATGCAAATTAGTTTATCGTTCTTAGATTAAGGAAAGGTGACTGAATTCTAGCACGAGTGAATGGGATGTGTTGGAGTTTGTTGTGTGTTGAGTGGAGATTGTGGACAACAGACGGGCACCTGAAGGATGAGGGGAGCATGCCACGCTCCATCGACAGCGCAGAGGGAGTCTAAGGATGGCATCATGATTCTGTGAAAAGCACAGGAACCGGAAGCTATGGTGGTGATGACAGCAGTTTCCTATGAACATCACCTAATGCTGTGCCACTGTACTGTGCATACGATGACACTCTGAAGGCTGCTGGGATCATAACAGCAGTAAGATAACTGGACCCAGCACCCTTTCCACAGAGGGGTTTTTCTGCAGAGCATGGACAATGGAGGAGTCATAAGTATCCCCCTCGCAGGACGAAGGCCTGAAGTGAGGTGATGGGGGTTGGTAGAGGCCATAAAACTAGAGTGCTGGAGAGGTCTGCAGCTTTGGAGATAGCTGAGACCCATGTTGACAAACAACAAAACCACCTGGTATGTTTGAATGCTTATTCTACATACATTTGGACTCTGGTCCTATGGACAATGATGGAAACAACTGGAAGAGACATTTATGACGCCCTGCAGAACTTAAACCACTCTGCAGAGAGACATGTGATTTGCACGCCCGGAGGAAGCACCACCAAGCTGGGATGTTTTTGAAAATGTTACTTTCTTATTTTAACTATTAAATTAACAATTCATTTGTTTGCTCGTAGGATGCAGTTTGCCATTGGATGAGATCAATGAGGAATGGGATAACTGCTAATACATTTGTTAAACTGTGTACGTTTACAGTAATTTAGGGTGATTGACATATGCTGTGTATAAAAATGCTTGCATTGAAACTGTCAGACATGAGGTGATCATAACTGGGAACTTTTCTAGCATAAAGGTCAAAAAGGGGGGAATGTTAGGTTTTGTATTGTTGATTGTCATTTATGCTTAGAAATATCTACTTATATATGCTTAGAGTTTTATAATTAGTTTTAGATTGGTAGAGGTTTGATCCTTAATAGTCTGCAAACTTTGTGTGCACACCTACATCCTGGGAGCATGGGAAGAGGTCGTACCTTGTCTTATTGTTTTATGGTAGGATAAACGTAGCTATATCTGTTTTAGGCTAAGTGCCTTTTGTTTAGATGAACTGCTGGACTTCCAGACCAGCAGGTTTAGGGAAGTCTTTATGGGGTCACACTCTGACCACACACACACACACACACACACACACACAGGCAAGGTACTCTTTGTTTGTATGTAGACGTCATATGTTAATGAACCTATGCATATTCATGTAACCTCAATAAAAGAGCAGTGTTACGGGGGAGCGGACGAGAGCAACTGGGGTCAAGCGAAGGAACGGAGTTTGTCCGGTTCTCTCCCGTGCACGAGAAACATGAAGAACTTTGCCTACTTCGTGTCTTGCTTTGCTGTGTAATTATATTGTCTTCAACGTTCCAGCGATTAGGTTCAAGCTACAAACCTATCACAGGACAGGTTGTAATCACACATATGTGAGACTAGTTATCTGAAAATCATCTACTTCTAAGAGATTATATAGGATAACATAAAAATACACGATGCAGACGGAAAAACAGACGTTTAAACGAGCAAAGAACAGTGGAAAATATTAAGATATAAACTTAATTCTGATCACTGCTAACTTTGTGATACCTGGAGCCACTCTGATTATTTTTTCAATTGCAGTTGAAGCATACAGCCTTGGAAGAGGAGCACGTATCATCTTTGACACTGCCCAAAGGAAATAACAAGAGTTCAACTGTACAGCTGGATGAAACCTACAGAAGAACATTCTGCTCCCATTTCGATATCCCGAAGCCTCAAGTCTTTCTCTACATTTCTACAGCACAAATTCCATTATTACAAGAATTCAGTCATGTCACACTTATCACTCTGTTCTTTTTTCTTTGCCATTTTTTGTGTTCTTTGCCATAAAACATGTCAGGAAGGCACGTTTTAAAACAAACACATTCAAAGAACACTGTCTCTACATATTAGCTTTAACCCTGGAGGTGTTTTTGGACACGACTAACCGAATACACGTTCTGAACACTACATGCCAACGTGAATTTATCATTCCACATACAAAAAATCAACCAAAACTATGTTCTTGTTTGTAATAGTGATGAGAATCTAGATGCCCACGGATTTTTCACATTTACAAAAGCCAGTGGGAGTTTCAAGCTCTCAACACACTGCCGAATATTGTTCTGTTTTTCCAAGTCAGTAATTTTGCTCAACACCTAATGACTGTTTTTATGGGCACATAAATGCCACTTTGGTCTCTGTGATTCAGAAATCAAGCTGAGAGGTACTGTTATCACCAGACCTCTACTTTTAGTGGTCTGATGCATCTTCAGCTCCTGTTAGGTCTGGATCAATGCATCGTCAATCCTTTCCCTGAGAGGATGTATCGATTTGGTTCCCCAGACTGACCAACCTCTAATCTCTTGAAACGCTGCGGTGCTCCGCCTGCTCTTTGGGGACACCGTATCCAGCCTGTGCCGAGGCCCAGTGCGCAGCACAAAAATACATCTGTGTCTGAGAAATCTATTCAGCGTTGCACCGACAGCCTGCGATATAAAGTGCGTTCGATATCAAATGCATGCCCTCCTGCAGGACTGGTTGAGGGGGCTGGTTAGGGTTCCCATGAAATGGTTTTGTACACAGAGGATGGTTTAAAAATGAACCATGCAAATGTCATTGGAGGGATGTGGTATTTTTTCAATGCTAACTAGGGCCAAAGGGCAAAGAAGTTGGCTTTTCTTAAGTACTTGGGAATAAAGTTGTTCTCTCGCAGGGAATGACTTTCTTTTCCAGTACTTTTTATTTTGATAACACAGCTCAAGAGCCCAAATTCAGTGAGCTACCCATGGTGCATTTTGCCAAATTAGGATTTCTGTCACCCTTTTACTTCCATTTCTACCACATATAGGTTACACATCTTCCCCATTTTCTAATCTCACAGAGACCTTACTTCCATAAATGACGAGATTGAATTAGTGCTTTCTAATAGGCTCATAAGTGGCATTCTGGAAAGCTGACACTAGATGAAAGAGAGCAAGCGGCGTCATGCTAATGAATGTGTACACAGTGCTCCGTTTTGGTGTGGAGAGAGAAAAAAAAGCAGGTGTTAAGCATCACGGCACGGGCTGCATTTGTGTCAGCGCACCTCCGACAGGTGATGTGACACACATACAGCTACAGTTAAATCATTTGCTGTACAGCAGCCGTCCTGAGCTCTATCACGGCTGTCAAAGCATTTTTATTTAAATGTTAGTAAAGGCCTGATCCGTTTACAACAGCCAAAAATATACAAATGTTCATTTTCAGCACATTTTCTGATCGTATTCAAAGTAAATGTTTGTCTCAGAGATTACTGTGTCATTATTGTGTGCACAAGTATTTCTCGTAATGACCTTTCTAATGATTACAGTTGTTTTGTAGCATAAAGGTGCTCCTGTTAAGTAAGTTATCACATGGAATGAATTTTCAGTGTTTCCAGAATCATAAATATTTTTAAAAAATTACTTTGTCAACAACACTGGCAGCAAATCTATACGCATAATCATTAATTCATGATTTAGAATGCTGTGAAGCTTCAGGTTTCAGAAAAGTTCACTTTTTTTCTTCCCTTCCCTTTCTTGCACCTCTCCATCTGGACAATTCCAAGAACCAGTTTACCGAAATTACTAAATCTCTCAAAAACCTCTGGCAGCAGGCGACCAAATGGTAATCTCACCCAAGCGTTCAAACAGCCAGAGCGGTCCCTGAGTGCACGAGAGTGTGAACAAAGCCACAGTGTCTTGGAAATGATTAATATTTGATGAAGGCTAAGTGCAGGGAGGGAACCATAAGGTTTGGTTTGCTGTTTGGGTAAATGTGAGCAATCGTATGTGACTGTGAGAAAAGGTCATCTTTGTTTTTCATCAGTGCAGGTGACCTCAGAGGCTTTCCCCTCTTTTGTTTATGGAGCGTTTGCAGCATCTCTTCCCAATGTTTTATTTAAAACCCGCAGGGTGTAAAGTGATTAATTTGTTTCTAGCATGGTACTTCAAGTAGGGCAATAATAATCAATTTTAAGTGCTAAATTATAGCAGTAAAACTGTAACGACAATTAAGTTACCCAAATGCAGGAAGCTAAAGCAAACTCAAGCTAAATACATGATGTAAAGCTACACAGGAAGATGAAAATATCTCTCCGCGCACAGCAATTAAATCTACTTTGATCTGGGAGTTGTTTGATATAGTAACCTCCTAAACTCCAGTGAAGAAAAATCTCAATGTTAAAAGCCTCATACCACAATAGAAAGTGCTTCAGCCTTGTCCAACACCTTTGGGATGAGCTGGAACATTGACAGCAAACCTGGCCTTATCGTCTTACATCAGTGGCTGACTTCTCTAATGCTTTTGTGGCAGAATGGGAGCAAATCCCTGCAGCCAGGGTCAAAATATTGAAGAAAGCCCTCCCAGAGGAGTGGAGGCTGTTAAAGCAGCACATGAATGCCTGTAGTGCTGAAATGTCATTTTTAACAATCACAAAGAGATGGAATATTTAAGAGGTCTACGTACTATGGCATAGCCTAATATAGTGTAGATGGAATTGGCTACAACAGCTTTGGACTTCATGATCTATTGAAATGATCTAAATCCAAGAACGCGTATTTCGGGAATTTGTTAAATATTAAGATATGAATGTATATTTAATGAACACTTTTGTATTTAACTGCACAATGGACAATCTAACATATCTTAATATAGCATCGGTTGGCAATAATATTGAGCGGTTTAGTAAAAGACGGATTTTAACCTGGCATGGAGAGAATCAACCTACGTCAAAGTGCAATGTTTGCCTGTGTTTGTGCAGTGAATCTCTGTAGAAAGTCAATGCATGATGCATAAAACCCAAGTCAAATGGGCTAAGGACTTTTTTGTAGCTATCTCTGGAGATACACGAAGGTCTAATCACACCTAACCTATTTCTGATTTTTTCTTATGTCTAGTGACCTGTAGGGCAGCCCATATTCTGTATTAAAGGAGAGAAACGGCATCTAAACACAACCGGCAGTTTCTTAATATACTGGCTGAGGTAGAGACTTTAGCTTCAAGCTTAAATTTTGGAAACGGCATGAGTTTTATTGCTATGAATACTGAAGAGGTTAATACCGCTCTGTAAGCTATCTTACTTGAAATGAATATTGTATGGTATTCTACTTTGAAGTCAGCTACACTGCATTCTTGTACTGAAATTGCTTCCTAATTTTAAATACTAAAACATATGATAATATAATAAACAAGATGCTGAAAGACGCAGAATTTGTTGATTATCAGTGAAATAGGCAGTGTGAATAACTTTCTTCAATCATTTGGTTCAGTCTTATCAAACATACTTGTCTAAAGACAGGACATTCGTGTGCTTTACAGCAGCGGTCCCCAACCCCTGGGCCACAGACCGGTACCGGTCCGTGAGTCGTTTGATACCGGGCCACGATAGTTAAGGCTCAGGTGTGAAATGTATGGTTTTCAGGGTTTTTATCGTTATTTTTTTTATCGTTTTTATCATTAACTTGGTTTCCCTGGGTCTTTTCCCAGAATAAATCTTCTTTTTTTTTTTTTTGGTACCGGTACTGGTTTTATTTTGTTGTATTTATTTGTTGTATTTATGAAATATTGTCGGACATAAACCAGTCCATGGCGCAAAAAAGGTTGGGGACCGCTGCTTTACAGTAAAGGCACCCTACCTGGCATCACACACAGAACATCTACAGCATCATCTAAAGAAAGCACTTTAATCAGATATAATATTACGCTACAGAGCTTCAGAAAACTGAGCAGTGTTGTTGCATGCCACAGTAAAATCAAGTATTTAATGACTAAGGTGAGTTAAACAGTCATTAAGAAACTGCGGGAAGTGCTAAAGTATTATGGATTTCAAGCAGAAAATGTCACTTCTCTAAAAGGTTATTAAAATTTCTAAAACAAATAAAATGTTACAAAAATGTATTGCGATCGCAGTCACTCGCAGGCAGGTAGTGAAAATGCCGTGACAAAGTGCACTATTTACTTCATACGAGAACATTATGATGCTACACTGATGGGAGTGCAAGAAAGGAAAATTACCAGGCTGCCTCTCCACAGGCCTGAGTGATTATTCCCAAACACCAGTCTGGGTGCACCATAATCCCCCTTGTTTCTCAGGGGGTTCTGATTGTACTGCCATACATGCAGGAAATTTAATAAAACAAAATGTCCAAGGAAGCAATGTGGGGCCGTCTGTGTCAGAGGGGAACTGGGCTTAAATTATCAGCGGTTCGCCGTCTTTTGAAGCGAGAACACAGATGGACTTTATAAAACTATAATGTATGAATGGAGAATGTAAACATTTCAAGTTAGGGAAATCCACTAGCTGCCAGGATTTTAGAAATACTTGGAAAGTCGTTCAGCTGATACCAGCTTGACTAAGAATCCCAAATTCACAGAACATAAATAAGTGAAGTAAAGTTATATGAAATAAAACAATCAATCAGAAGACGGACTTGGTGTCCTTGATGGCAGCTACAGCACTGCTGGTTACTCATGACTCCAAGGAGTTTGGAAGTAGGTTTGCTCAATAAAATGTATTTTTACTGACAACATACAGCAGGGTAAAAGAAAAAAAATAGATAAACAAACCTTAGCCTTTTAAAAGCTAATGCTCTAAATCTACCATCGCAAAACCGAAAAAAAAAAAAAACAGTGAGGTCAAGCAGCACCCACACATACTCCAGCGCTAACATGGCGCGTGATACAGAAAACGTTAAGTACTTTCGAGTGGACTTCAAAACATTTCTGCAAAGGTTCAATCTCAAACCTTAAGATCAACATTTGCTCCATAAATAAAAAGCCATAAAAAAACCAACAACTTTGAAATAGCCCTTTTTTCCAGCTTCCATTGAACAAAGTCCAATTGTTCCTACTGCTCATTAATTTCAGCTGGAAACATATTGTCAGTCTCTAAGCTATGGTCTATGTCTGGAACGAACCCAAAATCATATAGGAAGTGGCTGTGTCAGCAAAACACTCGTTCTTACCCAGCAGCTACAATCTGTGCGGGATAGCATCCATTTGACTAATGTGATCAGTGCGGGATATTCAAAAAGTATATATAGAGAGCAATTTTTTTTAATTCTATAGTTGTGCAACAATCTGTTTCTAGATTTAGAAAGTCTTGTCAGGATAACAGGCCTTAATTAAAAGACAGAAGTGCCAGGGGCACACTGAATTGTTCTGCATTTTAAATGAACACCACCATGTGTCTGAAACGCCCACTCTATGGGAGTAGACAAAATAAATTAATCAGCATTCATCTATGTGTGATGCAGCGCACGCTCTATATATTTGCCAGAAATGCGGGCCAACAATACGACGTTGGGGACGACCTGTAAACTCTTCTTTTTCACTGTATGTACAATATCATTTTATTAAATGCCTTCCTTTCATTTTAAACCTTTATCAAATACACATTTTTTTACTTCAGCAAAAAGAGCAGATGCTTTTAGATATTGAAATGGGAAGAGGTCTTAAATGCAAGGAGTGAAAAGGAAGATAAAAACAAAACCTGGCTTTTCATAAGTAGCCTTTAGAACTCCGATGCTTGCAATACCACATGGTATATACAAATCTATCAATACGAAAAATAAATGAATAGCCGGGGATGCGCAAACGTACACAAAAACAAATTCATGCAACGGATACATTAAGCACACCACAGCTTTGTGGGTGCCTGTCCTCTGCTGATTAACTGGTCATTTTGATATTTAATTAAAGTAGCGAATGTCAAAAACTCTGCCCTTAAAAACCCTTAAAATCATAGCCATTAAAAAGAAATCTTTGAGATATTGTTTTAAAAAAAGCAAAAAAAAGAAGAGAACTGTGAAGGACATTACAACATCTGCAAAGAGCACTCCCATATGGAAAAGAAATAGGAAAAACTTATAAAAGACTTGCATAAGATGTGGCCTACTTCATATAGTAAATCATAAAAGGCTTATATGATTTACTCATTTACTTCATTTATATAATTTTCAAGGGATCTTATATCTGTTTTCATAAAAGTTTCACACAAGACAGATACAAACGTTATAAGATTTATATATATCTTTTCCATATGGGCTCCTACCAAACCCTGTATTTACATCTGACAGTTTTACAAACTCTTCTCTATAGTACGAATGCCCAAATGATATGTGGCATATTAAGAGAATGCTCAGGGCCTGAAATTAAGATTATTTCCACTTTATATGAATCAACAAAATGTGTCTTCCACAATATTTTTAGGATTTTGTTTTACAGAGGAGAGTAGTAGATCAAATCTCAAAAAATTTGCATTGTTGGGCCTGCTGTCACAGTCGGCTACCTTTGCCACTTTTCCACTGAAATGTCCCACAGTTGTCATTTATCCAAACATTAATATGACAAAATAGAAGGCTGACTGACACGGCCGTTACGCTCAGCCTTTGCTATTTTTGCTCTGAAATGACCCTCCCTTGTCATCTTTCAGCACATTAGCCTGACAAAATAGAAAGGAGATTGAAGTGGCACCATCTGTGGATGACAGAGGACGCAATGAATTGATTTTTACTGTCTGATGTGCCTTCTTTTTCTTTTTTTCCTTTATCTTCTTTTGAATATTACTAACCAATGACAGCACAGCTTAACAAAAACAAGCTGCAGCCTTTGTATCGCATTTCATTTTTAATTAGAATCAGTCGCAAACTGAAAAACTAGTCACCAGCTGACAACAAATTGTTTCCGTCATGACAAACAAATGCATTTGGGGACAGCAACTGAATTAATCCTGACTGGATTGTAGTTATCGTTAAAGATGTTCATATCAATCACGTAATATTCTGATTTGAACACACTGGGCAGATTTCAAAATTGAATTTCGGTGACCCGGGACTGCTCTGTGGATTATTTGTGGTGACTTTCACAGCCAGCGACCACGTCACCAAGGCTGCATCGATGCTAAAGTGCGAGAAAGTAGAGATGTGGTGTTTTTAAGCAGGGTGTGGACGACAGCAATAGACTTGATAAGTGCAATGTCGAAATAACTAAAGGGAAAAAGGAAAGAAGACAGAGATTTAAGGCATATTCTTCAAAAAAAGAAATGGCTAATCTGTGAGGTTTTGTGATTTCCTGTGCGTTGGCTGTATTAACCGTATTATTTAATAATCAACAAACACGGTTATGTTCTTAGCTGAAAACGGATGTCTGATTTTTTTGGAGTAAAATGACTTCATCTATGAGGTTTAATGCTGTTCTTTGGCTTTCAGAAAGCATTTGGCTGAATCTTTAACAGTACAATTACAAGCCAATCTTTCTGGTGTGGGAGGTAAAATAATGTATGCAGAACAAAGTACCGTCCTCCGCTAGTACTGTACAACAGGTCAGAGATTATATGAAGAATGTATAGTGACAGGGATTCTCAAAGCAGCTATATAGGAGGTGGTAAGCAAGCACATTGTCTCAGATTTCAAATTGACAGTCTACAGGCCTGGAGCACGAACTATCAAAGTCACTTTATGTAAAGTGACACGATTCACTTACATGTGGTCAATCATGTTTACAGAATTAAACACACAGAGGTAAACTGTCCATTATGGAATTCTACAATGCACTCTGACCGTTATGTATTTATAGCAGGTGTTTTATATTATATTCAATTTATTTCCACAGTTCCTCTTGATGATTCACAAAGGCTACAAATGTGATTGAGGCATGTTTATATGGTTTTATTATTGCACGGGTAAAAATAAAAATGAATTGATTTACATTGATTGAAATGGCCCATTCAGCTCCTTTGATTAAGAGGCAAAGTAAGGAATAAAATATATGAACTGTCGGTCATTTGGGTCATAAAAACTAAAAGTAAGCAAAAAAAGGCAAATGAATATCAATTAATTTACTTCCCAGTCAAAAATATTTTTTATGGTATTATTATGATATATCTGTATGTTGCATTTGTTTCATGTGTCACACTCCCAACATTTGTTAATTTTGTAAGTCATGACGAATTTGAAAACACACCCCAAGCCTGGCGATTAGCCTGCTAATTAAAATAATGCAGTTTAATGTCCAAACATGAATTTCTAATAGTTTTGCACAATGGCAACAATTTGACAAAAACGGAAACAAATAGAATCACAAAAGAAAGAAGGGCCACGAGGAGTAGCTGCTTGCAATAACCCATAAAGAGATCAAATTAAGATTCCAATTTATTTCCTAAGGGCACTAAGGGAGGTATTCATTTTTCACTGTGCAATTACAACGGTAAACTTTTTGCGAGTCAACACTGAAGAATTACTCTCTAGTAAATAACAAATACTACACCCAATTAAGACGTTCAAAATGACGGTGGCCTGATGCAACGCAACTTTTCACTTTCCAGGTGTTGCACGTGTTGCATCATCATTGTTGGTAACTCAAAGAAGGAGCGCTAAGATAAGACAGGATTGTGTTCAGCAATCAGCGATGTAGAGGGAATTAAATTATCCTGGCATGTCAGGTTAACTCTGCAGAGCCAGACAACCAATCAATACGCAGACAGATTGCTAGACCCACAGCTTCTCATCCTCAAAAAAATATTCTTATGCGGATTAACTGCTCCTTCACCCATTTTCATTTTCAGTTGAGAAGGTACTAATCTGACAGCCAAGTGAAGCCCAACAAATACTACACACTTCAAAGCGGCAAGAAACCGCTCTGGAAAAGGCCGGGTTCAAACATTTCCTTTCATTTCTATTTTCAGTCGGAGACACATACCCTGCCCATGGTATTTTTAACAACTTTTAGTAAACCCTCA
The DNA here is from genome assembly GCF_051167445.1 of Perissodus microlepis. Taxonomy (NCBI): domain Eukaryota; kingdom Metazoa; phylum Chordata; class Actinopteri; order Cichliformes; family Cichlidae; genus Perissodus; species Perissodus microlepis. Next base: position 25,973,487 of record NC_140470.1, on the reverse strand, counting down.
CATATATCTAGTTTTTTATTGATGTACGAACTGAACATTTCAGCTCAAAATTGTTTTACGAGTTGATATCATCAGTCTGACATTTTTTGACTTCATCATTATTTAGCTGTAAACATTTTTACATTTTAAAGCCAAAACAAAGTCTATTGGTGTTGTGCTGAAAGTTAATAAATATTTAGAGAAAAATATTATGTCACTTATTAAATTCTGGGCTGAAAAAACCCCACCAGGCATCACCACAACATAGCCACAGCCTGAAAGACCTTTGAACGGATGGATGGAGGACAACAATTTCAGCACTACCATGTGTTTGTCCCGAGGCCAAACCTCAAAGAGCCATGACCTAACAACAGGTCTAGGTTCCAGGTACTGACGTCCATTAAAGCTGTTTGGGTGCATGGTGTGAAAGCACTTTGGACAAATTGGTATCTGTACACCACAGCAGGACGCGATGTCTCTCTGAGTGCTTGCTGGATGTATGTCTACAGGAGAACTTGCTTTTTGATCGTTACACAATAAAATGAAAGCCACAAATATGAAATATGCTCATCTATCAAACAACATAATAACTATATTAAACTATTAAATCTGCCAAATGTTTTTTTTATGGATATTTAGCTTCAAAAAAAAAAAAAAGAAAAGAAAGAAAAGTACACCACCGCAAATGTACCATCCAGCTGTAAGGCTCGGTAAGAGTTTTGTTGCCTATTGTTTATAAAAAGATTCTTTTAAAATATTCATACTCTTTGAATCCTGCTGTGTGTCTTCTTCAAGCAACAGCACAAGAAGTTATACACAGGGAACTGAATTGTAAGTCTTTCAGATCAGAGCCTGTAACAGAGCAGGGGATTGTTTGTCCTACTTGCTGTGATTGTGCAGGCCTGACTAATTGTGTTCCAGGAAATCAAATCAACCGGTCTCCTATTTCCATTTTATTATTTTTCCTAAAACACAAACACCCCTTACATTTTAGCAAGTGATTATATATGGGTCTTATCTATTTGATGTACAGAAAAATATATATATTTTTGCATCTTGGTTTTCGTATCTTAGTTATAAAGCAGTCTTACTCAAGCCTTACAACTAAGAGTGATTAGATCAGCGCTTGCTTTCAGGATATACTAAAACCTAAGTCTTAGTATATTTAGTGTAAATTAAGATGAAAAAAAAAAGGATACATGCCGGGTTTGTTTCGTGTGTTTTTAAGTCACACCAAACCTAATGATATCATACATAAACAAGTAGAATCACGTTTTACTAAACGTCAGCTAGCAGGGGTGTTAGGGTCTCAGTCATCTAGGTCATGGTAGTTTTAAGAGCTAGGATCCTTTCACATTGTTATTGACTTTGGAAACTAGAAAAGTGGAAGCTCTCCTTGAGTTTCTTTTTTTTTTCCAAAGGTAATCGTGCCAAAGTTAATGTTATCTGTCGCCCCTATTTTTTGATCTTTGTTCATTAACTGGTTCTTTTGGAAAATATGTTTTCCGGACATCATCAGTTGTAGACGACATGGTAAAGGTAAATCTAAATCCTAATATTTATAAGGGTACTTATTTTCAACCAATTGTTCCCCAAAAGTACCAGCTTTTACGCAAAACTGCAGAAAGCCTTTGCTTGCAGTGGGAATGAACACAAGCATCCATAGAATTCCACCAAAGGTGCTTTGTGAGTCAGGAAACCCCCGAGTTCACATTGAAAATCCTCTTTATAGTCTTCATCAAAGAGGTGTTTGCTGCCAATTCTCGTGGTTCTAAATAATGACAGATTCACTGGGCGAAAGAACTTATTTCCCATGCCAACTTTCCATTTTTCTCAATGAAAAAGGATACTGTTCTTCTCTCTAAATAATGACTAGTGGAAAACAAAGTAATGGAAGGAGGTGCTATTCTTTTTCATACCAAAGAGAATTGGACGGTGACACAAAGTGGATTAAGTGGTGCTTTGCAGTGTTACAATCCATGATTTAGGCTCAAAGAAGTGCCCTCTTGTCTTGTAGCAGGTATGAATTTCCTCTGCATCATCCAACTAGGACACCGGGAAAATGAGATTGTGCTACTGTACAATAGTTGTCTGGCAATAGTGCAGAAAATGTCAGTCAAGACAGAGTGACAATAGATGAGACAAAGGACAGGAACCAAGCACAGTGGGGAGACACGATCCAGTTCCACTGGAAACGGTGTAACAGCCTGAAGGGTCTCATCAGGAGCAAATTCACTGAAATGTAATACAAGCTGGAGTGTTATGTAAAATGAAAGATGGAAGAACCCAGATCACTCAAGCCTTGTGTGCTCTTGCAGCTGATGCATACCTGTATTGTATTCAGAAGGGCATTCATTTCCCCTCCGACGATTACAACCGAACACCAGCTGTATTGTTTATTTGGCTGAAAGCACAAATGATCTGCATTGATTCCTTTTTCATTCATTGCTGAACTCGGCTATTGTAAGTATGATTGCAGGAAAAATGGGTCCAATTACAGCAAAGCAATGCCTCCCTGCGACTCCACAGCACAGCAAGATGATGAAGTCCTCAAAGTCAGAGGAAGGGGGCAATCAAAGACCCCTTATTGTCTCTTGTTAATTCAAAAACTGGAATGGAAAACATTTCTTGCTGTGATTGACAATGGTTCACTTGGGATTTCAAATTAGATTAGTCAGCCATACAGCTTCACTATTAGGGCTGTTACACTGTCCTTGATACGACCCTCCACATTACACTGAAATGACTCATCAGTTTATTAATGAGTCGACTCCCACAAAAACCTTCATTTACATACTTGCCAATTGTTTTTATTCATTTCTCCATGAAATTGTTCAAGTACTTAATGATTCGACTTTACCACGTTTGGCTGTTGCTCTTATTTGTTTCATATAATTGCAAAGTTAAAGTCAATTTTAGACAGTACAGACTACAGCCAATTTATACTACAAAAATACAAATATACTGGTGTTAAAGGTATAATAAAAATAAGAAATGCTATATTTATCCCACATTTATGAAAATCTTAATATATATTACTATGTACTATTGTAAATATCCATCTATGCAACAGCGATATATCAATCATACTAATTTTTTTTTCATTTATGATTTCAAATATTAATGTTTTGAATGTATCATATTTACAGGATTTTGTACATAGATTTTTAAGCCAATTTTCCATTATGTTAAAAAGGTTTTGTGATGTTGCATAAACAAAAGAGTCTGAAATTCAGAATTTTGTCCTCTATATATTTTGCAATCGATCAAGACTGCTTGAGATTGTTATCTGACTTTGCAAAGACTCCTCCTTGGTTCTCTTGAAGGGTTGTTTTTTTTTTTTTATTAAAGACTAATGAGTTTATTAAAGTACATTTTATTAGGACTGAAAAAATATACTTCCAACATGTTTTTTGTGGTGCCATTTTTTAAGCAAAACAAATCACGAATTTTGATTGAAACTGAAATTGAAGAAAAAAAAATATTTTTCATACTATTAGTACTACTGTACTGACACCATATACTGATACTGGTATTGATCGACACCAGCACTCCTTTGACTCAAATGCAATTTCATGCATCTATTCCAGTGGTTTCCCTAAAATATAACCTATTTTAGATAATTAATGCTCATTTGATCTTTTTTATTTGATTTTTTTACAAATGAAGTAAGAATACTGTTGCCTGTATAAACAAAGTACATTAGTAGCTATATAAACATTAAATAAAATACCATTTCTAATAATCTTTGCTTGAAAGGGTTAAACAATTATATCCTCATTAGTTTCATTCATGTTTGTTGGCACATGGCTGTTTTTGATCTTCATTCCAAAAATAGATATCAGATACTAGTGTCCGTGTTATCAGTTATATTATCTCAATATATTATCTCAATCCTACCACTAACGGCCTCCAATACGTGGCTCCTCACTACTCAGGTCTAATTAGCTGACTGGGCCATTTTCCAGTCAACACAATACTTCAGATCTAGAGTGAAAAAGATCAGACGTGAAAAAAAGAAGAAGTGGAACTTGAGCATTGCCTGGACAGCTCCACAAGGAAGCCACAAATGTAGTTCAATTTCATACACACAGGATGGATTTAGCCTGCATTTCCTGCAGTGCTGTCAAATTCCCTGGGGAGACTTCCAAAGATCATGGTATTCACAAATCCTTTAGTGCCTGTTGGTGCAACACAAGAATCCAGCTCAAGCCATTCAAAGACCCACTTCCTAAACTAAGGTCTCTTTTTAACAGAAGCTCCACAATCCAGGCAATTCTTGGCGAGCACAATGGACTGCTGTCTACGCTTCTGAAAATGTTTCTGGCAAGACAGTGGAATCCAAGGGACATGGACCAACGCTCTTCGGGAGGTGAAGCCAAATAATGATGTTTATGTAGAAGATATATATTTGTATGATTACGGCACTATAATGAAAGCGACTGTGACAAACTGGCGACCTGTCCAGGGTGTACCCCGCCTCTCGCCCTGTGACAGCTGGGATAGGCTCCAGCGCCCCCCGCGACCCTGAAAAGGATAAGCGGAAGCGAATGAATGGATGGATAGATATGTGAGTATGTGTGTGCTTGTGGGGATTTCTTCCCAAATTCATGATTAACATGTTGCTTGGATATCTACCATTTGCGCAAGAAATTTTAAGGGTCAGAGAAGATCACGAGAAGAAATGGAGCGGGCGGGGGTACAGGAGTAACACTCACTGTTCTGTAAGTTAACCACAGTGCTTCACTCTGCTCGGGGTACAGATTACATCCTCTTTATCCTGGCATAGGAATAAACACCCCAGGGTCACTGCCTCTGTCGTCAGCAACAGATGTAGACAAAGCTGCAGTTCAGACGTTTCATCTGTGCCACACAGTATGCATCAAGGTGAGTGGATAGTCATATATTAAGCAAGTTATGCTATAAGGCCCAACAACTAAAGACTTTTCAGCAATGTAAATATGTGGACATATATAGTTTTTTCCCTCTTTTTAATTAGAAAAAGGCGTGCACTTCCACAGCTGGTTAACAGGATACGTAGCACCTTTACACAGTAGTCCTGCAAATGGTTTAATAGGACAAAATTGCTGAAAATACAGCAACCAAGTTGTGTGTGTGTGCTTTTCACTGCTTTTTTACCAGAGTTTGAGAATCACTAGTTTTACACAACTGCTTGAACAACTCCAGAAGAATTTGCTGTCTTGCCCATTCACATTTGTTATTCATATGTGTGACTAAGCCCAGGTACCGTAACACAGACAAGAGACGGAAGCAGCAGCACGTGATGACTGCACCCCCCCCTTCAAAAAAAGACCATGCTGTCACTGATGATAGCTGCACTGACTAAATTTAGTCAATGGGAGGAGTGACGAGAGGAAGAGGAAATTGTCAGAAAGAGGAAGTGCTCGTCCTATATGCATTTGGCAGGGATGACATTAAAACTGAAAATCATCCCCACTTGTATGTAATTATCTGGGATTTTATCAGAACACAATCACAGAAGTGGTCTTCTGTTGAGTGGATCTCGGTCATCAACATACATCGGTTTCTGTAGCTGCAGAGTCTAATAATAAAACACAGGCCAGCCTGTAAAGATTTCAGAGGTAAATGCTCATCTAGCGTGCCACTCTACCCAGCACTGTGCAGTGCATATTTATTATGCAATTACTCTAAAAAGCACAATCTAGATAAACCTTAATTAGGGAAACAATGCTAGGAAAAATGGTGCCTATCAGACTGCCTCAGATTTGAGCTTCCACAAAGTTAAGAGACTAAAAAAAGACATTACATAATAAATTATTAGAAGCTGAGTTTTTTTTTCTCGTCTCTACTGTGGGTCAACCTTGTGTCTTTCACGTTCCAAATCCACCGCTTGCAACACTGCTTGTCAGCTCCAAGACCACACTGTGAGAAGACAGCATACAACAATCTTAACAGCCAAAGTAACACATCAAGGTGATTTATGTGTGCAAAGTTAAGCTGGTCAGGACACAAAGTGGAAAAAGTACTACGTACGTGACATTTTTTCCCTTTTAAATCTTACATAATGGAACCACGGTCTTGCAGTTTTCCTCTTTGAGCTCCGCACAGAGGAACTACTTAAATTAGTCTGCGTTTGTTTTTAGCACACACTTGCTAGAGGCCTCAGCCAGACGAGAATCCTGCAAGTGAAAAATAGCAGCATTCATCACTGAGGCCTGTTGTGCATTAACAGCAATTAATATGAGCACATAAATATTCAAAGATCACTTTCATTTTACTCATTTCACTTGTTTCACACCCAGGTTGTCAAAATGTGTACGGAATAGTCTAATTTGATGCATAGGCCGGTAGGCTGCTTTCTGAATAGCATATTGCAGCATACGCCCACCCCCACCAATCCCCTCAAGAGATTTGAAATCGCAGGGTGCTTACTTGACATCCCATCATTTGGCGGATCACTAACAAGTAGGCCATAAACCTTTTTTCTCCCTTTGATTACACTAAGTGCGCAGAGGCCAGATGCGACCCAGCCCAGTCATCTGTTGGCTTGCCAGCAGAGTCACTGTAGACTGGCAGAGGCAGGAGGAGGAGGAGGGGGGGTCACTTGGGGTCCCCTCCCTTCAGGAATAAAGCCATTGTTCTTCATTAGAGCTGGAGAGGCTGCTGGAGGGTACAGACGGTGAACAAGTCCATTTACACACCTGTTTTCCAGCAGTATGGCTTCTACCAGCTTGACTCTGAGCCAAACCACACTGTATGATTCATTTGTGCGTGATGCAGCTTTTCTTTGTAACTGAAACAGACCGTAGCCAGTTGGAGGTAATAACACACATGACAAATTTCGTACAAAAAGTTTGGGTTTTTTTTAAGAAATAATTAAATTGTTCGGTTAAGTAATTCTGTCTAGGCTGTAAAAGCAGGTAGGGCTTGGGCTAAGTGCATCATGTTGAGCATCTATAATGAAACTCTGCAGTCATCCCAGCACCAGTACAGCTCCTCGTTTTGTTTTTAAACAGTGAAGGTGATCATGAGTTTTTTTGTTTGTTTGTAGAGCTAATGCTAGTCATCGATTCAACATATCCACCAATAAATTACACTTATTATTTTGCACGTCTTAACTTTTGGACCAAAATACCCAAAACACTTATTAGTGCATCGAGCCTACTCAAGGTTAACAGAGACATGCTTGACTGCTAATCACAACGCTTAAATTAGCGCAGCAACTGCTAGAAAGATGTAAACTTCAGTGTTAATCATGCAACAGCTTCTCACCTTGTGCCTTCAGGTCAATCTAAAGTGGAGACAACAATGCAAATGCTTTTCTAACGCGACCAATAAATCTTTTGTAAGGAGCACAACAGGTTCAGTGGCAGGGTGCACGGAGATAACATCTTAAATGAGCTGTCAAATGAAAGGCATCCCAGGTTTAGGTTGTATTCAAATCCACACTACAGCCTAAAACTACTGAAATGAGATTCTTTTTCAGCTACACTATTGAGTATTAGAGAATCCCACTAAACTACATCCTTGCTATTTAATTTATTATCCCTGATATTAGTTTACAGTTTGGAATAACCTGTCAAGTATCACATTAGGGCAGTAAATCACTTGGATTTTTGATACAGTATGCTAAAAAAGACCTTTCAAGTTAAGCATAAAATATTTATTCTACCTTGTGTTTCGCTATGACAAAGCAGCAAGCCACAACCTAATCTACTCCTGTCAGTTTTCCATCAGCAGTTAGTGAGACTGAACCTTTAAAACAGACACGACTAATGCTCTTATCCTAACATAATCATTACCCAAACCTGAACACGTGGTGACATTCAAGATAAGTCATGTTAACACGCATTTTTCCTGCATTCAAACACACATACCAGTCCCCGCTCTCACCTGCGCTAAGACACAGTTGCATAACTTTGCAAAAATGAAAACAGCGACACGTCTTACTATAAGTGAAGGATTGCCTAACCGCGTTTTCAAGTCTCAGCAGGCTTACGGTCAGGGTGTGCTGCGTCTGCGCTCTTTAATAAACACCTGTAAAGCACCGGGCCCGGGTGTTCTAAACCTGTAATCTGCACTACAACTGGCCTTACTAAACACTTCTGTGCAGAATCACAAAGGAACTGTATAAATGCAGAGAAATGGAAAAATGCATAAATTACAGCAGGATACAACATGTGCATCTGCTTGGAACTGTTAATTACTACAGGACTGCATGATTATCGCTGATGTTTCACTCAGTATACGCATCATAGTAAAATAACACCTTTCTCACTTTCCTGAAAGCAGTGGAAAGCGAGAAAATACTCAGCGCCTATTATCTTCTAAAAAAGTACCATTAAATAAATTTTAAAAAATCCACGTATATGAACAGCAAAGAATTTGGATAAATACTATGAGCACAACTTAAAAATGATGCCTACTAAATATCTGTTTACTGTTTGATTCCCCTGAAATAACTTATTCCGACTAAAGTTATAACTTTTATTTACTTCACAGGATGAAAAGCTATCTCTGGAAGTACATTGGTTTGCCAAGAAAACAAGAAATGATGTGAGAGTGGAGCACAGAGATTGGTACCATCTTCTAAATCTTTTCTTATAGAACAAGAGGTGATTTCCCAGCAGTCTGAGTCCAACCTGTGTAACACCATGAAACTTGAAATGAATTGATGCAGCCTTCTATTAGACTGTCTACATTGTAGAAATCACCACTCTTTAATGCTTAACCACAATGAGAGCTTACAGTATTCTGCTCGGGGTAAATAATTGATATGCTTTGTGCAAGTGCGCCCTGAGCTTTGTTTGAAATCACTGGAGCCATTTTCATGAAGGTAACAGCACTGCCCACTGTCCAGCAAAGGACAGCAACAGCCTTGTTTGCTTTGTTGTTGGCTTTTTACTGACTTGAGAAAACAAAAAAAACATTGATTCATTTAAAAAAGGGGTTAAAAAAACAAAAAGTAGATTAAGCCTTGTGGATAATCCACAATGTGACAAACGAGGACATCTGCACTCCCGTCATTTTCACCCCCACCCCGAGGCTCGGCACTTAGCATAAAAAGGGGTTATGATCTGCAGACGAACAGCTTCGCACTAACTTTAAGTTAGTAATGATTCGTTACATAATTGGCTTGATGTAAATACATTACTACCGCCGGTGGTGGAAGCGGCAAAGCAAGTGCTTTCACCACAGCTTCAGCGTATCACTGTCCAAGGATAAATAACCCCCGAAACGGAGCGTGTATTTCCCAGTAGCTCACGACAACCCCCCCCCCCCCCCACACACACACACACTACCCCCTCCTCCTCCTCCAGTTTTCAACGCGGACTTCGTGCTGGCAACAAACAGCCCCAGCACTTTATCTCTTCCTACTAAATAAACGTCCGTGCTTTCCTTTACGCGCTCAACATCACCAAGCGTTCAAAAAAGAAAGAAGGAAAGAAATCGTGTCGCAGTTTTCGCCCGGCTTTATCTGTATCCTATCCGCTTCTTTAAAGCTTCTGACTCAGATTACTACACCCGGACGAAAAGCTTTGATGTTTTCATGCATGGCTCCACAGCAAATCCAGTCCCGGTGTTATGAAAACACAGCCCAGAGCGCGACTGCGAACTCGGTGAAATTAATCTTTCCTTGTTTGCCATTAACAGTTTACGCGCATTAGGCGGTGATTTGAGATATCGCCTAGACTCCTCCGACACCGCTTTTCAGTTCGGCGTTCAGCTAAAATACACGAGCGGCACTTGTTTCTTTGAAAAGACAACTTTTATAACGGGTTAGGCGCTCTCCACACGACATCCAGCGGGATGGCCGAGAGTGAACAGATTCGGAAAAATAGAGATTAAACGCGGGGGGAGAGAGGAAAAAAACTACTGATTCGTGTGAGGCCGTTGTGCTGAATTTTCCTGTTATTAATATGCGGAGAGTCACGTTTTAATACATGATAATTCCTGTTTCTTCCCATTAAATGAACACAGTTTTGAGCAGTTTGCGCTTTCTTTTCCTCCGATTGCACGTTGTCGGGGCTGCTGCTATTCCACTTGAACGCACCGCTGTTTTCTGTGGTTTACAGCGTTCCGAACACGCTACACAAGTAAACCAAAGCTAGCGCACTACATAAGCAACCCTCAGTTTAAGCATGTCACATATACATCCTTATATCCCTAATAAGCGACCAAAACACCACGCCATTTGTTTTCTCACATCAGCATTTATTTTATTTTTTTTTAAACCCAAGAGTTGCCAGCTGTGTAGCGGCAAAGCCATTCAGCCTATACCCTAATGGTGAGCTGACCAAAGTGATGCATTCCAGGGGCAACGCATCTGTAACGCCGGTTCCGATGCATCCACGCGCGCATCGGCTTCTTTCCTCACAGTAATTCAACTTTACGGGGAGGTTTTGTTACTTCTTGCTCAGCAGCATCACAGTACAACTGCACAGTAACGTCCGAATGCTCTCAAAAGCACAAATTGCCCAGAACGCTGTTCATATTGCACTCGTTCGCATCTACATCCACGGAAATCTAAGAACAAAGTGCCACTTCCATTTAGACACCCGCGGGAAAAGTCCTACCTTTGTGAAGAGCCGCCGAAAATATGAATAAAAAGAGAATAGTCGCGAGAGAGCCGCTGCGAGCGTTCGCCATGTTGGACACCTGCTTCAGTATGGCAGAGATAGAGGCAGCTTCACCTATAGCTGCTACAACGGGACTCACTTAATGAGATGCGAGAAAGGGAGGGTACTATTTACCATATTCATTTATTACCAGTGTTGATAAATACTGTTATTTGTAATGGACGTGCCTCACAGCCTATTGAATAGCTCTCTGAATATGCTATTGGAGGGCGGAAAAGTGTTTTTAACGCTGTGTTCTGCTGCAGGGTTGGTTAGGAGGTGCCTGTGTGTGGTGTTAGTAGCTTGGCGTTAGTCTCTTTTGTAGAGTTTTTCTTTTGTATTTTGAACATTTGAAAACTATACTGATCATTTCACCCACTTGTATGTAATGCTTCAGAAGAGCAGGGATGGTCATACTATTTTTGAGGCCCTAAGGCCCCCAGCCCCCCTCCCTGTATATAAAAGATGGATGTATTAATTTCTGGAACACTGTCTTGAAGGCTCAAGTTTGGCATTTTGGCTGGCACAGGCTTAGTTAGTGCTGCAGTTAGGAGTTACAATTTTGCACTCCCAGATCACTTTAATCACTTTTTGGATAAATGAGGTTTGTAGTTAACTAGGTTAATATATGTAAGGAAATACTCCACAAGCTTACCACAAGTGATTTCCTTTTGGCAGCTGCACTTCTACGTCAGTAAGTTGTGTTAATTTCTGAAAATAATCAGTCTACACAAAACTGAGAGCATTAAAAATAAATTAAACAAATAATTAAAAGTTGAGCAAAAGCATATGTGACTATCATAAACAATATAATAGATGTATCTCCTAGATTAGAAAAGTGAGGCTAATGTGCCCTCTTTTTAAAAGCCACCAGGGGGCAGTACGCGTTGTTGCAAAAAGACCCTTGAAAATAACTTTTTGAGTTGAACTGTATAAGTGCTCTGGGTTTTGGGTTGAATTGAATAAATATTTAAGTACATTTTGTAAATGTTGGTCATATTTTGTTTCTTAAAGAAGGATTATTTAGGGTATGTTTACTGGTTAACATTTTGGGATTGAAAAGTCATTAGCCAATGAGCCTGTGGTTTGACATTATACTCAATTAATGATAAAATACTGAGCTACAGCTTGCAAGCATGCCAGATGAAATAAAAAACTGAAGTCCAGGAGATTCTTCTTTGCACCAGGGTGCAAACATGTTTGTTTATGTCTGTGTGGTGTTTTAACACTTGAGTATAGTACAGTATCCTATTTAATTCTGACAAAGCCAATGAAATCTATTGATCACGTTTCATCTCATCACTTTTGAACAAAGCCTTGAACTCTTTCACTTCTGATGCCCATTGTGAAGTCTCACATTCCAGAGCAGAATGAAATCATCTGCAGAAAGTAATGATGCAATCCTGGAACCACCATAGTAGACACTCCTTGAGATTCTGTCATGAAAATCAGAAAAAGAAAGAAAGAAAAAAAGCTGGTGACATTTTCCTACCAGAGCCGAACCCCAAACCTTTTACTATCCCACAGAATAAGCAAGGGAAAAGTGATTTGACATTTCGCAAAATGCAGTAAAGTTCTGCTGTTTTGCTGTGATTTAAATTGTTTAAAATTTTAAATTTAGTTTGATATAATGTTCTGGTTAGCAATTTTGCCTAATAGCAACAAAGATTTGTGTTTCAGCTTGCGAACCAATTAGGGCCTTTCTCTGTGTATCTTGAACACATTCAAAAACCTGTATAAATTTTCTGATTTTAACTTGTCTAGTGGAATATATATCAATACACTTTATTTATAACCTTTGTTTGTAACCGTGTTAAGAAAAAAAAACTTAACACGGTTATAATATACTTAACTTTAATATAAAAGAATCCAAAGCAATGAAAACATCCAAGAGATCTAGAGTTTGAAGCTTTCCATTTGTTCACTAGTAGAAACCCAGTAATAGTAACTAAACCCAGTCACCAACTTACATGTAGGCTAATAAGTAGTTAATAAGTTTTTGATGTAAGTGAAAAGCCTAATTGCTTTGTTGGTACAGTGTGTGCTACAGTAATAGTTTTTAATTAAAAAAAGATCACTGGAAAAAATATTTTTCACCACAACATTAAAACAGAGATCACCATAAAAAAGACAAAGATTTCTATCATGTTGTTTAACAGTTATGGTCAATAACTAAGTCAGTGACTAAGACATCTAAGTTATTTAGTTTAGGAAGGTTGGCTACAGTCAACATCTGTGGAACAGGTAAACAGATAGGGTTAGTTTAGAGTGGGCTGAATAACCTCTTGGAGAGGAAGCATGTATTGTATACTGTAATTACAAGTGGGTTAATGATAGAGTCTTGAGGAACACCAAAACTGAATTAGACAGAAACAGACATTTTCTATAGTAACTGGAAATGTTGTGTTTGTGAGATATGGATGTAATACATGTAGGACAGTTCCCTTAACAACAACACAGGTTCATAAGTGGTTAAGGGAAATGGAACGACTGATCCTATTAGAAGCAATGCTCAGATCTAAAAGCACTAGGGGTGTGTAGCTACGTCTGTCAGTGGTTAAAAGTAGGTCATACAGAGAGATGTCTCTGTGTTGTGGTGAGATTCTAAGCCTAACTGTAAACTCTTAAAAATACCATTACTGTTCTTAAAAAACATGAACTGACTTGACTTTCTCCAGCCGATACTTAGATAATTGGTCTGTGGTTGTTGAGTAATAAAGAACCAGTAAATCAGCAAAATAAAGAGATATTAAGAATTATAGAATAAACTGATTATCCGAGGTGGCATTTAAGCCTCGGGTAAATTATTTCTTTCTAGAAACTATTTTAAATAGTTCTGAATAGTTAATCATTTATAACTGGGACAGCAAAGCAGTAATATTAGCTAACTTGATTTGTGAATTAGGTGCAATTTGAGACCAAAGGGTAAAAAATTGCTCTTTCCTATCACACTGTGAGACGAGATCATTAAAAAGTACGTCTACCATTGAGAGGACTGACTGAGCCTGGCCCTTTGACTGATATTTGATATTGTGTCAAACAAATATGCAAATCTTTATCGTTTACCACTTTCATGGACAATTGTGTCTGAAGTCAGTTTCCATTTCGGCTCCAATAATATGATCATTTACAATTTCTTGGTTTTACAAGTTCTGCATTTCAGTGGAGCAATACAAAGAATTGAGACACAGTATATGTCAAAAGAGGGCAAAATTCAACATTTAATGGTGGTGTTGACCAATTAGAAAGGAGTCTGGATGCAGAGACATAATTAAAAATGAAGCATACTTTGACAGGATGATGTCCTAAATGGCGCTTTAAAAAATGACAGCTCTGTGATCTAACACAAAGAAATCTACTAAATCAAAGTTGGCCAATCATAACCCAGAAGAAAGAATCAGTGGACCTGTTTTACCTGTGGACTATAAAGTAAAATTAAAAAAAGAAGGAAACAGGACCCTAAGACATCTCCTATAAATGTCTAACAGGCAGGTGGAAATGTGTTTCTGCAAAGTTGGCTGAGTCTACCGAGGTCAGCCATGTCTCAGTTACTATAAATAAGAATGTGCAAATATTTTAAGATAATCAGATCATTAATTAATAATGATGTGACCTTGAGTTCAGAAGGTCATTTTTCTTTTAGTTTCTTAGATCTACCAGCGGATATAACAATGGCACAATGTAGGTTACAAGTATTAGCTTACCCCCAAGGCCACATGGGATAGTATGACTTTTTGTTGCAGATGAGTAAGAAAGCACAGGCAGGATATGACTGGAAAAGTAAGCAAAATTATGTCTTTGTCCTATTATAAGCGGAAGTATTGGAATAGGGAACCCTGATCCACAGTAGTAGCAGCAAGTAGTAAAGCATGAGAAACCTCACAGCAGCCATATGTGCGGATGAGACTACAGGGGATTGTGGAGGAGTGCCTATTTAGGATTGTAATACCTTGCTCTTTTCATTACAAACAATGGCACATAGGACACAAGAAGTTAAACCTGTTTCTTTTCTTAACATTTCTGAAACTGACTCTGAAACCACAGCGGGACCACAGATTAAATTAAGACTATTTACTTACTGCCGTTCGGCTATGAGTGCTACTTAACTTTAATACTCATTATGAAATCTCAAAATTGAACAGCACTTCATGTTTAAAAAAAATAATAAATAAATCCTCCACTGCAGGAGATTGCAACACCTCAACCTCAAAACAGTCTGTTTTGATGGCATGTTTCCGAAATTACATATGGCAGCTTCAGTCGATGACTGCAGTACAAGGTTTCAGTCACATAGACCAAGAGACTGGTTGGTGACCCCTTGATAACAATCGCTAACTTGTTTACAAGTATTGACCATTTATTCCTCCACAAATTAGAATTGAAGAATATACCTTAAGTGACGGCTGTGCCTCACCAACACATTGCCAAGAATAAAGGTACAAATTTCACTTTGGATCACGGTTAAAATACCGGTTGTCTTGTTGTTTGGGAGGTGTTTGCAGACAAGTTGGCATCTTCATGCAAACTAATGGCAACTGTAGCTATTGTTAGGTATCAAAGCAATTGCAAGGAATGCATTTCCATTCTATTTCAAAGTGACTAGAAACAGTCTTCAGCAGCCACTCACCAACTGGTTGGAGAATGTACATTTTTCCCTTGTGATGATTCCCAAATGGTCACCCACAGTTCTCCAGGCTTATGTGGCAGGGCGTAATCTTTGAATGTTTTGTCATGCTATCTTGATATACGTGTGTGTAGGTAGCCAACATGACGTACTGTATTCAGTATCTTACAATATTTAACCTAATGACTTTTGAATATGTACAAATTGTGCCTGCATTATGTTTATGTAACCTTATATTATATTTATATTTCACTATTTCATGTGGCTGCTTTTATTATTGCTGACTTTTCAGATGCCCATTTTTGCCCTGTTAAAAGAAGAACTACAATACCAGTTGTTCAGTGAGTTAAATATTTATACAGTATAGTAAAAATATATCATTTTGACTATATAATAAATGTCTTATCTGTTAGAACTCTTCAAAACTATGATATTACAAGCTAAATTTACAGTTTGAAGTAAAAAATAAAGTGTCTCATTAAAGGTTTTGTCATGGTTTTAGGCCACCATGTGCTGCTGGAACTGTTTCAGTGTGCCATGGCATTGATTTTATAAGTGTCTGGAACTGGAGGATATTGAAAGGATAGATCATTTTCCTCAAAAGAGATATTTATATATTTGGCATTTCAGTGATTGGAGTGGAGAGGACTGTTAAACGCAATCAGAAATCTTCCATAGGTGCTCAGCTGGGCTGAGATTTATTACAGAGTGTACGGTAAGGTTTTTCAGTGACTCCTGTGGATGCTGTGATTGCAATAGACCACTCCCATTGGGCTAGAAATGATTCATCACAGGATAAAAGTAATCACTCAGAACAATTTTGGATCAATAGCCAACCAGATTCTCTCATTGTTGGGGCCAGACATCTGTTTTTGTTTTGTTTTCTTTTAAATTGTCACTTGTCTGTAAGTACTAGCCTCTAAAATCATACTCTGACTCCTGTGACACTTAGATCAAATATGGCCCGGTTTAAGATATTTGCGGAATGGGACATTTTTTGGACTGTGCTACTGACAAGTCTGATGTGGGCTGGTGACTGTTGTTCTACAAACAAGGCCAGACCACGTATGCTTTAGGCTCAGTCCAAGTGTTGATTGAAATCCCTTGAAGCTGGATTTGCACTATCTTGTCCCCAGCATTAATTCCTCCTCCCACAATTGATTCAGCCTCTCCGAGACCACTTCCTCATATTTACTTCTGTCAGCCCTTCAGTATAACTGAACACTGCCTGTGTCTTTGTTATTATAAAGAATGCTGCATACACCGAAAAACAATGCTAAAAGCAGAAAGACATTTTATTCTAAGGAGGAAATCATATCCAAACCAGCAAGCATAAAAGAGCCACTGAATCCTCTGTGAGTGGTTTATGTTTCCCTCCTGTATATTGCAGAGATCACTGCTGGATGGACTGACTGACATGATGACTTGTTAAACCGATTGACCAACATTGCCACCTATTGGTTCCGGTGCTCACAGAGAAAGCCAAGTCAAAGAAGGACCTGTAAGGCTGGAATCACTGTAGATCCTAAAATGGTTAAATGGACTGTGATGTTGAAATTAAGGAATGTGTTTCAGGTTTTTAAAAAAAGGAGAAAATAAAGTGGGGTGGATAGTTGGCAAGTATAAACATCCCCAAAGTAACCACTCCTAGGTAGAAAGTCTTCATCAGAGTGGTGTCTGAGAGAGAGGAAAGATAAACAATCACACACACACACACACACACACACACACACACACACACACACACACACACACACACACACACACTGCTGAAAGAGTCACAGTGAGCCAAATGCGCACTCTTACAGATAGTGTGCCGGTGCAGCAGCCAGGAATCTTTGAGGTAACACTGGCTTCACACGGGCTTGTTTCTCTATCAGAGATGCTTGGGCTGGGGTAGGACTAAAACCTGGTGCTGATGAGCTACATAGTACTAATTTTAGTCACTTGACAATGAGAATTGATAGGCTATGAGTTTAATTTGAAGCCTTCCACAGCCACTGCCTCCTTTATCACATAGGGCGATTCCAGATAAGGAAAACACTCTACTGGCCAGGGAATCAAAAATTCTCTAGGCAGCAAAGTATAACCGCTGTCTCCGAGGACATGAAGGATTACATGATGAATGATGTGAGCGGATAAATAATAAAGGCTGATTTAACGGCAGAGGTGGATTCTGCGGCTTTGAACATTCTCATTTGTGAGAATATTGATACCATCATTTTAAACGATTTATGCGATATGTGTTAATATCATGAAGGCTTGAAGAGTGCTAATAAATGTATGTACATATCTGTATGCTCAGGTCCAAACTGATACTGATTGTGCGCACTAATTCAGATATTTGATTTTTAACAGCAACAGCCCCCCCTCACACACACATACGCACCCCCATTCAACTCTGTCCAAACAAAATAAAAAGGCTGAACGTGATAGGTCCGGAGGAGGAAATGCAAAAGGATGAACAGAGGTGTGATTGAGAATCAATGATAGCCATAAGCCAGGAATTTTTGCAGGGAGGAATCTGAGATATGAGACTGAGGTTGGGGGCAAGATCTCAATGAGGCTTTATAGCTTCATCACCCCTCCTGTGGCTCCTGTAATGATGGAGAAAGGGACAAAGCAGAAAAGAGGTTTGAAGGGTGATGGCAGTAAAAAGGGACAGCCAGTGGACTGAAATGAGGGTCAAAGAAGTCTGTAATGTATATAAATAGGCACAAGAAACTGCAAGAAACAGTAATACGCACAATATTCATCAATCAGCTATGTCACATTATAGAAAACCTATGCAATTTACTAATTAATAGAAAACTGCATAATTGCGAAATGCACACAATCCATTATTAGGCACTGCTTGACACAGTATCAAAATAAATGATTTTGTATTTATTCAGTATTGCACTGGATTTATAATCTATAAAGTCTTTTAAACAAACCAACGGAAGATGAAGAGCGATGCTTACTAATGCTGTCTTTCTGGGTTTGCCATACAAAAGTTGCGGGGCATTAGTGAAGGGTCCTGGGACCACAAAGGGCGGTGTGTTGCATTCTAATGCAAGCTTTGCACAGCTGGTAATCACAAAAGACTATTGAAGAAAGATATTTATGCCAAAAGAACTATTTACATTGAAGCAACTAGGTACACACAAAGGTGCCCACAGAACAGCCTTCAGCTGTTAATACTGTAGATTGAAGCAGTTAGTACATGGGGCTGTATTGGCATTATAATCAACAAAAGCTACTCCACTGAGCCCTCTCTAACTGTTTCGTCGTACTGGAGCGCAGCGTCTCAGTTTGAAAAAGAAAAAATTTATTTAACTCTACAAGAAACTTTCATAATCTTCTATCCAAGAGTCGGTTACTAAAACACAGATTTTATCTTTCACATTAGAGATGTTTGTTAATGTCAGCTACTGCTGTTTCATATCTTGTCATATATGCTGCTCTCTGTGTGGTAAATATCCAGTTTTAAAATGTTGAGAGAGTTTCTGTAGTTGTTGCTTTGACAAAGTTTCTCTTGTAAAAAAACAAAAAAAACCAATAAAAATTAAAAATTGAATAAAAAAAAGAAAAAACAAGACTTTTATATCAATGGCTAAAACAAGATTCAAAAACAAAAAAATACTGCAACTACTGTTGTGTCTCAGGGATTGTGCACAGTGGGATTTCATCACACACTTCTTTCACGCTTTTTTTTTTAAAGCTGACTTTGCAGTTGTGCTTTTCTCTAGGTGCAAGCTTAGCTGGAGAATTCAATTGTCTGTTGTATCTGACAAGGTCTAACTCAAACTGCACTGTTATGTCAATACACAGCGCACATAGTGTAGCACCACCAACTGTAACAGTGGCTTTGACACTTGTAGATACACTTTTGAATGAATGGCCACAGGTTTCTCAAACACGGGACCAAACCACCATCAAAATGAAAGAAATTAATACAGTTCTTCTGTGACAATTAGAGCTTTCATGTTGTCAAGGCTCAAAATGTTGGCTGGATAAAATAGGTAAGTGAGCCAGCTATAGGAGAGAAGAGTGCACTTTCAGAGAGGATGAGTTAAAGCCCTGGAACACATTTATAACCTCATAAAGCTGGGACTTTCACTCGTGAAAAAAGGAGTATTTTTCTAATACAATTACAGCTTACATTTATTGGAAAACACCATCTCAATTGTTACTTACAGAGAAATTCCAGAATATTTTATTTTCAGGAACTGCACTAACAACAGTTAGTTATTCTGTTATTCTGGCAGGCCGCCTTCTTTCTTTGGGTTTGTTGAGGCAGCTGTGGGACTTTCTTGTGCATATCCTCAGTCAAGTGTTCTGATCAAGACAAACCATCTGGTGCTGGACCCAACCTTCTGCAGTTTGACCTGGCATGGTTGTGTCCACCTGCCTTCTGTGCTTCTCAACAGCCACGAGGCTTATCTGTCCTACTGCTTTTATGGCTCGTTATCAGTCGAAAGCTGAAATTATGAGCAGTTGTTGCTGATAACATCTTAGAGCCCTGTAGTGAAAGGGTTTCAGCATCTAGTTAAACACAAAGAAAGAAAGATGTGATATATATAAGTTTTGCTGAATCGGTGCGACTTTGTGGACGTCACAGGTGGACTGTGGAAGAAAGGGCACCAACAAATTAAAGTACCTTTAACGAGAAATAAACCTTTCTTTCGAGACAAAAGTGAAATAAACTTTGTCTCGCTTTTCCCAAACCTGCTGTTGTCTTCTCCGATAGCTGTGGATTATGCAGTTCATTGACATTCTTACCAGTTGATTGTGATTTCCTATTCAGCCCTTTGATCCAGGCTAGATTTAAAAATTCTGTTTGTGAACCGTCCATACCTTTGGTCTGTCGAGCGCTTGGCAGGATTGGAGGCTGACAAGCCAAGCAATCGTCACCTCCCCTTGAAAAGAGCCAGGGGTAGTGTGAGATTCACGGTGTTCAAAGAACCTCTCTCCTCCTTCATCATTATGTGGGATGATGCCAGTGTACCCACTGATATACATGAAAACATGTATTCTGTAGCTATAAAGTCTTCACATTCATCGTTCATCATATATTTAACACGGTTCATGTTATTCGTTTCTTTATTTACTGGCTCTATCAATTATCTCATGGTATGATTACATAGTGAGGGTAAGCTGAACTCACTCTATAGGAATTTATTTAAAAAGCAAATATACACGAGCAGTTTTCTGCAAATGATAAATATTAATGTTAGTTGAGCAAATGTGAGCTGAATCCCTCAGACTCAACTAGTTTGCTTCCCAATTTCATCCCTTGGCTTTGTTTCATCTGTGGTGATGTGTGGTTTTTCATCAAGATTTCACAATATTTCAAATTATTGCATGCATGTACGCCTGCGAACAAGGTGAAAAGGGTACTATTCCCCTTAAATTGTCAGAGAGTTTTAGTAGTAAGTTCTTTAAAAAATAGCTTTTAAGTAATTTGTGGATACTTTTAAAAGAAAGACTCCGTTTGTAAAACACAACACGGTGGCTTAACTCGAAGCTTTTGATACAAAAATGGACTGGGGACATGATAAGAAATACAAAAAGATTTATATCTTAATACTTAAAGTGTGAGGGAAACACTGTTTTAGTCCAAAAATAATTTCTTTTTCCACATAAATAATAAAATTGTTTTCTACAAGACACTAAATTCAATCTTAAACTAATGAAAATAATGATACCTCCAATTTCCCATCCAATTTAAGGATGAACAGTTCTTGTTTGCAATAAGGCTTTCTGTTGCTGGTGTCAGTCCAGTTAAAAACTCATCGATAATTCTGTGTTTTGGTCCTATTCCTTACTCAGTTATGGTACAGTGCAAAACCCCTGAGCCACCACACATTGATTTATATTAAGAAAAAGGTAAATGAGGGAAAGATTGTATTGAAAGATGTAAACACACATGGAAATACAATATACAAGACAAAAACAAAGACTGTGCAATTCCAGCAAACTTGATAGTCTGACCACTTTTAGTCTTCCCTGCAAAAATTTAGTCTTCAGGCTACAATGAAGCCCCTGTTATTGCAATCTAAGACCTAAGCTTAGATCTTAGATTACATGGGTTCAGTTGTGCCCCAGTATGGTCATCACACCTTTAAACAGAAGTGCAACTCGACATGAAAGTGCCAATGCAAAAAGTGATTTTTCGGATTTCTTAATCGATCCTTAAAAAGTTTAGCCGATTATCAAAATCAACAGGCTGCAGGATAAATGACTATAACATTGGAGACAGTTTGTGGCTTTTAAAACAGGCATTGCAGAGCTACTCTTGGACAGCGTGTGTGTAAACTGTGTCATGCTTCCAATCAGAACGTGGCTGGTTTTGCCAGGAAGTAACAGAGTTTGAGGGGCCTCTGATAAAGAGTGAGATGCAGGTGCAGTGTTGCTGTGTTTCTTAGATGATTATGCTTTCAGAGACCAAGCCTTTTACTTCATGTTAAAGACCATCATCATTTTAAAACATGCATAACATGTGTGAGTCTTACAGCTACCCAACTCATACAGAGATCCCCACAGCACCCCCTACCTGAAACACATCAGTGTAAACTGCTGAAGCAGAAAATACTATAGCAACTGAAAGTGTAACATTTTGAAATCAGTGTGTTAAAGATGCAATGGGCCCAGCAAGTGAGTACTCTCGTCAAACATCCAATCTCCTTTTAATTGCCAGTCATGGTGTCTGGATGTTATTATATTGGATTAACTACTATGGTGCTGGAGTCATTACTGAGCAGGATATGTCATTTAAACAATATCTAGGACTGTTTTTTCTTCAGCCAGAGTGATGCTGAAAAATGTGTTACTTCTAGGCTGGACTACTGTAATTCCTGTTCTAAAAGCTCCATAAAAAGCCTTCAATTGATCCAAAGTGCAGAAAATGACTAGAAAGGAAGACCACAGTTTTTCCATATTAGCTTCTCTTCCCCCAGCCCCTGTTAAATGCTGAATTATATTTAAAATCCTTCATACATGTACAAAGTCTGGAGTGATCGTAGATTAAAGAACTAGTTTCATATCATCCCAATAGATCATTCCAAGGGTGCAGGCTTACCTGCTGTTTTAAAGGTGTCTGAAAGTAGAGTGGGAGGCAGAGCCTTCAGCTGGTTCATCTGCTGTGAAAAAAAAACAAAACAAAAAACAGTGTGACTTAAGGATACTACAAGCCTTATCTTAATATCCTAATATATTATAGTGAGTTCTTGCTTTCCACCATCCGGTCTTTAAGTCTGACATCATCAGCCGTGTCTGGCTTCAGTCTGGCTCCCCTTCAGATCCCAAAGTCAAATGATCCCTGCGGGATCACTGAGAGTTAAAAACTGTCTAAATTCTTTCATCTGTAATAAAATGATCAGCGTTGCTGCTTTACAAGGTGTAACAATTAAGTTTAACATCCAGGCATCCATGAAAACAGAATTTATAAAATTTAACGGAGTTCGAAGCTAACAGGAAGTTAGCAGGAAGTTAGCTCGCTAGTTTCCATCTCAATATAATATACCATGTTCTGACTGAGAGATTTCTGAAACAAATTAAAACATACAGCTCTGCTATCACTTCCAACATAAATGAAGACAGGAAAGTAAACAGCAGTGATGTTTGTAGGGTTACTAAAGGTGAACTAGCTGGTATATAGTGATGTGCTACATGATTGCTAGCGGCACAGCTATGTTAGCATGATATAAACAGTGAAGCTGGAGGGTGAACGCTAACTTTTTTCCACTTGGTAAAAGTTAATGTGAGGGTTCCCGATGGTTAGGGACAAAAGCAATCGCATGGCAGGATGCTGTAAACGGACCAAACTTCAGTCAGGAGAACAACTGAGATAATCCATCCACAATACGAGGTTAGTCATTAATATACTGCTGCATGGGCTGGGCTGTAGTTACAACATAAGGTTTTA
Source organism: Perissodus microlepis (assembly GCF_051167445.1). Lineage (NCBI taxonomy): Eukaryota > Metazoa > Chordata > Actinopteri > Cichliformes > Cichlidae > Perissodus > Perissodus microlepis. The sequence goes on along the minus strand of NC_140470.1, from coordinate 25,950,374 downwards.
AAAACTGAGCTTTAAAATAAATAGCAGCAATAAAAACCGAGAGAGGCGGACAGTGATCACTGACTGTTAGAGGCTTGTTGAGATTAAACGGAGATTAAACAGAACAAGATACAAAGCATTAAAACATGTTAAAAACACAACAGACTTATTAAACACAGTAGTTTGGGCCTTAAAGCAGGGTTCATCACGTCATCACTTAAATACCGGATTTCCATGTTCTTGCTCATAGGTCATTTTTAGTGTTGTAAAGTACCATGACCATCGCCATTTCTACTTGTTATTGTATTGTTTTATTGTATTGTTATGTAAGACATTTCTAACTAATAACTAATGATATATATGAAAATACATATTTTGTTTGATAGCTTTTTTTGAGCTGATCAAATAAAAAAAATCAAAAATGTGTCAGTTCAGTTAAATAATGACACAATTAGCTCTTTCTGACATGCTAATACAGTGCACAGTGCAGTGTGTGCTGGGATAAGCTCTAGTAAAGCCAGTGAATGAATGAATGGATGGATGGATAAGGTTTTTCTCTAAGTTAGGTTGATTTAGCACTTTCCATACTAGTCTTAAACTGGTGGAGAGTTTTTTAAAATGGACTCTTTGTACCCATTGACCCACAGTGTCCCCCCTCGTCTCTTTAAAATCGACCAGAGATGACCTTTTGTTTTGCTTTATTTTCTGTAGTTGTTAAAATTGAGAAATGGATCCGTGTAGGCAGGTTTCAAAGAAAGAAAAAGAGATATGAACCTCTAACCATATTTTCACGGGTAAAGGCTGAAATGGGTTAGCGGAGTGTTTAGTTTCCTCACATAATTAGCATTAACACTAATTAACACAAATTAACATTATTTCACACTACAGTTTACAACAGGTATGACAAGCTGTATATATTTAGTTTGAGACTGTGACTCCAATGTCACTAGTAACTATTTTTAGGAGGAATAAACAGCAGAAGAATGGTCAGCCATTTTCAATTTGAAGCTTTTTCCATTGTTCGTTTTCCCCCCAGACAGAAGGGACAGAATGAATCATGCGGCCTTCGATCATTTCTATCAAAACCTCAATAAAAGGATCCTGACCTGGCCTTGCTATACATGACAACATACAATAATAAAGTCCAATTTTTTTCAACAATAGAGGGACTTTGTCCTGGAGATGATACTGATCAACAGACTCAGCTGAATAGCAGTGAAGTCAGAAGGTTAAACTTTATGTAACAATACCTCCCAGTTACTATGCAATAATGTTTTTCTATAATAATACGTGTGTGTTTATGATGAATAACAGCTAAAGGCGTGCTGTTAAAATGTTTGTGAGCTACAAAGATCTGACAAATCTCACAGGGGGCAAATTACAGATGAATAAGTGCAGGGAAGTTATTATTTTTTCTCTTTTAAGCTTTAGTAGTTTGGAGCTACCCTCAAACTCTGTAACTGGAGATGATACACCTGCTGCCAGCTGATTTGAAGGACTTAAAAGAAAAATCCACCCTCAGATAATGTTAGAGCAAATTTTTAAATCTAAAAGTTATAACTCTTTGATACCGAGGGCGCTGACACTTGAGGATGGCCATCTGCCTTTGATGTTTACCATAACCGAATCCTAGCTGCACTGGAAATATCTTAATGCAGAGTCACATCTATATCTGGGCATATCTTTCCTATTCATCTTATAGACAGAGATAGGGGTTTGGCAAATATATTTTAAAAAAGCAAAAATCAAACAAATAGAAAAAAGTGGATATTAAATTAATAGCATTTAAATAATTTATGCAACAAATCTGAATGTAGAGAAAACTGTCTGTGGGTAAGTGCTATCTGGCAGGAATACCGGGGTTGACTGGCAGGTGATGTAATTCTAATATTGATGCAGAACTGGGATTTCTGCCACAACACAATTGCTATTTATCCATAACAGAACCATATCAGTGTTTCTGCATGTTTAGCAAATTAGTAAACTATAAATCTAGTGTACAAATGTTTGTTTATGGCTAACCATTTTCACGCCATATTTCCCTGCAGCAAACTGTGGAAAACCCATGCAAGGACTTCAAACCTGCTTAATCCCGGGGATTAGTAACACTGAGCACATTGTGCATTTTTTGTAGTTTTTTGTTTTGGTAAATGGGCTAAGTTATGCAAAACACAAGATTATTCTTTAATTCTGGAACTAAATAAAGTTCACAAAAGGTTGAAGAACTAGAAGTTTACTGCAGTGACTTCAGATCTAACTGTTGTTTTAACTTTAACTTTCTTTATCTTTGTACTTCATAAGGTATTATACTGCAAGCTGTATATGATGAGATAATGTTTGGATAAGATGGATCAACATTATTGACATAATCTGTTAAGGAATAGCATGTACAGTAAAAAAAAAAAAAGTTGTCATTATTTTCTATTGGCATATTTCTGTAGTTGATGTAAAGATCCTGCATAAGCTTCCCAACATGGATGATTTGAATCTGTCTTTAACATATGTACTCAGTGAAATGGAGCATTAAATCTTTTGTTTAATGCCCTATGTGCTAAAAACACGATGCCTCGCAGTGTTCTGTATGGATCACAATCCTCTAATTCTCATGTGATGTGCAAAATAAATGAGGAGGAATGCAATCAGCTCAAAAGTGCTTCCAGATTAAAGCAAGTCCCAACAGGCAGGATAAGCAGTGTACAATTTGACCCCTGAACCCTTAATAATGTTCTGAAATCCCTGCTGTAATCGACTACAAGGTCCTGACAGGTTGTTGGATCAGCGCTGCCTTCCAGGAAAGTCACCACAAGGGCTCTTCACCTAATGAAATCTTGCAGCTTTCCTATTGATTTGCCGCTGGTACTTTGGAGTTGTGTGCAAAGCGGGGAACAAACACAACAATGCATATTGTTTTCCAATGGCGTGCTTTTTTTTCTTTTCCAACACACATTCTATGATGCAGAGTTGTTAACTTGCACAGATTAAAATTGACACAACAACTTATAATAGAAGTAAAGTTTTCTGAAATTCGATTTGATGATAAAGCTGAGCTGTTATCTGCTGACTGGGAACATTTCAGTGAGCAGCTACCTATATGGACTAATGCGGTGAACACAATGAAATCCCTGTAATTTGTAATATTTCTAATAATACAAGATTGCGGATAAACAGTATATTTTAACACAGTTTTGCCCTTTTTTTGTTTTTGCGACAGTGCACATAAAGAAGTGAAATACATATCTTTGTGAGTATGTGAATGCTCTTTTAGCAAAAGAGTTACCATACATTTTTTATAATGAAGCAAAGCCCTTGATCTCAAAGCATAGCCCCTTTTTTAAGTGTGACTTTTTAAAATTCCCCAGACAACTTTATTCCTATTTGCTTCCTTCCTGAGGAATTTATTTTTGCTTGTAGTTTGCTTTTGCCCTTTAGTTCTCCAAGCACTCAGAACTCTTGAGAAAAAAAAGAAAGAAAACTGTTTACTTAAATTAAACTGACAGTGAGGCTCTTTCTCTGATGAAAATATACTTTTGTTTTGACATCATGGTTGTGACTAGATAAATTTAGTAAAGACAACAGTTTCAGTCACACACTTAAAACAATGCTTTTATGGAAAAAATGTCAGTCAGTGTCAATTTCCTGGATCTGGGTGAAAATCCAGAATGGGTGAGCGAGAGAAAAAGAAAGATATTTATTAGGCAAACTGTAAACTGAATGCACATTTTTATATCCAAATTTGAGACAGCACAATGGACTTCTCTGAGAACTCAACATGTAATAAATAGTGCTGTCAGCGTTAATCTCGTTAAACGCCATAACACCATGCACGGCATCAACGCATTAGCGCGGTCCAGCCCCACGCACGGGGCGATCTACGCTAACTCGCTATCGGAGATTTGCCGCGTTAATGCAGTTATGGTGTTAACATCATTTTAACGAGATTAACACTGACAGCACTAGTAATAAAGTATAATGTGTTAAAAACTTACAGTTTAAAAATTTGCTTTTTTAATAAAACAGTACATTTTAAAAAATATTCATGGATAATAACAATAAATAAAATGTTGTCCATGTTGTCGTTATTAATTTTTAATCTAAAACTGTCATCTAGCTTAAAGGGCTTGTGCATACTGGTGGAAGGTCAGTGTCATGTGCTGTGTACAGGCAGGAATGGTGGACCCAAAGTGTAAACAGTCAGAAGCAAAACGTGAACTCAAAAGTAACAAAACCAGGCAGGAAAACAAGGCAGGCGGTGCAGGCACAGCATGGAATGAGGGTAGATCACAACACAGACCACAGAAAACACAGGCCTTAAATACACAGAGGGAGCAATCAGGGAATGGGAAACAGGAGGGAACTAAAGCTGGGACAAATCAGGGCTAATCAGACAAAGGAAGCAAAATCAGATACATTAACATGAGACATGGACTTTCAAAGTAAAACAGGAAACATAACACAGAGATGCGACTTGACAAAGGGATACAGGTGCCAGGGGAGACAGAGCCACTATGGAACACAGAGACATAAACCATAAGACAGAGAACTCTAACAGAGAAACCAAAAGACTAGAAATGATAAATAATATAAAAATCAAAGTTCAATAATAATGTAAAACTGAAAACTCTGGGTCGACGACCCAGGCACCCTAACAGTCAGGAGAGTAAAACTGGAGAAACACTGTGGAGGTCCTGTCGTGCTCGGGGGCCATGATTATAATGTAGTATCATCTGGAAAGCATCTGACTGGCAATGACTTCCTTTTTCAGCATGAAAACAAAGCCTGGATAGGTAACACACAGTGTAACATTATCGGTCATGTATTGGCTTCCCCTGAACTAACAGCGTATAATATTTATGATACTGATACTTAAGTATCATAGTAGGTAGGTCTTAAATAAGGAATATGTATGATCAAGTGTTATCACCTTTGTATGTTCTTTTTCCTGTCCCAGTAGGGCATTGAAGCTAGTAAGTCAGTCCTAATGCTTGAAACCTTTGTATAAAGTGCACTGAAAGGAAACACACATCAAATGGAGAATTAGCTCGCAGTTATTCGAGTTTACAGTACTGAATCCCGTTATTCATAGCAGGCTCAATTTATCACAGAAACTTTGGTTCCATCCTCTTCAATGATAGCGCACACATCCTCTCTTTCAGCATCTCTAATCGCTGTCGGAAAAAAAACATGAGGAAGAGATATGGAAGCCTGTCAGCAGGCAGCTGTGCTTCTGAAAAGGTAGCTGTTGCCTTTGGAGCAGGTTCCAGTCAATGTTACCTGTTTTCCACATTCATTTCTGGAGCTAACTTTGTGATCAAAATGATAGTAAATGAGGTATGCCAGGGGAGACAGAGGTTATAGAGAGGTGAATGTATCACTTGCAGCACTTCAGAGTAGGCATAGAGAATGATAGAGATTGAGATATAAAGCTGGGAGGCCACTATTTTCATTAGCATGCTGCCAGTGTTGCCTCAGTTCCCTCTTCTCACAAAGGTACATAGTTGGCCACGCAAAAAAGCACAAAGAGTTTCCAAAATCATTACAAAGCAAAATCAATATATTTGTTGAGCACTTTGGAGAGGGATGGTCAAAAATGCAGGAAGCCAATATAAGTCCACGTTTAATTATGGGTTCAAAAGACTAACATGTTCCTCTAGTGTTAGAGAGCCATTCAATATATTAATCTGGCTACGTTTACTGCCCTTCCTGCCAACCTGGGTACTTCCAGATTAAGAAAATGGGCATTATTGGTAAAAGGTATAAAAAACAACTTGAGTGTGTTAATTCTTTAAGCCAGAGAAGCAGGTATAAGGACCAGGCGCCATCTTTCTAGTACTAACAGAAGGTAAGGGTAGTAATATATTTTTTTTAGAATTATCTACCTATAGTTCCTTATAAAGTACCTTATAATACAAAAAAAGGTTTTTATTATACAAATGGGACATCTTTTTTTAATGAAAATGGCCATGGCGCTGGTTCTGTATTTGGAGTGGTATATTTGGCCTATCTAGGCTCTCCTTAATTTTGAATGTTCATTGGCTCAGAGGTGAGTCTCCTGTAGAAATATAATCTCAGACCCAAAGGATTTCAAATGCAAGAAAATCCTTCTGCATTTTCTGGGATGGTGTATCTCCTTGATATTTCAGCTTATAAAGCATATTGAGCTAAAAGATGACTTATGAAGTCCAGTCGTATGTTAGACAACCTGAGCATACATGATTCCCACATACAGAGGAGGGGGAGAAGGGGAGTGGGGATATAGGAACACATAAGTAAAATAGAAAAATTCCAGAATCCATGCTGATCTCTCAAAACTGTAAGAGATGGTACCAGTGTTTCAGGGATAACTGTCTGCTAAGCTCAGCAGAGCATCGCTAAAGAAAATAGAAAATCATATATGTGTGGTGATTGGACGAGTATTAACAGAGGCATATGTGGACTGGCTTGGAAAGACAAAATGCATGAAAACAAAACCTGGATAGGTAACACACAGTGGAACACTATCGGTCATGTATTGGCTTCCCCTGAACTAACAGCATATAATATTTATGATACTGATAAAAAGCCACCTGTATTCGACAGCAGTCAAAACTGTTCTTGTCAAAAACTTATTTTAAAGTTAAAAAAAACAGAACTCATATTTTATCTACATTTTAAACAATTATGAATTGCACTCTATAATCTGCAACCTGACTATACTTACTTGAGGAACAAAGAGCACCTAGGGTGGAGTATATAATGTACAAGTGAGTGAAAGATTACTTACAAGACTCAAAATGTCAAAAGTACTTTTTGCTTTTACAGACACACAACCATCTGCCACTAATAATTAAGCACAAATTGACTTGCCTACCAGTATTTTGATGTTTTGTGAGATTAACTTCTGGCCCTCTGGTTTTTTCTGTATTCTGGTAGGAGATTCTGTGTTGGGCTGGGTAGAAAGTACTGAACCTCACTCCCTTCCTCAATCCTACATAGCTAATGTCTGATGTCATTGAATGCAGTGTAGGCTTTGGCTTGTGGTGGGTTCCCCTGCCTGAGCATTGGGAGGTGTGTTTGGAGTGCCTTGTCCAGCTGTGGCGCTTCTTGCAACTCCAAAGCTAGCTTAAGCAGGGCCAAGAGGATGTAGCGCAGTTCTGACTTTAATTTTGAGGATTTTTCCCAAACCCTTGTGCCAGGAAGACAGAAGCTCACTTCCAAAGGATTCTTTCACAGAAGTCAAATGTTCCTACCTGGGCCATCCAGTTAGATGTCAAGGTCAGAGTGCGTGTTGAGCCTAGTTAGAATATGTAGAATACACTTTCAGACTGGGTCTCCACTAAGTTTTTGTATTGACGTGTTCCAAAAATCAAACTTTGAAAAAGTTTCTGTAAAGAGGAGGTGGCCAAAATACCTCGTGAGACGTGCGCAGACCTGGTGGCAAACTACAAGAAGCTTACTTGCCAACAAGGGTTTTTCCACTATGTACTAAGTTATGTTTTGTTTGGGGTTTAAATACTTGTTTCATCGGATGACACAAAAATGTATTTATACTTTTTATGTAATGCATTTTTTCTGGATTCTTGTTGATATTTTGTCTCTCTGCCTCAAAATGAAATTCCCACAGACATTAGAAAGTGTTCATTTCTTTGTAAGGGAGCAAATTCACAAATTCAGTGGGGGTATAAAATCTGTTTTTCCCCAGTGTATCTCTGAGAAGTGAGCAACTTTAATTAAAAGGTATTCTGGGTAGTCATTTTTATGTATACATGAAAAAAATCAACCTTTTAACATAAAGAGATAATTTTTTAGACTCTCTCCTGGATTTAGAATTACATGATCATACTATAAGAGCTGTGTGGAGAGAGAGAGAGAAAAAAGAACAGTAATACTATTTAATTTGCTTCTGCTGCTTATTTGGGGCTGATGATTATTGCACACAGAGACAGCTTTACACACAGGTATCATTGCCAAATTTTTAAAGGACTAAGGCCAAAAGCCTAATTGTGTGGAATAACAACAATTGATGAGAGGGCTCAGTGTACCTGAAGGCTTCCATGATAGCAGCTGGAGCTCATGAGCAGATTGACATAACAGAACACTTCCAACTGAGTTGAAAAGTGGTTATACACCACTGTAAACAAACAGCTTGACTCATAACGATTTGATTACTATTATTAGATTTAACTGTTTATAGGTTTTATTAAGAAGGTGAATGTAAATGTAATGGATTCAACAAGGGAGCCAAAACTGGGTTCAGGGAGAATAAAAGGCTGTTAAATGCTATTAAACCCTGACTCCATTACAGCAGTACTGAGGTACAGCATCTTTCCAATGTAATATTCTGATTCAAGACAAGAAATACATTTTTCTAGGCATTTATTTCTATAAATGCCTGGTAAATTAAAATCGCATTGAATTTGGCAAAGGGAATACAATAACTTGTTCAGGAAACAAAAAACCTGATTAGATGGATTTTCAAAATGTGCTTGTAACCATATTAACATTGATTTCACTCATAAGTTCATAATAGTACAGCCAATTAATGAAATGAATGGGATATGTATACAATTTATACATATTTATTGTTGTCTGAGTGGTTATTGTATGCTGTATGCTCTGAATGATGGGATTTGTTATCATAACAACTGTAGGTATTAATGTTTGCAACCCTTCTGCCTTTCTGTCTTTTGAATCCCTACCTCGCCTGTGTTTCCATGTCTGGCTCAGTCTTGTCTTCGTCTTTGTTTACCCTTCTGTCTCCCCGGTCGTGTCCCTGTTTTGTTCTGTCAAGTTAGTATGTTTTAGTCTCAGTGTTTGTTACTACCTGTTTTATTTTGATAGTCCCTCATCTCATGTGTCGTGTGTAGTTTTGCGTCCCCTTGTCTCATTAGTTAGATTTTGCTCACCTGTGTCTTGTTTTCCCCAGCTGTTTCCTCTCCATAATTACTGTGTCTGTATTTAAGTCCTCAGTTTATCTCTGCTTGTAGTTTTGTCCTTTATGGTTGTGTTTTCCTTTACATGGTGTGCTAGAGTACTATGCTTTGTGAGCTCTACTATTTTGTACCTTTTTTTTGGGTCCAACTTTGCCCGTCTCTCAGCCAGCCTTGACACCTTTGTGCTGTAGGATCCTTTGTTCTCATAAGGCAAAAGCAGCTTCACTCCTGAAATGACAGATAACGTGTCAATTGTGATGGTACCAAAACTGCAACATCACTGAACCTGTACCTAAATTTCATGAGGGGTTTTATGTTTGAGAGCAGCAGTTTCATCTTGATTCTAAAAGACTGCTGTTTGTTTTACAATGGATGTTGCTGTTGGACTTTTGGAATAAATAAATTATATTTAATCTGATCCTGTCAGTTTGGAGCTGTGCACAGGAAGCTGCTCAGAAGTGGTACTAAAGAGCAGGTACCTGCTCATGGCTCAAAATTCAGGGATGAAGCAGTCACAGCATGCGTAAAAATGCGGGCTGCCTTAAAATGGTAGGCAATTTTCACAATAATGCCTTGATACTGTGTCAGCTTAATGTATTTTTTTTCATGAGTTGCATATCCATACAGTTACCATTAACCACTTGAGGTGAGCAAAAAATAGCAGCACCTAGATTTTACGTGACAACCATGATATGCTTTTACCTGATGTTGCAGTGAGAGGTTCATGAGGCTCAGCTGGTGCTATATTTAGAGTTATTCCTGGTCCAACAGTCAATGTTGTCTTGAGCTACAAAATCTGTTTTACATAATGCAACATGACAACATTCTTTTTTTTTTTAGTGTAAGTGAAAGAGTCATTTCTAGTCCTGTAGTAATGGATAATTGCTGTTGATTTGTAAATAATTATAATTTGTAAATTATGAACATTAATCTTGAGCTTATTATGTGGTATTATACTACAGTGTGTTTCTAACTGGCAGCTCATTCTTTCTCTTTCTCAGATGCAAAAGTGAGGTAAGTGGTCAAATGTGACATGATATTTGAATTCAAAACATATTTTGATGAGATGTGTATGTATCTATCTATCTATCACTGTAATTGTCTATATTGTAGTTATTTATTTGTATTGTCTGTTGCCAATACAAATAAAAGCAGCAGATTTTTAACCACAGTTTTAAAGGTTAAAGACATTTTTATAAATGTTTTACCTTATTTGACTTTGATGAAGAGGATGGAGGTTTAAAGTAAAGGGATATTTAAGTTCCCCATATAGCCACTTCTATATGTCTTCAATACATTCATTGACAGTAAGAAATATAGTTTTACATAACATGATAATAATGATATATAGGGCTAACTGTCAGATCAAGTTATTGATCTTGAAGGGGAGGTCAGAGGTCAAATGTGGCATGTTATTTTTTAATTGTATATCTTTGTACATTGTTTTCTATATGTTGTCAATACACACAGCACTTATAAAAATAATAGTTTCTAAGTTATAAGGTCTTTTTTTTCCAGGTTTGACCATGAAGACCTTGTTGGATGGAAGCCAAATTTTAATGGATTGTTAACATGACCCCACTCTACACTCCTACAAAGTTTTATTGGAGTATATTCAAAACCTTTTGAGGAATCATTTTTACAGACACTGAGACACACACTAATGCCACCAAAAACGTAACCTCCTTCGCAGATGTAATAAAAGATATACCACATGACAAAATAGCAGCCATACATTAGAATAACTAAAGATAAAATAAATAAAGTTAAAAACACCAGGTCAAAGAAAAGGCATAGATTTAAAGAAGAGACAGACAGAATCACCTGTTTAATGTGCAAAGGCAGATCAATAGGAACAACAGTGAAAGTGCTGTCTACTCTGAGCTTACGCTTAGTTTTAGGGACACTGAGAAGCAGCTGGTCAGCTGACCAGAGAGTGGGTGTATGAGGATGTAGCAGCTCAGAGAGGTAGGGCAGGGGAAGACTACTGAGGGCTTTAAAAACAAAACAATTTTAAAATGAATCCTAAAATGTATGGGCAGCCACAGGAGTGAGGCTAAAATTGGGGAAATGTTGTCCAGAAACTTGTTCAACAGTCTAGTGTAAGGGAAATAAATCTGACTACAATGAGCACAACAACTGAATGAGATGCTGTGCTTCTTAAGTATGGAACCAAGTGATATATAATGGAGACAGAAGAGAAGGAGGACTGAAACTGAGCCCTGTGGGACCCCACACAAGATAAGAGCGGAGGAGGACAGATAGTGACTGAGGCTAACACAGAAAGTTTGATCTGCCAAATAGAATCTGAACCACTCCAGGGCTGTGTCCTTGATCCCCACCCACTGCTCCAAACGAGAGAGTGACATGTCATGATCAGCTGTGTCACCTACAGCTGTTAAATCAAAAAGTACAAGAACAAACAAAGTCACTGGAGTCAGCAGCTAAAAATATATTGTTAGAAAACTATAAAAAACAAAAGTTCAAACTGTTCTAATAATGCAGAGATAAGTGTGTTGCTTATTTTTATTTGCTCTCTTAATAGTGCCACAAAGGTTTGCTAATGTGGCTTAAATCAGTAGAGATTACTAGCTAATTTTAACCCTCTGATCCACTGGTCTGCTGGTATATTGTGAGTTGCCAGCCAAGGAGCTGATATCCGTTGTTTTTTTTTAGGTTTGTTAAAAAATTTCTCTTCCTATTCTGGTTGAATTGAGCTTCAGTGTGTGTTTACAGTACGACTCCATATCCAGGTGGCAGCATGTCAAAAGGATGTGGCCTGTCAATGACCAGCTGCAGCCTGTATTCAGTTTGAATATTGCTATGAACTGATATGGATCAGTTTATGCTTTTTATTCCCTGTGATATTTAACTTTTGGGTGATTGCACAAAGATTAAGAGAGGATCAAGGCAGCAAGGAGAAGTGGAACAAAAAGAAACAGAGTGAACATCTAGTCAAATTCACCAAAAATGATAAAGCTGTAGCTTCTGTTTTACTGTCATTCATAGATGATGATTTCGCATAACTAAGCAGTGTATTGTACTGTTGTCAATTGTAGATCCTCCACGTGCTTACTTATAAAAATTATAATAAGGTTATATTTTTGTAATTTTCTAATTTCTAGCTGAGAAAGGAGGAGGAGGAGGAAAGAGAAGACGCAATAGACAGTTTGAGTGCTTTCCAGTAGCACACTTAAAAAATGCCAGTGGACGTTCTAAACAGAGCATATTGATATGAATGGAAGCATTTTACAGGATTCATGCCACTCTAAATATGGCTCGAACAGAATGGTTGCCAGTACATTGATGTCAGCGACTACAAATCTATTCTCCGCTCGTGAAATTTGGGTACGTGATGCTCTGTGCTAAGACTGCATAATACAGGGAGGGTTTGTAGTGCATGAGTTCAAAAACTTAATATAAAGCAACTGCATGTTGTTACTGTTTCTCATTTTATCTTCTTTGCCACAGTTCTTTAAATTCTTTAATGGCTTCACCTTAAAACGGGTGGATTAGATTGAAATCTCTGATTTTTCACTCTGAATTATTCTTAGACATCGGCCATCCATCTTATTGTGTTGCTTTTAAAGGTAACATTGTAATGTTTTCTAATTGAAATGAGGTTTGGAAACGTGAAAAGGGCTGATTACATTTGCAAACAGCATATTCCATTAATATTAATTACAAGGCGTTACATGCATGACATGACTGGGAGCTGAGCCCCCCTAAAAGTTTGATCCTAGAATCGCCCCTGGTTTGCAGCATAATGCCGTTGTTTCTGTCCAGGATGCAGTTTGCACTTTACTATTGTACTCTTGTCCTTTATTGCAATAAAAATAAAAGCAATGTCTATATCCGAGCTGTAAACTGCACCACTATTTTCTTCCCGTGGCACACAAACTGAAATCAGCTGATTATAGCACAAGTGGAAACAATAAGCAGGATCGATAGGTATAGGCTACTGACCTACTGGGAACCGGTTCTTTCCAAGATACGGTTCTCAGTTCCCATCCCAATTAATTACCAAGTAATTTTAGCACTAAAACTGCAAAATTAAGAAAGTTAGGCATGCTGAGAAAATTTCAAGGGAGATGATTTTGTGCTGTTCCCTCTTTTTACCTTTCTGTCTGTGGATCTGATTTCTGGCCCCACTAACCTGCTTTTTATGTAGTATTGATTGTTGTTTCTCTGTGTTCTTATTTTCTCTATTTACATAAGTGAATAGAAAGTACATAACTGTCTATATTTTAGTAACACATGTTACTTTTGAATGTTAGGTAAATTAAACCAAATCAAATGCAATTGAATTTTGATAGCGCACTGTACAGAAATGATCCCGAACCAATTAGGTGCTGGAAGGTGGGTAAATATTGTTTTTAAATGCTGTTTATAATAATGTACAAACAGATTTTATACAAAATGGCAAGTTTGCTAGTTACTAACAGTCCTTGTCTGTAGTGGTAATGCATTCTTGTTTGTTTTTTATTATAATTAATTTTGATTTTAGCATTAATCAGATGGAATATGTTTTTTTTTGCATGTGAATCTAACACATGGAGACGCCTCTGTGTGATGTGTATTTCCACCGTAATGCAGATGGCTTTATATTACATACGCTCATTTTTAGTGTTTGCAAAACTCGTTAGACAATTGTTTATGTGAATTCATTTCTCCCCTCTCCGCCTTCCCCTTCTTGTTGGTTTCTGCAGTCCCTGGAGCTGCTGCAAGCTGCCTCCCCGGGGGTTTAGCCAGATTGAGTCGAGCGAACGGTTATCTAGGATGTGCACAGCTTTGTCATAATTGCCCCCCTCATGAGCTCACCACTGCTTTTATTTCACATGCTAAACCTATTAACTGCTGCATATGTTACCATGCACAGCCTTTATTGTGCAACTTTGAACACTGATGCCAATTAGCCGGGCCTGCTCTGGCCTCTCCTGGTGACGCTGTTAGGAGCACGGTGCTCGGAATTACGGCTCGTTAGCTCATTTGTTTACCCTAGAATAATTTCTAGATTTACTCTTGGGAAAAGGGTTGCTTTCTCATTTAGTTTGACCTTTTTCCAATTAGTTTTAAGGAGTGGAGTCCAACCCCTATAACTAAACTGAACTTATAAATTCTACAATATTTATTTATTTGAAGTTGGAGGTATTTGGGTTGGATTTGAAAGATGTATAATTAAAAATAGTTTTCTGTGTTCTTATGAACACACCAACCAATAAGGGAAGCACACACATACTCTGAGGTGTTATAGAGATATTCCGGACAAAGCCAAACGCTGTTATTCATCCAAAGTTGACATTTGAAGGTGGCAGAGGAGGCAGTGGGGTAAGTAATAAATTTGACACCACACGGGTTATGTTTGTGTCCTCTATGGAACTTTATTTTGTTTTTCTTGCAACTGCTTTTTACTTCTGCTGACACTAACTGGTTACTACTGGTTAGTACTTGGTTAGATTTAGGAAAATACCACGATTTTGGTCAAAGTATGCCTCCTGCTGAAAAATTGAACTCACCTAATGCATTTAAATGTGATAACGAGGGATTTCTTTACAAGCCAGCATTGAAAAAAAATTAGCAAACATACTGGTGTTGAATAACTGTTAGCCAACTGTCTTTTCTCAGTATCTAGGTTTGATTGAAAAGTAGCTCAAAAAAGAAAGTTGTGCCAATTCCTGGATGTTCTTCGTAAGGAAAAGGTTTGTGAACAGCAGTTCTTTTATAATATCCAAACAATCAGTTATAAGAAAATTAAAAAAATATATTTTGGGAAGAGTAAGAAAGCCTAAGATGCCACAAATGAGATTTTTCTTACTAACTTGGGGCTCTGCGTCCCACTGAGCTCACTGATCAAAAGAGCGTGCAGGCTGCACCTGCTCTAGACACGTTCACTCTGCAGCCACAATGAGACAGAATTCTTGTTGCGTTTATTTTTGTTGTTTTTATTTAAAGTTAAAAAAAAAAAGAAGATTTGTCCTTTAATACTAGTCTCACGTGGAGTCGACCTTATGTCACAGTGTGAGAACGGTCATTGCAGAATCAAATAAGCTGTCATTCAAATGCACTGAAAGAAAAAAAAGACAATCATTATTTACTTCTAAAAACTGACTGGACCAGTTTAGACTGGGGAGATAACGATGTTTTTCACCATGTTTGCTTAGAGCTGTCTTGGCACCGGTGCCAAGGGAGCATTGTGCATATCTGTGATATGCCAGTAGCTTTGACGAAACACAAGTATTCACTCTCCTGGGAATCCAAACAGCCTGGCCACACACTTGTAAAGTTGAGTCTTTTGTTTTGTTTTTCTTATTTTTGTTATTGTTGTTTTTTTTATCCCCAAGTATCAGCATTTTCATATAACTTGAGATCCTCAGGAGGCAATGATTACACTTCTTATACCCTCTTTGGTGCTTATATATTGATTCAGAGAATTTGTAAAAAATTAAATATCATGAAACGAATGCTTTCTTCTAAGTGAAATAAAAGAGAGAAGAGAAATATCGTAAATTCTAGATTTGTCACAGCATCAGTGGCATTTCGTTGCCATTGTGAGAGTAGTCAATTTGCAAATACTTTTAGTATTTTGTCTATCCTCAGGCTGCATTTCATGTGTAATTTAATTTGAGATTGTGTAATCAGTTTAAAATCCCAATAATAAAACGGAGTTGAAAATGAGCCACAGCAATAAAGTCAATGTGTAACAGATCTTTTGTTTTAAAAGGTGGAAAGTAATCCTCTTAATTGCATTGTCACTATCAAAAAAACAATGAAATAGTTTTACTTGATAAAAAATATCTGTCTGAGTGTGTCACCCTCAGATACACTATGGAAATGTAGCCCTATAACATTGAGATTGTTAGATTACTACGGGGTCTAACCCCATGAAGAGTGAAAGAGAACACGGATTTGACAAATGACACCAGAAGTTGTCTCCTTATGTGGAACGGAGCATGTTAACCTCTTCTGCCTCAACTGAATCCCATTGCCTGTTCAAGGTCCTCCGGGAGTGTGTGTCCTCCTTTGGCATGCAGTGCAGTCCTTCGCTGACATAGTGATACTTTCTTGTCATTGATCATATGCTAGAAGCAGGGCATTGCTCCGGTTTCATCATGCTTGCTAGACCCTGCTTGCTCTACTGGCTAACACATCTGAGGTCATTATACTGTACAGTTGGGACTGGGACTTTTTAAGGCCGCAACTTCACCTCAGGAGGACACACTTTCCATTTTCAAACAGCAAAACTTGTAGACTGACCTGGCCTTGGTACAATATTACTTGTGAGCTGCCTGTTCAACAGCCATAGTGACATGACTTCATTTTCTACATAAAAAAACAACCAAAAAATAAGATTTCAGTTGTGTAATAAGCACAGAGAGCAGTAAATAAATAATAAAATTCGCAGACTGTGTTGCATAGTGAAGTAAAGCCTGGTTATAAGTATTATTAATCCTCTTCACTGTCATTAGTCAAGAGGATTACGAAGCTTTGATTCCAGCGATGGTGAGGAGGGTTGGATGCTAGCTGCTACCACAACTGTTTTATCTGATTAAGAGTATTACGTTAGTCTCACATTGTGTGCATTTCAGAATGTTTTTAATGTATAAGGATTCCCCAACACATCTTTGCCATGTTACGCAAAGAGAATGTTGGACTGCTTACAGTCAATGTCAAAGCAAAAGCTGGAAACACGCTGTTATTCATGGCTTTGTTTGTTGTTACCTGATCTGTCATAGCTCTGGCTGTGCCTCTCCCTCGTTCCCTATGTTTGTCCTGTTTCTCTGAATCTTTGTGTTTCTTGTTAGTCCTCTGTTTGCCTAGACTAGAATCCAGATGAATCTCAGAGCTTATGTTTCATTTGCCCTGACTGAATGTGTGTAGCACCCTCCTGTTCAAACAAATTTCCAATCTGTCTTCCCCCTGCCAGGCCAATCATGATTATCTAATATGCAGAGGCTTTAATACGGTGACTGTAATCTCAGATATCATGAGTCTTCTCCCACTCTGTTTGTTTCTAGCCTGGGCGTGGCACTGCTTTTTACTCCTGTTACCTATTCATGAGTATGTCTGTAATTCCCCCATCACCTGGAGCGCTGTACTTGCTCTGCACTCCCTTCACCGGCAGATTGTTTAGTCTGCCAACCTAAATTCAAGTTCAGTCGGTCCTTGTGTCGTTTGCATCCCTGTCTAATCCTACGCTTGCCTGTTGCTTGCCCAGCACCTTACCGCTCCACTCTCCAGCTCTTTCAGCTTGCCACGCTTCATCCTAGTCAGTCATTTAGCTCTGGTCATTCAGCCAACTGCCTACCAGCCAGTCACTTGCCTGCCACAGTCCAAAGTGAACCCCAGCAGGTGTGCTGGTGATGGCCCAGCCTGGGGGTGTGGCTACCCGAGCATCACACATAGACACAGGACCACGGACCCTGACAAAACGGATGTTGTAATTGTGGAAGGTGCAGAAGGCAATGAGGCTGTGTTTGTTTTTTTTATCAAACTATTACCAGATCAAATTTTAGGCTAAGTGTCCAAAGCTTGCCAAGACAATATCCTCCACATCAATAAACTGCCACCAACAGCAGCCTCAACCGTTGATACGAGGCTGTGTCGATCTACGGTTTCATGTTTTTTACACCTACAGTTTAAACGTTGCAGCAGAAATTGACACTTGATGTCCAATTTTGGTGAGCCTCTGTAACTTTTAGTTTCCTGTTTTTAGCTGACAGGGGTGGTACTCGGCGTGTTCTTCTGCATAGCGTGTTGTATGTTCACAGATGCTCATCTGCATAGTTTTATCGTAACCAATGGTTATTTGAGTTAGTATTGATTTTCTGTCAGCTACAAGCAGTCTGGGCATTCTTCTCTATTGTCTGGCATCAACAAGGGATTTTTCCCTAAACAACTGCTGCTCACTGGATATTTTCTCTTTTTTTTTGGATCATTCTTTGTAAACCCTGGAGATGGTTCTGTGTGAAAACCCGAGCAGATCACTAAGATCACAAAGACCAGGACTTCTGGCAACAACAACCACGCCAAGTTCAAATATACATGCTTAAATGCAGCAACTCACTGCATTTAAGCATGCAGTGAGGTGATTGGCTGATTTAATGCACAAACAGTTGAACCTGAGTACGATCGTGGCTCAAGAGTTGGGAGTTCGCCTTGTAATCTGAAGGTTGCCGGTTCGAGCCCCAGCTCCGACAGTCTCGGTTGTTGTGTCCTTGGGCAAGACACTTCACCCGTTGCCTACTGGTGGTGGTCGGAGGGCCCGGTGGCGCCAGTGTCCGGCAGCCTCGCCTCTGTCAGTTCGCCCAGGGTGGCTGTGGCTACAATGTAGCTTGCCATCACCAGTGTGTGAATGGGTGGATGACAGGTTGTATAAAGCGCTTTGGGGTCCTTATGGACTAGTAAAGCGCTATACAAATACAGGCCATTTACCATTTACCATTTAATTAAGTGTGACTGTGAGCTTATAACAGACAATTCCTGTCCTAGTAAAGTAACCTAAATTGTACAAATTTCTAAATTCAGCTACATGTAGGTAGGTTCTTATTTCAATGAACTAAAATGCAGAAAAAAAGAAAAGAGTCTGGAAAGTCATTTTGGGAATGAGTCTTTAAGAGTGGCAGTTATGAGTTCCAGGAGACAGTCTCTTTCAACAAAACTAAAGTTTTCATCTTCTGTCAGTCTTACTTTTTTCCAGGCCAGAAGGGACCCAGAACAAAGCAGATTATTGTGCTTTAACTCTTCATTCAACATGACACAGACACACTGGAGAAAAGTGGGTCTGTGAATACAAGTTGCTCTGCACTTCCAGAACCTGTTGCCACAGCTAGTTTTCCGGGTTTGCACCTTATTTAATCATCTCTCTTGAGCCTTTCCTTTCAGGATAAGATTGTCACAGTGTTTACTATCTTCCTAAGTAACCTTACCCTGGACAAATGAGTTATTACCATGCTTCTCCAAAGCTTTGAATTTAGGGAATATCTACCAAAAAGTCTAAGAAATGTTTCAGGATGAATAATAGTCTTCCAGTTTAGTGTAGGGACAGACATATATGCATTTCCCATGGGAAAATGTGTTGACCTCAAATACCGTACATAACTTTTCCAACTCCATAAGGGCAGGATTGTACTGTCAGTTTGTAAGTAAGAAAAGCAAGAATTCAACTGAGAATGCTCTCAAGATTTTGCACTGTTACAATTACTCATATTTCTAAAACATATGAAAAATGTAGGCCAGGCTTAGATGTCAGCACTTTCTCTAGTGTGATTTTTTTTTTTTGGGAACGAGAAGGCAAATCTAACTTTTTTACCTCTCCTCTTGCTTACACCAAAAAGACGCTGTAATTGCAGCTGAATTAGCACTATCCCCTTAATAGTAAAGCAGTCAAAAGACAGCAAGTCCAATAATTTTTCTAAAAATTAGCCCATTCTCTAAGATAGATTTCAGCTGTGTGGTATAAAAGCCAGGCTAGGTGAATAGAGCAATGGTTGGAAGCATTCGGTGTGCACCACAGTGGAAAATTTACTGTAATTTAGATTCTTCAGTCCTTTCACTATTAGAACAATTGCATTCAGGTTGAACATCTACAAAGAGTTCATTTAAATTTGACTTTGTACCACTGAGTTATAGAAAATTCAAAGAGCATTAAAATCACTCTCAATCTCTATACTTATTAAAAATCATGGGATGTCCCGAGGTCCCATTTAAATAGGGTATTAAATTAGAATAATAGAGGTTTGATATTAGATTTACTGAGCTAGTGGAGTGCCTGAAGTTCAGACAATCTCTCAATTTACTCTCACTTTACATATCTGATCATTTTATAGTTGGGAAATTTGACTGTTCGTGTTCTAATTTATATAAAAATGATTTTTTTAAATGACTAATTACTACATTCAATGCAATTGTGGTCTGAAAGACTTTCAACAAGAAAATTGGTTATTAGTGGTACAGGCAGTAACAAGTAAAGTAATTTGAGTGCTTGTAATGGAGGTATTTTTTGCACCAGGGTCCCTCATTTTCACTCCTCTTCGCACATTCATTGTACAGTTTCTGAATGTCAGTTGTGGTGTATAAATATTAATGATAAGTAACAGTGGTTGGCAGGGGTAGAGTACAAGGTTTTACGACCCTCAGAGAGCAATGTGAAGCTTTAAAGCTAGAGTGCGTGGCTAAAGTGTGGAGTACTCTAAGGTGAAATGGAAATTGGCAGTGCAGTGACAAGGTGAGAGCATATTATTGAATATTTCTTAGAAGTCATCTCACTTTAAGGAAGTATCTCAGTGTAAATCACCTCTGGATCAAATAGATATTTAGTACTTTGGTTTTATGGCATGGTGGGTGGGGACAGTAATGTTACATCACAGGAAAAAGGTCCTGGGTTTAAACTCCACTCAGACTAAATTGACTTTTTTCGGTGGATTTTGCACGTTTTTTGCTACCCCAAAGCACACTGATATATAATGTGTAACATCAAACATATTCCTTTCTATAGCAATATCAATAGGCTGAATCCTTGTCATCTAAGTTTGTCCAACATAATGAGGCAGGGAGGAAGCAAAACCGAACACACTGAACAAAAGGGCAAGGAACTATCAAAATAAAACAGGAAGCAGGACCCACACTAAGACACGGACTTGACACTGGGACTGGGGAAAAAACACATGGGAACATAGCTGACTGGGGAGATGTTACGAAATCAGTTTCACCCCGGTTCTTTTATTCGTCGAGGCATCCAGAGACTGCACCGGAACTCAGTAGTTATTTCACAAAACCTTTATTCATCTTTACTCATCTTTACTCATCTTCATTTATCTTTACTCTTCTTCATTTATCCTCATTTAAGAATGCATCTTCTAGAAGGGAAGACGAGGCCGGTGTGTCCCTCTGCAAATCTTCACTCCTTTGTCTGTGAAACACAGTTTTGTAGGGGCGACCCTATAATAAAACCCCCCACGGTGTGCTGCAAACTCTGTCTGTGTCTATGTGCACGAGCACATGAATGCCTACATGTGCGCGTTCCCGCGTGTCTATGCGAGTGCTCGTGTGTGACTGTGTACACATACCTGTGTGTATGTGTGAGTGCACATGAGTGAGTGTGCGTGTGGATGTGTGTGCATGACAGTTAAAACACTGTGGGTGTAGGTGACTCCCTAGGTCATAAAACCCATCTCCCTTCCAGACCACAGTTATCCAGTTACAAATGTTGAGACCCCCACCCAAACATTCTCTGGGGAATTTCCACTCAGCATTAACTCCTCTCTGTTTTACTTTCACAGTTCAAGTGGGGGAGGGGTCTCCTACAATCTACTCCTAAGTTCACGACACAGTGAGGCCTTTATTATATTGAGGGCAGTGTCAGTATCTCTACAATAGTTCTACATTCTATGATAACACATTTCTAAACTCTAAAATAAGCTAAACATTCTACAGAGACACAAAGGAAACGCAGAAAATGGACACAGGAGATAAACAAACATGAAGACAAGCGTGACTAGACATGAAATGTGGAGCACAGTGACAGAAAACTAAAGAATAGAAACTATAAATATAACATAAGCTGAAAACAACTAAGAGAACCAGAACCACAAATTACATTAAATCAAAGAATACTAATTAAACCTGAAAACACATAAACACTGTGTCACAGACCCAGTACCATGACAGTTCAGGTCTATGCAGAAGAGCAGTCTCCTTGGTAGATTGCACACTTGATGGTGACTTGTTCTATAGGCTTGATGTTGGCCTCTAGTTTTTTTTGTCACATCCCCATTAAGTTCCTGATGAAGGCTCTTAGGGTGCTGTTGATCTTGTATAGTTCTAGGCATTCCAGGATCCATGTCTGGGGCACTGAGTCATAGGCTTTCTTGTAGTCAATCCAGGCAGTCCACAGGTTGGTGACCCTGGTCTTGCAACTGTTCTGTCTACCAGTAGCTGGTGTTTTGCCCCTCTGGTCCTGGTTCCTTTCAGTGCCGTACTCATGTATTGAGCCATTGCCTGTTCATCTTAGCGGCTATGATGCCCAACAGGAGCTTCTATGTGGTACTGAGGCAGGTTACTGGCCAGCAGGTGGATGGGACTGGTCTCTTATGAGAATCCTTGGGGATTAGGACTGTCAGGTCTTCACTATTATTATGTGTCTTTCACTGATTAGGTTCATTTCTGCTTCCAGACACTCATGGAGTGTAGTCAGCTTCTCCAGCTAGTAGGCATGAATCATGTTGAGGTCTAGTGGTGTCCAATTTTTCATACTGGAAACACTTTTTTGGATGTCTGCCACTGTGATGGTTACTGGTCCCTGTTCAGGGAGGTTGCTGTGGTCTGTTATTAGCTTCACTAGCCACAGAGCATTCCTTTTGTGTTGTGTCCTTCCCCCAGAGTCTTTTCCAGTGTTGCTCTGTCTCCAGCCTTGGTGGGGCTGCTGTTCTCATGTTGTTCCCCTTCCACTGAGAGTACATCTTGGATGGTTCAGTAGAGTACAGCTGGTTTATTCTCCTACCTTCTATCTTTCTGGTGTACCTCTTCAAGTGACTGGCCAAGGGAGTTTTCAAGACCTGGTATGGGCAGGTTTGGGCAGCTTGCTGTACTTCTTTGACACCCCTTTCTTCATCGCACTACTATCGGAGCCTCTAGTCTCGTTCTAGAGGAGGGCACAGCTTCTTGTGGCTACATAGGGTCCAGGTTTCCAGTGTCAGCATGGTCCTGTCTTTCAGGCTTAGGACACCTGCGTTACAGTTTGACAGGTGTCCCAATGCCATGTTGGCAGGTGCTGGGCACTTGACACCAGAAGCAAGAGCCCACTCAGGGCTCGCCTCACCTGTGAAGTGAAAAACGGATAATAGTGGTATTTCACCAGTGGCTGGAGCCCCCCCTCCCCACTTATTCTACACCTCATGTCTTTTCACAGTGCCAAACTAGAATCAAACCCAATAGGGTCTTCTTTCCCCACTGATTCTGCAAAGCCCGTTCCCTTGGCTGTGGTTTCTCAAGACAGCAGCTAGGAACAGTGGGAATCTCATTCATCCATTCATGCATGTCACTTAGTTGATGACTAGACATTTGGCTACCTTAACAGAGTTGTAGTTACTCCTGCTGTTTATCCAAGCTTCATTTCTTCACTTCGATATTCAGAACACTGGGCAGAAATCACATTGCATCAACACCTGCTGTGGGTCTTTGTGAATACGTGTGTGTGTGCGTGCATGCTGCTTTGTGCTGCCGGCTTTATTAAGTTAGACTGTGGCTGTGGCTGTCCCATGCTTGTTAATAATTTAGTGGTTAACAAGCAGAGCATCACATTCCCTCGCAGTTATTAATAAAGTACAAGTCCGTGTGGAAACAAATTCCTTGTGACTGCATCTGCAAAGCAGACAGATAAAATGGCTTTATATACAGTAACAGTACAGTTGGGACAAGATTTTACTATTGTTATAGAAGACAGCCCTTCACATCAGCTGCATACCATTCATATGAAATGTCATATGTCATGGCCCAAGTATTTTCCCTATTTCAGGCACTTGGACTCCGAATGCCCTGTTCATATTGCATCACGCATTTTATTTTAGATGTTTGGGAAGCTGACATATTTGCACTTGAGGTTGGCATTGTCAGTGATATGGAGGGCCTCGCAGACTGAATGGAATTTCAAAAGTAAGCAAAGAAGATAGCAATCACTCTCCTCACCAGTGAAAACAATCACAACCCAGTAAAACACCACAAATTTTCTTTCAGAGTATAAAAAATGGGTTCAAAGGAGGTCTGTGCTGTCAATCATGAAACATCTTCTGAGATGTCATTACTTGAGATCTGTTCAGAACCTGTTTAAAAGACTCGGCCAAAACCGTGTGTGTGTGTGTTTTTCAGGTTTTTCAGATTGATATGTCTTTTTTTCTCAATGCTGCAGCTCTGCTGACTAACGAGGGAGAGGCAAACATATGGGTAGTATGAGGTGCCGTGCTTGCTTCATAACACATGAGGCCGGATTTGCATGTGAAAGTGCAGGGCAGATTTGCACTGTGCCTTCCTTGAATTTGTGCTCACAGTCTGCGTGTAATTAGTGCCTGAGTTAAAGCAGAAGGTCTTTACAGAGTCAGCACATGGGACCGTGGTCCCATTTTGCAAGAGAATAGTTAGTAGTTGCAGTTCAGTAATGGGATTACTGAGAGGTGTCTAAGCTTTACCAAGAAAATGAGACTTTAAGGATGGTAAAGACTTCCTCACTGATCAAGAAGACTGTAAAAGAGTTACTGAGGTTTGTGTAAATTAATGTAAAAGTAGCCAAGGGAATTTAATGCATTTTAAAGACTCCGAGGGATAAATATATATTGTCAAATGAATTAAGATAAGTAATTTGTAGCTGTGAGCTTAAGTCAAATGTTGCAAGGAAATGGAAGATTACCCAGTGCACTCATAATGAAAAGACAAGGAGAATGGGCCCCTTGTCTGCAACTACAACAATAATGTTTATTTTATTAGCTTTTTCATGTCACTAAAACTAATTTCTCAAAAATCAAATTTGTTGAAAGCACCATTTTCACAGAGGCATCATATTGTTAAATGAATTTTGATAGTGTAATTATTGTAAACAATGAACCAATCACTACAAGGAACGAGAGCCTCAAAGGGATGGCACAATTATTTTCAGAACAAAGAGTTTCATCTTCGCCGTTATTCCATATCACAAATCTGTGCAGCCTCACCGCTAACGTCAGAAAGACATGTCAAACTTTGAGAGACAAGTTCATACAAGGTTTGCTCAGCACAGATATCTTGTTTGACTTAAAGCATTTAACTTCATCAAGAAACTGTCCATAAACGTAAACACATAACTCAATGCGCACACGAGTTGCAAACTTCACTTCAAGTACCTGGTAAAAGTCTGTTATGTAGCCTGCAGGCACTGGCTGCTCATCAAAGATACAAGGCCTAAAGCGTAGTTGTTATTGAAAGATGACATTTCAGAAAAATATACATCAAAGACTGGTTAGAAAGTGAGAGCTATGAAATGAAAGGATAGAATTCCTGCTTTAATGAAAGTTTCTTCCCCATTTTTTTTTTTTTACATGCAATTTCTATTTGAGTTCTTAGAACGCACAAAAACAAAAAATACAAAGCATATGGGGCATGAATATTAGAACAGAGGTATACATCAATATTTTAAAATAATAATTAATCACAATTCTATGTGTAACAGGACAGATCCCAGTAGACTTATTCTCCATTTTCCTCAGACTGCAACATTGTTTCATGCGGCAGAAAATAATCCTTTGCAAAGAGCCTCCATATACTGAAGGGAACCAATTATGTTGTCCTTACACTTTTTCCTACAGTCTAAGCAAACAAAAGAAGTAAAAAGGCTCATTTTACTTTTGTTTAACTTATTGATCACTGAAAGGCTGAATGCAAAGTTATTAAGCACTAACGTTATCCTTTCAAAGCTTCTGGATGTTTCTTAAGATTTAGAAAAGAGAAGGTGGAAACGAATTGTGGAAACAAATTTGTTATTCACATTGAAATGCCCTGAAAAGATTTGAACAGACATGAGTTTGGCAGCTGGGGACACACTATCAATGTTTTACATAGTAAACCTTCCATTGTGAAGGTGCCATGTTTAATCAGTACTATGACTTGTAATGTACTGTATTTGTATGATAGATATAATGTGAAATGAAATAACAAAGACAGAGAAATGACAATGAAATGAGTGACCAAACAATAATGATGGATGAGACCCATAACCATAAACCTGGCCAGACAGAAAGAGCAAAGTACTCTTCAAAAACAACAAGAGGAAGTTCAAGGACAGATGGCACGACCCTCACAAAGCCCTGAAAAATAAAAGAAGTACAAGCAATTATTGCAATTATTGCAATCTAAATCAACACAACTGCAAACATGTTCAAGAAAACCCAATACACATTGTACTCAATAACTACAGAGGTCCAAACCTCCTCTGGCAGTGAGATTAGAATAAAAACTGCTCTGGGAGGTTCATGGTATGTTTCCAGCTCCTTTAGGTGTGATGTGTAGGAGGCTGAGTACTTTTATTTAAATAGTTTATTTCCTTTCAAAGTTCAAAATATAGCATATACTCTATGCTATTGAGACTATTCAAAATGAATTAATTGTTTCTCTATGCCTGCAAAACAATGTTGTTTTAAAAAATGAAACTATGCCTCAATTAAGTTTGTTAATTAACAAACTAGATAGCTAATCTTCCTACACAAAGTACGCAGAGTGGGAGGAATGGGGAGTTAAACTGAGTAAAGCATAGGATGAGAAGCACACTAATTGTGAAGTGTCCCTAGCAGGTTTATCCACCCATGCAAGTGGATGTGATTCCTCACAATTACAGTTTTAGAAATCTATAACATGCCAGCTGTTTTCAGTTTCTAAAGTGCCTGGCAGTATAATAATAATAATAATAATAAGAAGAAGAAGAAGCCTTTTAATAATTTTCTACACCCCAATAACGAATCTGCAAGAACCCACAACAGCATTTTCATGTAATCTTTCTGTGATTCATTGCTGATTGTGGATCAGGCATCCACGTAATAAAGGGAGGAACCCTACATTTACCAGCAGTTCTTCATCTTATTGAAGCTATCCCATGTCC
The DNA here is from genome assembly GCF_051167445.1 of Perissodus microlepis. NCBI lineage: Eukaryota > Metazoa > Chordata > Actinopteri > Cichliformes > Cichlidae > Perissodus > Perissodus microlepis. Next base: position 25,923,872 of record NC_140470.1, on the reverse strand, counting down.
GCTGTGGGTTAGAGCTGCCTTATTGTTACTCCCAGATCTCTGCTCTACATGACCTCATGATTTATTACAGAGTCCATGGAAAAAAAATATGAACAGTGTCTGAAAATAGCATGGACAAGGACATGGTCTGTATTTTCAGTGGTGCTTTGAAACAGTTTCCTTATATATATGTATGGGGCTACAGAAATAGAAGCATTTGTAAATATAAATGCTTATTTTTATCAAACTAATGCATATCAATCCTGTGTTGCATTCTGCTGTGCTCATAACAAAGTGCGCTGACATTTTTGATTCATTTTATGGGCGCTCAGTTCAACAGCTGAAATTAAAAATATCTTTGCAGCAGATATCCATGTGTCTCTTTACAAACCACTCCCAGCAGCAGTAAAAATCTAATGAAAAATACTCCTGTGAAGGCTACATTTTATGGTGCACCTATAACATTCAGTTTTTATTTAGATGAGCCTGGCATTGGAGTAAAACACCAGAAAATAGTTTTCTGTGTTGCTCCGCCAGTACTAATTATGGCACACTAAATAGAATAGAATAGAATAGAATAGAATAGCTCTTTACCGTCATGTACAGTGAAATTGTGGGTGCTCTACACCAACTGCAAAGGAAATATAGATAGTAATAATAATAATAATAATAATGGATTGGATTTATATAGCGCTTTTCAAGGCACCCAAAGTGCTTTACAATGCCACTATTCATTCACTCTCGCATTCACACACTGGTGGAGGCAAGCTACGGTTGTAGCCACAGCTGCCCTGGGGCAGACTGACAGAAGCGAGGCTGCCATATCGCGCCATCGGCCCCTCTGGCCAACACCAGTAGGCGGTAGGGTAAAGTGTCTTGCCCAAGGACACAACGACCAGGACAGAGAGCCCGGGGATCGAACCGGCGACCTTCCGGTTACAGATACGCTTCCCAACCCCCTGAGCCACGGTCGCCCCCGTGATACAACAGGAATAAATATCAAACGAGAGGAATAAATACACAACAAGAGGAGGGCACACATTAAAAGGACAGGTTGAAAAGTGCTTGAATGTAGTGCAAAGGACTAACTCTGAGCATAGAGTTTGTGTGTAAATAACCTGAGGGACAAGTGTTACTCAAACCGGGCGGGTGGGCAGGGGTGCTGTATTTGAAAGAGAAGAAACAAAAATCAGAGGTAAGAATGTGACAATTTAATTGGGACTTGTAGTTAGGGTGACCTTACTAATCTGAGAAAACTGAGACGGTAATGTAGCTCAGTCAGTCAGATAATCATTCTTTTTTTCATTCAGTACTCCAATCCTCCAAATATACCAGGAATGGAGGAATCAATGTAAAAGTCCAAATTAAAAAGTTTACTGAACAAACCTAAGGGAATACACTGGCAGCTGTAAAAGCAGCCGTAAAGGGAAACAAGAACAGTAAAAAAGTTAAAACATCAATTGAACACACACACAAAACGAAATGGCAAGTGGATATATTGTTGATGAATAGTTAAACCTTAAATTGTTAAATCAAAACTTTATTGCTGAATATAAAATATCACACTTCTCTGACCCCTATTTTCATTAAAAAAAAAAACTATCACACAGGTGTGCATTGCCAAATATAAATCAAATTATATAAATCATCAACTCAAGTTGTTTGTACAGGGCCTGACATTGTGATTGCAATATTGGACATAACGTGGACATAATAATCAGTATAAAGTTTTAGATCAGATCTAAAACTTTTAACGTGGATCTAATATTGCTCAACTTAACATTTTGACAAGTACAGGATTGGAAACAACGCAACAGCTGACCAACATCTGCTTTGTCAGAAACACTTGCTAGCATACATGGATAGGTTTCAAGAACAGAAACATAAAGGGATGCAAACTTGAACTCTACATAAAGTCTACATAAACTAGTTCATTAATCTTTTTTGGAAAATATACAAACTCCAAAAGTATGAGTGCAAATGGCAAACCCTGTGAAGTTGAAAAATGTGACTCCTCAGGAACACATGCAACAATCCAAAGGCAAATTTCAGTCCACTTGTACTTATAGGAGTGGAATGAACAGCTCACTTTGGAAGCAGCTCTGAGGAGATGCGACAGAAGCAAAGGAAAGAACAGAGCATGCCATGAACACGAGAAAAGTAAGTCACAAAAGCAAAGACACGGATGCAGCTCAACAAGAACTCAGAGGAAAACATGAGAAAGGAAAAAGACAATATAGCAATGCTGTAGTTGAGGGGTGGGCAACTCCAGGTGTCCTGCAGGTTTTAGATGTGTCCTTGAACCAACACAGCTGATTTAAATAGCTAAATGGCCTCCTCAACATGTCCTGAAGTTCTCCAGAGGCCTGGTAATGAACTAATCATGTGATTCAGGTGTGTTGACCCAGGGTGAGATCTAAAGCCTGGAGTTGCCCAGCCCTGCTGTAGTTGAAAGAGAATGGAGTTAGATAATGCAGAACATGTTTCTAATGCTGACATTTACACTTGAACTTTAACATGTCCACCTCAAGAGATACACAAACAGAAACTATGGAGGTCACAAGTTCACAATGTTTGTTTTCTTTTAGAATTTCTTCAGTTTTCCTTCAGCATACATAAAAGCTTAATTTTGTTTTAATGGTCTTATGTAATATTCTTATGTAATAGTCTCTGTACACTCCTGTATTTTCCCTTTTATTGCAAATTCAGGTTAAACTGTTAACTTCAACTAATGTTTTGATAATCATCCTTGGGTTTCAGCAGAGCTGTAGATCCAACATCCTTCTTTTAAGCCACAGTTATTTTGTGAGATGTTTTATAGTTTAATTATTTATGTATTATTTGCTAACTGGACCCAACAAAAATATAGAAAACTACTTCAATATGCAGGAAAAAGAAGAAATATCCTTTGCAGTCACACAAAAAGTCTGACACCTGGTCACGCTGTCTGTTGTTAACCCCCTGTCCCTGACACACACCCTCTCCAAACTGTGTATACTCACCAGAGACTTGTGTATCTAGAACATCCTTTATGGCAGAGATTCAGCAAGGTCCTGCAAACATTCCTCAGAGAATTTGGTCCATATTGACAAGATACCATCATGCAGTTGCTGCAGATGTCAGTTTTGACCCCATGATGCAAATATTCCATTCCTGGAGACGACTGAGACGGATAAAGTGAACTCATTATCACATTTAAGAAACCAGTTTGAGATGATCTGGTGCATTATCCTGCTGGAAGCAGCTATCAGGAGATGGGTACACAGCGGTCACAAAGAGATGATTTCGACCACACCATCTGAATGTTGCAGCAGAAATTGAGAGTCATCAGAAATGGCATGGTAACATAGTTTTCCAGTCCATACTGTGGCACCTGGTGTGATCTGCTGCTGTACTCCATCTGCATCAAGAATCAACATGGTGTGCCTTCGGACATACTCTTCTGTATATACCTTGGTGGTAATGAGTAGCTATTTGATTTAATGTTGCCTTCATACCAGCTGAAATCCATTCTGGCCATCTGGCCATTCTCATCTGGCCTCTGGTATTACCAAGGCATTTTTGCTCCGAGAACTGCCATTCACTGGGTATTTTCTCTTTTTTGGATCATTTTCTGTAAACCCTGGAGATAACTGTGTGGGGAAAATCCCATCAGATCATCAGTTTCTGAAATATTCAGTCCAGCCTGTCTGGCACCAACATGCTACATTCAAAGTTACTTCAGTCGTCTTTCTCTCCCATTCTGATACTCGGTTTGAACTTCAGCAGGTCAACTTAACCAAGTCTGCATATCAAAATGTAGTTGTTGTCATGTGATTGGCTGATCAGAAATGGGCAGTGTAACAGGTGTACTTAACAAAGTGGACAATGAGCAAAAATGTATAATGTTAATTTCCAACCTTGACATAAACTGATAATTATCACATCCAGTAGAAACTGTTTATTTATTTATTCTTCAATCTACAAGCTACAAATGCTGTTCACGAGTTATGGACTATGTGTTCTTAACTGACCACAGTATGAAGGCCAGAGAGGCAGAAATGTTGCCAAGTTGTCGGTCGGAATTTGATTCTAGAACTCCTCCTCAACTCGGATTTTACACTCGGGAAGTCGGAGCAGCCCCGGCAACCCTGTGTTAACAATCTAAGATGTGAATGTGAATGTAAACAGTAGTAAAACTGTAAAACTTTTCATCTTTTCTGTCACTGTTGTCTATTTCTGACTCACTAAATAAGCCAGAGCTCTGACCAGGCTCTATCCATGAGTGTGCTGCAGCAGTGTTCTTAGCTAAAAATCATCATCATCATCATCATCGTTTATTCATATAGCACTTTAAAAACACACAAGGCTGACCAAAGTGCTGAACAACAGAAACATAATAGATACCATAAGAATAATAAATACGATAAAATAATAAACATAGCGAAAACAATAAAATACAAGTCAGTCAATCACTGAGTCAAAAGCCAGTGAATAAAAATGTGTTTTCAATCTGGATTTAAAAACCAGCACTGATGTCGATTGCCTAATGTGAAAAGGAAGATTATTCCAAAGCTTAGGAGTCACAATAGAGAACGCTCGGTCTCCTCTCAGTTTCAGCCGTGATTTGGGGACTGAGAGCAACAGCTGCTCAGCTGACCGGAGCGAACGAGTGGGGACATAGGGCTTCAGCAAATCAGACAGATAAGCAGGTGCCAGACCATTTAAAGATTTAAAAACCAATAAAAGAACTTTAAAATGAATCCTAAATTCAATTGGAAGCCAGTGCAGAGAGGCCAGGACCGGAGTAATGTGCTCAAATTTCCTTTTACCAGATAAAAACCGTGCCGCAGCATTCTGTACTAGTTGCAGGCGTGTCAGAGTGCCCGGTCCAACCCCTATTAAAAGGGAGTTACAATAATCCAAGCGTGAGGTTATAAAAGCATGGATAACAGTCTCCAAGTCACGCCTTGAAAGAAAAGGTTTAACCTTCGACAGACGCCTGAGTTGATAGAATGACGATTTCGCCACCCCATTCACGTGGCCATCAAAGGTAAGTGCAGAGTCGATTTTTAACCCAAGATTGGTAATCGAGCTCTTCAGGTGAGGGGTCAGAGCAGCAAGGTCAACATCAGGGATATCAGAGGAACGATTCGGGCCAAACAGAATTGCTTCCGTTTTACGTTCATTAAAATTTAAAAAGTTTTGAGCCATCCATGACTTAACATCAATAAGGCAATCAAGCAGGAGTCTAATTGGGGAGCTATCAGAATGACTGAAAGGAAAATAAAGCTGGCAGTCATCAGCATATAGATGAAATGAAACTATGTTTACGAAAGATCGCACCCAGTGGCAGGAGATACAATGAAAACAGTAATGGCCCAAAAATAGATCCCTGTGGTACACCCCATGACAGAGGGGCCACAGAGGACGATGACGAGCCCAACTTAACACAGAAGCTCCTGTTTGAGAGATATGATTTTATCCACAGGAGTGCCAAGCCAGAAATGCCCACACAATGCTGTAATCGAGAGATCAGCAGGTCGTGATCCACTGTGTCAAATGCAGCAGTCATATCTAGTAGTATAAGCACTACGTGTTTACCACAGTCTGTCGCTACCAGAATATCGTTCATAACCTTTATGAGAGCTGTCTCTGTGCTATGAAACGGCCTAAAGCCGGACTGAAAAACTTCAAACATTGGAGAGTTGTTTAGATAATCCATCAGCTGAGTGTGAACAACCTTTTCCAAGATCTTACTCAGAAAAGGAAGTTTAGAGATGGGTCTAAAATTTGACATTACTGAAATATCTGAGCCTGGCTTCTTAAGTAAGGGATGAATAACTGCATGCTTAAACTCACTTGGTACTTGACCTGACAAGAGGCTGGTATTGATTATGTTCAGAATATGTGGTCCAACAGTAGGAAACACCTCTTTCAGAAAACGGGGATGAACGACATCATTGGGAGAACCACACGGGTTAGCAGTTAACACAAGCTTCTCTAGTTCAGGTAGAACAATTGGTTGGAAAGCAATAAGCAAATTTAAACAGGGAACATGCACAGCCGGGCCAACAGAAGATAAAGTGGAGGGCCTCAAACTGGCAACCTTATCCACAAAGAAATTAAGAAACCTATTACACATAACCTCAGAAGATTGCAAAAGAACATGATCTTCTGCATTCAGTACAGAATTAATGGTATTATACAGAACATGAGGGTTATGTGAATTAACAGCAATAAGTTGTGAAAAATAGGAGTTTTTGGCGGTCTTTACTGCCCTCTGATAAGCTTTCCAAAACAAATATTAAGCTGTACACGAATGTTTCTACTTAGCTTAAGTATCAAAACAAATGCTGTATTTCCTCACTTTTTCTAGAGTAGCATCAGTCCCAAGTTCCAGCCAGTGCATTCAATCTGATATTGTTTAGATCACCTTTGTGGCACCGAAACAGCTCTGACCTGTTGTGTGGTGTTCAGTGTTGGTCAAGTTACTTGAAAAAAGTAATCAGTAACTAATTACTGATTACTTCCCCAAAAAAGTAATCCCGTTACTTTACTGATTACTTATTTTCAAAAGTAATTAATTGCTTAGTTACTTAGTTACTTTTTAAAAACACGATTTACAACCTGAATAGGTGATAAAGCTTTCAGCCCAATTCTACTTTTTCTACATAATCCATCATACAAAATGTAATCAAATGAAAAAGTTCCTTTTTAAAACTTGTTTTATTAGTTTTAATCTTTTAACTTTATGCATCAAGCAAAAATTTAATTATATGCAACATTCTCTGACTGGAAGAAATTTGTTTAATATTTAAACCTATTTTCTGCACATTCCAGCACATAAAATATATATATTTTTTTGTGTTTACACTCACTCTTTCAAATAGATGCAAGTAAAACACAGCAGAAAATAAATAAAGTCAAAGACTAGCGGTCCTTTTGCTCTATTTTCACCTGTAAAGCAGGAGTGGCGTAAAATCTATAAAAAGAAGTTTTTTCCCACACACAACGGACGCTAATGTTTTTGTCACTTTTTATGGAATCAAACTCAAAGTAAGGTCAGTACTTCCACGCTTTAAACGCTGCATGCTCATACTCTCTCCCGCAATCGATATATTATCCATTGTTGATCTGCACACAGCTGTTGTCACGAACGTGGCACTTGCTTACGTCACTGTCATGAGACATTCTCACAAAAAAAATCACGGTTTTAGTAACGCAGTAACGCAGCGTTCCTACGGGAAAGTAACGGTAATCTAATTACCGTTTTTGCAATAGTAATCCCTGACTTTACTCGTTACTTCAAAAAAGTAATCGGAATACAGTAACGCGTTACAAGTAACGCATTACTGCCCATCTCTGGTGGTGTTCGGCACGGTGGCACAGGCGATGGCTTCTAAAGTTCCTATGAGTTTCAAGAATGGCGCCTCCATTGATCTGCTTGCATCCAGGAGATGCCAAATTGAACTGGGAGGTTTAGAGTCTGGATCAGGGCCTTTGAATATTGTGCTCCTCAGACGTTTCCATCGCCACTGAAGAGTGAAGCTCTCACGGGCGGTCTGGTTAGTCTGTAATAATATTGAGGAAAGTGATACATGTCTAAGTAAAATGCAGAAACCTGAGAGAAACCAAGGTTTTCCAGCAAAACATTGGATCGTTCACTTTGTCAGTGGTTTTAATGCTGTGGCAAATCTGTGTATTCATACATTTTTTCATGTTTCACCAAGTTGTGCTTTGGTTCTAAAGTCATATCATTACCAGCTGCTAAAAATAAATATAGGAAATTATAGAAATTGCATACACCTTGTGATTTCTGTGCAGATAAGCACTGAGACAGTTTAAGGACACGTTTTGCTTTACAGTGCAAGCCATCTGCCACAGTGATTTCTCAAAGCATCGTTTAAGTCTCTCCTCAGTCTTTTCAAATTCTCTGTGCTGTATTGTGTCGTAGCAGAGAAACGACAGCACAGCTCCATTTGCTACTTCAGAGAGAACTACATCAGTCTTCTGTTGATGCCTCCGCAAGGATTAGAACTGAGGGAACAATTTCCCCTAAAGGACCCATGCTGTTTTCCCACAAGGAAGATAATAGATGCAGGCAAAACGTTAGGAATTCTTCATTCCTCCTGCAGACAGCTGTGCTGCTTCCAAACAGCTAGGCAGCCAGTTAGAGACCTTGTAGCCTGGGACAGGTGGTGTGTCTTTTGGCGTTTGACTGCCACATCACTGAAGTGAGGCAGTAAGTGTGCTTTTTTTTCCCCCAAAGAAGGACAAAGTTCTCGGTCATACTGCTCTGACTTGTGCCTCCCAAAGGACTTCATCCCCAAAAGGCTCCATATACTGAAGAGAACCAATTCAGTGTTTTCTTTGGAATTCAGTAATTCCAAAGAAAACAAATAAGAAAATAAAGCGTGGATTCAGGAGCCTCTGTTTGCCTTATTGATTGTTATTGTTGTAATTTTTTTAGTTTTTCAAAGCTTTCATTTCAAAGATGTAGAAATCGATTGGGGGAACAGAAATGATCAAATTCATTTTTTAACATATATGATTGTATATGTCTTTGGACTGTGGGAGTAAGCCCGACAACCCATGCAAACATGGGGAGAACATGCAAACTCCACACTGAACAGCCAGATGGCGTATTCAAACCCAGGAGCTTCTTGCTGTGAGGCAAAACTGCAAACCACCACTCCACTGTGCTGCCGTGCTGCAGTCTTTTAAACATCAAAAATTTTAAAAAGTAATTTTGAAGCAAATTTAGCATACTGAATTGGTATTTAAGAATTTCATGACATGTAATGAGCAAACTAACAATTATAATACATGATAAGCATTGAACAAGAGTGATAAAAACTCTTCAATGACAAAAATAAAATGAATAATTCTAAGGACAGGTGCCATGTCCCTCACAGAGCCCTGATCTGGGTCCGTCTTGGCTCAGGTTAAAACAACAGAGACAAAGTAAATCCACACAACAACTGTGGGCGTTTTTTTCCTGGATGCCTCAGACACAACCTCTCAGGTGAGAAGGATTAAAGATGTGGAGCGAGAGGAAACCAGTGTCCATGTGCAAGAAGCACCAAATTGCCAAGAGCAAAACTCAGGCCCTGCAAATGAACTCACAGAGTTCAGCTGATGTCAGATTAGCTAAATTTGGTTAATTGTTGCTCTGGCCCCCATCTAACAGCAGCCCAATGTGGTGAGAGATTTAATGACATAAGAAGGAGAGCCAGAAATAGGCTGGCAGTAAATTGTAGGGCAGTTGGGTGTGGGGTGCCTCACAAAAGCATCAGCACTAATGTCCCTACCCTGAGGATTTAGAGGTTGTTTAAGTAATGCAATTCATCATGTAAGAAATTCCACAATAGCTACAGTAATCATGTTATATACATACTGGGTAAATATCTGATGTTAAGATTAAGACCACTTGGCAGGTAACAGGATATGCGGTGCTAAAACAACCTAAGAGAGTGAACAAAAACATTTTAGACATCTATCAAAAAACTCCAAAAAAACCCATAAAAATGACCAAATTTGCATTTTTATATCCAAATCAGAGCAGACACACTGGGCTTCTCTGAGAAGTCAGAAAATTAATTAAGCAAAAATAATAAAAATTGTTATTTTCTATACCTGCTACAAAATGCCTTATGTAGATGAGTTAGTGAAACACCCTGAGCAGCTGTCTAACTGTGCAACATACATCCTCTTTTTTGCACAAATCTGTTTCCAAGTTTGTGTTTCTTCTGACCAGATGCAGTTTTTTGCACCATCTTTTCAAGATTATTATACTCATAACCAAACTGTTTAGGTCAGGGGTGGGCAACTCCGGGCTTCGAGGGCCGGTGTCTTGCAGGTTTTAGATCTCACCCTGGGTCAACACACCTGAATCATATGATTAGTTCATTACCAGGCCTCTGGAGAACTTCAAGACATGTTGAGGAGGCAATTTAGCCTTTAAATCAGCTGTGTTGGATCAAGGACACATCTAAAACCTGCAGGACACCGGCTCTCGAGGCCTGGAGTTGCCCACCCCTGGTTTAGGTGCTAAAACAGAAATAATTTCCTCGTACATAAAACCAATTCTGAAGTACAGTTTTAATAATACTCACACTTACAAGACATGTTATAGAGGGATTTAATCTCCACATGTCGACTTTATTCACAAAATATAATTTTGACTTTTTTTCTCCAAATAGTATTTTGATTTTCATCGCAAAATTTCAATTTTATTCTCAAAATGACTGATAAAATTTTCCTTTTTTTTGAGGAAAAAAAAGCAGTGTTTCTCTATCCTTAACAAAGAGCCCACCAAATTAATGATAACTAAGTGAACATTTTTCTAAAATATAAGCACATTTTAATTACACCTACTGTATTTCAGTGTGCTTTCTCAGTTAATCTCTGTCCAGCACCAATAAACAGTGTTATTATTAGACATTACTATTAATGGCAAAGATGTCAACATTTGTTTGTTTTAGACCACTCCGTTTGTTGCCCCACTGATATACTTTAAGTGCAGTCTTCTTCTTCCAAAGCTTCAGCTGAATTTCAAAGAGAACTGGAACTCAGAGCTGGTTCACTTACCACCAGCAATCTGTGGACATAAAACATCTTAAGTGCAAATACAAAGCAACTACTCTAACTATATGTTGGTATTTGAAGATTTCTCAGAGTTAGAAAACCCAAATGACTCATGCTAACAAAAAAACAAAACAACAAAAAACAAACAAAACAGGGATGCAGTTTTAATTTTCTAATATAGTCAGAGCCATGTACATAGCCTGCGAGTATCTGTCTCTAGTGAGAAAAGAATGGTTGTTCTATTGAACATAGGACAATCATTATCCTATATTAAGAACCCTCACACAAGCTAATTACATAAGAAATGAGAGATGATCTCAAGAGAGAGACTTTAACTGCAAAATGTTAGTCTCGTGGCTTTTTGGTCTCCCTCTGTTTCCTCTGTTTTCCTTTTGTCTCTTCTTATGTTTCCCTGCCTGTCTTGTTGTTTCTCTGTGTGTGAGTCATAGTCACATTCCCTTCACCTCCCCAGCATCCATCATCATCTCATCACGAGCAGTATAGCTATTGCTTGCTACTACATCATTCTGGCTTTCTTGCTGTTGGTAGTTATGTTCGGCCTATTTTCCCTAGTTCACTTACATTAGCACCTCATTTTGTTTTATTTTACTAATTTTTTATTAACAATTTTTGTTCTTCAGTGTTCAGATTACTTTACACGCCACTTTGCTGCCCAGCCACGTTTCACCTTCTCTCCATTTGCCTGGCTGCCCACTCCCAAGTTTCCACTCCTCTGCTTAACCACAGCTTCATTCAAATGCTTGCCGAATCTCACTGTCTGCCGCAGCCATCAGCCACCAGTATGTGGCTACAAGCTCTGCCAGGCATGCTGCTCCATTCCCTGATTGCTCCTTCTCTATAGATCTAGGCTGGTTTCAGCTACGGGCAGGAGTTAAGAAAAATCATTTAGTTTTTGCTGACCCAATGAAAAAGTTAGCCCAGAAAATAGCAGTACTGTTGTCATCCTCTGATGGGGTTGGCAGCCTACAGCCTGCCCCTAATGTTGCCCACAGCACACGCTTCTTTCTTAACATGATCAGAGGTACAAACACACAGAGGTGGAAAGCTGACCGCTGTGGCTCTCAGAGCATGCGGAGATGAAGGGGCGTTCACAACCATGCACTCTGAGCAAGGCAACAAGTAAACCACATACGCACACAGGTGGCTCCAGCGTGTTTGGAAAAACAAAGACAAAGAAAAACAGAGTCCCACCTTCTTTAAAATGTGTGGATGACTCATAATGTTGTTTGTGTTATTTTTATCCCTAACATAAAGTCAGGCTTTCTGTGTAGTTCCAGGTTACCTGTTGCAGCAGCTTTTGTGCTGGTAAAATGCGTCGTGATGCTCCCTCTCTCCCACACATTTAACGTAATGTCATAAACTGATGTGTTTTGCCACGGTTATGGTTGGGGAAAACAGCCATTACTTTGAATTGCTTCTGAATTTTCTTTTCCTTTTTGCATCTTTTCTAAGTGGCTGCGGGGAAACTGAGAGAGAGCCTGCCACTAGGTGTGCGGGGGCATACACGGTGCTTGTGATATTCTTGCCTTGAATGAGGAGACTAACCATGAAAATAAACTCCTTATCTAATGGGCACTTTTATTTTACCTGTGAGGACATACGTATGTATAGATTTTTAAACTAAAGAGAGAGAGAGAGAGTTTTTTTGGAGGCAACTACTCTATACCTGTCTTCATCCTGCACAAGCTTAACATCCTAAAACTGGCCCTGCTATGGATCCATCTCATATTCACCTGCATCTACTCTGTGTACTCATGTGTTCTGCTTTTAGAAAGGCAAATGCAGTGATATTTACAGGTATTTACGGTACGTTCAAAGACTCACAGCATTTGGTAGGTGATGTCCTTCAGGCTTTTATATCTCAATTTTATTCAAGATTTCAGATACCATTCCTTGTCTACTTTGGGAGATCTATTGATGTTAACACATTTTGATTGAATAGTGTAACATCACAGGAGTCCATATGTGAACTGTTGCTGTGAGATACGAATGCTGCACAAGCACCGCAGGGTGGAAGTCAATATTTCTGCAAGGCTATGCTTTTGATTTTGTTTTACACCATGCGTGGGAGAGCTACGATATTCCAAGTTTTGAATGTTTGGACAGAATTTCATCAGATGGACTTATATATGCTTTTTGTATTATTTTCAAATGCTTAACTGATTCTGTGGAAATCCGTCAGATGATAAAAAGTCATATCAGAATTTCATTTGTTTCAGGAAGTAGGCTACAGATGCTGATCTTGAACATGGTTCGGCTAAAGAGAAAGTAGAGACATACTGCCATAATGAAGTGGAGTAGAGTGAAAGAGGTTGGAATGACAAGTCTGTCAGATGCCAAAGAAGCCACAGCTATACAGTGGCATGCTCTAACATACAGTAATGCCCTCAAAGAAAAGAAGCAAGGCCTTGTGCCATTGCTGCTTACTCATTAGGAGCCTATAGGGAGTCTCCATTGTTGCTTAGGGGTAATGTGATCTGGTAAACAAAGGTATAGGCTATAAAGCATCTATGTCCTCTCCCCAGGGAAGATGGGTAAGAGAGAAAGAGGGATTAAACAGCCCTGCAGAGAACTGAAGAATGTGTTTTAATACTTGAAAGTCAAACTGAACATCAGCGATAGACAATCAGATCTGACCATCAGCAATCCATCTTGTAGATTTCGCCTGCAGTGGAAAGGTTGCTATATAGCAGTGCATAGTATAGGTGCTGTCTATGGTTTATATTTATCACTCAGTGCTTGCTTATGTAGTATTTGAAAGCACATGACATGCATTTTTATGACTGTTCTGATTAATGTTGTGCTATTCTGGCATTTTACAGAAATATCAACACACCGTCTGCTGAGTTAAAGGCATGATATGGGAGAAAATGTGCTGTATGGAAATGTGTGTGCAAGTGCAAGCGTGCCGTCATGACTGCACAGTAGACATTAATTACAAGAGACTTCAAAAGATTTTAAAAAAGACTGTGGCAGTGTCCTCTAGTGGCCAACGCTATTATGACCAGAGAAATGGAGCAATAACAGAGTTCGCTGTAAGAGGAGGGGTTCTAAAAGTTTTGATGACTGAGTGCTGCTTTCAAAAGTCAGAGTGTGATTGATGGCACAACACAAACGTTTAGTTAGTGTGTGTAATGTCTCGATTCAGCGGATGGTATAGTACATCTTTAGTATATATGAGATGATTTTTGTTCTGATTTAAGGAATCGTTAAACTTGATTAGACATTTCACTTTTTCATACCCTTGAAATTTATCAGTCCTAGAGGTGAAGCGGAGGCAGATGATCTGTTGTGGCGGTCCCTACAGGGAACAGGAGAGGAAGAAGTTTAGTCTGCCTGGAGTTAAAAGAGTAGTATGAAATGAACTGTGTACACAGGTACAATAGATCAGTCTATCAATGTCACCTGCACATGGCACGCAGAGTACAGCCAGCAGGCTACGGCTGCACTTTGAGAACCCCGTCTGACGACCCACAGAGTTTGTGCAAGGTCTGGGTTGATGGGTAGGTCAACAATTCGGTGGATTTTAACACAGGAATCTGTTGGCTGTTTTAACTGTTGCTGTCTTCTGTTTCAAATAGTTTCAAAGGTCAGAATTTCTTTTGATCACCACTGCTCTGTAACCTTTACCAAGTGATTCATTCTTCTAACAATTATGGAAAAGATCCATGGTTTTCCAGCAGACTCAATAAAGTTGTTTTTGTTTCCAAACCAAACTGTGTAACTAAGCAATATTACATTTCTAGACTTGCTTAAAATGAACAAATGTATAGTCAAAAGAGTTGTTTCAATTAAATGTATGTGAGACTAAACTGAAGAAAGCCATGCCAAGTTGACACCATGTCAGAGTTATTGCATTTTCACATAAAAAGGCTCTTAAAACAGCACAATTTCTAGTGCTTGAAAACTTTGAAAATACACAAATATGCATGCCTATGGATGACACGAGCTAAAGACTGCTCTTTGTGTAATTAACTCAGATTTAATGAGACTGGAGATTATACTAGCAGCGCACAATGTTTTAATCCCCACATGACCTATAGCTATACAACTGCAGAGAAACACAAAGGAGTGTTTGTGATCACACAGACACTCGTGATAAGGCATTCATTTAGGAATCTTGTGACATAAACACAGCTGTACTTGAATTTTGTTTTCTCATAGAAATATGAACATTTGAGTTGATGTCTGTAAAAAAAAATGTTTCACAAAAAGTATCATCAGGCTTTTTTTCATCACTCTAAAACCCATTCTCTCTTTTTTTCAGGTTTTATAGCATAAATACGGGTAAATGTGAACATGTGGACAATGTTTGTTTGCTTTTGCAACCATTGTCCATTAACCTGGGATGTCACCACTTTCTCAATGATAGGATTGATATGCTAATTATGCGCAGGGCTCTAATTAATAAGAAAGTCTAAAAATCAAAGGAAGAACTAACAGAAGATAATTCAGAGTCATGTGCCACTGCTAAAACACCCATCATTCCATTAACAAAAGTGTTTATGAGGGGGATGATAATTACTTGACCAATTAAGTTAATTAGCAAAATAGGTGTGGTGCGGCAAGAGTGTCAGTGTGCTGTGTGCAGCTGCCCATGATACTGGTACAACGTGCAAAAGAATGGCTCCGCACAACCAGGAAATTCTTGTTACTGTTCAAGTCAAGGCTTTAATGTTTAATTAATGCCCTTATGCTCCAGCCTGCTTAATGCCTTCACCACTAAACTGGCAAATGCTAATTCATGAAAATATTACCCTGAGGCGAAAATATGCACAAACATACGAAAAGGAAAAAGTGCTGCAGAGAAATGATTCACAAAGCAAAATGGGTGTGGAATCCCAGTCTGATTTAGCTTTCTTTAATTTTCTTTGACTGAGAAACGATTGTCATTCATGGCAAAGGCTTTTCATTTCCATTTATACAAACCTCTGTTTGATTTATGGCCGTTGGTTTATCTTCTGCCTGCAAATAGCAAAGCACTCCATGGTTGCAAGCCTGTTATTCAGTGTGTTGGGATGCTAGAGCTGAGCCAGTCCACAGTCATGTGGAAAAAAAGAAAGTTACATAAAATTAGGTTGAATTATTGATATAACTTCCAGGTCAAAACTAAATTAGATATTGTATGCCATGTACAATGAAGTCCATAGATTTTTTTCAGTCAAAGTTTTTTAGTTTTGCTGCCATACACCACCTCAGTGGAATTTAAATAAAAATAATTCAGATCTGATCGAAGTCCAAACTTTTAGATTTAGTTCAAATTTAACAAAAAATGTAAGTTAGAGACTGATGTAAACATTTATTGCCCCATTTTTAATAAATTGCTTTTGTTTGGCAAACAAATCATCGAAACAAAACTGACTCTTATATTTAAATATAAGAGTTGTTTTTTAATATTTGGATGCAAAACCTTCAGTCAAGGTCAAATTTATTTATATAGCACATTTCAAACAGCCGATGCTGCACAAAGTGCTTAACAATATAAAAATGGTATTAAAAAGCAACAATGTAATACAATAATAACAATAAAAAACAATAAAAGGACAGTAAAAGAATTAAAACAATAACTAAACTAATTCAAATAAGACCAAAATGCTTGGGTCATAGTGTGTTAAAAGCCAGGGCATAGAAATGTGTCTTTAGTAAAGATTTAAATTGCTCAAGTGTTTGTGCAGATCTAATATTTAAGGGGAGACTATTCCAAAGTCTGGGACCTGCCACAGAGAAGGATCTATCACCACGGGATTTGAGGTTAGTCCGTGGGATGGACAACATTAGTTTTGAGCTAGACCTCGTGGTTTTTCCTGGAGCATAGGCAGAGAGGAGCTCAGACAGGTAAGGAGGGGCTCGGGCATTAAGTGACTTAAAAACAAAAAGTAGAAGTTTAAATTGGATCCTGTAGGAGACAGGAAGCCAGTGTAAAGAAGCTAAAACTGGGGTTATATGCTCTCTCCGTTTGGTACCAGTTAGCAGGCGAGCAGCAGCATTTTGAACCATCTGAAGACGATGGATGGTGGCCTGATCTAGACCATAATACAATGAATTGC
Organism: Perissodus microlepis; assembly: GCF_051167445.1. NCBI lineage: Eukaryota > Metazoa > Chordata > Actinopteri > Cichliformes > Cichlidae > Perissodus > Perissodus microlepis. The sequence goes on along the minus strand of NC_140470.1, from coordinate 25,907,256 downwards.
AGTAGTCCAATCTGCAAGTAAGAAAAAGGTGAATAACACGCTCAAAGACATTAGCCGGAAGGTATGGCTTTACCTTGGCTAGCTGTCTTAACTGAAAAAAACAGGACTGAACTACTGCACTCACCTGCTTATTCAATTTAAAAGAACCATCAATGTAGACACCGAGGTTTTTTACATGTGTTTTACAATACGAGGAAAGGGTGCCCAGAGTGCTGTCGATATGATTAAAGTTGCCAAAAATGACAACCTCAGTTTTATTTTCATTTAGCTTTAAAAAATTTAATGACAACCACTGTTTGACATCATCAAGGCAGCGTAATAAGAGCTGCGGATGGTCTGACCCTGCTTTTAAAGGTAGATAAATCTGCAAATCATCAGCAAAACAATGAAATGAAATGCTGTACCGCGAGAAGATGGAGCCCAATGGCAACAAATAGAGTGCGAACAGGGCAGGACCCAAAATAGAGCCTTGAGGTACATCGTATTTAAGAGGGGCTATTTTGGAGTTGTGGGGGCCCATATTGACATAAAAAAAACCTTTCTGACAAATAGGAACGAAACCACTGTAGGGCAGATCCTTTTAGGCCAGCGTGAAATTCTAGCCGTGATAACAGGATGTCATGGTCGACCGTGTCAAAAGCTGCTGACAAGTCCAACAATAAAAGGGCAGCAGGGCTGCCAGAGTCCAGAGTTAAAAGAATATCGTTAAAAATCCTTAAAAGTGCCGTCTCAGTGCTATGTAGTGATTTAAAACCAGATTGAAATTTTTCAGAGATCATATTAAAATTAAGGTGGTCCTGCAACTGTAGGTAGACCACTTTCTCCAAGACTTTAGATAGAAAAGGAAGCTTTGAGATAGGCCTGTAGTTGGACAGAACAGTTGGGTCCAGGTTTTGTTTTTTAAGAAGAGGCTGAACTACAGCTTGTTTAAAGCATGATGGGACGCAGCCTGTAGCAAGGGACGTATTAATTAATCTCAGGATAAAAGGCCCAACAGTATTAAAAGTGCTTTTAAGCAAGCTCGGGGGAAGACAATCAGAGGGGCAGTGTGATGATCTTAGGTTACTAACTACCGCGGTCAAGTCCTTAAGGGAGACGGGATCAAACTGCTCTAAGACAGCTGAGCACACAGGAGAAGGACTCTGATCTGAGGCAGCAGACAACGAGACAAGGGCCCTAATCGATAGGATCTTGTCATTAAAAAATGCTAAAAAATCATCGCACATACTTGGTGAAGAAGTGACACCAGAATTATCACATAAACTAAGAAAGCGATTAAGAACGTTAAAAAGTACCTGAGGCCTGTGACTGTTTACTGACACTAAGTTTGAGACAAACTGTGTCTTTGCAGTTTTTACAGCTTCTTGGTAAGCAGAAAGACGAGTCCTTAAAATCTGTAGGGAAACATACAATCTGTCCTTTTTCCATCTCCTTTCAGCGCGTCTGTAGTCACGTCTGAGGGAGCGCGTATGTTCATTCAACCACGGCTCTGATAAATGCTTAGCGCGCACAGTCCTGAGCGGAGCAATAGAGTCCAAGATATCAGTGCAGGTAGAATGAAGAATGTCCGAAAGGTCCTCAACACTTTTACAGTTGGAGTTCATTATTCCAGAGTCCATAAAGGCAGCAGAAAAAGCAGGCGCTGTTAGTACATTAAGCGCTCGCTTTTTGCGCACTGGGACGTACGGCTTATCCATCGAGCAGCGCAGTGTTAGAGTGAACAACACAGGAAGATGATCGGAGATGCGCAACTCGGATATTTCCGTGATGAACACATCCAACCCGTGGGAGAGCACCAAGTCCAGTGTGTGACCTTTTTCATGCGTGGGACCAGTAACCCACTGGGTCAAGTTAAAAGAGTCAATAATATTTAAAAAGTCCTTGACCAAAAGTTTAGAGTCACAGCAGACATGGATGTTAAAATCACCAAGGATTAAAAAACTGTCAAATTTAAGAACGATTCCAGCCATAAAACCTGAAAACTCTTTGATAAAATCCTTGTTAAACTTGGGAGGGCGATATATGAGGGCACACAGCAAAGGCGCAGCAGAATTCAGGTGTAACTCAAACAGCTGGAGTTCAAAACTAGAAAATGAGTCGTGCTGTAATGTTTGATGGCAATGAAATTGAGCGTTGAACACGGTGGCTAAGCCTCCCCCCCTACCAGAGGACCGAGGGAGGCTGAAGAATGAGAAATTAGGAGGGACCAGTTCCGAAAAAGCTACAGACTCACCGGGTTGAAGCCATGTTTCTGTCAGAAACAGAAAGTCCAACTGTTGTGACTTTAGGAAGTCGTTTAATACAAACGTCTTGTTTGCTAATGATCTTACATTTAGTAAAGCCATTTGGAGTGTGTAGATCCTAACATCAGATGTTCCAGCTCGGTTAAGTGTGCGAAGATTTCCGTGGTCCACACCGCATCCACGGGTCCGAGGCCGCTTAGGGAAATAAAAAGCTGAGAGCGGGGGATCAAGTGTCGTGGGAGCTCCAGGGACAACAGGCAGGATCCATCTAAAGATGCACTCTGCTGGTCCAGTAGTTCCACGAGAAGCATGGAGAAGAGCTCGGACTTTGATGAGTGTACCAGCCCGCTTTCCTCGTTTCCTCGGGCGCTTCTTCCAGGAAGTGGTGTAGGTGTGTTGGCACAGATAAACCGGGATACAGGGCTCAAAAAGTGGAGGAGGCCCATAATCATCTCCTGTCTCAGTTTGCTTAAGAGCCAGGTCATACGATGCTTTGATTTCTAAGAGTAACTGGCGATTGTACACACGCAGAGCGAGGGCATTTTGGGATAAAATAGAGAAGGATAAGGCTAGCGAAAGCCAAAGCAAAGCTAGCAGAATTGACGGACGTGTCGCCGTGCATACTGCTGGCGCCATCAGCATCAGCAACTGCTGCCAGGCCTCTACTGCAGCCACCTTGAGTTGCTGCTTGTTTGTGGGTCTCTCTGCCTCTAGTTTTGTCTTCAGTGACTGAAAAGCTGCTCTGTTGGACTGAGATCAGGTGACTGACTTGGCCATTGAAGAATATCCCATTTCTTTGGCTTGAGGAACTCTTGGATTGTTTTTCACTGTGCTTTGGGTCATTATCCATTTGTACTGTGAAGTGCTATCCAACAAGTTTTGCAGCATTTGGCTGAATCTAAGCAGAGATATAGCCCTGTACACTTTAGATTTACTCCTGCTGCTTCTATCAGCAGTCACATCATCAATAAACACTAGTGACCCAGTTCCACTGGCAGTTATACATGCCCATGCCATAATATTTCTTCCTCTGTGTTTGACAGATGATGTGGTGGGCTTCAGATCGTGAGCTGTTCCTTTCATTCTCCATGCTTTTCTCTTTCCATCACCTTAGTACAAGTTAATCTTGGTTTTAAAGATTTTTTTCCCACAGAACTGTGGGGACTCTTTATACACGTTTACTTACAAATTCTAATCTGACCTTCTTGTTCTTGAGGTGGTTTGTGCCTCATTTTTTATATATAAAATTTATATTATGGATGGAATTCAGCCATCATCCACTTTATCTGTCTTCTGTAAAGGACTTCTTTCAGGCCTAAGTGTTGCTCAACTGATCACTCCATTCATTTCTTTTTAGATTCAGATTGTTTATTTAACCTCTTCTTATTTTTTTCTTATCCCTCTTTCAATTCCTTCAATTAAAGGTGAAAATCTGCTTGTCAGTTTACTTATACTGTATTTACTTATACTTAATTATTTGCTAGTTGAAGGGATACATTTAATTTAAAACAACTATGAAATGTAAAAACAAATCTAATGAATTACCTTTCATTAAAGTTAGCACAGTTTTGCTGTGAACAGTTGTGGTGTATTGCTATGCTATTCTCAGCAAAGGCTGAAACATATTGAAACACAAAAAGGCAATAGAGGCTCAGCACAGTCATTCTACTCAAGGTAATAAATGTATCGGGTTTTCTGCCCTCCAGCCACTTTTCTTAATCTGGACTTGGAGGGTCATATCCATTTGTCAGCCTAAAACAGGCAAATGGAGTTTCATTTGTGGTGCTCAGAGTAACTCTACCTGTTTGTCTCTAAAGAAACAATATCTGAGTATTGGTGTGTTTACTCAAAACAATGGTTAATGATAAGTTTTTATCTTTTCAAGAGCTTAATAAAATTTAGCGTGAATAAAAACTAACTGGATTGACTCTTCATCATCTGAAATACAAGTACAACCATGTAATAAACTACAAATTTGGGCGATCGTACATTTATATACAACATAACACAACTTCATACAATAGAAACATTTTAAAATTGCATACTCTGCATATATTACACTGTGACAGTGTTGCAACTACTTGCACTTTAAATTCTGACTACACCTACACATAAGCTGCACTTGTTTTTGGGCGATCGTGGCTCAAGAGTTGGGAGTTCGTCTTGTAATCAGAAGGTTGCCGGTTCGAGGCCCGGCTCCGACAGTCTCAGTCGTTGTGTCCTTGGGCAAGACACTTCACCCGTTGCCTACTAGTGGTGGTCAGAGGGCCCAGTGACGCCAGTGTCCGGCAGCCTCGCCTCTGTCTGTGCAGCTGTGGCTACAATGTAGCTTGCCATCACCAGTGTGTGAATAACTGAATGTAGTGTAAAGCGCTTTGGGGTCCTTAGGGACTAAGTAAAGTGCTATACAAATACAGGCCAAACTTACAGACTGATACCTGTTAACTTAAAGATCATAATCATCAACTTTTAAAATGCTTAAAGAATCATGTGAATGCAAAGCAGCTTAACATGCATGGATCTACGCAACAGACGGAGATTCTTTAATCGGTTGGTGAATATTTGCTAGCAGTCGCTGAGTGAAATTGGTTACAAACAAATATCTGATGTTTCACTAAAGCTATCTTGCAATTGCATTGGTCACTTTGGTCACCAACTTGCCTGCAAACTTTTGCCAAGTACTCGGCGAGCAGCTATGAAATAAAATCCAGAAACGAAGAAACCAGTAACTGATTTTCACCGTGTGTCAGCAGGAACATAAGCAGCACTTGCCTACACATTTTCTTTACATCTGTGTTGTTGACGTCTGAGATGGATGAGGTTAACCTGAATGGATGAGTAAAGCTGTGTTAGGGTACCTGGGTCGTTGACCCAGTGTTTTCAGTTTTGTACCTTTATTTGTGTTCTCATCTTGGTTTATTACTGTATCTTGGTTTATTACTGTGACGGTTTTGGTTTCTCTTTTACATTTCTATTTTTCCCTGTTTCTTCTTGGTTTGTGATTTTGTGTTTCTCAAGTTTGGGTTTCCATACTCTGTTCCGTGTCCAGTCAGTGTCTGGGTCTGCCCTCGTCCTACGTCTCTGTTCCCCCTCTTGCTTGTGAGTCTGTGTCTGTAAGTTCAGTCTGTGTTTCCTGTTTTACTTTGAAGGTCCGTGTCTCATGTTAATGTGTCTGGTTTTGCTTCCTTTGTCTCATCAGCCCTGATTTGCCCCAGCTGTGTTTCCCTCCTTTCTCCCATTATGCTTAGTTTATGTTTTCCAGTTTAGTTAGTTTTTGAGTCCATCATTCCTCCACTTCTTCCTGCATACAACCTTTACATGACAAGCTGAGGTGAATGAAAAAGCAAAAAGCACTCATCAAGCAAGGATGAGTGCTAATTAGCTAATGCTGGGTACTTACCTAACATCAATCTATGGATAAGGTAATACAAAACATTTTTTAAACTGTGCATAGAAAAATGACTTGAATGAAGGACTAACAAGCGGAGTGTCTGTGGAGAAAGATGGTCTGTGTGTAATGCAACTACGCTTGAGATTCAGAAGAAAGCTCTGTAAGCATTAATTCAAAATAATTGAAATAATGCTTACTATTACCCAATTTTCTAATTAATTGAGAATTCCAAGCACTGTGTTTTATTTATTTCATCCACTCGTGATGCAAACTCAGGACTTATGTGTGATGTTATATTTTATTCTATAAAAATCTGCACACTCAAAATGTATTCAAAGAATTTACTAACTTCAGACAACTTGTAAAGTTGTGTTTATAAGCTTTTAGCAGCGGTGTTCCCAGGACAAAATTACTACCTCTCATATTGCTTTCTGTTACTTCACTTCGCTTATTTCCCAATGATGGTCCCCTCTAAACAGTCTTAGTCCAACATATTTTAGCTGCACTCATCAACACAGCAGTTCCCAAACTTGCAGAAGGAGTGAATACTCTCGAGTTCGATGTTCAGTTCAAGCGGATCAAGAATGAAGACGAGATAGAGACTTAGGAAAATCAATTGCACTGTGAAAAAGAAGGCAATCTGTCAGACCACATAACTACAGCACAGTGATTTTAACACATCCAGTCAGGCAGAGCATGTCTGAAGAGCAGCTTCGCTTGCTTTGCCATAGAACTGCACTGGTCTATCAGGTTATCTCTCCATCACAGAGGTTGTCCAAACAAGAGTTGCTGTCTGGCCCTCTTGCTTGAGCATGTGTCTGCTTTTTATTTCAAGTCCAAATCCTTTGGAATCAATGCAATACACACTCAGTGAGACAGACGTCATTAAACTAGCTGTTAGTCAAATGAAATCTGAATTATAACTGCACGGATAGCTGCAGTACCTTACAGTGATTAAAAATGACAAATCAGAATTTTAATATTGGCTTCTGCCATGAAGACTGACTTTAGTTTTCTGTTATTTTTGAATAGGCTGCCAGCAATATGACATGTTTTTAACTGTGCTCCTCTATTGAACAACAAATTGGTAATATTACAGCGACACTGGACATCAGTGTTTGACAAAACCCAGTATCTGTCATGCCATGTTGGCACATAAGTGAACATGGCATGACTAACTTGGGCATCTGTGAAGGCATGATTACTGTTGAATGAGTTTTGGTGGAAAGGCTTTGCTTATTTCAGTAAGACAATGCTAAACCCACTCTGCACATGTCCCAACAGCAGGACTCCACATCCAGGAAGAATGGGGAAAAACATTTCAAATTAAAAGAAGGAAAAAAACTCAAATGTTTACAAAGAATCAGTGTGACAAATAAAAATAAACCACCCTGATTGTTGTTGTTGTTGTTGTTTTTTAATGGGTTGGTTTATTTGGTTTGTTTATGTAACTTTTTAGGTTATAAGCAATACTTTAAGATTAATCATTCTGGAAAAAAAGCTTTATATTAGTTGGGGAGAACTGCACTGAATATACATATATATTATAAATAAATGCAGAGACACAGGAAGCCCATAGAAGCATGATGATATCAACTGTTAATGGGTCACCTTTTGTGAATGAGTTCTTGATGATAAATGTCACCAGAATTCATGCAGTGTTTGCCTTCAAAACAAATCTTGCAACTCTTGAACCATGTTGGTTGAAGCAGTAAGCATCAACCTTTACTTTTTCCATGTTTCATTACCACTTGGCAAGCAGTTGACGAGTGTTTGCAGACAAGTAGGCATCTTCCAATTACATTACAGCCTGTGTGACTGGGGCCTAGGATGGAAGGTAAACTTCACCATTATTTCTACCTCAGTAATCACAGATTCACTATTTGTTTCTCAAGCTGGAATGTAAGCTTCATTTAATCTTAGGTGCAAGTGCGTAACTGCTGTGACGCAATTTTCCGAAAGAATGAGCTTTTCTAGGGAGCAAAGGGGTCTGTTTTTCTTATTCTCTCAGCAAATAGAGTCAGGACATAGACAGAGAGCAGTGAAAGCACCAAAAGCCCTTCGTTCAGGGTTTTGCATTATTAGTTCATTTAAAATTGATTAATTTTAACTTGATGACAAATAAAATCCTGCCATGTTTTGATAGGAAATAAAACTAAATTTAATGCCATTAATTTAATTGATATATGTAAAATAATTGTGGGGTTTTTGTTTTTTTTAATTATATTGAGCATCAACAATGTAGTACAAAGACATCCTTTTTATATATTTACCCCACCCCAAGAACATATTGGACACCGATCCAGAGGGGAAAAAATTAAAATAAATAAATGAATAAAGTGTATTTAAATGAGGTCAGGGCTCTAGAGTGCGACCAAATTTTTCAGTGGTGTGACTAAAAAAATATATTTGGTTGCACCTGTGCGACCAACTGTTCGGGTAGCAAAAAAAAAAATCTGCAACCTTCCCTGTGGTCAACAACAGACACAGACACACATTATGCCCCTATCGTGGACTAAACCAATCAGAGATAGTCAGGGGCGGGACCTCTCTGATTGGCCGTGGTTCAGTTGAAAGTGCAGGTGGAAGTGGGAGGTGAGTAGCTTGAATAAAGCGATATCAATTCATTAAATCCTGAATCGACTTTTAAATATAACTGTGTTTTGCCAGAAACGCCAGATTCTCAGATTAAAGCTCACAAAACCATTTCAACAACAACCAAACAGTAAATGAGAGCAGGTACACGGATTCCACACAAAGACATAAACACAGAACGGACCCGACACATCAGAATCAACTTTGTCTTTCTCGGCTTTCTCACCCGACGGCCCGTAGACGGACACGCTGTCGGAGCTTAGCGATTCTGATGCGTCCGGTCCGCGCTGTGATTACGTCTTCTTGCGCTGATTCTGAGCTGCAGGTTTTGTCTCTCTCCAACCAAAATTCACCGAGCCAGCAGCAAAAGAAGCAGCAAACTGCGCTTCACATTTGATCAATGTCGTCATGAATTTTGCTGTTTTGCTTCCACGACTATTAAAATCACACTCCATGCACAGCTATCTCTCTCTCTATCTCTCTCTGTACTTCAAGAACAGTTTCCCGTCTCCAATCTCTGTTTTCCGTATTATTCATTCGCTTATTACCCACCAGTCTACCGTTGTTTACAGCGCTGTCGGCTGCTGTCTTTTTCTTTTCTTTTTCTTTTTTTCACTTAAATGACCTCGGACAAGAAAGCCTATTTTTTCTGTTGTTCAATACTGAAGAAATTTAAACTTTATATGCAGAACATTGTAGAATATTTTTAAGGTTATCTGCTATAAAAAGCCAGACCAGGAAAATCTCCTTCATGTTTTTCTGTGTTTTATTCTCAGTTACTTTCACACAAAGGCATCTGCTGTGATGTTCACAATTCTGATGAAGTCAGTACTGATAAATGATCAGAATTATAATATTTCTGACTGTCTGAGGCTAAGTTGAATCGAATCGGGACTTTGAAAACCGGAATCGAATGGATTATAGAAATCAGTGATGATACCCAGCCCTAGTGAGCAGCCTAGGCACGACAGAAGTGGATGTAGCTGTAATAGGAAAAGAACTATTGCTAACTTTTCTGTTAAGTTAAGGTCTGATCCTTCTGAAATGCATAGCCAGTGCTCTGACACGGTGTCATCAATCTTTGAATGCTGAAAAAGCACAGTGTATCCAGAAAAACACATTATATTATATAAATTATTATAAAATTTGTGTGCGCTTAACTTTTGTGCCGGTACGCCTAACTTTAAAAAGTTAGGCGTACCTGTACGCCCATGGCAAAAAGTTAGTCTAGAGCCCTGGAGGTACAAGGAAATTCACCATATTTGAAGATGTGCACTTAAAGGGGAATAGTTTGCACAAAATTAATCCCAATCACACAAAAGGATTTACGGCAGCTGTCAAGCATCTTTCAGGTGGGTATGGTTTTAATTTTCTCTAAATGTTTTAGCAATGTATCCCAAACAGCAAAGAATCTCTCCTTCGACCCCTTGAGCGCGTACTTTATCTTTTCCAACTGTATAAATTGTGTCAGGTCACTAAACCACAAAGCCGCTTTGGGTGGCTTTTTTGACTTCCAATGCAACAATATCCTTCTGCGTGCAAGCAGTGTAGTGAAAGCGCTTATGTTTTTATGACTCTTCCTTAATGTTCTATGTCCTCTATCTGTGACACCAAATATAGCCATAGCTGCATTGGGTTGAAGCTCAACATTCAATGCTTCGGACAATGTTTTGAAAATTGTTGATCAGTAGGCTTTTAAAGTTGGACATGACCAAAACATATGTGTTAAATCTGCAGAGGGATTTCTACATCTCTCACAGCTTGCATCTATGTTTGGAAATATTTTGGCCAGTCTTGCCTTGGAGTAATGAATGCAGTGTAGAATCTTGAACTGTATGGTGTTTAATTTGGCACAAAAAGTGCTGTTGTTTACTCTTAAAAGAAAAAAAATTGTTTTAATACATTTATTTTTAAGGGAATCTAAAGCTACTTTCTTTCCGCCCTCTAGCGTTTCCCCTCAAAGCTTGGCCATTTGTGTGTTGACTGTGAAATAAAAAGTAGCCCATGTTTCCTACTGCTGTCAAAAAACAAAAGGCAGTACAAAATCTACCAAATGCAAATGCTTCATCCTGCCAAATAGTGACATTTCAGCAGCCATTGTGTGAATAATGTGGTGATGTCACTGACTATACCCACTATAGACATTTAATGCACAGATGCTTCCAGAGCAGTAACGGGTTCAGTGTTTCACTGCAGTCAAATTGCTCTGAGAGCATGACATTACTGCCACCAGTTGGACACTGCAGAAAATGGTCAGTCAATAATTAAACCGAACTCAGTCAGATGTAACTTTGCACCGTCACTTCATAAAAAGAAATTGTCCGACATTAAGGAAAGGTGACAAGTCTTGATATGTAGGGCAGGGCAGTCATTTTGATCCTGAATGCAATACACAGCTTCCTACTTTTTCATCCTTTAAAATTAAAACCCAAAGTGATTTATGGCTTAGTATAAAAACTCTCATACGGGTCCACCTTTATCCACTTACCTGATCTTTGTGCCTAATTTTATTCCATATCCAGCATTAGCAGCCTTTGCATGACTAACTCCCCTAATTACTGCTACTGTCATTTTTCTCAGGTTCACCACTTATTAACTGAGTAACAGTGCAGCCCACTGATCCCACGTTACCACTTCTCTCCATGTTGCTTATACATCAGTGTGCATGTATATGCAAACAAAAGTGACAAATATCAAATATGAGTTGTATATCAATGATGGTAGTCCACTGAAGCTTCTTTTACAGGTCACCTGTAAGGTAGATGGCTTCCAGTTCCTTGTATTTATTTTTATTTTTAAAACACAGACTAGAAATCTCTTCGATCTTGAGTGGCACACCAGTATTTGACTCTGTCCTGTTTTTTGCACTCTGTCCTGTTGTTTCTGCTGCCTTATTCCTGATCAAACCCGATATCCAAGGAGATTGAAAGAAAAGGCAGTCTTTACCTTTGCTATCCGTCAGCTTAATCCCCAAGAAACATAGCTTCATTTTCTCTCAACACTGTTTTGTTAGCCACCCTTAACTTCTTCCCCCAAGCGCTCTCGGTGTTTCATCACTCCTAATCATTAAAAGTTTCTCAAATCCTTTCCCCTCTTTCAAATCCTTTCCCCTTGTGGAAGAGGTATCTTTCCATCTTTCTTATCCAACAATGAGATTATTTGCCATATTTTCTTTTCAAATAAAGGAGCACCTCGATCCTAGTCGAGCGTTACCTACAAAGCTTGAAGGGGATCACACAGACTGTAGTGTTTTCGCATCTTCCTCTTTATTCAGAGACCATAAGTCAAAAAGCCTCTATAAAACTCCAAACAGGAGTTTAAATATGATAAGTGGTGAAAACATTTCTCAAACTGTCGATGGCAACAATAAAGCTCCAAGAATCAAATGACAAATCAGGTCCAGCTAAGGCAACTATCTGGAAAAAAAACAAACATATTTCTTTTAAAGTTTGTCAACTTTTTGGCAATTGAATAAAATGCGTGTATACATTGTATCCACAAACAATGTCAGTTATTTCAGGGCACTTTACACAGTAAGGTACACACAGTTTTAGGAATAATCTTAGCTGAAATAAACTATGGTTTAATGTACTCTGTGTCAAAAAATGTGACATTCAATCAAGCTGATCATCTCCTTCTGTGAGCTCTGTGGCTCCACTGTGAAACTACACACTTGCCTCTTTCCTGAAACAACTTCATTAGTTACACCTTCTTAGCACTGGGCCAGACCCTCTCTTATCTCAATTTTCCTTGGCATAGACTCAGCAAGGTGCTAGAAACATCCTACAGAGATTTTAGTCCATCTTGACACGATGTCATCGCAAAGATGCTGCAGATTCATCGACTCTGTAGCAGCCATTGTAGATGATGGGTACATGATGGTCATTAAGAGATGGACATGATCAACAGCAATACTCGGGTGGAGCCTAAAGTGGACCCAGCAAAATTTCCTGCACTATTACATTACAGATGATACACGGTAGGATGGATTCATACTTTTCACATTGTTTACACTAAATTCTGATCCTGCCATCTGAATGTCAGGACAAAAATCTAGATTCAGCACAGGCAGAGTTTCGCTAATCTTCTATTCTTTTTTTGTTTTGGTAAGCCTCAGTTTTCTGTTCTTAGCCGACAGGAGCGGCACCCATTGTGTTCTTCAGCTGTAGGTCATCTGCTTCATCATTTGACATGTTGTGCCTACAGAGATGCTCTTTTGCTTACCGTGGTTGAGTTGCTGTTGCCATGCTATCGGCTCGAAGCAGTCTGGGGATTCACATCTGACCTCTGGAAAAGCATCTTTACCCAGAGAACTGCCGCACACTGGATATATTCTCTTTTTAACACCAATCTCTGTAAACCCTAGAGATGGTTGTGTGGGAAAATTCCAGTACATCGGCACTTTCTTTGACCAGTTCATCTGCTGCTAACAACCATGCTGCATTTAAAGTCCCTCAAATCACCTTTCTTTCCAATTCTGGTGCTTGGTTGCCAGCATGTGATTGGCTGATTACATATTTGCATAAAAGAGCAGTTGAACAGATGTCTGTGTAATCAGTGCTTCCCCCGCAGATGTTGTTAAGGTAGCCGGTTTGTGTGTCTGGGAGTTCTGAATTTAAAATTTTGTTAATTTTATTCTGTAACAGACTTTACGGTTCCACATTGCAGTGTCATGATCAGTTCTGTGGTTAGCTGTGTGCAGACCTAAATGCTGAACACAAGAGATGGAAGTTCAGGCACCAGAACATGAGGTGAGCGTTTAATGCTCGATCGAAAGGAAAGGAAAATATGGTTCAAAATCAAAAAACAAACGAGGAATAATTACACAGGGAGTGGAACCACTAGTAGGTACTTGACACAGCGGGACACAAGGGGAAGAAAACAACAATAGATTATACAAGATAAACCTAAGGCAGAAACTGAAGCAAGGAACTAGGATTTAATATACTTAAAAATGTGGCAAACAAGAATAATAAGAATAATAAACAAGAAACAAGAATAACTAGAAAAATTTGCATTTCCTGCGAAAATGCAGTGTGGATGCTTTAAAGCTGAAGCTGTATGCAAAAAGTAGCTGAAAAAGCTGAAAAGTTGCAGAAATTGTAAAAACTTTGCAGAAGCAAAGGAACTTTGCGAAAATGGAATAACTTAGCAGAACTGCAATATCTTAGAGGAAACATAATACTTGGCAGAAATACAATAGCATAGCAGAACTTAGCAGAAATATTGTAACTTACCAGAAACATAATAACTTCTCAAAAATACAAGAATTTAGGAGAAATAGTATAAGTTAACAGAAAGAATATATTTAGCCAAAAATACTGAAGCATTACAGAAACACTATGATTTAGAAAAATAGTACAACAGAGCAGAAATACTGTGATTTACCAGAGACACTGTGATGAACTATGAATATTGTCATTTTGAATTAATACTGTGTTTTAGCACAAATACTATAATTTGACAGAAATACTATCATTTGGCAGAAATACTATGTTTCAGCACAAATACTCTGGTTTAGCACAAATATTATAACATAGCAGAAATATAATTATATAGCAGAAATGCTATATTTAGAAAGAAAAATATAATATAGTAGAAATACTATGATTTAGCAGAAATACTGTAATCAGCACATATACTGTAACATGACAGAAATTCCTCCACTTAGTAGTAATACTATAACATAACACAAATGTTATGATTTGGCACAAAAACCATGATTTGGCAAAAATACTATGATTTAGCAGAAATACTATGATTGAGCAGAAGTACTAAGATGTAGTAAAAGTACTTTGATTTAACAGAAATACAATTATGGAGGAGTAATACTTTAAAATGGGAGAAATATTGATACACACACACATACACAGAGCCTAAAGGGAAGAGTATTTGTGCCATGGAGTGTTAACAAGAATGTGAGGTCCATATTAGAAAAGCTGGTAAAATGCTAAAAGTTTGCATAATTGTAATAAATGATGAATATGAATTACTGGTCTGTGATAGTGTATTAATTTGTAGGGAAAAAAACCAGTAGACTAAGGTGGAATCGAACCCACGACGTTTGGGTCGCAGACCCGTGTCATTACCAACTGCGCCACTGGGAAAGAGAGAGGGTGCCTTGAAAAACAGGGTGATGAGCAGTCAGAATTAGATCGCGGTGAGAGGCAAAAAGCGCCGTTTTTTGGAGTTACAAAACGTTGTGAAACTCAAAGACTAGGTGGACTAGAAGCATAATTCTTGTACTGGCTGAATCAGCGGACTTTGGTGTACTTTGACCGCGATTTTCATTGCTCTCTGTACACCTGTCGCTGAGATATGACGAGAGAAGAAACGGCAGACCTCAGATATGATTGGCTGGCTGGGAAGCCGTGCAGGATTTTTGCAGTCTATTTCTCATAGTGACGACTCCCCTCAAACAAATGACCATAATTTCCTAACCGTAGGGGCTAGAACGGTCATTCTTACACCGTTTTGTTCAGAAGAGATTGGGGAATCTTCAAGTGTTGACAATTTATCATTAAAATATGAATTTTTAGAGATATATGACATGGATGACTTGTTGACTTAGAAGCCACGAATTCCCCAATATGCAAATTTGAATGCCTCAGCCCACATATATGATTGGCTGGCTGGGAAGCCGTGCAGGCCCTGATTTGTGGATTTGAATTCCTCAGCCCTCAGATATGATTGGCTGGCTTAGAAGCCATGAAGGCCCCAATATGCAAATTTGAATACCTCAGCCCACATATATGATTGGCTGGGAAGCCGTGCAGGCCTGGATTTGAAAATTTGAATGTCTCAGTCCTCACAGAAGATTGGCTGCCTGGGGACCTGGCAGAAATATATAGAAATAGTATGATTAAGCATAAATACTACATTTAGTAGAAATACTATGTTTTAGCACAAATACTATAAAAAGAAGAAATACTATAATTTAGCAGAAATACTATATTAAGCACAAATCCTATAAAAAGCAGAAATACTATATTAAGCAATATAAATATCCTATAAAAATCCTATAAAAAGCAAAAATACTGTACTATGATTTGGTAGAAAAATTATAATTAATCAGAAATACTATATTTGGCACAAATCTTATAAAATAGCAGAAATAGTATGATTTAGCACAATGGTAATAACTTAAACAGAAAAATTGGAAAAGCAAAATGGACAGCTGAAAAAAGGGTGAGAGAAGTCAGTTTCTAGCTCAGTCAAGCAGGCTGGGAGCTGCTGAATTTGAATCCACCAATCAGAGAGCCTGTGCACTTTTTCCCGCCAAAACAGGTGCACGCAGCACAGAGAGACACAGGATTTTTGCAGTCTATTTCTCATAATGACGACTCCCCTCAAACAAATGACCATAATTTCCTAACCGTAGGGGCTAGAACGGTCATTCTTACACCGTTTTGTTCAGAAGAGATGGGGGAATCTTCAAGTGTTGACAATTTATCATTAAAATATGAATTTTTAGAGATATATGATATGGATGACTTGTTGACTTAGAAGCCACGAATTCCCCAATATGCAAATTTGAATGCCTCAGCCCACATATATGATTGGCTGGCTGGGAAGCCGTGCAGGCCCTGATTTGTGGATTTGAATTCCTCAGCCCTCAGATATGATTGGCTGGCTTAGAAGCCATGAAGGCCCCAATATGCAAATTTGAATGCCTCAGCCCACATATATGATTGGCTGGGAAGCCGTGCAGGCCCTGATTTGAAAATTTGAATGTCTCGGTCCTCACAGAGGATTGGCTGCCTGGGGACCTGGCAGAAATATATAGAAATAGTATGATTAAGCATAAATACTACATTTAGTAGAAATACTATGTTTTAGCACAAATACTATAAAAAGAAGAAATACTATAATTTAGCAGAAATACTATATTAAGCACAAATCCTATAAAAAGCAGAAATACTATATTAAGCACAAATCCTATAAAAAGCAGAAATACTATATTAAGCAATATAAATATCCTATAAAAATCCTATAAAAAGCAAAAATACTGTACTATGATTTGGTAGAAAAATTATAATTAATCAGAAATACTATATTTGGCACAAATCTTATAAAATAGCAGAAATAGTATGATTTAGCACAATAGTAATAACTTAAACAGAAAAATTGGAAAAGCAAAATGGACAGCTGAAAAAATGCTGAACATGCTGAGGGTCCCTAAAATATACTTGTTAAATGAAAAAAAATGGCAAAAAAAAATATAACAGCCCCACAATCACAAATATGGAAACACACATGCACAGAGAGACACACACACAAGATCCAATTCAGTCAACCAGTCTAAATATATTGAATTTGAATCTTACAATGAGATCATCCCATAAAAAGGCTTTCTCTCTCTCTCTCTCTCTCTCTCTCTCTCTCTCTCTCTGTCACACACACACACACACACACACACACACACAAGATCCAATTCGGTCAACCAGTCTAAATATATTGAATTTAAATCTTACAATGAGATCATCCCATAAAAAGGCTCTCTCTCTCTCTATCTCTCTCTCTCTCTCTCTCTCTGTCTCTCTCTCTCTCTGTCACACACACACACACACACACACACAAACACAAGATCCAATTCGGTCAACCAGTCTAAATATATTGAATTTAAATCTTACAATGAGATCATCCCATAAAAAGGCTCTCTCTCTCTCTCTCTCTCTCTCTCTCTCTCTCTCTCTCTGTCACACACACACACACACACACACACACACACACACACACACACACACACACACAAGATCCAATTCAGTCAACCAGTCTAAATATATTGAATTTGAGTCTTACAATGAGATCATCCCATAAAAAGACTCTCTCTCTCTCTCTCTCTCTCTCTCTCTCTCTCTCTGTCACACAAACACACACACACACACACACACACACACACACACACACTCACACTCACACACACACTCACACACACACAGGGAGAGAGAAGTATGTTTCTAGGTCAAAGCCTGGGAGCTACTGAATTTGAATCCACCAATCAGAGAGCCTGTGCACTTTTTCCCGCCAAAACAGGTGCATGCAGCACAGAGAGACACAGGACTTTTGCAGTCTATTTCTCATAGTGACGACTCCCCTCAAACAAATGACCATAATTTCCTAACCGTAGGGGCTAGAACGGTCATTCTTACACCGTTTTGTTCAGAAGAGATGGGGGAATCTTCCAGTGTTGACAATTTATCATTAAAATATGAATTATTAAAGATATTTGACTTCTAATGCACCATAACTGAGTAGAGCGAAGCAAAAACTGCCTTGACCTGCCCTCAAACAACGCTTTTTAACTCTAAATCTATTTGGAGTATCGATATCATTCTTTCACCGTAAGAGACAGCAGGCTTTGGTGAACAGTCATGGAAATTTTCAGGTCTCTGTGGAAATCCATCAAAAAGATATGACGAGAGAAAAAAGTGGTTCATTTCCAGAGTTTGAAATCTGAAGAAATCTGAGCGAAGGACGAATTTCCTACCCTCAAACAAGTCCAACTCATTTCAGAACGGTAATAGGTGAGAAAAAAATTCTTGAATTGTGAGCGTCAGGAGTGTCTGAAGATATACGGGGACAAGCCTCATGTTTGAACTTCGCTTCGTTAAGGAGATATGACGATTCGAATATGCCTCTCATTACAGAAATCCAGCGGTGATTTTGAACAAACTCTCCATTGACTTTCTATGGAGAGTTTTGAGACTTTGTGTTGGTCTGAGGAGATTTGCCAAAATTCTATAAATTCCACAACAATGATAGTGACATTTTCTGAAAGCCAGCAAAAATACCTACATTTTGATGTATAATTTGTGGAAGTTGAGTGCAAATTGAGCAAGTAGCAAACAGTTGTTCGGACATGAAGAGAAGACTGCGAAACCTAGAGTGGCACACTGGAAGCCAAGTGCATAGCAACCATAACAACGCATGTATTTTGTGAAAAATCCAAATTTTGCAACTCAAAACTTTAAGAGGCATAAAAGTAAAACGGTAAAAGATTTGAAAAAGCTGATTTATACCTGAATAGCCCAATAATTTGTGAACATTTTAAAGTTTGAATGGTTGTTCTACGTGAAAATATGAGGAAGTAGTTAAGTTGCAAAAACAAGAAAGTTTTAGCAGAATTCCCATTCATTTCAATGGGACAAATTAAAGGAAAAAAGTGGAATATTTTAAAAAGTATAATAGTGAAAAATACCAAAATACATAGCCGGAAAGAGCAAAAATAGCAGAATAGTTTAAAATTTGAACGGTGAAAATCGGCTGAAAACTGTGGAAGTAGTTCAACGGCGAAAAGTGTACGGAAACACCAAGAATAATAATAATAATAACTAGAAAAATTTGCATTTCCTGCGAAAATGCAGTGTGGATGCTTTAAAGCTGAAGCTGTATGCAAAAAGTAGCTGAAAAAGCTGAAAAGTTGCAGAAATTGTAAAAACTTTGCAGAAGCAAAGGAACTTTGCGAAAATGGAATAACTTAGCAGAACTGCAATATCTTAGAGGAAACATAATACTTGGCAGAAATACAATAGCATAGCAGAACTTAGCAGAAATATTGTAACTTACCAGAAACATGATAACTTCTCAAAAATACAAGAATTTAGGAGAAATAGTATAAGATA
The DNA here is from genome assembly GCF_051167445.1 of Perissodus microlepis. Lineage (NCBI taxonomy): Eukaryota > Metazoa > Chordata > Actinopteri > Cichliformes > Cichlidae > Perissodus > Perissodus microlepis. The sequence goes on along the minus strand of NC_140470.1, from coordinate 25,888,402 downwards.
ACAGAAAGAATATATTTAGCCAAAAATACTTAAGCATTACAGAAACACTATGATTTAGAAAAATAGTACAACAGAGCAGAAATACTGTGATTTACCAGAGACACTGTGATGAACTATGAATGTTGTCATTTTAAATTAATACTATGTTTTAGCACAAATACTCTGGTTGAGCACAAATATTATAACATAGCAGAAATACAATTATATAGCAGAAATGCTATATTTAGAAAGAAAAATATAATATAGTAGAAATAGTATGATTTAGCAGAAATACTACAATATAGCATAATAACAATGATTTAGAACAAATACTATGATTGAGCAGAATAGTAATAACTTAAGTGAAAATACTGGAAAAGTAAGATGACAAGCTGAAAAAAAAACGGAACATGGTTAAGTCCCCTCAAAACTAATTGTTGTTCACCTGTGAAAAAAAAATAAAGAAATAAAAATAAATTTAAAAAACAAGAAGGAACAGCCAACAGATACACACAAAATCAAATATGTATACACAAATGCACAGAGAGAGAGACACACGGAGGGTCTATGCCAGTCAACCAGTCTGAATATATTATAATTTTTTCCAACAATGAGATGCTGCCCTAAAGAGGGTCTCTCTCTCTCTCTCTGTCACACACACACACACACACACACACACACAGCAGCGGCAAGTGAACTGGGCTGTTAACAGCATGTTTCTTAGTCAGTCAACCAGTTGTGAGTTTTGAATGCCTCAGCCCACATATATGATTGGCTGGTTGGGAAGCCGTGCAGGCCCTGATTTGTGAATTTGAATGTCTCAGTCCTCACAGAGGATTGGCTGCCTGGGGACCTGGCAGAAATATATAGAAATAGTATGATTAAGCATAAATACTACATTCAGTAGAAATACTATTTTTTTTTAGCACAAATGCTATAAAATGGCAAAAATACTATAATTTAGCAGAAATACAATATTAAGCACAATTCCTATAAAAAGCAGAAATACTATGATTGAGCAGAAGTACTAAGATGTAGTAAAAGTACTTTGATTTAAGAGAAATACAATTATGGAGGAGTAATACTTTAAAATGGGAGAAATATTGATACACACACACATACACAGAGCCTAAAGGGAAGAGTATTTGTGCCATGGAGTGTTAACAAGAATGTGAGGTCCATATTACAAAAGCTGGTAAAATCCTAAAAGTTTGCAGAATTGTAATAAATGATGAATATGAATTACTGGTCTGTGATAGTGTATTAATTTGTAGGGAAAAAACCTGTTGACTAAGGTGGAATCGAACCCACGAGCTTTGGTTTGGAGACCCGTGTCATTACCAACTGCGCCACTGGGAAAGAGAGCTGGCGCCTTGAAAAACAGGGTGATGAGCAGTCAGAATTAGATCGCGGTGAGAGGCAAAAAGCGCCGTTTTTTGGACTTACAAAACGTTGTGTAACTCAAAAACTAGGTGGACTAGAAGCATAATTCTTGTACTGGCTGAATCAGCGGACTTTGGTGTACTTTGACCGCGATTTTCATTGCTCTCTGTACATCTGTCGCTGAGATATGACGAGAGAAGAAACGGCAGACCTCAGATATGATTGGCTGGCTGGGAAGCCGTGCAGGATTTTTGCAGTCTATTTCTCATAATGACGACTCCCCTCAAACAAATGACCATAATTTCCTAACCGTAGGGGCTAGAACGGTCATTCTTACACCGTTTTGTTCAGAAGAGATGGGGGAATCTTCAAGTGTTGACAATTTATCATTAAAATATGAATTTTTAGAGATATATGACATGGATGACTTGTTGACTTAGAAGCCACGAATTCCCCAATATGCAAATTTGAATGCCTCAGCCCACATATATGATTGGCTGGCTGGGAAGCCGTGCAGGCCCTGATTTGTGGATTTGAATTCCTCAGCCCTCAGATATGATTGGCTGGCTTAGAAGCCATGAAGGCCCCAATATGCAAATTTGAATGCCTCAGCCCACATATATGATTGGCTGGGAAGCCGTGCAGGCCCGGATTTGAAAATTTGAATGTCTCAGTCCTCACATAGGATTGGCTGCCTGGGGACCTGGCAGAAATATATAGAAATAGTATGATTAAGCATAAATACTACATTTAGCAGAAATACTATATTAAGCACAAATCCAATAAAAAGCAGAAATACTATATTAAGCACAAATACTATAAAAAGCAGAAATACTATATTAAGCACAAATACTATAAAAAGCAGAAATACTGTACTATGATTTGGGAGAAAAACTATAATTATTAGAAATACTATATTTGGTAGAAATACTATGTTTTGGCAGAAATACTATATTTACCTCAAATCCTATAAAATAGCAGAAATAGTATGATTTAGCAGAAATACTGTATTTAGCACAAGTACCAAAGAGTAGCAGAAATACTATGATTGAGCAGAAGTACCAAGATGTAGTAAAAGTACTTTGATTTAACAGAAATACAATTATGGAGGAGTAATACTTTAAAATGGGAGAAATATTGATACACACACACATACACAGAGCCTAAAGGGAAGAGTATTTGTGCCATGGAGTGTTAACAAGAATGTGAGGTCCATATTAGAAAAGCTGGTAAAATGCTAAAAGTTTGCAGAATTGTAATAAATGATGAATATGAATTACTGGTCTGTGATAGTGTATTACATTGTAGGGAAAAAAACCGGTAGACTAAGGTGGAATCGAACCCACGACGTTTGGATGGCAGACCCGTGTCATTACCAACTGCGCCACTGGGAAAGAGAGCGGGCGCCTTGAAAAACAGGGTGATGAGCAGTCAGAATTAGATCGCGGTGAGAGGCGAAAAATGCCGTTTTTTGGACTTACAAAACGTTGTGTAACTCAAAAACTAGGTGGACTAAAAGCATAATTGTTGTACTGGCTGAATCAGCGGACTTTGGTGTACTTTGACCGCGATTTTCATTGCTCTTTGTACATCCGTCGCTGAGATATGACGAGAGAAGAAACGGCAGACCTCAGATATGATTGGCTGGCTGGGAAGCCGTGCAGGCCCTGATATGTGCATTTGAATGTCTGAGTCCTCACAGAGGATTGGCTGCCTGGCAGAAATATATAGAAATAGTATGATTAAGCATAAATACTACATTTAGCAGAAATACTTTATTAAGCACAAATCCTATAAAAAGCAGAAATACTATATTAAGCACAAATCCTATAAAAAGCAGAAATACTATATTAAGCACAAATCCTATAAAAAGCAGAAATACTATATTAAGCACAAATCCTATAAAAAGCAGAAATACTATATTAAGCAATATAAATATCCTATAAAAATCCTATAAAAGGCAAAAATACTGTACTATGATTTGGTAGAAAAACTATAATTAATAAGAAATACTATATTTGGCAGAAATACTAAATTAACACAAACCTTATAAAATAGCAGAAATAGTATGATTTAGCACAATAGTGATAACTTAAACAGAAAAATTGGAAAAGGAAAATGGACAGCTGAAAAAATGCTGAACATGCTGAGGGTCCCTAAAATATACTTGTTAAATGAAAAAAATGGGCAAAAAAAATATAACAGCCACAGAATCACAAATATGGACACACATGAAAACACACAAGCACAGAGAGACACACACACAAGATCCAATTCAGTCAACCAGTCTTAATATATTGAATTTAAATCTTACAATGAGATCATCCCATAAAAAAGCTCTCTCTCTCTCTGTCACACACACACACACACAAACACACACACACACACACACACACACACACACACACACACACACACACACACACACACACACACTCACACACACAGAGGGAGAGAGAAGCAAGTTTCTAGTTCAGTCAAGCAGGCTGGGAGCTGCTGAATTTGAATCCACCAATCAGAGAGCCTGTGCACTTTTTCCCGCCAAAACAGGTGCATGCAGCACAGAGAGACACAGGACTTTTGCAGTCTATTTCTCATAGTGACGACTCCCCTCAAACAAATGACCATAATTTCCTAACCGTAGGGGCTAGAACGGTCATTCTTACACCGTTTTGTTCAGAAGAGATGGGGGAATCTTCCAGTGTTGACAATTTATCATTAAAATATGAATTATTAAAGATATTTGACTTCTAATGCACCATAACTGAGTAGAGCGAAGCAAAAACTGCCTTGACCTGCCCTCAAACAACGCTTTCTAACTCTAAATCTATTTGGAGCATCAATATCATTCTTTCACCGTAAGAGACAGCAGGCTTTGGTGAACAATCATGGAAATTTTCAGGTCTCTGTGGAAATCCATGAAAAAGATATGACGAGAGAAAAAAGTGGTTCATTTCCAGAGTTTGAAATCTGAAGAAATCTGAGCGAAGGACGAATTTCCTACCCTCAAACAAGTCCAACTCATTTCAGAACGGTAATAGGTGAGAAAAACATTCTTGAATTGTGAGCGTCAGGAGTGTCTGAAGATATACTGGGACAAGCCTCATGTTTTAACTTCGCTTCGTTAAGGAGATATGACGATTCGAATATGCCTCTCATTACAGAAATCAAGCGGTGATTTTGAACAAACTCTCCATTGACTTTCTATGGAGAGTTTTGAGACTTTGTGTTGGTCTGAGGAGATTTGCCAAAATTCTATAAATTCCACAACAATGATAGTGACATTTTCTGAAAGCCAGCAAAAATACCTACATTTTGATGTATAATTTGTGGAAGTTGAGTGAAAATTGAGCAAGTAGCAAACAGTTGTTCGGACATGAAGAGAAGACTGCGAAACCTAGAGTGGCACACTGGAAGCCAAGTGCATAGCAACCATAACAACGCATGTATTTTGTGAAAAATCTAAATTTTGCAACTCAAAACTTTAAGAGGCATAAAAGTAAAACGGTAAAAGATTTGAAAAAGCTGATTTATACCTGAATAGCCCAATAATTTGTGAACATTTTAAAGTTTGAATGGTTGTTCTACGTGAAAATATGAGGAAGTAGTTAAGTTGCAAAAACAAGAAAGTTTTAGCAGAATTCCCATTCATTTCAATGGGACAAATTAAAGGAAAAAAGTGGAATATTTTAAAAAGTATAATAGTGAAAAATACCAAAAGATATAGCCGGAAAGAGCAAAAATAGCAGAATAGTTTAAAGTTTGAACGGTGAAAATCGGCTGAAAATTGTGGAAGTAGTTCTACGGCGAAAAGTGTACGGAAACAC